>NC_080693.1:14574602-15824602 GCF_030445035.2 Dasypus novemcinctus | reverse complement strand
ATTTGTTGAATTAATAAACGAATGAAAAATCCCAAAGGAAGAGAAAGCACTAAAACAAATGCTTACATAAACATGCATTTTTTTAAAAAAAAGCAAGCTCATGACAGAATGTAAATTTAAAGTTATTTTGAAGAAACAAATAAGTGTTTATTTGGGACATTCCATGCTGTTTTCCCAAGCATGCTATTTCAGTAAAGTAGCTTGCAAACTTGCATAACAACAAAGATTTGCTTCTGTAACTCTATAATAGTGTTCCTCTTTATCAGCTCAAACATATATGTAGTATTGAGTTTTTTCTGGAATATATCCACAGCCAGTTTCCTTGGCTAACAAAGGATGTTTACTAAGGTAAAACTATCAAACATGAACCTAAATTGGGTCACTTAGTGTCAATATATTCCACTACCACAAAAACATTCTGATGTCCTCTAGTAATTATAAAAATTAATTTCCTATGCTACTGGGGAGCCAAGAAAAGAGAATGACGAATGACTAACCAAAAGTCCTTCTATCAGCAAAATCAACTCAAAGCAAGTAAATTAACTCATCCTAATAATGAGGAATCATCTAAAACATCTTACTATTAAAATCATCTAACATGACCTCTCCAAAATAAATAATTTTATTGAATTAGTATATTTTAAAATATTATAAGCCTAAATTTTAAAAAGTGTGATACTAATACATGAACAGACAGATCAATGGAGTAGACAAACCAAGAATTAGGTCCAAACGCCTATATTTGATAAAATTGGCATTCCAAAGGAGAGAGTGGATATATTCAATAAATGGTGCTGAGACAGCTGGATAGGCACCTGGAAAAAATGTAATTGGACCGTCAACCTTACTTGTTAGACCAGAAGCACCTCCATCAGTACCAAATATTTAAAAGGAAAATTGAAATAGTATAATTAGCAGAAGAAATACAGGAGAATCTTAGCATGGGGAGTCTTTCTATTTATAGTACAAAAACTCAGAAACTATAAAAGAAAAAAAAAAATCAACTACATACAAATCAATTCTTCCTGCATATCTAAACCCAGTACAAACCCAGTTCAATGAATATAGTTGAATGAGCTAAGAAAAACAAGCTTATTCCTATCCAGGTAAAACACTGATATTTCTATACATAAATGGTGCCTACAAACCAAAGGAAAAAGCACCATTACTAAAATAAAAATGTGCAAAGGTAATGAACAGACAGTTCACAGAAAATATAAATGGCTCTTCAACATAAGATGCCCAACCTCATTTTTAATAAAGAAAATGCAAATTAAAACTGAAAATACATTTTACCTATCAGAATGGGAGAAATTTAAGAAATCTGGTAGAGCACTATATTGGTGAGAAAAACGGCACCTTCATTTTATTGCAAGTAGGATATATACTGATAACTTCCATGCAGAGCAGTGTGACTTACCTATCAAAATTAACAAATGAATATATCCTTTGAAAATGCAGTTCCACTCCTAGGAATGTATTCTATAGATTTATTCTTTTCAGGGATGGGAACTGGGAGCTAGAGAACAGGGATGGAAGAGAAACTTGTTATTTTCCCCCACGTGCCCTTTAGAACATTTTGAATTTTATATATTATATTAAAAATATAGAGAACCAGACTTGGCCCAGTGGATAGGGCATCTGCCTACCACATGGGAGGTCCGCAATTCAAACCCCAGGCCTCCTTGACCCATGTGGAGCTGGCCCATGCGCAGTGCTGATGCACGCAGGGAGTTCCATGCCACACAGGGGTGTCCCCCACGTAGGGGAACCCCACATGCAAGGAGTGCACCCTGTAAGGTGAGCCGCCCAGCACGAAAGAAAGTGCAGCCTACCCAGGAATGGCGCCACCCACACGGAGAGCTGACACAACAAGATGACGCAACAAAAAGAAACACAGATTCCCGTGCCGCTGACAACAACAGAAGCAGACAAAGAAGAACATGCAGCAAATGGACACAGAGAGCAGACAACGGGGGGGGGGGGGGAGGGGGGATTGGGGAGGGAAGGGGAGAGAAATAATTTTTTTTTAAAGAATTTTATAAATATATATATATATAATTTTTAAGCTATAGTTGTATGGATTCTTATAAAAGAGAGCACATTTATTTATACACACCCTCTTCCATTAAAGTCAAAAGAGGAAAGGTAATTCAACCTTAACGACAGTAGACAGGGACCATGACCCTGAACAAGGGACAAAAGACTCCTTTCCAGAGGCTATTCCCTGAGTAAAATTGAGGGAGATAGACAAGAATTGATACCCACTTCTCTAGATCTTGAACAGGTTACAGATTTCTCTAACTTAAGTGAGGGGCAGAAGCAAGGGCTGCCCTGTTTTCCACCGAGAAAAGGGAGAGTTATAAGTAATCCTGGAAAAGTTATTAAGACAATGCAAGATGAAAAGGACACAAATGGAGGAAAGGAGTAACCTTATTACATGATGAAAATTACATGAGAAATAGGGAGAAGTGAAACTAAAATGCTGAAAAGGCCAATGAAAAAGCACGTGTAATAAGAGGAGGGAAACATAGTTGAAGGTGATTAGAACGATGGTATGGCTTTATGATGGAAGATAAAGACCTGATACGCACACAATTGCTAATTCCTAAGAGAACAAAATACAGGGTACAGGAAGATAAAATGAAAATATGAGAGAGGTAAACTCTCCTAAAATTAAAGAACTCAATCCACAGCTTGAAAGGAGTCACCATATATCAAGAAAAATCAGTAAATGCAATCAAGACAAGGACATATCCTGGCAAAATTAACTGAAGCTCACGGACAAAGGAATAACCTAGCAAAAACAAGGTAGAAGAAATAGGTCACCCGTAATGGGGGGGAAAGCGCTGCAGTCTTCTCCAGTCTTCCCCACAACGTTAGATGTCAGAAGACAAAGGAGCAATGACTGTGGAGTATGGAGGGGAAAAAGTGATGGGAAACAGAGTAACTAGAAGAGCAAATTTATAGGCAACTTCTACAAAGTTGCAAGGTACAAGATCAACAACAACAAAAATCAGTGATGTTTCTGTACACCAGCAACGAATAACCCAAAGAGGAAATTAAGAAAATAATTTTACAATAGTACCTAAAAAAAATCTAAGAATAAATTTAACCAAGGATGTAAAAGACTTGTATACTGAAAACTACAAAACATCACTGAAATAAATTATATAATGGAAAGATATCTGATGTTCAAAGGAATCAGAAGACTTAACATTGTTAAAATGTCAATACTACCCAAAGTGATCTATAGATTCAATGCAAAATTGAATCTATTCAAAATTTCAATAGCCTTTTCAGTAGAAATGGAAAAAACTATCCTCAAATTCATACAGGACTGCAGGAGCCCCTGAGAGCCAAAATGATATTGAAAAGAAAGAATAAAGTTGGAGGACTCGCTTCCTGATTTAAAAACTTACTACAAAGCACAGTCATCAAAATAGTGAGGTAATGGGATTAAGTAGAGACATATATACCAATGAAATAGCTTTAAGAGACCAGAAATAAACTCATGTATTTATGGCCAACTGATTCTCAACAAGGGTGAAAGATCACTCAGTGAGGAAAGAATAATCTCTCTGAAAAATGGTGCTAGGACAACAGGATCTCTTCAAGCAAAGGGAAGAAGCTGGACCCCTACCTCACACCATATACAAAAAGTATGCTACAGATGCTTATGTATTGACATAAAAAGAAGTCAAAGTCAAGCAGCAGTGTGGTGTGAGCAAATTTCTAAAAACAAATATATATTATATATTTTAGTACATGCAAAGAAAAGATCTGAAAGAATGAAAACAAAACAGTTGGGAATATTGGGGAATTTTCACTTTCAAGGTCATACATCTCTGTTTTTTGCAATTTTTACACCAAGTAAGAATAATTTTTTGAAAAAAAAAAAACTAAATCTAGGAAATGAAATATTTATTTAAACCTATGGTTCTAAAGGATCCCAAACTTTTGTCATCCACACAGAGACATGTACCAAATACCTCTAACTCATGGGAACTGAATAAAGTTTTCTTCCTAATCATAAAACACACACACACAAAGCACACACACATACACGCAGCCCCTTCCTTGACAGTGTTTTACATTTGAGTTTTCCCCTTTAGGTTCTATCCCTTTACTCAAAATGTAGGTTATAAATAAATCCACTTCCCCCTAAAATTTTCATGTACCTTTTGCCTCAGTAAAACCACTTAAAGTTAATTGGAAAAAATAAAAAATAAAACCTATAACCTTACAGTCCCATTATCACAATACCCTCAAAACTAGACTCAGCCTGGCTCTACCCGTTCGTTTGGAACTCTTGTTAAAATGCCAACTACAACTCCCTTAAATAAAAACAAACCCCAGGATCTGATGTTAGGCTTCCTTTGTTGCTACTTTTATAATGACTATGTTCTGTGTTTATGATATAGTTTTCATTTAAGTACTACATAGCAAAGGTTTTTCTCACTGCACCTCAATATTTAATTTGTTTAGGATACTGCCACACCCCTTTTCCAGATGAAAATGAGGAAAAGAAATTGAGCAACTGACTTAAAAATTACAAAGCAGTATAATAGGAACAAAAGAAAAACATGTCTCCTATTTAGAGGCTCAAACCCAGTTTTATACCATTCACCTCTAGGGTGAGCCACAAAACTTTGAAAAACACCTTCAGCAAAATTCAAAGTTAATCCTGTCCTACTGCCTTATTACAACCTAATAAGAAAAGCCGCAGATGTTCAGTTATAGCCTTTTTAGTATGCTGAATCCAATAAAAATGCTTCCCATTCAGCAAGAGAAACAAGTTCTGAAACATTTAATAATTCGTCAGCAGCCCATGGACGTGTCCCCCGCAGCTTCTTTCCAGATCCTTCACAACGCTCTCAAAGAATCATAAAATAAGAGGAAGAAAACACAAAAAAACACTTGACATATATAATGAAGAGTTTATGAGTTTGTTTAGCATAACTTAAGTCCAAACAGTGTGTTAAACACTAAGAATACAAAAGTGAAAAAGAAACAGTCCTGGACCCCAAGAAATCTGGTAGGGGAGACACAGGTACACAAATTACTACCAAACGGAATCTCGGCCACTGCTCTCAATGAGGACGCACATCACCAAGAAAAAGGTGGCAATCAGGACTGTGAATTACCACTGTCTGAATTCAGTCCTCTATCGTCCCACTGTCTTCCCAGAAGAAGTTACTGCACTTCTAAATACCATTCCCTACTAAAAGGAAGCCAGGCTCCTTGAAGAAAGGGCAGCTTCCAGGCGTGCAATGTGCAATGAACAAGATGAGTCAGGGACATCCTGCCGACCCAGAAAGCAAGGAGGTGCCTGAAGGCTAGAGGGCATCGTGAACGTGATTCACACCACTGCACGGTGTGCTTGGAAGTGCTGGTGAAATGGGGAATTCCCTGGAGTATGTATGTCACCGAAGGCACACACAAAAAGAGAGACACGTGCACAAAAACGGTCAGAGAAGCATGACTGGTAACTGCCCAAACAAGGTAAATAACCCACCAGTGCCCAGCTACATCAGCTGGGGTCGCGTCCTACAGTGGATGGGCACAGCGACCAGCATGAACTACTGCAACCACGGGGATGAGTCAGACAGGCACGGTGCTGAGTTCAAGAAGCCAGACGAAGCTAGAGACTGGATGATAGGCTTTGGGAATTTGGGAGGTAGAGGAAGGTCGCAAGCTGACACCTACCTGGGCGAAATCTATGATAAGCTAGAGGTAAGTATTTGTACAGGGAAGGGATAAAATGGGGGCATAGGAATACCTTTGGGTGGGGCTTTGCGGGCTTGAGGGGGGCTAGGGATGGGAGGGTAGGTAATATGTCCCAAGAAATTGGGGGGAGGGTTGGGGAACATATACACATAGGAGATTGCCAAGTATTTGGTTGAGAGAATACTGTTGAGAAAACTTTTTCAAAAATATAATAACAAAGGTTACCTGTTTAAGATGCTTAAAGGGGAGAATCTGACACAGGACAGGCTTCTAGGGAGTGTGCGAGTGCTCATTTTGTCGTAGTGGGTTATATCATTGGATAGAGACCCATATAATGAGAGTGAAGGTATACCCACATCATGGGGAGGACTGATGTTCTCAAATAGAGGGAATTGTATCTTTCGAGAGAAATGGTGGCTCCCAATGCATTAGGGCAGTCGAGCATGTTAAGCCCTCAACATTGTTGCAAGTATCTCTGAACATGGCCCTTCAAGCAATGAAGATTGATTGTCACTGTGGGCCCTGAGGGGAGGGGGAAAGAGGTATTGAATAGGTGGAATCAGTGTAACTGTGGGGCAATGGAAGTGTTCCACAAGATTATGCAAGGATGGATATAGGACATGTTAAATTACACCCAAAAATGTATAGGGGCCTACAGGCTAAAATGTAAATCATAATGTAAAACATAAGATAACTAAAAATTTAGAAAATTGTATAGTTCTAAAATATAGACCACAATGCAAACCCAAGTATAACCTTGTTTGAAAGCTATTGTCTCAATATCTGTACATCAGTTGCAGTAAATATAGTGTGAACATATAAAAAGATTATTACTGGGCAAGGGACAAAGTGTCTGATGTTGAATATGTGAGAGTATTGTATATTGTATATATGATTTACTGTGGTCTAAAACTTTTGTGAAGACAAGCTTAATAATTAGGAAAAAAAGAAAAAAGAAAAAGAAAAAGAAAGGATGTAGACCCTGAGAAAGAGATGGAAGAAGTTGCCTTGCCAATGTGCATACAGGGCAACACTTACTGCAGTGATGGAAGGCAAAACATCAAAAACAAACCTTTTCCATTTTTTAATTTTTTGATACCCCAATTTATTTTTACTTTAATTTTTCTAAATTAGTATGTATTCTATATCTAACCTCTGAACTCATCACTAGATCCCATTTTACTATTAATGGAACATGGCAATATATTGGGCTTCATTTTCAGGGAGGTTTTGGACCACGGAGGGGTTCAATGGTGGTGGGGGAGGAATACCAGTGTGGGGTGTTACTGGTGGGGGGCGCATGGTTGGGAGGGAGTTTTCCAGGGCATATGTGCAGGGTGCATAAAAATGTTTGGATATTTTCATAATGGTTACAGTTGGGAACAATGGCTGGGGGCATGCTGAGTTCCTGACCAGGGGAGCTCTGTCGCATTTCCTAATGGAACAGCAACAATCCCCCAAGTGCAATGGCTAAGACCAATAAGGAAGGATGGCCCAACAATGAACCCTTGATGCTAATGATTATGCTTGTGGGCCTGTGGGCCTGAAATAAGAATTAGGCCTAGAGCTGCAGGGTGCCTAAGAGTTACTTCCTGAGAGCCTCCATGTTGCCCAAATGTGGCCAGTCTCGAAGCCAAATTCAGCATGTAAATTCCCCCCACCATGGGACATGACTCCCGGGGATGAGCCTCCCTGGCACTGAGGGATTACTACCAAGTACCAACTGATGATGTGGCTGGAGAACAATCTTGAATAAAAGGGTCAACTCAGACCAGCAGAATATCTCAGCCTACATGTAATATCAGGAGTTAAAAATGCTTTTTGACCCTGAATAAAAGGGGGAAATGGAAAGGACAAACAAGTTTATATGGCTATGAGTCTCCAAAAAAGAGCTGGGAGGTCATCAGAGGGGTCACCCTTATGCACACCTCAGCAGAGTCCCAGAGACAGCTAAAGTAGATACAACCCCAGGTATGGGTTCTTCTGAGGGCTACAGAGACCCACAGGTTCTATGGTCATGGCAGATGGACTTCAGTGCCATGTCAGTTGGCCCTACTTTGGGGTTTGTGTTCCTGAGTGTGATGGAGTCGGACTCAGATGTGATCTTTGTTCACAAGCCTCTCCTGTCACTTTTATCGAACCTGTGGTTGGCGCTGGGGTTTAGTGTATACTTGGGGGACCTGAATCTCTGGACTGTCTATGTGATAGCCAGGCCCTGAGCCTAAACAGACTTGCAACTCCTATCCTCTGGTTTATTGGACTTACCCCACTCATCTAACATGGAGATGAAGAAGGTCAACCACCACACCAGGGAGCCAAGAGTGCCTACAACTGAAAGCAGGAGAATTGCATCCATTGTCCAAGTGGAGTCAAGGCACCCTCTCGATAGAGGGGTGGAGTGGACATAGCCACCCCAGGGTCCACAGAATGGAGGAATAGAGTATGGATCAGAGTGGATGTACGGATGCTCTATTCTGGAACTAATGTGATTAGCAGTGGAAGTAAATGTAACACTGAGATGGAGAAAGTGGACATGGTAGCTGCTGAGGGTGGGAATGGGAAGAAGAGATGTGATGTGGGGGCATTTTCAGGACTTGGAGGTGTCCTGGGTGGTATTGCAGGGACAGTTACTGGACATTGCATGTCCTCCCATGGCCCACTGGATGGACTGGGGGAGAGTGTAAACTGTAATGTGGACCATTGACCATGTGGTGCAGCAGTGCTCAGAGATGTATTCACAAGTGCAATGAATGTCCCATGATGATGGAGGATGTTGTGGTTATGGGAGGAGTGGGGTGAGGGGGGTGGGGGTATATGGGGGCCTCATATTTTTTAATGTAACATTAAAAATTAATTAATTAATTAAAATATAAATTTTTAAAAAAAAGAAGCCAGACGAGGGTCATGCTAGACCACGGGCTCTTCATCTTTTTTGTTCCATGGAGCCCTCTGCCAGGCAGGTGAAAACCACATATCCCTTACTAAATTCATACTCTATTGTGTATTATTTAATAAATATATCCCACCCGCACCAACACATCCCCACAAGAATATTGTTTTTTTTTATTTCAATTCCAGCTCACAGACCCGTTATTAAGAACCCCTGTGCTAGACAATTCCAATTATACCTCGGTACAACAGGGAAAACAAATGCACAACGTCAGAAAGCAGCGAAGGAACTGGCTTTGGGGGATGAACACAACTCGAGGTAGGAGAATGGGGGGCTGCTGGGATGGAGATGATATTCTCTTGATCTGGGTGTTGGTGTCAAGGAACACTCTCCAACCCCTTGGGGACCCTGGACTTCCACCCTCCCCGGCACCTGACGCCTGGGGTAGCATTAGAGAAGGTGGCCTCATAGACAATGGCAATCCCGGAATATTTCCATCTACAACCCAAGCAAGGGCCATTTGCAGAAGGAATATGAGTCCCGGTTGAATATCTTCTGGCTCCTCAACTTGAGAGATGGTTAAGACCAAGGAAGTGCCAACCTCAAAATTTGCAGAATGGATGCCACCAGCTCAAAAGAAAATCCTCCAGACAACTGAGGAAGCTTTTACAATCAGTACTTCACCTGTGTTCTTGGTGCAAAGAGAACATCTGTGTGCAAAAAAAAAAAAAAAAAAAAAAGCATGGGCATAGGAAAGTGGACCTGGCTCCACTGACAGAGCATCCGTCTACGACATGGAGGGTCCAGGGTTCAATCTCCAGGGTCTGCTGGCCCATGCGCAGTGCTGCCACTCGCAAGGAGTGCCATGCCATGAAGGGGCGCCCCCACATAGGGGTGCCCCACGTGCAAGGAGTGTGCCCCGCAGGGAGAGCCGCGCCACATGAAAAAAGCGCAGCCTGCCCAGGAGTGGCACCGCACATACAGAGAGCTGATGCAGCAAGATGACACAACAAAAAAGAGACACAGTTTCCCAGTGCAGCAAGATAATGCAAGCGGACACAGAAGAACACATAGCAAATGGACACAGAGAGCAGACAAAACGGGGGGAAGGGGAGAGAAATAAAATAAATCTTAAAAAAAAAAAAATGGGCATAAACAACTTGGAGTCAAGAAGTGATCCAAAAGAGAAACGCTGAATGTAAAGAAGTTTTAGATTTCTAAAGAGGTCTAAGGCTCTTTTAATAAGTCTTCAAGAAAAAAATGTGTCAGAAGCAAGCATTGTATCAGAATTTTATTGACAGTATCTTTTCCTTTCTTAGCGGAACACAAAATAATTGTTTTAAAAATGACAGCATCTTAAGAGTTGACAAAATCGGGTACATGCTGGACACTTACTATACACTAGAGATCTAATTTTTTTTTTTTCCCCCAGCATATTTTTTTTTTTTTAAAGATTTATTTATTTATTTAATTTCCCCCCCTCCCCTGGTTGTCTGTTCTTGGTGTCTATTTGTTGCGTCTTGTTTCTTTGTCTGCTTTTGTTTCTTTGTCCGCTTCTGTTGTCGTCAGCGGCACAGGAAGTGTGGGCGGCGCCATTCCTGGGCAGGCTGCTCTTTCTTTTCCCGCTGGGCGGCTTTCCTCACGGGCGCACTCCTTGCGCGTGGGGGCTCCCCCACGCGGGGGACACCCTTGCGTGGCACGGCACTCCTTGCGCGCATCAGCACTGCGCATGGCCAGCTCCACACGGGTCAAGGAGGCCCGGGGCTTGATCCGCGGACCTCCCATATGGTAGACGGACGCCCTAACCGCTGGGCCAAAGTCCGTTTCCCTAGAGATCTAATATTAAACGAAACAAAGACCAAGCTCTTATGGAGCTCAGACATCCTTATACTCCAGAGAACAAAGGGGGCCTCTCTCTCCCAGCTCCATTTTAAACAATCCAGTGACTAGCCTGGTTTGGATGAGTCCCCCTGTGTGATTCACAGGGGGGTATGACTTGCGATGACTGGGCCAAGTGCCCAAAGTGAAGTTTACTTCCAAAAGAAGGGAGCAAGAGGCAGCAGTCAAAACTCTTAGCTGTTTTCATGTCTGTCTTTCCAAGGAGATTGGGAGCACATAGAAGTTGGATCTGTCCCAGGCAGGGTCCAATCAGAAAGACAGAACCTAAGAGAGGTAGTTTGATAGAGGAAATTTAATATGGGAACTAGTCACAAGGTTTGGGAAAGGGTCCAAAAGCCAAATGGGTGGTGAACCAAACCAGAAATTAGCAACAGCGAGACGCCTCTACCCCCCTAAAGGCTGGAGGGACAAAGGAAGGAGGCTTCTCTCCCTCCCACCTACAATCTCCCATCAGTACCTCCTACTGGCCAAACTTAGCCAGAAGCAGCTGACAAGGGAGCCTGCGAAAAGACATTTGCAAGAACTGGCTCCTTCCGATACTGAGAAGAGCAGAAGGGTAGATAATGAGTCTAGAGGTAAAAGGCGAATAACCTGTGTACTGTCTTCTTGTCTTTGTAACTCCAGCAAGTAACACAGTACCTGGTTCTTGCAGAAGGAAATCAATTAAGTACTGGGAAAAACTGAGAACTTCTATCGAAATGCAACAATAACAATACAAATAGAATGTTACTGGATGAGAGAGAAGAGAGTAGCTTACTCCACAGAGAGTTAACAAGAAAGGATCCACAAAGGACAGAAGGAATGAAAAGCTACCAAAAACTCTGCCAGAGAAATTAAAAGATGGGGAAGTTAGCTAGGCAGAGTAAACCCACACTGCACACAGCTAAGACCCTGCACAGGAAACCTTTTCAAGAAAAGAGAGGGCATTTTCAAGGTATAACAAGATTCGAAGTCAGATTCTTTCAAGAGCTTTCTCAGTATCTCTCAAGATGACTGTACAGCTTTCCACTTTTACAATTTATGTAATGTATTAAACTATCAAATGTCCGACTGTTGAAATATTTTTTAATTCCTAGAAGAAAACCTACTTGGTCCAAGCTCTTTGAGTATTCTGCTAAATTCATTTTGCTATTTTATTAAGGATATTTGCATATATTTCCTACATAAAATTGGCCAATCAGTTTGGTTTGTTTTTTTGGAGGTATGTTATTGTGGGGTTTTTTTGTTGTTGTTGTTTTTTTGGGGGGTGGTTGGTGGCTTCTACTGTTTTCTATTAGGGTTATTTTCACTTAGTGAAACTACCTAGGAAGCCATTCTAAATTGCACATTTTCTGACTCAAAAGGACGGGAGTGGCCAGCATTAGCCTTTGATTATTTAAGCATGTTGATTCGGTGTGTGGGTTTTTTTCCTGTCCCTCCTGCTGCCCCCTTTTTGGCGGCCCCCCAGTCCTCCTCATTCTCTCCTGACACGCCCTGGGCTTGCACAGGAAACCCTGGTCTCCGCCTTCCAGCTACACTGAGCTAAACTCTCACCTCATGGATTTTGCCCACGAAGTACAAAAGGCCCTTGCGCCACCCCCACACACCCCCATGCTGCCAAACCCTCCTTCCCCTTGACTTATTTTTTTTTCCTTTCCTTCCTTCCCCACTCCCCCCAGTTGTCTGCTCTCTGTGTCCATTTGCTGTGTGTTGTTCTGTGTCCCCTTCTGCTGTTGTCAGCAGCACAGGAATCTGTGTTTCTTTTTGTTGAGTCATCTTGCTGTGTCAGCTCTCCGTGTGTGCGGCGCCATTCCTGGGCAGGCTGCGCTTTCTTTCGCACTGGGCGGCTCTCCTTACGGGGCACACTCCTTGCACGTGGGGCTCCCCTGCGCGTGGGACACCCCTACTGCGTGGCAGGGCACTCCTTGCGCTCATTAGCACTGTGCGTGGGCCAGCTCATCACGTGTGTCAGGAAGCCCTGGGTTTGAACCTTGGCTCTCCCATGTGGTAGATGGACACCTTATCCGTTGGGCCAAATCCACGTCCCCCTTTGACTTTATTTATTCTTACAATAAAAGATATCTAATAATATAAACTAATGCGTGGACCTTGATTATACTTTTTTTGGTCTCTTAATTTTTCAAATGTATTTTCATTAAAGAAGTGGCGAACTTACAAAACAACCATGCACATTTGTCCCCCCTGACTTTAGATATCACCTTCTTATAGAAGGTCTTCCCCATACACCCGGTCCCCAGCCCCACCCCAATGCTATCCGTACCCCTGTCTTGGCCTGAATAGACTGAATCTATGTCTTATCCATTACCATAACCTCAGCACCTGGACACAGCAGGTACTTACGAGGGAGTTATAAGGTGAATGTTATAACCTTGTTTCTTAGAAACAAGAGAAGGGGGGAAGAATTAAGGCCAAAAGTATAGTTGTAGGGAGTGGATGTGGCTCAAGCTGTTGATTGCCCGCCTCACACACAGAAGGTCCCAGGTTTGGTTCCCAGTGCCTCCTAAAGATGACAAACAGGCGGCAGACTTGGCCCAGTGGTTAGGGCATCCGTCTACCACATGGGAGGTCCACGGTTCAAGCCCCGGACCTCCTTGACCCGTGTGGAGCTGGCCCATGCGCAGTGCTGATGTGCGCAAGGAGTGCCCTGCCACGCAGGGGTTCCCCTACATAGGGGAGCCCCATGCGCCAGGAGTGCACCCCGTAAGTAGAGCCACCCAGCGCAAAAGAAAGTGCAGCCTGCCCAGGAATGGTGCCACACACACGGAGAGCTGACACAACAAGATGACGCAACAAAAAGAAACAGATTTCCATGCCACTGACAACAACAGAAGAGGACAAAGAAGATGCAGCAAATAGACACAGAGAACAGACAACCAGGGTGGGGGGGGGAGGAGAGAGAAATAAATAAATAAATCTAAAAAAAACCAAGATGACAAACAAGGAGCAGACAATAAGCAGACAACGAGCAGAAAACGAACAAAAATAAATGAGCAGGGAGCAGATGTGGCTCAAGCGGTTGAGTGCCTGCCTCCCACCTGGGAGGTCCTGGGTTTGATTCCCAGTGCCTCCTAAAGAAAAAACAAACAACGAGCAAAAACAACAAGCAAGCAGACAAGGGAGCCATCTTGGGGGGATGGGGGGAAGTATAGTTATGAAAGAAGCAAAAAGCTGAAAGCAACAACACCCGGAAGAGAGAGACCAGCAGACACCTCCATGTGCCTGTGACAGAGGAGCCTAGGATCACTGGCAGCCGGTCTTTGGGAAGAAAGCATCGCCTGATGAGTCTTGATTTGCACATTTTCAACAGTCTCAAACTGCTGCGCATTGTGATGACTGCTTAGATAGGCTTTATCTCCCTCTCATCAAGGAGCAGTTGCTATAGACCGGGAAGTGTTTTGTTTGTAAAATGTATAAAGTCACATGAGGGACGAATAATGACAGTTTTGCACCAGAAGATCCATGCTTCTTTTATGGTTTGCTTCCAAATGCTCTACTATGATTCAGAAGGCAACAAACTGGAGAAATGCCTTACTTATCCTTACATTCATCCTGGAACCTTTAATTAAGGATAACAACAACAAAAGGGAACCCATGTGAAATAACCGACCTAGTGAATGATTATTTCTAAAAAATGCCACTGATCCATGATCCACTTAGAACAATCAGTTAAAACTACCAAAAAAAAAAAACACATCCAAATCACAAATTTTCCTATGAAGTAACTTGATTGTATTTCTTTTTGTTAGTTTTTTAGAGATTCATTTATTTTTTTTTTTATTTCTCTCCCCTTCCCCGCCCCCCTCCCCAGTTGTCTTCTCCGTGTCCATTCACTGTGTATTCTTCTGTGACCACTTCTATCCTTATCAACGGCACGGGAATCTGTGTTTCTTTTTGTTGCATCATCTCTCCGTGTGGGTGGCACCATTCCTGGGCAGGCTGCACTTTCTTTCACTCTGGGTGGCTCTCCTTACGGGGCACACTCCTTGCATGTGGGGCTCCCCTATGCGGGGGACACCCCTGCGTGGTAGGGCACTCCCTGCACGCATCAGCACTGCTCGTGGGCCAGCTCCACATGGGTCAAGGAGGCCCGGGGTTTGAACCCTGGACCTCCCATGTGGTAGGCAGATGCCCTATCCATTGGGCTAAGTCCGCTTCCCTCAGAGTTCTTTTTGACCATTTTTTTGAGTTATCTTTTTTTATTATTGAGTTGTGGGAGTGCTTTATATATTCTGCAGCCAAACCCTTTGTCAGATAAATGAATTATTGGGACTCCTTTCTCCTCTTCTGTGACTTGACTATTCTCACTGCCCAGAGTGCTTTTTGCTAACGACAGGATTCAATTAATGACCCATCGAGTGGTGGAAATGCACTGAAGTCCTTGGAAGAACGTGGGAGCTAGACCTTGTACTGAAGTCGCGGGATGCCTGATTCCTCCAGGTTCTTGGCTATGTCACATAAGAGAATGTATGAACATGCTAGTTTAGTTAGGCCAGTAAAGAGTTTATCGAAAAATGGGAGAAAAGAACAGAGTTTTGCACCTAAGGTATAGATATGGGCTCCTCTAGGCAAAGAGAGCATTTGTGGTTACTGGGCTACTTTAATTGAGCCATTATTCACTCCTCCCCTTCCTAAAGGTGGGGGCGGGACCCCAGCTGTTTGCTGTTCTGATTGGTTACCCCACCTGTCAGTTCTCAGGGGACTTTTGAAGGTATCCGGGGCTCCCCCTTGACCAGGAAAGGGCCATTCCAAATGGCCTCTCACGGTGGGGTATGGCGGGGTCTTTCCAGCTTTATTCTTGGCTGTGGTCTGTCCGTCATGGGGTTTCACAGCCATGTTTTCTGAGCTGTGGCTCATTTTCCCTTTCCCTAAACTAACCTGCCTCAGTACCACAAGGCTTCCAAGGTTATATTTAAATTCAGCTGAATTCCACATTTCTCTGATGGCTAAAAACAAAATTTCACGAAATAAATAAAAAAAAACTGATGAGGTCTACATATTTGTGTTTTTACTTGCAGTGAAATATGCTTTATGGATTTAAATGTCACATTTTCTATTAAGTCGATTGGTGTGGAGACGCCAAGCACCTGCTTCTGGTATGTCTAGGGGCTTTTCACTCGCTGAGCCCATCAGTACACGAAGGGAAGAAGACAGAGGGAACTAACAGGTCCTTCCACGACTGGCTTTGGGTGTGCCGAAAATTTTGCTTTGCTACATTCAACGGTGCTAACATTGAGCAGACTGAAAAAAATGTGACAGAAAACCAGAATCAGGAGTAAATCCGTAGGTCATGTATACTGTGTTCCTTATAGGTCTTGCATTAATATGCAAGGCTCTGTGTACTTTTCTTCATTTTCATTGTTTCACACTTTCACAGAATGAAATTTCAGGAACTAAGCTGTCATAATACATTTTTTCAAAAAGTAGAGTTGTTCTCGTTCCTCGGCTGCTGAAACAAATACCATACAATGGGCTGGCTTAAGAACAGAACTTCTTGGCTCCTGGTTTCAGAGGCTTGCTTTCCCCTAGAGTCGCCGTCTTCCGGCTGGCCGGCAATCTTTGGAGTCCCTTGGCTTTTCCATCACAACGCCACACACGTATGTGGCCATGTTTTCTCCTCTCTTCCCGGTTCCACTGATTTCTGGCTCTGGCTTTACCAATATGTAGCAATAAAACCGATTTGTTTTAAAAAAAAATGTGGTGGCTTCAAAGACCAGATGGCCACATGACAACATGGACGGTTCATAAAAGCATGGTGGGGAGTGATAACAGCAAGGGGATAAGAAACCATTTATGTAATGTGACACCATTTACATGAACTAAAGACACAGGCACACCCTCAAAAACTTAAATAGAGAATTACCATATGATCCCGTGATTCTACTCCTGAGAATATACCCAAAGAAAGTGAAAATAGGGTCTCAAACAGATACTTGTACACCAGTGTTCACAGCAGCATTATTCACAAGAGCTAAAAGGTGGAAGCAAACCACGTGTCCATCAACAAACAAATGGGTAAACAAAACGTGGTCTAGCCGTACAATGGAATATTATTACTCAGCCGTACGAAGGAATGAAGTTCTGAGACATGCGACAGCCTGGGTAAACCTTGTAAAAAGTATTCTCACTGAAATAAGACAAGCACATAAGGACAAATATTATATGATGACATTTACCTGAGATATGTAGAAATAGTAAATTCTCAGAGACAGAAAATAGATTAGGGGTTCCCAGGGGATGGGGGGGGGTAGTTTTCACTTGGTGGGTATAGAGTATAAATATAATTAATTATATGAAATTAATTTTTAAATGAAATTAAATAAAAATTAATTTTAAAAAAGAGAAATGACTTCACTGCCAAATCATTCTGCACATCTAATTACTTAAAAAACTTTTTTCCTTCTAAATAATTAGTAAAAAAAATATATGCACACAAAACAATACCTATTTTAAGTAATTATACAACAAAAGGATATGTATCTAATACATTTGAATAGTTGGTAATGAGGGCAAGGCTGAGTTAGGCTTGAGTACAGGCATAAAATGGAATGAGTGAATAAATGAAACAATGAATACATAAGCAAGCAAACAAGACAAGAAAGGGGCTTACATGGACCAATGATAATAATGTGCTAATAATGACAATATGATTCATTCAATTCCCCATGCTGAGGTCTAAACACATGTGGAGCAGGAAGGAATAGCCTAGAAACTAGATACAGCCCGTAGAATTAGATAGAAAACGATGGTTTGACAATTTAATCCTGCTCAGGTTCAATGTCCTCAAAAAACCTTCCAACCCATGGGAGGCGGGCTTGGCCCAGTGGTTAGGGCGTCCGTCTACCACATGGGAGGTCCGCGGTTCAAAGCCCGGGCCTCCTTGACCCGTGTGGAGCTGGCCCACGCGCAGCGCTGATGTGCACAAGGAGTGCCCTGCCACGCAGGGGTGTCCCCCACGTAAGGGAACCCCACACGCAAGGAGTGCGCCCCGTAAGGAGAGCTGCCCAGAGCAAAAGAAAGTACAGCCTGCCCAGGAATGGTGCCACCCACACAGAGAGCTGACACAACAAGATGATGCAACGAAAAGAAACACAGATTCCCGTGCCGCTGACAACAAGAGAAGCGGACAAAGAACACGCAGCAAATAGACACAGAGAACAGACAACTGGGGCAGGTAGCGGGGGAAGGGGAGAGAAATAAATAAATAAATAAATAAATCTTTTTTTAAAAAAACTTTCCAACCCAGAACCTTTAGTGATACCATCTGCTACTTGGAAAGACGTAACTCAGACAACTTGAGCAGCTCATGTCAGTTGGGTGCTTTACATCAAAAATCAGATGTAAACATTAAGTGTTCAGCAGAAGGCAGTAGGAAGAAGAAACTGCCTCCTACTTCCTTTTAGCCATTCTTCCAACAAATATTCCAAGACACCAACGATAAGCATGCCCTGTTAGGGAGGTATAGGGTGTATAACTAAGTATGATTTGCTGTCCAACCTTCAAGGAATTCTCCATCTTGTTGGAGCTAAAACTCAGAGACAAAGTGAAGCAACAAAAACTATACAATATGACGGTGGGAGAAAGGTGAGTGACAAAGTCGCACATGAGAGGAGCCAAGGTCAAAATCTGGGGAAAAGAAACTAACATATGTTTAATGATGAGCCACCTTTTTCACCTTAAAGTAACCAAAAACCAAGCAAGAGAAAAAACAATCCTGAACAACTGAGTGGCTTCTCCATGCTCTGCCACTGCTACACCTTCCAGACAGCCTAGCATGTGCCACACCTTGGATTCTTCTGAAATCTGGACGTATTACGTTTGCACTGCAGTACTCACAGAAGCTGCTCTCTTCTCAGACAGGGCAAAAAGTACTTGAAAATCTAACTGGAGAAATCATCTCCAGGTACAGTAACTTTTTTTTTTTTTAGGAAAATAGGAGTGAAACTTTGCAGAAGAGAATTAACACGGCAGATATGAGATTGCTGTCCTTAGAAAGGATGCTTGCAAGGTTGGCATCTGGGGACTTCCATGTGGGAAAGGTTCCCAATATTCCCACAGTGCTCACTGTGCCTAAGCTGCTGGTACAATGTGCTTTATGCCAGTCGCGAGCTTTCCTTCGGGGAGTCTGGAAGTTTGGTAGGAGCCAGGCAGAAGATGCTTCCGTGACCAGGCTCCAATAAAAACCCTGGGCGCCGAGTCTCTAACAAGCTTGCCTAGCAGACGACATTTCAGACGTGCCACAGTTTATTGCTGGAGGAATTAAAAGAGTCCCACGCGCCACCCTTGGAAGCTTGCGCCTGGTTTCTTTCTGACTTCACCCTTGTGCCTTTTCCCTTGCTGACTTTTCTCTGTATCCTTTCGCCCGAATGGGCCATGGCCATGAACACGACATCAGTTAAGTCCCGCGAAGCCTCCCAGCAAATCGTCAAACCCGGGAGTGGTCTGGGACTCCGGATACAGAAATACATTCAGGATGAAAGAGAGCATTGGAGATTAGACCAAGATCAGGGACTAAGCATATCTCTACCTTCCCTGCGGCCGACAAGTCAATGAAATGGCAGAAATATAATTTGTGACACACTAAAACAATAAGGCAACCGGAACAACAAGAATCCGTGCCAACGGCCAACTACAACTTCTAAGAAAGTCCTGAAAGGTAGAAAGGCCTCCGAACAGGATTGCCTGAGAAAACCACAGCCCAATCATACCAAGCTCGGGAGGAGGCTGCAGTGCAGTTGAAATGGTAACAGGTTCCAGGCTCAGAATCAGCAGCTGGCAGGAGTGCTAGGGGCAGAACCTGGCAAGGGATTAGTGTGGACCCTCCCCTCCACCCACCCACTAAAGAGTTCACAAGAAATCCTTCACCTAGAACACACCTGCCACTCGGCAGTGCACCACAATTCTTTCAACAATTTCCAGAGGCAGACTCCAACAAACAGGACAGGCAGGCAAACAGGAACTCTCAAACCCCAAAATGATGGTTTGAAGACCCACTGATTGAATAAATGATACAAGCTTTCAATTTGAAAGGGGAGAACTTGAACAAAATAAACTCAAGTTAAGTAGAAAGAAAAAGATTAAAAACAGAAATTAATGACATAGACAAATAAAAATCAATAGGATCAACCAATAAACCCAAAATCTGGTTCCCTGAAAGAACTAATAAAATAAACAAACATTAAGCAAGTCTGGCCATTATTAAAAAAAGAGAAAAAGTGCCACCAAAAAAAAAAAAGGAACTATTAACAAGAAAGAGAACATACCACAGATAAGGAAGAGGTTTTTTAAAAATTATTTTTTACAAAAGAATACCATATATAGCCTTAGGCTAACGTATTAAATTTAAATAATTTCAATGATTTTTAAGGAAAATATAAAGTAATAATTGACTTTGAAGAAACAGAAAACCTGAGGAAATCAATAATCGTGGGGAAAATTGAGAAGGTAGTCAATTACAGACAGCATCTTCAAAAAACATCATCACCAGCAGCCCAGTATGCAGACAAGTTCTGCCAAACTTCAAAGAACAGATAATTCTTCTGCTCGAGAGCACAAAAGATGATGGAAAATTTCCCGACTTAGTCAGTTAGGACAGCATAACCCTAATAATTAACTCAGACAAAACGGAAGGAGCAGGGAGAGCTACTTACCGAGCTCACTTATAAATACAGATGCCAACACCCCAAATAAAATGCTAGCTAATGAATCTATCAAAAATGCACCACAATCTAAAAGCACATTTTAAATCATGCCATGATTTTAGAAACAGAAAAATCAAGCAATAAATTAATTTTAAGAAGGAAAATTCACAGGCATATCGATGCATGCAACCCAAAAAAAAACACTAGATGCAAAAAACAAACAAAAGAAACAATACCCATCCCTAACTTTTCAAACTATTAGTAAATTAGGCATAAATGGAAACTTATTTGACATGTCAAAGAACATACTTAATGGAGAAATACTTAAAGCATTCCCCTCAAACCAAGCCAGACAAGCACGTCCTCTTTAACCACAACGGAAAATATTGTACAGAGGGTGGTCAATGGAAGACAAGAAATAAGAAGTACAAACCATTACATGGAGGTATCTGTAGTTTCTCTGAGACCCTAAAACTATCTACCTAGATCAGCTAAACAAATTAACCGAAAAACTATTAAAACTGTTACAGGGTTCAGTCTGCAGGTCCTGGGTCCAAACTGGTTTTCGCTACCCAGCTCAGCTTGCTTGCTTCGAGAGCGAAACGTGTAAGGCCGTTTTTAGAGTAAGATATTAGTATTGACGCTTACCTTTCACTTCTTCCCCCACCCCATTCCTTTCAAACGTTGCAATAACCGTGTTTAAAACTGGATAACGAAATCTTCTGAGCCCAAGCTGTTCTGAAGGGTTGAGTTGTGACTCTACTGGCAAACACTTTATCTCCTGCCTCCAGCGACTGCAGTTACTCACGGATAAACATTTCAACCAGCCCGACATAATTCTTCCGATAGAGGGCAAGGAAGAGCATCTTCACAGTAAGATTTTTTTTTTTTGCAAACCGTAGACTGCTTATTATATAAACTTACGTGGTTGCAAATGGAGCTCCCGCAAAAATAAAAATAAGGCATTCGGGGTCAAACTTTCTTAAATTAAAAAATATATATATATTGCATACAACGAATTTTCTTTCAAAGTTATCTGGGGAAGAAGGCTGTCGCTGCTGCACCCCTGACAGGCTCCGCATCACCCGGCCGCCCCGGAGCCTCCAACGTCCTCCCGGGCGTCCCAGGAGCAGGTGGCACCGCGCCGCCCCGGGGACGCACAGCCCGCGCCCTGCCGCGATCTCCCGAGCGCAACAAGGGGGCCGGGAGCGCCGTGGACGCGCAGGACAGCCTAGGGCTTCTCGGCCTCGCACACCCCACAGCATCCGCAGGACAGCAAGGCGGGGTGCGGGCGGCCCCCGGGGCGCGCAGGGCCGGGACCTCGCGCGCCCACGCGCTCACCCCGCCGCGGCGAGGGCAGGGGGGCGCCGTCGTCGGGGGCCGCTTCCGACCCCCGCCCCCAGGCCCGCAGAGGAGGGGACGGCCACCTGCCGCGGCCACCTGCGGCACTGATGCCGCCGCCCGGGTCCGGGCAGGACAGGGCAGGACAGGACGTTTCCTGCCGGCGGGAGACGGGACCCACCCGGCGCAGGGGGCCACGGCGACGACCTCGGCAGGCGCGTCTCCCCAGAGGGGCAGTCCCCGCGTCCGCGCGCCCGGACCCCCGGAGCCCCCCGGAGCCCCGCCGCCGCCGCGACTCGGAGGGGCCGGCGGACAACGCGGCGCCCACTCACCGGCGCGGCCTCGCTGCCCTCGGTCCCCGCCGCGCCCCCGCCGCCCGCAGCAGCCGCGGCTCCCTGCGCTCCCGGACGCTCGGCGCCAGGTCCCCGGGCTCCCCGCGGCGCCTCCCGCCAGCCGCCTCCAGGGGGCGAGCGCGAGCCGGCGCGGGGCTCCCTGGGAGGTGTAGTCCCCGGCTCCCGCCCCTCGGCGCTCCGCCCCTCGCCGGCCGCCGGCTGCGGGGTCCTCGGGGTCCCGCGGACACACCGAGGCGCGCCGCCGCCGGGCGCCGGGCCCCCTCTCCTCACTCCAGGCCAGCGGCACGCCACGTGTGGTGCCCGGGCATCAGCGGCATCCGAACTCGTTAGAAATGCAAAGTCTCGGTCCCCCCTGTTTCCCTCTGAAGTGGACACTCGGGGTGGGGCCCGCAATCTGCGTTTTCGCAAGCCCTTGAGGTGATTCTGATGCCCCTCAGGTTGGAGACCGACTGCCGTAGGCTCCCCGCGAGGGGCCTCACCACTCCCACGCACGCACACCTTACCTACACGTTACCTGAGGGCTGGACAGGCTTTCTGTCGCCAGCACAGACCTCTCCTCTCGCCCTCAACGTCCAACAGGGCCTCTAGGGTGCCTCTGAGGCACCTGAAGTCCAGCAGGGTCAAGGTCAGCCTCATGACCTTCACACCCCTCCACGCGCTTCTCCTCTGTGTGCCTTAGGTCCAAGGGCTGGAAAAGGCCCATCGCGTTTATTGACGTGGAAGTCGCTGAAGAGCTTAGAGAACTCTGCAGGGATGGGACGACTGGGCCCGATCCCATGGGAGGCATCGGATGAGAGGGGAGGACGGGAAGGGGGAAGAACGAACGACCCCTGCGGGAGCTGATGGTGAGGGGGAGGAGAGGGCCTCCTGGCCAGCAGGAGACGTGCTGTTACAGATTTTAGGTTTTAAAGATGGGAGAAACTTCAGCGTATGTATGCAAGCAATCCAGTTGAGAGGGAACTGTTAGATATACAGGAGGGGGAAATGGTATTTAATCCTGCGTGATTCCTGAGAAGACTGGATATGTGTGAAGAGAGATGTAGCCTCCAAGGCGCTAGAGAGGAACCTGGACTGGTGGTTCTAAACCAGGGGCGATTTCGCCCTCTAGGGGACATTTGGCAAAGTCTGGAGATGTTTTGGGTTGTCGTAACTTGGGGGAGAAGGGGAAGGAGAGCTCTCCTGGCATCTAGCAGGTAGGGGTCAGGGACGCTGCTAAATACCCCACAATGCCCAGAACAGCCCCCTGCCACAAAGACTGATGAGGCTCGAAATGGCAGCAGTGCTGAAAGTGAGAAACCCTGGCCTAAGACTCTTGTGTGAGGAGGTATGACGAGAAGAGGGGCAAGGTTTAGCTTGGTGGACGAAAGCCCAAGGAGTTTTCTCTAGGAAGCAAGAGGAGGGGAAGATGCGTTTGTGTGTGTGTGTATGAGATGCTGAATGGTGGAATCTAGGAAGAGAAGGTAAAGGAAGGAGAGAGATGAAACGTTGGGAGGAATTAGGGGGTTCAATAGAACAGGTGTTTTGATGGAGGTCAGAGATTCATTTATCATCCTAGAATCACTGATATCAACAAGCTGATGCAGTTCTGGTAAGAGAACAGGGTTGGCTGACAATGACCAGGTCACTGTGAGAATGGACAGCTCCAGGGGAGTAGAGGCAGTGTCACTGCCACTGTGTGCCCGTGGGCAGCTTGTGCAGTGCCTGGAGCAGCCCTGGGTGGAGAACTGTAAAAGAGCCCCCTGGGAATGAAGTCGCTGAGAAACGAGAGACCAAGGTCATTCATGTGGCTGTGGAGATCATCTGTGAACAGGGCAGGACTTTTTTGTTTTCATCACTATGAGTGATGTCTTCAATGAATAAGACAGTAGAGAAATATCAAGAAAGGAAGAGTGATAAAGCCAAATTATTTGTGTCTTAAGGAAGAAGGGTTTTCAATGAAAGCATGGGGGAAACAGGGCCTGGCCCTTTAGAAAATGTCAGGAAATGGATGTTCTCAGAAAGGCAGAGGTGGAGAAGAACTCAAAGAGTTTGAGGCTAGAGGGCAGTTTGCCGTTTATGGAGCTGAAGTTCCAAAAGATTCTAGGGCATGATGGGAAGGACTTGGGAGCCAGAGGAGCAGTGGAGAGCTGTTAACAGGAGCAAGAAATACCAAGCATGGGGGAGAAATAAAGATGGGATTGTGTCTTATATTTTGGATGTTCACTGATGAAAAATACAGACTGAGCCTCAAAACAGAGAACTTGCCTCACTCCACAGGGTAGGAGGTGAGGAGATATCCATTCTGTTCACTGTAGTCTCTGATCTCTGGATTGGAAAAGGGGTGAACCCTTTGACAGCAGATTTCCTATTACAGAAATAATTCCTAATTGTGATAAATTCCTAATAAAAATCCAGTTTGTTCCTGGAATAAACTTACTTGTCATGGTATATTCTTTATTTTTCCATATGCTGCTTGCTTCTGTTTGCTAACATTTTATTTAGGATTTTTGCACTGATATTTAAAACCAAGAGTGGGCTATAATTTTCTTTTGGAGTATCCAATAGCATTTGGTTTCAGAATCAATATTAGGCTCATGTCATAAAAATTTAGGAGGTTTTCTTCTTTCCTTGTACTCTGGACCAATTTAAGTAGCCTTAAAAAAGAAGATCTCTTTTTTGAGGTTTGCTCATTCCCTGATTAAAAATGTCTGGGCCTGATGCTTTCTTTTTTATTGGGTGGGATGAGGTGGATGGGTGGATACAGTACACTTTACTGACAGTACATGACAAGGCAGGGCTCTCTGAGCCTCTCCCCTTCTTCAGGGGGTCTGGGATGGAAGCTGTAGAGGATGGGCAATTCCCAGTGTTGGGGACCGCATTGGGGCTAGGACTCCCCAGAAGCTGACTTCCTCTCATGCTGTTGCTGGGGCTGGTGGTCCAGGGGCTCTTACTCCGTGGAGGCCATGTGGACCATAAGGCCCACCACTCGGTTGGTTGGAGCCAAACTCACTGTCATGCCTGGAAAGGAGCTTGGCAAAGTGGTCATTGAGGACATTGCCAGCCCCAGCATCGAAGGTGGAAGAGTGGGTGTCACTGTTAAAGTCAGGAGACAACCTGGTCCTCAGTGTAGCCCATGATGCCCTTTAGGGGGGCCTCTGATACCTGCTTTATAACCTTCCCGGTGTCATTGTATTTGGCTGCTTCTCCAGACAGCAGGTCAGATCTACGACAGACACGCTGGGGGTGGGGACACGGAAGGCCGTGCCAGTGAGCTTCCCATCAGCTCCAGGATGACCTCGCCGATGGCCTTGGCAGCATCAGTAGATGCAGGGACGTTGTTCTAGGCCATCCACAGGGACCATCCACAGTCTTCTGGGTGGCAGTGATGGCACGGACAGTGGTCGTGAGACCCTCCACGATGCCAAACTTGTCATGGATGACCCTGGTGGTACAGAAAGCATTGCTGACATTCTTGAGGGAACCATCACACTACTCATGGTTCATGCCCATCACAAACATGGGGGCATCAGCCGAAGGGGCAGAGGTGATGATTCTCTTGGTTCCACGCTTCAAGTGAGCCCCCGCCTTCTCCAGGGTCATGAAGTCACCAGTGGACTCTGCAAAATACTCAGCACCAGCATCACCCCATTTGATGATGGAGGATCTCACTCCTGGAAGGTGGAGATGGACTTCCTGCAGGTAACAAGTTTCCAGTCTCAGCCTTGACAGTACCTTTGAACCTGCCATGGGTGGAATCATACTGAAACATGTAGACCATGTAGTTGAGGCCAGTGAAGGGGTCATTGATGGGGACAACTTGCATTTTGCTGGAGTTTACAGCAACCCTGGTGACCAGGCGCCCAATACAGCCAAATGCATTTATTCTGACCGTCACCATCACGTCACAGGGATGCAGCTAGCACTGCATGCAAAGAGGTGGTTGTCTGTCGAATGGGGAAGAGCAGAGAGCCACCTGATACTTTCTTTGGGAAGGTTTGTTTGAACACCTTCTTTATTTCTTCTGCGGTAGTTTCACAATTTAGATTTTTTTTTAAAGTTCTTCTGAGTTAAATTTGATAGATCATGAAATTACTCATTTCATCCAGATTTTCAAATGTATTTGTATAGAACTGAGCAAAGTAGTCTTTTGTGAGCCTTTTAAATCTCTCAATTCATATATTTTTGTTTTCTTTATAATGTTAATTTTTAAATTTTTTTACGTAGAACTGGCTCAAATTATTTTTCAGTTCTATTGTTTGGGTTTTGTGCTGTTGTTCCAAAATTCATTAATTTCCGTTTTTATGTTTATTAATTCCTGTTATCATGTTTCCTTGCGGGTATTTTTGTTGCTTTTTTTTCCTAGCACCCGCAGTCGGAGGCTTAATTTTTAAATTATTTTTAGTACTTAAGGCTGTGACTTTTCCCTATATAAGTTTAGAGCTGTCGTCTATCATTGGTAATGCATACTATTTTCATCATTGTTATTTTGTAGATATTATAAAATGTTTATTTTGATTTATCTTTGATGTAGAATTTTAAAATTAATGTGAGATGCTCAGTGCTGATGCGCACAAGAAGTATCGAGCCATGCAGGGGTATCCCCTGCATAGGGGAGCCCCACACGCAAGGAGTGCGCCCGGTAAGGAGAGCCACCCAGCGCAAAAGAAAGTGCAGCCTGCCCGGGAATGGCGCCGCACACACGGAGAGCTGACACAAGATGATGCAACAAAAAGAAACACAGATTCCCGGTGCTGCTGATAAGGATAGAAGCAGTCACAGAAGAACACACAGCGAATGGACACAGAGAGCAGACAACTTGGGAGTGGGGGGAGGGGGTGGGGAGGAGAAGGGGAGAGAAATAAATAAAAAATAAATATTAAATTAAATTAAATTAATGTGAGAATGTGAGAGTTTTTAATTTTCTAGGTGTATCTTTTGGTTTTGATTTTGTTAGTAATTTTTAGTTCTATTTCTCCCTGATCAGAGTTCAGTGTTGCCTATACTATATGTATGTATTTTTGAATATTTGAATTTTTCTTTGTGAGCTAAAATAGGGTCAATTTTTATGACTGTTTTATGAGCTCTTGAAAAGAATGTGTATGGAAACGGACTTTGGCCCAGTGGTTAGGGCGTCCGTCTACCACATGGGAGGTCCGCGGTTCAAGCCCCGGGCCTCCTTGACCCGTGTGGAGCTGGCCCATGCGCAGTGCTGATGCGCGCAAGGAGTGCCGTGCCACGCAGGGGTGTCCCCCGCGTGGGGGAGCCCCACGCGCAAGGAGTGCACCCAAAAGGAGAGCCGCCCAGGGCGAAGGAGGGAGCAGCCTGCCGCGGAATGGTGCCGCCCACACTTCTCGTGCCGCTGATGACAACAGAAGCGGACAAAGAAACAAGACGCAGCAAAAAGACACAGAAAACAGACAACCGGGGGAGGGGAGGGGAATTAAATAAATAAAAAAATAAAAATAAACCTTTAAAAAAAAAAAAAAGAAAAGACTGTGTATTTACTATTTTCAGCATACAGATTTTAATAAATATTAATGAGATATAACATCAATTATGTTCTTTAGGTCTTCTGTATTGTAAGATATATTATGATCTTACATTATCTGAGAGAAGTGAATCTCTTACTATCATTATGTTTGTATTTCTTTTTTTTTTAAGATTTTATTTTATTTTTTTATTTCTACCCCCCCCCTCCCGAGTTGTCTTCTCTCTGTGTCCATTCGCTGTGTGTTCTTCTGTGACCACTTTTATCTTTATCAGCGGCACCAGGAATTTGTGGGGTTTTTTTTTTTCTTTTTTTGCGTCATCTTGCTGTGTGAGCTCTCCGTGTGTGCGGTGCCATTCTTGAGCAGGCTGCACTTTCTTTTGCGCTGGGAAAAATAAATTAGGAGTTCTGCTTTAGAAATGATGATGATATGTTATTTGTGCATAACTATTCACCACTCATACATCCTTGTGAATGGTCCCTTGATCCTTACAAAATAACCTTCTTTGTCTTAATGTTTTTGGGGATTGCCCTGAATTTAACCTTTTCTGATATTATAACAAGCCTACTTCATTTTGTTTGCTTTAGTCCAATATACCTCCACCCCCCTTCTTAAAAAATCTTTTCCAAGGTACTTTGTTTAAGGTGAATTCCTTGAAAAAAAGCACCAAGAATTTGTTACAATTCAATCTGAAAGGTTTTTTTTTCTTTTAAGCCCTATTGATTGGACGGTTATATATTTGATTATAGTTTGTCATATGATTTTACGCTATGCTTTCATAGCCTTCATAGTCCTTTTTTCTCTTAAATGATTGCTTTACAGTGTTTTAGATGTGTTCTCATAATTTGGAAGGCTT
This sequence comes from Dasypus novemcinctus, assembly GCF_030445035.2. Lineage (NCBI taxonomy): Eukaryota > Metazoa > Chordata > Mammalia > Cingulata > Dasypodidae > Dasypus > Dasypus novemcinctus. Next base: position 15,796,427 of record NC_080693.1, on the reverse strand, counting down.
TCATTTTTCATTCAAGTGATTGTCATTATAGCCAGAACTTCATATAATACTTATTATATTATATATAACAATTTGACAGTTTCTGTGGACTCCTGGTTCTAAACAAGATGACAGAGTAGCTTCCCTCTTCTTCCTATACCCACACTTCTCTTTCTCCATGTCCAATGTCAAATGATCTTATCTTCCTTAGTGTTTGCTTTTGTACCATGAAATATGCCTATACACACCTCCATTATTTGATTTTGATCAGCTTTAAGTAAGATCTTTCGATCCTTGGCTATAAAAGATGAAGTAGTCGTTGTGATGAAATACTTTTTCCTTTTCTTTCCCCTCTCTACCAAATTTGTGTTAATTATACCATTGTCCACTTGACTGGGTATATACAACCACACATTCTTCTCTGTAACCATAATCCCCACATTTTGTTTTGTCCTAGTCCTACAGTTAAACACAATCTGAACTCACTGCTAGTTATTTTGTTATAGGGTCCCCTACCCCACCCCACCCCCATTCAGCTTTTGGTAGATTAAAGGTCCTGTAACTGCTGACGGATTTATTATTACTGTAGTTTTTGTCTTGTGTTTACTGAGTGACGTAACATTGGTATAAGACCCACCCTGGGTCACACCTTAACTGAAATAACCTAATCGAAAGGTCCTACTTACAGTAAGTTTACACCCATGGGAATGGATTAACTTTAAGAACATACTTTTCTGGCATACGTACAGCTTCAAACCATCAAAACTGAGATTATGTCTGAAAAATCAGGGGATCTAGTCACCCTACTGACGGTGAGTTCATTTTTTAATTGTTGAGTTTGGAATTTCTATCTGCAGGCTTATAATAACTAGACAGCCTTGTCTGCTCCTGGTCCAGCAGTTTTACAGTTCCATCCATCTGACCCTGTGGGAACCCAATTACCAGAACCAAGTGTTGGATAGTGTGACGATTTGGAGCTACGTACCCCAGAAAAAAATGTTCTTAAACTTAATCCATTCCCAACGTAAGTAAGACTTTTTGATGAGGTTATTTCACTGAAGGTGTGCCCCAACTTAATCAGGATGGAGTCCTTTATCAGAAGAATGAAATTCAGATAGAGCGAGAAAGCGAGAAAGCGATTGGAAGCAAGAAGCTGAAGGTCAATGAACAGAGAGGGGCGAGGCCAGCAGAAGCTACCATTCCATTACCACGTGACAGAGAAGCTCAGGACTGGCATCACCGACAGCTCACCCCAGAATGCCAGTCTTCAGGAAGAAAGCATTGTCTTGATGAGACCTGGCTGGGCTGGATTTGGGTTTCTCCTAGCTTCAGATCCGTGAATCAGTAAATTCCCACTGTTTAAGCCAAACCATTGCATGGTACTTGCTTGAGCAGCCGGGGAAATGGAAACAGAATTGGAAGCTGAGGGCTCCTGTCCTGAGCCAGAGGAGAGGTACGACAGACCCATCACAAAACCAGAGGCTGGCTTAGCTTAGTTCTTGTGTCCTCCCACCTCCCTCAACAGGATGCTTTGCATAAACTTTAGCCCCAGGCAAGGATCAGCATCAGTTTTGGTAGCCTCCTTTCAAGTTTCAGGAATTGCACCTCAGACTCTACTGCCCCACCCCTGCCTATAGGCAGTTTTGGTTCCCATTACCCACAGGCACAAACGCCTTGCCTTCTCTCACCGATTCCAAACCTAGAGTCCACCAGCCCAACTGCCTACTTTGTGCTAGCTCCCCACTTTGTGTTTTGATTCTGCTTCCAGCCCATGGAGAGAGGTTTGCTATCTTTGAGTAGTCATATTATTAAGTTTTTTTTTTGTTTTTTTTCAATCAAAAATATATTATTGGGAAGTGACTGTCGCTCAATCAGCTGGGCTCCCGTCTACCATATGGGACGCGACCCCAGGGTCTTCTTTTGAGAGCAGGCTCACCCACACGCTGCAGAGAGCCAACTCAGCAAGGTGACACAACAAAAAGGGAGACAAGCAAAAACCCAGAAGAGGCTGCAGCAAATGAACACAGAGGGCAGACAGTAAACAAGCTGCAAGGGGGGAGGGATAAATTTTAAAAAAACCAAACAGACAAAGAAGAACACACAGCGAATGGACACAGAGAGCAGACAGCATGCAAAAACAGCTGCAAGGGGGGGATAAAAAAATGCACATGCCTTTTAAAATATATATATAGAGATAGAGATAGATATAGATATAGATATAGATATAGATATAGATATATATTACTGTTTTATGTTTGGAGGATGAGTTTATAGTCTTATATTCATTAGAAACACATATATAGTTCTACTTTCAGTCATAAATATTGAGCCACAAAGAAGATCTCAAAATCTTCTGAAAAGTTTGGAATCATACTCATTGAGCACAATTGCAATAAAATTAGAATGCAATGACAACGTTACACTATAAATTACTCGGGTTAGGTAGGAAAAACAGGAAATAAAAACTAAAATTACAAACTCTTTTAATTGACATGAGATTCACATAACATACAATTAACCATTTTAAAGTGTACAATTTAGTGGCATGCAGTGTATTCATCATGTTGTGCAACCACCCCCTCTCATTTTAGAACTTTTACATCACCACATAAAAACACCCTGCACCCATCAAGTAACCCTTCCCCTTGGTCTCCCCACGCCCTGGTAACCTCTAATCTTCTTTCTGTTTCTATGGATTACATACTCCGGATATATTATATAAAAGGAATCATACAATGAATGACCTTTTGTATCTGGATTCTTTTCCTTAATGTCTTCAAGGTTCATCTGTTTTGTAGCATGCATCAGAACTTCATTCCTTTCTATGACTGAATAATATTCCACTGTATGAATGTACCACACTAACACAAGGTACTAATAATAGGGTAGTATAGGAGAACTCTGTTTTTTCTGCATGCCTTTTCTGTAAATCTACAACTTCTCTAATAAAAAAGAAAAAAAAAATATATATATATATATGTACATTTTCCTTTGTATGGAGAGACCACACTTTGCTTATCCATTTAGCTGTTAATGGATAGTTGGGTTATTTCCACCTTTGGGCTATTATGAATAATATTGCTATAAACATTTGGGTACAAGTTTCTGTGTGGACATATGTTTTCATTTCTCTTGGGTATATACTTAGAAGTGGAATTGCTGGTTCACATGTTAATTCTAGGTTGTACTTTTTGAGGAACAAGCAGTCTTTTTCACAATGGCTGCACCACTCTGACCTGCAATACATAGGGTTCCTATTTCTCCACATCCTCACCACCACTGTCGTTTTCCTTTTTTTTTTAAGTCAACCTAGTGGGTGTGAAATTGTACCTCATTGTGGCTTTGACTTACATTTCCTTAATGACTAATGATGTTGAACATAGTTTCATGGACTTGTTGGCCATTTGTATATCATCTGTGAAGACATGTCTTTCAAGTCCTTTGTCTATTTTTTAACTGGATGGTTGTCTTTTCATTGTTGAGTTATGTATTCTTTTTTTTTTCCTGCAAAAAGTTTTATTGCTTACACTCGGTTCAGGGCTTGTTAGAGGGATACAAGGTGGTTGGTTTAAAAGATGCCCCCTGGTTGGAGGACGGGGCTCAGGCAGAAGCCTGGATGCCAGGGGAATGCAGGGGACCCCCCAAAAGGTCTCTGGGTTCTGGAGGCTCCTAGTCATGCATAAGGCTGAGTCTTTCAAAGGGTATTCCTCCAACCCAGCCTGACGATGTTCAGGCATCACCCGTCTCCTCCATGCGTTCCACCTCCTCATCCAGGAAATGGCTCTCCAGGAAGTCACAGAGATGAGAATCTGGGCATGTGGATACAAAAGGGCCTGGTTCAGGTTCTTCTCCAGGCCCACAGCAGCTTCCACGGGATCCAGGGTTTTACCAGACTCTTCTCGGGATGGATTCTGCACATCCTGAAAAGGGCAGTGCTGCACTGGTTTTCCATCTCCAAAGGACGCTTGGTGCCTTTGGCCTTCTCTTTAGCCAACGTGTGAAAAGAAGGGACCCACGCCCTCCACGGCCACAGCTCCACAGTCGAAATAAAAACCCAGAGAGAACAAGGTATCGGAGGCCCAGTGATGCAGGTTGACCAGGCGGTCGACAGAGGCCTCCACTTCTGCAGAACAATTCTGGTGAATCTGGGAGCTGATGCGTGGTCAACAATGAAGATCTAACCACAAAAAAAGATGGTGTTAGCTGGTCCCAGAAGCAGGGGATGGCTGAGAAGATGGTCTAGAGGTTGCAACTGGAGAGGGGGTTGTCCTGCTTTGTTTTTTGTGGACCCCAGAAAATTATATCTTTAAGCTAACTCATATCTGTGCCTTTAAATGCAATAGGGAAGTGGCTGTGGCTCAGGTGACTGGGCTCCCACCTACCACATGGGAGGTTACTGGTTCAGATGGTGCCTCCGAAAGAAGACAGCAAGCAGGCACAATGGGCAGGGATGGCAAGCTGACACAGTAAGAGACATAAGGAGAAAAAACATAATGAGAGACACAGCAAAGCAGGGAGCAGAGGTTCCCAGTGCCTCCTAAAGAAGACAGCAAGCTGACACAAAGGGCAGGCGCAGCAAGCTGATACAACAAGAGTCATGGGGGGGGGGCATAATGAGAGACACAACGAAGCAGGGAGCAGAGGTGGCTTGAGGAGTTAGGCACCTCCCTCTCACATCAGAGGTCCTGGGTTGACTCCTGGTGCCTCCTAAAGATGAACAGACACAGTCAGTGAAAAACAATGAGGGGGTGGGGAGAAATAAATAAAATAAATCTTTAAAAATAAATAAATAAATGCAGTGTAGATGGGCCTTTTGATTAGATTCAGTTAAGGGGCCTTTAATTCGATCACTTGATTAGATTGCTTTTAGGGCTTTTGATTGGACTAAGTCAGTGAGGTGTGAGCAGTTTGGGCCTCGCCTCGTGATATGATTTTTTTTTTTTTAAGATTTATTTATTTTTCTCCTCCCCCTCGCCTGCTTTCTGTGTCCATTTGCTGTGTGTTCTTCTGTGTCCACTTGTATTCTCATCAGGTGGCACTGGGGATCTGTGGCCCTTTCCCTGTGTCATCTTGCTGCATCAGTGCTCCGTGTGTGTCCACCTCTCCTGGGAGGGCTGCAGTTTCGTGCAGGGCGACTCTCCTTGTGGAGGGGGCACTCCTTGCACGGGGGGCACCCTTACACGGGGGGCATCTCTGCGTGGTCCGGCACTCCTTGTGCACAGCAGCACTGTGCATGGGCCAGCTCACCACACGAGCCAGGAGGCCCTGGGTATACCCTGGACCTCCTATATGGTAGGCGAATGCTCTATCTGTGGAGCCACATCTGCATCCTTGTGCTAGGTCTTATCAAGTGAGAAAAGAGAGACACACAGAGAGAAAGGAAGCGGCCATTTTTATCCTGCTGTGTGAGAGAAAGGAGAAAGAAGAGAGAGGACTCTGTTCACCCAGAGCCACAGAAAGACAGAGGGACGCCAAGAGGCTCAAGGAGAAAAGTCCAGGGAGAGATGCCTGGTTGCCTACAGCTGAGCTCAAGGAGAAGGTAGAAAGAGACTGGCAGACCCGCCATCTTGCCTTGCCACGTGGCAGGACACCAGGGTCCTGCCTTGGAACTTAAGCTTTTCCTCTAATAAAATTCCCTTTATAAAAGCCAATACAGGCGGCGGACTTGGCCCAGTGGTTAGGGCGTCCGTCTACCATATGGGAGGTCCGCGGTTCAAACCCCGGGCCTCCTTGACCCGTATGGAGCTGGCCCATGTGCAGTGCTGATGCGCGCAAGGAGTGCCCTGCCACGCAGGGGTGTCCCCCGCGTAGGGGAGCCCCACGCGCAAGGAGTGCGCCCCGTAAGGAGAGTCCCCCAGCGCAAAAGAAAGTGCAGCCTGCCCAGGAATGGCGCTGCACACATGGAGAGCTGACACAACAGAATGACGCAACGAAAAGAAACACAGATTCCCATGCCACTGATGACGACAGAAGCAGACAAAGAAGACGCAGCAAATAGACACAGAGAACAGACAACGGGGTGGAGGGTGGGGGGCGAGGGGGGAAGGGGAGAGAAATAAAATAAATAAATAAATCTTAAAAAAAAAAAAAGCCAACACATTTCTGGTACTTTGCCTTGCAGCCCTTTGGCAAACTAGGACAGGAGGGGAGGCGTTCTGAAGTTGTCGGGGAAGATCGTCCCCTGTTCCGTTCCCTCCAAACACTGTTGAAGCAAGAGTCAGATCAGTGGGACTGCCAGGCATGGTGATTAGTGTTCTTTACACATTCTGGATCTTATCAGATATATGATTTGAAAATATTTTCTCCTATTCCAGAGGTTGTCTTTTCACTTTTTTATAATGTCCTTGATACATAAAAACATTTAATTTTTATGAAGTTCAGTTTAGCTTTTTTCTTTTCCTTTGTTGTTCATGCTTTTGATGTCAAGTCTAAGAATTCATGCCAAGGGAATAGGATGTGGGTCAAGCAGTTGGGCACCCACCTACAACCCAGGAGGCCCTGGGATCAGTTCCTGGTGCCTCCTAAAAAAGATAAGCAAGACAGCAAGCTGATGCAACGGGCTGGCATGGCGAGCTGAGGCAACAAGATAATGTAACAAGATGACACATTGAAGAGACACAAGGAGGAAACACAATGAGAGACACACCAAGCAGGGAGCAGAGGTAGTTCAAGCCAATGGGCACCTCCCTCCCCCATAGGATGTCCCGGGTTTGGTTCCTGGTGCCTCTTAAAAAGAAGATGAGGGAAGCGGACTTGGCCCAGTGGTTAGGGCATCCGTCTACCACATGGGAGGTCCGCGGTTCAAACCCCGGGTCTCCTTGACCCGCGTCGAGCTGGCCCATGCACAGTGCTGATGTGCACAAGGAGTGCCCTGCCACGCAGGGGTGTCCCCCGCATAGGGGACCTCCACGCGCAAGGAGTGCGCCCCGTGAGGAGAGCTGCCAAGCACAAAAGAAAGTGCAGCCTGCCCAGGAGTGGTGCCACACACACAGAGAGCTGACACAACAAGATGACGCCACAAAAAGAAACACAGATTCCTATGCCACTGACAACAAGAGAAGCGGACAAAGAAGACCACACGGGGGGGAAGGGGAGAGAAATAAATTAAATAAATAAATCTTAAATTTAAAAAAAAGAAGATGAGCACAAAATGAATGGATACAGAGAACAGAGAGTGAGTATAAACAGTGGGAGGAGGGGGGAGAAAGAAAGAAATAAAATAAATCTTGAAAAAAAAAAAAGAATTCATGCCAAGCCTAAGGTCATAAAGATGTATTCCTGCATTTACATCTAAGAATTTTATAGTTTTAGCCCTTATATTTAAGTTATTGATCCATTTCGAATTAGTTTTTGTATATGAAGTGAGGTAGGGGTCCAACTATTCTTTTGCATGAGTTATCCAGTTGTCCCAACACCATCAATTGAAGAGACTATTCTTTCCCCATTAAGTGGTCCTGGCACCCTTGCTGAAATCAGTTAGTTGTAGATGTAAGGGTTTCTTTCTGGATTCTCTGTTAATTTCCATTGGTCTATATGTCTATCCTTATGCCAGTACCACACTGTTTTACTATAGCTTTGTAGTAAGTTTTGAAATAAAAGAATATGAATCCTCTACTTTGTTTTACTTTTTCAATATTGTTTTGGTTATTTGGGGTCCCTTGTAGTTCCACCTGAATTTGAGGATCAGTTTATCCATTTCTTCCAAAAGGGCTATTGGAATTTTGATGGGGATTGTATTGAACCTATAGATCACAATGAGGAATATTGCCACCTTCACAATATTAAGTCTTCCTATGTACGAACATGGGTGTCTGTCTTTATTTAAGTCTTTTTTGTTTGTTTCAGCAATGTTTTGTAGTTTTCATGTATAAGTCTTTCACTTCATTGATTATACTTATTCCTATGAATTTTTTTCTTTCGGATGCTGTTGTAAATCGAATTGTTTTCTAAACTGATTTTTATGTGTTGCTCTTGTATCCTGCTACATTGCTGGATTTATTAGCTCTAGTAGTTCTCCTGTGGAGCCTATGGGATTTTCTATATATAGCTTTGTGTCATCTGCACATAGATGTAATTTTACCTCTTCCTTTCCAATTCAGATGCCTTTTATTTCCTTTTTGTATCTAATTGTTCTGGCTAGGACTTCCAAAACAATGTTGAATAGCAGTGGTAAAAGTGGGCATCTCTGTCTGGTTCATGATCATAAGCTAAAGCTTTCAGTCTTAGTCCTCTGAGCATGATGTCACTTGTGGGCTTTTCCAAAATTGTCCTTTATCATATTAAGTAACATCCCTTCTAAACCTAGTTTTCTGGGTGTTTCTATCATGAAAAGATGTTTTTTAAACTCTCTAATGATATTTTTATTTCAGCTATTGTGCTTTTCAGAATTTCTGCTAGGTTCCTTTGTTAAAATTTCTCTCTCTTTATTGATAGTCTCTAATTTTTCATACATCATTATCCTGATTTCCTTCAGTTCTTTGGTCAGTTCTTAGACTGACTTCTAGTCTTTGTCCAGTAAGTTCAATGTCTGAACTTCCTCAGGGATGGGTTATAACAATTTCTTTTTTTCTTGTGAATGAGCCATAATTTCCTGTTTCTTAGTATGCTTTGTAATTTTTTGTTGATAACTGGACATTTTGAATACTGTAATGTGTTAACTCTGGAAATCAGATACTCTCCCCTCTTCAGGGATTGCTGTTGTTACTTGGTGAAAGTTTCAGTTGTTCACTTGATCAGTGACTTTTCCAAATGATTTTGACAAAGCTTATACTCCTTGTTGTGTGTTGTCACTGAAATATCTCTTCTATTATTCCCATGGTCAACCCGTGACCTGATAGAGATTTCCTTACATGCCTGGAGGAGTATTCTACCTCTTTAAATCCCCACTGACCACTGATTCAGAAGCTGCTTCACACTGTGGGGGCTGAAACCACGAGCAGCCTCTGTGCCAGTCCCTCAGGGATCGAAAGCAGCAGTCAAGACACATAACCCTGAGTATTGGAGGACAAAGTCCCTGTTGCCGACCCCGGGAACGGGGGAGGGAAATATGTTGGGATTCTCTGTATGGGTTTCGTATTGTTTCAGCAAGTTGCACCGGGAATGTGAGATCCATCCCTACAGCTACATGCCATGGGGATGGGGGGTAGTAGCTCTGTACAAAATGCCATAATTTGCTAAAACTTTTCCAGTTTCTTTTTCATCAAACATTCCCCAGGATGCTGCAAGTGTTTGGCCAGACTTCAGAGTTCCAAAACAGTTGCTTCAATTTTGCCAACTCAATAGTTGTTCTGGTGGAAGAACCAATTCCTGGAACTTTCACTATTTCTGTGACATCACTCTACAAACGCTTTAGAAATAAATTTCAACATGAGAATTCTTTATCAGCCCTGTGGGATATTGCCAAAGGGCTACTCAGAGGAAAATTTATCACCTTATGTGAATTTGTTTGAAAGCAAGACAAAAAAAAAACCCACCACAAATAAAGGAACCAAGTTTTCAACTCTAGAAGCTAGAAAACCATATCTTACATGTAAGGGAATGATTACTAAAGATAAAAGCATGACCTAGGCAATACCATCTCTAGGTATATACCCCAAAGATTTGAAAGCAGGGACAGATCTTTGTACACCAATGTTTATAGCAGCATTATTCACAATAGCCAAAGGTTGGAAGTGCCCCAGATGAGTTGATAAACAAAATGTGGTATATATCTACAAAGGACTATTAGCCTTAAAAAAGAATGAAATTCTGATACATGCTTCCACATGGATGAAGTTTGCAGACATCATGTTAAATGAAATAAGTCAGACACAGACAAATATTGTATGATTCTACTTATATGATATAGCTAGAATTTAGAAACTCATAGAGACAGAAAGTACAGTACAGGTTTCCAGGGACAAGGAGCAGGTGAAATGGGGTGTTAATGTGTAAAGAGTGTAAAGCTTTTGTTTAGGGTGATGGGAAAATTCTGGAATGGATGGTGGTAAATGTAGCACATCATGAACGTGATTAATCTTACTGAATGGGCGGAAGACTTGGCCCAGTGGTTAGGGCGTCCGTCTACCACATGGGAGGTCTGCGGTTCAAACCCCGGGCCTCCTTGACCCGTGTGGGGCTGGCCCACGCGCAGTGCTGATGCGCGCAAGGAGTGCCGTGCCATGCAGGGGTGTCCCCCGCGTAGGGGAGCCCCACGCGCAAGGAGCGCGCCCCGTAAGGAGAGCCGCCCAGCGCGAAAGAAACTGCAGCCTGCCCAGGAATGGTGCCGCAAGAGCTGACACAAGATGACGCAACAAAAAAGAAACACAGATTCAAACCTGCCGCTGACAACAACAGAAGTGGACAAAGAAGAAGATGCAGCAAATAGACACAGAGAACAGACAACCAGGGTGGGGGGGGAGGGGAGAGAAATAATTTTTAAAAAATCTTACTGAATGGTATGCTTAGAAGTGGTTGACATGGAAAAGTTTATGTTGTATATGTTTCCACAATTTTTAAAAAAGATTTATTTTATTTATTCCTCTTCCCTTTCCCCCTTCCCCCCGCCTTTGTCTGCTCTCTGTGTCCACTAATTGTGTGTTCTTCTGTGTCCGCTTGCACACTTGGTGGCACCAGGAGACTTCATCTCTTTTTTGTGGCATCATCTTGCTGCATCAACTCTCTGTGTGTGTGGCACCACTCCTGGGCAGGCTGAGCTTTTTTCATGCCAGGTGACTCTTCTTGTGGGGTGCACTCCTTGTGTGGGGGACACCCCTGCATGGGAGCACCCCTGCGTGGCACGGCACTCCTTGCATGTGGCAGCACTGCAAGTGGGCCAGCTCACCACATGGGTCAGGAGGCCCTGGGGATCGAACCCTGGACCTCCCATATGGTAGGTGGATGCTCTATCAGTTGAGCAACATCCACTTCCCAATTTTTAAAAAAAGAAACTAAAGAGACAGTGACAACTAAATAATGTCAAATCTAATTGATTAGATCTAATAATGGAGAAAAGGCTCAAAAGGACATTATAGGGACATTTAATAATTTTATTTATTTATTCATTTTTATTTCTCTCCCCTTCCCGCCCACCCCAGTTGTTTGTTCTCTGTGTCTATTTGCTGTGTCTTCTTTGTCCGCTTCTGTTGTTATCAGCGGCACGGGAATCTGTGTTTCTTTTTGTTGCATCATCTTGCTGCATCAGCTCTCCGTGTGTGCCGGGCCATTCCTGGGCAGGCTGCACTCTCTTTCGCGCTGGGTGGCTCTCCTTACGGGGCGCACTCCTTGCACGTGGGGCTCCCCTACGTGGGGGACACCCTTGCATGGCATGGCACTCCTTGTGCGCATCAGCACTGCGCATGGGCCAGCTGCACACGGGTCAGGGAGGCCCGGGGTTTGAACCACAGACCTCCCATGTGGTAGGTGGACACCCTAATCACTGGGTTATAGGGACATTTAAAAAATTGGAATATAGACTGTAAGCTTTATATCAATATTATCAATATTAAATTTCTTGAATTTGGTAACTGTACTTAAGAGGTTGGTTTCTGGTTCTTAGGAAATGTACATGGAGTATTATGTGTTCAAGGAACACAAAGTACAACCTACTCTGAAATGTTTAGAAAATAGATCAGGAGAGAGAAGATGGAAGAGCTAGAGAGAGGTGACAGAATCCATCCTACAGGCACGAGTTAGAAGTCATCCTTGACTCTTTTCTTTGAAATATAATCCAATCCATTCGCAACATCCCAGTAGCTCAACTTTTAAATCGATCTCAAATCTGACTTGGTCTTGTTACTGCCCTGCCCGGGCTGTTCTCATCTCTCACTTGGATGATTGCAGCAGCCTCCTTGCTGACTGGCCTTGCCCGGTGCCCGTCAGCAGAGTCTTCACAGAACAGTCAGAGCCATCCTTTTAAGACCTGCGTCAGGTCATGTCATTGCTCTACTCAAAACCCTGCAGGACTCCCATTTTCATGTCACGCCGATGAAAAGCCAGAGTCTTTCCAATGTTCTACAGCAACCCATATGAGCGGGCTTCCTGTCATCAGCCTCAGCTTCTCTTTTGCTCACTTAGGCCATAAACTGTCCTCTCTGTTCCTTGAACAGCCCAGACTCTGCTCCTGCCTCAGAGCCTTTGCATTTGCTGTGCCTTCTGCATACCTCCCGATGGCTCCTTTACCCCTTCTGGCCTTTTCTTAAATGTCACTTCCTGTCTACCGTATTTTAAAATTGCACACACACACAAACACACATACGCACGTGTCTCCTACTACCCCCTTTCCCAACTTTATTTTCCCCCATAGCACTTGTCGCTCAGTGACATACTTTACATTTTACTTATTTGTTCAGTCTCCCACCCCCTCTAGAGGGTCTTCCTGCAGGTAGACCCTCAATTTCTGTTTTGTTCGTTGCTGTCCTATTCATTCTGTTCATTCTGTTTTGTTCACCCCAGTGCTGGAAACACTGTTTGTACATAATTGTCACTCAATAAATATTTGTTAAATGAATGAAAAAATTGTGGGTTGAATTAAACTCACAAATGCAAGATGCGTTCAACATTAGAAAATCTGTTAACGTAACTCTTTATATTAACACATTAAAGTAGGACAACTTTGTGCCCAAAAAGCATCTGTCAACACACAATACCGAGTCCTGTTTTTAAAAAACTCTTAGTAAGCTAGCAATACAAGGAAAATTCCTAAACCAGATAGACAATCTAGCTACCAGAAGCCTTCAGTAAACTTAATATTTCGAGGTGAAACATTTTAAGTATTCCCATTAAAAGTCAAGCCAAGGGAAGCGGATGTGGTTCAACTGATTGGGCTCCCGTCTACCATATGGGAGGCCCTGGGTTCACGTCCCAGAGCCTCCTTGTGAAGGCGGGCTTGCCCACACCCACGGAGAGCCTATGGCCCGCGCCCGTGGAGAGCCAGCGCTGCAAGATGATGCAAGAAAAGGGAGACAAGCAGACACAGAAGATGGACACAGAGCAGACAGCAAGCAAGCGGCAAGCAGGGGGGATAAATAAATAAATAAATCTTTAAAAAAAAGTCAGGCCAAGGGAGCAGAAGTGGCTCAAGCAGTTGAGCTCCCGCCTCCCACACGGGAGGTCCCCAGTTTGGTTCTGGTGCCTACTGAATAAACAAAAACAAACAACAAGCAAAACAAATGAGAAAACCAACTCAGGGAAGCCGATGTGGCTCAGTGATTGAGTGCCAGCTTCCCACATACAAGATCCGAGGTTCAATCCCTGGCCCCCAGTAACTCAAAAAAAAAAAAAAAAAAAAAGTCAAGCCAAGAAGTTCTGCAGACCTAAGGGCTATTCCACAGAAGTCAAATAGAAGAAATGAGTGATATAAAAACACTGTACCACGCTAGCCTTGGTGTATACACAGGAGACTTGAATCTCTGGACTGCCCATGTGCCAACTGGGCCCTGAGGCTCAGCAGAGTTGCAACTTCTACCCTCTGGTTCATCGGACCTACCCAGGTCAGCTAACAGGGAGGTGAAGATGGTCAACCACCACACAGGGAACTGAGAGTGCCTACATCTGCAAGCAGGAGAACTGCATCCATCATCCATGTAGAATCTAAGCCCCCTCTCAATATAGAGGTAGAGTGGACATCACTATCCCAGGGCCCACAGAACGGAGGGATAAAATGTGGATTAGAGTGGACTTACTGATATTCTACTATAAAACTTTTGTGACTACTAATAGAAGAAATTGTATCATTGACGGTGACAAAGTGACCACAGTAGTTGTTGAGGGCAACTCCCCACTCCCTAGTGAGAAGAAGAGATGTGATGTGGGAGCATTTTTCTGGGACTTTGGAGTTGTCCTAATGATATTGCAGGGTCAGATGCTGGACATTATATATCCTGCCATAACCCACTGAATGTACCTGGGGAGAGTGTGAACTACAGAGTAAGCTGATCTTTGCTGCCTGGTACAGTGTTTTTTGTTTTTTTTGTTTGTTTGTTTTAAAATTTTATTAAAGTTAAAAGATCACATAGAATGTTACATTTAAAAAAAACATAAGAGGTTCCCATATAATCCCCCCACCCCCCCACCCCATCATTTTTGTAAATTGTATTTTTCTTGAGATACATACATCACAAAAAATGTTACATTATAAAAAAACATAAGAGGTTCCCCTATACCCCCCATCCCCTCACCCCACTCCTCCCACACCAACAACCTCCCCCATCATTGAGGCACACTCATCGCACTCGGCGAACACATTTTGGAGCACTGCTGCACCACGTGGATAATAGTTTACTCTGTAGTTTACACTCTCCCCCGGTACATTCAGTGGGTTATGGCAGGATATATAATGTCCAGCATCTGACCCTGCAATATCATTTAGGACAACTCCAAAGTCCCAAAAAGATGCCTCCTCATCACATCTCTTCTTCCCACTAGGGAGTGTGAAGTTGCCCTCAGCAACTACTATCCCCGCCAATGATACAATTTCTTCTGTTAGTAGTCACGAAAGTTTTATAGTAGAATATCAGTAAGTCCACTCTAATCCATATTTTATTCCTCCATCCTGTGGACCCTAGGATGGTGATGTCCACTCCACCTCTATATAGAGAGGGGGCTTAGATCCCACGTGGATGATGGATGCAATTCAGATGTGGGCACTCTCAGAGCAGGTGGCTGGTGAAGCCCTTGATACTCTCCAGTGAAGCCTGCCCAGCAGGACGGGGGGACACTGGCCCACCACCAGGGAAGCTGCATCAGGCTGATCCTCCCTCTCGTAACCCTTTGGCAGCCAGGGCTCTGGAATATGACTTAAGCTCTTTCATAGGATCCATCCACTCGGGAGTCTAGAATGAGTGGCACGAAGGTGAGAGAACTCTCTAGTTAAGATTCTTTACCGTGGCTACAGAGGAATCTAGTGACCGCCAGAGCATTCATACTAATAGGCAATGGCTGTATTTCCTACTCCGTGCTCCTCAGATGCTTCCTTCGCTTCTGCCTATTTGCTAAACCTGCTTTTGTGCCCTTCCTTGTGATTTGGCGAGCTACTCCCAAAACCTCCCAGAAAATTCCTTTTTTGATTAAGGTAGCCAGAAATCTTTTTCTGTTGCTTGCAACCAAGAACTTTTCCTGGGACACACCAGGGTTTCATAGTATTTGGCAGTTTAAAGTCTTTTTCCCAGACAGGCGGTGCCTAGCATTGTGAGTTTCTTATGGTAAGCCATTCAACAGACTCTGTTCCGGGCACTGAGAATACAAAATTTTAAAGCTATAATCAGTGTGCCTCCAATTTAGCAGGGGAAACCTGAACTCCAAGGGAGACTGGAACTTAAAATGACCCCTTGCTGAACTCAATCCAGCACCAACGATCACGGCAATAGGATGGAAGAGCCCCTTAGTATATTTAATTTATGCTGAGATAAACCACTGGAAGAGCTGGAGGAAGTTGCGTTTATGTTTCATCCTTGGCCTAAAAATCGTGATAAAATCCAAAGGCCAAAGTGCCAGACGCCCAGAAATAGGCTTCTATTGCGCGTTCTGCTGCCACCTAGAGGACTGATCTAGTACTGCACCGTGTGAAATTCAGAGCCCCGAACCGAGCTCCGCATTCGACTGCATAAAGCAGAATTATTTGAAGGGGTGAACTTTCAGGCGTTTTATGGCAGTAGTTAATAACACTGTGGGTGGTGGGACCATTTTAGGAGGTGATGAAATAATGGAAATGCACGTACTGATCCAACACATTTCCAGGGATCCCTGGACCACTGAAGACTCAAGTTTATTATGTGGGAATTAACTACTAAAGCCTCAGATGCAGGCATGACTCAGTGGGTCGATTCAAAGACAGGTTCAAAATTCATTAACAAAACGTTCCTGAACTACTTTTTTCACTTCCAAGGGAGCTGTTGGGCACCCCCCCAGAGACATGCGCAGTAGGGGAACTGAACCGGAAGCCAAGCCTTCCTGGATGGTGCAGCGCTGGAGGGCTTCCTGTTTCGGAACAGCGGACCGTGGTGAAGACAGGTTCTGGGGTCCGACAGGCCCCTGCTGGAACATCGGTGGTATCGTTCACCATGCCCGTAGCTGTGGGCCTGAGCCTCAGTTTCCCCAGCTACAAAAATGCGTATTATAATGATACTTACCTGGTGGGGTTAGAGTGAGGATTAAATGAAGTAGTGAAGGAAAAGGATGTGTCCAGGGCTTGATAGACAGCAAATGTGGAAGGAATGTTAAATGTTCATGGCTTATGGCTGGCTTTCCCAGGGAGGCCTGGAGAGGACTTTACACAAAGCCCTTAGCTCAGCAGGGCATCTTTTAAAAATGTGCACGAGTGAAGGTGAAGATGGCCAGCTGAGGCAGGGCCCCAGAATCCCCCTCATCCAGAATATAATAAAATTAACAAAGTATAGGGACAATCAGAAAAAAATTCAAAGTGGCATCCAAATGAAGAAGCAGATATAACTTTATGTAATATACTTCAAAAAGTGGCAGTCAAGGGAAGAATGCAGAGATTTTGGTTATGGTAAGAATAACATTTCCCCGTCCCCTTTTTTTTTTTTAAGATTTATTTATTTCTCTCCCCTTCCCGCCCCCCACCCTGGTTGTCTGTTCTCTGTGTCTATTTACTGTGTCTTCTTTGTCCGCTTCTGTTGTTGTCAGTGGCATGGGAATCTGTGTCTCTTTTTGTTGCATCATCTTGCTGTGTCAGCTTTCCGTGTGTGCAGCACCATTCTTAGGCAGGCTGCACTTTCTTTCGCGCTGGGTGGCTCTCCTTACGGGGTACACTCCTTGCGCGTGGGGCTCCCCCACGCGGGGGACACCCTGCGTGGCAGGGCACTCCTTGCACGCATCAGCACTGCGCATGGGCCAGCTCCACACGGGTAAGGAGGCCCGGGGTTTGAACCGCGGACCTCCCATGTGGTAGACAGACACCCTAACCACTGGGCCAAGTCCACTTCCCTCCCCGTCCCTTTTGATATGAAGCATAACTAGTGACTTGCTGTGGTAAATGTGAGCAGAAGCTCTAAGACCTGGTATATGCTTTGCCATGCCCCCTCCCTCATTGATGTCATTATGGTGGAAACACATGTGGAAATGAATTCACCATCAGCCTGTGTACCTGATGAGAAGAGGCCCCTGTGGACCTGTGTTGAACATGTAAGATGAGTGAGAAATAAACCTTGTGTCTTAAGCCACGGAGATGTTAGAGCTGTTTTTTACAGCAGAATAACGTAGCCTATACTGACTGATACAGCAGTCCTGGGGAAAGTACAGAATCAACTCTTAAGAGTTTCAGCTTCTAGATACTAACATGGTATTTCCACAGATACAGGAAGAGTCACTTGAGTTTTCAACATTGGGACCCTGTGTTGAGTTGGAAGCAGCAACCAACGACCACAAAATCTGTGTTTCTCTACATTTTGATTTTTAATAATCAGGGAAGGAAACTTTAGAAGGGGTGAAGAAGGTTATAAAAACCCTCTCTCAGGTATAAGACTTTGGAAGAAAACTCACTGACTAGAGAGATGGGAGGAGCCTAAGAAGTCAGTTAATTTGGACTTCTTATGTTGTAAAAGCAAAACCAAGATGTAGAGAGGAAAGAAGACTTTGCTCAGGGTCCTATAGAGATTCAGTAACTGAGCGGGGACTGACCTCCAGTCCACCAGAAACGTAAAAAAAATTAAAAATGCTAGCTCTTCCTGACTTCCAAACACTGAGAACAACTAAAGAAGTGAGAGACCTTTTCCTATCTTAAATTTTTCTTCCAATTTTTTCCTTAAACTTGCCTTATTAATTGATGACAAAACTGGGAAATAAGTGGGCAGAACATTTTAATAGGAAACTTGGTGAGCAGGCCATCCTAACTACATGGACAGCTTCTTTGAGTTCTTTCATGTGGAGGTACATTCATGCCTGTGATTTTTATTTTTTTATTTTTTTATTTTTATTTTTATTTTTTTAAGATTTATTTATTTAATCCCCTCCCCCCACCCGCCCGGCTGTCTGTTCTCTGTGTCTGTTTGCTGCGTCTTGTTTCTTTGTCTGTTCTCTGTGTCTATTTGCTGCGTCTTGTTTCTTTGTCCGCTTCTGTTGTCATCAGCGGCACGGGAAGTGTGGGCGGCGCCATTCCTGGGCAGGCTGCACTTTCCTTCGCGCTGGGCGGCTCTCCTTACGGGGCGCACTCCTTGCGCGTGGGGCTCCCCTACGCGGGGGACACCCCTGCGTGGGGCGGCACTCCTTGCGCGCATCCGCACTGCGCATGGGCCAGCTCCACACGGGTCAAGGAGACCCGGGGTTTGAACTGCGGACCTCCCATGTGGTAGACGGACGCCCTAACTACTGGGCCAAGTCCGTTTCCCTGATTTTTATTTTTATTCTTATTTTTTCAGGAGGTACTGGGGATTGAACCCGGGACCTTGTGTATGTGAAATGTGCACTCAACCACTGAGCTACACCCACTCTACTTTTTTTTTTTTTTTAACACACGTGATTTTTCGATGCGTATTTCCCATTCAGTCATTACAGGAATATACATGTGTGTGAAGTTCTACAGAGGGAATTAAATGAATGGTTAGGGATAGGGAGCACTGGCTTTTGGAGTCAGACAGGTCTTTCCAATCTGGGTCCTGCTGTTGTGGCAGGTTGTGAGTTGCTCCCTAATGTTCATTCTACCTTCTGACTTGAAAATAGAACCCCCAATTATCTTAACTTTATTATTTCCAAAGAAACAAAGTGATAGTCCAGCCCTGAAGCTGACGCTTCACACACAGCCCCGTTTTGCTTTGAGCCTATCAAAACACAGCTTCATACTCACTGCTAGGACACAGATGAACCTTGAAAGCTTATGCTGAATGAAAGAAACATAAGCTTGATGCAAAAAGACAAATGTATGATATCGCTTACATGAAATAGCTATATTATGCAAATTCACAGAGACAGAAAAGATTACGGGATCCTGGGACTGGGGCTGAGGAATGGGGAATTAAGGCTCAAGGGATACAGAGTTTTTGTTTGGGGTGATGGAAAAGTTTTGGTAATGAATGGTGGTGATGGGAGCAAGATATTGTGAATTGTATACTTGAAAGTGGTTAAAATGGGCAATATTATGTTACCGCAATCAAAAAAATTAATGATAAGTAAAATAAAACTAGTGGATGGGGGAGCAGATGTAGCTCAGTGGTTGAGTGCCTGCTTCCTGGGTTCAATCCCCAACTCCTAAAAAACAAACAAACAAACAAAAACTAGTGGATGGAAAAAGCACCAAACACCACGTCTTGGTTTACATTTCACCTATACTCTACCCATCCTCAAGTCCTATAATTTAGCTCCATATTTGGGGGTTGCTGAGGCATCCTTGTGGTTGCTAGGAGGGTGCAGTCTCTCTCTAACTCTTGTATCTAAGAACAATCATTTCCCTACCAGCCCCTCCAGACTTAAACTGGACAACCACCCAGAGCTACGGCAGTGCACAACTCCAGGAGGCACCATTTAAACAGTAGTATGTGTGAGTATGTGGTAACACGGTAATAGATGTGAATGAAACCCCTGGACCATGAGATGGTGCCCCCTGGAGGTGTGCAATGCAGCAGCACTGCTGGCACCTGCAGGGAGCTGGGAGCTGGAGAATGAACCTCAGGAAGGCTGGGTGGTGGTCAGGCAGACTGGTGAAGGTCACGAGGTCACAGGGCTTCCTTGTCTTCTCCAAGGCAGGAGCTTTTGTAGTGCTGGTCCCTGGCGGATTGACCACTCCCTTCCTAGGGTTCCTGGTCTCCTTCATTTATTATGTAAAATAAACAATGAAAACCAGGAAACCATAGCAACTACCACTGCAATAGCAGCTACCATCTGTTGAATGCCTTCTAAATGCTGATCTCTGTTCTGGACTCTTCCAATACATGGTTTTAAAGATTGATTTATTTCTTTTTATTTACTTTATTTTTCTTTATCACCCCCTTCCCTGAGATGGTTCACCGGTCTATCTGCTCCCCTTCTCCAGGAGGCACCAGGAACTGAACCCAGGAGCTCCCACATGAGCGGCGCGAGTGCCCAGTGGACTGAGCCACAGCCGCTCCCCGTGGGTTGCAGCGTCTGCTAGCTTATGGCCTCTGCTCGTGGTGGCAGGGGCGGAGTCTAGCTCTGTTGCTGTGGCATCTAGTTCTGTTGCGGCGGGAGGCGACATCTGCTCATCCTCTCCCAGGAGGTGTTGGACCCCAACCAGGGCCTCCCACGCTGTAGGCAGTGCCCAAGTGGTTGAGCTGCATCCGCTTCCCCCCATAAATTGTTTTTAAAATGCACAACCACCCTATTGAGGCAGGTTGGGATAGGGAAAAGAGGGAAGACAACTCATGGCCGGACCTGGCAGAGAACATGGCTGGGACCCTGGCCACGAGATCCCATGGGTAACTCTTTCCGAGGTCAAGGGGAGGCCCCAGATACCTCCAAACAGGCCTCCCATTGGCCCCCTGAAAGCTAACGAGGGGTGGGATCATAAGGCAACCAATCAGAACAGCAAAGAGCTGGGGTCCCACCCCAACATTAGGAAGGGAAGAAGGGAAGGTCTCCAAAGGCCTAACCTGGGGCCCCCACATGCGCGTCTCACCCTGTGGCACTGCCGCAACCTCAGGTTTTGTACTCATCTGGTTTCTACTTTTCTTGTGTCTTAATAAACTCTTTATTCCCTTGCCTGCCCTAGGGTGTGTCCTTAAATTCTTTTACGTGACACAGCCAAGAACCTAGAAGCGCGGAACCCAGAGTGTTCCGCTAACACTGTGAGGTCGATGCGATTTCCATTTTCCAGATGTCCCGCATTGAGAGTAAGTAGCTTAATCAGGGAGAAATGTTGAGTTAGGATAGGTATCCAGGTCACTAGAGGGCCCACACCTACATTCTTCCCTGTCTGAGGTGCCACCTTCTAAGGACAGACATTCAATAGACACCTAGAAAATGTTTAAGGAGGTTTACTCTGCAGCCTGGACTCGCTGTTTCTCACCGGCCGCGTGGCGGTCCTCATGGAGCCAACCATTGAGAGGTGGATTCGGGGACTCGGCACCCACCAGAGAGGACAGGCCAGAAAGGAAGGCCCCTTGGGCCTCCTTACACCCCTCCCCCAAATAGGGCCTTCCCCGCTCTAGGATGTGGGGTTCACCACCCCTCTTCTCCCACGACACAGGCCGTGGTGCAACCCCTGAGTTTCCCAGCCCCCTGGTGGCATAACTAGCCAACAACTGCGTTCCAGCAGCCAGGGCAAAGTGGGTCTCCCCAAGGGCTGAGTTGCTAGGTGCTTTCTTGGCCTGTCTACACGGCCCGATACAGTGAGGGAAAGTCCAGGGACATTAGTTCCCTGGAACGGCGACGAAACTTTTTACAAATATTTGTGCCCCAAAAGTAATTGTAGGGTTGGATGGTCTTCGGGATGGAGAGTTTACACAAGGCTCATCCTCTGAGCACCTCGGTCTGATGCACCTCTCTTCAGGTGAGTTCTAATGCCTTGCCGCTCTTACCTGCGCCCCTTGCTTGGCTCTCTGGGGAGTCCTTCACGGCTGTCTGCAGACTCAGCTATCGTGTTCGCTATCTGACTCTCTCTGAAGTCAGGGCAAAGGGAGGGAGTTTAAGTCAGAAAATGGGGACCTGAACAACTGCTTAAAGACTCAGAAAGACACCCCTGTGAAATAGGGTTATTACTTTCGAATGAAATGAACCATCAAATTTGCCAAAGCAAAGCTTAGCAAAGAGGGCTTTGGGAAGCAGGCAGAACCGTGTTCCAATCCCCGAGTCTGCATTTTATTAGCTGCAAGATCTTGGGCAATTATTTAACCTCTCTGAAGACTCATTGGCTCGTTTGCAAAATGCGGCAAATAATAATACCTGCTATCCCAGCTTGTGTGAGAATTGAATGCAGCATTACATTTAATTAAATGAAAAGTCCCTTGGACAATATCTGGCATACGGTATGCACTCAACAAGTGTTTATCTCTTGCCACTATTCTTTTTTTCTTAATACTTGGCATCCGAGAACTGATTCTCTTAATCATAGAATGTGGGTGAAATGTTGCCCTGGAATTTCCTTCAGTTATTCACGTTCATTTAAAATGACTGAGGGGAGAGGGGCAATTAAACGAGGGAGACCAGAGGACTGGCTTTACAGGTTCAGGCTATTCCCCTTTAGGGAGATTTTAATTCAATTGCAATCTCCAGAATTTTAACCCTGGCTGCTCCTTAGAATCACCAACTAATTCGAAGCCTGAGACTTTTTTCATCTGTAAAATGTGAGTTGTAATAGGGATTAAGTTTTGTTTTTGTTTTTTAACTGTAGTAGGTGCTCAAAAATAATAGTTGATGTACTTGCTGTGGTGGTTGCTTTGTTGTGGTTATACTGCAAGGACTTCTGGTTCATAGAGCGTGGGCATTATGTGACAATCGCTAAGCTCTTCTCTAGCTGTGACAGTCTCTGATTCTAGGGCTTTATGGTGAAATGTGTTTGCTACATCCCAAATACAGGGCCATGCAAGGGCTGTAATGGATTCGGGGGGCTCAGGTATTCCTAGTGGGTTAGATATGACCCAACTACCCCTCTCATGTGTACAAAACAACTGTGACAACAAAACAGCAACAAGGACAGGTTATTCTAGCAATCCATCCTTTTTTTTTTTTTTCAACAGCTCCCATTCCCAGCAGCACATCAAAGATATGACCCTTGAAATGTTTGGGTTCTAAAGATGCTCTAGAATCCATGTGACTTCTGACTCACCCACCCCTTTGGCTGCTTCATTCCTGGCCACCCCACACTTTCTGGTTGGGCAATGGGGGTGGGGGAGATGGCACTGGCCCGCAGTTTCTGACCCCTCTTAGGTACTACTCTGTACCCCTTCGGCCTCTCTGGCTCTGGTTCCAGCATTTTTGCAGAGGAACCTGACTGCACCTCATCTCCTGGCTCTACCTGTGTGTCTTGCCCTGCTCTGGGGCTTCTATCTGAACAGTGCCATGGGGGTTGCA
This sequence comes from Dasypus novemcinctus, assembly GCF_030445035.2. Lineage (NCBI taxonomy): Eukaryota > Metazoa > Chordata > Mammalia > Cingulata > Dasypodidae > Dasypus > Dasypus novemcinctus. Next base: position 15,773,492 of record NC_080693.1, on the reverse strand, counting down.
TGCATAGCCCTAAAGTCCTAGAGGGTTAGAGCCCTGTGGGGTGAACCATTGATCAAAGGGAAAAGGAAGCTGACAGATAAATGCTTTCCAGTTTACACAGGTTGTTGGGGAACACAATCCTACAGATCCAGTAATTGTCATATTTAGTGGCAGCCAGCTCAATAACAGTCTTGCATTGCTTCCCCTACCCCCTTCCCTGCTTCATTGCCCTGTCCCTCATTCCTTCTTCCTGGGATTTTATTACTTGACATACGCTGTCTCAGGCTCTGTTTTCTATTCTAGGCATCTTAGTTTCCCAGAGCTGCTATGACAAATATCAAACCCTGGCTGACTTAAATAACAGGAATTTATTGGCTCACAGGAAATCAGTCCCTGCTCTGTGATAGAATATCATCCATGCCAAAGGACTCAACCAGGGGAACATATATAAGAGTGGATTTTGAGGCTGCTGGTCTGGGGGAAGAGTGGAAATAAGACTGGGTAGGAGAAGTTTTTTCCAACTTGGGCGCCTTCATCCAAGCCTCAGGATCCAGTGTGTGACAAGAACACCCAGAACTTGTCCTAATAGATGGCTGGGATGGAACTTAGCTTACAGTAAACGAAAGCTTGATGAGTATTGCTAGCAGCTCCTTGACATCGCGTTGAGGAAGTGGACAGAAGGCTTAAGGAGGTAGGGGTGTTAGAATGGATTTACTATGTAAGACCTGAGAACCCACCAGAGGACGCGGGCTTCATTAGAATAATAATGCATGGCTGGGGATGGTGGCAGTCCTCTGTTGGCCAGTGTGTGTTCAGTGGGAGGTGCTGCCATGGCAAAGGGCTCCCTGGTGTCAATGGATGACAGGATTCCAGAATGGCAGAGGCCAGGTGACTGAGTTTAAGTGTCAAGCAAGGTGAATGTAATTATGTAATGGGAAGCAAGGCTGACAGACAATCAGGACTCCTTGACCCACAGGTTAAGGATCATAGAGTTCCTAGTGTAGTGAAAGATGGACCATCAACCAGGGTGTGCTTGATATATATAATTTTTTAAAAAGGGAAGTGGATGTGGTTCAAGCAGTTGAGCCTCCCACATGGGAAGTCCTGAGTTTGGTTCCTGGTGTCTCCTAAAGAAGATGAGCAGATGTGACAGGCAGATGCAACGAGCAGATGCAATGAGCAGACACAATGAGCAGGGAAAGGATGTGGCTCAAGCGGTTGGGCACCCACCTCCCATGTGGGAAGTTCCGGGTTTGGTTCCCAGTGCCTTCTAAAGAAGACAGGCAGACATAATGAGTGGACACAACCAGCAGACAATGAGCAGAAACAATGAACAGATGAGGGAGCCATGGTGTGGGGGGCAGAGATTTAAAAAAAAAGCAAGAGCCCATATCAGCTGCCACAATGGAAAAATCACAATCCCTCCCAAGTATCCAGATATAAGTCAGTTCACAGACCCACAGTTATTTTTTGAAAGGAAGGCAATGTCGTCACAAGTATGTATTATAAATATTTCCCCAATCATTCTTCCCAAAGAGACCTGAGGCCATTTTCCAGGGTAATTCTGCACTGGAGAAAGGAAATATCCAGAATTTCCAAGAGAGATCTGGGATCTGAGTTAAGACCCGACCAAAACCAGAGGACCCCAAACATCATGTGCTTCTACAGTTAGAAAGAAGTGTTATGGAGGCCGAATGACAAATAGAGTCTGACTCAACCCCAGCCCCCAGTGGACCCAATGGGTCTTCAGACCCACCCTGTGGTTATTTCCAAAGCCCCAAAGTAGGAATTGGGATAACATCACCTCATTACCTGGTCCATACCACCTTGGCACTTAGCATTTTTGTGCACGGTACCCTGACAGCATCTCACTGCAAACGCATGAGGCTCTTTGTAGGAGATGTTTCTTTAATAGCTGGAGCAGGCTGGAAGTGCCAGAGAGCCAGGAACCCATGTCAGAGGAGAAGTGGGGATGAAACCAGAAACCCACCAACTGACTATTTCCTGGAGGTCCGAGAGGACTCTCCCTTCTCTAAAACAATAGAGAATGAATCTGTTAAGAAACCACTGGCATCACTGGGAACCTGAATGGTGGCTTCCTCTGTAGCCCAGGGTTTCTGGTAGGAGACACTGTCATGGAACTGGGCTCCCTGGTGTCAAAGGCCATAGCAGAATTCCAGAATAGCAGAGCCCAGGTGACCTCTCTAAACTGTGAGAGGCATGGTGGACATAATTATCACCTAGACTACAAAGTTGGGAAGGCACCAAGGGTGCCTTGATCTGCGGAGATGGCTAATGATTATTGTGTTCTGGAGAGAAGTAGAGCGGAAGTCTACAAGGCTATTGCTTGACTTATAGCACAACCACAACAAAAGAGATCAAGGTCAGATATAAGAAGGCTGGTGTCACTACCATAGAAAAGTCCTAATCTTTCATTAGTTTCCAAACTTGAGACAATTCTAAGAACCAAACCTGTTAGTTGAAAGGGAGGCTGAGTCTCCTTATGAAAAAATCTTGGAATTCTACAGCAAAATGGATTTTCTTATCATTTGTCAGAACTCTCACATTGGTTCTCTGACTTGTGGAGTAAGAATGAAGACATTAAAAAAGAAAAGAAAAGTAAAGGCCGACTGGAAGTCCCTGAGATTACCCCCAACCCCTGGCCAAGATAGTAGATCAGAAGCAAGACTGACTGCAGCCTGGGTAGAATGACAGAGATTAGTGCTGGCTTCAGAGATTTAAAGGAGGGGTTATGATTCCCATCCTATTTTCCATTTATTTCACTGGGGCATGTTCCCTGCGAAAACCAGATTGAGGGGGGTGTGGGGAGTGGGGCATATGGGAACCTCCTATATATATATATTTAAAATATTTATTTATTTCTCTCCCCTTCCCCCCTCTTCCCCCTGCCCTGGTTGTCTGTTCTCTGTGTCTTTTTGCTGCATCGTCTTCTTTGTCTGCTTCTGTTGTCGTCAGCGGCACAGGAATCTGTGTTTCTTTTTGTTGCGTCATCTTGTTGTGTCTTTTCTCTGTGTGTGTGGCACCATTCCTGGGCAGGCTGCACTTTTTTTTGCGCTGGGCGGCTCTCCTTACGGGGCGCACTCCTTGCGCGTGGGGCTCCCCTAACACGGGGGACACCCCTGCGTGGCAGGGCACTCCTTGGGCGCATAAGCATTGCGCATGGGCCAGCTCCACACCGGTCAAGGAGGCCCAGGGTTTGAACCACGGACCTCCCACGTGGTAGACGGACGCCCTAACCACTGGGCCAAGTCTGCTTCCCCCTATATTTTTTAATGTAACATTTTGTGTGATCTATATATCTTCTAAAAATAAAAAAATAAAAAAAACGAAAGACAGTTTGACCATGGTGGATTACGGTGGGCTGCCATAAACTTTAACATAATAAGCATAGTTACATTAAATTTTATGTCTGATAATTCCACTACCTGGAATTCCCAGGTCAATGTTTCTAGTGCTTGCCATTTCCCTTGGCTCTTTTTTTTTTTAAAGGGAGCACACTATTTTTTTTTTTTAAGATTTTATTTATTTCTCTCCTCTTCCCCCTCCCCCCCCACTGTTGTCTGCTCTTTGTGTCCATTCGTTGTGTGTTCTTCTGCATCCACTTGTATTATCAGGTGGTACTGGGAAATTGTGTTTCTTCTTTGTTGCGTCATCTTGCTGCATCAGCTCTCCATGTGTACAGCGCCACTCCTGGGCAGGCCATGCTTTTTTCATGTGGGGTGGCTCTCCTTGCCGGGTGCGCTCCTTGCGCACAGGGCTCCCCTACGCAGGGCACCCCTGAGTGGCACGGCACTCCTTGCACATGGCAGCACTGCACGTGGGCCAGCTCACCACATGGGTCACAGGACCTGGGTTGGAACCCTGGACCCTCCATATGGTAGGCGGACGCTCTATCAATTGAGCCACGTCTGCTTCTCTCCCTTGGCTCTTGTTCTTAATTTCCAGTCTCTTCACATGCCTAGACATCTGAAATCATGTGCCAGACATTCTATCTTAAAATTGCTTATGGAAATAATTTGGGTCTTTGGATGATGAACTCTTACTCTAAATGGATTTTTATTTACTTCTACCAGGCACTTGGGGGCAGGGTTTTCTTTAATTTACTATTAGAGATTGAGATTTCCTGGGCCAGTCAGATGACTTGAAGCTATTAATAGTTGCAATTCCTGCAAGGGCTGATTTACTTCTGGGGTAGCTTCTAAGAATCCCACCATAAGGCAGGCCATGGTCTCTACCTTTCATGCCTTAGTCCAGGAGGCTATCAAAAGCATCACTCAGCTCGGTTTCTCAGTCTCTTTCAGGAATGGCAAAAGCAGCCCTGTTGCAAAGCTGGTGTAACTCAGTGGTTTGAGTGCATATTTAAGGTCCTGGGTTCAATACCCGGTACCTATTTAAAAAAAAAAAGCAGCCCTGAATGCAGGTCTTATCTTTGTGTTTTTGTTTTTTCCCCCCATTACTTTGTTACTGCCCCAATGTCTTTTAATATTTTGTTCACCTTTTTTTAGTTTTCTGCAATTAGGTGGCTAGTCTCTTAAAAGAAGTAGAATTCATTATTATACAAATTTAAGACATTATTATTGTTATAATTTCCTGGCTACTTAGTTTGAGTTACTTTAATGGAAAAATATGCATAAACTCTCATGTATCTAGCATGATCAGGACCATAGAGGAAATAAATTATGTTAAACTCATGTTGTTTTGATTTAGCTTTGCTAAAAATTAAAATCTGAGGCTCCAGTTTTTTGGAGGTTAATTTTACAAAGTTATCAATGCAAATGCTTTGGAGAACATAAAATGTTGGGTTAAGAGTTAGCCTCTATTTAGACAGTTGAGAATTTTAAATAATATCTATGTATTCCAAATTTTAATATAATCATAAATGAGTTAATTTAATCTGCTTATTAAAAAGGGCAAAGTTTACCTTATCTTTAATATAAAAATGTTTGTTTGAATAGTTTCCTGGAGATTATGAATATTTGCTATAGAAAACCACATTTGTTAGAATGTTAGTTGTAGAATGCTGTTCATTAGATTTGTAAACAGAGTTTTTCAAAGGAGATTAATTTTATCCACTGACTTTTTGATAATTAACTTGCTGATTTTAGCTAAATTATTTGTTGTAATTGATACAACTGGTATAAAAAGACTGTGGAGATGTCCCTAATAGTCAAAACAATTATGAAAATGAAGTGCAAAGTTGGAGAACTCACACATCCCGATTTCAAATTGTACTATGAATCTACAGTAATTAAACAGTGTGATACTGGCATAAAGACAGACAAATGGACCAAAGGATCAGACTTGAAAGTCCAGAAATAGACCCACACATCTATAATCAATTGATTTTCAACAGGGTGCTAAGTATGTACAGTAGGGAAAGGACAGTCTCTTCAACAATGGTGCTGGCAAATTTGAATATCCAAATGTAAAAGAAAGGCCAGAGACCCCTACCTCACACCATATACAAAAATCAACTCAAAATGGATCAATAAGCTAAATATTAACCTAAGGGCTAAAAGTATAAAACTCTTAAGAAGATATCATGGGACAAATTTTCATGACCTGGGATTTGGCAATGGATTACACAACACTTAAAAGCATGAACAAAAGAAACAATAGATAAATTTGATTTCATCAAACTTTAAAACTTTTGAGCATCTTAGGCAATTATTAAGAAAGTGAGAACAGAACCTACCAAAATGGGAGAAAATAATTGCAAACCATATATTGGGTAAGGACTTAATATTAAGAATATAAAAAGAACATTTATAGTGCAACAACAAAAAGACAAATGATCCAATAAAAAATGCCAAAGGACTCAAATACACATTTCACCAAAGAAGATATACAAATTGCTAATAAGCTTATGAGAAGAAGCTCAACATTACTAGGTATTAGAGAAATGTAACTGTATTTTATCAGCCAAGGGGGTGCTGACGCAAAATACTAGAAGCCTGTTGGCTTTTACAAAGGGAATTTATTTGGGGTAGGAACTTACAGAGACCAGCATAGGTTACTTCCCTCCCCAAATAGACCAAAGTCTATTTCCACATGTTGGAACAAGATGGCTGACAACATCTGCCAGGGTTCAGGCTTCCTGGGTTCCTTTTTTCCCAGGTCTTGCTTCTTTCCAGGCTCAGGGTTCCTCTCTTCCCAGGGTTTGCTTCTCTTTCCTCTGTGTACCTACTTCCTGGGGCTTTAGCTTCAGCATCAAACTCCAACATCAAAATCTCCAGCTCTGTCCTTTGCCATGTCTTTTATCTGTGAGTCCACATCCACCAATGGGTAGGGACTCAACACCTTACTGATTTGGCCCAATCAAAGCCCTGATCATAATTTAATCAGGCCCAAGTACAGACCAGTTTACAAACATAATCCAATATCTATTTTTGGAATTCATAACTATATCAAACTGCTACAGCAACTCAAAACCACAATGAGGCATCATTTCATACCAACAGGGTGTCTATTATTAAAAAACAGAAAATAGCAAGTTTTGGAGAGGATGTGGAATATCTGGAACTCTAAGGCATTATTGAGGGAATGAAAAATGGTGCAGCCATTGTGGAAAGCAATAAGGCCAAATATTATTTGACCATAAGAAAGACTGAGTTATGAGTCATACTGCAACATGGAGGAACCTTGAAAACATTATGTTATGTGAAATAAGTAAGGCACATATGGACCAATATTATATTTTTTAAAAAGGACTGGGGAGATTCGCTTAAAATTAAAGACATGCTATTTAAAAATTTAAGTTTACAGGGATGTGGAGGGGGCTCAAGCAATTGAGCTCCTACCTACCACATGGGAGGTCCCACTAGGTTCCCGGTGTCTCCTAAAGAAGAAGAGTTAGACAGCGAGCTGATGTGACAGGCAGGCGCAGGGAGCTGACACAACAAGATGATATAACAAGAGACACAAGAAGGAAAACATAATGAGAAAACAGCAAAGCAGGGAACGGAGGTGGCTCAAGTGATGAGGTGCTTCCCTCCCACATCTGAGGTCCTGGGTTCAGTTTCCAGTGCCTCCTAGGAAATCAAGGAAGACTAACACAGCAAGTGCAAACAAGCGGGTGGGGAGAAATAAGTAAACTTTTTAAAAAATTAGGTTTACATTTAAATTAAAGTAATAGATTAACTTTGAAATGCAATGCAGGGTTTCAGTTTGCCCCCAACACTATTGAGTTCAGGTTAATGGAACAGTCTTATTTTTATCTTGTTTTAACTTTATTCATATGTGGATCATAAAATTTCAAAAGATTAGAAGGCAATAGTTTCAGTAGTCTTAACATGAAGCCTTGAATCTTCACAACTAGATACCACTCACCCCCTTACCCTGGCCCAGTAAATAGAAATCCCATTGCTGGAACATTGGATGAAAAGGTATTAGCTGGAGGTGGGTGTTAAGAAAGGAAGACGGTTTTAAAAAGTTAGAAGGAAGTGGTGTAAGGAAATGACTTTAATGCCAGACAGAGATAGAAAGCCTGTCTCTACCAGGTGCAGGTCTTGTGATGCTAGGTAAATGACCCTAGCCTCAGGGTTATCATTTGTAAATTAGGGATCATATTAGGGTGTTTTTTTGCGGGGGAGAAGGTGGAGAATTGAGATGGAGGTGGAGGATGAGCACTTAGTACCTTGAGTACACCTACTAAGAACATAATAAATAATAAGGGCTATTCTCATTTGACTGCTCTGCATCCGCTATCTGGTGGCATAAAGGCACCTCGCAATTTCTGCCAGTAGGGGCTCAAATGCAGCAGTCACCTTTGAAAGAGTCTGAAGGAATGTGGAAGGGCTGGTGGCGATTTGGACGGACTACAGAGCCGCCTCTCCCAACCCCCTCAGCACTGCTCGTATCCTGCAGACATTCAGGGGATTTCTAGCACAACTACCCCCTCCCCCGCCACCCGCCCCGGTCGACAAATACAAAACGAACCCTGCCAAGGGATTGGACTCCGGAAGGGAACGAGGGAAGGCAGCTGTGCTTTCTTGCTATTGAGTGCAGACGCTCTGACCTGAGACTTCTTGCTAGATACCAATCTGGTAAAGCCAAAACCCACTTAGAGGGCTCCTTGACTTCAGCCTAGCTCCCTTTCCCGGGGAGGTGGGGGTATTGAGCTGTGGTGTTATTGGCCACAGGCAGGAGGGTGTGGTCACCCCTGAGCGCAGGCAAGTTTCCAAGGGCACCTCTGATGACCTTCCTCGGCAGTCGTCTCGCCGAAGCCAGGAGGACACTGGAGGGCACACGTCCACTCAAAGCACCAGCTCGAGCCGAGGATGCACTTGGGAGAACGGACTCGAGGAGCGCCTTGGGACCACGGCCAGCCCCTCCCGGACACCCTCTCCTTCCCGGGAAAAGCTTGATTGACCTTGGGCGCTGGTTCGCTATCCCGTTTAGCTTGTGACCTTAGGCAGGCTGCCTTTTTTTCCTGCGCCTCGTTTCCTCATACTCAGCCCGATTCCCAGGGCTAGTACGAGGGTTACAGCAGAGCTTAGACCGGCACCTGCACCTAGTTTACATCAGCTGTGATTATCCCACATGCACTTGCAAATATGCGCCCCCCCCCCCAAAAAAAGACAAACCTATTTAACTGCTCTAAGAATGTGGTGAAAAGACCCAGGTTCTTTTTATCTAGCCTCAACACGTGACACACTGAATACGCCCTTCTCTCTGGACCTCAGTTTCCCCATCTGTTCCAAGACATTTCCTGGGTTAAAAATCCCACAAACACTGGGCAGCTGCTCCCATCCTGGCTCCTTCCCCCGCAGGCGCCCCTGGCCATAGACAATTACTACCCAGGCGGCGGAATGCGCTCCCGGGGTGATGAGAGGCTTCGAGGCTAGGGTGAGGGTCAGAAGGTTTTTCACCGAAAACGGCATCTGAACTAGGATTCACTGGAGTTTGCCTAGTAAAATTGGCGAGGCTTTTGGGTTGCTGGCCCCTTTTGAATTCGAGCGTTCTGAAAATCAGTCCGTGTCTCCTTTTTCCACTCGCTCCAGGTCGCTAAGGCCGAGGGAGACCCGGGAATCGCTTAAAGCAAGTTTTGCCTCCTATTTCCATCACGGTTTTCCGGCGCCACGAGGCCTGCGCCCCTGGGAGCGAATAGGGTGGCGGTGCTGGGTGAATTCCGTCCTGAGAGAGCCAGGCCGCAGCGAGGCCCAGCCTTCCAGAAGGAAGCTCTGGAGGTGACGCGGCGCCACCCCAGCAGAGCCAGTTCGGGAGGGCCTGGGACCCGCCAAAGGCCAACGCGATATCCCACGGGGACACAGCGCCCACCGCCCGGGACGCAGGCGCGAGGTCACGTGGCCACGTGGGCGGCGCGCGCCCCAGCACCCACGAGAGGGGGCGGGGCCGGCGGGCGGCCTCCCGTGAAGCCTCGCGCGGGGAAGGACCGGAACTCCGGGCGGGTGGCTTGTTGATAATATGGCGGCAGGAGCTGCCTGGGCATCTCGAGGAGGCGGTGGGTCCCACACCCGGAAGAAGAGTCTGTTTTTGGGCTAGTGCGGCGGCCGCTGCGGACCCGGAAGTCCGGGCCAGTTGCTGAATGAGGGGAGCCGGGCCCTCCCCGCGACAGTCCCCCCGCGCCCCCCGCCCCGACCCGGGCCCCGCCATGTCCTTCTTCCGGCGGAAAGGTAGCTGAGGGGGCGCCGGCGGAGAGCCAGGCCGGGCGGCCGGGGCGGCGGTGGGGCGGACGCCTGCGGTGGGCTGGACGCCTGCGGTCGGCTTGCAAGGGCTTCCTCCGCGGCGGTGGCGGCGGCGCCCTCGGGGTGCCTCTCCGCCTCCGTGCAGACGCCCCCTGAGTGCCTGGTTCTGCTCCGGACTCTGCAGCGGGGGAGAAGGTGGCCTCCTCGCGCGAGGTCAGAAGGGAATTGTCGCGCTGGTCCAGAAGTGTTTACCTAATTGCGTCAAAATCGCTTTTTCGCCTTTTTTTTCTTTTTCCTTTTGTGCAATGTGGAACAAGAAAAAGAAAATCCCTTTAGTTCCTTGCGACAGGAAGTCTCTGGTTTTTCGCAATATTGAAGGTTCTGTGTCTAAAAGCAACACGTGAAATTGTATTCTTCAGTCAACCAGTGCTATTTTCCAGTTTCCTCTTTTATCGGGGAGGGGAGGGTGCGGGGAGGGAGACGACTGCTGTTCCTAAAAGAACGTTACCTAAGTTATTGCCCAAAGTTCCCTAATGAAGACTTGGTGTTTTTTTTATTTTTTATTTTTTATGACTTAGTAAATTTATTCACTATTGGAACCCTAACTTTGTAATGGACAATTTACAATTCGGATTTTCAGTGGTAATAGCTGCCCATTTAGAGGCAGCTTGATTTTTTTATTTCGCTAAAGCAGACCCCCACAGTGAGTCTGTTTGGATGATATTTGTTCTTGTATCAATTCTTGTTGCTTCAGAGAAAATGTACCAGGAGAAAACAGTTTGGGAAAAGCACTAAATTAACCTGGGGACTTGGGTTCACTTCATAGCTCTGCCACTTACTGTGTAATCTTGGACAGGCCAGTTAACCCAAGTTTTTGTCTCAACTGAGAATTAAATGATTCTTAAGACCCCACTCAATGGATTGAATTAAAGAATGCCTGGAGTTACATATGTAGGGTTTTAGTAATTAATGCCAGGTGATGTTGAATGAAACCGTGATGAATGAATGAAAACAGTGGTGAACGAAACCAGTCAAATGATGTGAGGAAGATTTCTTGGTATGGTACCTAGTTAACAGCTCTCTAATTTGACTGACAGTGTTTAACTGGTTGGTTTTTTTTTTTTTAAGATATTAGCTATTGAATATACATTATTCTAAGTGTAATGAGGCAAATTGGATGTTGCACAAGACTTGCCTTTATTTATTCAACAGTTACTTGTTGAGCACTTAACTCTGAGGCACTGTCCTAAGCTTTCAGGATTGAGCAGTGAACAAGCTTCTATACTCAGAAAGTTTATTGTCTGTTGGGGAGACAGACAATAAATAAGCAAACAAAATTCCCTCCTCCTCCCCCAAATATCTACATTTTTTACATATCTGTATACATATATACACACACATTAATTGTTATGAAGGAGATTCATTTGAGAGAAGAAATATTTTGTTGGATTTTAGGGAAAGGCCTCAGGTGACTTCGAAACTTAGAGCTGAAGGATCAGTAGGCGGTTACTATGGAGGCCAGGGAAGAGCATTCTAGGCACAGGGAATAGCATGTTCAAAAGTTATGAAGCAAGGGAAACGGACTTTGGCCCAGTGGTTAGGGCGTCTGTCTACCACATGGGAGGTCCGCGGTTCAAGCCCTGGGCCTCCTTGACCGGTGTGGAGGTGGCCCATGCGCAGTGCTGATGCGCGCAAGGAGTGCCCTGCTACACAGGGGTGTCCCCCGCGTAGGGGAGCCCCACGCGCAAGGAGTGCACCCATAAGGAGAGCCGCCAAGCGCGAAGGAGGGAGCAGCCTGCTGAGGAATGGCGCTGCCCACACTTCCCGTGCTGCTGACGACAACAGAAGCGGACAAAGAAACAAGACACAGCAAAAAGACACAGAAAACAGACAACCGGGGGAGGGGAGGGGAATTAAATAAATAAAAATAAATCTTTAAAAAAAAAAAAAAGTTATGAGGCAAGACAGACCTTTATGTCCTTCAAGGAAGCAAAGAAGGTCACTGCGACTGGACCCAGAAAGGTAGGTTAGGCTCAAATCATTCAGACCTTCAAAGGCCAAGGTGAGAAGGTTAGGTTTTATTCCAAGTGCAGAGAGGACAATATTTTATTAAAAATTTTAAAGAGGAGTGATCTGATCTTATTCTATGTTTTTAAAAAGATATTGCAGATGCTTCTTGAAGAATGGATTTGGCAAGAGTAGAAGCTGGGAGACAGTCCTGCTTAGTGATCCCATCCTGTGTTTAAATACCATCTTTAAATGCCACCTTTCCAAATTTACATTTACAACTTAGATCCTCTCCCCAGGATTCTGGCTGGTATATCCAACTGTTGATCTACTTTGTATCTTTATCTAATAGATTCCTTAAATAACTTAATATATCCAAAATTTAACTCCAGATATTGTTCTTCTAAAGCTGGTCATCGGCTTTTGTCTCAGTAAAGGTCATTTCTGGCCTTTTAATTGCTCAGGCTAAAACTTTAGTGCTGTCTTTGGACCTCTCTTTCTCTCATATTCTATATAGCTCATCCATCAACAAATCCATTCTGTCTATATCAGAACACATCCAAATCCAACCATCCTTGTTCACCATCCCTGAGCATTTAACACCCTGGTCCAGGCTGTCATTTGTGTTGAGATTGGGTGATTAGGGAAGGCCTCTGAGATGTCATTCCACTCTCAGCTTAAATGTCAAGAGGGGGTTGGTTTTATAAAGATAGGAGTTGGAGCTTTATTTTGCTCTGGCCTTCAGATTGGTTCCCCTTCCATCCATGCCCCCTGTAGTGTATTTTCAAAATGAAATTGGCTGTAAATCAGATTTTGTCACATCTTTTCTGTTCAAATCCCTCCAGTGGGAACCCTCCATAATTAAGGACCCATTTCCTCTCTCTGTTCATCTCCTGCTCTCCCTTTCTATCCATTTATTTTGGCCTCGTTGCCAAGCACATTCCTATCTCTGGGCCTTTGCACTCTGTGTGGAAACCTCTTCCACAGATGTCCCTATATTTCTGACCCTCTCCATGTTTGATCAGTTGGCAGTAGTTAAGCTTTTCTGACCACCCTATTTAAAATTATAGTCCCTACCCACTGCATTCCTGTCCCCTTGCCCTACTTTATCATCATCATCTTTCCTTTATTAAAATGGAGGCTAGTTTTTTTTTTTTTTTAAGATTTATTTATTTATTTAATTTCCCCCCCTCCCCTGGTTTTCTGTTCTTGGTGTCTATTTGCTGCGTCGTCTTCTTTGTCCGCTTCTGTTGTCGTCAGCGGCACGGGAAGTGTGGGCGGCGCCATTCCTGGGCAGGCTGCACTTTCTTCTCACGCTGGGCGGCTTTCCTCATGGGCCCACTCCTTGCGCGTGGGGCTCCCCCACGCGGGGGACACCCCTGCGTGGCACGGCACTCCTTGCGCGTATCAGCACTGCGCATGGCCAGCTCCACACGGGTCAAGGAGGCCCGGGGTTTGAACCGCGGACCTCCCATATGGTAGACGGACGCCCTAACCACTGGGCCAAAGTCTGTTTCCCGGAGGCTAGTTTTTGTTCACAGCTATACTCCCATGCCTAGATCAGTGCTTGGGAGATCCTTAGGAATTTAGTAAAGATTTATTGAAAAAGTGAATAAGAAAAAGAAAAATGTCATGTATGAGTGCTTTGCAGAGAATTTATATGGTGATGTGCTCCTGTTTAAAGATAACTTATTTAATTTGTTTTTGGACGATAAGGGAAAGCTTGCCTGAGGAGATAGCATTTATCATGAGATCTGGATGGCGGGAGAACCAGGCTTGCAAAGATTAAAGGAGTTGTATTCCAGTCAAAGAGAGTATGTAGTACAAATATCCTAATGCAGGAATGAGCTGGATATTTCAAGGAATTGAAAGAAGGCCGGGAGAAGATGGGATGGGATGTATTTGGAGACAAGAAGTAGCATGACCTAAATAGTTGGTGGGAGTTAAAGAAGTCTGAGAAAGCTTTGGAGTTGGAGCTTGGGGTGGAAGGAATCAAGAGTAGGCTTTTGGCAGTTTTGAGTTTGAAATGATATTTGGACATCTGTGTGGAGATATCAAGTAGGCAGTTCAATGTAGAAGTCTGCAGTTCTGGAAAGAGGTCAAAACCTGAGGTCTACATTTAAGGGTATTTGGCATAAATAGGGAGTACATATGGTAGATGAATTAGGTTGAAAGGTTGTGTTATCATAACAAAGAGATGCTGAAATACAGTGGCTCAAAACAAGGTAGAGCTTTTTTTTTCTCGTGTAACAGTCAAAGTTCCAGGGCATAGGGTGGCTTTTCTTCACTACCATTCAGGGATCACTTTCCTCTCATTTAGTTTGTCATCCTTCCCCCAGGGTCTGGTCTGTTGTGTCAAAGCCAGGTTACTCTCCCTCTGTGCTCTGTCCCCTGCCCATGTGAAGGGAAAAGAGTATGGAGGAAAGAGGTCTACTCTTTCTAATGCTTTGGCCAGAAAGTGGCACATACGACTTCTATGCACACCCCATTGGTGAGAACTTAATTACATGGTCGCAGCTAAAGACAAAGGCTTCTGGGAAAGGTAGAGTAAGGAGCCAGTTAGATGGAGTGCTAGGAAGGGGAGAATGAGTTCAATAGCCAGCCAACAGTTCCTGTCATTCTATAGAAGAGAAGGAAGCCAAGGAGAGAGAGCTCTGGGGTTAATCCAGCTGTTAGAAGTTAAGATGAAGAACATGAGCCATAGGCAAAGGAGAATTGAAAATAAAATGCCAATGAGATAGGACTGCAATGCCAATGAAGTTAAGGTAATGTTTCAAAGAGAAATATTGTTGTGTTTTCACAAGTACTGGGGCCAGGGATTGAACCTTGGACCTTGTATGTGGGAAGCTGGCACTCAACCACTAAGCTGCATTAGCTCCCCTGAGTTGATTTTTTTGTTTGCTGTTTGCTTTTTTTGTTTTGTTTTAAGGAGGCCCTGGGTACTGAACCTGGGCCCTCCCTTGTAGGAAGCAGGTGCTCAACTGCTTGAGTCACATCTGGTCCCAAGGAGGGAGAATTATATCAAATGTCACTGCAGGGGTCAAGGGTAATAGAAATAGCTACTGAATTGGGTAACATGGAGGTCGTTGATGACTTTTATGAGTAGTATCAGTGGGTTGAGGGGAGAAGCAAGTGAGTAAAGTGCAAAGAATAATCGAAGACACCTATATGCTAGAGCATATTTGCAGGCTCATTGGAATGATCCAGTAGAGAGAGAAAACAATAGAGAAGAGAGGGGGGTTGATTGCAGGAGTGAAGTTCTTGAGAAAATCAGAGGTATGCCAAGATTTGGTTAGAATACACTGATGATGGAAATGTCAATTGGTACAACCACTTATATAAGTTAAATCCGCAAAGCAATGTTATTTATTGTTTATGGATACATAAATAATTAAAAGGTAAAAAATGTGGATGCAAACAGTAAATGTTCAATTCATGATTTTGTTTCCCTGAGGGGAGAGGGAAATGAGAGCAGGGAAAGACTATAATCACATCCATAATGTTTTATGTCTTTTAAAGAAATTTTCTGGGGGGCAGGTATAGTTCATTGGTTGAGTTCCTGCTTTGTATGTACGAGGTCCTGGGTTCAATCCCCGGTACCTCTTTAAAAAAAAAATTCTTGAGGCAAATATGACAAATGTTAAGATGAAATAAACCTAAATGTTCCCCATTAATCTCATCTTGACTTTGTTTAAAATATTTATTAATAAAAAAGACATATGCAGACAGAAAGCATAGCAAGCAGTACAAAATAAGGTGGTAAAAATAAACCTAAGTAGATCATTAGTCACAATAAATGTAAATAGACCAAAATGTATTTGGCAAAAAGTCTGGTTAGCAAATTTCATACAGCTAAAAAATACTCAGATTGGATAAGAAACCAAAATCCAGTCCTAAACTTCTTACCGGAGACATAACCAAAACATGAAGGCATAAAGAAATTGAAAGTGAACAGATGGAAAAGGTACACCAGAGTAATGTTAATCAGAAGATATTTCTACAAATAATAAGAAAAAGACATAGCCATTTCACAGAAGAGGAAATCAATTGCCAGTAAACATAAGAAAATGTTTAACTTCAAAGAAAGTCAGGGAAATGCATTTAAAACATCATGAAATACCATTTCAAGACCATTAAATTTTTCAAGAATATGAATCAGAGGAGTATAAATAGGTATAGCCAGTTTAATTAAAGATGCACATTCAAGATTTATCCTGGAGAAACTCTTGCATGTATACAAAGGTAAACATGTACAAGAATGTTTATAACATCAATGCTTTCAAAAGTGAAAAATAGGAAATAGCCTGAATGTTCATTAATAGAGAAATGGATAAATAAAGGTACTGTTAACTGTTGTTATTCATTGTAATGGTGAATTAGCAAATGCTTAACCATTGCTCCTAGAGGAAATACAGGGTTAGGTTCCTGTGAGCCTCTGGTCACATTTTCATTAGTTTTTACTATATAATCTTGTTTTATGTGTGCTCCTGTTTAAAGATATCTTATTTAATATATACTGTTCATTAATTTTGAACTTTTGGCATTATAACTCAGGCCTGAATAAAGTTTTATCTAACACATGTATTTTCTCCATAAGGCACATTACAGCTTTCTTGCACTTAGGAAGTAATACTAAACACTTCAGCATTATACTTAGGGACCATTTGAAACAGTGAAATCACCACATAAAGCACAAAAATGCAAAAACCGTGGCACTAAATAGACCACAAAAAGTAAATTTTACATGTAGGATAACTTAAAGAATCCACGAATAATGAGGATCGACCGTATATTCATTTGAAAGAATCAAGCAGTTAACATGAGTTACATGAATGAACTAGAATTGCATTGTACAAATGTGAAATTATTGAAGAAACATGTTTTATATATATATATATAATCGTAATTTTTAAAGAGGTACAGAATAATACCATGTATTTTTTGATACATTCATATATCGTAATAGTCTAAAAACTGGATGGCGGTAAAGCATCAAGTTTAGAATAGTGTTAATCTCTGGGAAGGGAGGAAGAACAGTGGGACCCGGCAGCAATTCATAGGAAGCTTTAATTTTACTGTAATATCTCAGGGGAAGAGAGACCCAAGGCAAGTGTTGGAAGTGTAACATAGGCAATCTGATTAGTAAGAGGTGAATGCATTGAAGGTGGCAAAAGTGAGGTGTATTTTGGTGGTAGAATCAATTAGTCTTCGAAATGGACTGGATGTGGGAGGCAGTGGAGCGAATGTTAGTGATTACTAGATTTTTGACCAGAGTATCTGCTGGATAATGTCATTTATGAAAGATGATGAAGGTGGAAGTAGGAACAGTTTGGGGAAAGATGGTGTCTTCTGTTCTGGAAAACAGAATTACAGAAGATGGCAAGTGGGTGGTTAGCTAAATGAATTTGAAGATTAATAACTAGGCTGGAGTCATGAATTTAGGAGCCACTGTGTACTTTAGGTTTTGAAACCCTTAAGAATGGAGTGGTATTAGGGGGGAAAGGGATCTAAAACCTATCCCTGAGAAACTCCCAGTGGACCAAGGAGGAATGGGGAGGCAGGCGATAAAACTGAGGAGGAGCGACTAGAAAATGGAGCAGAGTAGACTGTTATGGAAGCCAAACAAGTCAGAATTTCAAGGGGGAGATAATAGATGACTGGTGAGTGCTGCTGAGGGGTCTGCAAATAGCAGTCTGCTGCATTTCCTTCATTTGTCCTCCTGACAGCAATGATAACATCTGAAATTATCTTTTGTTTTTCCATCTCTACCTCCACACTTGAATATAGACCCCTTGAAGGCAGGACAGCTTATCACTGCCTGGAGAGTTTCTGGCACACACCAGGCACTCAAATATTTGTTGACTGATTGACTTAACATACTTGAGGTCTGGTTATTTCCTGCTAACCTTTCATTTTTAATGTTTTAAGAACACAAGAAGATGGTCACATTTTGGGGTTTCTTAATAGCCTTTTCATGATGAGATTAAAGGAAAAGTTCAATGTTAAATAAAACATAAGCAAAGAGGTTTAAAAATAGTCATGTCAGATCCTGTAACAGGGTTCACACTTTAAGATGCTGTGCACATTCCTCTCTCAATATTAAATTGTTAGTTTATTCACAGTGGGATTTTAGCTGATTTGTATAATAGAGGAGAGGTTTTGTGATTCTTTGTAGAGACAAGTTAAAAATTGAGTATTAGAAATTTAGAATGTTTGTATTTGATGCTGTGGGGGGAATGCAAATGAGATATGGTATACAACCAAAGAATTCTTTGTCTTCATGATGCTTCTGTTAGAGACAGTACAGTGGATGGTATGTGGTAGTAATAGCTAATATTTATCCTAAATTTGCTATTTGCTAGTTATTATACTTTGCAAGTATTTATTTTTTTCAACAACCCTCTAAAGTAGAGATTAATTTTGTTATTATTGACCTAATTGTATAGATCAAGAAAATTGAGACACAGGGAAGTAACTTGTCTGTTACTTCACATGGCTAATAAGTGGCAGAGGTAGAATTTGAACCCTCTTACTACTAGGCCACATTGTCTTTCTGTAAGTGCTATAAATGTTTTCTAGTGACTGCTGGTCAAAGCTCACTTCCTTGGAGAAACTTCCGTGACAACTGAACTGCTCTTCCCCCCTCCAAGGCAATTTGTCTATCCTGAATACTTTGTAGAATATTATATACTCATCTCTTACAATAAATCTTGTCTAATTTTTGTAATGTACAGAATTTCTTTGCAAAAATTGGTCATCGTGCTCTTTTATCTTGTAGTGAAAAGCAAAGAACAAGAGAAGACCTCAGATGTCAAATTGATTAAAGGTGAGTTCAGTATTCTTTTGTACTGGAAAGTGATAGGCTTTGTGTTTATGAGTTCTTTAATCCCATTATCTTCTTTCTTTTGGCACTAATCATTTATGATTGTGACTTATTTCTCTTTAATCTGTATACTATTCAACACTTAGCACAAATAGTCTTTTATTAAGCATTTGTTGGCTTGCCTAGTGATTACAGTGAACCAGAGCTTCCTCATTAATTAAACTTTAAAGAAAAATTATGCAAAAGATTATGCAAGATTCCCCTACACCACCACCATCTTGCATTGGTGTGTGTGGAACATTTGTTACAATTGATGATAGCACTTTTTTATAATTGTACTTTTTTTTTTTTTTTTTTGGTCCTGCAGGGGCCATGGTTTGAACCCTGGGACTGCATATGCAGGAAGCCGGCACTCAACCCCTGAGTCACATTGACTCTCCTGAGTTGGTTTTTTCCATTTGTTTGCTTTATTTTTGTTTTTAGGAGGCACCATGGTCTGAACCTGGGACCTCCCATGTGGGAAGCAGGCGCTCAGTGAGCCATGTCCACTCCCCTGTCCTATTTTTTAAACACTAGTTACCTTTGTTACAGTTGCTGAAAGATTATGAAAATAGTACTGTTAACTAATGTCCATAGTTTGTTAGGTATATATTTTTCCCACATGCCACCCTATTATTTACACCTTCTGTTAGTGTCATACATTTGTTAAAATTCATGAAAGACCGTTCTTGTACTGTTAATTATAGTCCATTCTCTGCAATAGGGTTCATTGTCTTATGTTCCCTAAAAGCAGTTAGTTGACTTTATTAAAAACAAAAAATGATGACTACTCTGAACTGAGCATTTTGACAATTGCGTAGAAGCACTGCCACTCATAAGGCTTAGTTTTCTGTTGTTTATCCAGAATGAGTGGATAATAACAGTTTACACGTATTACTTTGGGTGGATGGGCATCAGTATATTATCCTTTTTTATAAGTTACAGCATACTTTTTTAAGATTGTAATATCTACTGTACTTTTAGACTAATTTTAGTATGTCCATTGTGCAAAGATTGGAATAGAAAAATTATAATGGAATTGATTTCCGTAGCCATTCCATATAAATTTCATAAATGTTTATTTCCATGAAATCTGCAGATTACTGCTTATTTAGTTTTTCTTTCTGATGTTTGTATATTGAGTGGCTAGCATTGAAATGAACTCTGCTCACTTTGCTGGAAAGAGACTAACTTCTGAGATTTGTGAGACTAGGGCTGACATAGGGCACTTTACAGCCTTATGATCAGCTTATTTCTGTAATTGTAATTAAAGACTGCCTTCTTTAAGCATATTACTTTGACTGGTATTGGTAAAGGGCTAAACCCCTTAGCAAGCAGAGGCCTGTGAGAAATCTTAGAACAGTATGTAGCAATACAGGAAATGGGTGCCCAAGAACTTGCAGTCTGATTTTAGAAAGACAAATTTAAGACACAGAACAGTGGCAGATCTACCACTTGTTGAGCATCTGACCTATTCTAGGCATTAGGGAAAAATTGGATATAACTGTGAACCAAATAATCTTGGATTCTGCCCTCATGAAAATTTATAGATTGCTAGGGGCAAGAAACAGTCAAATGTTGCACAGATGGCTTGGATTAGATTGGTAGTGAAAGAAATAGTTTTAGGTGATTTGCAGTCTATTTAGGAGATTGTCGATTAAATATATGAGGGAGACAGAGGTGTTAAGGATGATGTCTAACTTCCTAACACACATTATTTTATCCTCACAGTAATTCTAAAGTCTGAGTTTTTTAACCAAAAGAAAGAGGATGAAATTTTAGAGTCTTGACTCTGCTTTTTACTAGCTCATTGACTTAGAGCAGGGTATTTAATTTTTATCCATTTATGTCCTCATCTCTAATATGAGGAAAATGCAAGTCTTATTAGGATTGTTGTGACAGATGAGTGGAATAATGTATAAAAAAAATTCCAAAACAACCACACTGTACATAGAGAAATCAGCCCAGTGCCTGATACATAGGAGGCACTCATAGGTAGCTATTATTATTTAGTTTTAACACAGTAGGCCCTCAAGTATGTTGAATTAGTTCATTTAAGTATTATAAGGAGTTCAGAGGAATTTGAGAACAGTGAATAATGTGTGAAGTTTAGGGAAGACTTTGTGGAAATTAGACTTGTGTAAGAGTTGAAGAATAAAAAGGATTTGAATGAAAGAGGAGAGCCCTTCTCTTTCCTCCCTAACAGCACATTTCTGTGAATATATTTTGGACTGGGGGTGGAGGGTGGGGTGAGAGGCTGAGACAAGTAAAGGGAAATTTTTACAGATAAATTGAGGTCAGGTTATGGGGGTCCTCAAAGACCAGGAAAGAGTTGAGACCAAAAACTGGGAGCCACTGTAGGCTTTTGAGCTGGCTGTTGATGCTATAAATATAGTGCTGAAGAAAGGTTAATCTGGAAGAGGTGTGTAGGATGGAGACCCTAGAAGTTCTTTTGCTGTAATTCAGAAAGACCTGGCTGGGGACAGGGTATTAAAAATAAGCAGATAAGTAGACATTTAAACATCTTCAAGGAAGAGTCAGCAGATCTTGCAAGTGAACAGATGTAGTGGAAAAGAATGGAATAAAGATTTTGAGCTTTGGAGACTGGTGGATTGAACAGACAGGAGAACTGATAAGGAATTTAGTTTGAAAGAAGCTGAGACAAGTTTGATGTTTAGACAAATTGGCCTCAAGATGGTAAAGTCAAGATGGGTATGCCTAATAATACATACTCAGAGCTCTAAGACAGACACCTACGTCAAAGGACAAGTCTGAGATACAGGAGAGTGGCTTTTCCACCGTGTTCCAGTTCCAAGCAGGCGTACATACACTCAGACCTGGGGCCGAGAGGGTCCAAATCAAGGGAGTGAGTGAGACTTTTCCCTTGATTCAGCTAGAATTATTCTGGCTTTATCTATTTTACAGATGTGGTTTGTAAATTGTTTGAAAACTATTGTTCTAGTTATAACTATGGTTTTGAGACTTGAGAATAAATGTGCTTTCTAGAAAAAGAGTCATTGATATCAGTGTAGAATAACTAGGATAGGTAGAATTTAAGACCATTTCTAATTCACTTGTAGCAAGTTCACAGGGTTTCGTAAACAATGTCCTAATATTGAGTTGATTGTTTTCTCTTAACACAATTGGTAACTAATTTTTATTCTAAAAGAAAAAGAGATACTAATATTTCCTCAAACTACTAACAAAAATATGGTTTGTGAGTTTAAGTGTATTTTATCTTTAAGTCGCTTGATCATAAATTATTTTGTTTACTAATTAAAAAATAATATAATTCTGAATATGATTTTTCTAGTTTACTTTTCTCCCAAGCATTTATTCCATAAGTTTAGTTTTGCTCCCGAGACAAGCAAAGATTAAAGAATTGAAAAGAGTATATTTTTAAATGTTTCCTGGCTCTTGGTATTTTCTTTCCTCAATAGAAAAATTCTCAAAGATGTTTCTCTCAAAGTTTCAATTTGGCACAGTATTCTGAGAGTTAACATAGAGTGTTTCCTTTCCAATTTTCTGCTGCTTGTTTGTTACCTTTCCTCTTAAATATTTTGTGTGTGTCCTGATTTGATAGAAGTGTTTCAAATTAAATTTTTTAAGTTCTCTTAAAACCCTCTGTGGTGACACTTTGACTATCAAATTGTTTAATTTTTAACAATTTTTTGAAAAATTATAGCTTCAATATCCGTACATTCCCCACAAAAAAGCACCAAAAATCATGCCTTGCTGGAGGCTGCAGGACCAAGTCATGTTGCAATCAATGCCATTTCTGCCAACATGGACTCCTTTTCCAGGAGCAGGACGGCAACCCTTAAGAAGCAGCCAAGCCACATGGAGGCCGCTCACTTTGGAGACCTGGGTAAGCGACTCTCGCTTCTCATTACCTTCTAACAAGAGGAAGCATTTGAGCACCATATCTGAAACTCCTGCTGTAGGATACTGAACTGTGTAATTCAAAGGGGCTTTAAAAAAACTACAAGTATAATAGGCGGCACCTTGTTGTGTTCCCATAAATACAAGATACAAAGCATGCCCAGGTGAAAAATGGGCTATTTACGGAAGAAGAAATACATGTGACCACTAATTATATGAAAAAGATGTTTTATTTCACCAGTACTCAGGGAAATGGAAATTAAAACAATGAATTAGCAAATATTTAAAGTTTGATAACTTGAGTGTTAATGAAGATGCAATGAAACAGTCACTCCATTTAGTGGATGTATAAATTGCTGAAGACTTTTTGAAAGGTACTTTGGAAATATTTATCAAAATATAAAATATGCATGCCATTTTAGACAGTGCTTTGCTAAAATCTAGCTGTCATATACTCACATGCACAAATTTGTGAATAAATATGTGTAAGACTCTTCTTTACAACATTGTGATAGCAAAAAATTAGGAACATATAAATGTCTGTTAATTAAGAAGCAGGCAAATTATGCACCTGTACTCTGGAATAGTATGTATATCCACTTAAAAGTCTGAAGAAGATGAGGGAAAATGTCCAAGACACATTAAGTAAAAAAAAGCCAGATCACATAGCAGTATATATATTGGGATCCCTGTTATGTTAAAGTAACTATTTCCCACTAACCTCAAAAAGAGAAAAGAAAAAAATATATATGTATATATATGTATGTATATATATATAGGAGGTGGTTTTCTGAGAAATGTACATATTTCTAGGCTGATAAAATTGCATGTCACATTGTCATAAAATAGATTTATTAATGAGCTGGCTTCTAATAAAATAAGTCCTTCTCTGACATCTCTCTCTGGTTAGCATTTGTGTATATCGAAGGCCAGGGTTTCAAAGTCCTTGTGGCCCGCTCACCTATACATTGCAAACAAAGTTGATGACAGAATAAGATTATGTTTTACTGGATCATTCATACCCTGCTGGTGGGAATATAAAATGGCACAGCCACTCTGGAAAGCAGTTGGACAGTTTTTTTTTTAAATAATGTTCATACAATTACCATATGACCTAGCAATTAGACTCTTGGGCATTTATCCCAGAGAAATGAAAACTCATGTTCACATAAAAAACTGTACCCAAATGTTCCTAGGAGCTTTATTCATAATAGCCAAAACCTGGGTGTCCTTCAGGCAAATGATTAAACAGACTGTAATACATCCACATGGCAGAATACTACTCAGCAGTAGAAAGGAGCAAACTATTGATACATGCAGCAACCTGTTTGAAGCCCAAGGGAATTATGCGGAAAGAAAAAAAGCCAATCCCTAAAGCTTACTCTACTCTATGATTCCATTTTTAGAGCATTCTTGAAATGGCAAAATTATAGCAACAAAGAACATATTAGTATTTGCCAGAGGTTAGGGATGGGGGTGGATGTAGTTTTAAAAGGGAAGTATGAGGAATCTGTGTAATGTTGGCACTGTTCTGGATCTTGACTGGTGATAAAAGTGAATGGGGGAAACGGACTTGGCCCAGTGGTTGGGGCGTCCGTCTGCCACATGGGAGGTCCGCGGTTCAGACCCCGGGCCTCCTTGACCCGTGTGCAGCTGGCCCATGCGCAGTGTTGATGCGTGCAAGGAGTGCCGCCCCATGCAGGGGTATCCCCCGCGTAGGGGGTGCCCCACGCACAAGGAGTGCGCCCTGTAAGGAGAGCTGCCCAGCGCAAAAGAGGGTGCAGCCTGCCCAGGAATGGTGCCACCCACACTTCCCGTGCCACTGACAACAACAGAGGCGGACAAAGAAACAAGACGCAGCAAATAGACACAGAGAACAGACAACCGGGGGAGGGGGGGAATTAAAATAAATAAATCTTTAAAAAAAGGTAATGTTGATTAAATATTTAAAAAAAAACAGTGAATGGAACTGAATATGCATTCACACACAAATAAGCACAAGTGTAAGTGGGGAGATCTGAAGAAGATTGGTAGGTTGTGTCAGTGTCGGTTTCCTTGATGTGATATTGTACTATATATTTTTTTGCAAGATGCTACCATTGAGGGAAGTTGCATAAGGGGTATACAGGACCTCTGATTTATTTCTTACAACTTCCTGTGAATCTATTATCTCAGAATAAAAAGTTTAATTTCAAAAAATGGTCTTAAAAAAGATTAAGATTTCCTGATTGTTCCTGCAAGTGGTATTGACAGAGATGGCCCAGTGAACACTGACAAAAAGACAGTCAACAAGGATGACAAATGAAGGGCTTCAGGAGAAAACAATTTGAATATCAAAGAATTAAGAAAAACCCTTTAAAAAATTGGTGAAGCCTTCAGTAAATTTTATAAAAATGGCAGAGCAGATGTAGCTCAGTGGTTGAGCTTGTACTTCCATGTGTGAGGTCCTGGTTTCAATCCCTGGTACCGCCTAAAAAAATTTTTTTTTTTTTTTTTTTAATAAAAAATGATCCTCTTTATGAGCATGCTAAGAGACCCCCCCCAAATAGATTTGATTTTTTTCTATTGATTAGTTTATGGTTGTAATCTTAACCTGAGTTGTTAAAGTTAACCTGTTTTTAAGTAGTTTTCTTTTTTCCAAGATAAAATCCCAAAGCCACTATTTATATTCTCTATTATAAACAATGCTGAAAGTTGACAACATCTTTTCTAGCTGTATCTTTGGCACATGTACACAATTTTTCCTCAGGATAAGTTCCTAGAATTGGTGGTGTTGGATTGAAAAGCATTCTGATTGCTGAGACTTTTGCTGTCTGTTACTGAATGCTGCTTCAAAAAGTTTTGCCAGTTTACATTCTCATCATCAGTGGGTGAGAATGTTTGCCTGTTTCCCTGTGCCTTTGCCAGAACAGAACTTGGCATTATATTTTGAAAAAGCATCTTCCATTTTGATGGACAAAAATGTTGTCATGTGTTAATTCACTTTTCTGGGACTTTTAATGAGGTTGAATATTTTTCGTATTTTTATTGACACTTTTTCTTTCTTTGGGACTAACAATACTGAAAGTTTTGTGTGTGTTTTTTTTTTAAGAACTTCCATGGTCTGAATTGCCATTAAAAGTGACAGGATATTGGTTAACAAAGAACTTTTTAAAATAATTTTGGGCATTGGTTTAATTGCTTTGTTTAGAAATGAAAACCATAGTATTTCTAGTTCTTTCATTTAAATTGCTAGGAAATAATATAACACCTCCACTACCACTGTTGTATAAAGGTGACTGTCTAATGTCAATCTTAAATTTATTTGTCATTGAACTGCTAATTCTTTTGTTTGTCTTTTAGGCAGATCTTGTCTGGATTACCAGACTCAAGAGACCAAATCAAGTCTTTCAAAGACCCTTGAACAAGTCTTGCATGACACTGTTGTCCTCCCTTATTTCATTCAATTTATGGAACTTCGTAGAATGGAGCATTTGGTTAAGTTCTGGCTAGAGGCTGAAAGTTTTCACTCTACAACCTGGTCCCGAATAAGAGCACACAGTCTAAATACAGTGAAGCAGAGCTCATTGGCTGAGCCTGTCTCGCCATCTAAAAAGCACGAAAGTACAGCATCTTTTGTAACCGAGTCTCTTGATAAGCGACTGGAGGAATCTAGCTCAGCCCAGTCGCTTATGACTCAATCAGAAGGAATTGACCTGACTAACAGAACTAAAAACACTCAGAATCACCTGCTGCTTTCCCAGGAATGTGACGATGCCCATTCTTTCCATCTTGAAATGGCCAGAGCAGGAACTTATCAGGTTTCCATGGAAATCCAAGAATCCTCTAGACTTATAGTAGCCAGTAGAAATAGTCCCTCTTCTCCGCTAAAAGATTTATCAGGAAAACTAATGAAAAGTAAGTATGTGATTTTCTTCTTTTTCTCTATCTGTTTTTGTTTTGTTTTTTTTAATTCACAAAGCAGAATGTGAGATGGGGGATAAGGGATGAATGGATTGGAATAATTTTCTTTTCACAACCATGTGTAAATTTGGGAGGATTTTGGAGAGTGGAGTGGACTGGAATTTAGATTAGAATTGCAGTCAATCTGTAGATCGATTTGGGAAGAATTTACATCTTAGCGTATTGAATCTTACAATCCATGAGCACAGTATGTGTCTTTAGGTTGTCTTTAATTTATCAGCATTGTTTATCGCGTACAGATCCTGGTGTTTTGTTAGATTTATCATTGTTATTTTCCTTTGTGTGCTGTTGTAAATGGTATTGCTTTTAAAAATTTGGCTTGTAATCTTTCACTGCTAGTGTGTAGAAAAACTGATTTTTTATATGTTGACCTTGTATTCTATGACTTTCCTAAACTCACTTATTATTTCTAGTTTTTTTGTAGATTACTTGGAGTTTTCTTCATAGATACTCACACTGTGAATAGGAGCAGTTTTATTTCTTCCTTTCCAGTCTGTATTCCTTTCGTTTTTATTTTTTTTCTTGCCTTATTACACTGATTAGGACTCTTGAGTGCCATGTTGATTAGGAGTGGTAAGAATGTATATACTTGCCTTGTTCCCCAACTTAGAGGAAAAGCATTTTGTCTTTCACCATTAAGTATGAATTTAACTATAGGTTTTTTGTAGGCACCCTTTATCAGGTTGAGGAAGTTCCCTTCTCTTGCTAGTTTGCTGAGAGTTTTTGTTTCTTGTTGTTCTTTAAATTATGAATGGATGTTCAATTTTGTCAGATGTTTTTTCTGTGCCAATCAATATGACTATGTGGTTTTCCTTCTTCTATTTAGATGATGGATTCCATTGATTACAGCTTTCAAATATTGAATCAGCATTGCGCTCCCAGGATAAGCTCCACTTGGTTTTGGTGTATAATTCTTTTTTATGTTGTGGGATTTTATTTTTTATTTGATATTTTTTGTTGAACATTTCTGCATCTATGTTTAAGAGGGATATTGATATGTAGTTTTATTTTTTTGTACTGCCTTTATCTGGTTTTGATCTCTTAAGATGAGTTGAGAAGTTTTCCCTTCTCTTCTGTTTTCAAGTGAAAACATCTAGCCCTGAGAGTTTTTTCTTTTTCAGATTTTTATATATTTATTTATTTAGTTAGGCCAGTAAAAAGAATTTATTGGGAAATGGGCAAGAAAAAACAGAGCTTGTTGAGAAATGGGAGAGAAAGACGGAAAAATGCACCTGTATGTGGTACAGGCTTTTCGAGGCAGAGACAGCAGGCTTTGACTTGTGTGGTCACCTTTTAAGCTATTAATTATTCCTCCCCTTGCTAATGCTAAGGGGAGGGGCCCCAGCTGTTATCGGTTACCTCACCATTTCAGAATGTTCTAAACTATGAATTCAGTTTCTTTACTAGAGATAGGACCATTCTAGCTATCTCTTTCCTGAGTTTTGGTAGTCTGTGGTTTTCAAGGAATTGTTTGTTTGACTAAGCTTGTTGAATTTATGGGCATGCAGCTGCATACAACATTATCTTATTATCCTTTTTATGTACCTGAGGTCTGTAGTAGTGTTCCCCCTTCATTCTTGATGCTGGTAATTGTGTCTTTTTTTTTTTCTTTTAGTCTTGTTAGAATTTTAATATTTTCAGCAAACCTGCTTTTGGTTTAATTGGTTTTCCTTGTTGTTGTTATGTTTTCAATTTCATTGGTTTTTCTGCTCTTTATTTATTAAGATTTTTTATTTATTTCTCTCCCCTTCCCCCGCCCCCCAATTGTCTGCTCTGTGTCCATTCACCGTGTGTTCTTCTGTGACCTCTTCTATCCTATCAGCGGCACCGGGAATCTGTGTTTCTTTTTGTTGCGTCATCTTCTTGTGTCAGCTCTCTGTGGGCGGCGCCAGTCCTGGGCAGGCTGCACTTTCTTTCATGCTGGACGGCTCTCCGTACAGGGCACACTCCTTGCACGTGGGGCTCCCCTACGCAGGGGACACCCCTTGCGCACATCAGCACTGCACATGGATCAGCTCCACACGGGTCAAGGAGGCCCAGGGTTTGAACCGCGGACCTCCCATGTGGTAGGCGGACACCCTATCCATTGGGCCAAGTCCACTTCCCTCTGCTCTTTATTATTTCTTCCCTCTTGCTTTCTTTGGGTTCATTTTGCTCCTTTTTTTTTCCCCTTGTTTTTAAGGTGGGAACTTAGATTGCTGATTTTCTAAGATAAGCAAGAAATTTCCTTCTAACCACTGCTTTAGTTGCTTTCCACAGATTTTGATATTTTGGGTTTTTTTTTTTTTTAAGATTTATTTTTACTTATTTTTCCCGTGGCCCTCGCCTCTTTGTTTGCACTTGCTTTTGTCTGTTCATCTTCCTTGTTCCTTTAGAAGGAACCAGAAACCAAACCTCTGATGTGGGAAGGAGGTGCCTAATTGCAGGAGCCACCTCCATTCCCTGCTTTATTGTGTCTCTCGTTATGTTATATCTTCTTGTGGCTCTTGTTGCATCATCTTGTGCCAGTTCACTGCACCTGCCTGTCACATCAACTTGCTGTCTTGCTTGTCTTCTCTAGGAGGCATTGGGAACCTCTTCTCCCTATTTTGTTGTGTCTCTCATTATCTTTTTCTTCTCATGTCTCGTGTTGGGTCAGCTTGCCCTCTTCTTTAAGAGGCACCAGGTATCAAACCTTGGACCTCCCGTGTGGTAAACAGGAGCTCGATCACTTCAGCCACATCCACTTCCCTGATTTTGATACTCTGATCCGAACAAAGACAAAACTGCAGTGTATGCTCTGTGTGTTCTAATTTCCCTTGGGTCTTACTCTTTTGCTCATTAATTATTTAGAAATAGTTCTTTAATTTCCAAGTGTTTGGAGATTTTTTTTCATGTTTTGTTATTGAGTTCTCATTTAATATTTTATATTAAGAGATTGTTATTTAACCATGTCATGGCCAGAGAACAGTTTATATAATTTTAATTATTTAAAACATTTTTTTACTTTCTTTTTCATGATATGGTCTATCTTTGTGAATATTCCATATACAACGAAAAGAATGTGTATATTGCTGTTGGATAGCTTTTTCTATAGATGTCAATTAGATTCAGTTGGTTGCTGATGATGTTCAGCTTTACTGTGTCCTTGGCTGATATTTTGTGTGCTTGCTAAACTATTAGAGAGGAGTTGAATTCTCCAACTATAATTGTGGCTTTTTCCAATTCTCTTTTAAGTTCCATCAGTTTTTGCTTCATGTATTTTGAGATTTTGTTGTTACATATATGTACATTTAGAATTATATATTCTTAGTGAATTGATTTTATCATTAGATAACATTGTTCTTTTTCCATGTTAATTTTCCTTGTTCTGAAGCTACTTTGTCTGATATTTATGTAGCCACTCCAGCTTTCCTTTGATTAGTGTTTATGTGATATATCTTATTCAATCCTTTTTTCAAGTGGATTTCTTATATGCAGCAAATAGTTGGGTCATTTTTTTTTTAAAGATTTATTTATTTATTTCCTCCCCTCTCCCCACCCCACCCTAGTTGTCTGTTCTCTGTGTCTATTTGCTGCGTCTTTGTCTGCTTCTGTTGTCAGCGACACGGGAATGTGTGTCTCTTTTTTGTTGCGTCATCTTTTGCATCAGCTCTCCGTGTGTGCGGCGCCATTCCTGGGCAGGCTGCACTTTCTTTCGCGCTGGGCGGCTCTCCTTACGGCGCGCACTCCTTGCGCGTGGGGTCCCCTATGCGGGGGACACCCCTGCGTGGCACGGCACTCCTTGCGCGCATCAGCACTGCGCATGGGCCAGCTGCACACGGGTCAAGGAGGCCCGGGGTTTGAACTGTGGACCTCCCATGTGGTAGACGGACGCCCTAACCACTGGGCCAAGTCCATTTCCCAAGGGTCATATTTTTTAATGCATTCTTGTCAAATCTTTGTCTTTTTATTGGTAAATTTAATTATTTCAATATAAATTTCTTTGTAATTATTTACATTTCAATATGTAAATATAATTATTCCTATTATTTAATGTAACCTAAATGAGTTATATTAACTAATTATTGATATGTTTTAATTTAGGCCTATCATTTTATTATTAGTCCCTTTTCCTTCCCACCGATATGTTGTATTGTCATCTACATACATTGAAAACTTCATTAGTGTTATAATTTTTTGCTTTCAGCTGTCATATATAATTTAAGGAACTTAGGAGAAAAATTGTTATGTTTATCTAGTTAATGTAGCTGTTTTCTCATTTCAGAAATTCAAAGCTATTGTTTCTTTACCATTTTGCTTGTATCTGAAGAATTTTCTTTAGCATTTTTTTAGAGCAGGTCTTCTGGCAAAGAATTCTCTGTTACTCTTTATCTGAGAATCTCTCTAGTTCTCTTTCATTCTTGAAGTAACTTTCACTCAGTAGGATTCTAGATTGATAGTTCTATTCTTTTACCACTTTATTTTATTTTATTTTTTTATTTAATCCCCCCCCCCCCAGTTGTCTGTTCTCTGTCTATTTGCTGCGTCTTGTTTCTTTGTCCGCTTCTGTTGTCATCAGCGGCACAGGAAGTGTGGGCGGCACCATTCCTGGGCAGGCTGCACTTTCTTTCGCGCTGGGCGGCTCTCCTTACGGGGCGCACTCCTTGCGCGTGAAGCTCCCCTACACGGGGGACACCCCTGCGTGGCAGGGCACTCCTTGCGCGCATCAGCACTGCGCATGGGCCAGCTCCACACGGGTCAAGGAGGCCTGGGGTTTGAACCGCGGACCTCCCATGTGGTAGACGGACACCCCAACCACTGGGCCAAGTCCGCTTCCCTCTTTTACCACTTTAAAACTGTTTCACTGGCCTTTGGTCTCCATTGTTTCTAATGAGACTTCTGCAGTCTTGGACACATTATTGCCCTATATGTACGTTTTTTTCTCTCTGCTTTCAAAATATTTTCTCTGTCTTTACTTTTCAGTAGTTTGATTATAGTATCTGGATGTGAATTTCTTTTTTCTTTTTTTTTTTTTTTAATTTTTTAATTCATTTTTTAAAAATATTACATTCAAAAAATAGGAGGTCCCATTCAACCCCACCGCCACCGCCCCCACCCCACCTCTCTCCCCACAGCAACACTCTCTCCCATCATCATAACACATCCATTGCATTTGGTAAGTATATCTCTGGGCATCGCTGCACCTCATGGTCAGTGGTCCACATCATAGCCCATACTCTCCCATGTTCCATCCAGTGGACCCTGGGGGGATCTACAATGTCCGGTAATTGTCCCTGAAGCACCACCCAGGACAACTCCAAGTCCCAAAAACGCCTCCACATCTCATCTCTTCCTCCCATTCCCCACACCCAGCAGCCACCATGGTCACTTTTCCCACACCAATGCCACATTTTCTCTGTGGACCTTGGATTGGTTGTGTCCATTACACATCTATGTCAAGAGGAGGTTTAGATTCCACATGGATACTGGATGCAATCCTCCTGCTTTCAGTTGTAGGCACTCTAGGCTCCATGGTGTGGTGGTTGACCTTCTTCAACTCCATGTTAGCTGAGTGGAGTAAGTCCAATAAATCAGAGTGTAGGAGTTGAAGTCTGTTGAGGCTCAGGGCCTGGTTATCATATTGTCAGTCCAGAGATTCAAATCCCCTAGATATATCTTTTTTTTTTTTTTTTTTTTTATTTAATTTCCCCCCCTCCCCTGGTTGTCTGTTCTTGGTGTCTATTATTTTGCTGCGTCTTGTTTCTTTGTCCGCTTCTGTTGTCGTCAGCGGCACGGGAAGTGTGGGTGGCGCCATTCCTGGGCAGGCTGCTCTTTCTTTTCACGCTGGGCGGCTCTCCTCACGGGCGCACTCCTTGCGCGTGGGGCTCCCCCACGCGGGGGACACCCTTGCGTGGCACGGCACTCCTTGCGCGCATCAGCGCTGCGCATGGCCAGCTCCACACGGGTCAAGGAGGCCCGGGGTTTGAACCGCGGACCTCCCATATGGTAGACGGACGCCCTAACCACTGGGCCAAAGTCCGTTTCCCACCCCTAGATATATCTTAAACCCCAGCACCAACTACAATTCCAGTAAAGTAGCATGAAAGTCTTGTGACAAGAGATCCCATCTGTGTCCAGCTCCATCACGCAGAAACACCAGCTCCAAAGAAGGGCCAACTGACATGGCAGTGAACCCCATCTACCATGACCATAGAGCCTTTGGGTCTCTTTAGCCCTCAAAAGAACCAATACCTAGGGTTGTATCTACTTTATGGATGTGAATTTCTTTGAGTTTCCTCCTGTTTGAGATTCACTGAGCTTGAATCTGTAAGGTTTTGTGTGTGTGTGTGTGTGTGTGTGTGTGTGTATATATATATATATAAAAAAAAGTTTCCTCCTTTTTTTTTTTAAGATTTATTTATTTATTTAATCCCCCTCCCCCCCCCCCCCCCGTTGTCTGTTCTCTGTGTCTATTTGCTGCGTCTTGTTTCTTTGTCTGCTTCTGTTGTCGTCAGCAGCATGGGAAGTGTGGGGCGGCGCCATTCCTGGGCAGGCTGCACTTTCTTTCGCGCTGGGCGGCTCTCCTTACCGGGTGCACACCTTGCGCTTGGGGCTCCCCTACGCGGGGGACGCCCCTTTGTGGCAGGGCACTCCTTGCGCACATCAGCACTGCGCATGGGCCAGCTCCACACGGGTCCAGGAGGCCCGGGGTTTGAACCGCGGACCTCCCATGTGGTAGACGGACCCCCTAACCACTGGGCCAAGTCTGTTTCCCTGTAAGGTTTTTTTTGTTGTTGTTTTGTTTTTGCCAAATTGGGAAGTTTTCTGCCATTATTTCTTCAAAAAATTTTTGGCACTGTACTTTTTTTCTCTTCTTCTGGGACTTCAGTGACACAATTGTTAAGACCTTTTGTTGTCCTGCAGGACCCTAAGGCTCTATTTACTTTTTTCTAATTTTTTTTCTTTTTGTTGTTTAAATTGGAAATTTTCTATTCATCCAGTCTTAACAGTGAAATTTAAATTTTGGTAGTTTTATTTTTTAGTTCTAAAATTTCCTTTGTTTCTTTTTATATCTTCTGTTTCTCTGCTGAGCTAGTCTTTCCTTTTGTTTCAAGAGTCTTAGAGCTTCTTGGAGGATGGTTAAAACCGCTTCTTTTAAAAAATATCTTTGTTTTATGATCATAGCATCTCTGTCATCTTGGGCCTGGTGTGTCTGGTTGTCTTTTCCCTCATGAGATAATGAAATTTTCTGTTTCTTTGTATTTCAAGGAATTTTGGATAGTATCCTAGACAATTTAACTGAAGTTTTCTGACTTAGGATCTTGTTTAAATCCTGTAGAAAATGTTGGAAGGTTTTGTTTTAGCAAGCACTGATCTAGTTAGTTTCAGGCCACACGTTCCAACCAGCCTTCCGTGGGCTGTGGTTCCAGTGTCCGTTCACTTTTCAGTCTTTGGATCTCACCTATATGCGTACCACCCACGGGCCAGCCTGGGACCTGGCTGGCGGCCTACCCCATAGTTCTGTTCTCAAAGCCTGTCACATCCATCCATGCCAAGCTCAGGGGTGAGCCCAGGAGTTCACCTACCATGTTTTTGTTTTTGTTTTTTTAAGAGAGATTTTAAAAATTTATTCCCCCCGTTGTCCACTCTCTGTGTCCATTTGCTGCATTTTCTTCTGTGTCTGCTTGTATTCTCAATAGGAGGCTCCAGGAACTGATTCTGGGACCTTCTGGAATGGGAGAGAGGTGATTACTCTCTTGCACCACCTCATCTCCCTGTTCTGCTACGTCTTCTTATTTTCTCTCCTCTGTGCCTCTTGTTGAGTCATCTTGCTGTACCAGCTCTCCACGTCGGCTGGCATTCCTGTGTGAGGCGGCTTTCCCATGAGGGGCAGCATCCCCATACAAGGCAGCACTCCTGCATGGGGCAGTATTCTGCGTGGGCTGGCACTCCACATGAGCAAGCTCACCGCATAGGCCAGCTTTCCCTCACCAGGAGGCCCTGGACATCGAACCCTGGACCTCCTGTATGGTAGACAGGAGCCCAGTTGGTTGAGCCACATCTGTTTCCCCACATACAATGTTATTAATATAAACTGTCTTGAGCTTCCTCCTTTCCTCAAGCTCCCAGATGTTTTCTGGCTCCTAGGGACCTCTCCACTCCCCATTCATCTGACTGGAAAGCCGAGGCTTTAGTTTCTTTCTTCCTCACACTTCCTGCAACTCTGTCCATCTCTGTGGCCAAACAGCAAGAAGATAAAAAAAGCAATAGAGAGGGAAGCAGATTTGGCTCAACTGTTAGAGCATCTGCCTACCACATGGGAGGTCCAAGGTTCAAATCCAGGGCCTCCTGACCTGTGTAGTGAGCTGACCCATGCACAGTGCTGATGGGTGCAAGGAGTGCCATGCCACATGGGTGTCCCCCACATAGGGGAGCTCCATGCTCAAGGAGTGAGCCCCGAATGGAGAGCTACCCCGTGTGAATAAGTGCAGCCTGCTCAGGAGTGGTGCTGCACACATGGAGAGCTGATTCAGCAAGATGACTCAACAAAAAGAGACACAGATTCCCAGTGCCGCTGACAAGAATACAAGTGGACACAGAAGAACACACAGCAAATGGACACAGAGAGGAGACAACTGCAGGAGCGGGCAATACATAAAAAATAAAAATCTCCCCTTGCTTTTTGGGACCCCACTTTATGCGGTCAGCTCTTGGTGTCTTCCCGGTCTCTGCTGCCATTACCACCATCCCTGCTCTGCTTCTGCCTGGAGGCTGAGGCAGAAGAAAAGGGGGGAAAATACCCCAGGAGATTCCACTCTACCTGCCTCATAGGCATTGGAGCCTTGTTCTGTCTGCACCCAGTGTGCAGTTTCAGATTTTGGACTGCCTTTCGAGTTTAAGCCAGAAGGTGGTGGAGAAATAAAAAAAGGGAAACTTGGCACAAGTGTGGTGGTACTTCAAGTCCTCATTTCTTTTTTCTTTTTTTAAAGATTTACTTTATTCATCTCTTCCCACTCCCTTGTTTGCACTTCTGTGTCTTTTAGTTGTCTTTGTTCTTTTAGGAGGCACCAGGAACTGAACCCAGGACCTCTGATGTGGGAGGGAAGTGCCTAATTGCTCAAGCCACCGCTATTCCCTGTTTTGTTGTGTCTCTTGTTATGTTTTTCTTCATGTCCCTTTTTTTTTTCTTTTTTAATCTTTTATTACACTCTTCTGTCTCTTGCTGGGTCATTTTGTTGCATCAGTTTGCTACACCTTCCCATTTCGCCAGCTCACAGTCCTGCTCATCCTTTTTAGGAGGCACCAGGAACCTTTGCTCCCTGCTTTGCTGTGTCTCATTATGTTTTTCTTCTTGTGTCTCTTGTTGCATCATCTTGTTGTATCAGCTTCCTGCACCTGCCCATTGCTCCAACTTGCTGTCTTCCTTAGGAGGCACCAGGAACTGAACCACAGACCTCCCATGTGGTCGGTGGGAGCCCAATTTTTTGAACCACATCTGTTTCCCATGTCTGCATTTCTTTTGTCAGTCTGCCTGCTTCTGTTTACTTTTCAGTCTTCAGACAGCTGTTTCGTGTATTCTCTCTAGGGTTTTTAGTTGCATTCTATGGGAGAGACAGGGTGGAGTGTGCTCATTTCATCTTGACCTACATGTTAGGATTTTAAATCAAATAAAAAGATGTTTTCTATATGGATTTGCTTTTTCCCCCTTAAAAAACAAATACATGAGGATATTGGTTTAATGGCTGCCTATGGTTGTTCCTATCATGATTACTTTTATTGTATTAAAATCTTTTATTTTTTGCTTGAAATAAAATTATTTAGAAAATAAAAAACCTTTTGAGCTACTGTATTTTTGATATATAAAACTTTTCTAGAATCTTTAAATTACTACTGTCTACTCCCCTTGTTCTAGTTCCCATTTTTCATGAAGAGTGGTAAGTCTCCCAAATAAAGCCAGTTTTTGCTTTTGCGTATATCACTCAGAGGTGGCCTACAGTTTGCTGAACATGTCCTCCTAACTCCTTTACCAAGGAAGGGATTTGTAATGGCTTGCTACTTTTGTGACTGAAGGTGGAAATTCAGAACTCGCCAGCAGTGTGCAGTTTCTCCTGAGTAACATTTTTAGGCTGTACTGATTTTTTGTACTGCTATTTAAACAGATAACAAATTTGGCCTTAGGGTCCTACTTTAGTCATAAAGTGGAGGTTAACAGTTTCCTCTCTGAACTTAGTAATTTTGCACTTTGATGGTACACACACTCTTAGGGATAGGCTCGCGTGTCATGTTCCTTATGGTGGAGTCTCACTCCCCTTGTTATTTTCTTCTCTGCTTTAAGCTGTCATCATCACAAGACATCTTTCCTGCTCCCTAAAAAGAATTCCTCTTCTCAAGTTTTATCATTAAGATTTTGCTAACAACTTAAAATAATAGAAAATGCAGCAGCTCTACTATCTGGTAGATTCTGTCTCTCCATGAGGATTTCTTAAGGGCTTGTTGTCTATCAGGTCCTCTGCTAGACCCCATGGAAGCAGGACTGAATGACACAGACAGCCGCTGGGCATGCAGGGACAGTTTTGTCCATTATATGATTATGGTCTGAATAATTTCCTTTATTTAAACTTTTCCCTTTTATATTTTAATAGCTCATATCTAAATCTGTTACTTTGTGTGCCTCTGAACAGTCTTAACTGAAGTATATTATCACAGCTTTATCCATAAAATGAGTCATCTGAAATACCTCCATTTTAATGAAATGCTGTTGTATCTTAGTTACACGAAAGTATTGGCAAAGTTCTTGGGTGTTTTTGAAGCTTGTCACTCTACGTATATTTGTAGTACCTCTTGGAGGCAGTTGGTATTTTATGTTTGGGGGTTTATTGTATGTAAGAATTAATTCAAATTGAAAGACAAGTTCTGAGCCATTTAAAATTTTTGAACTTTTAGTTGAAATATTAAACTGAGTAATTTAGTTTTAAATATGACCCAGATGCTTGAAGGAAAATGTATTTGGCTTTACAGGTTCCTAACATGTAGACTTTTTAAAAATAAACCAGGATTTTTAAGCAATTTCTTTGTTCCTTTGTTCTTTTAGTAAAGACTAATTTAAAAATTGGACCAAAGCATTTAACTTAGCATAGTATTTAGCACGTCTTTCTTCCTTTTTTTTTTTTTTAAGATTTATTTATTTATCTCTCCTCCGCCAGTTGTTTGCTCTCTGTGTCCATTCACTGTGTGTTCTTCTGTGTCCGCTTCTATTCTTGTCAGTGGCCTGGGAATCTGTGTCTCTTTCTGTTGCGTCATCTTGTTGCATCAGCTCTCCGTGTGTGCAGTGCCTTTCTGGGCAGGCTGGACTTTCTTTAGCCCTGGGCGGCTCTCCTTATGGGGCACACTCCTTGCGCATGGGGTTCTCCTATGCGGGGGACACCCTGACACCCTTGCGTGGCAGGGCACTCCTTGTGCACATCAGCACTGCGCATGGGCCAGCTCCACACGGGTCAAGGAGGCCCAGGGTTTGAACCGCGGACCTCCCATGTGGTAGGCAGATGCTCTATCTGTTGAGCCAAGTCCGCTTCCCAGTCTCTTATTCTTAAATAATTGGAAACAGAGTTTTCTGAATCCAAAAGGAAGGTGTAAACTTGGTTCTCTGTTTCTGAAATGAAATAGTTAATTAAAAAAAAAAGATTTATATATCTCTTCCTACCCCTCATTGTTTGCACCTCCTGTGTCTGTCTTCTTTGTTTCTTTAGGAGGCACCGGCAACCAAACCAGGGACCTCTGATGTGGGAGGGTGGCACCTAATCGCTTAAGCCACCTCCGTTCCCTGCTTGGTTGTGTCTCTCGTTATATATTTTTTCCCTCTGGTGTGTCTTGTTTCATCTTCTTGCCATGTCAGCTTACTGCACCTGCCCATCGTGCCAGCTCCTGCTAGTCCTCTTTAGGAGGCACCAGGAACCTCTGCTCCCTGCTTTGTTGTGTCTTTTATTATGTTTTTCTTCTTGTGTCTCTTGTTGCATCATCTTGTGTCAACTTGCTGCGCCTGTCTGTCATGCCATTTGCAGTCTTTAGGAGGCACTGGGAACCAAACCACGAACCTCCTGTGTGGTAGGCAGGAGCCAAATCGTTTGAACCACATCTGCTTCCCATAGTTAATGTTTTATTTAAGGGTATCAAAAACTTCTTTCAATGAGTTTAATCCTCCAGAAAATGTGCATTAGTATCTACATAAGTTCTCACTGCATTTGTCTGGGATTGTTAGCTGGTTTTGGTTAGTGGAAAAACAAGCATTTACAAACAACCCAAGTTCTAATTTTTAAGGTTTTTTTTTTTTAACTCTTTTTAAAATTAAAGTTAAGAGATCACAATTTTTAAGGCTTTTTGACAGAAGTTTTCTGCAAAACCAGTATCCTTGTTCTGATTAATTTGCTCTAAGTAGCTGTGCAACAAGTGTTTACTGAACAAAGGGAATTACTTTAGATTTTTTTTGTTCTGGTGGAAGACATTATATTAACCAAAGCGTTCTCAAAGTGTCGTTCCCACTGCTGTAGGGGGTCCCTGAGACTTTTTCAAGGGGTTTGTATTGTCAAAAACATTTTCAGAAGAATTTTAAGATGCTGTTTGTCTGCCTCACTGTGTTGACATTGGAATGATGGTGTAAAAGCAGCAATGAGGACACCTGCCGGCATTGGCACCAGACAGCACATTGTCATTGGATTCTTCACTGCCACACACTCACAGGAAAAGGAAATGCCCGTTTTACTTAAGAATTTCTTTGGAATAGTAGACAGTTATCTTATTAAATCGCAACCAGTACGTGTCTTTTTAATGTGATGTGTGATGACATGAAGGCTAGTCGTCATCTCCAGGAAAACCACTTGTGGGGTTGATTGTCTCATGAGCTGATTAGCTGCTTTTTCATGGAATACCATTTTTACTTGAAAGAATGACTACAAACTGCGGTTTTGAATATTTAGCAGACATTTTCTTGAAAATCAGTGGAGTGAGCCAGTCACTGCAAGGAAAACAGCTGACAGTATTTGAGTATTTGTGCCCAGTTTTTAAATCAAGCTTTTCAACTGAAAATTAGAATTTTGGAAAACTTACATCTGAATATGACAGTTTTAAAAAGTGTTCTGATGAGATCATTGGTGATATTAACAATGTGATTTTGTTGTTAACATTACATAATGAAAGACATCAACCTTTGGAAGATTTACATAACCAGTATTTTCCACATGACTAATGTATGATGTCATGAAGTCATTCATGAGTAAAAGTGAGAAATCAAATAGTGGATTTTAGTGTAATATGATATGAAAAATTCACTGACATTTCATATTCTACATTGTATCTAACCTTTTAAGAAACTGTCAGTTGTGGAGTTTTGGTGTAGTGTCGAAGAACATATCCATAGTTATCTCAAAAAGCTATTAAAATATTACTTCTTTTCCCAACTACATATGTGTGGGGCAAGATTTTCTTCATATACGCTTCAAATGAAACAACATATCACAGTAGGTTGAATTCTGAAGCAGATCCAAGAATCCAACAGTTTGCTATCTAGACAGAAAGGAGAGTTGTAGAAAAGTAAATCAGTGCCCTCTTTTTTTTTTTTCACTTTGGAAAACAGTTACTTTTCATAAAACATGTTTATGTTAACGTCAGACAGGTTTAATGTTGTTAATTTAAAGTGAACTAATGAGGGAAGCGGACTTGGCCCAGTGGCTAGGGCATCCATTTACCACATAGGAGGTCCGCGGTTCAAACCCCGGGCCGCCTCGACCCCTGTGCAGCTGGCCCATGTGCAGTGCTGATGCATGCAAGGAGTGCCGTGCCACGCAGGGGTGTCCCCCACGTAAGGGAGCCCCACATACAAGGAGTGCGCCCTGTAAGGAGAGCTGCCCAGCGCGAAAGAAAGTGCAGCCTGCACAGGAATGGCGCATACACGGAGAGCTGACACAACAAGCTGACACAACAAGATGATGCAACAGAAAGAAACACAGATTCCCGTGCCGCTGACAACAACAGAAGCGGACAAAGAAGACCACAGCAGATAGACACAGAGAACAGACAACCAGGGCGGGAGGTGGGGGGGTGGGGGGCAGTGAGGGGAGAGAAATAAATCTTAAAAAAAAAAAAAATGAACTAATGATTTTCTCATTTTAAATTTCTAATGCCAAATACCTAGAGATTTAATCCATGTAAACAAAAGCTCTCTAGGGTCCTCAGTAATTTTAAATATGGCAAAGAAGTCCTGAGACCAAAATTGAGATTCATTGGTTTAACCTTCCAGGGTGTTTGGAGGCCACATGAATGAAATTGTGTTTGTGAAGTAATTTTGTAAAATATTTTAAATGTACATTTAAAAATAATTTTTTTGAGCTCCTACTTTTAGTCATATTACTATACAGGTCCTTCAAGTTGGGACTTTGGAGAAGAGACATGGAAAGAGAACA
This sequence comes from Dasypus novemcinctus, assembly GCF_030445035.2. Lineage (NCBI taxonomy): Eukaryota > Metazoa > Chordata > Mammalia > Cingulata > Dasypodidae > Dasypus > Dasypus novemcinctus. The sequence goes on along the minus strand of NC_080693.1, from coordinate 15,732,717 downwards.
TGCATATATAATTGTTTAACTATAAAGGAGAGAGAAAATTCACACATAACCCAAACCGAACTATTAAAAAAGGAACATTATGATGGAAACTAGTTTTGTAATAACTGTATATGTAGGTGCTTGGGCACACGGAGAGCAGCCTTGCTATTCATGAGTATAGTCCATTACTGTAGACCAAGTAGCTTTTTGGTTTTTGAAGCTGTACCCTTCTTTCTGCAGGTATAGAACAAGATGCAGTGGACACTTTTACCAAATATATATCTCCAGATGCTGCTAAACCAATACCAATTACAGAAGCAATGAGAAATGACATCATAGGTAAGAATTGACTATTTTTGGTTATTGACTAAGAATTCTTTATGAATATGAAATTCAACATGTCTTAGTCTGTTTTTAGAGTACTTTAAAAAATAACTGATTGTATTTCACTTTAAAACTTTTTCTCCTACATGTTCGATCCAAATTTTTAGACTATAGTCTAGAAGAACTATAACAGCACACTTGTTGATTACTTACCATATTCCAGACTATATTCTGAGCACATTCCATGAAGAAATTCATTTAATCTTCTAAAGAATCCTGTAGGGTAAATGTAGTTGTTATTCTTATTTTATAAATGAAGAAAGTGAAACCCAGAGAAGTTAAGTAATTTATCCAAGATAACACAGCTCATGGCAAAACTGTGATTTGAAACCAGGCAATCTGTTTCTGAGCCTCAAACATTAACTACTGTGCTCTATTGGTAGTATCTTTCAAACTGTGGGTTGGGACCGACTTCCTCCTACCTCATCTCATATACCCCCTTCCCACCAAAAAAAAAAAAAGACTGGAATAGAAAAATGAAAGTGCTTCACAGTAATAAGAACAAATCTTGTTACAGGAAATTATTCCTATTATATATACATGTGCACATGACTGAGTCACACAGCTGTTATTTCTTTCTCTATTGGTCATAGTAAAAAATTTTCGAAGCTTATGTTGCATCAGAAAGACTTGAGGTGTATCTTTATTCACAGAAAAGTGGGTCAGTTAGTCATTCAACAAATAATATATTCTAGCACTTTTTTCTTTTTATTTATCAAAAATTTAGTATTTTTCATTTATGAAAGAAAGCAACTCAATAGGGAGCCCTTGGAAGGCTAGTTTTGAGAGTTATAAGAGCTAGCTAGTTTCCAGCTCTTTTAGTCTTTACTGTAGGTATTTTGCAATCACTCATTAGAGACAGCAAAACTCATTCCAGTCTCAGCTGTGGCTCTTAAATCGGCCCACCACTGTTTCCAGTGAGCACCTGTGGCTAGTAGGGAGTGGGGTGGTGGGGCCCATGAGATGCTATCCCCATTGTTTCCCTTCTCTTTCTCCTACACAGACGCCAATAACACATAGATCTTGTGGCTGTTGGTGGTTGGTTCTCATCTGCCTTTTTTTTGTTGTTAGAGAAGTTATAGATTGTCTTGAATCTCTTTTTATTTATTCAGTCATTGGTTGATGGACAACACTTGGGTTATTTCCATCTTTTGGTAATTGTGAATAATGCTGTGGTGAACATTGGTGTGCAAATACCTGTTCAAGTCCTTGCTTTCATTCCTGTTGGGAAGATCCGTAGGAGTGGAATTGCCAGATCAAGTTGTAATTCTGTTTAACTTTCTGAGCAATCTCCAAACTGTCTTCCACAATGGTTACACCATTTACATTCCCATCAACAATAAATAAGTGTTCCTATTTCTCCAGAATTGTAGTTTTCCTTTTTTATAGTAGGACCCATTCTAATGGATATGACATGGGATCTCTTTATGATTTGATTTGCATTTCTCTAATGGCTAATGATGTTGAGCATATTTTCAGGTGCTCTGTCTTCTTTGGAGAAATGGCTAGTCAGGTCTTTTGCCCATTTTTAAAATTGAGTTTGTCTTTTGTCCAGTTGTAGGGTTTCATTATATATTATGCATATTAAACACTTAACTGGATATGTGGTTTCCAAATAGTTTTTCCCATTGTGTAGTTTGTCATTATACTTTCATGATAAACTCCTTGATGCACAAAAGTTTTTAATTTTGATGAGTTCCCATTTATCTATTTTTTTCTTTTGTTGTTTGTATTTTGGGTGTAAAGTCTAAGAAACCATTGCCTAGCGCAGGGTCCTGAAAATGCTTACCTATGTTTTCTTCTAGGAGTTTTATAGTTCTGGCTCTTAAATTTAGATCTTTGATCTGTTTTGACTTGATTTTTGTAGATGTTGTGAGGTAAGTGTCCACTTTCATTCTTTTGAATATGGCATTTACTTTTATCAGCACCACTTGTTGAAGAGACTATTCTTTCCCAATTGAATAAACTTGGCACCCTTGTCAAAAATTAGTTGGCCATAAATGGGAGGTTTGGTTTCTGAGCTTTCAGCTTAATTCCGTTGGTCTATACGATTGCCCCTATGCCTGTACCATGCTGTTTTGATTATTGTGGCTTTGAAAGAAGTTTTAAGATTGGGAAGCTTCGTTCTTCTCTTTCAAGATGACTTTAGCTCTTCAGGGTTCATATTCCCTTCCATATAAATTTGATGATTGGCTTTCCCATTTCTGCGAAAAAGGCTGTTGGAATTTTGATGGGAATTGTGTTGAATCTGTAAATTGCTTTGGTTAGAATTGATATTTTAACAATACTGGCTCTTCTAACCCATGAATATGGACTGTCCTTCCATTTATTTAGGTCTTTGATTTCTTTTAGCAATGTTTTGTAGTTTTCTGTTTACATGTCCTTTACATCCTTGGTTAGATTTATTCCTAGGTATTTGATTCTTTTAGTTGCTATTGTAAATGGAATTTTTTTCTTGATTCTTCTTCAGATTGTTCATTACTAGTAGCTAGAAATACTGTTAGTTTTTGCATGTTGATCTTATACCCCACCACTTTGATGAATTTATTATGTCCAGTTGCTTTTTTGTGAATATTTCATGATTTTCTCTATATGGGATCATGTCATTTGCAAATAGGTAGTTTCATTTCCTCCTTTCCGATTTGGATGCCTTTTATTTCTTTTCTTTTCTTTTCTTTTTTTTTTTTTTTTGGCCTAATTGCTCTGGCAAGAACTTTCAGTACAGTGCTGAAAAACAGTGATGACAGAACCCCTCCTGAGTTCCCTCTGGAGTGACTTAATGCAGGTGGTCTTTTGCCCTAGACCATTTCAACTTAATTGTTTCTCACACTGCCCCAGCTGTCTGCAAGGTTCTTCTGTGTCCTCAGGACAAATTCTGGGAGGGCAAGCCTAAGGGCTCAGTCTTTAGGCATCTGCCTGATAAATTGGCACTGACATGCACCCCAGCATGCACAGAGGAGCCACTTTTGCTCTCATTGGCACAGGGCCAGGGACTCATGATGGGTGTGCACGCTGGCTCCACCCTGCCTTGTGGAAGGAATGGAGGAGAGCCCTGCAAGCTTCAAATGGGTTTTGAAAATGTATTTTCTTGATTCAGCACTTGACAGTTAATGCAACTCTTTCACTGTTTTCTGTAGTTTGGGGGAAGGTTAATGTCTTTAAGATTCCTTTACTTCCTTTGCCCAAGATGGGTTGGGACAGTGCTGCCCTGAGAGCTGGTGCCCAGCCATATGAAGTAGCTCATCAGAAGTAGAGATCTGCGATCATTCCTCACACCCCCTGAGTTTGGAGGACTAGGTTTTATTTTTATTTTTATTTATTTTTATTTGCTTCATCTGGTTGGCTGTCTCCAGTGGAGCTGCAGGTGCAGTCCCACCGCAGCACTGAACCCCCCAGGGCATCCGCCATCCTGCAGGCACAGCCTCCTGGGAGCATGGATTAAGGCGAGTGCCACTGACCCGGGCTGGAGGATTAGGTTTTTATGTCCCCCTAGCACCAGCAAGTTTAGCCAGGAGCTGGAGCTGGAATTCCCACCTCTTCTGCCATAAGGAGTTCCTGCAGTTAGTGGTGAAACTCACCAGATTGTTACAGTTTACCAGCCTCTTCCTCTTGGAAATGATACCATGTTCCACTGGACTCAAGAGTTTCAAAATAGTTGATTCAGACAGTTCCTGCCAGTTCAATAGTTTTGGTGGAGGGACTGATTCCTGGGGCTTCCTGCTCCACCATCTTCCCCCATCTGCTTATGCTTTGGGGTTCATTTGGGTACTTTTTTTTTTTTTTTTTTTCCCTCTCCCCTTACCCTCCCCCCCCCCCCGCCGGTTGTCTGTTCTCTGTGTCTCTTTGCTGCGTCTTCTTTGTCCGCTTCCATTGTTGTCAGCGGCATGGGAATGTGTGTGTTTTTTTTGTTGCATCATCTTGTGTCAGCTTTCCGTGTGAGCGGCACCATTCCTGGGCAGGCTGCACTTTCTTTTGTGCTGGGCGGCTCTCCTTGCACGTGGGGTTCCCCTACGCGGGGGGCACCCCTGTGTGAAAGGGAACTCCTTGCACGCATCAGCACTGCGCATGGGCTAGCTCCACATGGGTCAAGGAGGCCCGGGGTTTGAACTGCAGACCTCCCATGTGGTAGACGGACACCCTAACCACTGGGCCAAATCCACTGCCCCATTTGGGTACTTTTTCACCTAAGTTTTGTTGCAAGTGTTGTTGTGGAATCTTGGTTAAGCTATCTAGTTGCTCTATTTTAAATGGGAATTTGCTGCCACCATCTTCCAGGCTTCTCCAGACCAACTTTTCCTAGTAATATAAATGGGGTGTCCTAACTTATTAGAATTTGGCCATTTGAGGAAATGGCTGGCAAGTGATTCCTTTCAGGGTCTGTTGTACCAGTTGATAACCAAACTGCCTAGGGCAGAAGAGAAGGGGAAAGAACTTCCCCAAATAAAGCTTTTTAAAAGCAGTTTTGTTTTCTCTTTGAATAGACCTTTTCAAATAACAATGGACTCTGGTGAGGAGAGATCTCTTGAAGGACCAGGTTGATACTATTTAGTGAACAAGGCATCTGAGAAAGTTTCTATCCCAAGGTGTACTATGCATTTTAGGATGTTAATTACCTTTGACTCTAGGCAAGCTTTTTTTTTTTTTTTTTTTTGCTTTGAGCCTCATTCTTCTGAATCTTGCCTTAATTATGCCCCTCTTGCAAGAAGTTGGAATATTTTAATCTAGCTGTTCTTCTAGGTAAGCTACAGTTTGAAGAAGCCTCCACTTTAGCTATTATTATGTCTCCAAATGCCTAGTTTTGTTTTAAATGTTACTCATGGTGTTTTGCTGTGTCGCAATCCAATTACTCTGTTTTTATGTGGGAATTCAGAATGGTCCAAAAACTATACTTCCGGGAAGCAGATGTGGCTCAGGTGACTGGGCTTCTGCCTTCCACATGGGAGGTTGCTAGTTCAGATCCTGGTGCCTCCTAAAGACAACAGCGAGCTGACATGACAGGCAGGCATGGCAAGCTGACACAACAAGATGATGCAACAAGAAACACAGGGAGGGGAAACGGACTTTAGCCCAGTGGTTAGGGCGTCCGTCTACCATACGGGAGGTCCGCGGTTCAAACCCCAGGCCTCCTTGACCCGTGTGGAGCTGGCCATGCGCAGTGCTGATGCGCGCAAGGAGTGCCGTGCCACGCAAGGGCGTCCCCCGCGTGGGGGAGCCCCACGCGCAAGGAGTGCGCCCATGAGGAAAGCCGCCCAGCGCGAAAAGAAAGAGCAGCCTGCCCAGGAATGGCGCCGCCCACACTTCCCGTGCCGCTGACCGACAACAGAAGCGGACAAAGAAACAAGACGCAGCAAATAGACACCAAGAACAGACAACCAGGGGAGGGGGGGGGGGATTAAATAAATAAATAAATCTTTAAAAAAAAGAAAAAGAAACACAGGGAGGAAAAACCTAATGAGAGACACAGCAAAGCAGGGAGTGGAGGTGGCTCAAGCAATTAGGTATCTCCCTCCCACATCAGAGGTGCCAGGTTCAACTTCCTGTACCTCCTAAAGAAACAAGATGAACAGACTCAGCAAGTGAAAAACAACAAGGGGGTGGGGAGAAATAAATAAAATCTTTGAAACAAAAAACAAAAACAAAAACTATGCTTTCACTACCTCCTCTGTCTTCCACAAATCCTTGAAATGAATAGATTTTAAAAATATGTCTGTTTGGATATTTTCATAGTGGATACAGTTAAAAACAACAACTGAGGGAGTTCTGAGTTCCTAGCCAGGGGAGCTCTATCACAGTACCTAAAGGAACAGTACGAAAGGAACTTGCACAGTACCCCAAGTGCAACAGCAAAGACCAAAAAAGAATGAAGGTCCAACAATGAGCCCTTGATACTAATGACTATGCTTGTGAGCCTGTGCACCTGAAATAAGAACAAAACCTAGAGCTTCAGGGTGCCTAAGAGTTACCTCCTGAGAGCCTCCATGTTGCTCAAATGTGGCCAGTCTCGAAGCCAAACTCAGCATGTAGATGCGTTGCCTTCCCCCCAGCGTGGGACATGACTCCCCGGGATGAGCCTCCCTGGCACCGATGAATTACTACCAGGTACCAGCTGATGATGTAACTAGAAAATGACCTTGAATGAAAGAGTCAACTTGGACCAGCAGACTGTCTCAATCTACATATAATACCAGGAGTTAAAAATGCTTTTTGACCTGACTCAAAGGGGGAAATGGAAAGGACAAATGAGTTTATATGGCTATGAGTCTCCAAAAAGAGCCAGGAGGTTATCAGAGGGGTTGCCCTTATGCACACCTCAGCAGAGTCCCAGAGACAGATAAAGTAGATACAACCCCAGGTATTGGTCCTTCTGAGGGCTACAGAGACCCACAGGTTCTATGGACATGGCAGATGGAGTTCAGTGCCATGTCAGTTAATTCTTCTTTGGAGTTTGTGTTTCTGTGTGATAGAGCTGGTCTCAGATGTGATCTTTGTTCACAAGCCTCTCCTATTTTACTGGTGCTGTAGTTGTTAGGGTTTAATGTATACCCAGGGGACCTGAATCTCTGGACTGACCATGTGATAGCCAGGCCCTGAGCCTCAACAGACTTCAGCTCCTACACTGTGGTTTATTGGACTTCCCACTCAGCTAACATGGAGTTGAAGATCAGCCACCACACCATGGAGCCAAGAGTGCCTACAACTGAAAGCAGGAAGATTGCATCCATCATCCATGTGGAATCTAAGCCCCCTCTTGATATAGATGTGGAGTGGACACAACCATTCCAAGGTCCACAGGATGGAGGAATAGAATATGGATTAGAGTAGACTTACTGATATTCTATTCATGAACTACTGTGATTAGTAATCGAAGAAAATGTGGCATTGGTGTGGAGAAAGAGGCCATGGTGGCTGCTGGGGGTAGGGAGTGGGAGGAAGAGATGAGAGGTGGGGGCGTTTTTGGGACGTGGAGTTGTCCTGGGTGGTGCTGCAGGGACAGTTGCCGGACACTGTGTATCCTCCCATGGCCCACTGGGTGGAATGTGGGAGAGTGGGGGCTGTGATGTGGACCATTGGCCATGGGGTGCAGCGGTGCTCAGAGATGTATTCACCAAGTGCAATGGATGTCTCGTGATGATGGAGGAGATTGTTGTTGTGGGGGGAGGAGAGGTGGTGGGGTGTGTGTGGGGGGCTCATTTTTTTTTAATGTAATGTTGGGAGAATAAATAAAGACAAAAAAAGAAAAAGAAAAAGTAAATAAATAAAAATATATCAAAGGTGCCAGTGACAGAATTGGCTGGTGGTTTGGAAGTGATATGAGAGGAATAAAGGAATTGAGCATGACTTTTTTTTTCTAACTTAACTGGAAATGTGGCTTTGCCATTTATAATGAGGAAGATTGTGGGAATAATGGTTTATAGGGAAAATCAAAAGCTTGGTTTCAGACATCCAAATGGTGAATGCTAAGTTGGACCCTTGTTGAGAAAGGCCTAGGTTGGAGGCATATGTGTGGAGTCATCAGCCATGAGATTGGAGATTACCGTGGGAGTGAGTGGATTGTGAGAGGGCGAGAGGTCTGAGTTCTGGGGCCTCCCTAGTGTTTAGAAGTCTGGCAGATAGAGAGGAACCAGCCAAGGAGACCTAGGAGGAATAGCCAGTGTTATAGACCCTCGTCTGTTAGCTATGCATCAAGAGAGCAGGTTTTCTGGAAGCGCAAGTGAAAAAAGTTCTGGGAGAGGTTGTTAAGTGGTGCTGCTAGGTTAAGTAAGATGAAGACTAGGGATTGAATGGGTTTAGCAACTTGGTGGACACTGGACATCTTACGGTCAGCTATTCGGAACAGAATCCTGACTGGAGGAGTCAGAAGAGAGAAGTGGAGAGATCAAGTATCGACAGCTCTTAGGAGGCATTTTGCTCTAACGCTGAGCTGGAAAGGGATGTTTAGTCAAAGGATAGTGGTTTTTGTTTTTAGAGTGAGAGATGTAGTGTATGAATATGCACTCTTAAAGAGAAGGTTGCTCAGGTAGAAGTGAGGCCATTCATCTGTGCTCACAGGAGAGAACAAAGAATGGGTGGGGGGGTGCAGGTGAGTTAAGAGATGTGGGGGGAGGAGATAGAAATCATTTTCTGATTGCTTCTCTTTTCTTAGTGAATTGGGAAACAAAGCTATCAACAAAGAGAACAGGAGAAGACATTTAAAGAGAAAGGAGAAGTGGTGATAGATGTTGTCTAGGAGAGCATGAGAGTAACTGGACCAGGGCAGTGTCGTATGATCCTTAGGTTTCGTTAAGGGCCCACTAAGGTCATGAACTTAAAATGAAGCTGCTCATCATGGTTGGATTCCCCCCCTCCCCCATATTTAGCAGCTAGCTAAACAGCCCACTGATGTGCTTCAATTTATTTTGACAGTTTCCTCTCTTAGGACATTTAAAAATTTCTACCAAGTAACCTTTTGATGAACTTTCTTACAGATGAATTTTTCCACAGATCCATAATTCTTCAGGTTATAATCCTAGAAATAGAATTCCTGATTCAAAGGATATGTGGAGGGTTTTTTTTAATTACTATTTTTAAAGAAGCTTTAGAGTACATAAATGTTACATCACAAATATAGAGGGGAAGCAGATGTGGCTCGAGTGATTGAGTGCCCGCCTACCACATGGGAGGTCTCAGGTTCAGTTCCCGGTGTCTCTTACAAGAAGATGAGCAAGACAGCAAGCTGGCATGATGGGCTGGCGCAGTGAGCTGACTCAACAAGGAGACACAAAGAGGAAACATGAAAGACACAACAAAGCAGAGAACGGAGGTGGCTCAAGCGATTGAGTGCCTTTCTCCCACTTGAGAGGTACCAGGTTCGGTTCCTGGTGCCTCCTAAAGAGAAGACTAACAGACACAGAGAGCAGGCAGCAAGCATAAACATTGGGGGCAGGGGGGATATAAATCTTATAAGAAAGATTTATACACACACACTTCTTCCTATTAAAAATATCTTTCACCAGTCTGGTAAATTGTTATAATTGATGAGTACATATTGAATTATTGCTACTAACAATGGTCTATAGTTTAGATTTGGATTTTAAGAAACTGCCCATTTGCTCTCCAAAAAATAATATGCTAAGTTATACTCCCACTAGCAGTAGCATCTATTTTCCCATGCCCTTGCTCAACCATATTTATTATTTGTTAAACAAATGTATTGTTACAACAATTTTGTGCTGATTTACTACATAAAAGTTGTGATGCCACCTTATTTTAATCTTTATTTGATTATTAGTGAGCACATGTACCTTTTCACATTGGCCATTTTGTAGTTTTTCTTTTGCAGGTTACCTGTTTCTTTTCCTTTGCTCATTTTTCTTTTCGGGATATTTCTTACGAATTCATAAGTGTTCTTGATATATTAACGATAGCAACCTTGCAATTGTCCTGTGTGCTGCAAATTTTTTCCCCCTACTTTGCCTTTTCATTTTGTTTTTGGGCTGTTTAAAGTATAGAAGTTTATTGTATGTTGTTAAATCTTTTGATTGCTGCTTTTGCATAGTTGCCTAGAAAGACCTCCCCTACTTCAAGATCAGCTGTTCACATGTATTTTCTTCTGGTTCTTTTTAAAACCTTCCAATATATATGCTTTGAATGTTAATTATGAGTTTGATTCACAGATGTATCTAGCATGAATTTACTAGAAATTTAACCCTTCTATCGTTTCTTTTACAGCCAAGATTTGTGGAGAAGATGGACAGGTGGATCCCAACTGTTTTGTTTTGGCACAGTCCATTGTTTTTAGTGCAATAGAGCAAGAGTAAGTTAATTTATACTTCCATATTTTGCATTCTTGGGAATTGGGGTTCATTGTGAGGAATGGGCTTCCTTAAACTAAAAATAAAACATCTTTGAGGATTTAAGTATTTTGAATGTTTATAGGATTGTGTAAAACTCTGTGACTATCTTGGTTAATGCTGTCTTTCAAATATAAATTCTGTGAGCTCTATTAAGTAAAATAATTTTTCATTTTCAAGGAAGAACTCTTTTCATGTTGCAAGAATTTGTTTTTAGTTCTGCAGTCACGTGAAGGGGGGCGAGTGTGACTGTAGTGTGACCCTGAGAGTTGGCTGCTTTAAACAATGCATGTCTTCAGATGGAAACCCTAATTGGTTAGGGCATGTTCTAAGCTTAATGAATGCTGTATTGTTAGATCCACATAGATCAGTTGAAACTGCCTCCAGAGTTTGAATTTTTAGATTATTTCAGCATACCCTTAAATATCTGTGCATTTACTCATTTAACATTTATTAAAAGGGTGCTCTGTAGAACACAAAGTAAGACACAGTCCCTGCCTTGAAGGAAGTTACAACCCATTAAGAGAAATAGGGCATGTTCTTTAGTTACAGTAATATGAGGCATGAAATATTAAATATCAGAGCAGAGTTACAAAGTCATTAGGAGTTGGGAGAGATTACTTCCAAGTGGAGGAGTCAGGAATGGCATCATGGACACAAAGTAGTAGTGACCTCAGCCATCAGATACAGTGGGGACAGTAACGGAAAGAGTGTGTTTTCCCGAAGAAGCTCTTTCCTTGGCCATTCCCTCAAATTTTCCCTTTTTGTCCATGTGCAGGCACTTTAGTGAGTTTCTGCGAAGTCACCATTTCTGTAAATACCAGATTGAAGTGCTGACCAGTGGAACTGTTTACCTGGCTGACATTCTCTTCTGTGAGTCAGCCCTCTTTTATTTCTCTGAGGTAAAGTCTGCATTTCCTTTCACACTCTAATAGAGCATTCCAGCCCCTTAAACTTGAATGCTGGGGCCCTGTCTGTAAAAAATAACAGAGGAGAGACAAATAATTTCCAGAAATATCAATTGCATTTCATTACTTCTATTACTGTATTAAGTTTTGTCTAAAGGCAAAAGTACTTAAATGGCATACTAGTCAGGTAAAGAGAATATGAAAACTCAATGTAAACTATCTCTAACTTTGAAAAACCTAATTAAACTACTGCTTATAAAAGAATGTATGATTTTAATAATTTGTAGCTGTTTTAAAACCACAGATTTTGATACTTGAGGCCAGTGCACATGTTTTTGTAGACAAAACTTGAGAAGAAACCAAAGAAAATGTAGTAAATTTTTTCCTACTATTTTCCATCATTTTTACTTGAGCTGCTTGATAAGATTGCCCAGGGAAGTATTTGCTGTAAGGAGTGAATTTATTAATCTCTTTGAGGCATGCAGTTTAGTATAATGGTATTAGGCTTTAGCAAGTGAAAGTCATTTGCTGCAAAGCAAATGACTATTAAGTAGAGATAAAGAGGATTCCCAGTCTCACAAAGCAGTGACTTAAAAACAGACACTTGCATTCTGCCTCTTTACAAAAATACAGTTGTTCAGCAATTTCTTTTTCCACTTTCTCTCTTTGCCATAATTTAGAACAGCATTTGTTCAGACTCATACAGCCAAATGTAAATGACCAGGTATAAAAAATTTGGTCTGGTTAGTTTGCTCTTTGTATGTATGCCTGTGAGGAACCACTAATGCATCTTTAGTATACTTTTTACTCCAGTTCTCAAAAGTTTGCAGCCAGCTGTGTGGTAATTATTTTTTGGTTTGTTTTGTTGTTGTTTCCCCCCCCCCCCAGGAGAATATTTTTAAGCTTTTAAATCTCAAGTGATTGTGAGCTCCTGATGACATTAATTGAACAGGCTCATCTTTTTGTGTTTTGCTTATGTATCTATTGTATATTTTAAAACTTGTGGGCTGATAGATTAGAGTTGGTGAGAGAAATGTGTTTATATTCTTATTTTTCTCTTTTGTATTTTTCTTTCTTAGTACATGGAAAAAGAGGATGCAGTGAATATCTTACAGTTCTGGTTGGCAGCAGATAACTTCCAGTCTCAGCTTGCTGCCAAAAAGGGCCAGTATGATGGACAAGAGGCACAGAACGATGCCATGATTTTATATGACAGGTGAGTCTTTTTTTTTTTTTTTAAGAATAAACTTTTTTAGGCGAGTCTCATTGATAGATGCATTCAGCATTTACTAAATATTTACCTAGCATTTGATAGGTACTACAGAAATAAAGATGAATAAAGAAAGTCTCTGCTCTCAAGGAACTCAGAGCAGACACAAAAGAGCTGCTTTTCATGTGATATGTTTAAAGCTTTGGGGGTTCTTAGAACAAATATTTCTGTTGGGGAAAGGGGATGTTTTTGTGTGGCCAGCATGACGACGATGGTAGAGTTCAGGAAAGATTTCACAGAAGAAAGATTTGAATGGATTCTGAATTGACTTGCTAGTCAGAGGAATGGGAAAGAACATTGTAGGCAGAGACACTGGTGTGAGCAAGGTCAGGAAACTTTCAAGAACCTTGAGTTTTGGTAATAGGGGATAGAGGAGGAAGATGAAACTAATTGGAATGGATTGTAAAGGGCCTTGAATATCTGGGTATGGGTGTGTCATACTTGCTGGAACAAATCTGCTCAGCCAAATTAACTACTAAATGAATAATATTTTTCATTTAGCTTTTCCTGAAATGAAAGGGAGGAGAAATCTTAAAATGAGCAGAGTTGAAACCATCTGGTAAGGCGAGTGATAAGGTGTGTGGCCAGCTCTGTAACATATGATGTTGCTACTTTTCACTTAACTTTTCTTATTATTCTGTAAAACAAAGTAATGTGGTATCCACAAGCAAGTGTTAAGGGAGTAGCTTGGGAGTACAAAAATATCCTCGGACATTAGAGCTGGAGGAACGTTAAGAGCATCTAGGTCACCGGGTCCTGAACATTGGCCTCCAGGCTCAGGCTGGCTGGCTGCACGAGGATCGCCTGGGGAGTTTGGTAAACATAGGGTTCCAGTCCTCATTTCTAAGAGGTTCTGTTCCAGCAGGTTTGAGATGTAACCCAGGAATCTATTTTTAGAAGACACCCCAGATAATTCTAATGGGTAGCCAGGTAAGTGATCTGGTCTCATTTTTCCCATTTTACTGAGAAGGAAATTAAGGCCCAAAGAGGTAATGATTTTCTCAAAGTCACAAACAAGTTAGTGGCAGAACTTGGGCTAGAATGCAGTTCTTTTTTTTTTTTTTTTTTAAAGATTTATATATTTCTTCCCCTCCCCACCCCCCCAGTTGTCTGCTCTCTCTGTCCATTCACCATGTGTTCTTCTGTGTCCGCTTGTGTCAGTGGCACCCGGAATCTGTGTCTCGTTCTGTCTTGTCATCTTGCTGCGTTAGCTCTCTGCATGCAGCGCCGCTCCTGGGCAGGCTGCACCCTTTTCTGGCAGGGTGGCTCTCTTTACAGGGCGCACTCCTTGTGCGTGGGGCTCCCCCACGTAGGGGACACCCCCGCATGGCATGGCACTCCATCTGCACATCAGCACTGCATGTGGGCCAGCCCTTCACACGGATCAGGAGGCCCTGGGTTTGAACCCTGGAACTCCCATGTGTTAGGTGAATGCCCCATTCGTTGGGCCAAATCTGCTTCCCAGAATGCAGTTCTTAATATTCTCTCCTGTGTTTAGTCTATGAGAAAGTATTCATGGAACACGTTATATAAAATATAAATTATTATATGGACATTGAGATAGCAAGAGTTTACATTTAGAAATTTGGTCCCAGGTGCTGGCAAAGTCAAATCATGGGGGGAATATTTGCTAGCTTATCAGTTATAAGATGGAAGATTCACTTTTTTGTCATGAAAACTGATGGCAAAAGAGAAAAGTTTTGTTTCGTTTTGTTTTGTGCTGGTACCGAACAGTGGCAGTAGTAAGGTCCTGACTGGAGCTCAGTAGCCACATAGAGCACACACACCCTGTTTTTCATCCAGAGCCCATTTTACATTGGTGGCCCTTTTTAAAAGAAAAGAAATGGCACCACCATTTTTGCAAGTTCATCATGCCAAATTTGACTTTACCAAATCCCTACTTGTATGTTTTTGCTTTGTTTCTTTTTTTTATGGGGTTATCACTGTTGGTGCATCATCAACCTTTCTGTATTTCTGTCATAGACAGGAGATAGAAGTCTCTAGAGTGCTTGGAAGAGCATATACTATTTTTTCTTTTAATGCTTCTCTTTATCCAATTCTTAATCAGCTTACAAAAAATGCTGGTTGTATTATATCTCATCAAGTTTGAAATCTTTGAGTTATCATTGACTGCTCCCATCCTTTTCCACACCAAATCACCAGCAAGTCCTGTTAGTTTTATCCGAATAGATCTATCCACTCCGTTCTTAGTGCCATTTTGTTTTGAATTCCTATGCGTTGTTGCCTATTCCACATAGTTAGTAGTTGGTATGACAGTGTGTTCTGATTGTATCCTATGCATAGATCTTTTATGCTGTCCTTTCAGGGTAAATGACTATGTCTTTTCCTCTTGTAAATCCATTTTCATCTTCTAAATCCTGAGGAGAGAATAGGTGCCCATTAAATATGTGTGAGGGATTGATTTCTTTGCCTCATTTGTAGCCTGACCCTCACACTCTTAAACAGCAGGGTTGGCTGGGCAAGAACAAAGAAAGATGGAAAGCAGACAGAGAAGTAGCAGGTTGAACCATATGTCTTTTGGGGAGCAGGAGAGTTGTCTTTACCCATCACTATTGTTACAGGTCTGCAAGCTGAATCAAAAGAGCCTCAGATAAGAGTGTCTGGTGCAAGTGCCAAAAGGTGCTTATACTTGCTGTGGAATATTGTTTTATTTGTGCTGTCTTTCTGCCATAGGTACTTTTCTCTCCAAGCCACACATCCTCTTGGATTCGATGACATTGTCCGACTGGAAATTGAATCTAATATCTGCAGGGAAGGTGGGCCACTCCCCAACTGTTTCACAACTCCATTACGTCAGGCCTGGACGACCATGGAGAAGGTAACCAGGATTTCAGATGGGTTCATCTACAAGAAGTCTTCACTGGTGGAACTCAGAAATGTATCCTCTTAGTATGACTCTATACCATGGGGAAAAGCAAACAGAACAAAATAGTGATGAACTGAAGCAGTGCAGCTTAGTGAATATAAGCAAAGGTCTTTTTGTTTGTTTTGGTTTTTTTTTTTTTTTTTTTACTTTTTATTGTGGTAACATAGATACAAAAAAATGTTTTGACCTGGCTATGACCTTTATTGGCAGTTGCTGAAATTCTCTACTGTTGTTTTCCTCAACTGTAAAGTGGGGATGATATGGATACTTAAAGTTATTTTGAGGATTAAAATGAGGTAGTATGTATAAAGTGCTTATTTCATCTTTTTACATAACTAGATAGCAGAATGGTGCAAAGCCAGCTTCGGAATGATCCAGATATTTCACCAATATCTGTGAACAGGGTTGAAAAACATGTTTTGTGTATTGTGATCACTTACGAGGTATCACCAATAGCTTATTAATAATAGAGTGTTGAATTTTGTGAATGGTTTATTCGAACTAGAGCATATTTTACCAGGAATTGCACAGAGCATGAGGTCATGAGATTGTGGGGTGGAAAAGCACTATTATGCCATACTGTACACAAGTACAGTACCATATACAAAAACTGAATTCCAGGAATTAAAGAGTTAAATACAAAATCAAATCATTTCAGGGAAGCAGGTTTGGCTGAACTGATAGATCATCTGCCTACCATATGGGAGGTCCAGGGTTCAAACCCAGGGCCTCCTGGCCCGTGTGGTGAGCTGGCCCATGCACAGTGCTGATACATGCAAGGAGTGCCATGCCGTGCAGGGGTGTCCCCTGTGTAGGGGAGCCCCCCACGCGCAAGGAGTGCACCCCTTAAGGAGAGCCATCCCTTGAGACAAAAGCGCAGGCTGCTCAGGAGTGGCACTACACACACGGAGAGCTGACACAGCAAGATGATGTAACAAAAAGAGACACAGATTCCTGATGCTGCTGATAAGAATGCAAGTGGACACAGAAGAATACACAGCAAATGAACACAGAAGAATACACAGCGAATGGACACAGAGAGCAGACAGTGGCAGGGAGGGGGTATAAATTTTTAAAAATTAATCTTTAAAAAAAAATAAAAGCATTGCAAAGGTAGTAGTAAAAATGGAGTACCACCTGTTACCTAGGGTAATGTTTTCATGATTAAAATGAAAATTTTTTTCATTCTAATGGTCCAGATCTGTATATATAAAGAATATGAACTTTCTGTTTAATAAAGAAAAGTGAATATAAAGAAAAACAGAATGCAAAAATATATAAAAATCTTTTACACTAATTTTAAGAACAATATCAAGACCCTCGTAGATAAATGGGAAAAGGACATGGATGAATTAACAAATACTTGAATATTTGTGTGCTGGAAGAGTAGTGAACAAAGAAGAAACATGGCATTTATCCTCCTGGGGTTTAGTCTATAAAGGAAGGCTCATATTAAATGTGGACTGTTAACTACAGGCATAAATATTTACAATTACACTAACTGTGGTGAAGGAAAACTTTATAAGAGGAAACACAGATAATGTGAACTTATTCAGCATCATTAATAATTTTTAGATGCAAAAGGACATGAGTTTTGGACCATTAGGCATTTAACAAAGATTGAAAAAAAAGCACATCCCAGGGTTGGAAAGTTTGTGTGCAAGAAGATAACTTAAGATAGTGCTAGTGATACAAATTGATATCATGCTTTTGAAGGGTATATTGGCCATGTATATCAAAACTAAAATGTTCACACTGTTTAGCACAGTAGTCACACCCCTGGTAATTTATCTTACGGAATAAGTTCAAAAGTAAAAGTCAAGGAGCAGGTGTGGTTCAGTGGTTGAGCACCTGCTTCCTGCTTCCCATATACAAGGTCCTGGGTTTAATCCCAGTACCCCCTTAAAATTTTTTTTAAAAAGTAAAAGTCAGGTATGTGCACAATGACTTTAATGTTTATAATAAACCAGAAAAATCTATTTTTACATTATATCCATTCCATGGACTGTTTCTTCGTCACTATACATTTTAATGTCAAGACTGCATAATAGGGTGGCAGACTTGGCCCAGTGGTTAGGGCGTCCGTCTACCACATGGGAGGTCCGCGGTTCAAACCCCGGGCCTCCTTGACCCGTGTGGAGCTGGCCCACGTGCAGTGCTGATGCGCGTGAGGAGTGCCATGCCACGCAGGGGTGTCCCCTGCGTAGGGGAGCCCCACGTTCAAGAAGTACGCCCCGTAAGGAGAGCCGCCCAGTGCAAAAGAAAGTGCAGCCTGCCCAGAATGGTGCTGCACACACGGAGAGCTGGCACAGCAAGATGATGCAACAAAAAGAAACACAGTTTCCCGTGCCACTGACAACAACAGAAGCAGACAAAGAAGACGCAGCAAATAGACACAGAGAACAGACAACCGGGGTGGGGAAGGAAAGGGGAGAGAAATAAATAATAAATCCTTTTTTAAAAAAAAAAAGATTGCATAATAGTTTCAGGGCAAGTATTTTGGGGGAAAAAATGGGTACATTATAATTTTAATTACCTGGTAAACTGAAAGGGGGATAATATTAGAGTATAACAGGGAGAACCAAGAACATTTGTGCTAGCCGGTAGAACAGTAGGTAGAAATTGTTTTAAAAGAAATTTTTAGTTTTATCTGATTACAGCTTTTCCAAATAATTCTCGTCCTTCCTTTCAGGTCTTTTTGCCTGGCTTTTTGTCCAGCAATCTTTATTACAAGTATCTGAATGATCTCATCCATTCAGTTCGAGGAGACGACTTCCTGGGAGGGAATGTTTCTCTTTCTGCCCACGGCTGTGCTGGTCCTCCTGATGAGTCTCACCCGGGCGCATCTGACAGCTCCGCTTCTCAGGTATTGACTGATTGGCTTCTACCATTAAGGAAGAAGGCATCTAAATCCTTACCTTCAAATACTAGTAAGAAACCCTGTTGTAGAAACAAAGGAGAAACCAGAGTAGCCTGCTCACTGTATGTTCTAAGCAAGCCTTTGTGGTGAGGTAGCCCATGGTGTCGAGCCATCATTATTCTGCTTGGTGCTGTAGCTGTTGCTCTCAGTAATCAGGTAAGAAACACGTTTCTATCTGCTGAACAGCTCTTGGGCTGATTAATTGGGAAATTTTAAAACTAGATGTGGGGTGCTCTTTTTTTATAGAAAAGATAAATGAGTGGCCTCAATCTTTTAATTTTGTATTCCACTGAGGAGCTTGGATTTTGTTGTGAACTATACTGTCACTTTGGGCATTTCCTTAACCTTTTTTTTAGTTTTTGGTGTGATTTCACAAATCAAACTTTATCTTTATTCCCAAAAAATTACAAATGAGTTATCCCCAAGACAAGGGACATTAGGAGGTAACTGTATTCATGAGTGCAGCACAATAAGTGATATAGCTAGAACTGTAATCACTGTCTGGTATTCTGAAGTAAGGTCTAATTGTTCTAGCTCTCTGGATAATAATGGCCTTATAGAAATGAGTTTGAGAGAGATTCCCTTCTCCCTGCTGCTGCTTTATTTTTAATGAATTTATTCAACAAATATTTGTTGAGCATCAATTCTGAGCCAGTGGTTGTGTTAGCTTTTTAATTTTTTCCATTTCAACATATATATGCAGCCTAAAATTTCCCATTTTAACCACTAAAATATCTATTCAGTGGCATTAATTACATTCAGTGTTGTGACACTATCATACTATCATCATTTCTTTTTTTTTTTTTTTTTTTTGCCTCCCTCCCCCGCACCCTGCTGCTTTTTGTTGTGTTTTTTTTTTTTTTGGCAGGGTGGGGGTGTTTGCTGTCTGTGTCCGTTTGCTGTGTGATCTTCTGTGTCTGTTTCTTTTTGTCTTCTGTTCTCGTTTTCTCCTAGGCTTCACCGGGATTCGATCCCGGGAACATCTGATGTGGGAACGAGGCTCCCTGTCACTTCTACCACCTCAGTTCCTGGTTTCCGTTGCATCTCACCTTGATTCTCCCCTGCGTCGCTCTTTTGTTGCATCATCATCTTGTTGCATCGCTCACCATGCAGGCCTGGCTCACCATGCAGGCACGCCCTTTACCAGGAGGTCCTGGGGATTGAACACAGGTCATCCCATATGGTAGACGGAAGGCCAGTCACTTGAGCCACATCGACTTCCCTTTTTTTTTTTTTTAGGCATTGGAGACTGGGGATTGAACCTGGGACCTTGTATGTGGGAAACTGGAGCTCAACCACTGAGCCATATTGACTTCCCCAAGTTTGTTTTATCTTTTGTTTTGCTTGTTTTGTTTTTGCTTTTTCAGGAGTCACTGGGAACCAAACCGGGGACCTCCCGTGTGGGAGTTGGGAACTCAACTGCTTGAGCCATATCTGCTTCCCTCGTTTTTTTAAAAGATATATTTATTTTTATTTATTTATTCCCCTCTCCCCCAGATGGTCCTCTCATTTCTCTGCTCATTGTTTGCTCCCCTTCTCTAAGAGACATGGGGAACCGAACCCGGGACCTCCACATGAGAGGCGATGCCCAGTGGCCTGAGCTGCATCCACTCACCTTAGGCTTCAGCGCCTACTGGCTTGTGGCATCTGCTCGTTGCGGCAGGGATGACGTCTAACTCATTGAGGTGGTGGGTGGCATCTAGTTTGTTACAGTGGGGCAACGTCTAGCTTGTTGCAGTAGGGGTGGCATCTGCTCATCTTCTTTCAGGAGGCACCAGGACCTGAACTTGGGACCTCCCATGTGGTAGGCGGGTACCCCACTGGTTGAGCCACATCTGCTTCTTAACCATTTTTTATTTTATAATATATCTTAGAGGTTCTTCCTTTTTTAGCACATAAAGAGAGCCTTCTTTTTTTCCCAATGATAGATGGCACTGTATGTGGCTGCTTCATTACTGCTTTCATTTACTTAATCTGTTCTTACATCATGAATTCTAAGCGTGTTTCTGTTGTTTTGGGGTTTTTTTTTTTTTGCTAATATGCTGATACAAACAGTGCTGCAATGAATCTTGTCTTTTTGCATAAGTATGAGTGTGTCAGTAATTGAATTTTAAGAAGTGGGATTTCTGAGTCAACCCACGGCTCTTTATTTCATGAAAATAACAATTCTGACCTGTTTTTTGGGTGCGGGTAGGGGGAATGCTGGAGAGAACTTCTTCCTACACTTATCTAGCTAGTCATTTTGGAAAGGTTTCTTTACTTTTTTTTTTTTTTTTGCCCTCAAATGGTATCCCTGACGAGCAAAAACATTCATTTTTATCCTTTAAAAGGTGGACTTTATGTTTATTAGCAAAGATCCTTGGATGGGGAAGAGTCTGGCACACTTAGGAATAGAATGCCTGGAAAAACAGCATATTTGTTGGAACTTAGATCATTAAGAAAACAGATCTGTCATACAAATACATGTTACATGTTTTAGTCTTGTGCTTTACTTCTGTGGTTATATCCTGATTACATCACAGAATCATTTCACTTCAATATCTCAGTAGCAGTGGGATTGAGTAAAAATTATGTGGCTTTCTGAACACTGACAAAATTTCGCATAGATATATTCCAAACCCAGGACTCATTTGTTTTCTGAGTATTACACTATTAATATTTACACTTTCTGTTATAGTCCAGTGTGAAAAAAGCAAGTGTGAAAATTCTGAAAAATTTTGATGAAGCGATAATCGTAGATGCTGCAAGTCTAGATCCAGAATCTTTATATCAACGGACATATGCAGGGTAAGGTTGGCCCATGTCTAGGACTTCTACACGTTTAGAGAATTTAAGTCTTTTTAGTTTTTGAATGTGGCTCACAAATCTTTATTGAGAGTCTGTTGTTTGTCTGGCACATTTCCATGTAGTGTGCAGTATAGCAAAGTTACTGAGAGAGTTTGGACTGACTTTCCTGCCTTTTGATCTTGGCTCTGCCGCTTCTTGGCAGGCCACTTACCTTCTATCTCAGTTTCATCTATAAAATGAGGATAATAATACTACTTCATTGGGTTGTTGGAACATTAAATGAGGTGTGACACATGAGAAGCACTTAAAATTTTGCCTGGCATCTATAGATAGCATTCCAGAAATGTTGGTTACTGTCATATTCATTATTCTATCACCTTGATGCTTATCAGGTTTATATGTGTTAGGCCACCTTTTGCACAATTGATTTTGATTCATGTGTTAGCTATTTCAAAGTCTCTGCCTTAAAAACAAAAATAAAAATAAAGGAAAGGTCTGTGGACCATAGTTAGCGTTAATAGTCTGATTGTGTTCTTTCATAATTTGTAACAAATGTTCCACAACAATGTAAGGTGTGTTGGTAGAGGGGTGATGTATGGGAATTCTGCACATTATGCCTGATTATTTCATAAGCTCACAACTTGTCTAATAAAAAGTAAAAATTTTAAAATTTTAAAAAGGTACTACATCATTTTTTATGAACTAACTAAAACTTAGAAAATGGAGTTAAATTATACCTTCATAGTTTTGTATTTTTGTTCTTTTTTTTTCTCTTTATACTTTTATATTTAAGAATGAACTTGGTTTTTCATTTTAGCCTATTAAAAAAAAAGATAGCAATACATAGGGATATGCCACTGGATATTTACCGTAGATCCAGTTGTAAAACCCCTTCTTGTTCCCTAAGGATGGCTGTATAAGACATGATAACTACCTGCAGTACCATGGAAAGGAATTCCAGCATGTCTAGTTGCTTTCATCAGAAAGTAACATTTTGGAGACACTAACATATTTGGGAGATTGAGGCATCTGGAAAGTAACTTTGAAGGAAACAAAAGGTGGTTTGACTCAGGAAACTTGAGTCTGTGAACTGTTCATGTGCGACCTGGGTCCTGAGCCTCAGCAGCATTGCAACACCTACTCTCTGATTTGTTGGACATACCCACGTCGGCTGACAGGGAAGTGAGAATGGTCAGCTACCACACCAGGGAACCGAGAGTGTCTACAGCTGCAAGCAGGAGAATCGCATCCATCTGCCACATGGGATCTAAGCCCCCTCTCAATTTAGAGGTGGAGTGGACATCACCATCCCAGGGTCCACAGGATGGAGGAATATATGGATTGGAATGGACTTGCTAATATTCTACTATAGAACTATGTGACTCTAGCAATGGAAAGAAATCATATCATTGATGTGGAAATAGTGGCTACAGGAGTTGCTGAAGGCAGGGTGAGGGAGGAAGAGGTATGATATGGGGCATTTTCAAGACTTGGAGTTGTCCTGAACGATATTACAGGAACAGATGCAGGATATTGTTTATCCTGCCATAACCCACTGGATGGACTGGGGGAAGAGTGTGAACTACAGTGTAAACTATGGTCCCTGTACCGTGGCAGTGCTCCAGGGTGTATCCACCAAATGCAGTGAATGTGCCTTAGTGATGAAAGGGGATGTTGATGTGGGAGGAAAGGGGGGGAGACCCGGGGGGGGGGGACCGAGGGGGGGGGGAGATGGTCTATATAGGAACCTCTTATGTTTTTTAATGTAATGTTTTATGTGATCTATTTATCTATTTTTAAAAAGACAATGAAAATTTTTAAAAAAGGTGGTTTGACCACGTTAAACCTATTGCTTTTTGGAAAAGACACTTTGGCTGTGTATAACAATCAGCTTTGTAATCATCTTTATTTCTTCATTTAGGAAATAGTGGAAGTTGGAAAGTCTAACAATTGTGAGATATTTTACTTATATCAATTTTTCTGTGTACATAAAGTAAGTCTATTTTAACCAAAAAAATTATAAAATGGGTCAGAAATAGAAAAATTGACTTTTGTTCATCTATGACGTGACAGGTTTTGTTTAGATGGCTTTTTTCTTTCCGTGTATGTTTTTAGTGCATCTCTGAAATTTTTCCCAAGGTAATAATAAATTTGTATTGGTTATTGTATTAGCACCCATTTATGAAATGGTGACGTATTAGGAAATATATCTCTAAAATAAGATTCATTTTTCATTAAATGAAATGATATATAGCATCACAAGATTTTTCTTATTTTAAACTGACTTTCAATTACAAATACATTTATCTATTTGTCTCGTAAAATATTAAACTGTGATAAGGCTTATGTCTCATTTGATCACATCGCAATTTATCCTTTCTCTGTCCTCTTTGGGTAATCACTATTATGTTGCATGTATGTGTATTTTGTTTTGTTTTAATTAATAGTGGTTTTTTTTAGAGCAGTTTTAGGTTCACAGAATAATTGTGCAGAAAGTACAAAGAATACCCATATGCCTCTTTCCTCCAGCACCACACAGTTATTCCTTTTATTAACATCTTGCATTGTGTGGTACATTTGTTAAGATAGATGAGCCAGTATATATATATTATTATTAACTGAAGTCCATAGTTTACATTAGGATTTACTCTTTGCATTGTAAGTTCTCTGAGTTTTGACAAATGTGTGATGTCATGTACACCATTACAGTGGCATACAGAATTATGGTGTATATTTTGGTTTCTTTATTTTTATATAACTGATATATTACACACTATATTTTATATTTTGTGTTTTCATTCACAGTGAGTTTTAGAGATTTTTCTTTGTCCAATACAGATGTACCTCGTTTTCATTACAATGTGGTATTCCATATATAATATTAAATGTAGCTCATAACTGTGGCACAGTATTCCATAGTATGTTATGCCACTATCTGGTCATTTGGTATTGATGAGTATTTTAGGTTGCTTGCAGTTTTTCATGGTTATACCTAATACTGCAGAGGACTCCTTTTATATGCTTCCTTGTACCTAAACCAAGAAGCTTTTTTTTTTTTAGGAAGTATACTGGGGATTGAACCCAGGACCTCATACATGGGAATCAGGTGCTCAACCACTGAGCTATATCTGCTCCCCAGTGAGAGCTGGTTTTTTCATTTGTTTGTTTGTTTTTAGGAGGTACTGGAGATCGAACCCAGGACCTCATATATGGGAAGCAGTCACTCAACCACTTGAGCTACATCTGCTCCCTTTTTAATTTTAATAGATTTTACAGCTACTTTTCGAAGTAAATTGGTATCATTTTGTGTTCTTACCAGCTATTAATGAGGATATTCCTTTTCCCTACATCCTTGTCAGCACTAAATATTATCTAACTCTTCATTTTTGTTTTTTCCAATGTTGTGTGATGACTAAAGAGGTTGAGCTTCTTTTGGTTATGTTTGTTAGTTGCTCAGGTTTTTCCTCCAATGAATTGACTATATCCTTTTCACATTTTCTTGTTGGGGGACTTCTTCATGATTTGTTAGAATTCTGCATGCTTTCTTGATATCAGTCATTGATTAATAATGCCTGTTTAAGACCTCTCACTATGTTCTTTGCCTTTTAATGTGGCTTATGATTTTTTTTTTTCAATAAAAAGCTTAGGATTTTGTGGCCATTTATCCATTTTGTCTTTGTTTTTTTGGTATTTGTAATTTATTTAGGAATGGCTTCCCTCACTCCACCCTAACTCCCATCCTAAACATATTCTCCTGTATTTTCTTCTGCTATTTTACAGAATTGTGGTTTACACTTAGGGCTTTAATTCACCTATTATGCAGCAGGGAATTAACTTAGTTTTTTTCTGTTGTTTAACCACTTGACCTTTTATTGAGTAGTACACCCCTTTCTCACTGTTTTGAGACACTTATGTTACTTTATGTACATGTGTCTTTTCTGAATTTTGTTTTGTCCTATTGATTTTTAAATTTTTGGTCAGTTTTATTGAAATGTAATTTATATATGTTTAGCGTATAACTCAGTGAATTTTGACAAATAGATTCACAGTCACCGTCACAGTAGCAATAGGCAACGTTTCCATTGCCCCCAAAAAGTTCCCTTGCTCCAGCCAGTCCCATCTCCCCTTTCCTAGAATTTCATATGAATAGAATTATGCAGTTTGTGGTTGTTTTGTGTCAGACTTCCTTTATGTTCATTATTTTGAGATGTAGTCCTTGATCTGTTGATTTAAATTTGTTCATTCCTACACCTTAAATACTATAGCGTTACAATATGTTTTGATCATTGTTATGGCGAGGCCTGCCTTTTGTGTCATTTTTTATAGAATTGTCTTGGCTATTCTTGTGCTTTTTCTCTTTGTGTGAATTAACTATTAAATAACACGTTAGATAAACCTTTTGGGGATTTTGAATGGACTTATATTGAAATAAAGATTATTGTGCTTTCTGCAGGGGAGATTCTATTTAAAATAAGCCCCACTTTAAATAGCATGAGATCACTATAACTTATTGGTAGCTTTCCAAATTAGGTAAGAAATGCTTAGAAATTGATTTCTTCTAAATTTAAAACTGATTACTAAAAAGTATTTTCTTGTTATCATCTTTATCTAGGAAGATGACCTTTGGAAGAGTCAGTGACCTGGGGCAGTTCATCCGAGAATCTGAGCCTGAACCTGATGTGAAGAAATCAAAAGGTTTGTGGTGTTTTTTATACCTTGTTTTTATTCACATTAGTCGTTGGCAATAAGTGAGGGATGACTTAAGATTTAAATTGTTTATTTTGTGAAATAACCACCACATTGTACCCTGTGTTTATAGGCACAAATGAGTGCAATGAGGGCTTGGTATAATCACGTCTCTTGATAATCTTTTCCTCTGAATCAAAAGTTACTGGACTTGCTTTACCATTAAGGAAGGCACACCTAAATGAAAAGTATTGGTCACCTTTTTAATTCATGGGGAAATAGCTAATCCAGGTTGAACTCAAGGTTTATCTTGAGACCTTTTGAATTCTATGAAATTTCCTCAAAATTGTTCAAAGTTATTTTGAAATATATGTGAAAAATACCTGTAGGTTGAAACCAAATTCTTACTCTGTTTAATCAGCAAAAGAGGGTTTGGTCAATTATAAGAGTGAGACAGAAATCTTTTTGTACCCCTCTCTGACTGATTTCAGCTTCGAAACAGTTGGTTTATATAGGAAGATTTTTTGGAAACCAATGTGGTCCATTCAGATGATATCTAGAAACTCTCCAGTGTGGCTATTTTACTGACAGTATTGTCTAGAGTAAAAGATACTAACTTGTGTTAAGAAGAAAGTGCTCCATTTTGTTAATCTTTCTATTGAATTTAATTCCTGGTACAGTTATCTTACTTTTTTTAATGCAACTATTATTTGGGTGATGAATTGCACTCTTTGATGAACAATCTTGTCTTTTGGTCAGGTATACATTTTTTTTTTAAGGTTTTGTGTTGTTGTTGTTGTTTTTTAAGATTTATTTATTTATTTCTCCCCACCCCCTTATTGTTTTTCACTTGCTGTGTCTGTTCATCTTCATTGTTACTTTAAGAGGCACCGGGAGCCGAACCCAGAACCTCTGCTATGGGAGGATGTTGCCTAAACTCTTGAGCCACCTCTGCTCCCTTGGTCAGATATACATTGACAGAGTAAGCAAAGAATGCAATACTTGTTGAAATAATTTAGACGGAAAAAGGACTTGTTATCTAGTTGATCCTTTTAGTTTATCCAAATAATTGATTTCATTTCCTGTTTTGCCAGCGAAGTCTCAAGTACACAGATAGGAAAAGTGTAGAGATTGAAGGATATTCTACATAGTTCATTCATTAACTAATTTTTGAGTGCCTCTGTGTACTAGTCTTTGCTGGGCAGGCTAGAAGATACTGTTCCCATGAATAGGAAATGTACAGTTAAGTAATATTGTGCCTGTTTTTGGGTAAAAGATGAATATCAGGAAGAGGCCACTGGTGGCCTTGGATCAGAGGACGTGCTAGATGACCTCTGTGTTGTTACTGGCCAGGAAGAGTCATCAGGTAGATTTTGCCAATGAGGACAGTCAGGTCTCTGGGGTTAGAGGCACTGTGTTAATAGAAAATCTCTGTGCTCTTTTTTAAGCTGGTCTTATCCCTCTGACAGCTCATGTAGAAGTGCTACCACTCCAGAATATAGGTGTTGTTTGTTTTATATGAATTATATGTTGTAGTTTGTTTTGTATGAATTAAGATATACTATGAGTGGTTAACAGATAAAAGAGAAACTTTTTCTCTCAGAAACTATCTCAGAAAGTATCTCTGCTTACTCTATTCATTCAGTCTCTTCATGTTATTCATTTGGAGATTCTAAAAAATACAGAGCCTGTTCAGAGCCTGTTCTGTGCATCTACTGTTCTAGATGCTGGGAAAAAAACAAAATCCCTGTCTCATGGAACTAACACTGTAGTGGAGGAGACAAAAGACTGATAAAACAGTATATATGTGAAGGACTAGAGGAGTAAACGGGAGTGCTCTTTTAGAGGTCTGGGAAGGCCTCATGAAGGAGGCAGCATTTTGAGCAGAGATTTGAGCCAAGTTGGGGAGTAGTCTCTGGCAGTCTGTAGAGGGAGAGTGTTCGTGGCAGGAGGAGTAAGAAAGGAGGCCCTGAAGCCAGAGAGCTCAGCATGATCAGGGTGCAGCAAGACCACTGTGATCAGAGAGAGTGGAGTGTTTCACCCTGCCAGGGCTGCTATGACAAATACCACATACTGCTTGGCTCGAACAACAGGAACTTACTGGCTCACAGTTTTGGAGGCTAGAAGTCCAACATCAAAGTGTTGGCAGACCACACTTTCTCCCAGATTCTGTAGGGTTCTGGTGATGGCTTTCCAGGAGTCCTCTGTCACATGGTGATTTCTCTCTTCCTGTCTCCTCTGATTCTTGCTGACTTCTCCTAACTGTGTCCAAATTTCTTTCTGCTTATGAGGATTTCAGCCATACTGGAGTAAGGCCTACCCTGGTTCAATTTGACCTCATCCAGATAGGATCTTTGAAGGTCCTTTTTACAAATGAGTTCACACCGCAGGACCAGGGGTTAGGACGTCCTTTGTAGAGGACATGATTCAGTCCATGGGGAATGAGTGGTGGAAAGCAGGTGAAGCTGTGGAAGGGTTAGCAGAGGCCATGGGAAAGACTTGAAAGTGTTGGGAACTCATTGGGCAGAGCTATGGGGTGACGTGATCTGATGGGTATTTTAAAGGGAATGCTTTGGTAGCTGTTTGAAAAATAGAGGAGAGGCAGGGAAACAGTTCCTACCATCATCTAGGGAAGGGAGGATGGTGCTTGTGGATTAGGTTGGTGGTGGAAGAATGGTCAGTTCAGGGACGTATTTGAAGACAGAAGCGACAAGATTACATTTCTGCCAGCAAGCCCATCCATCAAACTACTTGCATTATTAATTTGAGACCTGCTTACATAAAGTAATGAATAATTTCTGCAATTTGGTTAAACATATCCCTGTATCTTGCTTCAGTTAGTTTTCTAGAGGTCTCTTTTAGGTCGAGTATTTTGGGCAGTTTTTTGTTTGTTGTTCATTTGTTTTTTAGGAAACTAGAGATTGAACTTATTCACTAAGCAGGCATATGAAGGAGTCCTCTGTGCCAGGCACTGTGCTATCTAGGGATGCAAATAAAGGGTACAGTGTCTGCCTTCAAGCAGCCGCCAGTCCCCTGGGAAGAGGCAGATTTGTAAACAGAATTTTGATAGTATGATAAGCTGTTAAGTATTGCTATAAAAACTGGGTGGACTGAGTTGGCTTGAATTGCCTAGCCCAGGCCTCAAATACAGACACAACCCTGCTTAGCTGTCCTACTGTTCTTTCCTAATAAGCTTACCTTTTCATTCTTTCCCCACTCTATGAAATAACTTTGTCTCTTCTTGTTACTCAGATCTTCCACATCCCCATGGCTCACTTCATTGTCTGCTGATAGCCTCACATCGTGCTTTATTCTGAAAATAGCAGCCCATAAGATGAGCTCTCCCTCTCCCTCCCCACCACCAAATCTTCATCCTCCCTGCTTCTTTCTCTCCCCATCTTCTTCCTTGGACTATAAGGGAGGGAATGTCTCTTTGGTGTCTAGTTTCTTCACTAATGCATCCCCTCTTGCCTACCTCAAAGGCTTTGCTCCTTTGATTATCCTTTGTTGGTCTTAAATCATCCTTTTCTCTGGTTCCTAGATTATTAGCTGTGGTGTATGAACATATTCTGATAACTCCCACTCTCTTGTTACAAAACAAAACCCTCCCTTGATCTTACATCCCTCCTCCAGCTACTTACTGCCCTACCCTCTGCTGCCCCTTACAGCAAAAACTCTATTAATACTTCCTCACTGCCAGTTTACTTTATTTTTGTACTTTTAAAATAAATTTTAATTAGAGGATAATGCATGAAGCCTTCTCCAGTCACCCTCCCAGCCCCCAGAAGGGTACCCTTTTTCGAGTTTGGTGAGTCTCCTTCCAGATGCACATACTCACATTCCTCAGTCTAGTTCATTGTGCTTTCATCTACTGCTTTTTTAAAACGGCTCTTACCAAGATCATCAGCCACCTCTGTGTTGTCAAGCAAGTGGTTGCTCTTACAATCATCATGCCTTTTGACCTCTCTGCTAACATCAGTGCCTTCTTTGTCACCACGCTCTCCACCTTTTTCCTGTCTCCAGCTGATTCTGTCCCTCTCTCTCACCCTGTGCTCTGCCCCAGCCATCTCCCTTCCACATCTGCACTTTCTCCCAAGGTGATTTCTTCTCATTGTCTGCCTTTCATTGCTGATTATCTCAATTTCCAGACTCCAGCCCAGGCCTTTCAGAATCAGATTTACTTGGTTGATATCTTAGCTTGACTGTCTCTAGGGATCCCCACACTTAATATATGCAAAACAAAATACTTATTTGCCACAAAATCTTTTCGAATTAAATCTTCTGTATTGCACATCATTAACCTACTCATCTCAGTCTGGAAGTCCTTGACTCCCTTTTTTCCTTCAGCCCCACATACCTTCCATCAGTGATTCTTTGTTGATTCTTCCAAAACAGATCTCAATACCTTTGCTTCTCCCTATTTGCCAGTGCCATTTGAATTCAGGTTACCAAAAACCTTTTGCCTAGGCTATTGTAGTTGTCTCCTAACCAGTTTTATTGCTTCTACTTTCACCTCTCCAGTTTTCTTTCCGTATAGCATCGAGTAATCTTTTTAAAGGCTGGATCAGATTACGTCATCTCCTAAATGAAAGCCTTCAGAGGTTTGCCACCTTTTTTTGAACAGCTTTCACTCTTTAGCGCAGCCCAGCAGGCCCAGTATCTTCTCAGCCATGCCATGACTACTTGCTCTGGCTTGCCTCTCTGTCTTCCTTGCTCTCTTCATTCCGGTTACACTGGCCAACTTTCAGTTCCTAGAATAAGCCAAGTTCTGTCCTCCTTCATAACCTGATATGCCTGCAGTTCCTTCTGCCTGGAACCCTCAGCCCTCAGACGTTTGCATGGCTGACTCTTTCTCATCTGTGTGGCCTTTAATTCTGCCTCTTTAGAGAGAGGGCTTCTCTAACCCCCTATTAAAAGTGCTTGGCTGTCCATGCTGAAATATTCGAAGGCTCATGATGTCTGCTGCTTACTCGTAAATGGTTCAGCAAAGAAAATGGTAATAATGATAATAGTTTATGTGTGAAGAAAAACAAATGTAACAAAAAAGCAATTCAATAATATAATACTTCTTGTCTAGGATAAAAGTATCTGATCATTTTATTATATCATTGTTGGTTCTCATTCACAGCACTTCTTAGACTCTGTAATTATTTTTATTTTTACTTGTTTATTTTCTCTCTTTCTCCCACTAGATTAAGTTTCATGAGGGTACCCAGAACTCCACCTGTCACTCAGTAGGTGCTTAGTAAACATTATTAAAAAGAAGTAAGAACAAAGTGCTGTAAGAATTAATTAAGAAAGGTATTTTGGCTTTGATATTGGCATGGTCACCAGTCACCCAAAATCGTACCACCTAAAGAAAACAACTATCAGTGGTTTTGCTTAATTTAATATACCTACACAACAAATCAGGATCATTCTAGTAAGATTCTTTAGAGTAAATTAGCATGTCCCTGTGACATCAGGTTTGACCTTTTCTGTAAAATTAGAATGGTTTCTAGATAATTACCCAGTGAATAAAGTTACAAAAGTAGACCAGGAGACAACCAGCAAGATGGCGGCCAAGTGAGGAGCCCTAGAGTCAGCTTGTGTTACAGGGCAGTTGGTGATCACCCAGAGCTATCTAAAGCATGTGTCTTGGGGCTCCAGGAGACATTAAGAGCATCCTGCAACAACCTTGCAAGAATGGAAGGAGGAGACTGCCCACCTGCAGAGAAGATTCATAAGTAGAGTGCTCCACACTGTGGAGGCTGGTGCCCATCATCCGCTGAGCTATTCCGTGGCTGAAATTGGAAGCTCAACTTTCCAAAAACAGGGGAGGAATAGACAGTTGGGCGCCAGCTTCAGCTACTGGTTAGTAAATTTGGCTAAAATATAATCCTAAGAACAGCTTAAGTTTGAATCTGTCCAAGTCAGAAAGAGGCCGTTAGCCACCATTTTAACTCTGCCCCCAGCATGAGGGGAAGCAGGGCGGGCTGAAAATCACAGTGCTGGTAGGGACTGGCTTCTTTCCACCCAGATTGAACTGCAGCCTAGCCTAATCTAGACTTCAGCCCTGTCTCTGGCAGGGAGGAAGCTGGCGGGACCTGCACCAGCCTCTCCAGGTAACTGCAGGTGCATTCATCTGGCACACACTAAATAGTTGAAAGTCTACCAGGGCAACTGCAATTATTTTGGACCTGCATGGCATAGATTGCTGCCCATACCTGCAGCTCCATCCCTGCCCCAGGCAGGGGAGGAAGGAGCATGAAGCTTCATCAGTCTGTCTAGGCAACTACGAGTGTAGGTCTGCACGATGTGGATTATTACACATGGCTGTGGCTCTGTCCCTATGCCTGGCAAAGGAGAAAGAAGCTTCATTGGTCCCTGGGGGCAGTGTGGGCAGCTTGATCCTTCACAGCTTACAGCACCAACTACAACCTCAGCTCCTACTACACAATCAGCAAGGGAGAAAGTGTAAGAAAGCCCTAAACTGAAGAGAGAAACTGCATCCAGAGTAAACACATCTAGTAAGCTAGATGCCAAGGCACGAACAAAAAATTACAAGAAATGGGAAGATGTGGCCCAGTTAAAGGATAAGATAATCCTCTACATGACATAAAGGAGTTGAGACAGCTAACCTGAGATGTTCAAACAGATCTCCTCAATAAATTCAATGAGATGGTTAAAGAGGTTAAGGATATTAAGAAGACATTGAGGGGAAGTAGTTGTGGCTCAACTGATAGAATGTCCACCTACCATATGGGTTAAGGGTAGGCAGGTCCAGGGTTCTCTACCCAGGGCCCCCTGACCCATATGGTGAACTGGCCCACACACAGTGCTGCTGCGCACATGGAGTGCTGTGCCATGCAGGGTTGTCCCCCGCATAGGGGTGCCCCAAGCGCAAGGAACGCACCCCACAAGGAGAGCCCGCCCAGGAGTGGTGGCACACACATGGAGAGCTGACGAAGCAAGATGACACAACAAAAAAAGCGACAGGGTCTTGCCGCATGACAAGAGTGCAAGCGGACGCAGAAGAACACACAGCAAATGGACACAGAGAGCAGAGAATGAGGGGGAAGGGGAGAGATAAAATGAATCATTAATTAAAAAAAAAAGACACTGGGGGAAAAGGATGTGGCTCAACCAGTTGGGTACCCCTCTACCATATGGGAAGTCCCAGGTTCAGGCCCTGGTGCCTCCTAAAAGACAAGCAGATGCCACCCCTGCTGCAATGAGCGGGATGCTGCCCCTGCCACAAACAACCTAGATGCCACCCCTGCTGCAACAGATGCCACAAGCCAGCGGATGCCACAGCTTGCAGGGAGCAGATGTGGTTCATGCCGTTGGATACTCACCTCTCATGTGGGAGGTCCCGGATTCAGTTCCCGGTGCCTCCAGGAGAAGGCAAGCAAATGGTGAGCAGACAGATGAGAGAACCATCGGGGGAAGGGGAGCAAGAAAGAAAGATAAAGTAAATCTTTAAAAAATCAAAAAAAGACATTGGGTGAGCACAAAGAATTTGAAAGCATACATAGGAAGATAGCAGGTCTTAACGGGAATGAAAGGCACAATAAAAGAAATTGGAAATACACTGGAATCATAATAGATTTGAGGAGGCAGAAGAAAGGATTGGTGAGCTTGAAGACGTGGCTTCTGAAAGCTAACATAGAAAAAAACAGATGAAGAAAAGCATGGGAAAAATTGAACAAAATCTCAGGGAACTAAAGGAAAGCAAGAGACGTGCAAATGTATATGTCATGGGTATCCCAGAAGGAGAAGAGAAGGGAAAAAGGAGCAGAAAGAATATTTAAAGAAATAGTGGTAGGAAGTTTCCCAACCTTATTAAAGGACATAGATATCTGTGTCCAAAAAACACAGCATACTCCAAACCAAATAAATCCAAATAGGCCAACTCCAAGACCAAACTAATCAGAATGTCAAATGCCAGAGACAGAGAATTCTGAGAGCAGCAAGAGAAAAGCAATACATAACATATAATGGATACCCAATAGGATTAAGTGCATATTTCTCATCAGAAACTATGGAGGCCAGAAGACAGAGTATGATATATTTAAGGTAAGATACTCCAAGAGAAAAACTTCAGCCAAGAATCTTATATCTAGTAAGGTTGTCTTTCAAATATGAGGGCGAATTTAGAATATTCATAGATAAACAGAAACAGAGTGTATAACAAAGAGATTGGCCTTGCAGAAAATACTCGAGTATGCTACAGTCTGATAAGAAAAGACAGGAGAGAGAGGCTTGGAAGAAAGTTTGGAAATGAAGATTATATCAGTAAAAGTAACAAAGTCTCAAAAAAGTGGTGAAAATAAAATGACAGATAAAACCCAAAGGTCAAAATAGTGGAATAAGAACTGCCTTTCCAGTAATAACATCGAATGTTAATGGATTAACTCCCCAATCAAAAAACGCAGACTTGGGAAGCAGATTTGGTGCAACGGATAGGGCATCCACCTACCACATGGGAGGTCCAGAGTTCAAACCCAGGGCCTCCTGACCTGTGTGATGAGCTGGCCCATGCACAGTGCTGATGCGCAAGGAGTGCCATGCCACGCAGGGGTGTCCCCCGCGTAGGGGAGCCCCAAGCACAAGGAGTGCGCTCCATAAGGAGAGCCGCCTGGCGCAAAAAAAGTGCAGCCTGCCCAGGAATGGCGCCGTACACTGAGCTGACACAGCAAGATGACACAACAAAACAAGACAGATTCCTGGTGCCGCTGACAAGAATACAAGCAGATTCAGAACACAAAGCAAATGGACATAGAGAGCAGACAACTGGGGGGAGGGGGAAATTTTTTTTAATCTTAAAAAAAAAAAAACGCAGACTAGCAGAATGGGTAAGAAAATGTGAGCCTTCTGTATGCTTACAAGAGACTCATCTTAGGCCTAGAATACCAATAGATTGAAAGTGAAAGACTGCGGAAAGATAATCTACGCAGGCAGTAACAGAAGAAAAACAAAACGAAAAAACTGGAATAGCTAAATTTAGATGAAATAGACTTTAAAAGATACTAGTAATGTACAATTTTAGGAGGAAGTCAGGAAAAAAATTCCCTTTCCAATAGTTGACTAAAAGAACCAAATATTTAGGAATAAACTTAACCAAGGATATAAAGCACCTATATTCAGGAAACTACAACTCATTATAAAAAGAAATTCAAAAATACCTAAATAATTGGAAGAATTGGAAGACTAAATATCATTAAGATGTCAATTCTACCCAAATTAATACACAAACTTAATGGAATCCCAATAAAAATTCCAACAGCTTTTTAAAAATAAATGGAAAACTCATTTATCAAATTTATTTGGAAGGGTAAAGGGGCCCAAATAGCCAGAAACATCTTAAAAAGGAAAAGTGAAGTTGGAGGACTCTGATGGTGACTTTAAATCATATTACCTAGCTCCAGTGATAAAAACAGTATAGTACTGGCATGAAGACAGACGCAGAGACCAATGGAATCGAATTGATGGTTCAGAAACAGATTATCACATCTATGGTCAAGTGATTTTTGATGAGCCTGTCAAACCCACCCAGCTTGGACAGAACAGTCCATTTAGCAAATGGTGTTGGGAGAACTGGATCACCATAGCCAAAAGAAAGAAAGAGAACATTAATCTCACACCTTATACAAAAATTAGCTCAAAATAGATAAAAGACCTGAATATAAAAGCAAAACCATAAAGCTTCTGGAAGAAAATGTAGGAAAACATCTTCAAGACCTGGTGGTAGGTGGTGGATTCTTAAAGGAGATGAGGACTGAGAAGGACTACTGATGCTTAATGTATGTAGAAGTTTTAATTAACTTGACTATAAAAGTGTGGAAATGTGTAGAATTGATGGTAACAAATTATATTGAGTAACAGTGGGTTTAGGGTGGTGCTGCAGGGACAGTTACCGGACATTGTATGTCCTCCCATGGCCCACTGGGTGGACTGTGGTGAGTATGGGCTCTGGTGTGGACCATTGACCATAAGGTGCAGCAGTGCTCAGAGATGTATTCACCAAGTGCAATGAATGTCTCATGATGATCGAGGAGATTGTTGCTATGGGGGGAGGAGTGGCGTGAAGGAGGTGGGGGGTATATGGGGACCTCATAGGTTTTTTTTTTGTTTGTTTTTGTTTTTAAAGATTTATTTTACTTTTATTTGTTTAATTCCCCCCCCTCCCCCGGTTGTCTGTTCTCTGTGTCTATTTGCTGCATCTTGTTTCTTTGTCCGCTTCTGTTGTCGTCAGCGGCACGGCGCCATTCCTGGGCAGGCTGCACTTTCTTTCATGCTGAGCGGCTCTCCTTACGGGTGCACTTCTTGCGCGTGGGGCTCCCCTACGCGGGGGACACCCCTCATAGTTTTTTAATGTAACATTAAAAAGTCAAAGACAAAAAAAGTTAAAAAAAAGTGGGTTTATAAATGGGAATGTGGCTGGAAAGTATAGTCTAGGGACATAAATGTTAATTGAAAAAAAGGTAGAGGGTAATCCAGGGACTGAAATAACACAGTAAACTCAGAAGTGGATGAGAATTGTGGATGATGGTACAGATGCTCGTGTCCTTTGTGAGCTAGAGCAGATGTACATCACTGTTGCAGGGTGATGGGAATGTGGAGAAGCATGGGAAAAATAGAACTGGAATGACCTATGAACTGTGGTTAACAGCAGTACTGTAATATTCTTGCATCAGTGTCAAGATGTACTGTGCTAATAATGGGGGAGTATGGAAATAGTGTGCCAGTATTGGCTACGGACCATGATAAGTGGTAATAGTCTGATGATATTATCTCATAATCTGTAACATGTTCCACCATGGCATGGTGTGTTGATTGGTTTATGGGAATTCTGCACATGTGCATGATTGTTTCACAACTTATATAATAAAAATATATTTTAAAAAATAAGGGAAGCAGATTTGGCTCAATGGATGGAGTGTCCGCCTACCACATGGGAGGTCCAGGCTTCAAGCCCAGGGCCTCCTGACCCATGTGGTGAGCTAGCCCACAGGCAGTGCTGATGTGTGCAAGGAGTGCTGTGCCATACAGGGGTGTCCCCCAGCATACGGGAGCCCCACGCGCAAGGAGCGTGCCCCATAAGGAGAGCTGCCTCACACAAAAAAAGTGGAACTTGCCCAGGAGTGGCACCGCACACACCGAGAGCTGACGCAGCAAGATGACGCAACAAAAGGAAACACAGATTGCCCGTGCCGCTGGCAAGAATAGAGGCGGACACAGAAGGACACACAGTGAATGGACACAGAGAGCAGACAACTGGGGCGGGAGGAAGGGGAGAGAAATAAATAAAAAATCTTAAAAAAAATAATCATAATAGGGTGGGTTGGGGGAAAAATACACCAAATGTAAGATATGGACTATAGTTGTGAGATTTTGATGATATTCTTACATACTTTGTAACTAATATCTCACAACAATGCAAGATGTTGGTCGTGGATTGACATATGGGACCCCTGTATGATGTTATGCATATTTGCTTTGTAAGTCCACAACTTTCACTATACACTTACTATTTATATTTGTTCATGTATAAATGATATAATAGTATTAATAGGGTGAGGTGGGGGGAAAATACACCGAATGTCAGATACTTTGGTTAGTAGTAATATTTTGAGGATGTTCTTTCATCATTAGTTAAAAATGTTTCATAGCAATGCAAGATATTGGTGGTGGGGTGAGATAAGAGAGCCCTTTCTGATGTTATGCATGTTTGTTTTATAAGTTCACAACTTTTACTATATACTTATTGTTATATATGTTTATGTATGAGTGGTATACTTAGATAAATTTTTAAAAATAGACCAAGATATTTGTACATTGATGTTTATTGAGACATTGTTTATAATAACAAACTAATAAAAATGCCCATCAGTTTGACTGGTTATATAAATTTTATGGTCCTTCTACATAATGTTTTGCAATGAATTTCTTTTTAAATAAGGTAGAACTGTATTTAGTAATATGAAAAATTGTCTAAACTATATCAAGTGTGATAATTGACATAACAATGTATATACTATGACTCCTTTTATATTTACTTTTTTTTTTAAATTTCTCTCCCATTCCCTACCCTTCCCCCCCAGTTGTCTGCTCTCCATGTCCATTTGCTGTGTGTTCTGTGTCCGCTTGTATTCTTGGTCAGCAGCACCCAGAATCTGTGTCTCTTTTTTGTTGTTGTTGCATCATCTTGTTGTGTCAGCTCTCCATGTGTGCGGTGCCTTTCCTGGGCAGGCTGCACTTTTTCACACTGGGTGGCTCTCCTTACGGGGCACGCTCCTTGTGCGTGGGGCTCCCCTACGTGGGGACACCCCTGCGTGGCAGGGCACTCCTTGCACACATCAGCACTGCGCGTGGGCCAGCTCCACACGGGTCAAGGAGGCCCGGGGTTTGTACCGCAGACCTCCCATTTGGTAGGCGGACGCCCTATCTGTTGGGCCAAATCCGCTTCCCTATATTTACTTTTATATACCCTCGTATTGTTTTTGAATTGTTACTTGTACATTGAAGAAAAGTAAAATACACAGAAAAATTAAAAATGAGACCATATGCTCCCCACACAGCACTCACTGCTTTAATCCTTTGGTGTGTGTCCTCCTGTATTATTTTCTGTGCTTTTATATATGTATCATGACATAGGGTTTTATTTGTTTACCAAAATGAAATCATACTGAATAGACTCTTTTGTAACCTTTTATTTCTGGGGGGTGGGTGTGAGTTATTAATGACCTATCTTTCCATTTCAGGACATTTTCATTTTGTTGAATACTCAGACCATATTCAGATTTCCATGCTCCACTCTAAAAATGTCCTTAGCACGGCTTTGTTCAGACCAGTATTCAGTGCAGAGCCACACACTGCTTAGTCACCACCCATCCCTCCTCCCCTGGCTTTCTGTTGCACTTAAAATAAAATCGACCCTCTTGGCTGTGGCCTGTTGATGGGCCCTGCCTGCCTGTATAATCTCACGTGAACCACTCTTCCTTCATGTACTAAGCACTTCTTGTAATGTCCTTTATGCTTCCTTTTGTGGACCTTGCTGTTTCCCCTGCTTTCATAAAAGCCCTGCCACCAAGTCTTTTTGTCATCTCAGATATTAACTCTTTATAGAGGTCTTCCCTTCCCAGTTCACATTATCTAAACTCGTACTGTCAACAAACCTTCTTTCTGAAATTATCTTGCTCATTTCTTTGCATACTTGTTTATAGTCTTTTCTTTCCATGACATTTACCTCCATGAGAGCAAGGATTTTTTGTCTGACTAGGCACTATACTCTCTGCATGTAAAATTATGCCTGGTACGTTGTAGACAGTCATTGAATGTTTGTTGACTGAATTAATTAATCTTTTAAAATGTCATCAGAGGTTATCTGAGTGATAAGATTATGGGTCTTATTTAAGAAAAAGTTCCTTTTTAAAATCTTGGTTGACCTTTGTACAGTGACAGACACACTAAGTTCTCTTATCCAAAAATGACTTCATTCTTTTGAGGATACTCACATGCTACCCCCAAATAATGGAGATTTGTTAGCATTTTCAAGCCTGTATAAATCGTCGATGGTGCATCTGAGAATACTACTTCCTTACTCTGAAAGGAAGAGATTGAGAAATAGAGAGATAGTGGCTTGTTTGGTCCACACAGCAAATGAATAGCCGTTCAAGGGCTTTGGTGCAGGATGCCACCTTGACCAGCTGTTTGCAGTTCAGTTCCTCTTCCTTTACCTTCCTCTCTTTAATTGCTGAGGGCAGCTGAAAATAGTCTGTCATTTACAGGGTTAGAGTTTTGTTTTTTTTGCCCCAGAGTATCTGTCACTTTCTTACTGAAAAATCCAACCTGAAGCCTATGAAGTTAGAATTTAGTCCCTAAAGTTATTTTCCCCCTTCTGGGAGAGGAAGGCACCATGAGTGGTACAAACTCGAGTTCAAATGTTTATAAGCTTATATCACTGAAATGCTGATGATATGCTTTCATATCATTGGCATTACAGAGGTGACCACGGGGGCTTGCAGTGGGCCGCCAGGGGCAGGAGTGGAGAATGCTGGTGATGAGCCTGGGTCCCTGGGTCTGGCTAGCTCACCACTTTGTGTCACTGTGCAGGCCCCAGTCTGCTCCATGCCTGGCTACTGAAAGAACAAGTTCTTTTTTGACCCAAAAGAGATCTTGTAATACACAAACTAAGCCAGGGATGGAGCAAACTTGGGGTCTCTCTCAGCCCAGAGAGCATCTCACGTGCTCTTTCACCAGTATCTAAAGCAAAATTCTTTTCCCCTGTCCCACTCCCTGACCTGTGGTACTCCAGTCTCGGCGTCCTTCCTCTCCTGAATGGTGTTCTACTTTGCCACTCTGGGCAGCAGTGTGAGAAGGCCGTGTGGCTTCTGGTTCCAGTGGCAAAGGCCTGATAATATCTTCAGCTCCATTTTCTTCCTCTGTTCCACCTTCTTTTGAGTTTTTTTCCCCCTCCTCATCATGTTTCGTTGTTGAAGTTTGGCAAGTCTTGTTTTCTCACATGGCCTTTTGCTTTTCCTTGATGTTTTCTCATTTTGTTCCCTGATTTGTTGTCCTCACAGTATCCCTAAAGTTTTCATTTGCTTGTTTCTCAGCCCTTTATTTCAAGCAAAAGCAAAATATCCGACACCATATTGTCAGGCCTCATTTTCACAAATGTCTTCATCTGCATTAGGAAGACATCGGGCCCCACTGGCCTTATGAGGACCTCCCTTTCTTCTTCCTCTGCTGGTGACCAAGTTCTTTATTCATATCTTCAGAGGAAAGGTTTTCACAGTAGGCCAATAATAAAACACCTCCCCTGAAGGTTTTTAACCATCCCCAAATCTGGCAAGTTCTTTTTCTTACCACACTGTGCTTCCACATAATCCACTCATTCTTCATAGAGCTATGTCTGCTCCGCCATTGCTAGATTGTTACCCAAGTCAATATCCTTGTTAGTGTTGTGTTTTGCTTTTAAAATGTATGCTGTATATATGTAACACTAGATGATTTCTTTTGAGTGAGGGAAGTAGAAGAAAAATCTAGAACTCTAAAAACAGTATTTAAAAAAAGTTTTTCAAAGTTAAATAGTCTATTTTGGAGGAAATATCAGGTTAATTTATGGTAATATTCCTTAGGATTTTGGCTAGATTGATGCAAGAAAAGAATATCCATATCTGGAATAACAGCCTTTTTAAAAGAACATTTTTGAATGTGAAATTACACATGAAATCTACATTCAATTTTGACTTTGTTTACTAGGATCCATGTTCTCACAAGCTATGAAGAAGTGGGTGCAAGGAAATACTGATGAGGTAAGGTCTACTTTTAGTGAAAAAAGATTGCTGTTTGTAAGTGCCACTTACTAAGTAGGGTTTCAAGTTTCCTCTTACTTTAGTTCTCATGTTTAAGCAGATAGCACATTGATGCTCCCTTATCCAAAATGTAACAAAAGGTGTGGGCCCTAATGAGTATCTAACGGTCACCTTCATCTTCAGTGCAGAGACTCTGACCACTGCAAGATAGCCATGCATTCAAGTTTATATAAACAGATAAATATTGTAACCAGTATAGAAGCAAAAGCTCAAATGTTTCCCTTGGAAAGTGTTACTGTCAGAAGTGGAAGCTTGCTTTTTGAATATTTAAATATATTATTAAGAGTTGGGCATGGAGAAAGAAAAGTGTTTTATTATGACCTTTCAGCATGAAAATGGTCATCATGTTGAGTATCTAGCAGCTGGCTCTAGAAGACAGTGAATGCCATGTTAATGGAGCATAGCCAAGAGGTGGCCCAGATCCCTTCATGTGTGGAAATGTATGTCTTTTCCAAATAAATAGAAATTATAAGCATGCACAGTTGTGTTTAGAGCCATGATAATGTGCTGCTTGATTCTTATAATAAATAACCATTATGAACATTTTGAATTACTTCTTTTAGGCCCAAGAAGAGCTAGCTTGGAAGATTGCCAAGATGATAGTCAGTGATGTTATGCAACAAGCACAGTATGATCAACCATTAGAAAAATCTACAAAGGTAAGGATGACCTGTGGTCTTATCTAGTTGGTATAAAACTGTGAAGAATTACATTCAAGGTATATTTAAAAAAAAAGGAAGGGCGGAAGGAAGAAAGATGAAGGAAGATAAAGGGACTTCCACTTCTGCCTTTTAAGGATTAACTGCTGTGAAAATTATAAACAATTAGAAAACTGATAATGAAACAACTGTTTCTGGATCTTGGACAATAGGCAGTACAGGGCTATAATCCTTAAAAGAAGGGCGACATTTAGGTGGGCCCTAGCTCACTGCCTAAAAGCAGCTTCCAAAGTGCGAGGAAGGGAAAACCACATGGAGCGTGATAGTCTTGATGGATTAAAGAGTGAGAAATTAAAGATTTGGGAGACCAAGTTGGGTAGAAGTTTTAAGAGGGAGCTTCACAGAAAGAAATATATAGAGAGATCCCCTAGAGGCTTATCTGAGTACTGATATCAGTCAACATGGGATAAAAATGCACAAAGACGGGCAAAATAAAATGCCAGAAAATAGTAGCCTAAACAGTTTGTGGAACACAAGGCTAGAAATCGTCTACATTTCTCCCAGCAAGAGTGGAGAGACCTTTTAACACAAGGCATTGTATTAGTGTCCTCTGAAAGTTAAACCCAACCACTGGAGCTAAAGTAGGTCTAGACTAAAGCACCTTAACCAAGCTTAAAACCGGGTTTTGAAAGGATCAGGTGGATGTGTAAGTAACTTACTTGCAGGCCAGAACAAAGGCCAACCCTCTTTAAAGGAATACACCAAAATTCAGCACCCAACAGTGTAGAACTCAAAATGTCCAACATCCAATCAACAATTACCAGGCCTGTAAGGAAGCAGAAAACCTTAGCCTGTAATCTGGAGAAACATCAATCTTTAGAAACAGACCCAGAAATAACATGGATTTATGATGAATTTAGCAGTCAAAACTATTAAAATGTCTATTTTTAAATATTATAATATGTTCATGAATATCAAGGAAATCATGGACATAATGAGAATAGAAATGGAAGATACTTAAAAATGACCCGTGGGAAGCAGACTTGGCCCAGTGGTTCGGGCGTCCGTCTACCACATGGGAGGTCCGCGGTTCAAAGCCCGGGTCTCCAGGCCTCCTTGACCTGTGTGCAGCTGGCCCATGCACAGCACTGATGAGCACAAAGAGTGCCCTACCACGCAGGTGTGTCCCATGCGCAAGGAGTGCACCCCGTAAGGAAAGCCGCCCAGCGCCAAAGAAAGTGCAGCCTGCCCAGGAATGGCACTGCACGCACAGGGAGCTGATGTAACAAAAAGAAACACAGATTCCCATGCTGCTAACAATAACAGAAGTGGACAAAGAACATGCAGCAAACAGACAACAGAGAACAGACAACTGGGGCAGGGGGAGGGGAGAGGAAAAAAAAATCTTAAAAAAAAAAAAAAAGACCCAAATGGAATCTCTAGAAATAAAAAATCCAGTATTGGAAAGAAAAGTACAACTCCATGGGATTAACAGTAAATTAGAAACCACCTAAGAAAAGATCCGTGAAAACAATGGAAACTACCCAAAATGAAGTACAAAGACAAAAAAGACTGGGAAGAAAACAATAAAACCAGAGACTCAGGAAATATGAGGTAGTATCATAATCCGAGTCCCAGACAAAGGAAGTAGAGTCCAGAAAAAAATGACCAAAAAATTTCCAAATTTGATGAAAGCTGTAAGCCCATAGATTCATAGACAAAATAAAGATAAGCACACCAAGGCCTGTCATATCAAATTGCTGAAAATCAATAATAAAGAGGAAAATCTTAAACATAGCCCAAGGAAGAGGCATATTACATACAGGGAAACAAAAATAAGAATAACAGCAGACTTTTTGTCAAAATGTATGCAAGCCAGCAGACAATGTAGCAACCCACACCTTTACCCAAAATGAAAGACCATCAACCTAAACAGTGAATATATATTTAAAAATAAGGTAAAATGGCTCTGGAAAGTTGTTGTATTCAGACTATGTAAAGAACTCACAGTTCACTAGTAAGACTGTCAATCTAAGTTTTTTTAATGGGCAAAAGATAGGAACTGACTTTCATCCAAAAAGATACATGGATGGCAAATATTCACATGGAAATATACTCAATATTATTAGACATCAGGGAAAACCAAATTAAAGTCACAATGTTATATCACTATATACCCAAGTGAATGGCTAAAATTAAAAATATTGGCTATATAAATGTTAGCAAGGATGTGGAGTAACTTGAACTTTGAATACATTGCTAGTGGAAATGCAAAACAGTATAACTGCTTCAGAAAATAGTTTGGCTATTTCTTGTCAAGTGAAATATAAACTTACCATATGTCTCAGTAAACCCGCTTACTTGTAGGTAGTACCCAAAAGAAATAAAAACATGTATAAGGAAAGACCTGTATGTGAATGACTACAGCAGCTTTATTCATAATAGCCAAAAACTGGAAACTGTTCAAATATCTAGCAACTGATAATTGGACAGACAAAATTGTGGTATATCAATACAATCAAATACTATTCGCTAATAGAAGGGAATGAACTAATAATACAAACACTAATGTGGATGAAACTCAGAAGCAATGTGCTAAGTTTAAAACCAAGCACAAAACTCTATGTACTGTATGGTTCTGTGTATGTAAAATTCTCAAGAAGTCACAGCTATAGTACTAGACTGCTGATTGGTATTTGTTTTGGACATGGAGGTGAGGAGAGGGATAAACTGCAAAGGAGTATGAGGGAACTCTTTGGGTCATGAAAATGTTCTAGATTTTTCTTTTGGTGATGGACACACAACTTGGGTATATTTCATTATGTGTAAATTATACTTAAAGCTGATTTTATATTTAAAAAAGACATGCTAATTTATAAATGAATCTTGCTTATATCTTTTATGTATTTTGCCTCAATTTTTTTATCACAATATTTTGGCTTGTAATTTAAA
Source organism: Dasypus novemcinctus (assembly GCF_030445035.2). Taxonomy (NCBI): domain Eukaryota; kingdom Metazoa; phylum Chordata; class Mammalia; order Cingulata; family Dasypodidae; genus Dasypus; species Dasypus novemcinctus. The sequence continues at coordinate 15,688,093 of NC_080693.1, read as the reverse complement.
AACTCATGTAGTGCTGAGGAAACTTAGACGAAAGTACAGAACAGTCTTCAGCCCCACTTTTCCCCTGTTGTTATGCTATCTCATTTCTCAGAAGCATCCACCTTCAACTTTTGTATGTTTCTTCTAGGATTGATTTCCATATTACTAAATAAAATTCAAATATTGTTCTTTTAATTTATCAATTTTTAGACATTTGATTTCTTAATATTAAGTGAGGATTTTAACCTCTTTCTAATGTAGTTTTAGTGACATCGTTAGGTAAGTCTATATTCAATGTCTTTATCATGACTATGCAAATATTTTCCATGACTAGATGAATTTTTAGTTTATCATTATATTTCTTTTCTTGTCCAGCATTTCATTTCTCCTAGGGTTAAGAGTGACCTCATTTATACTTGCTTAACTTTGTATGTACTTACCATTGATTTTTCTTTAAATTTCTCATTAATTGTGTAATACTTATTGCGTTATTATTTTCCACACACTGAACTGTATCAGGAAATCTGATTTCTATTTTGGTGTAGTACATTCTTGAGTAAATTCCTGGAAAGCGTGGGAAATTATTGATAGTTTTGCTGAAAATAGAGTTATAGATTGGGAATAGTTTTCTCTCAGAATTGTGAAGGCACTGCTCCATTTTCTTCTAGCTTCTAGTGTGCTATTGACAATCTATATCTTTTTTTTTTTTTCTTTAATGCTTGCTCTATGACCTGTTCTCTCTAGAAACTTCTGTCATCTTTTCTAATTCTTTAAATCTTTTTCTTCTCTTGTTATCTATATTTTTGTCTTTTTCAGTCCTCTTTCTGGGAAATTTACCACCCCCCCCCAAAAAAATAATCCATATCCCATAGAGGTAATAGCTTACCTTAAGGTATTAGTGATAGTTTTGGGAATTTTTAAAAAATACTTTTAAGGTTTTTAGAAGGCTGTTTTCCTCTAAGTTCTTTGTTTCTTGTTTATCTTGGTCCCTCTTGCTGCTTTGTTGGAGCCTTCTCTTTGGTCTCTGATCTCCTGTCTGCTCATAATTAAGTTAGACATTGAAAAGCTTAGTGGAAGCTCTCCAGGTGGAAATGGAAGTTGTTGATTGGAGGGCTTGATTATAAGATATTTCAGAGGCCTGCTGAATTTTTAGTTGCAGACTTGTAAATGTCAGTACTAATAGGTCTTTTTTCTCATCCATTTGCATTTCTCCAAACAAGAGTCTCCCATTGTTCCCTAGCTCCAGCATTCTGGAGCTGGAAGGAAGGGCCTGGAAGGAGTGGGGACAGGGGTGGAGTCCATGGTACCTTTCAGTGTGCAGAGTCCTCTAAGTCTCCTGCTTTCACTCCAGCATCTTTCCTGGACTTTTCCTCCGCGCCTCACCTTACTGAGCCCCGAGCTGTCCTGGTTGACCTTTCCTTGGGAATATACCTCCTGTTTCCCTCGGGGCGGATGAGGACAAGCAGTCACCTGATCAGCCGGGATGGGACGGGGACCTTGCTTCCAAACTCCTCCTCTGTGTACTCTCCTCCTTCACCTCTCTTTTGTACCTGGTGTCTGGATTCCTGAACCATTAGGATTCCGAAGGGCAAATCGGCTTGTTCCGTAGACCTGTTTTTCACCCCGCAGGCTCTGGGATTGATCCTTGCCTGCTCAGTCATTTTACATCCCTCCGTCCGCTTGTTTGGCATTATACAGGTGTTTGCTAATTTCATCAAAGATGGAGCTAATAACTTCGTTTCTATTTTTTCTTGTTTTGGGTTGGGGTTTTTTTTGTTTTATTTTAAGGAAAGAGGGACATGTGTTTTTATCTCAAAACTGAAAGTCCTTGTGTACCTTCAAAAAAAGTAATTGTGGGGGAGTGGATGTGGCTTAAGTGGTTGAGTGCCAGCTTCCCACATGAAAGGTTCCAGGTTCAGTCCCAGTGCCTCCTTAAAACAAAAAAAACAACCAGGAAACAAACAACTCAGGGGAACCAATGTAGCTCAGTGGTTGAGCGCTGGCTGCCCACATGAGGTCAAAGGTTCAATCCCCGGCCCTAGTACCACACACAAAAAAAGTAATTGTATAAGTTGTAATTGCATCCCCAGCCTGATTTTTTTAATCCTTTTATTTTTATTTTTTTATTTTGTTGTTTGGAACAATGTAGATAGCATTAAAGTGAACCATGCATAGTGAAACAAGAAATTTTCAATGGTAATCCCTTAGCAGTAAAGTTATTTTGAGGAAATCTTCTAACATTTTTTTTCTGTGCTAAAATATTCATAACAAAATTTAACGTTTTTAAATATATTTCCATGGTATTAAATATATTGACAGTGTTGTGTAACCAATGTCACTGTCTATTTCCAAAACCTTTTCATCATTCCAAACAGAACTCTGCATCCATTAAGCAATAACCCGCCATTCCTTCCTCCCCACAGCCCCTGGTAACTTCTGATCTTCTTTCTGTCTCTATGAATTTGCCTATTCTAGGTACTTCACATAAATGGAATCATACAGTATTTGTCCTTTTTTTTTTTTTTTAAAGATTTATTTTTATTTATTTAATTCCCCTCCCCTCCCCCAGTTGTCTGTTTTCTGTGTCTTTTTGCTGCATCTCGTTTCTTTGTCTGCTTCTGTTGTCATCAGCGGCACGGGAAGTGTGGGCGGCGCCATTCCTCAGCAGGCTGCTCCCTCCTTCGCGCTGGGCGGCTCTCCTTATGGGTGCACTCCTTGCGCATGGGGCTCCCCTACGCGGGGGACACCCCTGTGTAGCACAGCACTCCTTGCACGCATCAGCACTGCGCATGGGCCAGCTCCACACGGGTCAAGGAGGCCCGGGGCTTGAACCGCGGACCTCCCATGTGGTAGACGGACGCCCTAACCACTGGGCCAAAGTCCGTTTCCCATATTTGTCCTTTTTATCTGGCTCATTTTACTCAGCATAATGTTTTCAAGATTCATCCATGTTGTAGCATATATCAGAACTTCGATTCTTTTTTATGGCTGAGTAATATTCCATTGTATGGCTATACCACATTTTGTTTATCCATTCATCTGTTGATGGACACTTGGGTTGCTTCTACCTTTTGGCACTTGTGAAGAATGCTGTGATAAACATTGGTGTACAAGTGAATGTTTGAGTCCCTGCTTTCAGTTTTTGGGTATGTAGGAATGGACTTGTAATTATATGTCCGACTTTCTGAGGAACCGCCAAACTGTTTTCCATAGCGACTGTACTATTTTACATTCCCATCAGCAATGCACAAGCATCCCAGTGTCTGCATCCTTACCAACACTTGTTATTTTCTGCATGAAGTGGTATCTCATTATTTTGATCTGTGTATCTGTAATGATTAGTGATGTCGAGCATCTTTTCATGAACTTACTGGTCATTTATATATCTTCTTTGGAGAGATGTCTCTTTAAGTCCTTTGCCTATTTTTTAACTGGATTGTCTGTTAGACCACTGTCAGATTTATGATTTCCAAATATTTTTCTGTAGTTATCTGTCAAGTTTCTCAATAATGTCCTTTGTATGAAAGTTTTTCATTTTGGTCAAGTCTAGTTTATTTTTTTCTCTTGTTGCTTGAGCTTTTTGTATCATGTCTAAGAATCCATTGCCAAATACAAGGTCATGAAGGATTTACCCTTATGTTTTATTCTAAGAAGTATATGGTTTTAGCACTTCTTTTTAGGTCATTGATCCATTTTGAGTCAGTTTGTTTACATGATGTGAGGTCGGGATCCAATTTGTTGGTTTTTTTTTTTTAAGCTACATTGGCTCCTGCCAGCACCCTTAGTTGAAGAGACCATTTTTTCCCTCACTGAATGGACTTGGCACTCTTGTCAAAAATAGCAGGCCATAGATAAATTTTATGGAAGTTTCATTAAGTTTAGAACTAGTTTTAAATAAACAGCCTTTAAGGAAAAAATGTGTAAGTGTATAAAGATTCAGGAAAGAGTGCACTATGTTAAACCTAAATTTGGTATCATGTAATTGTCAGCCCCCAAAAATTGAAACACTGATTACAACCTTGTGTCACTCTACCTGCATCAGGTCCCCCAGTCTTTGCGTGTGCTTCCCTCTGCTTGGCTAATTCCTCCTCTGAGGTCTCAGCACAAATGCAGCTTTCTTAAAGAAGCTTTTCCTGCCACACACTCTGATTTTTCCATGTGAGTCCCTGAGGACCTCCTACTATGAGAAATGGGGTTTGAGGTGACTTTTTTTACTACCTCTGTCCTCACCTTTACAGCTATTTACCCAACTCCTTGTCCTTCCAGTAATGGTTAAGTCAGTTCTTATTGTCTACTTTATTATGGCTATGTAAACAGTAGTCCTTTCTTGAATAAATGTTTTTCCTGAAGATAGAAATAGCTGTTTCCTCCCTTTGCTTGGTTTTCTATGTATTTATCATTGCTACAACCCTAAACTCTGCACCAGATTCCTAACTGTCCTCTCAGGATGCTTAGTGATGCCAGGTACCAACAGTTTTCTGCTCTTGGTAAAATCTCTCCTGGAACCTTCTGGCAGCCTCAGGATGCCCTCTTGGCCTGTTGTACGTTCTTCATCTAGGTACCTCCTACTTCCTAAACCTCAGGTCACTTTTCTTGGTTTATTTGCTTGTTTTGGAGAAATACATCTTCCCGTAGCTTCCTGAGCAAACATACAAATTTTCTGAGAACTTGCATATCTGAAAGCCTATTTTTATTTGGTACTTTGGCTAGGCCAGGATCATTTTCTTCCAGAATTTTGAAGGTGTTGGCTCACCTGGCTTCTGTGGTTGCTATTGAGGAGTCCAGACCATTCTGCTTTAGTCTCTGTATAGCCCCTCCCCCCACCCCCTTCTTGGAAGATTATTGGATCTCTTCTTTATCCCAGTCTGAAATTTCAGGATTATTTGTACCTTGGTATAGTCTAGTTTTATTTATTTATTAAGATTTATTCATTTATTTCTCTCCCCCCTCCCCCCACCTCAGTTGTCTGTTCTCTGTGTCTGTTTGCTGCGTCTTCTTTGTCTGCTTCTGTTGTTGTCAGCGGCACGGGAATCTGTGTCTCTTTTTGTTGCTTCATCTTGCTATGTCAGCTCTCCACGTGTGCGACACCATTCTTGGGCAGGCTGCACTTTCTTTCGCGCTGGGCGGCTCTCCTTACAGGAGGCACTCCTTGCACATGGGGGCTCCCCTACATGGGGACACTCCTGCGTGGCGCAGCACTCCTTGCGCGCATCAGCACTGCACATGGACCAGCTCCACACAGGTCAAGGAGGCCCGGGGTTTGAACCGCGGACCTCCCATATAGTAGACGGACGCCCTAACCACTGGGCCAAGTCCGCCACCCCAGTATGGTCTAGTTTTAATCCATTGTGCTTGGAAGCCCCTTTAGTCAGGATATACGGGAGATTATCTAGAATTCTCTCTTTGTTCCCACTTTCCCTTTCGTTACTCTTTTCTCTCTTCCTGGGATTTGTATTATTCAAATACTGAACCTCCTGGACTTGTCTTGTAATTTTATCTCTTCTCTATTTTCTAGTCCTTTGTGTTTTTGATCTAAGAGGTTTTCACAACAGGAGATACCCCAGACTTTCTATTGAGTTTTTCATACCTCTCTATTTTTTGGTAAAATATTTTATATATGTGTATATATGCACACACACACAAAAGTATATGATATATGTATATAATTTTATGAATAATAATTAACACTTTTTATTTCTAATGGGTTTTTTAAAAGATTTATTTATTCCCCTCCCCCCCCCCCCCCCCCCCCCGCTCTGGTTGTCTGTTCTCTGTGTCTTTTTGCTGCATTGCCTTCTTTGTTCGCTTCTGTTGTCAGCGGCACGGGAATCTGTGTTTCTTTTTGTTGCGTCATCTTGCTTTGTCAGCTCTCCGTGTGTGCGGTGCCATTCTGGGCAGGTTGCACTTTCTTTCATGCTAAGCGGCTCTCCTTATGGGGCACACTCCTTGCACGTGGGGCTCCCCTACACAGGGGACACCCCTGTGTGGCCCGGCACTCCTTGCATGCATCAGTACTGTTCATGGGCCAGCTGCACACGGGTCAGGGAGGCCCGGAGTTTGAACCATGGACCTCCCATGTGGTAGGCAGACGCCCTAACCACTGGGCCAAGTCCGCTTCCCTCTAATATTTTTTATAAAATTAATTTTATTTATTTATCCCCCTCTTGTCACTTGCTTGCTGTCTGCTCTCTGTGTCCATTCACTGCGCGTTCTTTCTGTGTCTGCTTGTTTCCCTTTGTTGCATCATCTTGCTGCGCCTGCTGTCCATGAGCGTGGGCCGTCAGCTTTCCTCAGGCGTGGACCAGCTTCCGTTCACAAGGAAGCCCTGGGAGGCAAACCCAGGGCCTCCCATGTGGTAGATGGGAGCCCAGTTGGTTGAGCCACATCCGCTTCTCTATGTCTAATATATATTTAATGTTCAAGAGCTTTTTGTTCTTTGAATGTTGCTTTTAAATAGCATAGTTTTGTTTTTCAGATGCAGTATATCTAATAATCTCTGTAAACTTCCTCCACATTTTCTTTTTCACCCTACCGTATCTCTATTTCATTTAAGTTCCTCTCTCTCTCTCTTTGTCTTTCATGTTAGAGGCTTTCTTCAGATTTCTCGTGTTTTCTGGCTGGCTGTTCATATGTAGGTGTGGAGTTCTAAAAACTGTTTGATAGCTAGGCATTTCCTTGTGGAACCCTGATAATAGAATCTTTTTCATTTTTAAGTTTTTTTCTTCTTGGACTGGTCATATTCCTCAGAGAAAACTCCCACTTTCCTGCCTTGAGGATAAAGACCAGGCTGTCAGAGTTCTAGAAGCCAAAAAGAAGGAAGCTAGAGGGGTCCCAGTGTTAATTATATACACCCCTCCTTCATTTCCTTTCTCAGTACAGCAGCAGCCTTGCCCTCAGTCATGCCCCGTGTTTGATTCTGCTCAAAGAAGGAAGCTTGGATTTTTCTGCTAGGGTTGGGGTGATGGTGGGAGTGCCTCGCTGATGAGGTTTGCAGAAAATAACTGGATCTCACTGCTTCCGAGGCAGTGTTTTAACAAGCCCTCATGTTTCACCATTCCCATTCCCTTTGCCACAGGTACTGGTGCCATGTGTTCCCCAGCTTTTGAGGGATCCTGCACTATAAATCAGATAGCTTTTCAGCTTTCTCCACATTAGTTCTAAGATTGTATATTCTGGGGTCTACTAAGTCATTTACCACTTGCTCATTCCCAGCCTCTTAAGTTTTGTTGCTGTTGCTTTTTCTCCCATTTTTTCCTATTCATGTATGTTTCTGCTTTTTAAAAAAAATAATAAAGTGTTATTTGGGGAAGGAGTGAATTTAATGGGTCTGCCAACTTTACCTGGAAGTCAAATAGCTATACTTGTTGGGGAATTGTGACTTCCCGCAAGCTCACATTCTGTTTCTCTATAGCTTCAAACTGGTTCTGGTTTGGCCCAGTGGGTCCACACAGATCAAATCTGATCCTTCTCTGAACGGCATTCAGGAAGTTGAAGACAGCCACTGAATCCCTCCTTGGTCTTTTCTTCAAGCCAAACATTCCCAGTTCCTTCAGCAGTTTCACTTTCTCTAACTTAAGTCAATTCATGAAGACTCCATGTGGTAGGAGAATTTCTGTTCATATTCTTTTGAAGGCATTCAACTACTTCTTAGCATTTACACTAAACAAAAATTAGGAATCAGAGAAAAATATGTTCACATGACCTCCCAAATAACCTTCGGAAGGCTTGGATTTAGATTTCAGTCCAGCATCACACCTTCTTTTCCATCTTTCTAGCTGATAATTTACTCCATTTTAAGAACTGTTATTACTGGCATTTCATTTAATTTCAAACTTTTCACTTACCCGATTCATATCACCAAAGCCCTGTTCACTTTTGCAGACTTTCCTCTGTAAGGGTGATAATTTTTGTCTATATTTATCTTCACTGGCTCACTCAAACCTAAAATAGCAAAGAGCAAAATAAAGGTGTATCAGCAAAGTGCAAGATACTTATTTTTGTGATTACCCTTTATCATGTTGATGATCAGATGTTTGACAATATGAAAATGTTCTTTAGCAACCATTTTGGAAAGCAGATGTTTAAAATCAGGGCTTTTGAGTTGTATGTGCAGATGTCATTACCATGTGCTTTTTTCATTTTTAGACCATACAGTTGCTATGTTAGGTTTTTATAAACCAGCCAGGCCTTCTCTTTAGTTGGCCAAGGTGTCTGTCCTGCCTGTCCTTCAAGGATCAGCAGTTTATTGGTGTGAAAAAGCACAGGAATAGCTTCACTAGTTCAGTCTGTATTGAGGAAATCTGTGTGACGTTTTCCAATTTACTTTCCATCTCCAGTCCCTCATTTCCTTCTCACTCGATGAGAGAAATTGGACAAGAAAATCTCTGAGGTTTCCTTCTCAGCCTCAATCTGTGTCTTTATGAACATGAAAAGCCCTACACGCATGAAGGAATTCCACCTCTTTAGCCCGTGCGCATGTCCCTTAGCTTTGCATGTGCAGTTCTTTGTTGGTCTCTACAATGTATTGGGACATTTAATGTGAACTGCCTCACATCACTCCTCACTTGTTTCAGTGTATGTTTCCCATCTCACAGCCTGCAGGGGCCATGTCTTCTGTGATTTGTTTTCTCCCCACTGCTGTGAGCAGAAGAGGGAGCCTGCCTCTGAGCTCGTTCTGGAGACTGAGCAGATTGCACTTGCGGTTTTCCTTCTGAAGCCTGCGGGTTGTTCCATATTATGGCTCTGGCATCATTTAATGGCTCCTCTGTGTGGCCAGTTAGAGTGTTTCTGGGTTTTCCCTATTATAAAACAGAGTCTAATGACTGCCTGTGTATGTACATCTTACCTATCCTATGAATATGTTGTGGGTTGGTGTCTAGAAGCAAAATTACTCTGTCAGAAGGTAGCATTATTTTTTTTTTTAATATCTAATGCCAAGAAAAGAAAGATAAAAACTGTTCTAGGTGCTATTCCTTGCTGTGTGACCTTAGGTAAATTACTTAGCCTCTGGAACTTGTGTAAATGAAGATAATTATAATATTTCACCTCAAGATTGTAGTCAGTTTCTACCTATCGTAATCTGGCATATAGTAAACACTCACTGATATGTCACTGATTTTAGAAATGTTCTTTACCTTTTTCTCTTATTTTTTTCAGCTATGATTCAAAACCTGAGGTAAAGGAAATCTGCTTTTGAAAAATAAGAGAACTTTTTTCCTTTGGTTGGATTCTTCAACACAGCCAATGAAAACAAAGCACTGTATTTCTTTTCACTGATCTATCACTGTTGTTCCCAAGGAAGAATGGCAGACAATCCAAGACTTCTCCCCTAATACCGAGTAACGTGTAGATGTATTTGATGCACATGATGTTGACTCAGTGAAAGTCACAGAGAGGCTAAGTGGCATGTTTACATTGCTAGAAAATTGTTAGTTTTCCAATGGCAATAACCCATTCTTGAGAGTGTTTTAGCCCACCAGGCTAGACAGGGGCCAAAAATGCTGTGGGAGGCAGATAGGCGTAGAGCTGGTATCTGATGCAGCACTTCCTTTAGAGCATCATAAAGCAGGTACCATAGGCGCATGCTTTGCTTTATCCTCCTCAAACAAAAAGGTGAGTCTGCCCCACCGAGAGCCAGGTGGCTCAGAGCGGCAGTGCGGTGCTGGCGGATTGTTTTTCTTCAGTGGAGGAAGGCGAGGGCGCACTGTGCAGTCTTCCTTCACAGAGGCATTAATCTAGAAGGGAGCTGACAGGTCATGGGAAAAGACTCCGTGACACTGTCCTTCCCTTTGGTGACAGTATATAATTTTCACACTTTATTTTCTCCTGAGATGCAGTATCCAAAAAGTCAGTCTTTCCCAGGGTAGCCCTCTGCTAACGAAAGGGTAAATCTAGTTTATGTGGAGCATTAGCTCTTGCTTCTCTGCTGTTCTGCACTCCAGTTACTTAGCTTTCCCTTCAGAATGCATGTGGGAAGAAAGAAAGATAACCATCACTCCAGTTTTTCCCCTGAGGTAGCTTGATCAAAATGTTTATTCCTATACTATGGTTTTTTCCCAAAAAGGGGGTAGGGAGAAGAACTCAACTCTGACTGCCTCCCCCTTTCTTTGCTATAGGCTGGGCGGTTTGCAGTTGGTGGCCTTTTTTCTTTCTGTCCCTAGGACAGTAAGAAACTCACTCCCTGCCCTCCTGCTTAATAGGCTTCTGCATCTAGATGCAGAGCCCCCCAGCAGGGCTGCCCAGGGCGAGCTCGCTCCTCCAGCGCTGCAGGGCTGAGGCTTCCTCACCGCACGTGTTTGCCTGATGGGAAAGACGGTTCTTTTAGGAGTTACTGCTTTTGCTCAGACTTTGCAAAAAATATATAAATATATATATAATTATTAATCACCTCTGTCCTTCAGAAAATCTTGAATGAATAGAGAATTTATTCCACTGCAATATTTTGATTGTATAGAGGCACACTGTTTCATCAACAGAAGAAGCAAAAAGGCTGTGTGTGTTTTTGGTACTATGTACCACTTGTTATTCTTCTAAAGCTGAAGTATTCATGTACTTATACCATATTCTATTTAATTGTGTTTGATTTAAAAAATATATATATGAATTATATTTAAAATGGTGTCAACTTTCTGCTTTCAGGGGCTTTTATGGCTCATATATTGAAATATCTTGATCCTCCCACGTTTCCCATTTGCTTTACAAAACCCCAGAATACGAACCTCTACTGGCCTCTGCCTTTGTGGTTGGAGTGTGTGGCATAGACCCTGATGTTTTTATTAGGTGTATATGCTGTGATTAACTCATTTTGCTCTTTTTAACAAAGTATTTCCATCTGTTTCATGTTGCTTCAGTCTTTACGTAACAGAAAAGCAATATAAAGATCACAGAATAAAATGTGGTTTTGGGTGACTCTTCCTGCCTCTGCATGTTCTGGAATAACAATTTCTGTAAGACTCCAGGCTGTCGCAACAGCCAGTGCTTTTAGTTACCATCATTTCTTTGTAGACCTTCTGTGCTCCTGAGCTGGAGATGTCAGCAGGTATAAGCTGCTTATAAAGAGACAGCTAGCGAGTCTGAGGCTCAGTTACTTTGTCCTGCCCCGCCTGCCACAAGACCCAGAAGCAGAGTGTGCCCTGAAATCATGCAGATTTAATACTTGATTCAGAGTAGATCCTGTGCATTTTACAGTTGGAGAGGGTTCACGTACAGTGAGCCGCCCCTGTGCTTGAGGTCTCCACACAGGTTTCCCTACTGTGGTGGTCACTGGTTCCAGGAATCATTTGAATCCCTTCCTCTAAATGGTCTTTGTCTTAGTCATGTCATCAACAAGGAGATGTTAGAGAAAAGCTGAAGTTTTCTGTAACATCATTTGTCTTCCTCCTATAAAAGTTGATGAAAGTAAAAAGCACTTGTCAACCAAAAAAACAAATGTCAAACAAACCCGGTGAAGAGCAATAAAACAGGAAGCAACTGTTTGTAACTTTTTCTACGTGGGTTTCATATTCAGTAGGACTTTATGAAATGTAAATAGTTTGCAGTACTGGAGCTTTGACTAGTTCAGTAGGAATTTAGGGCGGAGGTCATGCTGAATTGTAGAAAATAAATTTATTTATGTGCTGATACCTGGTGTGTCTCTAATGACACTGGTCAGGGTAGCTCCTAACACAGTGACTCCCGGCCCCCAGAACCGCCTCCCTCCTCCAGGAGTGGGGGGCATGCTTTTACAGAGACCTCCCTCCATCCCTCCCCCTCCCCCTTTATCAGTCAACTGGACCCTGATCCAAACAGGCCCAAGCTAATTCTTTGTCTGAGGAGTTTGGGATGGGGAAGGAGAGCTGCCCACCGCCATCTGGTATGACGGCTTAGACGGGGCTCTTACCAAGCCAGGGCACGGGGGCAGGGGAAAGGCTGCCCCGGGGGGGCCCCAGGACTCTGCCCTGGCTTCTGGATGACGCACATTCTTGAGCTCTCCTTTTAATCTTTCAGGTATCCATAGAATGAGTTTTGGTGGTTGGTTGTTTTTAGTCCATGTGAAGTGCGTTTTTATTACTTGCAACCAGAAGTTTCCTGACTGACTAAAATCCTGCCGGGTGGCCTCGTTGGATGCTTCTAAGCACGCAGCATGTTTGCAGCTCACACAGTAACCACTGAGTTCTGGAGAAGAACTTGTCTTCAGTAAACCCTCCTCCATCATTTGGTGTGTTCTCTCAAATGGAATCCCAACCATGAATGAACGGCAAGGCTCGCCCTCCCAGGGATCGAGGACTTCCTCAAGGAGGGCAGGCCTCGGCCTGTCGTGGCTCCATCACCTTCAGAGCCCAAGGCTTCTGGGCCAGTTCATGCCTCTTCATGCTCCCACTCTGCTTCCACTGGGCAAACACCATCCCCACTTGTAGCCAACTGGACTAAACCCAGGCAGAGAGGGGCATTTCAGCTCCAGAGAAACAGATAGGCTTAATATAAGGGCGCAGCGGTCATGCAAATATTACAAAACTTGCACATACTGCCCACTTCTTACTAGGTGAGTCTCTGGCCCTTGGTTGGAGCCATAAATGGGAGTAACCTCCATTCAAGTCCTTCAGAGTGACAAAAGGGACGACCCCACTAATCATTGCCCTGAGGCCCTCCAGATGACCTGTGCAGGGGCGTAGAAGAGCAGAGAAAGGAGGTGTATGTGCTCAACTGGACCTTGGGCAGATCCGGGTTTGGGGTGAGTAGCAATGACCTTGAAGGGTAGGGGAGGGACAATTATGAGCAAAGGCTCTGAAAGCCTTCCCTCTGACAACAGGACAGTGGGTATTTCTGCCACGGTAACGGCAAACAAGTATTTTCTCAGTCTGTTCCTTTCCAAACAGCCTGCTCGGGCTGTCACACGGCTCAGCTAGACTCTGGCCTGGGGGTGGGGGTGCATCCACCCCCTGCCCCATGCAGCACTTGAAGGAGAAGCCTGAGGCGAGCCCCAAGTGGCAGTTCCGAGCACAGTCCTGGGGGAGCTGACAGCGATGGCAGGGTGCCTAGAAAGGGTCGGCCTGATGTTCAGCTCTGTTCAGCCCCAGGGAGCTGGGATTTGTTAACCATTATGGCATTTGCTCCCCACGTCCCCTATACCAGATGTACCTTCCCCCCATAGAACTCAACCCTAAATGGCTGCAAGCCGACCTCTGCTTGCCCATAGGTAGAATCCCAAATACCATAAAACTAGGAAAAACGCTGTTGCTGAAAGAAGCCCCTGGCAAGGACCTGGCGCCCCAGCCAAGCTTAGCTCCGCACTGTGGACCAGCGTCGGTGCTCGCCAGAGTCCAGCAGACTCTACCCAGACCTCCGTTTTCCCCATTGTAGCAAAGAGCAACCGTTGCTCCTTCTAACTGCAGAACTATTGGTTTAACAAGTGTTCATCCGTGCGAAATTATTTCAATGCCCACTAAAGCCAGGCGCTGTTTGCAGTGCTGGGACGCAGGCGGGACTCAAACCAGCTCCCCCGCCCCTGGCGCTCCCACTCCTCTGAGGGGATGAGTGGGAAGTTCTATGTAGAATATGTGTCAGGGAGTGTTGGCCTTCTGAGCCCAGGATTTAACTCCAAAGTTCTAGAAACCATCAGGCTTTCCTACTGAACCGTAAGGGAAACTGAGTCCCCTGTCTTCTGGAACCCCCAAAGCCCAGGCACTGTGCCACTCCACTCATTCCCTGCAGCTAGAGGGCTTCGCACTTACTGAGCAACGGGATGTCATGGGAGTCTGCAGAGCCCTGAGAGGCCAATTCTTCCAAACTAGAAACAAGGAGACTCATAAAGTTACTGCAAAAGCATGACCTTGGAAAAACCCAGGAGGTAACCAGCTCCTGTGGAGTTTGACTTCCACAAGGAGGATGAGGACAACAGCCAACATACTCGAGTCTTTACTGTGAGCCAGGCATCGGCTCTTTTGAGCTTTAGGACGGTCTTATAAGGTAAGTACTTGTTTTTTCCTTCTTACAAGTGAGACAGGCTGAAGAATGGAAGAAAGCTCTCCAGGGTCTCTCAACCAGGAATCAAAGACAGGCACTGAGGCTGCCCTCATACCCACTGCCAAGCTCTATTGCAAATATCTACTTGCTCTTTCTCATTTTGCTGCTTATCTGGTACTCATCCCAGACTAGCAGAAGCTGAAGGTTTAAGAAAAATGTAGGAGTGGCGCTTTCAAATCAAAAACATTCCATCATTACCTTGCAGCAGTGGCTCGCTGGGGAGGGCTGCGCCCCACCCCAGCAGCTCCAAGTCAGCACGACTGGAATGGGGCCTGAGAAGTTGCAGTTTTAACAAATCCCCAAGTTATATTGATGCTTCTACCCTGGAGACCACGCTTTTGAGAACCACTGCCTTAAAGTCTTTCTTGTAAATTGGAGGTGAATATTTTCATTCCCTTTTATTAGAACTGCCCATGCTACACAGAACTGTAATTTTGAGATGTACTGCTCATGAGTTACTCAAGCACAGAAATCCTTTATTGTCTTAAAATGTTTATCATGGGAAAACACCCAAACCCCACTTTCTCAGTCACTAGAAGTCTGGGCAGATCTGAGACCCTTTAGGTAAATCTCTCTCTAAATGGGGTGAGGCTTAGAATTGTCCCCAGGGCCGAGACCTTGGACTGTTGGGATCACATCCCAGCTTCCTGTGGAAACATTTGCACCCATCCTGTCTGGCCCCATTTCCTCCCAGTTGGCCCATCAGAGTCCGTGACTCCAGCTGCCCTCCAAGATCCTGCCCATTTGTTTCCTGATGTGTCTCCCCTGCCAACGGCCTCTTCACATCCCTCCCATGGACACTGGTACCTCATTCTTCTCTTCCTTCATCTTCTCTCCCCTCCCTGCTGTTCTTTCAATACCTATTTCCTAAGAACCTGTCCGAGCTGCTGGGGATACAGCAGTACCCAGGACCAGTTCACCACCTGCCAGTCTGGCCTGGAGAACAAGCAATGAACTGTGATTCTCAAAACTTCCTGACCAACTCGGGTTTTCTCAGGACTCCCCATTCTGCACGAGGTCATTTCTTCACAGTCCTGACAGGTGAGGCAACGCCCTCCTGTCCCTATCCCATCCCCCTGCATCGTGCCTGCAGCTGCCATGTTCTTGCTCCAGATCCTCCATTAAGTTCAAACCCTTGGATCTGGAAGACTGTCCCTTACCTCATCTCTGCCATCTGCTCAACTCCAGGACACTCCACATCCTTGATCCATCATTCCCAGGTCCCTTCACTCCTTCCTATCCCGGGGAACTTCACTGCACACGACTTTGATCTGCCCAACCTGGCCTAGAGCTCTGGCCTTTTTGTTGTTGTTGTTCCCAATGACAGTATTTTACTCCTTAGTCACATCCGTGATCTGTCATCCCTTCACTCCTGGACATTGCTCGCTCTCTGGTTTCTCCTCACGTTTTAGCCCCCAACCACCTCAAACAATGCTCGTGTTGTGTGTTTATAGATTTCCTTCCTTTGGAATGGGTTAAAATAGGAGAGTAAAGAAATTCAGTAATTATTCCGGGGGGGGGGGGGCTCATTATTACAAGAGTTAGGTCTTGTAAACCAGCAATTTTAAGAGCAATAAGTTTTGCTTTACAAATTATACACCTACACAGTCAATTGGGGGTTGGCGGTGGGGAAGGACTATCCTAATTAACATGGGATCGTATTTTCCAATGAGTATAAGATGTGTATTTTAAAAGTGCTACATCTCAACCAACTTAGATGCCAGTGAAACTGCAACGCTTCCAGAAACCACAGCTCTAGATGTGATAAAAACACTGATGTCCAAGATGTATGGAGATTGTTTGAATAAAATTGTTTCTCAAAACGTGAGAATAAAAAAACATTAATGTATCTATATAATGTTATTTTTAAACACGTATAACTAAATAAATTAGATATTATAGACATCTGACTGTTTCATCAACATTCCTCAGAGTTTAAATACTTATATTGACACCTAACTTTTAAAAATTATATTTTTAGATAAACAGGGATTTGCCTTAAATATAGGATCACAGTATCATTATTGAATTCCCTATTGTCTACTGAATAAAGTCCAAATTCCTTATGTAGCATTTAAGGCCCTGACTGATCTAGCCTCCTAGATTTCGGAATACTAGACTTTAAACTGCAGCACTCCTCACCTAATGGACTTTTACACCTCAGAGCTGGTACCTTTGCTTAAGCAATTCCCACCAGCCTCCCCACGCTCTGCCTAGAGAAGTCCTTCTCTTCCTCTTTGAAGGTGAAGGCTGGCTGGCTTCTTCCTTGCTCCTCTGAAAACCTTCTCTGATGCCCACTCTGCACGACCCATTCCTGAGCGCATCCTTGTCTGGCATCTGGTCTGGCATCCTCAAGGGTCAATTCTGGGCCTCTCTGCCCTCTGAATTGCAAGAGAGCTCGTCCCCAGGGCCACCTGCCCCAGATCAGAACTGCACGCTCCTATCCCTCCTAGCATGAGGCTAACATTGAAATGTCCCTTTCTCTTGCTAGTCCAGTAGTTAACGAGGAGCAATCACAGATAGCCAGGTGTCACTAAGACCGTTTCAGGAGGCCTGTGAGGTCAAAATGATTTTATTAATAACACTAAGATGTTAATTGCCTTTTTCACCATGTCAGTATTTGCACTGGTGATGCAAAAGGAATGGTGGGTGAAGCTGCTGGCACTTTAGATGAATCAGGGCAGGGACAGCAAACTGTACTAGTTGTTGTATTCTTCACTACCACACAGTCCCATAAAAGAAGGGGGGGAAAGCTAGTTTCACTTAAAAATGTCCTTGACAAAGAAGTCATAATTATTTTATTAAATCTCAATTCTTTTAAATATCATTACATGTGACAAAACAAAGTACACACAAAGCCTCCGGCTGCTTACTACAATATGTTAATTATCTCCAGGAAAAACCACTGAGAAGTTGTGTGAGTTGCCAGCTGAATGAGCCACTGTTTTTCTGGAACATTATTCTTTTCTTGAAAGAATGACTACAGACAAACTGGTTATCCATGGAACTTGAAAGACATTTTCTTAAAAATGAATCAAGTGAGCCTTGTCACTTCAAGAAAAAACAACTGACAATATTTATTGCCAATGATAAATGAATTTTCAAACATAAATAAAATTTTTGCTTTCTAGTTCTTAAAAGACATTTTGATGGGGTCTGATTAACAAATTGTGGTCTTTTTTATATTGTAAAATGAAATATGCCAGTATTTGGAGATCTGCATAACCCAGTGAACCAGTATTTTCCAAATGATCCATGCGTGATGTACAAAACCAGGCAGGCATAGATAAAAGATCCCATCAAAGAGCAAGCCAAACCAATGGATTTTTTAAAATTAATTAATTTATTTTTAATGTTACACTAAAAAAATATGAGGTCCCCATATACCCCCCACCCCCTGAGACCAATGGATTTTCATGTAGTGGTATGAAAAGATCATTGATATAGTCTCAGATTCCCCATTGTAACTAACCTTTAAGAAACATATCCAGAAGAATAATATCCACAATCACCTGAAAGGGCTATCAAGACATTCCTTTTTCCAACTTCATATCTGTGAGGTCTGATTTTCTTCATACACATCAACAAAAATAACATGTTGCAATAGATTGAATGGGGAAGCGAATGTGGCTCAACTGATAGAGCATCCACCTACCATATGGAGGGTCCAGGGTTTGATCCCCAGGGCCCCCTCACTTGTGTGGTAAGCTGGTCGATGCGCAGTGCTGCTGTGCACAAGGAGTGCCGTGCCACGCAGGGGCACTCCTGCCTAGGGGTGGCCCACGTGCGAGGAGTGTGCCCCACATGAAAAAGCACAGCCAGCTCAGGAGTGGCGCCACACACGTGGAGAGCTGGTGCAGCAAGATGACACAACAAAAAAGAAACAGTTTCCTGGTGCCGCCTGACAATGCAAGCAGACACAGAAGAACATACAGCGAATGGAGACACAATGGGCAGAAGGGGAAAGAAATTAATAAAATAAATCTACAAAAAAAAAAAATAGATTGACTGGAAGAACAGATATTGAATGAGTCCATCTGTCTTCTCTTAAGCCTGACATTAAAGAGATTTACAAAAATGTAAAACAATACTCCCCCCCCCTTTTTTTTTCTTTTCCTGGAAAGTATATTTTTCAAAATATGTAATTCATATGTTAATATGTAGTGGGCTTATTGTTCATTTTTAATGAAGTAGATATTTTAAAAATTCTCAGTGTTAATTTCTAACACAGTATATGTCAATAGAGGTAATCCACATTTTTAAAAAATAGAGATTTTTGATGCCTTTAACATTTTTTAAGACTGTTGAGGGGTTCTGGGACCTGAGGTTCAGAAGCCCAAATATAGGTTAGTGGCAATAACCAGCCACAGAGGCCAGACTTTATCTGCCCTGTGCTGTTTGCACAGAAATAGTTTCAATTCCACGGTGCTCGGCATCCTTGCCATGGGACCTTGGGCCTTCCTCTCTCTGTGTCATCTGTAGAAATGGAGAAAATGCTGCTTCAGCAGCTGGTGACATTGCTACAGACTTGGTGGCAGAGAGAGAAGTTCTCTAACGTTGGGCCACACAATCAGTAGGCCCTGCGGACTTAGCATGCAGAAGGGTGAAGAGTTGGTTCTCTTTGGGATGTTACAAAGAAAGACCCTCCTCTCCAATCCTCTCATTTCCAAGGCTGCTCCGCCAGTGTAGCTCTAACGGTGTCCCACTAGGGAGGTATCTAATCACAATCTCTTCATCATCGTCGTCCTGTAAGTGCCAACATTGGGAAACCGAGATTTCCCCTTTTCTCCCCACTGTGGGGAGAATCGCTGATCTTCACCCAACGCGAGAGGAAGTGGACGCCCCGTCCAGACCACAGGGCACGAAGCCATCCCCGCTGCCTTGGAGGCAGCTGGCCCCGGTCCCTGCCTGAGGTCAGCCGCAGGGCGCACGGCCCACAGGCCTGGCCTCCGAGAGGGAAGTCCTGCGGGGCTGCGGGCGGCCCTCGGAGGAAGCAGGAGCCCAAACCTGCAGATGACAGAACGAAGCCTGGAACTCTCGATGCAGACATGGGCGGGTGGAGCTGGCAAGCCCTGAAGCAGATTGGGGCCAGCCCAAGGCCCCACGATGGGACCCGCACGCGAGAGGCGGCCCCAGGGTTCAGGATCTGGAACTCGGCCCGGGACACCCATGAACCTGACCTCAAGGCCGCCCGGAAGCCCCGGGTGAGAGGGGCCCGCGCTCGGTGGCTGTGACCCACGGGGAGATTCGAGAGGGCCAGCGTGTCGATTATCAGGGAAAGCTCAGCTGTTAGAAAAGCAGATCATGTTGCTCCGGTGAAAACCCTGCCGTGGCTTTTCATCAGACCCGGCGGGGAGGTCGGATGCCTGACGATAACCTTAGCCGGCCTCCTCTCCTTCCACTCCAGCCACACTGGGCTAGGGGCACACTGAGCCCCGGGGCCTTTGCATTGTGATTCCTTCTGCGTGGCATGCGTGTCCCCTAGGTGGCTGACTCCCAGATCCTCGCATCCCTGAGCAGTGCAGGGATGCCTGCCTCTAACTGTCCCCAAGAGTCATGCCCACTTCCTTCAGGTCTGCTGGGGGGCCAGCTCCTCGGCAAGGCCATCCCTGGTCACCTAACACCGCATCCTTTCCTCCTTACTGCTTGTCTCCCTCCCCAGGTTTTGTTTTCTCCCTAGTACCTCTCTCTGTCTCGCATCCACTATATTTGACTTATTTCTTCTGTTTTGGTCTGTCTCCTTCCCTGGCTATCAAGCCCCTTGAGAGCAGGCACTCCGGTGGTTGTGTTCACTCATAAATACTCGAATGAGGGAATGAATGAATGAACCTCATGGGGGACTAGAATACTTGTCCCCATAGATTATCACATGCCCTCAGCACGGGAAAGCTGCATGGGGGGCGAGAGCTTTAGGGGTACGGTGTGAGCTGGCATCAGAGCTGAAGGTGTCTGCTGGTCTAGGTGGTTTTGTGGCCTTCTCACCTGCTCCAGGGACAGCCTTGCCAAAGCAACTAAAATCTTCACCAACGCTCGCTCTGCCCAGAGTAGTCTCCTGGACGCTGTCCTCTTCTCGATCCAAGGTTCCCAGCCCCTTTTGGACTGGAAGAGGCTTTCTTAAAAGACGCTCGCCTTAGTGTTAGGTTCTTTGTCTGTGCTCCTGTGTAACTCTCTCCGGTGAGCCCCTGTGGGCTGACTCTGAATTTTGTCTGTCGAGGTCAACCTTCTGTAGAACTATGTCTTAGGCATATCTCCATCATGATAATCCCGGTGACAGAGTGGGCCCTGCACAACTGGTGCCTGTCGAGGAATGAGCTAGCACAACACGTGTGTCTCACTTAAAAAATGTTCTGGGAAAACTGAAGAGCAACTTTTAAAGATAGGGGTTTCTTTTTTTTTTTTTTTTAAACAGGGATTTTGGAAAAAAATCTTTGGAAACCAAATATTTGATAAGGGATTGATCTCTATGTTATAAAAAGAGATCACACAACTTAACGACAAAATGACAAGCAACCCCATTTTAAAAATGGGCATAAGAATTGAACAGAGATTTTTCCGAAGTAGAAATACAAATGGCCAAAAGACACATGGAAAGATATTCAGCATCCCCGGCTATTAGGGAAATGCAGACCAAAACTGCAGTGAGGGAGTGGATGTGGCTCAGGCAGTTGAGCACCTGCTTCCCACATGGGAGCTCCCAGGTTCAGTTCCTGATGCCTCCAAAAAACAAAAAAAGCAAACAAATGACAGTGGTTGAAGACTGGCTTCCCTTATACAAAGCCCTGGGTTCAATCCTCAGCCCCAGTACCTCAAAAACAAACAAAAAAACTACCATGAAATATTATCTCACACCATACAGAATGGCCATTATTTAAAAAACAGAAAACTTCAAGTGCTGGAGAGGATGTGGAGAAACAGGAACACTCCTTCACGGTTGGTGGGACTGTAAAATGGTGCAGCCTCTGTGGAAGATGATCTGGCAGTTCCTCAGGAAACCAAATATAGAACTGCCATACAATCCAGCAATCCCACCCCTAGGAATATATTCAGAAGAACTGAAGGCAAGGACATGAACAGATGTTTGCACACTAGTGTTCACAGCATCATTGCTGAAAGATGGAAACAACTTGGGTGTCTGTCAACCAATGAATGGATAAACAAGATGTAGTATTTACATATGATGGAGGAACCTTGAAGATACTATGTTAAGGGTAATAAACTAGACAAAAGGATGAATATTATATGGTCTTACTAATATGAACTAAATATGAGTAGACTTATAGAGTTGGACTTATGGAGTGTAGGTTGGTGGGAGATGGAATGTGGGATAAGGGGTAACCATGCTGGATGTATGTAGAATATTTAATAAGGTCAAATGTAAATATGTGGCAATGATTGGACTTGATGGTAACACATAATGAATGTAACCAATACTGTTGAGTTATGGATGTAATTGTGGCTGAAACGCGTAGTCTAGGGAGATTAATGTTAGTTGGAGGACATCTGGAGAGTATTATAGGGAGTGTACGACAATGATTTTTGCAGTAGATGAGGATTGTGGTTAATAATATGAATACAGGAATGCTCTTCTATTACATGGTGTTAAGAATGTGGTGAGGGAAGCAGATATGGCTCAAGTGATTGGGCTCCCTTCATATAAGAGATCCAGGGCTTTGTTCCCAGGGCCTCCTGGTGAAGGCAAGCTGGCTCACACAGCCAGCTGGCCCAAGTGGAGTGCTGGCCCACGCAAGAGTGCTGGCCCGTGCAGAGAGCTGGTGCAGCAAGATGATGCACCAAAAAGAGTCACAGAGGAGAGACAATAAGAGACATAGAGACAAGGGAGCTGAGGTGGTCCAAGAGATTGAGCACATCTCTCCCATTCCAGAAGATTCCAGGATCAGTTCCCAGTGCCACCTAAAGAGAAGACAAGCAGACACAGAAGAACACACAGTGAATGGACACAGAGAGCAGACAGTGAGTGCAAAACACTGGAAACGGGGAAGGTAGTAATAAATAAATCTTAAAAAAAAAAAAGTGTGGTGATATATGGGAAAAATATAACTAATATAGTTTATGGACTATAGCTAACAACAACATTATAATTAAAAGCAAAGTTGGTACTATATTAATGCTAAAGGTAAAAAAAAACAGGGTTTGGTTTTGTGAGATATGAATACGATTAAGCAGTTTTTTCTTTTCTTCATTTTTTTCATTAACAAGGAGACCTTGACTATGTCATTTAACTAACCTACGTTTATTGGTGTTACCTTTCTGAGCAGTGGAGGAACAAGTGAGTTAGTAGTTGAAATTGGATGAGATAAAAGTGCCTGGCAGAAGTTTTTGGGAATGATGCTTCTATAACTTGTTGAGCTGTCTTTTTCTGTTGTTTAATTTTTTTAATTTGAAATAAAGTTATTAATAAAAATAAAAAACAGGTTTCATTTTAATTCCTTAAACAAAATAAATTTCAGATGGATTAAAAAATTAAATGTGTGTGTATATATATATATATATATAAAGAAAGGTCTTCCAACCAAGACAGGAAACCCAGGAGACATATTTGAAAATTCAAACTTATGCCATAACCAAAGCCAAGAGGCAAATGATAGATTTTGGAAAAATATATTTTCAAGGCAAATGACAAAGTGTGCATGTATGTCTATACATATACACACATTTAGATGCATATATTACATATATATATTTCTACAGAAGCTCTTACACATTGCCAAGTATTAAAATAGGTAAATCACAAAAAAGCAAATCCAAATGGCCTACAAATATATAAGAAATTATGCATACTCCTTCATTTCTAGGGAAAAGCATAATAATGAAAAATGAAATATTTTATTGCCATTAGACTGGCAAAAATTAAAGAGATAGAAATGAGAAATATGGCAGCATTTCAGAAAAGCAAACTGGAAAAATCTATTATATTTAAAAACCCATGGGAAGCGGATGTGGCTCAACTGATAGAGCATCCGTCTACCATATAGAGGGTCCAGGGTTTGATCCCCAGGGCCTCCTGACCTGTGTGGTGAGCTGGCCCATGCGCAATGCTGCCATGCACAAGGAGTGCCATGCCACGCAGGAGCTCCCACACACACAAGGAGTGCACCCTGCAAGGAGAGCCATCCCACGCAAAAAAAGCGCAGCCTGCCCAGAAGTGGTGCCACACACACAGAGCGCTGATGCAGCAAGGTGATGCAACAAAAGAGAGACACAGTCTCCCAGTGCCACAGATAATGCAGGCGGATACAGAAGAACACACAGCGAATGGACACAGAGCAGACAATGGGGGTTTAGAGGAGAGAAATAAGATACATCTTTAAAAAACAAAACAAAAAAGCCAAATACTCTTAGATCTAGCAGTCTTGCTCTTAGGAATCTATTCCAAGAAACAAAAGCACGAGAACATAAAGGATAAATACAGTGCAGTTTGGCACAATCCCACTCTTAGAACTTTATTCTAATAAAAGCATCAGTATGTGAGGGTAATAGTAAGGTAGCATAGTTCATAGCGGCAAATACACATAAACACACATACACCAGGAATGAATATCTAACAAACAATAAAGGAATGGGTGAATATTTTATGGTACATCCACACAGTGGAATATTATGCAACCATTGAAAAGAATGAACTAGATCTGTTAATTCCAAAAATATTCCTCCAGGTAATGTATTAGTCAGCCCAAGGGGTGCTGATGCAAAGTACCAGAACTCTGTTGGCTTTTATAAAGTATTTATTTGGGGTAGAAAGTCACAGTCACAAGGTTCTAAAGAGTCCAATTCAAGGTACCATAAGAGGTACTTTCTCACCCAAAGTCATTGGCCACGTGTTGGAGCCAGACAGCGGGCGATATCTGTGAGGGTTCTGCCTTCCTCCTTTCTCTTAAGCTCTGTGGTCTCTGCTTTTTCCAATCTCAGCTGTAGGCTGGTATCAGTTGCTCTGTTCTCTTCACAAGTTCAGCTGTAGACTATCAGGCTCATCTCTCTTCCCAGGGCTCTGCCATGTCTAATGACTGTCTCTCTTCCTCTGTGTTCTTCTCTGTGTTCTTCTCCACATATTTTTCTGTCTGAGTGTCCGCCCACCAAGTGGGTGGCGACTCAATGTTCTACTGACAATCAAAGCCCCAATCTTAATTTAATCAAGTAAAGGTGAAACCTCTGAATCTAATATGCCCAGAGGAACAGATCAGTTTACAAACATAATACCTATTTTTGGAATTCATAAATAATATCAAACTGCCACAGGTAATAAGGTAATAAGTGAGGCAAGCAAAATGCAGAAAAGTGTGTATCATGTGATTCTGTGTTTGTGGAATGCTGCAAAAGTGCAGGGCTTGTGTCCAAATACATGTTTCTATATGTTTGTTAGCACAGGGAAAATCTATAATAGGTATTTTTTAAAGTTGACTTTTTGGATAATATTTGACAGTTGTTTTTTTAAAGATTGATTTTTATTTATTTCTCCCCCCTACCCTGTTCCCCCCGCTGTCTGTTCTCTCTGTGTTCTTCTGTGTCTGCTTGTACTCTCATTAGGTGCCTCCAGGAACCGATCCAGGGAACTTCTGGAGTGGGAGAGAGGCGACTACTCTCTTGCGCCACCTCAGCTCCCCTGTTCTGCTACGTCTTCTTATTTTCTCTCCTCTGTGTCTCTTGTTGCGCCATCTTGCTGCCCCAGGTTGGCCAGCACTCCCGTGCAGGACAGCTTTTCCCATGTGAAGCAGCATTCCCACACAGGGTGGCTCTCCTGAGCAGGGCCCCATACCCGCATGGGCCAGCACTCCATGTGGTCCAGCTTGACCTCACCAGGAGGCCCTGGGCATCAAACCCTGTACCTACTATTTGGTAGACGGGAGCCCAATTGGTTGAGCCACATCTGTTTCCCTATAATAGGTTTTTAACATGGATCTATTGTGGGAGAAAAGGAAGGGTGAGTTTAGGGAGAAAAAAAAAAAGAAAAATTAAAAAGAGCACCGGAAGACAAAACAAAGTGGTACAATTATGTTTATTCTTTTCTGAAAAATTATACAAATTAATATGCAAATACGTTTTAAAATAGAAAAACATACCAGAAAACAGGCACCGAGTAATGGGAAACTTTGGGTAATGGATGGTGGGGATGGGAGCACAACATTGTGACTGTAATTAGCACCTGTGAATGTATATTTGAAAGTGGTTAAAATGGGAAACATTAGGTTGTATTTATGTAACCACAAATTTTTTTAAATGCATACACAAAAATCAGAGGCATTCAAACATAGTACCAATGTTCCTCTCATTTTCTAAAACTGTAAGCAGATTAGGCAAGAAACTGAAAATAATGTCAAGACTGGATGACCTCATGAATATCCTTTTTCCTAGGAAATGTACATGGAAGTAGTTAGTGTTCAAGGAGCCTGATGTATGCAACCTACTCTTAAATGTTTAGAAAAGATAGACAGAATGATATAACAAATGTGGCCAAATGTTAAAATTGGTAAATCTAGGTATCTGGGTAGGGGGCATATTACAGTTCTCTGTACTGATTTTGTATTATTTTTGCAACTTTCCTGAAAGTTTGATGTTATTTCAAAATACATGTTAAGGGAAGCGGCTGTGGCTCAATCAGCTGGGTTCCCGTCTACCATAGGGGAGGCCCTGGGTTTGCGTCCCGGGGCCTCCTTGTGAAGGCGGGCTCGCCCGCACGCTGTGGAGAGCTGCTGGCCTGCAAGCACTGCAGAGAGGCGGCTGCAAGGTGACGCAACAAAAAGAGAGACAGCAAAAACGCAGAAGAGCACGCAGCTGCAGCAAATGGACACAGAGCAGTCAGTCAGCAAGCTGCAGGGGGGGCGGATAAATAAATAAAAATAAATACAGACACAGAAGAACACACAGCGAATGGACAGCAAGCAAAAAGCTGCAAGGGGGGGGGGGGTGTAAAAAAATGTTAAAAACAAAACAAAACACCGGGATGGCCTTTGTGAAGCAGGCTAGTTAAATCAATAGACGGACCTGAAACCTAGCAAGGATCCCATGTGGACATCGGTACCCCAAGCTGCTGGACAAACTTGCTAAATTCTCCCATTCAGAAGGTGATTTCCTCCAGAAGCCAGGAGAATCCCCAGATATTCCCAGGGGCTTTATCATTGGGTCTTTCTGGGGGCTTGATGGGTGGGTAATCAACCAACAGCAAGCAGCTGGGACTCCTCCCCTGCCATTAGCAAAGGGGCGGAGTAATTCATGGTTTAAAAAGCAAAGGGGAAACCAAACCCCTTCTCTTGCCTTTTGACCCGGCTCTGGCCTTTTCCCCCCACACTGTGATTACAGCAAATAGACTTACAATGGGGAATTGTAGTCTATAAATTGGCCCTCTTTATCACTCTTCAGCCCCTTCCTTCTGCCTGGGACCCCTGATCTGTTACTTCCTCCCATCTCTCTTCTCTCCCTACCTGGAGAAATTACTGGCCTAACTAACCAGCATGCTCTTGAAATTCATTTTGCATAGCTTAGCCAAGAGCCTAGTGAAAATCCAGCAAAAATTTGTATTTTCAAAATTTTCTATAGTAAAATGCTATTGCTTTTATTATAAGTAAACATAAATATTATTTTTTTATAAAGATTTATGTATTTCTCTCCCCTTCCCCCCCATTGTCTGCTCTCTGTGTCCATTCACTGTGTGTTCATCTGCATCTGCTTGCATCATCTGGCGACACTGGGAAACTGCATCATCTTTTTTTGCATCATCTTGCTGCGTCAGCTCTCCGTGTGTGCGGCACCACTCCTGAGTGGATTGCGCTTTTTTCATGCAGGGCGGCTCTCCTTGGAGGGCCTACTCCTTGCGTGTAGGGCACCCCTATTCGGGGGTGCCCCTGCATAGCACAGCACTCCTTGCACACAGAAGCACTACATGTGGGCCAGCTCACCACATGGGTCAGGAGGCTCTGGGGATTGAACCCTGGACCCTCCATATGGTAGACAGAAGCTCTATCAGTTAAGCCACGTCTCCTTCCCCATAAATATTATTTTAAGAATTAGGGAAATCTATTAACTTTAATAAAAAAAATAATAACACAGGAAAAAAAAAAAAAGATACACTACCAAAACAAAAAAAGAACTAGGGAAGATTTCCCTTTTTTTTTTTTTTTTTGGTAACAGAAAGTCAGAGATACTTTTTTTTTTTTTTAAGATTTATTTTTTATCTATTTCTCCCCCCCACCCACCCCCCTCCCGCCCCGTTGTCTGGTTGTCTGCTCTCTCTGTTCATTCATTGTCTGTGTTCTTCTGTGACCACTTCTATCCTTATCAGCGGCACTGGGAATCTGTGTCTCTTTTTGTTGCGTCATCTTGTTGTGTCAGCTCTCTGTGTGTGCAGCGCCATTCCTGGGCAGGCTGCACTTTCTTTCGCGCTGGGCGGCTCTCCTTATGGGGCGCACTCCTTGCGTGTGGGGCTCCCCTGCGCGGGGGACACCCCTGAGTGGCACGGCACTCCCTGTGCGCATCAGCACTGCCCGTGGGCCAGCTCACCACACAGGTCAAGGAGGCCCGGGGTTTGAACTGCGGACCTCCCACGTGGTAGGCGGACGCCCTAGCCATTGGGCCAAGTCCGCTCCCCTATTTTCACTTTTAAATCCAAGCTGGGAAGCGGACTTGGCCCAATGGCTAGGGCGTCCGCCTACCACGTGGGAGGTCCGCAGTTCAAACCCCGGGCCTCCTTGACCCGTGTGCAGCTGGCCCACGCGCAGTGCTGCCGTGCGCAAGGAGTGCCATGCCACGCAGGGGTGCTCATGCTTAGGGGAGCCCCACACGCAAGGAGTGTGCCCCACAAGGAGAGCTGCCCTGTGTGAAAAACATGCAGCCCACCCAGGATTGGCACTGCACACACAGAGCTGAAGCAGCAAGGTGACACAACAAAAAAGAGATGCAGTTTCCCAGAGCCATTGGATAATGCAAGCAAATGCAGAAAAACAGAGAGCAGACAATGGGGGGAAGGGGAGAGAAAGAAATAAAATAAATCTTAAAAAAAAAAAAGATTTATTTAGTTATCCCCCCCCCCATTTCTCTTCCTCCCACCCTGCTGTTTTTGCTGTCTGTGTTGTCTTCTCTTCTCATTTTCTCTCCTCTAGGATTCACTGGGATTTGATCCTGGAGACCTCTGATAGAGAGAGAGGCTCCCTGTCAGCTGTGCCACCTCAGTCCCTGGTCTCTGCTGTGCTTCACCTTGACTCTCCCCTTGTCTCTCTTTTGATGCGTCATCATCTTGCTGCGTGGCTCACTTGCATGGGTGCTGGCTCACCACGTGGGCACTCATGTAGGCACTCACTCGCTTGCTGTGCAGTCACGCTTTCTCTTCTTTTTCACCAGGAGGCCTCTGGGATCGAACTCAGGTCCTCCCATATGGTAGGCAAAAGGTCTATTGAAGCAGGCTAGTAAGATAGGGAAACAATAGATGGATCTGAGACCTGGCAATAAGTCCACGTGGACGTCAGCAACCCCAACCAAGGTGGCTGCTGGAAGACTCTCCCCAAGATTCTGCCACTCAGAAGAAGACTTCCTCCCGAAGCCAGGAGAAGCCCTGGATATTTTCTAAGGACTTTATCATTGGGCCCTCCTGGGAGATTGATGGGGGAAATAAGCAATCAAAACTGTAAACAGCTGGAGCTCCTCCCCTGCCATTAGCAAAGGGGTGGGATAATCAACAGTTCAAAAGCCAGGCGCAAGTCCTGGACGAGCTGACTCTCTTGCTCTCTCGTGCTGCTCTGTTTCCTCTGGACCCCCGACTCCAGCTGCCTTCTCCCCTTCTTGGATAGCTATACAAGTAAACCTGGGCATTTAAAACTATGATGGAAATTGTAGCCTGTAAAACAGTCCGTGTTATCACTTTTCAACCTCTGCCTGGGACCCCTGATCTGTTCTTTTCTCCCATTTCTCTTCCCTCCCTACCTGAATAAATTACTGACCTAACTCACCTGATATGCTCTTGAAATTCATTTCTCCAGCATACTCAAAGAACCTGAACAAAATCCAGTAATACTATCACTTGAGCCACATCTGCTTCCCATCAACAAATACTTGTTAAATGAAGAAATGAGGTGGTGCCTCATTCCCTTCATATCCCCTGCTTCCTCTCCTCAGTCCCTGCACTTGAGCTCTGCAGGGTTATTTAGGGTTGCTGTTTCTGGGCACAAGCTGCTAACTTGGCCTGAAAACGCATCTTCCTATAGAACACTGATTCATTT
This sequence comes from Dasypus novemcinctus, assembly GCF_030445035.2. NCBI lineage: Eukaryota > Metazoa > Chordata > Mammalia > Cingulata > Dasypodidae > Dasypus > Dasypus novemcinctus. The sequence goes on along the minus strand of NC_080693.1, from coordinate 15,658,892 downwards.
CCCAGATCCACCTGAAAACACCACTACGGCCTCACCAACTCCACCTCGGTGCCATCACTTGCTTCTGTTCTAGTTCTGCTCTCACTCTGATTTGTGGGACAGTCCTTGGGCTGGGAGCTGAGAATACAGAACTACCAAGACATCATCCCCGAGACCCGGGAATTTGTAAGTTAGTGGGGGAAATACGAGAGGAGAGAGCTACTACAACAGGACCGAGTGACCAGGTAAACCAAGAGACTTGACTCATTCAGCAAACTGAGCCTTGACTGTGTGGTCCAGCACTTTCCTAGGCACGGGGTGGAGGGTGGGGGGGGGGGGGGCGGGGTGCACAGAGCAATGAACGCAACAGTCATACCTCCTTGCCCTCCTAGAGCTTATCCTTAGTGGGAGGAGAGGGAGGCCCACAGGTGTTAAAGAAAATAATATGGCCACCGTATTAGGTGTGAGAGGGAGGGATCCCTTTCCAAGAAAGAACTATCCAGGCTTTCCGAGAAAATGGAACAATGGAATGCACTTTTCAGAACTACAGATAAGCAACACCTGGTGTTAAACCAGTTTGGGTCCAGGAGAGAAGCTTATCAGATTGGACCGAGCATACTAACCAACGCATAGCTACTGCCCGCCCTCTGAAATCGCCCCCTCTATGGATAATAGAAACGTAACGTCAGCCAATCCGGAACATTTCCTCACCTGTCAGCCAATCCGGAACATTTCCTCACCTGTCAGCCAATCGGAACATTGCCTCACCAGTCAGCCAATTGGAACATTGCCTCACCAGTCAGCCAATTGGAACATTGCCTCACCAGTCAGCCAATCAGAACATTTCCTCACCAGTCAGCCAATCGGAACATTTCCTCACTTGCTTCCGTGTTTGTCTTGTAGGCGCTCCCCTTACCTCTCCTGCAAACAGTGCTCCCTTCTCCTTTCAGAGTGGGATACTGCCTGCTTCATGACAATGCCCAATAAAGCTGCGAGTGCTAAACTGCATGAAAAGTTATCCCTTTAGCCCAGGCGGATGGCTGAAATAGATGGGAAGGCGGGGAGGGAGCAAGCCAGATGGGTGGAAAATGCTCCAGGCCGAGGTAAGGTCGAATAACAGGCTGTGCAGAGGGAGAGGAAGAACTGGAAAATCAGGGAGAACGTCCCAGAATCGGGCCTTTTAGAAAGAGCGGGGTTTTGGTAGACGGAGAATAGGGTCACGCGAGGCAGAGGGATGACAGCAGCAGCCAACATCTCCGCGGTGCCAAGGTGCGTTTGGGAGAAGGCCAGTGCGTGGGGCGCCAGGGCTGAATTCAGGTTGCCAGTGAAGATAAGGTGTTTCCACCTTTCTCAGCTGCAACGGGTTGACTTAAACCACGGGAATTTACAGGCTCTCGGTTTTGAAGCTAGGAGGAATCCAAAATCGAGCCCGCTCATACATAATTCTGTTTACCTTTCTGAGGGACCACCAAACTGTTCCCAGAGCAACTGCAACATTTTATATTCCCACCACAGCAAGGGCGTTTTAAAATGAAACTGGCCTTTTTAAAAAAATTTTTAATGGTGTGAAGGGTACAATTAGAATGCCAGGGCCCTGATTCATGCTAAGGTGCCAACGGTTTTACCCTCCACTGCTTTTGCTCCATCATTGCAAATACTGACAGTAAAAAAGACAGTGTCAAACCTGTATTAGGAAAATCGCTTTGACCTCGCGGGACTGCGAAGTGTCTCAGAGAACTCCAGGTGTCCTCGGACCACACTTGTTGAACCACTGAATTAATCTATCAGCTTCACCAGTACACTTGTAAAAGTAAAAAAGTATTAACATTTCTGTTATAATATTTATTAAAGCCAAATTCTTAAAAGCTTTGGACAATGTTGACGTTCACCTGAGCCCTGTGATCCCGGAAAACAGCGAGGGTAAAGAAACCGCGCCCCCACATCCTTTGTGTTCTGGGAAATGGTTACTACAAAGAATGACCTTTCCCTATAGATGCCCCCTTTGTTTAATTAGAACAAGGCCAGACACACACCCTCCGAATTTCCATACTTTGCTTTGTAAAAATTATTAGCTGAACTGCTTGTATCCACTGAGCCACTCCTCAGCCGGTTTAAAATGCATGTTACTCAAACTTTGGTCAAGCTTCTTTTCTTTCCCCAGGCTTCCAAACTTTGACCAACTCTTAGCCTTTGCCAGCATGCACCCTTCCAAAATACCTTGACTTCAGGGTAAAACATTCCCTGATTTAGTATCACTTCCTCACCCCAGGTTCTTTCTAGTCTTGTTTGCTTGTCTCTATAGAAGAAAACCCCTTTTTCCTAACCCTTGAGATGTTTGCAAAAATATATATATATTTTTTGAGGTACCAGGAGCCGATTGAACCCAGGACCTCATATGATGCTCAACCACTGAGCCACATGGCTCCCTTGAGTTGGTTTTTTCATTTGTTTCACTTGCTGTTGTTTTTGTTTTTTTAGGAGGTACTGAGAACCAAACCTAGTACCTCCCATGTGGGAGGTGGGCGCTTAGTTGTTTGAGCCACATCTGCTCCCTGTTTGCAATTCTTTTTTTTAGATATATATTTTTTATTTATTTTTAAAAGAGACATAGAGTACATAAAATGTTACATAAAAAAATAAAGGGGATTCCCATATGCCCCACACCCCACACCTCCCACTTTTCCCACATTAACAACTTCTTTCCTTAGTCTGCTACATTCATTGCAACTGATGAACTCATGTTGGAGCATTGCCACATAGTATGGATTGTAGTTTACTTTGTAGTTTACACTCCCACTCCATTCTGTAGGTTATGGCAGGATATATTATATCCTGTATCTGTCTTTGCAGTGTCATTCAGGACAATTCCAAGTCCCGAAAATGCCCCCATATTATACCTCTTTTTCCCTCACCCCACTTTCAGCAACTCCAGTGGCCATTGTCTCCACATCAATGATATAATTTCTTCTATTGCTAGAATCACAATAAGTCTTAGTAGAATACCAGTGAGTCTACTGCAGTCCATATTTTTTTTTTTTTTTTTTTTTTTTTTTTAGATTTTTATTTATTTATTTAATTCCCCCCCCTCCCCTGGTTGTCTGTTCTTGGTGTCTATTTGCTGCGTCTTGTTTCTTTGTCCGCTTCTGTTGTCGTCAGCGGCACGGGAAGTGTGGGCGGCGCCATTCCTGGGCAGGCTGCTCTTTCTTTTCACGCTGGGCGGCTTTCCTCATGGGCGCACTCCTTGCGCGTGGGGCTCCCCCACGCGGGGGACACCCTTGCGTGGCACGGCACTCCTTGCGCGCATCAGCACTGCGCATGGCCAGCTCCACACGGGTCAAGGAGGCCCGGGGTTTGAACCGCAGACCTCCCATATGGTAGACGGACGCCCTAACCACTGGGCCAAAGTCCGTTTCCCTGCAGTCCATATCTTATTTCCCAGTCCTGAGGATTCTGGGATGGTGATGCCCACCCCACCTCTAAGACGGAGCTTTGATCCCATATGGCTGCTGGATAGGACTCTCTTACTTGCAGGTGTAGACTTTCTTGGTCCCATGGTCTGATGGTTGTCCATCCTCACCTCCTTGTTAGTTGTCCTGGGTAAGTCCAATGAACTGGAGAGTAGGTACTGCAGTTCCCTGGAGGCTCAGGACCCAGCTGGCACATGGACAACCCAGAGATGCAAGTCTCTTGGACATACACCTACCAACTCCAGTACCAACCATAGGTTCAATAAAAGGGACAGAAGAAGCATGTGTAGAGAAGTTACATCTGAGTCCAGTTCTGTCACACTCGGGAGCCTGTTCGCAGTTCTTACAGGCAGAGAGTTTTCTCCACTGCAATAGCCTTCTCCCCCATTGAAATAATCCTTTCAAATAAAGTCTCCCCCTTCCAAGTCCGGATTTTATTTTTACCTGATACTTTCATTTCCCAAATGTTCCATCATTCCCATTTTATAATTTTCATCAAACTCTATAGAGCAGGATTGACAGATTTTTTTTTTTTTTTTAAATATTGACAGAATTTTTAAGTTGCCTTTTTCATTCCAGGATATCAGGCCTGCCTTTTAAGGTCCAAGTCTTCATCCAGTTGCCTTTATTTCAATCCCAGTTTTCAGATATTTTATCTCACTCTCCCTGCTGTTTATTTGATATGTGGTTGTAAATAGAAAATTTATCCAGAAAGACTTAAAGTGGTTTACTTGATTTACAATTTTGTGGCAACATCCAACCCTGATTAATACAGTGACTACACACTAAATTAAAACATCGGAAAGTTTTCCTAAGAATTAGGCTGAAGGACTGGACTTTCTCCCTCGAATTATATGGGCACCATCTATTCAAAAACCCCAATGAGGGAAGCAGATGTGACTCAACAGATAGAGCGTCCGCCTGCCACATGGGAGGTCCGAGGTTCAAGCCCAGGGCCTCCTGACCCGTGTGATGAGCTGGCCCACGCGCAGTGCTGATGTGCGCAGGGGGTGCTGTGCCATGCAGGGGTGTCCCCCGCATGGGGGAGCCCCATGCACAAGGAGTGTGCCCCATGGGGAGAGTTGCCCAGCGCGAAGGTGGCGCCGCACACATGGAAAGCTGATGTAGCAAGATGACACAACAAAAAGAGACACAGGTTGCCAGTGCCGCTGACAAGAATACAAAGCACACACAGAAGAATGCAGCGAATGGACACAGAGCAGACAACTGGGGTGGGTGAGGCAGCGAAGGGGAGAGAAATGAAACAAACAAACAACAACAACAAAAAACAGAAACCCCAAAGACATTTCCATATATATGTTTCTAATCAAAACCATTTTCTTTGCGCACTCACAATAATATTTGATACATGACTTCAGATCTTATTTCCTCTTGATCCACATAAGGATTCATCAAACCATCTTCAAAGTCATAAATTTTGTATTTTAAAGTATGTTATTGGAGGGAAGTGGAGTTGGCCCAATGGATAGGGCATCTGCCTACCACATGGGAGATCCACGGTTCAAACCCCAGGCCTCCTTGACTCGTGTGGAGCTGGCCCATGCACAGTGCTGATGCACGCAAGGAGTGCCATGCAGGGGTGTCCCCCGCGGAGGGGAGCCCCACGTGCAAGGAGTGCACCCCGTAAGGAGAGCCGCCCAGCGCGAAAGAAAGTGCAGCCTGCCCAGGAATGGCGCCACACACGTGGAGAGCTGGCACAACAAGATGATGCAACAAAAAGAAACACAGATTCCTGGTGCCGCTGATAAGGATAGAAGCGGTCACAGAAGAACACACAGTGAATGGACACAGCAGACAACTGGGGGAGGGGGAAGGGGAGAAAAATAAATAAAAAATAAATCTTTAAAAAGAAAAAAATACTATACTATTGGAGAGCCAGTGTGGCTCAGTGGTTGAGCGCCAGCTTCCCCACAAACAAGGTCCTAGATTCAATCTCCGACCCCGGTACCTCAGGAAAAAACAAAACAAAACAGGATAAAGTACATTATTAAAACACCTTTATGGGACGTAATAGATGTGTCATTGAGAACTGAGATTTTATAAGCCTCACTCATAAGTTTTTCCAAAACGTTGTTGAGTAACCTGGGAAATGGGGCTGCCCTATGCTGTCCGTGTGGGGAAACAGAGTTAGCAGACAGCTTCCAGCTGGCAGCTTCTGGCGAGCGTGGCCCAGCTGCAGAGAGCAGCCCGCTAAGCAGTGCCATCCAGTGACTGAGGGAGGTGGGTGTTTTGGCCCCATGCCGGCAGGCAACTGTGCTGAACATTATTTGCTCCAGGCTTTGTGAGGCCGGTAATCAAGTCCTTTTCTCTCTGTCTGATCCTGCTTCTGCCTCTTTCCTTTCACATGTATTGATCTCTAAAAAACATCTTGCACGCAGACTTCAGGTGAGCCTCTTTCTGGAAAACTCAACCTGAAATAGCTGTTGCCTCAAATCAGTAGGTAGATGTTTTACAACAATAGGGGCCATAAGTCTAGATTGCAGTGAAAAATCTGTGTTGATATTCTTATTTTTTCATGTTCTAATAAATATATTTTGACTGAATCTGTGCCTTTTTTTTTTAAATTATAGAAGTTATGGGTTTACAGAACAATCATGCATAAATTCCCACATACTTCCCGACCATCAACACCTTGCATTGGTCTGGAATATTTGTTACAATTAATGGTAACACATTTTTATAATTGTATTGTTAATTAAAGTCTATGGTTTAACTTAGGGTTCACTGTTTAGGTAGTGTAGTTTCATGGATTTTTTTTTAAAGATTTATTTTTATTTATTTTATTTTCCCCCCTTCCCCTCCTCCTGCCCTGCTGTTTTTTTGCTGTCTGTGTAGTCTTCTCATTTTCTCTCCTCTAGGATTCCCCAGGATTGATCCCGGAGACCTCTGATAGGGATAGAGGTTCCCTGTCAATTGTGCCACCTCCTGGTTTCTGCTGTGATTTACCTTGACTCTCCCCTTGTCTCTCTTTTGATGCATCACCATCTTGCTGTGTGACTCACTTGCGCGGGCACTGGCTCACCACATGGGCACTTGCACAGGCACTGGCTCACCACATGGGCACGCTTTCTCTTCTTTTTCACCAGGAGTACCCAGGGATCGAACCTGGGTCCTCCCATATGGTAGGCGGAAGCTCTATCACTGGAGCCACATCCACTTCCCTCATGGATCTTCTAAAACATTTTATTCTGTTACCATACATACAATCTAATGTTCCCCCTTTTAGTCATATTCAGATATTTATTTCAGGACTGTTAGTGGCATTCAGAATGTTGTGCTACCATTACCACCATCCATTACCAAAACATTTCCATCATTCCTAGTAGAACCCTGTACATTTTAAGCTGTAACTTCCCATTCCCTATCCCCACCCCACCCCCTGATAATCAGTATTCTAGATTCCAACCCTGTGAATTTGCTTGTTCTCATTGTTCCATACCAATGAGAGCTTACAATATTTGTCCTTTTGTGTCTGGCTGAGCTCACTCAACATGTTGTCTTCACAGTTCATCCTTGTTGTCGCATGTATCAGGGCTTCATTCCTTCTTATGGCTGAATAGTATTTCATTGTATGTTTTTTTTAAAAGATTTATTTTTATTTATTTCTCTCCCCTTCCCCGCCCCCTTCTCCCTCCCCCAGCTGTCTGCTCTCTGTGTCCATTCGCTGTGTGTTCTTCTGTGTCCACCTCGATTCTTGTCAGCAGCACCAGGAACCTATGTCTCTTTTTGTTGTGTCATCTTGCTGCGTCACCTCTCCGTGTGTGCGGCGCCACTTCTGGGCAGGCTGAACTTTCTTTCTCCCTGGGCGGCTCTCCTTACAGGGTGCGCTCCTTGCACATGGGGCTCCCCTATGCGGGGGACACCCCTGCATGGCAGGGCACTCTTTGCGCGCATCAGCACTGCGCATGGGCCAGCTCCACACGGGTCAAGGAGGCCTGGGGTTTGAACCGTGGACCTCCCATGTGGTAGGCGGATGCTCTATCCATTGAGCCAAGTCCACTTACCATTCATTGTATGTTAATACCACATTTTATTTATCCATTCATAGCTGATGGCCACTTGGATTGCTTCCACATTTTGGCAATTGTGAATAATGCTGCTATGAACATCAGTGTGCAAAGATCTGTTCTAGGCCTACTTTGAATTCTTTTGAGTATACACCTAGTAGTAGGATTGCCTGGTCATATGGTAGCTCTGTATGTACCTTTCTGAAGCACCGCCAAACTGTCTTCCATAGCAGTTGCACCATTTTACATTACCACAAGCAATGAACAGTCTTCCTATTTCTTCACATTTTCTCCAATGCTTGTTATTTTCCATTTTTTAATAGTAGCCATTCCAATTGGTGTGAAATGGTATCTCTTTGTGGCCTTGATTTGCATTTCCCTGATGACTAATGATGTTGAGCACCTTTCCATGTGCATTCTGGCCATTTGTATATCTTCTTTGGAGAGATGCCTGTTCAAGTCTTTTGCCCATTTTTAATCGGGTTGTATTTTGTTAAGTTGAAGGGTTTCTTTATACATTCTGGGTATTAATCCTTTATTGGATATGTCATTTCCAAATATTTTCTCCCATTGTGTCATCATTTTACTTTCATAATAAAGTTCTTTGAGAAACAAAAATTGAATTTTGATGATGTCCCATTTATCTATTTTTTGTTCTTGTTGCTTGTGCTTTGGGTATAAAATCTAAGAAACCATTGCCTAATACAAGATCTTAATAATGCTTCCTTACATTTTCATCTATGAGTTTGATAGTTCTAGTGCTTATATTAAGGTCTTTGATCAATTTTGAATTGATTTTTGTATACATTATGATATAGGGGTCTTTTTTTTTTTGCAACTGTTCTATTTTTAATCACATAGTAGATTCTATTTTATATTTTTGATTAAACTTTTAAAAAATTCAAAATGGTTTTTATCGTCACATCAATAAGGGTTTCTATAAGTCATTTTAATAGTTCAAGTGCTTTATTTAGAAAACATTCATGAAATTCTTTAAATTTTATATCAGAATTTGCAAATATTCTTGATATCAATCAGTAGCATTAATAGACATTATTGCCATTCCTATGACATATGTGTTTAGTACTTTTAACTTTTTTTTTTAAGTTCAAGATGCTTTATTGCTGTTTTGCATTTTCTAATATAGTTTCCATTAGTAATTGCTGGTATGTAGAAAAGTCCTACTGATTTTTAAAAACTATTTTTTTAAAGATTTATTTTTCCTTTCTTTCTTTCTCCTTCCCCCCTGTTGTCTGCTCTCCATGTCCATTTGCTGTGTGTTCTTCTGCTTGCATTATCCGGCGGCACTGGGAAAATGCATCTCTTTTTTGTTGCATCATCTTGCTGTGTCAGCTGTCTGTTTGTGCGGTGCCACTCCTGGGCGGGCTGCGCTTTTTTCACACGGGACGGCTCCCCTTGTGGGGCGCATTCCTTGTGTGTGGGGCACCCCTATGCAGGGATGCCCCTGCCTGGCACGGCACCCCTTGCACGCAGCAGCACTGCGTGTGGGCCAGTTCACCACACAGGTCAGGAGGCCGTGGGGATCGAACCCTGACCCTCCACATGGTAGGCGGATGTTAAGCCATGTCCCCTTCTCTTAAAAACTTTTTATTTTGAAATAATTTCAAACCTACAGGATAGTTGCAAAAATAATACAAAACCCATACAAAGAACTCAAACCTACCCCACCCAGATACCCAGATCTGCCGACTTTTAACATTTTGCCACATTTCCCATACCATCCATCCATTAATCTAAATGTTTATCTTTTTTATCAATCTAGTTTCTAAACATTTGAGAGTAGGTTGTATACATCACAGCATATTTAACTTTTCTTTTTAAAGATTTATTTATTTCTCTCCCCTCCCCACCCCTGGCTGTCCGCTCTCTGTGTCTATTTGCTGCGTGTTCTTCTTTGTCCGCTTCTGTTGTTGTCAGCCGCATGGGAATCTGCGTTTCTTATTGTTGCATCATCTTGTGGTGTCAGCTCTCTGTGTGTGCGGCGCCATTCCTGGGCAGGCTGCACTTTCTTTCATGCCGGGCAGCTCTCCTTACAGGGTGCACTCCTTGTGCGTGGGGCTCCCCTATGTGGGGGACACCCCTGTGTGGCAGGGCACTCCTTGTGCACATCAGCACTGCGCATGGGCCAGCTCCACACGGGTCAAGGAGGCCCGGGGTTTGAACCGCGGACCTCCCATGTGGTAGACGGATGCCCTAACCACTGGTCCAAGTCTGTCTCCCACATTTAACTTTTAATGATACAACATTTGAGCTCCATTTGGATCTATGAAATATGATAATTGCAAAAAATAAGCCAACTTGGGTTTTTGGTTGAAACATTCAGGTTTATTTCATTTTAGATAGGTAAATTTTATAATGATGTTGTATAGTAAAAAGATGTTTCATGGTATTCTGAGAACTATTAATTTATTATTGATACCATTTCAGAAAAATTGTTTATAACCAGAAGATTTGTGATTATGATACTTGCAAAATACTTTAATGAAAATATACACATTTTGTTGTCTCCTCCTTTTTTATGCTTATTTTCCATATTTTATTATAAATTTTTTTAAAGATTTATTTTTTGTTTATTTTTTCCCCTTCCCCCCCCCAGTTGTCTGCTCTCTGTGTCCATTCGCTGTGTGTTCTTCTGTGACCACTTCTATCCTTATCAGTGGCACCAGGAATCTGTGCCTCTTTTTGTTGTGTCATCTTGCTGTGTCAGGTCTCCGTGTGCAGTACCATTCCTGGGCAGGCTGCACTTTCTTTCACGCTGGGTGGCTCTCCTTACGGGGCGCACTCCTTGCGCGTGGGGTTTCCCCACGTGGGGGAACCCCTGTGTGGCACGGCACTCCTTGCACGCATCAGCACTGAGCATGGGCCAGCTCCACACGGGTCAAGGAGGCCTGGGGTTTGAAACACGGACCTCCCATGTGGTAGGCGGACGCCCTAACCACTGGGCCAAGTCTGCTTCCCATATAAATTCTTGAATGTATAACTTATCAGAACACTGGGGAGTGGATGTGCTCAAGTGGTTGAGTGACTGCTTCCCACATGGGAGGTCCTGGTTCGGTTCTTGGTGCCTCCTAAACAACAACAAAATTGGATAAGAAGCAAAACAAATGAAAAAACCAACTCAGGGGAGCTGGTGTGGCCCAGTGGTTGAGCACTGGCTTCCCACATACAAGGTCCTGGGTTCGATCTCTGGGCCCCAGTACCTCAAAAGCAAAAACAAAAACAAAACACTGCACATTCACTTTATACCACAATTCTATTAATGAAGCATCAGCAGGGTAATCTAGATAGAAATAATAGAACCAAAATAGAAGCACTAACACTGATGTAATTTGAGGATAATAATAAAGTGGTGAGTCTCCTAAATCTCAGAGGGCATCCCTGCCCGCTATGACACGGGGTCATTTGCATTTTAGGCTCTGAACATCTGCCAGGTGACGTCAGCAGGAGCCCCTTCTCATCAGGACTGCCCACGGCACTCGACTAAGAATGAGTTCATATCACCCCTTATATTCCTAATTTATTTGACTTGTCATAGCAGTTACTGCTCTCCTGTTTACTCATAGTACTGAAAGATTTCATTATTTTATCAGCACACACATACACTCATGCAGGTAATAGGACAAAAATTAAGATCAATACAAATGAATCAGATTGTCAACTTTGAGTGATTTTTGGCAGCAAACTGGAAATCCCTCTTGCTTCTGAGACTGAATAAAGCCTAAATTTGACCAATGTGTCATTCCTTTAAAAAAATTATTCTTTTAATTTATTACATTGGGTATTTGTTACTTGCTGTCAAATAGTTCTAACTAAATATTTCTTTAACAAAACTCGCCTCACCCCCACCTCTTTTTTCCAATAATGAGTTCTGGAAGTCAGATGTCCCTATATGTATGAGCTGGATACTTGATGTTTTGTTTTGTTTTTTTCCTTAAATGACTATTTTCAAGTACAGCAGGTATTTTTTTTTAGCTTTTAATTTTTTTAAAACATTTTCAATTGTAGTGACATACATACCATTTAACATTTCCCATTTTAACCACTTTCAAGTATATCATTCGGTGGCATTCATTACATTCTCAATGTTGTACTCGCATCACCACTGTCCATGACCCAAACTTTTCCATCACCCCAAAGAGAAACTCTGTACCCATTAAGCATTAACTCCCTATTCCCTATCTCCACCCTTGGTGCCCTGTAATCTATTTTCTGTCTCTGTGAATTTGTATACTCTAGTTATTTCAGAGAAGTCAGATCATACAATATTTGTCGTTTTACTTCTGTCTTTAAAGCAAGCGTGTGCCCACGGGCTCTTTTTTGGGCCTTGTACTGGAGAACCAAGCACTCAGTCATACACACATGCAGTGACTAGGACAAATGAGAGTTGTTTTTTTGTTTGCGTTTAGTAGGTACTGGGGACACCCTGCCCCCCGCCTCATGCATGGGAAGCAGGTGTTCAACCACTTGAGCTACATCCACTCCCCCAGAGCAGCGTCTTTTTTTTTTTTAAGATTTATTTTATTTATTTCTCTCCTCTTCCCGCCCCCCTCCCCAGTTGTCTGTGCTCTGTGTCCATTTGCTCGTGTTCTTCTCTGTCGGCTTCTGTTGCTGTCAGCGGCACGGGAATCTGCATCTCTTTTTGTTGCATCATCTTGCTGTGTCGGCTCCCTGTGTGTGCGGCGCCATTCCTGGGCCGGCTGCATCTGCTCCCCTGGGTTGAATTTTTGAAGGCTCCAGATGGGCCACATGTTCACGCAGGGATGGAATTACACAGGTATGCACAGGTAGTGGGAATGGAAATCCAAGGCCCTGCTTTTTTGAGCTTGTGGAGGAGGTTTTTGTCAGAATCCAGGGGCTCACTGCTTTAAGGTGGGGCATCTGAGGGTTCCCCGTCCAGTCTCAGAGGTCAGCCTGCTGGGAGCTGTAGTGGTGGTGGTGAGCGCTAACCCGAGAGCAAATACACTAACAGAACCCGAACACACAGCGGGCTCGGGGGCCTGAGTTTCCTCGCTATCTTCAAGCCCTTGTTTATAAAATGACTCAGGAAGGCACACCCTCGACGGCAGGCTGACAAGTTCCTCGTCACTTGAACCTCTTTAATCAATCAGGTAGAAAAGAAAGCTCTTTTTAAGGCTTTCAAGGTGAGCCAGAAGTCAGACGGGCGGGACGGCGGGTGGAGTGCCTCCGCTGGAGAAGCAGGAGCCCTCGGGACAGCCTGTGGAGAACGCGGCGCTCAGTCGACGCGCGTTTCCTGGGAAGAGCGGCCTGAGTGTTCATCTGCTCTTCAGTGCGCTCAAGGGGACCCATGCCCCGGGACCCTTCCCCCCGCCCAAGACACATCAAATCCCCGACTGGTCCTTCAGGGACCCTGTATGAGTAGACGCTGAGGGGCCAGGGACCACAGGCAGTTTGCGCGCACGGCCTCGGGGTCGCCCGCGCCGCCCCCGCGGGGTCTGACGTCGCTCAGTCCCGCCCGCAGCCAGAGTTAAGTCCTGCTTCCCTCCAGGCCCGCCCCTCCGCGCACTCGGGCCCCGGGCGCGCCCTAATTTGCAACCAGGCCCAGCGCGGGGGCTGCTGAGGGGAAGCAGCCGTGGCCGCCGAGGGTCGCACCCCGCTTCCCGGCCTGCGTGGGTGATCGGGCCTGCAGCCCGCGCGCCCCGAAAGCGCGCACTCATTTCCGCGGCGGAGGGAGCGGGGCCTTGGCGGCGCGCTGCGGCCTACAAGAACTGCTGACATCGCGGAGGGCCAGCAGTCGCGCGGGAGCGGCCGGCGCGCGCGGGAGCGTTAACCTCGCGAGGCGGGAGGCACCGGGAGCGCGGCTGGGCCGGTCCGAGGGCGGTGGCCGCTTCTTCACCAGCGCCCCGGGCGGAGAGGACCGCCGAGCTGGGGATGGGGAGGCCCGGGGCCCACACCTCTCCCGGGCGCGCGTGCGGCTCCCGGGGCGCACAGTGACGGCGGCGGCGCCCCTGGCCCGACAGCGCCGAGGCCGCTTCGCCAGGCAGCCCGCGGCCGGCGGCGGACCGGACCATGAGGAGCGGCCGGGACCGGGCTAGGCCTCGCTGACTCCGGCCCCGCGCGGCGGCCTCCCCCGCTTCCGCCCCGGCCTCTCAGGCATGAGCGTGCGCCCGGGCCCGGGGCCGCGGCTGCCCCAGGCCGGCCGCCCGCGGGCGCGCTCGGGCCCCGCGGGCCCCCCGCGCTGATCCCGGCCCGCTGCCCGCCCGCCCGCCGCGTGCCCCGCCATGGAGGTGGTGGGCGACTTCGAGTACAGCAAGAGGGACCTCGTGGGACACGGGGCCTTCGCCGTGGTCTTCCGGGGGCGGCACCGCCAGGTGAGCGGCCCCCTCGGCCTCGCGGCGCGCGCGGCCCAGCCGGACCCCCCGGCGTGGGGGTCCCTCAGCTTCGCGGAGCTGCGGGCCCCGAGTCCCCCTGGAGGGCTGGGCTCGCCGCCGGGGCCTGGCGTCGTGCGCGCTGTCGGCGTCGCGGGGTTTGTTTTGGTCGAGGGAGGTGTCGGGAGGCCGAAGCTGCTAGGCAGCGCCCCGCCTGCCGCCGGCCGCAGATTTTCCCACCTCCGGGGCCTGGGGAACGGGGGTCCTCCGAGAGGGGCGGTCCAGGAAAGCCTCCCCCCCTCGAGGCACCCCGAGGGCGCACCTCGAGGCCCCCGCGCGAACCTCTGCCCTTCTGCGCCCAGCCCTGGGCTCCCGGGGTTTGTCACCTTTGAGGTTGATCATCGCCGACCGAGCGGAAAACGGGCTGGTTTCCCGTCGGTCGGAGGCTTTCTCGAACTCGGAGAGATCGCGTTTCCAGGCACTGGCTCCCCCACCCCCCCGCGCGCCCCGCGCCCTCTTCCCTTCCTGGGGTGCGGTCCCCTGGCTCCGAGTGGTGGAGAGGCGCGGACGCTTCATTTCCAAGGCAAACACGAGCGCACGTTATGCCTGGGTTGGTTTTTTTTGTTGTTGTTGTTGCTGTTGGTGTTTCAGTCTTTGCTGTTTCGCAAAGAGGGTCACACGAGGCTTTAGAATCTAAAGAATTTTGGAAAGGGCAATCGAGACTGGAAATAATCTGAAAGGTTTTGGCAGTTCTGTCTGTTGCCGGGGAGCATATTCAAAGTGGGCTGACTCTGGTGCTTATCAGGTAAAATCAATACCACTTACTTTTCATTTATTAAGAAAATAAAGCGCAGGGGGAAGAAAAATTAAAACGCGTTATAATCTTGCCGAGCTAACAAAGACCGTTTTCAATTAGCCATACCACCTTCCAAGTTTATTATCCACATTTCCCGATAACTTTCAGGTGGCTGTAATCCCCGCTCTCTCCCCGCTGTCACTACCTGGTCTTGGTGTTGGTTTTTAGCGAGGCGTTGTAGGGCATTAATTGGCTTGTGCGACACCGTAATTTTCTTGTTGGAGATTCAGTGAGACACCGTAATTTTCTTGTTGGAGATTGAGGTTCCTTCCATTTTCCCAGGATTGTACATTAATTTGTTAAAAACGTTTTTGTGCTTACGGATTTTTCTTTTGTTTAATTTCTGTGGAATAATTTCCAGAGAAGTAACACTGTTTTTTTTTCCTTTTCAGAAAACTGATTGGGAGGTAGCTATTAAAAGTATTAATAAAAAGAACTTGTCAAAATCACAAATACTGCTTGGAAAGGAAATTAAAATCTTAAAGGTAGGTTTCTTTATGTGGTGTTTCATATTAAGTTATAATTTCTTTTAAATTAAATGACTGCATGATGACATCTCTTGCAATTTTTGGTAATTGGACCCAAGTTGGAGAATTTTCAACTGTTGCGCTCATTTTTGTGTGCTTAGTTTTTTTGCAACACTGAGTGCTTTGGATAGATGTTTATGGCTGTTAGCCAAAGTTGAGAGGGATTCTATGAAAATTGACTTCACCTTCTCATAATTTCTTTTTTTCCCCTAGTTATTTGAGAGGAAGCAGTCCCACTTACACATTGTTTACATCTTCTTTTGACCTTTGCATATTATAATTAAAGTTTTTTGGCCAGGGATTGGGTGGTTGGGGTCTTTTATTTCTTGCAAATTGAAGAAAGTTATTTTCCTCTGAGGTTACCTTTTTAGTTCACTCAGTCATTGTTACCCAGTTGAGATGCTTTGAGGGAAAAAAAAAAAAAGGATTCCATGGTCAAATAGGTTTGGAAAATCCTGTTTACTAAATACTTTCTTGGGGAGTCAACAAAGCACTTGGCTCATTAAAGAAAATGAAAATCAGGGTGTGTTGAACCCAGTGTTTCCCAAATTACTGTGAATGGGTAATCATTATCTGATGCTTATCAGCTTTCCTCAAAACTAATATTCTGTGGTAAACTAATATTCTCTTTGGTAAACATTTATTCTTGAGCTAAGAATTACACTTTGTTTTCTTTCACTGGAATTTTATGCCTCTTGCTCTTAGAAATTGTATATTAAATTTAAAGACTAGCAGGAAGTCTGGGGCCATAATAACTATACCATTTATTTAGTAAATGAAAGTACTTGTCTTGTTAGGAGTCAAAAAATGATGGTGGTAAAAAAACAAAAACTTTTAGGCCCTGAGTAAGGTTTTTGATCAGGCACATTTCTTTAGTAGATTGACTTGTTTCTAGTCTAGCAATATAAGTGTAGTATATATATATGTATATATATATGTATATGTGTCTTTAGTATATTTATGTGTATATATAGTATATATACGTATATATATGTGTCTATATACCTGAATCTATTTTATTTGCATATTATATATATTAAATTAGAATAAATGAAAAATTATAAATTATACATTTCCTTTACAGGAACTTCAGCATGAAAATATTGTAGCACTCTATGATGTTCAGGTACGTTATTTTGGACCTTTTTTTTTTTTAAGTTTGTATGTTAAGGAATTTAAAAAAGTTCTATTTTATACAAATTTAAGTGAATCTTAATGGAAATGGCAAATGACCATAATTATCATTGAAAAGATATATAGCTTGAGTATGTTTATTTATCAAGGTGTAATTAAAATACCATAGAGCAATAAGCTAAATAAGTAATATGTTGAATAAGTAAAATTATTAACAATTGATAATATGCTGTAGGAGCAATTGTATTATAGGTCAAGTACAGGAGTATTGACACCACTGGATATAGCATTTCTGTGCTAAACGTAAAAGGACTCTTGTAGAAAGCAACATTTGTAAATTGTGGAGTACTAAAAAAGAAGTAATAACAAAGAAACCATACATACTCATCCCCCAGATATATCTATGAATATTGTATTATATTTGGAAGTAGGGAGGCTGGGTTCTTAAGTCATCTTCTAAGGCACAGTTTCTTATTGTCAAATGTACCCTTGGAAATCCTTTTAAAAAGCCCTGCTTTGGAGAAAATTACTGTTTTTTTGGGGGGGGCATGCAGTAGCAGATGAAGTAGTTGACTTATACTTAGGAGCAATACTGTTTTTGTGAAAATCCTTTTAATTTTCAGCCCACACACAGCTGGTGCGGTGTTGGCCCTAGGAGGCGCCACAGTTGCTCTCTGCTGCACTCTCACCCCAGGGCAGAGTTCTGCGGCTGAATGGCAGCCCAGCACACGTTATTGACATTTTCCCTTCCTTTAGTTTTGCTCAGTGTGGACAAATTCCAGCAAAGTTAGTGGACATGTTACGTGATTCTGCTGAGTATATTTAGCTAGAGGTAAAACATTTTCTGTATAGACTTGAATTATTCAAATTCGTTTTGTGAGGTTTTGAGTGGCTTCTATGTGCCAGGCGTCATTCTAAGTGCTAAGAATAAAACAGTGAATAACAATAATATCCTTGCTCTCAGTGTGCTTAATTTTATTGGGGTGAGACAAAACAAACTATTCTATATGTTATTTTTTTTCCCCACATGTAGTCATTGGAATGACAAGTCAGTGCCTCATACAGAAAGCATTAAATAGTATTAACTCTAATGGTCCCATTCTTGGAGAGGTACGGAAAAACCTGCCAATTGCAGGGTAGGTCTTGCTTTAAAGGTAGAGGGCATTCTTAGATTTTTTCCTTAATAATTAGAATGAAAATTATTAAGAACCAGCTTTAGTTTTATGTAGGATGAGATGCCATTAGGAAGAACATACACTCTAAAACCTGAATGATGGAACATAACAGGAATTTCAAGGTGCCTACATTAAAATGTTTATTTGTGCACTGTAACTACTGAAACTAATTTATAAAAATATGCTTAAGGAATATCAGTCAAATCAGTATAGTTTTGGGCATTTGACTATCAAAGAGACAAAGTGTTGATCTAATAGTTTAGATTTGCTTCCTTGAAACTACTTTTTCATCACAAGGCACAGAACCTTTAGAGGCTAAGTGCAGTAATTCTGTCAACTTGAATATAATTTGTATTGGCCATCAGTTTTGGAGATTAGTCTAAACTCTATGTACATATTTGTATGTATTTTTGTTTGTAAAAATCGTGTTTCCATTTAGATGACACGTAAACATATTTCCCCCTCTAATTACAAAAGTAATGTTTATTCATAGTTAAAATCATTAAACGTTGCCATTAAAAATGAATAAATTGGAAAGGAAATGACAACTCCCAGAGATAACCACAGTTTGGTGTATTTCTTTTAAAGTTTTCTAAATTTATGTATGTTATTCTGTAGTCATATATACCAAATTTTTAAAACTTTTTATTGTGAGACGTTTGTTAGTATTTTTACAAGAAATGCACCTTGTTTTGTTTAAATTAATGGAACTTGGATACTTTTTTCATATTCGTGTAATACTGTAGGACCAAATGGTAATTTAGTTACTTAAAATCCCCTTTGAAAGACAAAAACAAAAGAACAAAACTCTGTTACAGTGGCGTGGGTGTAGCTCAGTGGCTGAGTGCCTTCTTTGCATAGATGAGGTCCCTGGTTCAATCCCTGGTATTTCCTAAAAAACACCAAACAGACAAAACCCTATTATGACCATTTGGGTTGTTTCTTATTTTTACCTATTAGAAACAGTGCTGCATAGGAGGCTGTGTACATATATCTTTGCATATTTGTGTGAATGTTCCTGCAGAATAAGTTCCTTGAAGTGGAATTGCTAGGTCAAACATTACGGTTACCATGTTGTCTCCCGGCAAATGGCACCAGTGTATTTTGACCAATAGTGACCTTTTTTTTTTTTTAAACAATCTCATAGGAGGAAATATCTTGTTTTGTTTTTCATTTTAAAAATCATTAGTGCGTTGGTCATCTTTGTGTTTTATTTGCCTTTTGTTGATTCTTCTGTGACTTTCCTGTTGTTGTTCTGAGATGCTTCTATTGTGTTCATTTTTCTTACTGATTTCTTGGGCCAGTTAATGAGATGTGCAGGGGTATAGTGGTGAACACAGTAGAAATGGTTCTTGCCCCGGTGGAACTTGCAGTATTTGGGGAAGATGACATGAAGCAAATAGTTACTAACTCTAGGTGTACAAAGCACTGTAAGGGAGAAGTCCTGGAGAGGGATGGAAGAAACAATACAGGGGTTAGGAGAGTGGGGCACCCCACTTTGTAGGCTGAAGAAATACTTTCTGAAGAAATGATGTTTAAACAGACTTGATGGGTGAGTGGAAAGAGGCTGGGCTAGGGGTTGGTGAGAAAAGAGCAAGTAAGCTTCCCAAGCAGACAGGGCCTTCTGTAAAGCCCACAAGACAGGACTAATCGCTGAGTTTAAGGAACGGAAGGAGGCCGGTGTGAAAGGAACACGAGAGTAAGGGAGAGAGTAGTGCTCGAAACACTGGAGAGGTTAGCAGGGGCCAGAAGTAATCTTTATTCTAAAGGGCAGTGCAAAGTCTTTGCAGCATTTTTAAAGCAGGAGGGTGTTACCATTTTCAAAAGATGAATCTCCTTGAGCATCCTGAGCACCAGATAAGCATGGTGGTTTAGGAACTTGCCAGCATGTTTGTCTGGGGTCTGGATAAATATCCACCTCTTGGTAACTTTTAGTATAGTGAGAAAAAGATGATTCTTTGAATAGATAGATGGTGCTGGCAAAACTGAGACAGTTGAGAAGAAATAGTTTGATCTCTGTCTCATTTTCTAAAATAATTTCTAAATGAATTAAAGGCTTAAATATAGAAAATAAATAGTAACAATCTTAGAATAATATTTAGATGACTATATGTAATCCAGGGGATAGGAAAGCATTTTAAATCAAGATAAGAATATCCGGCCCATGCCTTCATCAGGATGGCAGCGTGAGAGGCATCAGGGCTCCGTCCCCACATGCAAGATTTGAACAATCAGCAAGCACTGGCTACAGCGTCTTTCTCAAAGCTCTGGAAAACAGCTAAAGGACAATAGTAATAGGGTGAGGGCCAAATCAAGAAAAAGACTCCTTAAAAGGGGTAGGATCTCTTGGCGCCCCCCGCCCCCACCCAGCATGCATCCCTTCACCCATTAGGGAGGCAGCAGAGTAAGCCTCGTGCATATACTAGGAGCTGCACATACTGGCAGTGTTTATGTCTGGCCCCATCTGTCTGGTGGTGGCCTGAGGAACTTGGATCCCAGAAGTTCCCTACCTGTGGAAGGCTTTCCTACAGAGCACCACGGTGGAGGAGCAGTCAGGTGCCTGCCTGGGACAAGGGATTGCTGGCTCTACCACTTAGAGTAGGTGCCTGGGCCTGGCTGGGAGGAAATTGTTTCCTAGGGAAGAGGGGACGTTCCTGTTTTTGTAAATGGGGAATATCCTAGAACCACATACACATGCCCATGATTAGACAGGACATAGGCTCAGAAAGGACCAGGGAGACCCCTGCCTTTGGCCTGGAGCTATTCACCAAACTCCTTGTCTGAATAAACCCTGAAGCAGCACACTCACACCAGCCACTCTGCCACTCTGCAAGCAGAGAAAGATATTTTGTTGTTGTTGTAGTTAGCTCCTGCCACTCAAGGAAAGCCCAATCATAGCACTAGCTGGATAATGAGCTTAAGGAACAGCTTAAGGAACAGATGCTTCAGAGTTTAAATTCCAGCGATAATACATTAAAATACCAAAATGTCAGGTTTCAACAAAAGGTTACAAAGCATAAAAAGAAATAGGAAGTGAAGGCCCAGGCAAAGGCATTAGAAACCATCAGTGAGGAGGAACAGACCTGAGACAAGACTAGACAGACTTTTAAAGAAATCAATTTTATTGATGCATATTAATAAAACATACAGTCCATCCAAAGTATACAATCAGTGGTATTTGGTATAATCACACAGTTGTGCATTCATCACTTCAGTCATTATTAGAGCATTTTCAGTATAATAATAATAATATAATAAAGCAGACCAAAAAAACCACAACAAACCCTCGACCCCTTAATATCACCTGTCAATCTCTCTCTGCTTCCCCTGCCGTACATAGCTACTATTCTGTTTCCATCTCCAATTTATTTGTATATTTTGTATAGATGAAGTCAAACAATATTTAGTACTTTTTGTCTAGCTTCTTCACTTAGTGTATTTCCTTTATTTATTTTGTCAACCCTTAATGGAAGATTATTAATTACTACTATATATTACTGTCTGTAGTTTGATTTGGTTGTCTGATATTAACATCTTGTAACATTAACATACATTCGTTCAGTTTCAAAGAAAAACAGTCTTATATACACATTATTACCCATACTCATATTTCATGTGAGGTTTCAGTGTGCCATACAGTCCCATGTTGTTAATACATTTTTAAGCTTTTTTCTAGTAACGTACATGATCTTAGACTTTCCCTTTCAACCAGTATACTTATATATTAGCACTGCTAGTTACAAACATTATGGTGTGCTTTCACTATTTCTATTCATTTCCAAAGATTTACAAACTTTTTACCATTTTGGCACAGATTAACCCTTAGCTTTTTGTTCTCTAACTTCGTTCTATTTTCTGGTGACCTATATTCTAGTTATTAATTCCATGAGTTTACACAGTATTAGCACAATCAGGATTTGTTTTTTCATGCCTGGCTTGCTTCACTTAACATAATGTCCTCCAGTTTCATCCATGTTGTTATATGCTTCACGACTTCATTTTTTCTTTCAGCTACATAATACTGCATTGTATGTATACACAATTCATTTATCCGTTCATTGGTTGACGGACACCTGGGCTGTTTCTGTTCTTTTGGCAATTGTGAATAATCGACCACCGATATACAGATATCTGTTTGTGTCCCGGCTCTCAGTCCTTTTGGGTATATATACCTAGTAGTGGTATTGCTGGGGTCACATGGCAAATCTGTATTTAGCTTCCTTAGGATCTGCCAAATGGTCCTCCACAGTAACTACCATGCAGTGTTCCCACCAACAGTAAGTGTTCCTACTTTTCCATATCCTCTCCAATATTTGTAGTTTTCTTTTTTTAAAGAATTTTATTATTTTATTAAAATTTATTTATCTGCCTCCCCTTCATTGTTTCTGCTCGCTGTTTGCTTTCTATGTGCTCTCTGTGTTTGCTTGTCTTTTTAGGAGGTACTAAGAACTGAACCTGGGACCTCCCATGTGGGAGGGGGGAGCCCTGTCCCTTGAGCCACCTCTGTTCCCTGCTTGTTATGTCGGTCATTGTGTTACCTCATGTGTCTCTTTGTTGTGTCATCTTGTTGCGTCTGCTTGCTGTGCCAGCCCGCTGTCTTGCTCGTCTCCTTTAAGAGGCACAGGGAACTGAACCTGGGACTTCCCATGTGGTAGATGGATGCCCAGCTGCTTGAGCCACATTTGCTTCCCCTATCTTTTTTTTTTTTTGAATTAATTTATTGAAGTATATCATTTATATATAAACATACATGAACAATAAGTTTATAGTAATAGTTGTGAACTTATAAAATAAACATGTATAATATCATACAGGACTCTCATAACTCACCCTACCACCAATACCTTGCATTGTTGTTAAACCTTGTTAACTAATGATTAAAGATCATTGTCAAAATATTACTACTAACCAAAGTATTTTTCCCCCAAGCCACCCTATTATTTTTATATCATTTATATATGAACATACATAAGTAGGTGTCTAGTAAAAATTGTGAACTTAGAAAGCAAACATGTATAACATTATATAGGGGTCCCATCCATCAACCCTCCACCAACATCTTGCATTGTTTTGAGACATTTGTTATAGATTATGAAAGAGTATTGTCAAAATCTTACTACTAATTATAGTCCTTATCTTACATTTGGTGTGTTTTTCCCCCAACCCACCCTATTATTTTTAAAATATATTTTGTATGACAGAAGTTGTAAACTCATAAAACAATCATGCACATGTGCAGAAATTTCAGACAGCACCCCTCTATCAACACACCACACTGGTGGAACATTTTTTACAGATAAGATAATATTCTGATTGTTACCATGTCCATAGTGTACATTTGGCTCACATTTTTCATACTGCCTCATTATCAACACAGGACATCTTGGTATAGATGCAAGAATGTTATATTATTGCTGACCAGAGTCCATATGTCACTCCAGTTGTATTTTTCCCATGCTTCACATTCCCACCACCTTGCAGTAGTGAGGTACATTTGCTCTGGCTCACAAAGGGCACTCTTGCATCTGTACCATCAACCACAATTCTCATCCACCTCTTGGTTTACTGTGCTATTCAGGTCCTAGATTATTCTCAAGCATTCTGTCAGTTGGCATTTACATCCCTAGACTACCATTTTCAACCACATCCCCATTTATAAACGAGCTGTTACTCATTATTTGTTACCATCCGCTCTATACATTTCCACACTTTTACAGTAAAGCTAATTAAAACTTCTACATACATTAAGCATTAGTAGTCCATCTCAGTCCTCCTCATCTCCTTCAAGAATCTACCATCTACCACCAGGTCTTGAAGACATTTCCTAAAATTTCTTTTTAGAAGCTTTACAGTTCTTGCTTTTACTTTTAGATTTTTGATCCATTTTGAGTTAATTTTTGGATAAGGTATGAGATAGGGGTCCTCTTTCCTTCTTTTGGCTCTGGATATCCAGGTCTTTCGGCACCATTTGTTGAATGGACTGTTCTGCCCAAACTGTGTGGGTATGACAGGCTAGTCAAAAATCACTTGGCCATACATGTGAGGGTTTGTTTTTGAACCACCAGTTTGGTTTCATTGGTCTTTGTGCCTGTCTTTATGTCAGTACTATGCTGTTTTTTTACCACTATACCTAGGTAATATGATTTAAAGTCTGGAGATGAGGGTTTGCTTTTCCTTTTTATGATTTTTCTGCTTATTCGGACCCCTTACCCTTCCAAATAATTTCGATGATTGTGTTTTCACTTTTTTTTGTTTTTAATGCTGGTGGAATTTTTATCAGGATTGCATTGAATCTGTATATCAATCTGAGTAGAATTGACATCTTAATGATAGTTAGTTTTCCAATCCATGAATATGGATGGTCTTCCAGTTATTTAGGCCTTTTTTGATTTCTTTTAACAGTGAGTTGCTGTGTTCTGAATACAAGTGCTTTACATTGTTGATTAAGTTTATTCCTGACTATTTGAGTTTTATCTACCATATTTTATTTTTACCACTCTTTTGATACTTTTATTGATATAATCTGCATTTCTAGACTGTCTTCCAGGCCTTTCTCTCCTGTCTTTTCTTTTTGGGCTCTAGCATACTCTAGGATTTCCTGAAAATCTCGTCTCTTGCTTAGAAATTCTCTCAGTTTCTGTTTATCTGTGAATATTCTAATTTCGCCCTCATTTTTGAAAGACAGTCTTGCCGGATATAAGATTCTTGGCTGGAAGTTTTCTCTTGTAGTGTCTTAAATATATCAGACCACTATCTTCTTGCCTCCATGGTTTCTGGTGAGAAATCAGCATTTTATCTTATTGATTATCCCTTATATGTTATGCATTGCTTTTCTCTTGCTGTTCTCAGAATTGTGTCTTTGTCTTTGCCATTTGACATTCTGATTAGAGTATGTCTTGAAGTTGGTCTATTTGGATTTTTTTGGGTGGGAGTACATTGTGTTTCTTGGACATGGATATCTACATCCTTCAATGGGGTTGGGAAATTTTCTACCATTATTTCTTCAAATATTTCTTCTGCCCCCTTTCTTGTCTCTTCTCCTTCTGGGACACCTGTGACACACATGTTAGCCGCCTTTTGCTGTCATGTAGTTTCCTGAGATGATGTTCAAATTTTTCCATTCTTCGTCTCTTTTGTATGTTCACTTTCAGAGGCCATTCTTTCAAGTTCACTAATCCTTTCTTCTGCTTCCTCAAATCTACTATTACATGATTCCAGTGTTTTTAAAATTTCATTTATTGCACCTCTCATTCCCATAAGATCTGCTATTTTTCTGAGTATGCTTTCAGATTCTACTTTGTGCTGATCCTGTGTCATATCCTTAATCTCTTTAGCCATCCCATTAAATTTATTAAGGAGATTTGTTTGAATATCTATGATTAGTTGTCTCAACTCCTTTATGTCATCTGGAGGCTTATCTTCTTTCTTTAACTGGGCCATATCTTCCTGTTTCTTGGTGTGGATTGTAATTTTTTGTTGGTGTCTTGGCATCTGGCTTACCAGAGTATTTATTCTAAATGCAGTTTTTCTTTTTAGTTTAGGGCTTCCTGCCCTTTCTGTCTTGCTGGTTGTGTAGTAGGAGCCAAGGATGTAATTGGTGCTATAAGCTGTGGAGGCTCAAGCTGCCCTCATTTCCCCAGGGACCCATGAAGCTTCTCCTAACTTTCTCCTTTGCCATGGGTAGGGACAGAGTTTCAGCTGTGTGGAATAATCCAAGTCATGTAGGCCTGGACTGTAGTTGCCCAGAGAGACTGATGAAGCTTCACGCCCCTTTCTCCCCTGCTTGGGACAGGGATGGAGCTGCAGGTGTGGGCAGCAATCTATGCAGTGTGGGTGCAAGATGACTGCAGTGGGTTGGTACAGGGCCTGGGGCCTTGGCTAGAGCTGCAGGCTGATCTGGATGGAAAGAAGCTGGTCCCCACCAGCCCTGGAATTTTCAGTCCACCCCACTTCCCCTCATGCCAGGTCTAGAGTTAAGATGGCAGCTACCGGCCTCTTTCTGGTTTTGACAGGCTCAAACTTTAGCTCTTAGGATTATACTTTAGCCCACTGAATTTACTCATTAGTAGCTGAAATTGTTGCCCAACCGTCTCTTCCCTATCTGTTTTTGGGAAGTGGAGCTTTCAATTCCAGCTGTGGAACAGCTCCTGAGGTGGCTTGTGTCTCCAGTGGAGGATGGGCACTGGCCTCTGTGGCGTGGAGCGCTCTACTTCTAAATCTTCTCTGAAGATGGGCAGTTCCTCTTTCCATTCCTTCAAGGATGTCGCAGGATTCACTTCTGGTCTCCTGAAGCCCCCAAACAGGTGCTTCAGCTAACTCCAGAGAGCCCTGGGTGTTTGCTAACTGCCCTGTAGCAGGAACTAACTCTTGGAACTCCTTACTCTGCTGCCATCTTGCTGGTTTAGTGTTCTCCCTATCTTTTTTTTTTTAAAGATTTATTTTTATTTATTTAATTCCCCTCCCCTCCCCCGTTGTCTGTTTTCTGTGTCTTTTTGCTGCGTCTTGTTTCTTTGTCCGCTTCTGTTGTCGTCAGCGGCACGGGAAGTGTGGGCGGCGCCATTCCTCGGCAGGCTGCTCCCTCCTTCGCGCTGGGTGGCTCTCCTTATGGGTGCACTCCTTGCGCGTGGGGCTCCCCTACGCGGGGGACACCCCTGTGTGGCACGGCACTCCTTGCGCACATCAGCACTGCGCATGGGCCAGCTCCACACAGGTCAAGGAGGCCCGGGGCTTGAACCGCGGACCTCCCATGTGGTAGACGGATGCCCTAACCACTGGGCCAAAGTCCGTTTCCCTCCCTATCTTTTTAATAGTGGTCATTCTAATACTTGTGAAATATCTCCTTGTAGCTTTGAAATGCATTTTCCTAGTCACTAGTAATGTTGTTTCCTTTTCACAATCTCCGTTTTTTTCATGTGTTTTTTTGCCATTTGTATTTCTTCTTTGGACAAATGTCTGTTCAAGTCTGTAGTAGTTTGATATGTTTTATGAATTCCAAAAATAGATAATGGATTATGTTTTTAAACTGGTCTGTACCTGGGTGTGATTAAATTATGATTAGTTCTTGAATTGGGCCACGTCAGTAGGATGTTGAGTCCCCACTCCCTTGGTGAGCGAGGACTAACAGATAAAATTATATGATAGAGCAGAGGAGTTAGTTGGAGTTTTGATGTTGGGATTTTGAGCTGGAGCCCCACGAAGTAAGCATACAGAGGAGCTTGGTCTTGAGGAAAGAGAGAAGGCCCCAGAAAGAGACACAAGCTGTTCACGTAGTAGTTTGCAGCTGCAGAGACCAGTGAATGAGCAGCTAAGCCTAGAAAGAGGCAAGTCCCAGGAAGAGAGGAACCCAGGAAGCCTGAACCCTCACAGATGTTGGCAGCCATCTTGCTCCAACACATGAAAATAGATTTTGGTGGGAAGCAGACTTGGCCCAAAGGACAGGGCACATGCCTACCACATGGGAGGTCCACGGTTCAAACCCTGGGCCTCCTTGACCCGTATGGAACTGGCCCATGGTCAGTGCTGATGCGTGCAAGGAGTGTCGTGCCACGCAGGGGTGTACCCCGTGTAGGGGAGCCCCACGTGCAAGGAGTGCACCCCGTAAAGAGAGCCACCCAGCACGAAAGAAAGTACAGTTAAGTCTGCCCAAGAATGGTCCCGCACACACGGAAAGCTGACACAACAAGATGACTCAACAAAAAAAACACAGATTCCGGGTGCTGCTGATAAGGATAGAAGCGGTCACAGAAGAACACACAGCGAATGACACAGAGAGCAGACAACTGAGGGGGCGGGGACGGGGAAGGGGAGAGAAATAAAAAAAAAAAGGGAAATACACTTTGGTGAGGGAAGTAACTTATGCTTATGGCCTGGTGTCTATAAGCTCCTACCCCAAATAAATACCCTTTATAAAAAACCCACCAGTGTCTCGTATTTTGCATCAGCACCCCTTTGGCTGACTAATACACCTTGTTCCTAGGAAATGTACATGGCAGTATTAAGTGTTCAAGGAGTATGATTTATGTAACATTTATTCAAGTATTCAGAAAATGGATTGATAAATAACCAGCCAGCTAGCTAGATGAATAAATGGAGAGAATGATAGAGCATTGTGGCAAAATGTTGAAATTGGTGGATCTCGATATCTAGGAGGGTAAGATAAGGTATATGCAATAGAAGGGAACCAGCTTGATAAATGTCATAACATTATACTGTAAAAAAGAAGCCTGGCACATACAACTACTGTATGATTCTGTTGGTGTGAATTTGAATAAGAGACAAAACTCAGTTATGGTGATAGAAATCAGGGAGATCAGACCAGAGGTTGCCTCTTGGTAGTTGAGATTGACTGCAAAGGGGCATAAAGGAACTTTCTGGGGCAGTGGAAATGTCTGTACTTTGATGAGAGGGGTGGCTACATAGGTGTTTTTATCATGTTAGCATGTATGAATTATACCTCAAAAATGCAGAAAAGGTATTTTTTACAAATACTGACAGATAATAGTTTGTGAAAATCTCTATCTGTCGTATACAATGATGTGTCCCAAAGATATTCCCCAAACTTGTTTTAGTTTTATGTTCAAATACTGTCTTCTCAATGAAGCCTTCTTTAGCCCTCCTAAATCAAATTGGAATCCCTTCTCATGCATGCTCTATACCTCTTCCCTACTTTTTCCCCAAAACACTTACACCCTCGAACATACATCATATATTTATTTTGTCTTCTGACCCTTCCTCTTTAGAATATAAGCTTACTGAGGGTAAGGCATTTTTTATCTATTTGCTTACTGTTCTCTAATCAGCGCCTACTATATACAACAGTGTTGTATATAGTAGGTAGTTTAAAAATATTTGAATCAAGAGGAATATTTGTTATCGTTAAAAACACACATGCCCATGGCAAGCTGAGTGCATGCATGGTGAGTTGAATGCCCATGTGGGTGCCCTCGTGGCAAGCCGAGTGCCCAGTGGTGAGCTGAGTGCCCTCGTGAGTGCCCGTGTGGTGAGCCAGTGCCCGTGCAGTGAACCAGCACCTGCGTGGCAAGCCGAGTGCCTGCTCAAGTAAGTCACGCAGCAAGATGATGGTACAACAAAAGAGAGACAAAGGGAAAAGTCAAGGTGAAGCACAGTAGAGACCAGGAACTGAGGTGGCACAATTGACAAGGAACCTCTCTCCACATCAGAGGTCCCCAGGATTGAATCCTGGTGAATCCTAGAGGAGAAAGATGAGAAGAGAAAACAAAAAGAGAAATAGATACAGAAGATCATACAGCGAATGGGCATAGACAGCAAAAACAGCATGGTGGGAGAGTAGGAGTGGGAAGGGGAGAAAAAAATACACATGCCTTTTTACTAAGAAATGCTGAATATGGTCACGTAACCCATAGCTTATTATAAAAGAATGAGAATTAGGGTATATGTGTCAGAATCATTGTATCATTGCTTATAATGGGCAAAATTGGAATGTTCCTTAATAAGGAAATGGTTGAATAAACAGTGGTATTTCTACGTTATGAAATGTAACACAGCTATTAAAAAGGAGCTATACATCCAGTTGACTTGAGGGATTTACATAGTGTATTATTGAGTGAGAAAAGTAACATTCAGATATATATTTATAAAATAGGTCTTTTCAAAACAAAATGTGAATGTATTTGTGTGTATGTGTGTATATATATATGTTTAATTTATAATTATATGAGCAGGAGAAAGATAGGAAGGATACAAACCAGATATAAACATTGGCTGCTTACAGGGGGGATGTGACGGTAAGCAAATAAATATAAATGGATTACATTTTTAAATGTAAAATAAATGTAAATGGATGAACCTGGAGGACATTATGTAGAGTGAAACAACCAGACACAAAAGGACAAGTACTGTATGATTGCCCTATTATGAACTAAGTATGTTGTGTAAGCTCATGGAGTTAATAATTAGAATATAGGTCACCAGCAAATAGAGAGGGTAGAGAATGGAAAGCCAAGGGTTAATCTGTGCAGACTTGGTAAAAAGGTTGTTTGTAAATCTTTGGAAAAGAATAGAAATGGTAAAGCATATCATGGTGTTTGTAACTAGCAGTGCTGTTGTATGGGTATGACAGTGACTGAAAGGAAAAGTCTAAGGCCATGTATATTACTAAAAGGAAGCCAAGAACTGTTAACATTGGGACTCTGTAAGATAGAAAAACTGCATGTAAAACACGAGTCTGGGTGATACTGCATATATATAGGACTGTTTTTACAAAATATAAATACAAAATATACTAGAGAGAAGGAAAAAGAATAGCTGTGTATGGCAGGGGAAGCATAAAGAGATTGAGAGATAATGAGTTTTTTTTTTTAATTATTGGAATAATGAAAGTGCTCTAAGAATGTTTAAAGTGATGAATGTATGAATATGTGATTACACTGAATACCATTGTACATTTTGGATGGATTTATGCTTTATCACCATGTATCAATTTTGACTTGTTCAAAAAAAAAAAGCCCATGATAGAATAAAAAGCATGCGTTCTTTGAGTGTGAGTGTGTCTTCAGATAGGTGCATGGGGGAAGCTGTTGTGGCTCAGCTGATAGAGCGTCCACTTACCATGTGGAGGGTCCAGGGTTCTGTACCCA
This sequence comes from Dasypus novemcinctus, assembly GCF_030445035.2. Classification (NCBI taxonomy): domain Eukaryota; kingdom Metazoa; phylum Chordata; class Mammalia; order Cingulata; family Dasypodidae; genus Dasypus; species Dasypus novemcinctus. The sequence goes on along the minus strand of NC_080693.1, from coordinate 15,628,762 downwards.
GGGCCTCCTGGCCCACGCGCAGTGCTGCCACGCAAGGAGTGCCATGCCACGCAGGGGTGTCCCCCACTTAGGGATGGTCCACAGGCAAGGATTGTGCCCTGCAAGAGAGCCGCCCCGTGTGAAAAAAAACGCAGCCCACCTGGGAGTGGCGACGCACACACGGAGAGCTGATGCAGCAAGATGACGCAACAAAAAAAAAAATGGCACAGTGTTCGGGTGCCACATTGCAAGAATGTAAGCAGACACAGAAGAACACACAGTGAATGGACAGAGAGTAGACAACGGGGGGTGGGAAGGGAAGAGAAATAAATAAATCTTCTAGAAATAAATAGGTGCATGGAAGCATGATCACTAACATCTTAATAGGGCATCTCTCAGATGGTGAGGTTAAAGTGAATTTTTCTTTTTTCAGTAGGCATGTATCTTTATAATAAAAAAGCAGTTTTCTTTGTGGGGAAACAGTATCCACTTTTGCTTGTTTCGTTCTATAATCATTGGGAAATCTTAAAATTTTTTTGTGTTAACTTGTATACAACATATTTCTCATTTTACCATTTTCAGGTGTACGGTTCAATGATGTTAATTACATTTACAGTGGTGTTACATCACCACCATCCATTACCAAAATTTTTCTGTCACCCCAAACAAACTCTGTTCCCATTAAGCATTAAGTCCCCATTCCGTACTTCTAACCCCACCCATGGTTCTCATTGGGCCATCTTTTGATTATTAATTGAACTACCAGGAAGGAAGTGCATATAATTGAGTATCAGACTTAGCCATTATGGTTAGAGAAAGAAATATTGTCCATTATAAATTAATTGGCATGGTGGTGTATTAACATATATAAAACACTGGCTGCTCCATGGAAAAAGTGTAGGACTGGATATGGGCAGCCATTTAGGAGGCTGTTGGCATGAGTCTGGGTGACAGAGAATGGCAGCACCAGTGGTGATGAGGAGACCTGGACAGATTGGCAAGATATTTAGGAGATTGAATTAGTAGTATTTGGGTACTTGGACTATAGGAGATGAAAAGGGAATCAGAGTAGACAGCACTTTGTCATATGTATTAAAACTTGTTTTGTGGGAGTTTTCTTATTTTAGCCTCTCTTTATATGGAAATTCTTACATAGTTATTTTTATCCATCTGTTCATTAATGACCATTAGGTTTCATTTCATGTAAAGATTTTTCCACCCCAGGATTATAAAAATGTTCCCGCATATTATTTTCTTCTAGTCCTTATGGTTTCATTTTTTCACATTTATATTTTGGATTTCTGGAATTTATGTGCAAAGGAATCATGTGAAGACCAAACTTACTTTCTAGAAAGCGCCGTCCCCTCCCCCCCATTATCCCCCCCATTATCCAGTTTTACCCGTTTTTGAGGATAATTGCAGAAGAAAATGACATTTTTTTGGTAGGACTGTTAAAAACTTAGGATTTAGGCAATTTGAAGAAGGATAAGCAAATTAGGTTCAGATTAGGCAGATACTTAGTTTTCAATTTATAAATTTATTTGAGGTCAGTGTGCTGTATTGTAAATATTTTGCACTTTTGGTGTAGTTCGTATTATTGAGATATGAACAAAGTTTTTTTCATGAACTTGTGCTGTTTTGTATCTAGTCGGTACTAGAAATGGGTTTAAATTTGTTGTGTTTTGCAGCTCCACGATTTTTAGCGTATGATCTAAGAGGAAGAGCCCTGAGGGGAAATAAGGAGAATTCAGTTTAGGACCTTGTTAACAACCTCTCCCCCAATAAGTGAGGAGGATGATTCCTACCCTGCTTATTCATAGGATGCTGTGAGGATAAACTGAGGTGGGCTAATACCAGGCACCCCAAAGGAAAAAAACCTGAGGATTGCAAGAATGGGGTGTTTGCTCTTATCCTATGGGGTAACTCACAGGAGCTGCCTGAAGGGTAGAGAATGAATTAAGAAATGTAGCAGAGCTATGAGAGGATTTGGGTCTTTGGAACCAGGAGCTTTTCTTTGAATCTTTCTCTTGTTATTTATTTTCTGTTTCTTTGAATCATACTGCAGTTTTCCCCATTTCTGCATCTGGGCATCTGAATTCGGCTGGAGAGAATTACCTACTCATGCTGTCTGACTTTATTCAACTTCAGGAATTTATAATTTTTTAAATTTAGTGTTTAAATTCACTTTCTTGATCGTTTAAATTACAAAAGTAATAGATCCTTGGTGTAAAACAGTTCAAATGGTCTAGTAGTACATAAGGTAAAAAAGGGGGCCCTCTTCTTTTACTTCCCTTTATTTCCTTTTTCTGGAAGAAACCATTGTTATGTGTCCTTCAAGACTTCATTTTTAATTTTTAAATGCATATACTTTTTTTTTTTTAACAGATATGGCATTTTTAAAAAGAGGCATACTGTGCTAAGGTCATCTTTCCAAATCAAGACTTCCTTGTTAATTTTTTATTATTTTTATGCTCCTTCCATCCCAGGCATTTCCCTAAGAGTAGAAGCAATAAAAATGGCTTGTTGCTATGTTTTCCCCTTCTTTTCCACTATCCTCCCCCCCCACCATTCCGGTGTTGAAATGGGTTTTTCAAGGGAAGTCTCTAGATGAGGAATTTCTGGATGATAGGGTGTGTTCTGGATACTGTCAGTGTACTGGTTTATACTCTTTACCAGCAGGTGTTGGAGTGATTCAGTTGCTCCATATCCTTGCCAACACTTGGCAGTTTTACCTATTCTGGTGGGTATCTTTCTGTGGTTTAATTAGCAGTTCTCTGATGACTACTGAATCACCTTTTATGAGTTTGTTAGCCATTTAAATATCCTTTTTGTGAAATTCCCATGGGAGTCTCCTGCCCTTTTTTTTTTTTCTCTTTTAGATTGTTGGTCTTTGCTGTTGATTTGGAAGAGTTCTTTATATATTGTGGATATGAGTCCTTGGGTGTATATATGTGTTGTAAATGACTGTGACAACTTGTGACTTTCCTTTTTACTCTTTGAATGGTTTATTTTGATGAACAGATATTCTTAATTTTACTTTTGTACAGTTTATCATATCTTCCCTTTATATTTCTGGTTTTGTGCTGTATTTTTACATACCCAGATGTCATGAAGATGTTCTCCTGTGTTTCTTTCCAAAAGCTTTATTGTTTTTTTACATGTAGCTCTGTAATCTTCCTAGAAATCATTTTTGTATATGGTATGAGGTGGGTCCAAGAATCTATTCTTTTTTTTTTACAAGTGGCTAGCCAGTTTGTCCATGATCATTTGTTGACTAGACAGCCTTTTTCCTTCTTACTGTATTGTCAGTTTTGTCATAAATTAGTGACCACATATGTGCGGGCCTTCTGTTTTTTTCCAAATTGTTATAGTTTTAGTATGTCTTGATATCTGGTAGGTAAGTCCTTCAACGTTTATTTTTATTCTGGATTATATATTTAGTTATTCTTAGCCTTTTGCATTTGTGCATAATTTTTTTTTAGAGGTATCAGGGCTGGGGAATGAGGCCCCAGAGCTTGTATATGGGAAGCCAGTGCGCGACCACTGAGCTACATTGACTCCCCTGAGTTGTTTTTTCCTTTGTTTGCTTGTTGTTTCTTCATTTGTTTTTAGGAGGCACGGAGACTATTTCTCTGTGGGAAAGTTTTTTTTTTTTAAGGTACTACTGGGACTGGGGATTGAACTTGGGACCTTGTATGTGGGAAGCCAGCTCTCAACCACTGAGTCACATCTGCTCCCAAGTTGGTTGGTTCTTTTGTTTGCTTGTGCTTTTTTTTTTTTTAACTTTAGGAGGCAGTGGGAACTGAACCCCAGGACCTCCCATGTGGAAGCAGTCATTCAACCGCTTGAGCCACATCTGCTCCCCTTTGGGAAAGCTTTAAATTACAGTTCAATTTATTTTATAGATATGGAACTTGTCAAATTTTTCTGTTTCTTGTTGGTTTTATTAAGTTGTGTTTTTCTAGAAATTTGTCCATGTTATCTAAATCTGCACATTTTGGCACACAGTTTGTAATATCCTTTTCTTCAAAAAAATTTTTTTTTTTTGGAGTTAAGGAGTTTGAGTAGGCAGCTTTTAGAATGAAATAAAGTATGTCTTTAATTTTGTTGATGGAAGAGCTGGGGAGGAGTTGAAGATTTCTTTTGTTCAAGATTTATTTATTTATTTTCCTCCCTTCCCCTCCTCCTGCCCTGCTGTTTTTGCTGTGTTGTCTTGTCTTCTCATTTTCTCTTCTCTAGGATTCACCGGGATTTGATCCTGGAGACCTTATAGGGAGAGAGATTCCCTGTCAATTGCACCACCTCAGTTCCTGGTTTCTGCTGTGCTTCACCTTGACTCTTCCCTTGTTTTCCTTTTGATGCAGCATCATCTTGCTGCGTGACTCACTCGCGTGGGGCATGCTTTTCTTTTTCATCAGGAGGCCCCAGGGATCAAACCCAGGTCTTCCCATATGGATGTGAAAACTATCACTTGAGCCACATCCGCTTCCCTAGATTTCTTGATATTAGGAAAAGGAGGATAAAACTTCTGTGCAGGTATGAAAAACCCTTGGTGCACTGGTGCACAGGTTAGTGTGCCTTATTTTTCAGCCTTTCTGGGCCTACCAGTATCTCTTTCCAAGTTCTTCCCCAGTACCATTTGATTTTCAGTTTGTCTGTAGATGCCTTGATTGGTCTGTTAAAGAATGAACACTTTTTCTCTCCTTTTGCTGACTTTCCTGGTTCTTGAAACCACTCGTGCTCCAGATTATGTCAGTGCTTTATTTTTAAGATTTATTTAATTTATTCCCCCCCGCCATTGTCTGCTCTCTTGTGTCCATTCGCTGTGTGTTCTTCTGTGTCCGCTTGCATTCTTGGTGGCGCTAGGAATCTGTGTCTCTTTTTTGTTGTGTCATCTTGCTGCATCAGCACTCCGTGTGTGTGGTGCCACTCCTGGGCAGGCTTTGCTTGTTGCGGGGGGCGGCTCTCCTTGCGGGGCACACTCCTTGTGCGTGGGGCTCCCCTATGTGGGGGACACCCCTGTGTGGCATGGCACAGCTTGCGCTCAGCAGCACTGCACGTGGGCCAGCTCACCACATGGTCCAGGAGGCCCAGGGTTTGAACCCTGGACCTCGCATATGGTAGGTGGATGCTCTATCAGTTGAGTCACATCTACTTCCCTCAGTGCTTTATTTTTGAACATGTGCACTGTTTTCTAAAGGGAGCCTGAAATAAAGGGGACATTTAAGAGAGTATTGATTGACCATGTGGAGCTTTTCATTGCTTCAGAGGTAGGCAAAGGAAGATTTTACATGGGAAGTCAAGGATGACAAAAACATTTCTTACTATTTATTGAATGAGTGAATGAATGAATGAGTGGAGAAAACTACCTATATATACCCCCCAAATGGTGCATACCATAAAGAGAATTTGACCTCTTCATACTATGTAAGCAGAAGTTTGTGACTATTTAGTTTCCCCTTAAGAATTCCTGCTCTTAGTGCCTGTGTGGCAAACCAAGTGCCCGTATGGCAAGTTGAGTGCCTGTGTGGTAAGCCAGTGGCCATGCAAGTGAGTCACGCAGCAAGATGATGATGCAACAAAAGCGATATAAAGGTGAAGTGCACAGAGATCAGGAACTGAGGTGGTGCAGCTGACAGGGAACCTCTCTCCACATCAGAGGGCCCCAGGATCAAATCCTGGTGAATCCTAGAGGAGAAAGATAAGACAAAAAAAAAGAAATGTATACAGAAGATCACACAGAGAATGGACACAGATAGCAAAAACAGCAGGGTGGGGGAGGGAGGAATTAAATAAGTAAAATCTTAAAACAAGAATTCCTCCTCTCTTCTCTTTAATGGTTAGGATGTACTGCTATTATGTTACTAAGCAACACTGATTTGAGGTAATATTTTTATATGTCATACTCAAGAAGAAGAAAATAATACTGAGAATCATTAATGTTTAGTGATTTCTCAGTGTTTTTACGAATGATAGACTATTTTAGACTGGCCAGGTTTTGTGATTAAAACTATCCAGCTCATAATTGATATGATTTAACTCTTAGAACTGAATTTTATTTTTATTTATGATAAAAAGATCTTATTTCTAGTCCTTTTGAGGAATGAGTGGAATAAATTATTCTAAGCCACTCAGTTGATTGCAGGACATAATTGAACATTCACATCTTGAATTGTGGCAACCAAGGTCCTTGGTAAATGTGGTGAAGCAACTTGGTGGCCTTCCCTTGACTTGTTCCTCTTGGCACAGAAGTACCCCTAGTCTAGCTGTTGTGAAAGACCAGTTTTTATTTCCAATCTGTTATGAGTTGGTACTTTTACAAAATACAATAAAAATAATTTGTTATAAAAAGGACATATAACTAGAATTCTGAAGTTCTTATTAATTCAACAAATGTATTGATTCAAATTGCCCTAAGCTTTTAAAAAAACGTTTCACTTAGTTTCGGTATTATCTCATTGTGGGCTCAGCAGATGGTTTGCTGAGTGGCACTGGTCCTTGAACTGTGCTCTAGGTAGCTCTTTTCTAGACTTGCCTCCTTTCTGTCCTACTGTTTTCCTATAGAACATCTTATCCTTGAGGTTAAGCACCTGCGGAAGCCAAGTGCTACTGGGAACAGTTAACTCTTGATTCACATTTGAGCACTGGCTCAAGTTAAGCCATAGGGAAGCCCAATTTAAAATTTAATTAACATAAGAAAATGGCCATTGAAGAGTTGGCTAACCCATCTTTGAATTTCTTACCCAAGCAAAAGACCAAGAGCTGTTTGACTATGAGAAACTTGATAAAAGTCCTTAAATCAATTCCTTAAATTCAGTCTGTAACCAATTTATGGTGAAACGTTTTCCCTTTGGCAACAACTCCCTGGTAATGTGATTGCCCAAAATAAACAAACATTTTAAAAAACCCAGAAAAACAAAAATACTAAGGGTATCTTGGGTCATGTATTCTAGTAATCAGATGGCACATTTAGCATTGCTGGGTGGATTGTCAATTCAGTTTGCTGCTCTAAATCATAAGCCTTCCCTGAAACCAGAGAAGTTTTCTTTCTTTTTTTTTTAAACACAAGTGATAAATTTACCATGTTTTTTTCTTAGTTATTTTAGGTCCCTCTAACAAAAAGATTAATCTTCTAGTTCTTTCCATAAATAGAATTGAACTTGATGATGACTTTAGTGATACCAGAACTTGATTTGGGAGAGCAGATGTGGCTCAAGCAGTTGAGCACCTGCTTCCCACGAGGGAAGACCTGCGTTTGTACCCATGCCTCCTAAAACACAAACGAACAAGGAAAACAAATGGAAAAAAAACAATTCAGGGTAGCCGATGTGGCTCAGTGGTTTAGTTCCAGCTTCCCATATGAGGACCAGGGTTCAATCCCTAGCCCCTGGTACCTTAAAAAAAAAACAACTTGATCTGGGGGAGCAGGTGTAGCTCAGTGGTTGAGCTCCTGCTTCCTATGTTTGAGGTTCCAGGTTCAGTCCCCAGTGCCTACTTAAAAAAGATGGAAAAAGGCGGCAGGCTTGGCCCAGTGGCTAGGGCATCCGTCTGCCGCATGGGAGGTCCGTGGTTCAAACCCCGGGCCTCCTTGACCCGTGTGCAGCTAGCCTATGTACAGCGCTGAGGCGCAGGGAGTGCCGTGCCATGCAGGGATATCCCCCGTGTAGGGGATCCCCATGCGCAAGGAGTGCACCCCATAAGGAGAGCCGCCCAGCGCTAAAGAAAGTGCAGCCTACCTAAGAATGGCGCTGCACACACGGAGAGCTGACACAACAAGATGAAGCAACAAGAAAAGAGACACAGATTCCCGTGCTGCTGACAACAACACAAGCGGACAAAGAAACAAGACGCAGCAAAGAGACACAGAGAACAGACAACCGGGATGGGGGGAGGGGGAGAGAAATAAATAAATCTTAAAAAAAAAAAAAAAGACGGAAAAAACTTGATTTTGCTTTAAGCTGAGGTGCTTAAATCATTGTATTGGGAAATTTATTTCATTTTTTAATGAATTATGTGGTTTTATTCTATTTTATAATGAGCAAGTATAGTATTTTAACTATCATTATTTTAAAAATTTGTGTTTGGTTTTATTTTTCTCTAATGTAAATGATATTTAATATGTTTACTTTCCAGGAATTACCCAACTCTGTCTTTCTGGTGATGGAGGTAGGTGGTATATAAGCTCCTCTTTTTTATTTCAAATTCCTTTTGATTAATATGTATTTTAAAATGATGGTAGATGGTTTTAGAAATTTTCAATTAATAAAAATCAGTTTAGTGATTTAAATCCTAATCTATGAAATATTCAATTAAAATTTTTATTCTATAATTCTTAAAATATTTGTATTTCATGTGATACTTGTGTTATATAAAAACGATTTTTAGTTAAAATTAACTGATAATGGATTGAATTAATCTTGAACCAGTACCCTTATTTTAACTACCTTTTCTCTTACATATATCAGTATTGCAATGGTGGAGACCTGGCAGATTATTTGCAAGGTAATTTTTGTGTGTGTGTCAATGTTAAATAAAGATAGTAATATAGTCTGTTGAATCCTGAGGTACCTCTGACATAAAGCTGCATTCTTATTTCTTGTACTTGTATAGACACATTCAATAAATATTTATTTGTTCATCTTGTGGTCACTTTGCTGACCAGCTGTTGTTTTTTGTGGTTTTGCTTAAGCTTATTTGTGTATAAGAACTTACTTCTCCCGAGGAGAGGATACCAAATGGAATTTCTCTCCCTCAAAAGACTCCTGAGGTGCCATCATTGAACTTTTTAAAAATTTCTCTCCCCTTCTCCCCCGCCCTGGCCCCCACCACAGTTGTCTATTCTCTGTGTCCATTTTGCTGCGTGTTCTTTTTTGTCCGCTTCTGTTGTTGTCAACGGCACAGGAATCTGTGTTTCTTTTTGTTGTGTCATCTTGTTGTCTCAGCTCTCCGTGTGGGCAGTGCCACTCCTGGGCAGGCTGCACTTTCTTTTGCACTGGGCGACTCTCCTTACGGGGTGCACTCCTTGTGCGTGGGGCTCCCCTATGCGGGGGACACCCCTGCGTGGCAGGGCACTCCTTGCGCGCATCAGCACTGCGCATGGGCCAGCTCCACACAGGTCAAGGAGGCCCGGGGTTTGAACTGTGGACCTCCCGTGTAGTAGGCGGACGCCCTAACCACTGGGTCAAGTCCACTTCCCTCATTGAACTTTTAATCTCTTTATTTTCTATCAAAAGAAAAAGTCATAATGAACGAATGTGTTTATTAATGTGAAAGTTTCTTGTAGATTTCAAGGAAAAAAGCTTTTTAAGGAGTTAGGAGTAACATCGAAATTATTTCTTGGTACTGAGGTAATATTTAGTACTAGATGGTACTTGAAATTCTGCACCCAAAACTCATGCATATAGGATACAAAGCGGGCATTCAGATCAGAGTATGTCCCTATACTGTATAAGACAGTAAAACCTCATGTAAAACATGAATATGGGTGATACTGCATATATAGGACTGTTTTTTAAAAATATAAAGACAAATATACCAGAAAGGAGGAAAAAGAATAGCAGCTATGTACGGCAGAAGAAGCATAGAGATAGGTGATGAGTTTTATTTGGTTTTTGTTTATTATTATTGGAATAATGAAAGTGCTCTAAGAGTGATTGAAGTGATTCATGCACAAATATGTGCTTACACTGAATACCATTGATTTTACACTTTGGGTGGATTTATGCTTTATAAATACGTATCAATAAAATTAATAAAGTTGATTTAATTTTTTTAAATTACACCCTCCAAAGTATTTTTTAAATGATGTAGTGAGGCCATCGTCTACCTGTTCACCCCTTAAAGATGCAAGGGAAGTATGCAGAAACAAAGCAGAAGATTAATGCAGTATAAATAGATCATGCCAATTGATGGTAAAATTCCTAAGATCTTAGTAGATGCAAACACAGAGGGTGTGGATCATTTACAAAAGAGAAACAACATATTCAAAATGTTCAACTTTACCAGGTAATCAGGGAGTGCAATTAAAAATGAGATACTTAAAAAATTATTAAAATATACAATATTGCAGATATTTCAAAAGCTGTATTATATAAAGAGCATTGGTATACACCTACCAAATAAAAAAGATATAGTTGAAGCTCCCCTGCAGTCCAATTCCTGTCTTTCAACCTTAGGGACAATCATTATCCTGAATTTGGTGGTTGATTCCCATGTGTGTCTTTATATTTTACCCAACTGAGATTTTTTTCTTAATGTGTCAATTGGTTAAAAAAACTTAAATGTTATTTAATAATAGGAAGGATGCAGTGAGACAGGCACTTTTGTTCACTGCTGGTGGAAAGGAATATGGCAATATGTAATAGGAATTTTAATGTTCGTATTCCATTTTTAGCAATCTGTTCTAAACAAGTAATCTTGAATATAGACAGACATTAAAAAGTACCAAGATGCTGATGGAAGTGTGGTTGGTATTATATCAGAGTAGGTTACGATGGGAATGGTTTACTAAAATGATCGAACAGAATGTAATCATTAAACATCTTGCAAGTTTAAATAGTTTGTAGTAAGTTGGGAAAATACTTGTCATATTAAGGGGAAAAAGCATGTTGCAAAATTGCAAATATATTTTGTTTTCACTTATATTAAAAAATGTATGTTAGAAGGAAATATCTAGAACTGACTATTTTGAACATTTTGGTATGTGTATTAGGAGTAATTTTTAAAAATCTATTATTCTGTATTTTCTATAGTATGCAGGCAGGTATAATAAAGAAAAGCAATATATAAAACAATAAAGCCACTCCCTTTATACATCCAAATGAAACTCAAGAGGAATTGGGCAAAGAGAAAGGGAGTTCCCCACATCATCTTGTCTATCTACTTCCCCAGCATCCTGCTTCTGCCTTTATGATTCTGCTTGTTGGTGTCTGAATCTTGAGTTCCTTGAGTTTCTCGTTGTTTCAGATGGAAGCACTTTTCCAACAGGGTCAGATTAAGTGGAACCTTATCAGTTTAAACCCCTTATTAGTAGAGCAGCTTCCTTCATTAACAGAAGTACTAGTTCTTAAGAGAACACCTTATAGCCTGAAAACACTTCTAGAGACAGAGAAAGAAAATTATGGTCTTTAAGGAATTGTCGGCGGTAGACTTGGCCCAGTGGTTAGGGCGTCCGTCTACCACATGGGAGGTCCATGGTTCAAACCCCGGGCCTCCTTGACCCGTGTGGACCTGGCCCATGCTCAGTGCTGATGCGTCCAAGGAGTGCCCTGCCACGCAGGGGTGTCCCCGTGTAGGGGAGCCCCACGCGCATGGAGTGCACCCTGTAAAGAGAGCCACCCAGCGTGAAAGGTGCAGCCTGCCCAGGAATGGCGCCGCCCACACGGAGAGCTGATGCAACAAGAGGATGCAACAAAAAGAAACACAGATTCCCCTGCCGCTGACAACAACAGAAGCGAACAAAGAAGGTGCAGCAAATAGACACAAAGAACAGATAATGGGGGTGGGGGGAGGGGGGGGTAAAAAAAATTAAAGAGAAAAAAAAAGGAATTGTCTAGACCTGTATTGTCTTACACAATAGCCACTACCAACATGTGACTATTAGGCCCTGAAAAGTGAAGAGTACAAACTGAGATGTGTTGTAACTGAAAATACATCCTGGATACTGAGTATGTCGTGGGAGGAAAAGAATGATAATATCTTAAGTTTTTTATATTAATTACAGATTGATACAATATTTTGGAAATACTGGGTTAAATAAAATAAATTTCACCTGTTTAAGGTATGGCTAGGGAAACGGACTTGGCCCAGTGGTTAGAGCGTCCGTCTACCACATGGGAGGTCTGCGGTTCAAACCCCGGGCCTCCTTGACCTGTGTGGAGCTGGCCCATGCGCAGTGCTGATGCGTGCAGGGAGTGCCGTGCCTGCCACACTGGGGTGTCCCCCGCGTAGGGGAGCCCCATGCAAGGAGTGCGCCCCGTAAGGAGAGCCGCCCAGTGCGAAAGAAAGTGTAGCCTGCCCAGGAATGGCGCCGCCCACACTTCCCGTGCCGCTGATGACAACAGAAGGGGACAAAGAAACAAGACGCAGCAAATAGACACAGAGAACAGACAACGGGGGTGGGGGGGAATTAAATAAATAAATCTTTAAAAAAAAAAAGATATGGCTACTAGCAAATTTAAAGTTTGAGGTGTGGCTCACATAGTTCTTAGAGCACTCTGATGTAGAAAGTCTCTCTGATGCTAGTTTTTATATTGCAAAATGGTTATTTAGTCCTTTTACTTGCTCTGATAAATAAAACATCTTTCACATTTCCAAAAGATAGAAAACAAATTCTGTTCATTGCAAGTTTAAAATAATACAAATTCTAAATAAGTGAGTTGTACTTAATTCTGAAAGAGTACTCTTAAATCTGTGACATCCAGCTCTGAGCTTACTCTGTGTTAACATGCTCAGGGTTGTTTTTTTTTTTTATTTCATTCCAGTTTTGATGTCAACAGTGCCTTCAGAAGTATTAGGTTCTTAACAGGGGAGTTTCAGTTTCTGGAATTGTGAGAAGTGCATATCCTACTATATTTAATATTCATGTAAATTAGTGAATTTTTATGCCCAGAAACAGCTTAAACAAGATAATTATTTTTTCCTTCATGGGAACAGTTTAGAATTTGGACTATGGGGAAGTGGATTTGGCCCAGTGGTTAGCACGTCCGTCTACCATATGGGAGGTCTGCGGTTCAAACCCCAGGCCTCCTTGACCTGTTTGGAGCTGACCCATGCGCAGTGCTGATGTGTGCAAGGAGTGCGATGCCACACAGGGGTGTCCCCTGCGTAGGGGAGCCCCTTGCTCAAGGAGTGTGCCCCGTAAGGAGAGCCACCCAGCACGAAAGAAAGTGCAGCCTGCCCAGGAATGGCGCCTCACACACACAGCTGACACAACAAACAAAAGAAACACAGATTCCCGGTGTTGCTGATTAACATGGAAGCGGTCACAGAAGAACACAGCGAATGGACACAGAGGACAAGTGGGGGGGGGGTGAGGGAAGAAGGGGAGAGAAATAAATTAAATCTTAAAAAAAAAAAACAACTATGGGCATTTATTTTGTGATGGGGATTTATTTTATTTGAAGATGTTAAGGACATAAAATGCCACTTAACATATCATTTAAATTATTTTAAAGCCATAATATTTAATTTGTCCCATGGGTTGATGTTATTTTTATCATAATTGTACATGGAAGGGTTATATAGAACATAAGCTAAGAGTTGTATGATCAGAAGTACATTCACAAAGGATTTAGTTAAGTTCATGGATATTAAATGCCTAACACAGATTCAAGGAATTATACCTTTGACTTTTAGATCCATTATAATAAAAAAGTTTTTATTAGCATACTTACTACATTTGAGTACTTCTTATGGGCCAGCCCTTTTCAAAATTCTTCATTATAAGGTGTTATGTAGTTTGTCATAACACCCCATGCGGCTGGTCTGTCATCCACGTTTTATAGGTGATGAATTAGGCACAAAAGAACCTTTTCCAGGGTCCCACCGTAGGTGGAGGAGCTGAGATTGGAACGGAGGCAGCCTGACTGCAGATCGAGATGTTAGCCATTTCATGCTCCAGGACACATACACAAATTCTGTATTTTTACTGAGTAATGACTTTCTTCAAATAATAAAAACAGGTTCAAACATTTCTTCTTAAGGATGTCTTTAGTTATGAAAGATAATGCAAGGGGGTGGGGCAGCAGAGATCAAAGCAAGACATGATTTCGGAACCCAGGTGCTTGGCTGAGACTTCCACCACCAGACAAGTGGCCGTAGGTCCAAGTCTCTGGTCAAGGATTTGACGCATTTTGAATTTGTATTGGTGTAATGTAATTAAATACAGACGTTTATCCAGATACTTGGCTAATAGGAAGGGAACTTTTTTTGGCTTGTAAAGGAGATTATTTGTTAGGTGCGACATTGTATGCAGGGTAATCTGGGCGGGCACCTTCAGCTGTAAAAACAGGGAAGGGAAAAACGCCAGAGAGAACAAAAGATGGAAAGGCACATCAGTTCTCTTTATAACAGACTTGAGAGTTTTGAGAAATCTGATCTCCATTCAGAGATGTAAATCGTTAAAGTAAAAAAAATAAAATGTGAATCCCAGTTGCTTACTCCTGTCGTGCTCTCCTTCACAACTCAGTTCTCTTGAGGAAACATGTAGATGGTATTTGATTTTGTGTCCTTAAATATTTATGGGATTCCTTTCCTACCAGCTAAGGGGACTCTCAGTGAAGATACCATCAGAGTGTTTCTGCATCAGATTGCAGCTGCCATGAGAACCCTGCACAGCAAAGGGATAATCCACAGGGACCTGAAACCACAGAACATCTTGTTGTCTTACGCCAATCGCAGGAAGTCCACTGTCAGTGGTATTCGCATCAAAATAGGTAAGTGGGCATGCATTGTTTTCTACCAAGTACATTTTTGAGGTTTGGCATTTTTAGATATGTTTAGTTCAGTTGTGTTCGAATGATCAAGTTTATTGGTGTAATTTTGAAAATTTTTTGGACTTTGGTGAGTGTTTGGTAGTATTAACTTTAAATTTCAGACTGGGCCACAGGGCCCATGCCAGAAGCTCTTAAGTATGCATCTCAGCAGCAGATTCTGCTTCTCTTCCCTAGAGAGAAGCTTATGTCTTGTGGTTGCCAGCAGCAAGTTATAACCCTGATTCTTTGTTTATAGCTCATGACATTTTAGTACTCTTGTGCCTCAAAATTATTTGAAGCAGTTAGTAATGCTAAAATTTTTAAGTATTTCTATTGGTTGGGAAAAAACTTATTTCATCAGTATTTTAAGAGGCTTCTGATATTACACAAGGTACATTCTGGTATTTGAAGAAAGAAAAAAAGTTCAACTTCTTTACATGGTGTTGATATTTAATGCAAGTACGAAACTGGCAGGGCAGTAAATTGTGCATTGATGATGGCTAGTATTAGTTTGCTGAAATAGAGGTAGCTGCTTTTTCTTTGGTGTACATCTTATTTAATAAGGGGTTTATCTTTTGCACTTCTTTTGTGGTTGATGGTTAAGTTAAATGTGAACAAAGGTATCATTTGTTATCCTAATTTTTATTTTATTAAATAGCGGATTTTGGTTTTGCTCGTTACCTACATAGTAACATGATGGCTGCAACGTTGTGTGGATCCCCGATGTATATGGTGAGTGACTGCATTTTTGTGTGTTGAAACCATAGTTGCGTAAGCATTACATTTAAGTATAATGCTTGTTTCCACAGATGATGTGATTTTTATATATAGTCTGAATTATTTATATTGCTAAAATGTTAATTATTTTACCAATAGTGCTATATTACATAAATCTTTTTGTAATATATATAAATATTTTATTAGAGAAGTTGTGAGTTTACAAAACAATCATGGATAACATGTAGAATTCCCATTCCTTATTAATTCTCAACCAACACCGTGCTTTGTTGTGGAATATTTGTTACAGATTATAAAAGAATGTCATCAAGATAAGTAATGGCTTGCAGCTTATATTTGGTATATGTTTTCCACACACACCCCCCAATTACTGACACCATGTATTAATATTATACATGGGTTATAGTTTGTGATAGAACACTAGTGTTAACACACAGTCCATCTTCCACCACGTGGTTCACTGTTACACAGTCCCATGCCTTATTCAATCTATCCAAAATGTGCTCTCAATAGCTCTCAGTTTCATTACAGGGTTAATATGGATATCTTTTGCTTTGGCATAGTGGACTGTAAAAGTAAGTCATTCTTGCCCACTGATTTTTAACATGATTAGTTGTTGTGGTAAAATCCCTTATTAGATTAATTTGCAAATAATGGATGAAGTACAGTAATGCTATACTCAATGTGTAATATTTAGGAATACCTTAAAAAACCTTTTGGGGTACCTTTTCAGCTTATAAGACATCCTCTTTTGCATGTCTCTTAACAAGAGCCCTGGATTGTAGAGGTTTGTCCCATCAATGTCTCACTTAAAGTTGACAATTCTTAGATTTCCTTTTTACCCTTCTTATAGAAGTTAGTGTGTCTATTAGGGCTAGGCTATAAAATTTCTGAACTAATGTGAAGTATTAAGCCTGAAAATCCCTTAATTATGGAGATTCAGAATTCTGTCAAGTAAATAAATGTAACTGTTTCAATTCTAAGATTAAAATGGGTTTATGTTCAATTGGAATTCCTATTACCTGGTAAGTAATCAAAATTCAGATTTGTTTACATCAGATTTACCTTTTTAATCATAATTTTACTGCTTATATTTACTAAATTTTATGATTTGGGATAATTTTAAATATTACTTTGCCCTTACCGAATATGAAATTAGTTTATACTTAAGAATAGAGAGGGAAGTGGATTTGGCCCAACGGATAGGGTGTCTGCCTACCACATGGGAGGTCCAAGGTTCAAACCCGGCCTCCTGACTTGTGTGATGAGCTGGCCCATGTGCAGTGCTGATGTGCGCAAAGAGTGCCGTGCCATAGAGGGCGTCCCCCGCATCGGGGAGCCCCACATGCAAGGAGTATGCCCCGTAAGGGTAGCCACCCAGCGTGAAAAAAGTGCAGCCTGCCCAGGACTGGCACCGCAGTCACTGAGAGCTGACGCAGCAAGATGATGCAACAAGAAGAGACACAGATTCCGGGTGCGGCTGACAAGAGAATACAGGTGGACACAGAAGAACATGCAGCGAATGGACACAGAGAGCAGATAACGGGGAAGGGGAGAGAAATAAAAAGAAAAAAGAAAACTCTCAACTCTGTTCTTTAAAAAAAGAAAAAAAGAATAGAGGGTGTTTGAGCTGATTATATTAAAGGAAGTTAAGGGAAGCAGATGTGGCTCAAGCCGTTCAGCACCCACCTACCACATGGGAGGTCCCAGTTCAGTTCCCAGTACCTCCTAAAGAAGACTAGCAAGACAGTGAGCTGACACAGTGGGCTGGTGCTTCAAACTACACAATGAGATGATGCGACAAGGAGACACAACGAGGAAACACAATGAGAGAGACAAGAAGTGGGGAACAGCAATTGGCTCAGGTGATTGAATGCCTCCCTCCCACGTGTGAGGTCCCAGGTTTGGTTCCCAGTACCTCCTGAAAAACAGAAGATGAGCAGACACAGAAAGCATACAACAGATAGACACACACAAAGAGCAGAGATACAAGAGCAGACAATGAGGGGGGACGGTGAGAAAGAAATAAATAAAATCTATTTAAAAAAAAGGAAGTTGACTCAGTAAGAAACAAGTACCATAAATAAAAATGTTATGCTTGGACAATAAAAGTTCACTACCTTCAGGTATATTAGACATTTCAATTTAATGTCTGTCCTGGTTAATGGTATATTTAAAAAGCAGCATCTGATGAGAGGTGGGAAAATATCTGTAACAAGGCTGCATTTGTTTTTCAGATAATTTTTAGTGTATTTTGCATCATAGCTTTTTATTTAAAAGTTTTAAAAATTAACAAAAATAATAGGGAATAATGTGGTCAACACCAATATATTTTTTTCTTTTTAAAAACATCCATATTTTAAAAGTTTATATTTTGCCATATTTGCCCTTTTTTTAAAAGATTTATTTATTTCTCTCCCCTCCCCCCCATCGTCTGCTCTCTGTGTCAATTTGCTGTGTTTTTCTTTTTTTTTTTTAGCTTTTTTTTTTTTTAAAGATTTATATATTTTATTCCTCTCCCCGCCCCCCCCACCCCAGTTGTCTGTTCTCTGCGTCGTCTTTGACCACTTTCTGTTGTTGTCAGTGGCATGGGAATCTGTGTCTCTTTTTGTTGTGTCATCTTGTTGTGTCAGCTCTCCGTGTGTGCAGCACCATTCCCGGGCAGGCTGCACTTTCTTTTGCGCTGGGCGGCTCTCCTTACAGGGCGCACTCCTTGCACATGGGGCTCCCTTATGCGGGGACATGCCTGCGTGACATGGCACTCCTTGTGTGCATCAGCACTGAGTGCGGGCCAGCTGCACACGGGTCAAGGAGGCCCGGGGTTTGAACTGCAGACCTCCCATGTGGCAGACAGATGCCCCAACCACTGGGCCAAGTCTACTTCCCAGCTGTGTGTTTTTCTGTGTCCGCTTGCATTCTTGTCATGCGGCACTGGAAAACTGTTGCTTTTTTGTTGTTGTTGTGGTTGTTGTTGCGTCATTTTGCTTTGTCAGCTCTTTGTGCACGTGGTGCCTCGCCTGGGCAGGCTGTACTTTTTTTTTCCCCCTACAGGGCAGCTCTCCTTGCAGGGCATACTCCCTGCACGTGGGGCACCCCTATGCGGGGTACACCCCTGCATGGGATGGCACTCCTTGCCCGCAGCAGGACTGCACGTGGGCCAGCTCACCACATGGTTCATGAGGCCCTGGGTATTGAACCCTGGACCCTCCATATAGTAGACGGACACTTTATCAGTTGAGCCGCAACCGCTTCCCAACCTTGGTATTTTTTAAAGAAAGAAAGTGGTTCATAGAGCACTGAGGTCCCTTCTGTCCCTCACCCTGGTCCCATTTTCCACTCATATACTATTCCCTAGAAGTAGCCTCTATCCTGTAATTGGTGTGTATTTTTTGTTACTGTTATTTTAATACCCATACTCTCTTTTGTGTGTCTATAATAACATATAGAAGTGTTCGTTTCAAACTTTTACATGTATATGTCTTCCTAGACCTTACTTCTTTTCATACAAACCTTTTTTGAGGTTTTCCAATAAATCTCAATATAATGTAGTTCTAATTCATTGTGATATCATTTGATTAGAGAAATAGCACATATTTTTCAAAGATTTATTTACCACGCACCCCCCTCGTTTGTGCTCACTGTCTGCTTGTTTTGTGCTCATCGTCTTTTTAGGGAGCACTGGGAACTGAACTCGGGACCTCCCATGTGGGAGGGTGGCACCCAATCACTTGAGCCATCTCCACTCCCTGCTTGTTGTGTGTCTCATTGTGTTTCTTCGTTGTGTCTCTTTGTTGCATCATCTTGCTGAATCAGCTTGCTGCTCCAGCCTGTTGGGTCCTCTTTAGGAGGCACTGGGAACCAAATCCAGGACCTCTTATGCGGTAGGTGGGTGCCCATCTGCTTGAACCACATCTGCTCCCCCACAGTGTGTTTTTAAGTTCTTATTTTAGTCGTTTTGTTAGGAGCGTGACATTTATCTGTTAATTAATATATGCATATTAGTTATGTAAATAACACAATGCATGTCTCTTGAATTTTTCTATACCCAGGCTCCTGAAGTTATAATGTCTCAACATTATGATGCTAAGGCAGACTTGTGGAGCATAGGAACAGTGATATATCAATGCCTAGTTGGAAAACCACCTTTTCAGGTACCTCTCTTTTTTCTTATGTACTTAGTTTTGGGTTCTTCTTTTTCAGTTTATGAAAAGGGAATATTTTGGAAGCATTCCCCTTTTGGTTCCTTCGTAACTGACTTTGATTTTGTGACCTGCAAAAAACTGCTGTAGTGAGCCAGAATATCTTTTGCTCTTCTCTTTTTATCTGCCTTCTCTTTGTAGTTGGACCTGGCTTGGAGCCCGTTGATGTTTTCCAGGCTAATGGAAGCTAGCCAGGGTCAGGGCCAGCACCCTGGCGGGAACTGGGTGTCCCGTCAGGTGTTGAGCAGTGGCGTCAGTGCTTCCTGCTTAGCCAGGTTTTGGGGTCTTGGTATCCAGGTGTGGGCTAAGGCTCGTTCTGGGGAGATCACTGGAAACTGTATCTCCAGCTCTCCGTTCCTGAACACTGCTAAGTGAGAGGGACTTAATTGCTTAGGTTTTATGGAAAATTATTGTGGGCCTTTATTCTACTTCTCTTTTCTTCTAATATCCTGTCCGAAAGTGGCCCTCTATTTCATAGTGAATATCCGTGATCTTAGGAAATATACATGGAAATACTGAGTGGTAAAGGAGCATAACACATGCAGCCTATTCTTACATGTTCAGAAAATAGACATGACAAATGTGACAAAAAGTTAAATGTTGGTAAATCTGGGTATCTGGATAAGGAGAGGATATACTAGAGTTCTGTGTATTACTTGTGTGTGTGGGTGGGTTTTTTCTGTTTTTAAAACTTTTTTTAAGTTTATGCATTACTTTTTAAAACTTATTTTTTTCAGCTGTCCTTTGAGTTTAAAATTGTTTCAGAACAAAAATTTAAAAAATAGTCACCTTCTAGAATATGATCATTATGTTTTCTCTTTAATTCATGTTGCCCTTGTTATAATTTCTTAAGTTTCAAAGAGCTTTTTTGAATCTGGGAACTAGAACAAACTGGAATTATTTACCATGATGTTATAGAAAAAGCAGTGACATAGCCAGGTTAAACTTTAGAGTTTTACAGTCTAATTTGTATGTAATAGTAGCTTCATTAAGTCAGCAGCTTTTAATACAAGGGTGCTGCTGTGGCTACAGGAAGACTGAAAGGCAGTGGTGTCCTTAGTTCTCCTCCTCAACTTTACACAATAAAAATGTACCTGATCAGGTAGGCCTTCCGAATAGGGATTCATCTTTTGTGAGTGTCTGACCCCAGAAAAGGTACGTTGTGCTCAGATATGCAGAATTTGCACACAATTTGAGGTTTGTAAGTTCTAATGCCCCCTTATGGCTCCTTCAGCAATCTGTGGCTTTCAAGCTCAGGATTAGTGTTCTATAGTGAGAATATGAGCATTGAGTATATGATTTGGAATTTTTGCCCCTATTACTTAGGAATTTAAACGGTTTTTTTTTTTCCCAATCAGGCTAATAGTCCTCAAGACCTAAGGATGTTTTATGAAAAAAACAGGAGCTTAATGCCTAGGTATGTATTTTGATCACACTGGGTTTTACTATTTGTTAATAGAAAATTACTTATTTTAACTCTGTTTTATATATTTCTTTTGTTGAATCTTTTTCCAACTCACATTAGTTGTATCAGGAAGTTAGAAGGTTACTCCAGTTTTTGGCCCCTATGTGGTGTGCTCTACTATCTTGGTTCTTTATTAAAATATAAAGTTACTGTTCGCTCAGCCCACCACCAGACGGATTAGGCCAGCAATGCATGCTCCTAGTATGAGCATGGGGGTTACTCTTTTATCAGGATGGGGCTCCTAAAAATCAAGGTGGACCTTTTTTAATAGAGAACTTTATAGTAACTGTTAGTGCAAGGGTGAAATTGTATATAAAACTCAGGATTATGTGTGTGCTGTGCTTCATTTCTGCAGATATATTCTAACTAACTAAACACAATACAAGAATCTTCTCAAATTGAAGCTATTTCCCAAAAGTAATTGTTAAAATAGCTTTGTTTCTGTTTTTTCCTTTAAGGTATAAGGCTATATGGTGATCTTGGTATAAAATAATGTACTTGTGAAAGTGTGTATACATTTTTACTTACCATAATGATTGCAAAAATCATGAATTTGCTAAGTATTAAACACTTAGGTTGTTTATTTTTTCCCTTTTCCCCAGTATTCCTAGAGAAACATCACCTTACTTGGCTAATCTCCTTTTGGGTTTGCTTCAGAGAAACCAGAAAGATAGAATGGACTTTGGTAAGTAATATTTTCAAGTTTTGTGTTCCTACTAACTTTCTTCCTTTCTTCCTTCCTTCCTTCCTTTCTTCCCTTTCATTCTTTCTTTCCTTCCCTCCTTACCTCCCTCCCTCCCTTCTCCCTTTCTCTCCCTCTCTCCCTCTCCCCCTCCCCTCTCCCCCCCTTCCCCCCTCCTTTCTGGGGCTGAACCTGGGACATTGTATGTAGGAAGCCAGCACTCAACCACTGAGCTACATCAGCTTCCCAGAGTTAGTTTCTTCTTTGGTTTTGCTTGTTGTTTTTTTTCCAGGAAATACCGGGAACCAAACCCAGGACCTCCCATGTAGGAGGCAGGTGCTCAACCGCAGTAGCCACATCCACTCCCCATCCTTTTAACTTTATTTTGATAGTGGATATTCTGAAAGATTTTTTTTGAAAAGACATTATAAAAATACAGAAGAAAATTAGGTCAATTTCATTTATCTCTCTCTTTGTGTTTTTTCTTTCTTTTTAAAAAAAACTTATTGAGTGCCTACTTATACACCAGGTATCAAGATACAGTAATACTATCCCTGCGCTCATGTAGCCTATATTCTAGTGGGGGCAATACACAATAAAGAAATTATAACCTATAATTAATAGTGATAAGTTATGTGGAAAAAAAAAAAACAGGAAGGGAATGGATGTGGCCCAAGTGATTGAGTACCTCCTTCCCATGTGCGAGGTCCTGGGTTCAATTCCTGGTACCTCCTAAAAAAAAAAAACAAAAGGGAAGAGAAATGGGAGTGGGTGGGGTAGGGATTGAAATATTAAGTAAGATGGTTAGGGAAAAACCACTGAGAAAGTAACATTGGAACACAGACTTGATTGACAGACAGGAGAGAGTGAGCTTGTGGATATCTGTGGGAAGAGCTGGTCGGGGAGAGCAGACAGCCAGGACGCAGAGGCCCAGCCAGAGCTGGGAGCTTGCCGGCCGCTTGAGGAATAGCTGGAGTGCAACTTCAGGCCTCGGGCTTTTGCTTGCTGTGAGGTGTGGAGCTGCGGAGCTGCCGGTGGAGGGTTTTCGTCCAAGGAATAATATGATCTGACTGATGCTTTTTGCTGTGTTGAGGGTGGGCTGTAGCAGGGGCAAGTGCAGAAGCTGGGGGACTCGTCTAGGAGATTGTCGAAGTTACTCACTTGAGAGATGAACCTAGCTCAGACTGGAATGAGAGCAGTGGTGGCGGGGAGGAGTAATTGCAGTCCGGATCTTTTTGGAAATAGAAGCACCCACATTTACTGATGGACTAAATAAGAGAAGTGAGAGAGGACTCGGGAATGACTCCAAGGCCTTTGGCCTGAGCAATCGAAAGGATGGAATTGTCAGTTACAGAGATGGAGAAGATAGGAGGGTAGAGCAGGCTGTGGGGCAAAAAGGAGGAGGTTAGGTTGAACTTGGTAAATTTAAGATAGTCACTGTCAAAAAGACACTTGGATTTCATCAGAGAGGTCTAGGCTGGGAATATATTTGGTACTTGTCAGTCTGAGGGTGATATTTATTAAATTTTTTATTATTAGATTATTTCCTAGTGTGCCATTTAATTTCCTTTATTGACTTTTAAAAATACGATTTTTAGGTTATTTTCAGTGGTGGTTCTAAGGATTACAATATGTATCTTATCACAGTCTACTTCAAATATATTCTAATTGAGTTTCAGTAAAATACAGAGACTTTGTTCTATTATGGCTTCATTTCCTCCTGCCTTTGTGCTATTATTGTCACATATATTACGTCTGTATATGTTACAAATGTAATCCAGCAATACAGTATTATGACTTCTGCTTTATACAGCTTTCTGCCTTCTGAAGGAGTTAGGAGAAGAAAGGAAAAAATATATAGTGTCTTATATTAACCTATATATTTATCGTTTCTGATACTCTTCATTTTTCTCGTGGAGTCAAGTTACTGTCTGGTGTCATTTATTTCCTCTCCTGGATGTTTGAGTTACTGTCTGGTTCTTTGGATCTTCAAGTTAAATTTCCAGCTGGTCTGCTTATCTGTTGCTTGCCTCAACCAGTATCAAGATCTCACGCTGACTGCATTGTGGGCCTTTCCTGAATATTTGCCCCTGATATGACCATTGTTTTTGACAGTGCTTGTGGGCAGGGAATATTCTGAGCTTTTCTCCAAAGAAAGTCTGCCCCTCCCACCACATCTTTAGAACTTCTGCAGTATCTGCATGCCTGCCTCACCCTGATCAAACTACACACCCTGGAGTTGAGATTAGGGAGAGGACTGGGGCAGCCTCAGGCCAAAATGCCAAAAGCTTTCAGTGTTCTTACCAAGTTATAGTAGATTTTCTTAGTTTGCTGTATGTCTTTGATCAACCATCAGGCTTTAAATGGTTGTGGTTTTTTTTGTTGTGTTTAAAAAAATTTTTTTTTTACAATTTTGTTCAGTTTTATCATTGCCTTTGGGGAAAGGATTTACCAAACTCTTTACTGAGCTATTTCAAAACTCAAATCCCCTCCCCTGCTGCTCTATAAGTAGTATTTAATTCTGTGAAATTGGATGAAGTCTCTGAGACAGCCAGTGTAAATAGAGAAGAGGTCTGGGGACTAGTCGATCCTTCACTCCACAGCTGAGAGGTTAGGGGGGCAAGAGGAGGCACCTGAAAAGGAGACTGGGAAAGAGCAATCAGAGGTGCCTGGCAGCCACGGAGTGAACTGCTTTAGAGGATAAAGGGAGTGAGGAGCCGGGTCCAGTGCAAGTGGGAGGTCCCGTCAGAGCATCTGCGAGACTCCACCCATTTGGCAGCACAGAGGGCCGCAAAGACCTGCTCAGTGAGTGGTGGGAGCCTGTGGAAGCCTGTTTTCTAAAGATGTAGGGCCGGGGGGGTGAATGGAGGAAGAACCAGAGAAGTGAGATCAGGGAGTGTGCTTTTATTTTTTAACTCTACTGTAAATAATTTCTAGCATATATAAAAACTGTATAATGAAATTCCAGTCCTTTTCACCCAGATCAACCATCGTCAATATTTTATCATACTTGTTTCATTTACCACATTTCTTATTTTCCCTCTTTCCCCATTTTCACTTTTTGGTTGAAGAATTTTAAGGAAAGTGCTAGATATTATAGCATTTTACCTCTAAATGTTTCATCTAAAAATCTAAAATATTTGATACTTCACCTAATAAACTATAAATATTGCCATTTTCTTACATAATCAGCAACTACCATTATCATACCTATCAAAACAATAATTTTAAAAATATTTTCTAATACTGGTCCAGTGTCATAATTTCCTGCTCATCCCCAAAATGTCCCTTCACATTTGGTTTATTTGCATCAGGATCCAAACAGGGACTGGGCAAACACCGTATTTAGTTAAGTTTTTTTTTTTTTTTTTTTTTTTTTTAGGTACCCGGGCAGGGGATTGAACCTGCGACCTCAAGACTTTTATTCTAGCACACCCTCTTTCCTTATCTCTGCTTTCCTCTCCCCCACCCATGCCATTGTCTTTTAGGGAAAAAAAAGTCAGTTCTTGTAGAATGTTCCACATTTTAAATTTGTGGGGTTGCTTCCTTTTCAGGTTGTTCCTGTCTCCCTTATGTTTTCTGAGAATTTTCTTGTGAGCTCTAAAGATGTGATAAGATTCATCTTTAACTTTTTGGCCAGGTAGCTGTGGTAGGCAGAACAGTGGCCCCCAAAGATGACCACGCCCTAATCCTGTGAAGAAGTTAGTTTGCTTGAATTGACACAGATGGAATTAACATTGCTAATTAGTTGTCTTTTAAAATAATTACTGTGGATTATCTGGGCTGGTCCAGTGGATTAACATAAAAGTGGTGGAGGAAGGCTGAAGGGTCTGTTGGGAGAGAAGTAGGGCAGGAGAGATTCAGAATTTGAGAGGCGCTCGGCGCATGGTTGCTAACTTGAAGATGGAGGAAGTGGGCCCTGAACCAAGGAATGCAGGTGGCCTCTAGAAACTGGAAAAGGCCTTCGCTGGATGCTGGCACGGTCGCGGGATCCTTAGTGCTGTCAGTGCAGGGAATCAGATTCTGCCTGTTACCTGAAAAGGATTTCTTCTAGGGACCTCGAAAGGAGGCTTCTGGCTCCTTGATTTTAGCCTGGTAAGACTGGTTTATACTGGTGAACCCGTCAGACTTCTTACCTACAGAGATTGTAAAATAATGAATGTATGTTGTGGGTTGTTTTAAGATGTTCAACTTGTGTTGATTTATTATGGCTGCAGTAGGAAAACATTGGTATACTTTACATTTCATCTCCTCCATAGGCGTAAGATGATGTCTGAATGGCCAACTTTTAGGGATACCAGTTGATTTCAGGTGGGAGAGCCTGATGAGAATTGTTTTTCCTTTCTTTTAAGAAGGGGGAAGTGAAAACACATTTTGTATGCTGGTTGGTGCAGTCCAATAAAGAGGGTAGTTTGATGCTGCAGGAGAGATGGGCAGAATGCTGGAGACATGTCCTTTAGAATAGGTGAGAGGGGATGGGATTTAGGGTGTAAGTGGAGAGGTTGGCAGATATTGAGGATTTCTTAATGTTAGACTGTCAGTGCCTTCCTGGCCTGGTGCTTTATTCACTGTCGTCTTGGTATTTGATTTGTTTTTTTTTTGTTTGTTTGTTTTTGTACCTATATTAATAATTGAGGCATGAGTGAAACTTCACTCAGGTAGTTGGTAAATATTTTTAACTTGAAAGGGAAAAATTAGACTGAACGTTGTTCTATAACCATGAGAAATATGGGTCCATAGTGAAATGTACTCATGGATAATCGATTTTAAATTGTAGATGATATTAAGTGTTTATGTATTTTCTATACCATAGCAATTGATCTGGAAGGTGGTTTTAGATTGCGTTTAGTCCAGTTTCTTTATATCTTTTCAGTTTCCTCCCCATTGTGTCTTTTGTAAGAATCAGCATTAAAAAGTCTTACGTATAAAACTAGAGCTTATATATGTGGGCATATTGATTTTCATTCTAAAAAAGATCTAAAATAGAAACCTTTCTGTTCAAAGCCTTTAGTATTTCTATTCCTTAGCCAGTCTTGTGATTGACATTTACTGTCAAGTGCTTTGAGAATTTTAGTGAAACACATGGAATCATTCAGAGTAGAAGATAATTAAGGTTAAACCAGAGTCAAACTTATTTCTCATCGTGTATTACCTATTTAAACCTTCATGTGGTACTGTGCAATTCTCCTAGTTGACCCTGTGATAATTCAGATATCACAGTTAATGTCATAAAAATGGAGACTTAATGATAAAGGAGATTATCTTTGTAGGTTTTTTAAAGAAATAATGAGGTACCTTCAACATACGGGAAAATAAAGAGAGTAAAATAATATATTCACATGTACCTACCTCCTTGATTATCTTTGTCTGATTAACAGACTTATTCTGTAAGTTTTATTCTTGGTGGGTGATTTGTGAATGTGGTAGCTAATAAAAAAGGGAAAGCCAGATGATTTTATTATTGAAGCATTAGAAAACAAATTACTTGTTAGTTGAAGAAATTAAATGAAATTAATAGATTTTTTAAAAAATGTGAAACCACTGCAGAAATAATTCTTCTGGGATAAAAGAATATTGTACAGAACAGCCTAGCTGTCCTCATAGGAAAATTAACAACCACCACAGGTCAAACATATCCTTAATAAGGACCAGGGAGATGTCTCCTTGAGGATGGCCAATTAGAGACCACTTCTATTGAAGTAGCTTCAGAGGGTGGATAGTCAATGGATGTTCTGAAAATTCACAATTATTATTTTAAACTCTACATGAATTAAGAATTACTTAAGATTATTTTTATAGTTGCCTTATAAAAATAATATGCTTTTACATTTCAAGGAAATAGAGGGTATACAAATTAATAATCGTTTATGACCTCAAGAACATTATGTTGAATACTTTGAGAAGATTAATTTCTCTGCTATTCAAAGTTTACTTGAAGGTTGATTCTCATTTTCTATTACAGAAGCATTTTTTAGCCATCCTTTTCTTGAGCAAGTTCCGGTAAAAAAATGTGAGTACCCATTTTTTGCATTTTTAGTTAAATAATAAATTTTAATAAGTTTAACAAGAATGATTAAAGAATTGCATTTTGTATTACAAAATTAATTTTTTACTGTGCTTCTCAAGAATTCATTGAGCTTTTCTTAGATACCTGTAAGTAACAGTTTTTATTTTTGAATCCAAGATGAAATATTTTTACTAATTACTGCATATTTTGTTTCATCCATGGCAGTTGTAATAGGTGAATGCCAGTTTTGGTCAAAACAACACAACAGTAGTTTTGACAGGTATTCCTATTGGACAAGTCATGTTATTGGACTATAAAGTGATGTAACTCTGCATCTGCGTTTTCTCCCTCCAGCTTGCCCAGTTCCAGTCCCCGTGTATGCTGGTTCTGTCTCTGGAAGCTCCTGTGGTAGCTCCCCATCTTGTCGATTTGCCTCTCCACCAGTAAGTTCTGGTTTTAATAAAAACTATTTCTGAGTTAATGCTCTTGTATCTGTTCACAAATGTAGCCTGCAAATACATCAAGTGTATTCTTTTTTATGTGTAGTGTTTACTGAAACAGCTGAGGTTTAGGGGAAAGATCATTATAGTTGGGTCAAATGAGTGTAAGTTACATAGCTGTGTAAGCTTCAGCAAGAATTGTTACATTCTGGGCCATTTTCCTCTGAACAATGAGTAAAGTACTACCATCTTTTTATGCTCTGTGGTTTATTTTTTTACTTAAAAAAAATTTTTTTAAGGCAGTACCAGGGATTGAACCCAGGACCTTGTATTTGGAAGCAGGCACCGAACCACTGACCTACATCCACTAATTCTGTGGGGTTTTGGTGA
Source organism: Dasypus novemcinctus (assembly GCF_030445035.2). Lineage (NCBI taxonomy): Eukaryota > Metazoa > Chordata > Mammalia > Cingulata > Dasypodidae > Dasypus > Dasypus novemcinctus. Next base: position 15,600,388 of record NC_080693.1, on the reverse strand, counting down.
TAATACTCTTAAACAGAGAATACCCATTTTAGATGACTAGACAATAAATTTTACCTGAATGTCATAAATATCAACTGGGGTATTTATTGTATATAGGGTTTCCAATGATGGAGGAGTGACCTGAACTTGATTTCAGTGACTTAGAGTCTCTTAATCATGCTCCTTGGCCCTTTAAGATTGCTTCCATTAAAGACTTTTCCTGCCTTTGAATTTCCCAAGCCATTTCCTCCAGGACTGTCTTCCCTCCAACCCGAGTGCTTTCTCCCAACCGTGGCAACTTGTGGCCATTTCTTCTTCCTACTACCTTGCATTCTGTACTTTTCCAGACTGACTCTTCCCCAAATCTCAGTTGCAGCCTAGCCTAGAAGGGTTGTGAACTTGAGACTTTCCCCAGCTGAAGGTCTTGAGGGCTGGGGCCAGCTATTACAAGTATTTTCCAGATTAGCTTGAGGCATGAATTGGTTGAACTCTGCTGGCAGAAGGATGGGGGTAGCCACAAAAGGGGGCAATTGTATGATTAGCCAATTGAGGCAACTCCAAGAGTTAAGAGTATGGGCTTAGGAACTTGTACATCCCTTAATAGACATTAATTTGGCCAAGTGACTTAATCTCTCTCAGCCTCAGTTTTCATTTATATAAAGGGAATGTAATTTCCCTACTGTATAAGATTTTTTTAAGAATCAATGACCAAAGCCTTTACCTCAGAGTGTCTGTCATATAGCAAGTACTCAGGAAATGGTACCTGCTATTATTTTCTTTTCCAAGGAAACCTAACAGCCCAGAAGCTAGTGCTGATGCTGAAGAACCTACTGCAAACCATCCTAAAGCCAGCAAAAAAAACTTTTTTTTTTTTTAAAGATTTATTCATTTATTTTATTCCCTCCCCCCCGCCCCCCCACCCCAGTTGTCTGTGTCTATTTGCTGTGTGTTCTTCTTTGTCCTCTTCTGTTGTTGTCAGTGGCCCGGGAATCTGTGTTCCTTTCTGTTGCTTCATCTTGTGTCAGCTCTCCATGTGTGCGGCGCCATTCCTGGGCAGGCTGCACTTTCTTTCGCGCTGGGCGGCTCTCCTTACTGGTGCACTCCTTGTGCGTGGGGCTCCCCTACGCGGGGGACACCCCTGCGTGGCACAGCACTCCTTGCGCGCATCAACACTGCGCATGGGCCAGCTCCACACAGGTCAAGGAGGCCCGGGGTTTGAACCGCGGACCTCCCATGTGGTAGATGGACGCCCTAACCACTGGGCCAAGTCTGCTTCCCAAAAAACCTTTCTTATACAATCCCGAAATGCAAACCAAACAAAAAAAGCAGGTGTGCTATAAGACTTACATTATGACCTGTGAATTTAAAAAATTAAGAGGGAAAACAAGTTTCTTATATTGTCTCGGTCTGGAGTGTGAGACCCTGGGGAGGGAGATGTAGAGGAGGTGTGTGGACATGGAAAGCCCGCAGGCTTCACCGAGCATCAGGCCGAGCGGGCTTTGCTCCAGCCTGCTGCTGGCTCACGCTGCCACTTAGCGCCAGCCTCAGCTGAGCTGCAGCCTAGGCCTGGTTAACCTTGGCTTGCAGCGGTCATGGTGGTATGTAGAAGAGACCTGCTGTGGTAAGTATTGGATACATGGTAGCTGTTACGATGGTGTATGCATTTGACACAATATGATACATCATGAAAAGCAAAGCTTGTACTAGAGAAAGGAACAGCAGGAAGAGTTAAGATTGTGGGAGAGTGTGGGAGAGCTAGAATAAAGGAGCCTGTGGGATGGTAGAGTTTTGACCAAGGGAGGAGAAAAAAAGGGGCCAGTAGGGGGGACATTGAACTGGAAGGTGCTCTGACTGGAGAGTGAGTTGGGGGTTCTTACTGAGTGAGGAGCAAAAACAGGAGCTGGCTAGGGCTTCTAGGGAAGAGGGCAGGAGAAGGGAGGAGGTGCAGGAGGGAGAGGATCCGCATATTTAGAGGCTAAAGCGGTGGAGAAGCCATTTGTAGCAGGCCTTTATTAAAAGCTAGTATTTAAAGTGAAAAAAAAAAAACACAGGAAAGTTTGTGTAGTTTCCAATTGTTGAGATTAGAGAGCATGATGGTTTGATGAGCCTTGTATTTAACATAATCTATCAAACGAAAAAGTCTTTCTTCCATCAAGGGTTGATTGACACAGGCATGCATATATAACATTCTCTTTTTTACATTCTTGAACACATGGCCGCTTGCTATTTTAATTCAGATAAATCTTTTAAAGGTCCAAAACAAACAAAAAAACCCCACCTACAACAAAAACTAAATCTCTTTTAGTTATGCTACTGGCTCTAGGTTAAATGGTATTTAGATAATATCTCTTGACCATCTGTTTATCCATTTCATAAACATTTATTGAATCCCCACTTTGTGTGAGGTTTTGTTCTGGTTTAAACTAATGAATAAGTTGACACGGGCCCTGACATTAAGGACCTTTTAATTTAATAGTTTGCAGAAGAGGCAGGTAACTCAGTCACCATCAGAAGTGTATGTATATATATATGTCTTTGTGGGAACATGGATGAGGCACATCAAAATCAGAACAAGATAATGAAGCTAGGTAATATTCTCTGGGATAATTTTGCAGTAAGTGTATTGTCACATTATACTCATAAAATGAAGACTTTTTTTAAAAAAAAGTAGTTCTTTGAAATAAACCGTCTCAAGATGACCATTTTTAGGGTTAAACTTTCTTAGAATCGTAGATTATGTATACTAATTTTTTTTCTTTCCCCTCCATGTATACTAATTTTTAAAGTGTAATGCTGTATAGTATTCATATCCTGACAAAGGGAGAAGAATGAAACGTTTAGTGTATTCAAGTTAGATTTTTTAAAACAAATGGGTATTTTCAATTCTTTTATAGAAAGCAGAAACACTAGAAATTTTGAAAACATAATGATATTCCATACATGAATTAGATTTATATTTAGCAAAAATGTTGTATTTGTAAAATTATTAGTTATTCTTAGTTTTGGAAAAATATTTTCTTCTCAAAAAAATAAAATGTCAACGACCAAGGCCTCAGGGAAGGTTCCTTAGAGGAGGGGATTGTTGAGTTCAGTTTTGAAGAAAGACTTGGCACAATGAAGAGGTAAAAGAATGGTGTTGTAGGCAGGAGAAACCCCATACAGAAAGTCATGGAAGTGTGACCTACCAAAGGATCTTTCTTGCCCAGAATGGTAGCCTAGTCCTCTATGGATACTTAAATTTAAATTTGTTAGAACTAAATGAAAGTTAAAATTCAGTCACATTTGCCACATTGCAAGTGCACTAATATATATATTTGTATTAAAAAAATAAAGACAAAAAAAATAAATGTAAAAAAAATAGATATATTTGGCTAGTGGCTACCGTATTGGACAGCTCAGATATAATACTTTTCCATTATCACAGGAAGCTCTTTTGGGCAGGACTGCTCTAAATAGTTCAGTCTGGTGGGTGTAGAGAGCATTTCTAGTACATCGAAGGGAAAATAAAGTTAGAGAGGGAAGCAGGCATGGCTTAACTGATAGAGCATCTGCCTACCAAATGGAGGGTCCAGGATTCGATACCCAGGGCCTCCTGACCTGTGTGGTGAGCTGGCCCACGCGCAGTGCTGCCGCGCCCAAGGAGTGTTGTACCACATGGGCGCCCCAGCGTTAGGGGTGTCCCACGTGCGAGGAATGCGCCCCCCAAGGAGAGCTGCCCCGTGTGAAAAAAGTGCAGCCCACCCAGGAGTGGTGCCACACACATGGAGAGCTGATGCACACACAGAGAGCTAACACAGCAAGATGACTCAACCAAAAAAAAAAGAAGAGATGCAACCGCCTGACAATGCAAGTGGATGCAGAAGAACGCACAGCGAATAGACACAGAGAGCAGACAATGGGGGGAGGGGGAGAGAAATAAAAATAAATCTTAAAAAAAAATCTTGATGGGATTTGAGTGCTGAGTCATGGGGTTTGAATTTTATCCTTAAAACTATGGGGAGCCATTTAAATTACCTTAATGGAGGAGTGTGATATGCTCCACTGCATGTATTAGGTAGATTGTTCCAGAAGAGCAGGGTAGAGAGAACAGAGAGGTTTCTCAATTAGAGGTAATTTTCTTTATTTTGTTTTTTGTGTTTTTTTTGAGGATGAGGGTCTCTGAACCAAGGTAGCAGTAGAAAAGGAGAAGGGGGTGCAAGTTAAGAGAAAGAGAAAGGGGGCAAAGTTTGCGGATTTTAGAGATTGAATTTGAACTAAGGGAAGAGGGAGAAGGTGGTGGTGAGGGATGGCTGATACTGAATTCTCTTTGTAAAGGAACATGGGGAGACATAATTTCGAGATGATGATTTAATGTGTGCGGGCATGGGCATGTTGTACATAGTCATCTGGAGCTCCCTGGAGAGGTTCTAGACTAGAGATGTGAATTCAGGAGTCATTGCAATGGAAGTGGTGGCTGGAGGTAGGAGGGAGAGAGTGGCCACAAGGGTGAGGAGTTGGGCCCAGCTGGGAACCTTGGGGAAGCTATTGGCTGCTATTCCTCTCAGGGGCAAATGAGAAGTAGGAGGAAAAGGAAGAGTACAAGGTCACTGAGTGAAAGAGAAGGGTGCCAAAAGAAGAGTCCGCCGAGAAGGTAGGTAACTTAAGATAGAGGAAGTATCCACTAGACCTGGTTGCAGATAGACTTCCTGGGCTTCTTAAGGGCAGTTTCATTGGAAGGTTGAAGGCAGACAGAAATAGGATTGTGGTGGATTAAGGGTGCATAGGAAGTAAGGAATTTGAGTCTCTGAAGACTGATAATTTCAAGAAATGTTGGATGCAACAAAAAGAGATGCAGTTTCCCAGTGCCACCGGATAATGCAAACGGATGCGGAAGAACACACAGCAAATAAATGGACACAGAGAGCAGACAACAGGGAACGGGAGAGAAATAAATAATAAATCTTAAAAAAAAAAAAAGAAAAACATTGTAAGAAGTGAAGGAGAGAGAGAAGATGGTAACTAGAAAGGGTTACAGGAATTTAAGGTGTGAGAAAATGAAATACGTGTATGTGCATGGGGGGGGGGGGGGGGGGGAAGCCAGAGTAAGGCAAAGGCTGAAAACAGCAAGAGTACAAGAAAAAGTTTGGTCACCATCACTGAGGAGTGACTGGGATGCAGAGCACAGGTGAAGGTTAGATATCAAGGGGAGGAGATGCACCTCTTCTGTGGAGATGGAGAGGGGGGATCAAGATGGTTGTGGATGCAGGCTGCTACAAGTAGCAGGGGAGGAAACTGAGAAAGGTCTTGCCTAAACCGCTGGAAAGAGAGTGGGATTAGATGTTTAGAAACTCATCTCAACACAGCCATTTTTTAGCTGTGTGGCCTTGGTCCATCTACCCAATCTTCTGAGCTCTATTTATATATGAAATAGGTTCAGCATAGGGCAACAGAGAATAAAGTTAGACAAGTGGACAGCTCTTAGTGCCTGGCCCCTGATTGCTCAGTAATGTCAATTCTGCTGTGTCTCCCTTCTCTCTCGGCCTTGTGGCATGAAATCTCATCAAAAAGTGACAGACGAGATTTGAGACTGATTTCATTGCACAGTGACATTCAAAGGAGCAGTGACTGTGAATTGGGTGCTTAAGGCTTGGATTTGAAGAGCATTTTGTAGCATATTTCTCCTCCTTAAATAGAAGCAGTGGTTAAACTGGATAATGGGGACTTAACACAAACTGTGAGTTCATTGTTTTAGAAAATCATTGTAAAATCAAGACATTATTAATTAGAGTTGTCACTAGTGTCCTTGGACTAGAGAGATGACAGAAGATCTATAACTGGTTATGTTTAAGTATGTGTTCAATTATATATACTTTGCTACCCATCCTGTCCTATCTCCCATAGACAAACCACTCTTCCCCCCACCCCAGAGAAACAAAAATAGAAGAAACATACCCATACCTGTAAAGTTTTCCATACCTTTCTATGAGTGTGAATTAAATTTCTAGACTTAAATGCAGTTATCCTTACTGATCAGTCTACTTTTTTACATAATGTGGTCTCCTGCTTTTCATTTGTAATGTTTTCTTCATTGTGTATTTAAAACTTTTTGCATGCAGGATGTCATTAAAGTCCCTGGTACATTTTGTGTTTAGTCATTAAGTGAACAATTACTGAGCATCTGCCTTGCCAGGCCGTGACCTGGAAACTGGGGATACTGAGATAAGAACTCACCTTCTCACAAGACTTCAGGAGAAGCAGATGTGCATGTGATAAGGGTTATAATACATTTTTAAGTATCATTCTTGAAAATATTGTAGAATTATTTATGTAAAGGCACTTTTAAACTGTGCTTTTCTAAGGGAAAGATTTTCCAAAGAGATAAAAGTTTTTAGGTGGAATTGAAATTTATGCCCAAATTTATGGGGAAAAAAAAATATTCTTAGTCTAATGGCTATTCTGACTTGAGTTTGGTTTTTAGGCCAGTTTTAATTTTATGTTGTTAATTTTAGTCCCTTCCAGATACGCAGCATATTCAGGAAGAAAACTTATCTTCCCCACCATTGGGCCCTCCCAACTACCTACAAGTGTCCAAAGATTCTGCCAGTACTAGTAGCAAGAACTCTTCCTGTGACACGGATGACTTTGTTTTGGTTCCACACAACATCTCGTCAGACCACTCATGTGAGAAACTTTTGTACTTGAACACATTATATTTCTTAGTTTTCTAGATGAGCCTTTTGAAAAACCTTTATATCATACTCTCTTGTTTAGGGCACCTTTTCAGTGGATTTTTTTTTTTTTTAAGTTGTTTGAATTCTCAGAATTATATCCTTACTTTGTCTAAGATTGCGTAGTCACCTTCAATAAAACATGAAGTGTGGATTTTGAATGTAGATGGTATCTATAGGAAATAGTCTCAAATTAGTTAAATTATAGCCAATCAGAAAGAAGGAGAGACTCCAGCAGAATGAACAAAATTAACTTTAAGAAAAGGAATTCAAAGAATAACTCATTTGGGAGAAAACCTAAGAGTTAAAGGAGTCTTAAAAAATAACAATCTGGATGTCCTTCAGAAAATATAGCAAAGTTTAAGAATGTGCATCATAAGCACATAGGAAGTTATTTTTAGTGAAGAAAATAGAAACCAAGTTGAGCAAACACCATTCCTTAGAATACCGAAAGATACCGAAACACCTACAAAAAAGAGAAGGTAGGCAGACCTATTAAAAGGAAGGAACCGTGGTTTGATATGAAGGTATAGGGTCAGAAAAGCTGGAAATTTGGTAACTTTAGTAATTTAACATCAAGTGTTGACTATGTGCAGGTACTAATAGTTAGAGAAGTTTATATCAAGGGGTCTGTTTAGTTGTTTGTCAAATATTTATTTAATTTAATCCCTACTTATGCTAGGCACCATGCCATAATCCCCAGGGCAAACACCAGCCACACAGAAGGATTTGTTGGTTAGGGGAGGGAGAACACAGATACCATAACAAGTAGTACTTGGCAGTTTATGATCAGTTCTGTGACAACTGGGAGTTGCCCTTAAAAGTCATCCCATACAATGGTTTTCGTTCTTTAAAAAAAGTTACTAAAACTTTTAAAATTATGAAATATTTCAAACAAAATACAGCAGTTACCCAAGTCACCCACCATCCTGATATTCTTTGCCAACATTTTTGCTATATTTGCTTCTGATTTCTTTTTTAAAGACATCAAATGCTGTAGGGACAGCTTAAGTACTTTTCCCTTTTCACTTTATCTTCCTGTCGATTATTTTTATGCTTCTACATATGCCTGTATTCACATATGACGGTATTTTTGTGTTTTTATATTTGCACTTATAGGTTGCCCTTTTTTTTTTTTCCCCCAAATAGAAAGAAATAAGCTTATGGATAATGGGACACAGCAAGATATTTTAAGTAAAAGCAAAGACAGATGCAGGACAGGGTGCCTAGAATGTTACCTTCTGAGCAAAAAAGTAGGCATACAGCTTTTTATATTTGCTTTTTTTATTCATATTTTTGATATGTATGTGGATTCATATGTAGTTATGTTTTAATATCTGAATTTTGTAGTACAGATAAACCACAGCTTATCCATTTCCTTACCAGTGGATACTTGGGTTATTTCTACTTATTCTTTATTACAAAATGCATGGTCACAGATATCCTTGTGTTCAGGTGCCAGGATTTCTTAACGTAGGTAGATACTCCCAGCGTGTGTGACTTCAGCTCCATAAAATAGTGACACAAACAAGTCACAGGCAACTAATAGCCCCTGCCATGCTGTCCCAATGCTATAATGGAATGATGTACTTCTGGAACTTACTATTATTTTCTTCATACTTGAACTTTATATGGATGGGATTTATTTTGTCGAGCAAATCAATATATATCAATAAACAATTGTCACAGAGCCATTTTTTAAATATTTCTCTTCTGATAACATGATTCTATAATAGATTTGTCATACCAGGTTTCTTTATAGGAATGGGTTTGATTTAGGGTTCTCTATTTCATTGATCTGTCATTTTATGATATTTCTTAAATTTGTGTATATCAATACGTGTCTGTGTGTAGGTGTGGGTGGGTGGTTCCTGCTATTCTTCAGAATTTTTCTGGGTATTCTTGGCTGTTTTTTTTCTAAATATAGTTTAATTTCAGCATGACAAATTTTCCAGAACACCCTGTTGAGATTTTGATGGGAGTCATGTTCCCTCTGTTTAGGGATAGGCTCTTTTGAAATACTACATTGTCTACTCAGGAATGTGTATATGTTTCTCCACTTACATATTTTTAATATCTTTTGGTAAATTCATTTGCTTTTCCACTTGAAGGATATTCGTATCTTTTGTTTTATTCTAGTTATTTATTTTTTGAGAGGGTGTAAATGTTGTCTTTTTATTTTTTTAATTAAAAAAATTTTTCCCCAAAACTGTTTGTCAAGGTCTTTGTCCTGCCAGATGCCAGGGGTCAGTTCTCAGTCCTCATCTTTTTTTTTTTAACTAATTTTTTTATTTAAACTTTTTTTCCTTCATTTGTATTATTTTTTAAATTTCTCTACCCTTCCTGCCCTTGCCCTCCTGTTGTCTGCTCTCTGTACTATTTGGTGTGTGTTCTTCTCTGTCTGCTTGCATCCTTGTCAGTGGTACTGGGAATCTGTGTTTATTTTTGTTGCGTCATCTTGCTGTGTCAGCTCTCTTTGTGGGCAGTGCCACTCCTGGGCAGGCTGCGCTTTTTTCATGCAGGGTGGCTCTCCTTGAGGGGCACACTCCTAGCACATGGGGCTCCTGTACGCGGGAGACAACCCTGCATGGCACGGCACTCCTTGTACACATCAGCACTGCATGTGGGCCAGGTTACTGCACAGGCCATGAGGCCCTGGGTTTGAACCTTGGACCTCCCATATGGTAGGCAGATGCTCTGTCAGCTGAGCCAAATCTGCTTCCCCTCATCTTCTCGATGGAGTTCCAGCATAGGTTGTATTTGACCACATCCTTCTTTTTAATTATTAGAAATGTGTTATTGTGAAATATATTACGCATATGATATATTTAAAATGTCTATACAGTTTTAGAGTAATAACATATAAGTGCCTGTGTATCTTCCTGATTTTATCTTTTTTCTCCGATTTTCATCTTTTTGACTTACTGGTTTACCTTTAAGGAAATTTCATTAACATTTTCTTCTAACCCTGCTATTGAGTTGTTCATTTGCTTGACTTGAATGTTTCATGATTGTTCTTTGCTGATAATTGAGAATGGACAATTAAAAAGTTGTTTGAAAGCCCTGTATGTGGATGGGTCTTATGGATAGTGAGCCTCTATTGGGTGATATGGCTGGGGTGTTTCCTTGGGGTGTTTATTTTTGGGAGTGCTGCTCAGATCCTCCCGAGAAGACTCACCCAGTCTGCTGCCTAAAGAGCATATACCTGATACCATTTCAGGGAGGAGGGGCAAATGGGGGAAGAAGGCTGGAGGTCTCTTAATATCCCCCCATTCCTCCACCTTTTCCCACTATACTGTCCCTGCCTTCAGCTCTTGCCAGTGTTCAGCAGTCCAGAGGCTCTCTTTTTATTCCGTCCCAAGTATAAACATGCAATCTTCTGCTGCAGAAAGGGAAGGGCATTGCCTTAGCTGCATAGTTGGGAGAAGGATATGGAATTTTAACTGTTTATAAATAGACTTTGATACAATATTTTTAGTCTAGCCTTTTTTTTAAAACAGTCCAACAGTAAGCTTTTATTTTTATTTTTTTGCGAATCACTTTTTTTTTTTAAGATTTATTTATTTAATTCCCCCTCTCCCCCTGTTGTCTGTTCTCTGTGTCTATTTGCTGCATCTTGTTTCTTTGTCCGCTTCTGTTGTTGTCAGCGGCAGGAGAAGTGTGGGCGGCGCCATTCCTGGGCAGGCTGCACTTTCTTTCGCGCTGGGCGGCTCTCCTTACGGGGCGCACTCCTTGCGCGTGGGGCTCCCCTACACGGGGGACACCCCTGCGTGGCAGGGCACTCCTTGGACGCATCAGCACTGCACATGGGCCAGCTCCACACGGGTCAAGGAGGCCCGGCGTTTGAACCACGGACCTCCCATGTGGTAGACGGACGTCCTAACCACTGGGCCAAGTCCGTTTCCCGCTAATCACATTTTAAAAATTATTTTTTATATCCCCCGCCGCCCCATGGCTTTTTGTGTGCTGTCTGCTCTCTGTGTCCATTCGCTGTGCGTTCTTCTGTGTCTGTATTTTATTTTATTTCCCCTCCTCCCTTGTGGCTTGCCTGCTGTCTGCTCTCTGTGTCCATCTGCTGCATGCTCTTCTGTGTTTTTGCTTGTCTCCCTTTTTTTTGTTGTTGTGTCACCTTGCTGAGTTGGCTTCCTGCGGTGCTTGCTGGCCTCGTGGCGCTCCACGGTGCCTGTGGGCTGGGTGGCTCTCCACAGCATGCGGGTGAGCCTGCCTTCACAAGGAGACCCTGGGACGCGAACCCAGGGCCTCCGTATGGTAGACGGGGGCTCAGTCGGTTGAGCCACAGCCGCTTCCCAGGCTTTTATTTAAAAATGAAAAGTGACCATAACAACAGCGCTTTGAGAGAGGGCGGGACTTGTGTGGACTGCCTTATGGGATACTTTGGGGGGCAGACCATGGACTTTGTGGTGGAAACCACAGAAAATAACTTGGCTAACTTAAAAGATAGATGTTTTAAAAATATATTGGTTAGCTTTTAGAATTAATAAGAGTTTTGGAGAACAAAGTTTGTAAAATGAACAGTAATAAAGGGGAGCTAAGCAGTCACGAACACTGCCAAGGTCACACCAAAGGTAGGCTCCTTGAAAAGTAACTGGTACTATCAGTGATTCAGCCTTTTGGGTTTCTGTGACATATGGTGGTCTTTCCTCACTGGCTGACTGAGGAGTATCTTCTTGGGTCTACTTGGTCAATTACCACTTGTTCATCAACTTTCTAGCTTCCAAATTTTTATGACTGTTTTCTGTTTTTTTGTCTTTGAGTTCAAACTCTTCTCTCTCCTTTCCTCTTTCCCTTTCCTTTTTCTTCCACTTCCCTGTCCTTCCTTTTTCTGTCACCCCTTTTCTGTCTTTTTTTGAAACTTTTTGTAAAGGAAAATATATACCCAAAGAATGATATAATGAACCCTCTATGCACCTATAGTCCAGTTTTAGGAATTACCAATATATAGCTAATTATGCTTCACATATACCTACCTGTTATCAATCATTATTTCAAATCCAACCCTACACATCATATCCTTTTTTTTTCATAAATACTTCAGCACTGTTATTTTTTATCACACCTAAAAAATTAAAATTAAAAATAGTAAAAATAATTACTATCAAATATTGTCAGTGCTCAAATTTCCTCAGTTAAGTTTTTATAGTTTGTTGGAATCATCCTTCAAGCAAGGTATATACATTGCATTTGGCTGATAAGTCTCTCATGTTTATTTTTAAATATTTTTTTAAGAGTAGTTGTAGATTTATAGAAGCCCCCCCCCCCAGTTTTCCCTATTAATATTTTGCAATAGTGTGGTTCCTTTGTCACAGCTGATGAACCAGTATTATATTATTAACTGTAGTTCACAGTTTACGTTAGGATTCACTCTTCATGTTCATTTAAATTTTTGTTCTGGTAACATATATATAACCTAAAATTTCCCATTTTAAACACTTTCAAGTATACCGTTGACTGGTGTTGATTACACTCACAATATTGTGATAATATCACCACCATCCATTATCAAAAATTTTCTATCACCCCAAACAGAAGCTCCGGACTTAGTAAGCATTAACTCCTTCTTTCCCCATACCCTGCCCCAGCCCCTGGTAACCTGTATTTTAATTTCTGACTATGAAAATATTTGCATATACTAATTATATAAATGAGATCGTATAATATTTGTCTTTTATGTCTGCCTTATTTTACTCAACATTGTGTCTTCAAGGTCCACCTATGTTGTTGCATGTATACTTTATTCCTTTTTATGGCTGTGTGTTTATCCATTCTTCCATTGGACGCTTGAGTTGCTTCTACATTTTGGCAATTGTGAATAAGGCCACTATGAATAACAGTGTGCAGATACCTGTTGGAGTCCCTGTTTTTAAATTCTTTTGGGTATCTACCTAGAAGTGGGATTCTTAGATTAAATGATAGTTCTATACCTAACTTTCCAAGGAAACACCAAACTGTTTTCTACAGTAGCTACACCATTTTACATTCTTACTGAACAATGTGAAGGTTCCTATTTCTCTGTACCTTTGTCAACACTTATTGTTTTCTATTTTTCTAATAGTAGCCATTCTAGTGGGTGTGAAATGCTGTCTCGTGGTTTTGATTTGCATTTGCCTGGTGGTTAATGATACTGAGCATCTTTTCATATGTTCTTTTGCCATTTGTACATCTTTGGAGCCTATATATGGTTTTATATCCATTTTGCCAGTCTCTGCCTTTTGATTGGAGAGTTTATTTACATTTAAAGTAATTACCGATACTGTAGGACTTTGTTCTGCCATTTTCCTATATGATCTTTTTAAGTTTTATGTATCTTATATCCCTCAGTTCTTCCATTACTGCCTACTTTGATTTTCATTTGATTCTGTTTCTTTGAATATGCTTTCTGCCCCCTTTTCTTTCTTCTCCTTCAGTAGCTCCAATCTACCATTGAAACCCTCTAAAGAATTTTTTGTTTTGTAACCATTTTGAGTCCCTTCTTACTTCTCATATTTTTCAGATATTTTCTTTGTGGTCACCATGGGGCATAAATTTAAATCTATAACAATTACGTTTGATTTGATACCAACTCAACTTAAATAGCATACAAAATTCTGTTTCTATAGAACTTTCTTGCCCCACCTTTTTGTCGTACTTGCTTCAAATTATATCTTTATACATTGTGTGTCCAAAACCATATATTTATCATTACTTTTTATGTGTTTGAATTTTAGAAACTGTAAGAAGTAAGAGTGGAGTTATATACCCAAAATAGAATACAATAGTAGTGGCGTATTTAATTACCTATATGGTTAGCTTGCTGGAAAACTTTATTTCTTTATGATGCTGCACTTACTGTGAAAGAAAGCGTCCTTTCTTTTCAATCTGAAGAACTCCCCTTAGCACTGCTTTTGGGCAGGTCTTGTGTTGATGAACTCCCTTGCATTTGTTTATTTGGGAATGTTTTAATTTCTCCCTCATCTTTGAAGGACAGTCTTGCCAGATATAAAATTCTTGGTCAGCAGTTATTTTCTGTCATGTCTTTAAATATTTCATCCCACTTCCTTCTTGCCTTCCTGATTTCTGATGAGAAATTGGCACTTAATCTTTTGGGACTGTCTTGTACATGGCACAGAACTTTACTCTTGTAGTAGTTAGAACTCTCTCCTTTTCCTCAGTATTTGACAGTTTGACTATGGTGTGTCTGTCTTTGAGTTTATCCTCGGGGTTCATTGGGCTTCTTGAATGTGTATATTCATGTCTTTTATTTTGCTAACAGAAACAAATACTTTTTTTTTTAAGATTTATTTTTATTTATTTCTCTCCCCTTCCCCGCCCACCCCAGTGGTCTGCTCTCTGTGTCCATTCGCTGTGTATTGTTATGTGACCGCTTCTATCCTTACCAGTGGCACGGGAACCTGTTCCTTTTTGTTGCATCATCTTGCTGTGTCAGCTCTCCATGTGTGCAGCGCCATTCCTGGGCAGGCTGCACTTTCTTTCATGCTGGGTGGCTCTCTTTATGGGGCGCACTACTTGTGCGTGGGGCTCTCCTACACGGGGGACACCCCTGCGTGGCATGGCACTCCTTGTGTGTATCAGCACTGTGCATGGGCCAGCTCCACACGGGTTTTGTTTCATGCTGTATGTTTTGATATTTTAATGTGTTAATGCTTGGATTTATTCCCTGATGTTTCTGTTCCTTGAGTTTGTATCCAGATAGTGATATGACAGAGGTTTCCTTTGAGTGCCAGGAGGTGACAAAAACAAACTAATACAAAAAAACACCTTTGACATTTTTTGCAAATTGACTTTTTTTGATGGTGCTGTCCTTCAGAGTTCAGCCCTCCTACCAAGGCAAAAGCACTGGAGTCTCTCAGTCTTTCCTGAGCATGTTTCTTGTCCTGGGCATGTGCTTGCTTATGGCCTTTGGAATTCCCCCATCAGCCAGAACTCAAATGTCCCCATTTCTTACAAAATAGACTCCCATTTCCCCACAGGAGCTCTTTTGTAGTTATGGAAGCTGGTAATCCTTTGTCCCAGGCCTCTTTGCTTTGATTGTTAATTTCTGAGTTAGCTACTTCTGCATGCAAGGCAAGTTCTCAGACAGTGAGGCAAAAATGAGTATCCTGGTATACTTCTTCAGGCTGCCACTGCATAGATGGGTTAAGACATACATGCACCCCAGAATGTGCATAGGGGTTTCTCCCCTTCCTCCATAACAATACCAGGGTCCCACCCTGAGAGCACAGGCTGGCTCCACAGCAAGCCAGGGAGTGTGTGGGAGAGAGGCCAGCAAGGACACAGGAGCTTTCCTACTCATTTTAGGGTACATTTTCTTGATTCTGAGCTCACCAGTTAGTTAATGCAACCCTTTGACTGTGTTCCAGACCTCTGAGGAAGATGTCTGTGCCAGGTTTTGGTAGTTGTCCAAAAATAATGGTCGGAAATGAAATAGAACCCTGGATCATCTCATGCTGCCTCTTGGTCAACCAGAGAAATAACTCATATTTCTTTCAATATGTATATTTCTTACTCTGTATTTTTTGTTTTCTTACCATTTATTCGTTGGAGAGACCATATCATTTGTCCTGTAAAATTTCCTGTTCTGGGTTTTGCTTATTACAGCCTTATAGTGCCAATTTAATAAGTTTTTTTCCACACCTTGTATTGAGGTTTGATTTCAGGGGAGGGCATAACACTTCAAAGGTGACATTGTGTATTTTCTATCATATCACATCAGGAGGCACTTAATGTCTAGTTGTCTCTCTTTTTGAATGATAAGACCTGATTTAGGTGTTACCAGCCTAATCCATCCATTATAAACTTACTTATTGGCTTTTACCTAACAGTTTGAGCAATATTGATGATCATTATCAAGATATAGTATTTCATTAAGGCTTGCAAAAGATCAATTCTACGATTACCTTTTCTTTTGTTAGCTGGAATTCTTGTATAAAGAGCTTCCCCTTAGCAATATTTGATTACCCTAAGGTAACCTTATTTCCTTTTATTTACTGGTTTTCAGAATAATGAATTGGTTCCTTAGCATCTTCCAAAGGCAAATAGTGGTTTTTTTTTTAACACATCAGTAATGAACTCAGATATTTTGAAAAAACACTTTATCTGAGGGTCAGTTTATTTTTATTATTATTTTTGGTATTTAAGTTGTCACGTCTTTAGTCTAGTAGGAACCCTCCAAGGTGGCTCATGTTTGTTGATAAGACATACTAATCTTACATAGCTTCTTTGCTTTCTTGTGTTCTTCAAACAAGCATTCCAAAGAAACTGACTGTGTTTCTTTTTCTTTTAGATGATATGCCAATGGGAACTGCTGGTAGACGTGCTTCAAATGAATTCTTGGTGTGTGGAGGGTATGTTTACATATATTTTACGAAAAGAATTTTCATACTTTTTTGTGAGTGAAGTTATAGAATTTTGTGTTCTGATTCTAAGATTTTTGTTTTACATTACTATTTCTTTTTTTTAATAGAAAAGTTATAGGCTTACAAGAAAATCATGCATAAAATATGTAAAATGCAGAGTTCCCAGGTACCATCCTGTTGTTAATTAACATCTTGCATTAGTGTGGTACATTTACTATAATTCATGAAATAACATTTTTATAGTTGGCTTATTAACACTAAATCATTGTTTACAACAGGTTTTATTATGTTTATTACAGCCCTATTTATTTTTAAATTTTTAGTAGCATTTATACAACCTAAAATTTTCCATTTAACCACATTTACATATGTAATTCCATGTGGTTAATTACTTTCACAGTATTGTGATACCATCATCACTAGCCATTACCAAAACTTTACAATCATCCCAAACAGAAGCTCTGTACAATATAACCATTAATTCCCCTTTGCCTATCCCGGCCTAGCCCCTGGAAACCAATATTCCAGGTGCTGACTCTTGGAGTTTGCTTATTCTAATTGTTTCCTGTCAGTGAGAGCGTTCAATGTTTGTCATTTTGTCTCTGGTTTTTTTCACTCAACATGATGTCTTCAGGGTTCATCCATGTTGTCGCTTATATCAGGACTTTACTCCTTTTTTTAAAATATAGATTTATTTATTTATTTATTTCCCCCCCCCTACCCCGGTTGTCTGTTTTCTGTGTCTGTTTTGCAGCGTCTTATTTCTTTGTCCGCTTCTGTTGTCGTCAGCGGCACGGGAAGTGTGGGCGGCGCCATTCCTGGGCAGGCTGCACTTTCTTTCGCGCTGGGCGGCTCTCCTTATGGGGCACACTCCTTGCGTGTGGGGCTCCCCTACGTGGGGGACACCCTGTGTGGCACGGCACTCCCTGCGCGCATCAGCACTGCACATGGGCCAGCTCCACACGGGTCAAGGAGGCCCGGGGTTTGAACCGCGGTCCTCCCATGTGGTAGGCGGATGCCCTAATCACTGGGCCAAGTCCGTTTCCCTACTTTACTCCTTTTTACTGCTGAATAATATTCCATTGTATGTATATACCACATTTTGTTTCTCCTTTCATTTGTTGGCCTTTTTTTTTTTTTTTTTTTTTTAAGATTTATTTTATTTATCCCTTCCCCCTCACCCCTTTGTTATTTGTGGTCACTGTCTGCTGTCTGTGTCCATTTGCCGTGTGCTCTCTTTGTCTGCTCATCTTCGCTTTAGGAGGCACTGGGAACCGAACCTGGGATCTCCCATGTGGAAGAGAGGTGCTCAATCACCTGAGCCACCTCAGCTCCCTGGTTTGTTTTGTCTTTCGTTGTCTTTCCTCTTTATGTCTCTTTTGTTGCATCATCTTATTGCATCAGCTTGTTGTGCCTGCCCGCCACACCAGCTTGCCTTCTCCAGAAGGCTCTGGACACTGAACCTGGACCTCCCGTGTGGTAGGCAGAAGCCCAATTGCTTGAACTACATCTGCTTCCAGACCATTTCTTTTTAATATGAAATATTTAAGGCAAAGTATAGAGAAAAGTAAAGTGTGTCAAATGATATAATGATGACCCACACACTCATCCCTCAACTTTCTTAAATCTTAACATTTTGCCTTATTTTTTAAAAAGAAATAAAAGATCATAAAAACAGTTGAAACCATAGAGATACCCATAAATGCGCATATGTATATATGTGATCCACTTGGAGTAAATAATGTTTTTGCTTGTTTTATATAGGTGGCATAATATTATATGTATTATTTTCTGAAGTTTTTTTTTTTAAACTCATAAGTAAGAAGTAAAGGCTAAGATGAGATTTTAAATGTCCTGGCCTGCAGTAGTGAAAAAAGTAAAGGAAACTGGATTTGAGAGATAAGTGAATACAGGAAGAGACTGGCTTTCTCTAGCTTTTTTGTTTTATTTTTTTCTTTTGTCTTGGTACCAAAGATATCTGTAAAGAGGTGTGTATTGGTAAGTTTTTGCTAGGTTAATGCTGTGGTAACAAACAATGTCCAAACTTGTAGTGACTTATAACAGCAAAGATTTATTTCTCACTCATAACTGCTGGCTGTGGATCAGCTGCATCTCTGCTTCTTATACCTTCTTCATTCTGGGATCAGGAATGAAAGAACAGCTCCTCTTTGGGCCAGGGTGTTCTCAGAGTGGGGTGGGGAGTAGAGAGTGATGGCAAAAAGAAACTTTAAAAGCCATGACAGGGAAGTGGACTTGGCTCAGTGGTTAGGGCGCCCATCTACCACATGGGAGGTCCGCAGTTCAAACCCTGGGCCTCCTTGACCTGTGTGGAGCTGGCCCATATGCAGTGCTGATGCGCACAGGGAGTGCCATGCCACGCAAGGGTGTCCCCGCGTGGAGGGGCCCTACGTGCAGGGAGTATGCCCTGTAGGGAGAGCCGCCCATCATGAAGGAGGGTGTAGCCTGCCCAGGAATGGTGCCACACACACCTGGAGAGCTGACGCAGCAGGATGACGCAACAAAAGGAAACACAGATTCCCGTGCCACTGATAACAACAGAGGCAGACAAAGAGAAACACGCAGCAAATGGACACAGAAAACAGACAATGGGGGGGGACGAGAGAAATAAAATTAAAAATATGAATGAATGAATGAATGCCATGCCATGACATGACATGACATGACATGACATGACATGTCTCTCCCAAAATAAAATGCCATGGAAAAGCACTACATTGGGACTAGAAATTCTGGGACTATGTAGTAAAATAGGTTAAACTAGAAGTTCCCTTAGTGTCTCAGTAATTTTTTTAGAGCTGCCTCCAAGCACACAAGGAGAGCTGACACAGCAAGATGACACAACATAAAGAAACACAGATTCCTGGTATTGCTGATAAGGAAAGAAGTGGTCACAGAAGAACATACAGCGAGTGGACACAGAGAGCAGACAACTGGGGGAGGGGGGGAAGGGGAGAGAAATTTAAAAAAAAAAAGATGATACTTAATAGAAATACCTAAATGGAAAATAGCTTATAGAAGCACACTAAATGGTATGTCAGGTAGGAAAGCCACTTGGCTCTAACAGGGTCCTAACTATCATGCACTTGAACATTAAAAGTTTGGTTTTTCGCATCAAGAGAAGTCCAGGTAAGCAGTTGTTGCCTTTGTTTCTGTGGCACAAGGAAGTTAAGTCTTTCCATTTCAAATCTTAGCCTTTTCTTTGTGGTTCCATGGGAGCTGCTGAAAATCCAGCAAGCAAACCTACATTCTAAGCAGAAGAGGGTGGAAGAGTGGATAGAAGATAGGTTTCCCTGGAAGTCCCACCAGTAACGCACTTAAATCTCCTTGACTAAACAAGATGTATGGCTGCTATTGGCTGCAAGGGAATCTGGGATATGTAGTGATTTAACCAGTGAATCACTACTGCCAATGAGACTTGGGTTCTGTTAGTAAGAAACAGTGGGTGAATGGTTATTGGGAAGGCAACTAATGTGTCTTCTATAGGTGAGATTTTCTTTTTATTTATATGTGAGAGTGGACCTCAAATCAGTTACATGCTTTGGGAGTCATACCATATGTTTTCAGTCTTTGTATAGTTTGAGTTCCTTGGGAATGTTTATGACATTCATAACTTTTGTAAGTGTTGCAGTCATTTTTCTCTTGACCTTCCTGTTCTTTACCCAGCATATTATTCTAGAGAGATTTTTTTTCTCACATAGTGCTAAATAGCAAGTTGTGAGCGGATGAAGTGGAGTTTTGCTGGCCTCTGGTCTTCAAAGATATTGTAGAGGAGCTGTGCTGCTGTTCTTTCTTTTTTTTTTTAGATTTATTTATTTATTAATTATGTGTGTCCCCCCCCCCCCCCCCTTTGCACTTGCTGTCTGCTCTCTCTGTCCCTTCGCTGTGTACTCTTCTCTGTCTGCTTATCTTCTCTTTTGTTGGCACCAGGAACTGATCCTTGGACCTTCTGGAGTAGGAGAGAGGTGCTCAGTCTCTTGCACCACCTCAGCTCCCTGGTCTGTCTGCTGTGTCTCTTACTGTCTTTCCTCTTTCTCTCTTTTTGTTGTGTAATCTTGCTGCGCCAGCTCGCCGCATGAGCCAGCTCATTTCCAGGGAAATGAACCCTGGAACCTCCCATATGGTAGAAGGGAGCCCAGTTGCTTGAGCCACATCCACTTCCCTGTTCCTGTTAGAGGGCTTTGCCTGCGTTCTGTATATGAATGCCAGAAGAGTTCTTTAAGTGACAGATGTGGTTTCTGGATTTATGTGTTTTGTTTTGTTTTGCTTTTTACTTAATTTTTTTTTTTTAATTAAATGTTGTAAGGTTACAGAAAAATCATATAAAAAATAGAGTGCTCCCATATAACCTCCTATTGTTGGCACTTGGCATTAATGTGGTACCATTGTTTCAATTGGTGAAAGAATATTAAAATTATATGTTAAGTATTGTCCTTAGTTTACAGTAGGTGTATTTTTCCCATACATCACCCCATTATTAACATCTTGTGTTAGCATTGTACATTTGTTACAATTCATGAAAGAATGTTTATACTCATACTATTAACTATAGTCCATCATCTACTGTAGGGTTCATTGTGTAATACAGTCCTATGTTTTATCTCTTAATTATTATTCTAGTAACATATGACCTAAAATTTCTCCTTTCAAACACATTGACCTAAGTAACTCAGTGAATTATACTCACAATAATGTGCTACCATCATCATCATCCATTTCCAAAACTTTAAAAGCAACCTTAATGCAAATACTGTGCAAATTAAGCATCAACTCCCCCCTTTCTACTCCCAATCCTATATTCTATATATTCGAGATTCTTACTGGATGAGTTTGCTTATTATAATTGATATCAGTGAGATCATACTATATATGTCCTTTTGACTTATTTCACCAGCATAACGTCCTCAGGGTTTGTCCATGCTGTCACGGGCATCAAGACTTCATTCCTGAACAATTTCCATTGTATGTATGTACCACATTGTGTTCATTCATTGGTGGATGGACACTTGGGTTGTTTCCATCTTTAGGCTATTGTGAATAGTGCTTCCATCAATATTGGTATGCAAATATCTGTTCAAGTGCCTGCTTTCAATTCTGCTGGGTATATACCTAGTAGTGTGATTGCCTGATCATACGGTAGTTTTATACTTAGATTCCTGAGTTCCGGAGGAACTGCCCAACTTCTTCCACAGTGGCTTCACCATTTTACATTCCCACCAGCAATCAATGAGTGTTCCTATTTCGCCACATCCTCCCCAAAACTTGTAATTTTCATTTTTTAAAAAAACAGCCATTCTAATGGGTGGGAAATGATATCTCATTGTGGTTTTGATTTACATTTCCCTAATAGCCAGTGGTATTGAGCATCTTTCCCTGTGTTTTTTAGCCATTTATATATCCTCTTTGGAGAAAGGTCTAAATAGTCTTTTGCCCATTTTTTAATTGGGTTGTTTGTCTTTTTATTGTTGAGTTGGAGAATTTCTTTATATATTCTGGATATTAAATCCTTATTGGATTTGTGGTTTCCATATATATTCCGTTGAGAGGGTTGTCTTTTTCACTTGCATGGCAAAGTCCTTCGATGCACAAAAGTTGTTAATTTTAAAGAGGTTCCGTTTATCTATTTTTTTTTCTTGTGTTGCTTGCACTTAGGATATAAAGTCTTAGGAAACGATTGCTTAACACAAGATCCCTGAAGATGCTTCCTACATTTTCTTTTAGAAGTTTTATAGTTCTGATTCTTATATTTATGTCTTTGATTCCATTTTGAGTTAATTTTTGTATATGGTATGATATAGGGGTTCTCTTCCATTCTTTTGTATATGGATATCCAGTTCTCCTAGCACCATTTGTTGAAGAAACTGTTCTTTCCCAATTAAGTGGAATTTGCATCAGCTTTTTGTATTTTTAACAAGATTATTTTTTATTCACATACAGAAGAGATCATTTGTCATCTTCTAGAATTTTCTCTAAATATCAACAATTGGTCACATGAAAGAAAAATGGTCTTACCAGTATTTCTTTCGTTTTTCAATAAATTATGATTGCAGGCAATGCCAGCCTACTATGTCACCTCACAGTGAGACAGCACCCATTCCAGTTCCTACTCAGATAAGGAACTATCAACGCATAGAGCAGAACCTTACATCTACTGCTAGCTCTGGCACAAATCTCCATGGTTCCCCAAGGTAAGCTAGTACCTTTTTTCTTTAAAAACTTTTTTCTTTAAAATTTTCGTTGTCGTTATTGAAAGGTCTATTATTTTCCAGGGCACATTTAGTCTCTTACGTCTGTATCTGTAAGACATTGTACAAAATTGAACAGTAAAAAATCTTTTGTAGTGGGTCTATTTAGATGATATTTAAGCTTGGCAAAATAATATATACATAATATACACAAATATATACAAATATGTATATATTTGTCCCCAAGTATAATTAGTTCTAAGAAGTAATGGGAAATCTGGTTAAAAATGAAATCCAACCACTTGTAGCAGATTATTTCTATGTATTTACTTCTTCTCCATTCTGAGACCCCAGTAAGATGGTAGCAAAGAAATTAAATTACAAAGGTTTAAGTCCACAAAGACAAATAAAATGAGAGTAGATGTTCAGTACGTGAGGGATTTTGGTAATTTCTGGAAAATAGTAATAAACTAGAACAGTAATAAAATGCTTTAGCAGAGCAGATATTAGTGTGCTTTCCTGGTGTTAGGAATTAGTGTTAGGAATCCTGACAGATGAGAACCACTGCCCCACAGTGCCCTCGGGCACTCAGAGAACCCCGGGTAGGTGGAGTTGAAGTGACACGTAGGCTAAAAAAAGAGAAAATCCAAAGCCCAAACTGGGAGGAAATAACAAGAATGCAAAGAACAGAAGACTTTTCATTTTTTTAAAAATTAGTGCTCTCAGAGATAGAGAAGATATTACATCCATAATGTAAGAACGAAATTGTATTAAAAATGATCACTCAGAAAATAGGAAAGACCCCTTGAGCATTAAAAATATTGCAGCTGAAATAAATTTTAAGAAAGGGTTAGAAGACAATGTTGAGGAAGTATCTTAAAAAGATGATTAAAAGAACCAAAATGGAAGGTATGAATAAAAAATATTCTTCAAAGATTAATTAATATAGGCATTTGAGAAACAGAGAACAGATAAAATTGAGGACGACATTTGCCAGGAAATAATCAGGACAATTTTTCCCAAAATTGGAGGATACAAGATTGTAAACTAAAATGCCTACCAAATGAACAGTTCAGTGAATGATGGGATATAAATTTGGAAAACTTCTGGAAAGGGAATTTCATCAATCCTATCAGAATTATAAATGGATATTCTGGTAATTTATGAAATGACATATACACAGTTGTTGCTTCTAACAGCTAAAGCTGATAAATAGGCCAAGTGCCCATCAGTAAGAGTCAGATTTATTATGGTCCATCTACAACAGTGGTACATTATGCATTTGCCAAAAAAGAGTAAGGTGCTGGGATAGAAAAGTTTCCAAGATATATTATAAGATTAAAAAAAGCGAAGTGATTTGCAGTGTATTAAACAGTGGTTCTCAAAGGGTGGTCTGCAGACCCCTGTCAAAGGATCCATGAGATCAAACTGTATAGTAATGCTTTTTTTCACTGTGCTGGCATGTGCAATGATCATGCAAAAGCAACCATGGGTAAAACTCATGACTTAGCATGAAATAAGGTAGTGGGACCACATTGTACCTTATTCTTTGTATTTTTCAGCACCACGCACTTGTAGTACAAAGAAATGTCCCGTAAAATTAAAAATACATAAACAGAGGAATTAAAATGCTATACAAAAAATCTGTTTAGCACAAAGGGAGGCCATAAAAGAAGAACCCAAAAAGACTTGAGATGTCTAGAAAACAAATAGCAAATCGCAGGCATAAATTTAGGCCTCTGCCCATGCGCAGTGCTGATGCGCGCAAGGAGAGCCCTGCCACGCAGGGGTGTCCCTGCGTAGGGGAGCCCCAGGCGCAAGGAGTGCGCCCCATAAGGAGAGCTGCCCAGCGCTAAAGAAAGTGCAGCCTGCCCAGGAATGGCGCCGCCCACACGGAGAGCTGACACAACAAGATGACGCAACAAAAAGAAACACAGATTCCCGTGCCACCGACAACAACAGAAGCAGACAAAGAAGAACATACAGCCAATAGTCTCAGAGCAGACAACTGCGGGGGGTGGGGTGGGGTGGGGGGGCGGAGAAATAAATAAAAAAAATTAAAAAAAAAACAAAATTTAGGCCTCTGGATACTTACAAAAGGCAGAGATTGTCACATTACATAAGAAAGCAATATCCAAAAATATACAGTTTAGATTTGAAGACGTTAATAGGTTGAAAGTGAGAGGAAGGAAAAGCTCTCTGGGTCAAGAAGCGATGACAGCTGTGCAGAAGGCCTCGGAATTAACCAGATTGGAACAGGAGGAAAGATCTCCAGAAAGAAAGGGGC
The DNA here is from genome assembly GCF_030445035.2 of Dasypus novemcinctus. NCBI lineage: Eukaryota > Metazoa > Chordata > Mammalia > Cingulata > Dasypodidae > Dasypus > Dasypus novemcinctus. Next base: position 15,575,838 of record NC_080693.1, on the reverse strand, counting down.
CAAGAGAGACTCTGGTGTGATGGAGTCATATCAGAAATACCAGGTAATAACAAGTAGCGGAGGATAGGAGAGCTGTTGGAAACACTTGAGAAAAACTTTTAACACTTTTTTTCTGGCACTTACACAGTTTTAAATATACCCTTGGTACTATTTCTAATTTTATCGATTTGAAGCATTAACTGTTCCAATTTCTGTATGATAGAAGAAATTATGCCAGCCCCTGTCCCACTTCTTCCTCACAATGAAGTTATGCTCTCATATCAGTGAAATCTACAATCAATACTTATGTTGGATTTTGTATATGTTGTTAACAGCAAAACTAGGTATGATGAGTAGGGCTGGAGCAGAACAGGAAGTGCTTTGCAGAGAATGTTTGCTCTTTTTCATTACAGGTCATAGTCATTTTTATCTGAAGCCCATGGTGCCAGATAGGTTTCAGAAATGAGAATTAGTTAGATTTTAGAAAAGCATACTGAATATCATGTTATACTTCTAGTGGAGGCAAACATTAATTTTTCAGCAAATTGTTTGCACATTCAAACTAAATGGAATAATTAAAAAGACTATAATGGCCTTATATTAGTTCATGTCAGAATTTGCCCCCAAATGGATTCAGATATGGTTAGATTTTGTCACCAAAACATTTGATGAAAAGACCTTTGATTTTTAAAGATTTATTTGGATTTAGGATTGCAAGCAAGGAATTATGGATTTGTTTAATCTTTGTTGTGCTGTTTTGTTTTTAAACTGTGTGCATATGTTTCTTTGATAAAAAGTAACATTAGAAAAGGGAACATGAAAAAAATGAATACTGGGAAGTGGCTGTGGCTCAATCAGATGGGCTCCCGTCTACCATATGGGAGACCCTCAGTTCGTGTCCCAGGGCCTCCTTGTGAAGACAGGCTCGCCTGCACGCCGCGGAGTGCTACCTGGACTGTAGACGCCGCGGAGAGCCTATTCAACAAGGAGACGCAACAAAAGAGAAGGGAGACAGGCGAGAACACAGAGGAGCCTGTAGCGAATGGACGCAGAGAGCAGACAGCAAGCAAGCTGCAAGGAGGGGAGGGGAAATAAATAAATACAGACACAGAAGAATATGCAGCGAATGGACACAGAGCAGACAGCACACACACACACACACACACACAAAAGCTGAAAGGGGGGGAGATAAAAAAATTTTTTAAATACCACCTTTATGTACTTCTCTTATATGTGTCCATTAGAATAGTGCATTTTATAACTGAATATATGGTAAGTGTTCAGTATGTATATGTTGACTGATTCAAGATCTCTAAAAGAGGACAATTAGGTATTTCACTAGGAGAGAGTTTTAATTCTCATCCAGTATCGTACACTAATTAGTTGAATGTTGCAGGACATCAATTTAGTCTTGTAATATAATGCTGAAGAAATGGTCAGGCAAGTGTTTTCCTTAGAGAGTGAACATGCATAATTAAAAGAGTTCTTTTAGGCCTTTCTTTATCACGATTGCCAGGTATTAGAGTATTAGGTGTATTCTTTCCCTTAGGTTCTCTGAATTCTCTTATTCAGTGATTTCATGGATAAAGGAAGCTTTTCTTGACAATTATAATAAAGCTGTCGATTAAATATTATTCCAAAGATCCTTTTGAATCACCTTTTGAATAAGGGGTAGTGGAAATAGTAGGTAAATAAGTAAAAATCACATAGGGCAATTGATAATCTGTTGAGTAAATTAGTTTTTACTTAGAGGTCTCATCTTGTATTGGAGTGATTAGTTCAAAACAATGAAAAAAGATTACCTGCTTCATTTATTCCCCCAGTGTCTTATGTGGGAAAATGTGGGGAGCAGGGCCTGTGGGAATCCCCTATATATTCTCTATAGCATTTATGTAATCTCAGTATCTTTTAAAAAAGAAAAAAGAAGCGTGTATGCACTAAATTTAAGAAGAGACAATATTAGGAAACTTTATATTTTCCAGTCAGATGGGGAAAAATCAAGTTGATGTTGGAATTTGTTTTCTCCTGACCACCACTGAGGTTGGGGACCACTTCATATCTTAAATGATATATATTTCCTTTTTCTTTTCAGATCTGCAGTGGTACGAAGGTCCAACACCAGCCCTCTGGGTTTCCTCCGACTGGGATCCTGCTCCCCAGCTCCAGCAGACACAGCACAAACTGCTGGACGAAGGCTCTCTACGGGGTCTTCCAGGCCTTACTCTCCTTCCCCTTTGGGTAAGGAGGATTTAAAGCAGTTGTTGTCAACCTTTTTTCCGCCACAGCAAATATGACATGGCACTCTCCCTTTTAGAAACTGCAACTCGGTGGCAGTGCTTATCCACTGATTGGGAGCCGTGTGTCATCCCTCTAACTTCTGCCTATCCCTGCCTAGGTCCCTCTTGAGGATCACTGTTTAAATTTGTTAGGACCTCTTTTGGAAATATAATAAATGTCAGTGTGTTATTGTATATAGAAAACATCTCCTTGGATTTGGACTCTAAACTCAAAAGTCAGAAACCCTAGGTTTAATTTAAGTACATGAAATGCCTAGCCTATTCACATTTACGAAGATTAAAATAGAATACGATGTATAAATACAATGCTGGGTTATGTCCACCAGAGGCCTTCTAGCTTCAGGAGGAATAGGGTGGCAGCTCCGGTACAGACCTTCCCATTTTTCTGGAAACCACGCGTAGCAACAAGGAGAGTGCTAAAACCAACTGTGTACCCAGCCAACCCAAAGCAGACAACCACAATAATGCCCAAACAGGAAAAACATCACAAGGCACGTCTTCAGAGGGACTGAGAGGCCAAGAAAAGACTTGAGCTCCAGCATACATGTGAGAGGGCCAGAGCAACTGAGAGCACTCAGAGTGTGAGAGAAGCAGCACTGATGCTGGAGGAAGAGCAGAGAGGACCCTCATGGCAGCAGGTCTCAAAACTGCAAAAAGTGTTTACTTTCCACCCTGAGTCAGTACTGCTGGAGTAGTACTAAGAGGGAATGGGACGAAGTCTCAGAGGGTGGCAGAGAGAGGGGGAGAGAGAGAGGTTGAAAAGTGCCCAGAAACCCTATAAAAATTAATAAATGAAACAATAATGTTTTTTTAAAAGTTTAAATCTTTTTTTTAAAGATTTATTTTTTATTTATTCACCTTCCAGCCCCCCGCCCCAGTTGTCTGCTGTGTCCATTTGCTGTGTGTTCTTCTGTGTCTGCTTGTATTCTTGTCAGCAGCACCCAGAGTCTTTGTCTTGTTTTGTTGCGTCATCTTGCTGCGTCACCTCTCCTTGTGTGTAGCGCCACCCCTGGGCAGGCTGCACTTTCTTCCTGCTGGGTAGCTCTTCTTACAGGGTGCATTCCTTACGCTTGGAGCTCCCCCATGCGGGGGATACCCCTGCCTGGCAGGGCACTCCTTGCACGCATCAGCAGGGCACATGCCAGCTCCACACAGGTCAGGAGGCCTTGGGTTTGAACCTTGGACCTCCCATGTGGTAGGCAGATGCCCTATCCGTTGGGTCAAATCCGCTTCCCAAAAGTTTAAATCTAAAACTACCTGATATAATACTTTGAAGCTGTTTTTAGCTGAAAAGTCTTCTTCAAACAAAGTCTTGGCCTTCCCTACCCCTGTAGCAACCTCTGAGTCATTCCAAGGTCTCCAGAAACAAGGTATAAACATTATCCTTGCACTCAAGAAAAAGAGCCTCCTTGAGGATCTCATCTCTGGCTGTCTGCCTTGAAACTGGTTCGATGCCTATTCTCTTGACAGACATACTGCATCTCTTGTCAACTTAAACTCCCTGAAGTGTGCCAGCTTGTTCTCTGTTAGTCTGGGTTCTTGAAGTGGTAGATACAAAGGTGATGTGAGATGTGCAAGAGATATATTGGGGGAAACACCTGTGAGCTTAGCATAAAGGGGAGGGGAAAAGAGCATGCAGGGAGACCCTTGACCCTAATGCAGGTAGGCACATGGGAATGGAAAAATTGGGCAGGAAGAATCTCAGGCTGGAGATTCTAAGAAAGTTTTGTCCAATCTGAGGGGTGTCCCCAAGCACTGAGCTGTCACTTAGACGAATTCCCCTGTCCTTCTGGTGGGCCTGGCTTAGTGACCTTGCCACTCTTGGTCATTGGCTAGCAGCAGCCCCAGGGAATGTGTGTCCTTGGCCTAAGTGGGGTGGATCCAGAGGCCCAGCAGCAGAGCTGTCAGTCATTTGTGCCCCCCTGCTGCAGGTTCCTTTGAAGAAGATCTTAGTCTTTCCAAAGCTACCACAAGCCCCAAGCACTCTACCACTTTTTGTGCAACTTCTTTGCCTCAGTACACACCTCAGCTGTAATTGTTTGTTTGCATGGCTTTCTTTTCCTAATCTTGTTTCAAGACAGATTTTAGGGGTTGTTTTTTATCTTAATGTACCCAATGCACCTGGCCCATTTTGGGTTGAACTAAATTTTTGCTAATTAAAAGTGTTTTAACTATAATGTACTGTATAATTTGTGCAAGTGTCACCTCTTTCTGTGCATTAATGGTTTTCAGTCATTTCGTCTTTCCCTCTGTCTCTCTCTTCACAGTGGGTGCCGTTCCTGAGCAGTTTGCGCAGTGCTGCTGTGGGCGTCCTCAGGGCCATGAATCCAGGAGTGGGAACTCCTCAGGTGGGAGAGCGGGTTTGGTCTAATAATAATATTCTGTTTTAAATGAATTTGAGTTATATTTTTCTAGTCTCGTCAAAAGAATAGAGTTGATATGAAATAGTTCCTCTATCCTGTTTACAATCTAGGCCTAAAACATTTTAACATATCATATAGCTAAATAATTGGGTATAAGATTCCTTTATGAAAATAAGTCTTAGGAATTTAAATAAGCTAAGTTTTGTTCATTGTCACTCTGATCATGAAAAACAACCTAGAAAATGAGTTTTCATTATTTTGATTAATATTGTTCTAAGTAAGAGCTACATAGAACCTAGAATGGCAGAGCTATCAGATTTTAAAAATATTGATATGTATTTGGTTTATTTTCTAGTATAAATATGTTTGAAAAGAAAAAGATATATGTAAATCACACTTTGAGAAACCAGATTTTATTGTATGTACATTTGAGAAGTTGGCCACTTAAAATAATTCTGTATTATTTAGTTGCTGTGTGAGCAAAGAGAGTAATCACACTGATCTACCCAAACATGTCTTCTTGTAAAGAGTAGAAATTATCCTATTCAATGTTGACTTTCATTGTTTTCTTGAACTTTAACCATTAACAATAGTGCTCTTTGGTGCTAATCAGACCTTGCATTAATCTGAGTTATTTGCCAGCTGCTGATAAAAACTGTGGGTATTCCTATCATGAAATCTGACCTTCTGAATATACCAAGATGATATACTTGTCATTGTTTTAAAGAAGCCAGAAAATAGTCTCTTCCAAATAAACAACTTTTAGACTATCCCATGATAAACAGGGCCTTCATCAGAGTTCACATTTTACCAATTCTTGTTAATTCTTATGTTTTAGCCCTTCCCTTCAGGCTAATATTACATTCATTTTCTTGGTAGGTTCTCCAGTGCCACAGGCTCACTCGCCACAGTCTCTCTTATTGGGTGCTAGACTGCAGAGCGCCCCTACCCTCACCGACATCTACCAGAACAAGCAGAAGCTCAGAAAGCAGCACTCTGACCCCGTGTGCCCCTCCCAGGTGGGGGCTGGGTATAGCTACTCCCCTCAGCCCAGTCGGCCGGGCAGCCTGGGAACCTCTCCCACCAAACACATGGGATCCTCTCCTCGGAGTTCTGACTGGTTCTTTAAAACTCCTCTGCCAACCATCATTGGCTCTCCAACTAAGGTGTGTTCAGGTCGTGAACTAGGATGGTACTTGATGGGAAGGATTTATGAGGAGTAGAGGTACACTTTAATGTGCCAGGTAGAGTGTAAGTACTTCATTTGCTGAGTGCTTTCTCTAAATGATCCCATTTAATCCTCAAAATAGCACCCTGATGGTAGGTACTACTATTGTCCCTGTTGAATGGAAAAGGAAATTGAGGTTTAGAGAACTGGAAAAACTGCCTGGGTCACAGAGGTTGTAAGTGGCAAAGCCAGTGTTGGAATCCAGGTTGGACTGACCTGAGTCTATTCTCCGGCCTTCTGGGCTGTGCAGCCTGACAATCCTGAACATCTCATGCACGGTATTAACCATTTTACATACGTTTTCTTAGGCCACAGCTCCTTTCAAAATCCCTAAAACGCAAGCGTCTTCCAACCTGCTGGCCTTGGTTCCCCGTCAGGGGCCAGCTGAAGGGCTGCCTAAGGACGGCAGTGACCCGCGGGAATGCTGCCATTGTCTCCTAGCGCAAGGCAGCGAGCGGCAGCGACCTGAGCAGCACGGCAAGGCCGCCTTCGGCAGGTCAGGCACCCTTTCCTTTCTAGCCTTATACAAGAAACTGTAGTAGTAGTGTGTATATTTCTGTTTAAAAAAGCCAACTGAATTGAATTAGTTTAGTAACTGGTTTATGGCATATGGTTTATGATGTGAATTGTATACATTGAGAATCTCTGAAAATTACAGATACTTCCTCTAACTTCCTCTAACTATGTAAATACAGCTCTCTTCCTGGGCTTCTTGAATACTCTTTCTGCTTTTTGTTTATTTTGGTTACTGAAGTTTATCTCCACCCTGAATTGTTTATTTTTGTCTCCTTGTTTTCTGTCTTCCCATTGACCCTTCATGGCTTGGCTTAAATCAACCTTAATGTTTAAATGTTTGGGTTTTGTTTAAAGTGTACTTTTCCATTCTTAATATCAGTTTTTGTTGTTTGTTTTAGATCTGTCAGTACTGGGAAATTATCAGATCCACAAGTAAAGGCATCCTTAGGTGGTCAGCTACATCAGGGTAGCACAGACAGTTTAAATACAGAACGACCAATGGACATAGGTAAGAAAAATCCTGGTTTCTTTTTCTTTTTTCTCCTAGGAGGTACTAGGGATTGAACCTGGACCTCATTCATGGGAAGCAGGTACTCAGCAATTGAACTACACTATTCCTCCTGGTTTCCTTTTTTTTTTTTTTTAAGATTTATTTTATTTATTTTTTTCCCCCTACCCCCTTGTTGTTTGCACTTGCTGCATCTGTTCGTCTTCCTTGTTTCTTAGGAGGCACCAGAAACTGAACCCAGAATCTCCAGTGTGGGAGGAAGGTGCTTAATTGCTTGAGCCACCTCCATTCCCTGCATTGTCGTCTCTCATGTTTTTGCTCCTGTGTCTCTAGTTGAGTCATCCTGTTGCATCATTTCACTGTACTGGCACATTGTGTCAGCTTGCCATCCCACCCGTCCTGGAGGCACTGGAAACCTCTCTTCCCTGCTTTGTTGTGTCTCTCCTTGTTTTTCTTCTTGTGTCTCTTATTGCATCATCTTATTGTGTCAGGTTACTGCCACTGCCGTTGTGCCAGTTTGCTGTCTTTAGGAGGCACCAGGACCGAACCAGATCTCCCATGTTGTAGGTGGCAGCTCAGATTGCTTAAGCCACATCTGCTTCACTATGGTTTCTTTTTAAGCCATTAATTTGTTAGCATATACCTTAGTTTCCTGTTGCTATTGTAACAAATGACCGCAAGCTTGGTGGCCTAAAACAACATACAATCTTTTTTTTTTTTTTTTAAGATTTATTTATTTATTTAATTTCCCCCCCTCCCCTGGTTGTCTGTTCTTGGTGTCTATTTGCTGCGTCTTGTTTCTTTGTCCGCTTCTGTTGTCGTCAGTGGCACGGGAAGTGTGGGTGGCGCCATTCCTAGGCAGGCTGCTCTTTCTTTTCACGCTGGGCGGCTTTCCTCACGGGCGCACTCCTTGGGCGTGGGGCTCTCACGCGGGGGACACCCTTGCATGGCACGGCACTCCTTGCGCGCATCAGCACTGTGCATGGCGCGCTCCACATGGGTCAAGGAGGCCCGGGGTTTGAACCGGGGACCTCCCATGTGGTAGACGGACGCCCTAACCACTGGGCCAAAGTCCGGTTCCCATACAATCTTATCTTATAGTTCTGGAGGTCAGAAGTCTGAAATGGGTCTCACTGAGCTACAGTCAGGGGGCTAGCAGGGTTGTGATCCTTTTGGAGGCTGGAGAGGAGGATCTTGTTTCCTTGCCTTTTCTATCTTTTAGAGGCCACCTGCATTCCTTGGCTCAGGTCCTTCCTTCATCTTCAAGCCAGCAATGTCCAGGCTAGGTCCTGACCTACTTCTCTCCCCCACATTTAAAGGACCCTTGTGCTTACTTTGGGTCTACCTAGATAATCCTGGATAATCTCCTTATTTGAAGGGCAGCTGTTTAGCAACTTTAATCCCCCCCCTTACCATGTAATGTAATATTCACAGGTTCCAGGGATTAGGATATCCTTTGGGCGGTGGGGGGGTGGGACTCTTCTGTCCACTGTTTCTGTTGACTGCTCACAAGCCTGTCAACCCAGTTTTCCTTACCCTGTCTTTCATCCCCTTCTCAGTAGCCCATTAAAACCTTCGAGACCCATACCTGTTTCCTATGGTGATGTTCAATATCCTGATGATTTTCCAGAGAGTAGCCATGACTTAGAAGGAATACTGACCAAGATGATCATTAGTAGCATAATACTGGCCAAAGCTAGCCCAGACACGTGTGCACTTCTTAGGCTTTCTTGTCAGCAAGTGGAGCCTGCAGAGAGCCATAGGCCACTCACTTCTAGATTACTGGGACTCCTTGTCAAAAGTAAAGGCAAAAATGTGGCAGGTTCCAGGCCCTTCACAGATTTGCTTAATCAAATCTCTCTTCTTCTAAGTTTATGATTTCTGTTGTTGACTCCTGCCTCCATTCTTTGGTCTCAGAAATGTAATGTTTTTCAGATACTTGAGTGTTGAAAAAATAAAGCTTTAGACAACTATTTTTTTAAAATTCCGCTTGCACTGGCAGATGTGGGTATCTTTCACCTACTCTTCCATATAGTCTGTGCTGAGCCCCTACACCCCCACCATTTGATACCTGGCCTACCTTCCTTCCTTCTTGATAGATATTAAGGTACAGTTCTAAGACACATGTACTTTGTCTCAACTTTATGTATCTTCCTAAAGCAGTATTGCAGTGAAGACTCCTGGCCTCCAGTCAGCTTTACCTCACCTTTTTATTTCCAGTTCTCCACCCACTATGGCTCCCTTATCTGTTTGCTCATTGTTTTTGCTCTTTGTGCTTGTCTGCTCATTGTCTTGCTCATTTTTTATTTTGCTTATTGTCTGCTTGTTGTTTGTACTTGTCTGCTCATTGTTTTTGCTTGTTGTTTGTCTTCTTCAGGAGGCACTGGGAACCCAGGACCTCCCATGTGGGAGGTGAGCACTCAACCTTTGAAGCCACATCTGCTCTCTTATTCCCAGTTCTTGTTTCCTGATATTTCAAATTCTCTTCAGCAGGTCTGATTTACAGTCCATGTATTTTAGAAACAGGCAGAAGTAACTCTATGAGTACTAGAATTTAGTGTGAAGAAAATTCACAGCTGGGAAGAGATAACTGTATTGAATTTTGTGGTCTTAAAAGTTATAAAAGCTTTCTGTGTAAAATAGCTAATATAAAAGTAAAAGACTCTCTGTAATCACAATCCCACAGAGATACATGTTCCAGATAATGTAGCATTCTGTAAATTTGTTATTGTAGCTCCTGCAGGAGCCTGTGGTGTGGTGCTGGCACCTCCTGCTGGAACAAGCTCTCGGGCCGCCCTGTTCACGGTAGGGTCCCCTCCACACAGTGCCACGGCCCCCGCCTGTACCCACATGGTCCTTCGAACGAGACCAACTTCAGGTGAGGAATGTTTCTAATCACAGTCTTTGCTCGCATTTGCGGTATAGTGTTTAATTAGACAAGTCACCTAGCCTCTGTGGGCTTCTCTATACCGGCGAAATGGAGATAACCATTTTCTCTACTTTAAAGGGTTATACAGAGTAAATGAGGCAACAGGGGGAAATTTTGGAAAGTAAAAGTGTTAGTATAATATGTAACATAGTATTACAGTATTAAAATATAAATTTGATTTCTCCTTCATGAAGTAGCTATGCACATATGGTACGTCTAAACTTATATTGAAGTCTTAGTATAGTGGATTAAATAAATAGTCTTGAAAATGATAAGGTTTTGTTTTTTGTTTTAGAAACTTAAGTTTTATGTTTTTTTTTTTCTTTTGGTACTTTTTAATATTTCTCTTGATCATATACACATTAGACAGGTTAATAGAGTTATTTTATCATTTATATTATAAGGAAATTATTAATACTGAAAAGTAACTGGAAAGTATTTATTGAATTTGAAATCAGTTGTCATTTCACATCATCTCATATATTGTACCTTATGTCCTTAAGTTTTGTTAAATCTATCAAGATATCAGTAGATTAATAAGCAAAGATTATAACGGATAACAGGAGAGGAAATAGAGCTAATAATCTCATTTTTAAGACTAAAAATCTCAATAAGAAAATACTATTTTAAATAAGAAAATACAAATTTAAGGAAGTGTAACATTTTATATCTAGTAACTAAGTCAACTTCAAAAAGGTTTAACAACCAGTTTATTGATTGTAGTGGGATTCTGTGTGCTTACTTGCTACTGCTTTAGAAAGTGTGTGGCAATTCCTAGAAATAGCTGTAAAAATGTTTGATAGTTGACCAGTGGTAATCCTTTTCATGTTTATAATACCACTTCAGAGTATTTCTCCCAAAGAAATCATTCAAAAGAAGTTAAAAACTGTGTGCATTTCATTACAGTGTTATTTATAATATGAAAAAAATCAGAAATCATATCAGTGTCCCCAGTGGAGGAATGGCTAAGGAAATTATGTATATAAATTTAATGAACCTCTGTGCCTCCATTGAACTTTTATTTTATAATTAGGAAGACTATGGAAAAGCATGGAGAAATGAGTATGACATAAATTTGTTTAAAACAGAACATTAAAAAGCTAGCTATGATGACTATAAAATATACATACAAAGTAAAAGTCAACACAGAAAAATAAAAACTATTGATATGCTCAAATAGGGAATCAGTAACTTTTAACATTTCCTTTATTATTTCAATTGTTTTTTTTCAATCATTATCAATAAGAGTGGAGCAAAGGCCCTAACTTTGAGAACTAATGGTAGCTACCCCATGTGTCCTGTGTTTCCTTGCAGTGGGATCCAGCAGCCCTGGAGGCTCCCTCTGCTCTGCCAGCAGCCGCGTCTGTGTGGGCTCCCCGCCCGGGCTGTGCTTGGGGTCGTCCCCTCCGGGAGCAGAGGCAGCCCCCAGCCTGAGATACATGCCTTATGGTGCCTCACCCCCCAGCTTAGAGGGGTTCATCACCTTCGAAGCCCCTGACCTGCCTGAGGAGACCCTGATGGAGGTAGAGAAAGTTAGAGCTTTGGTATTAGGAATCACCGTGACCCATCAGAAATGAAAATATAAAGCATCTCTGAATTTACAAGCAATCAGTAGAATTCAGTAATCTGTCAAAGAAGCATGGTTTAATGTGCACAATATCCTTATAATCTAAAATTGCTGTCTATTTTGTTAGGTTTTGGTCTTGTAGCTACTGATTTGGTCATTTAGTCCCCCGTCACCCTCACCCCACAGAAGCACATTGAGCTCACATCTTTGAAACACACTTTGGTGGGTGCTCTGAAAAATACACACACACTCAGTGCACTCATGTACCTTTGTTTTTTGAAATTTAAAAATCTTAATCTCCTTTGATTATTCCATTGTTGATTAAGTGTAGAAAAACACTAGCAGTAGCCATGGTTTATATACAGAAATGAGTTTATACCTATTCTGAAAGTTTCTAAGAAAAACTGACTTTGCTGCAGCGAGAACACACAGACACCCTCCGCCACCTGAACGCAATGCTGATGTTCACGGAGTGTGTGCTGGACCTTACGGCCGTGCGGGCTGGGAACCCAGAGCTGTGCACATCTGCCATCTCATTGTACCAGATCCAGGAGAGCGCGGTTGTGGACCAGATCAGCCAGCTAAGCAAAGACTGGGGGTCGGTGCCGCTCTTGTCCTTAATTTCCAGATTCTTCATCTTTCTGTCAACTTGTGTCTGGGCTGTAGCTATTGTTATCACTGCCAGCCCAGTCTCCTTACTGACAGCTGCAGGGTATCTGAGTTACTTCTTCATTGTACTAGATTTATACGAGCCAAGACTTGGAGATGATGCAACCTGAGCATTGCCTTTTCCCTGTACATTAAACCATTAAAGACAGTTGATGATGAAGTAATTATAATCGATAAAAGTAATTGATTTTGATCTGAGGGTGTCTGTTGTATTCAGTGTACATATGCCTTCTCCCTTTGGGAGTTATTTGTGAATTTAAAATAATCAAGGAGGATGATCCCTCAAAGAGGATATTTAATGGTGACCTGAAATGTAGGAGAGCCAGGTTAATTCTTAGGCTGATGTCTGCTTGCTGTCTTCTTGGTGCAGGCGGGTAGAACAGCTGGTGTTATACATGAAAGCAGCACAGCTGCTCGCAGCTTCTCTGCATCTCTCCAAGGCCCAGATCAAATCCGGGAAACTGAGCCCATCCACGGCGGTGAAACAAGGTATGGGTGAGTGCAGCTGTGCTGGTGTGCACAGTGGCACTTGAGCTGCCCCAGTTCCCATTATGCTAAGAAAGTTTTTCATGAGGAATTGGTGTATTATTAACTATGCTTTTTTATTTTATTTTATTTTTTGCCCTTTTTATCTTTATTCTTTTTTTTTTTTGTTTTTTTTAGGTTTATTACTTCTTTCTCTCCCTCCCCGCCCCGTTGTCTGCTGTCCGTGTCTATTTGCTGTGTGTTCTGTGTCTGCTTGCATTCTCAGCAGCACTGGGAATTTGTGTCTCTTTTTGTTGTATCATCTTGCTGCATCAGCTTTCCGTGTACACCACCATTCCTGGGCAGGCAGGCTGTGCTTTTTTCATGTGGGGTGCACTCCTGGCACATGGGGCTCCCCTATGCCACGTAGGGGACATCCCTACGTGGCATGGCACTCTGTGCACAGCAGCACTGTGTGTGGGCCAGCTCACCACATGGGCCAGGAGGCCCTGGGTTTGAACCCTGGACCTCCCATATGACAGGCAGATGCTCTTATCAGTTGAGCCATGTCCGCTTCCCTAACTATTCTTTTTTTTAAAAGATTTATTTATTTAATTCCCCCCCTCCCCCCCCGGGTTGTCCGTTCTTGGTGTCTGTCTGCTGCGTCTTGTCTCCCCGTCCGCCTCTGCTGTCTTCAGCGGCACGGGAAGCGTGGGCGGCACCACTCCTGGGCAGGCTGCTCCCCCTTTTCGCGCTGGGCGGCTCTCCCCATGGGCGTACTCCTTGCGCGTGAGGCTCCCCCACGCAGGGGACACCCCCGCGTGGCACGGCACTCCTTGCGCGCATCAGCACTGCGCATGGGCCAGCTGCACACGGGTCAAGGAGGCCCGGGGTTTGAACCGCGGACCTCCCATGTGGTAGACGGACGCCCTAACCACTGGGCCAAAGTCCGTTTCCCCCTAACTATTCTTAATCAAAAGAGAGAAGAGATGCTGAGTTGGTGATTTGTGGTTTTTTTTTTTTTGCCATTAAATTGATACAGAGGAAAGTCAGAAGTGCTTTATTCTCAGTCTTCTCTTAACTGAAAGAAAGAATACCGGAAAGAATCTGATATCCATTTTTTCACTGTTCATTTCATTGTATCTTTATTTCTGGAGGAAAATGGAAATTAATTCCATTTCAACTTTTTTTTTTTCAGTTGTCAAAAATCTGAATGAACGATATAAATTCTGCATCTCCATGTGCAAGAAACTTACAGAAAAGTTGAATCGCTTCTTCTCTGACAAACAGAGATTTATTGATGAAATCAACAATGTCACTGCAGAGAAACTCATCTATAATTGTGCCGTAGAAATGGTAACCCTTTTTTAGGTTTAATATTGTATAGTGCTAGTTATCTTTAAAAATATATTTGAATTGAAAACCTATTTAACATCATCTATTCCTTTTTAAAAAACTCATCCGTACCACCCCCAAAGCCAACTGTTCTGAATTACCTCCTAAATGAGAAATTGGATGTAATGAACATTTAAGTAACACTTAAAAGTAAATTATTTAATGTAATTGATGTAATTTACACATCTGGTTACCAAATTTGGTAAAAATGGATTATTGCTCTTAAAAGTTCTTAATATGGGGCATGAGCTAATCTTTTTTATAGATTACATTCAAAAGCTTTGGTCCCAGATTCAATTCCTGGCTCTGGTAACTCAAAAATAAAATAAAACTTTGACTGTATCTGTTTCTGCATTTTTTACTATTTAAGAAATTTTAGGGGATCAGGTGTAGCTCTCTACATGTATGATGTCCTGGGTTCAATCCCTGATACCTACTAAAAAAGAAAAAAAAAAAAAGAAATCTTGGCTAAATAAAGCTATTAGAAAAAATTTATTGCTTTGTTAACCAAGCTGCAAAAATTCCTGTGCTTAGATACCACTTACTGCCCTTACTTAAGTACAGACACAAAGTAACATCTACTTTGCTGATTATCTGGTTATGCTGTTGGAAATAATTTTTTGGAAGTCATTAAAATAAACAGTCTTATGAAAATAACTTTGGAATATAAATGACAAGAATATGTTGCTCTTTACTATTGATATGAATAGTATGCGTTTTCTCAGTCTATATTAAGACTTTCATAAGATAGTTGTTTTTGTTTTTAGAATTTTGAGCCAGGGAAAATGTCTGCTCGTGAGGAATTATGATGCTTCTTTCTTTCGGATAACAAGAGCCATCTGTAACTTCAAAAAGTTTTTTATTCCTTTTCATGGTTCTTGACACTCTGTATCCATTCAAAAAAGACCACTTATTCACAACTAAGTTAGGATACTGGATTACTGAATGCTGTTGGAAATACCCCCCAACTCTTGTAACCCTGTGAATGTCACTACTGTCCCCCTTCTTGGAAAGGCCCTACCCTACCTTTCCCTACTTCTCACTCCTCCTTTATGACTTGGCCTCACCATCACCTATCAGGCTTTCTCTGAATGTCTCCTCTTCCCACAGTCTGGGTAAGATACACCTCTCATGCATTCTGTACCGCTGATATGTGATTTTAACATCATTTTGTTGTATTACTGTAACAAAATCTACTTTAATGAAATGTCAGGTTATCCTAGGGTTGAAAGTGTATGTATTTAGTTGAACTTTTAAGAAGGTTTCTAGTATAAGTGTTATGAGTTATGAATCTCTTCTCTAAGTGTAAGAAGTCTCTGTTTGAATGCTGAATGACTCTTATGCCAGAAAACTCCTTCTTTATATCTTTCATCCTGATGAATCTTTACGTTTTATATAGTTTGGTAGATTATGCCATTTCCTCAAAATGTGTGAATTCTAGGTAGATTTTATTTAAAGCTACTTTGCCCAAAAGTGTGGGTATGTCTTTTCCTGGAAAGGTTGAGAATCTTACTTTTGTTGACTTACTCCAGGTTCAGTCTGCTGCCCTGGATGAGATGTTTCAGCAGACTGAAGATATTGTATATCGCTATCATAAGGCAGCCCTTCTTTTGGAAGGCCTAACTAAGATTCTACAGGACCCTGCAGATATTGAAAATGTACATAAATGTAAGTTGACCTTTGAAGTTGTGTATTTATTGATTGCAGTTTACTTGTCTCCTATTCGTATAGTAGAAAGAGCTTGGAGTTTGGAATCATGAATTTGTATCTTGGCTTTCCAACCTAGAGCAAAATCACTTAACCTTTCTGTGGTCTCAGTTTCTTCTGCAAGAGAGGAATTCCCATGCCAAACCTTGCAGAGTTGTTGTGAGGAGTGGGGAAAATGCATGTCAAGTACTGTCTTTAAATTTCTACATGGCATTACCAAGTGTGTGGGTGGGTAGGTGTTTATTACTATTAAATGCAGCTATTGTAAGCCTCACGGGCTTAGTGACTGAAGATAGATCCCCTTTGTTCTGCAGATTTGATAGAGATGGCAGAGTGGAGACTGGCAGGATATCAGGATACTATGGCTCCTTATCAGATTGAAGCCCACTACTCTAGTTTTTGAGTATATGATCTACATTGTATGTACTGTATTTTGAATAGCCACAAAGGGGTGGCAATCTTAAAATTATAAGCAATTGTGAGCAAGCTATCTGTTAAAAATCTAAATGTTCTTTGTTTGACATGCTTATCTACATCTTAGCACTGTGCAGCACTAAGCTAGAAATCATACGTAGACTATTACTATGCAGAAAGCAGAAAAATTATTCAGTACTGTTGCTTTGGGGCAGATAGGGCAGAAATAAAGATGAAGGTATAGAGCTAGTAATTTTTAAGAAGTTTATTCTTCCATTTCCTGGCTTTGAAAATGTAAATGATTTTATCATGCATTTAATTTCTGTTATTTTGTTTCTAGATAAATCTAGTATTGAAAGAAGATTGTCGGCACTCTGCTACAGCCCCGGGACCATGTGAACAGTGGTTTGTCCTATTGCCTAGTCAGTGAGAATGTGAGATGATACATTTGGGATTACAGCATGGGTTCTCTTGCCATCCCCAGGAAACTATAGTTTCTTCACTGGTGACTACCAAAGAACAGCGGTGATTTCAAAAAGGAAAAACAATCCCAAAACTACATATTTGTAGGAAATCTGCCTTATCGGAGAAGTTGCCTCTTCCCTTTTTCTTTGTGGATACAGAATCAAGAGTATTCCACTTGGCTCTCAGTTTGAACGTGGTAAATAAATATACTTTAAAAAGTAGAATGATCAGTACAGTTATTCTTAACTTAAGAGTGAAGCAAAGTGAGTGGCTCTTCCCTCAGCTCACCAGAGTGTTGTGTGAAATTCCACACAGATGGGAATGTTGGGAATGAGTTTGCCTTTCTCCTAGACTCCTAGACAGTTCCTAAGATGAGAGTAAAAATCCACATCTCATCCAGGCAGTTTAATATCTGGGGTCATTTTGTTTAAATCGGAGTGTGCCTCCTAAAACAGCTCACCAAGAAATAGCTTAAGAAGAGGCGAAAGATGGCTCATGGAAGAAATTTTGAAATCTTCAGTTTGACCTAATGTGGATGCATTAATCCTCTAAAATATTTCATATTGCACTAATTTATTAAAACAACTGTGTATTGGATTTTGCAATTTAAAACTAAATGATGCACAATGGACTTGTTTAAAATATTTTACTTGATATATATATATAATACCCTTTCCAGAATTCAGATGTACTCTCTAGTGGACTTTTAAATGGTAAAAACTTGTATTCATGTGAACCTTTACATATATATATTTTTTAACTTCTTCATCTACAACTACAGATTCTGTCAATAATATTTTGAGTTGCTGATTGTTTGCTTTTGGTTACATTTTTAAATGTGCATGCAGAATGTGCATTGATGCCTATGACGTCTAGGTTTCTTAAAGGCTAGGTTTATTTGGGCAGTATTAGAACAAATATCATAAATTGAGAGACTCTCTCAAGAATTCCTATAGGGCCAAAACAGAGTTGGTGATCTAAATGCTTGTTAGTGATGTGGGTTTTCTCTTAGGAAAATGGGCAGCTCTCTCCAGCCTGAAGTGTTTTCATGTCAGTCCTGACAGTTCACCAAATAGCTAGTCATGGAGAATGCAGGCACTTAACATCCCTCCAGAAGTGATTCCAACATTGTATATTACTTTGTTTCTTTTACTTACCTGCTTGAATACTTGAATAAACCATCCTCCGCTTTTAATCCTTTTATTTGATTCCTTAGATGACTTAATGTGAACTCTGACAAATTGCACATGCGCTCTTTGGCATTAATCTAATTTTAGTGTTCTCATGAAAACCAACAAAGACAAACCAGTTTTTTTCCTTCACATTGTCAAAGTAATGTAATTTTTACCTTATTTATCTGTATGAAATTCAAGCAGTTAATTTGAACCTTTATTTATATGATATTTGTATTTTTAGGTCTTTAATACAGTGTTTCTACCTCTCATTTGTAACTGCATGCATTATTCTTGAAACTAGGTAAAGCTCACTGAATTGTTGTGTAATAGCTTTTTTTATTATTGTCTGTACAAATGTCTATTAAGGTAAAATAAAACCGACAAAGTGTCTCTAGGGTAGAACTGAATCCATGTAAAGTAGCCTGTCAGGCAGATGATTCCTTGGTGAGTTTGGAGCCCTGGTTCCAAATGCCCTTCGTCCTTCTGGACTTAAGGTGCTTGGTGGCCGTCAGGCAGGCTGAGCACAGAGTTGTCAGCGGCAATCCCTCTTGCTGCTTGGCCAGGGTTATCAGCACTGTTAAGAATGATGCTGCATTTTGTGCGATATTTTAGAGTTGACAGTGCAATTTCATCTATTATCTCAGTTAGCACCATTATCTCAGTTGCTCCTCAAGTGATATGTTTCTTCTCTCCCCTCATCTCCTTCCCCCCCCCCGCCCTTTTTTTTTTTTTTTTTTAAACACAAGGTGAAACAGGCTCAGAGAGGGTAAGTGTTTGGACTAAAGTCAGGCAGTCAGGGAAGTGGTCAGGCCGTCATTTTGTGACTTCCAGTTTCATTCTTCTTCCTCTCGTACAGATGGAATGTTTTGTGATAGATGGTATGTTTGAAACAGTTACGTCTGAAATGGTGGAGAATTGAACAACTGTAAATTCATGGCCAATGGTTCTGATCATACTTCTGTTATCGAGGCATATGGTTTTAAGAAATTTTTGCCTTGATTATAGCAATAATAAACAAATGCTTTATGTTTCCTTGAGTATTTTTTAAATTTCCTACCATATATTTCTTCACTGGAAATGAACCATTCCACATATTCATGGGTTGGAATATAGTTGATCTCTGTTCTTAAGCCATTACCTGGCAATTACTGAGCACATGAATGTTAAATAGACAACTAATCAGTGAATTTGCTAACTGGCTATTCATTCTATAAGGATTTGTTCTGATTTTATCCTATACTGGACTTTTAAGAGATGCGCTATACTTTGTTGTTTCCATTGTCCCAAGCGCCCTTCTCGTCATCAAGGGCAGTGACCCAAGCAAGAACTGTCCTGCCCTTGCTGGAATCATAGTGTAAGAACTGCGAGGGGAGCTTATTGGTAGGGCCAGTTTGCCTTAGGCTCCATAGGGTGTAATAAGGAAAACGTTGAGTTGGATGTAGTGAATGTGAGAGTGGAGTGGGTGCCCCAATTCCATACATCTTAAAATGTTTGACTCCCTGTTGCCGCCAGTCCACATGGGAGCAGGGTGTCTCCGGTGGCCATCCTTGACCTGCTTCAGTCCAGAGAAGTGTGGTGCCCCTCCCTCCAGCACACCTCTCTGCTGGACACAAATAGCAGCTTGGAATTGCTCCTCCCTTGGTACTTCTGGGAATATCAAGCTTAAAAATTCTGACACCCAATTTTGGTAAATTAGCATATCTCATAGAGCGGAGAGAAACAACATTTGAAAAGACCAATAAAATTACCTGTAAATCCTTTAGCTTAGATACCTAAAAAATCCTGGAGGTGAAATAAGGGGTTTGAGCACAGGTTTTGAAGGAAAGCGTCTTGCTTTTAATATATGCTCCCTGTTTGTTTCTGGAAGCAGTCTTCATTTCTTTCTGGAATAAAGCAAAGTTGATCATATTTCTCTTGCAGGATTGCCATTGACATACTTGACAGGGAGTTAGCTACTGCTCAGATGACTTCAAATAATTAAGCCATTGATTGGTGCATCTTAGAAATATTTTTGTCTACCTCTAGACTGCCAGGGGACAGTTTACCTCCCGTCCTGGGCCCTTTACCTGCACTCAAGGTGTTTGTCAGGTCCTGACTGGGTGTCTTACTTGCTTATCAAAGCCCTTGTAAGAATACTTTCTTTGGTGGAGGGGTCAAGCTGGTATTTTCCTTACCTGAGTCAGAGGAAACCACATCAGAAACCATTTACCCACCCTGAAAGTACTGCATGACAGGAAAACTGAAAATAAGTCCCCAAATCTCAGCATTTGTGGAAGAGGCCAAGCCAAATTGGTAAAGGATCGATGAAAATTCGGTGATCAAACTGTTCTAGAGAGGAGAGCAGAGCCTGTGAAGGAGACACAGCCACCTGGGCAGACACAGGCCCTGCCAGGCCACAGTGGTACGCTTGGCAAGGGACATTCATCGATCAGCCCTTCCCTTTTCATGGAAGCCCTCCTCTTAGCCTGGCTTTTAGTGTATCCAAGTGCCTCCTGGGAGTGGATCTGGGACGGTTGGAGGCTGTGGAGGTGACAGCGCTGGGTGTGAGGAGAGCCAGAGGCTAACTTCGTTGGTAGAGATACCCTAAAAAAGAGGTTGGGGAGGAAGGAGGCAGACTGGGCATGGACAGATCTCCAGAAGGCCTTTTCCAAGTCATTCCGATGGGCAATAAAACAGCTTCTTTCCTGGCACACTGATTCCTTTCAGGAACCAGCGATAGCCTGTGACCAGAGGCTCTGAAGGTGCCCTGAATAGCAGCTATTGCTCAGTTCCTAACGATAGAGGTTCAGTAAAGGTTAAGAGTGAACGGTATACTTGGGAAATAAACTAAGTGATGCCTAATATAAGAGTTTTCAGGCGGTGGACTTGGCCCAGTGGTTAGGGCGTCCATCTACTACATGGGAGGTCCGTGGTTCAAACCCTGGCCGCCTTGACCCGTGTGGAGCTGGCCCATGCCCATGCGCAGTGCTGATGCGCGCAAGGAGTGCCCTGCGTGGGAGCCCCACGTGCAAGGAGTGCACCCGGTAAGGAGAGCCACCCAGCACAAAAGAAAGTGCAGCCTGCCCAGGAATAGCGCCGCACACACGGAGAGCTGACACAAGATGATGCAACAAAAAGAAACAGATTCCGGTGCCACTGACAACAACAGAAGCTAACAAAGAAGACGCAGCAAATAGACACGAGAACAGACAACTGGGGTGGGGGGGGAAGGGAGAGAAATATTTAAAAAAAACTTCAGAAGGATAGGAAGAGTGCAAGGATCTGAGTTGGTATGGAATCCTTTAAATTGGCAGTGGGAAGTAAGTTTAGTCTCTACTGAAAACCCAAGACATTTTGAGTGAGATTTTTTTTTTATTACTCTTTCCTTCCCCCACACCCAGTTGTCTGTTCTCTGTGTCTATTTGCTGCATGTTCTTAGTCCGCTTCTGTTGTTAGTGGCACGGGAATCTTGTCTCTTTTTGTTGCGTCATCTTGTTGTGTCAGCGCTCTGTGTGTGTGGCACCATTCCTGGGCAGGCTGCACTTTCTTTCGTGCTGGGCGGCTCTCCTTAGGGGGGCACTCCTTGCACGTGGGGCTCCCCTACACAGGGACACCCCTGCGTGGCAGGGCACTCCTTGCGCGCATCAACACTGCGCATGGGCCTGCTCCAGACGGGTCAAGGAGGCTCAGGGTTTGAACCGTGGACCTCCTATGTGGTAGGCAGACACCTTATCCATTGGGCCAAGTCTGCTTCCTAGGTTATTTTTTTAAATTTCATATTCTGGGAGAGAAAACAGCCCCATACACCTGTCCCCTTTTCTAAACTCAAATATGGTGGGGGGAAAACTCGGAAAAGAAAAGATTAAAATACCTTTTTTAAACATTTATAAGATGACAAATATACATCTGAGACTGTCCAGTGGAATAACAAGTTTTACTTCCCCACCTGTAGCGTCCAGAAAGGGAAGTCGTGAGGGTGGGGAAGACTTGTACTGAACTTTATAATTTCATACCTGTCCTAGTTTGTGTTTTGTGGATCCCAGAAAATTGTTCTTACACTAACCCATTCCTTTGCCTGTAAATGCAATGTAGGTGAGGGATTTTTTATTAGATTCAGTTAAAGGACCTTTAATTAGATCATTCTAGGGCCTTTGAGTGGACTATCAGTGAGGCATAACCAAAAGTTAGGCCTCCACCCTCTTGGCTAGGATCTTTATGAGTGGAGAACTGAAAGCAGAAACAGAGAAAGAGCCATTCTTTTGATCCTTCGTGTACGAAAGAGGACCCCAGGATTGGCTACAGCTGAGAGAACTGCCGAGCGAAATCCTGAGCGAGTAGAGGCAGGAGGCTGGAATCAGCGATGCCTGAGCTCCAGGAGCTGAGTCCAAAGCAGAAGGCAGGGACCCCTGCAGAGATGGCCACCATCTTGTCTTGCTACATGGCAGGATTCCAAGCTCTGCCAGCAGCTGACCTTTGGTGAGAAAGCATCTCTGATGGTACCTTGATTTGGACATTTCATGGCCTTGGAATTGTAAGCTTTTACCCAAATAGATGGCCTTTATAAAAGCCAACCCATTTCTGTTATATTGCATTGACAGCCCTTTGGCAAACTAAAACAATACTGCTGGTGTTTTTTTTTCCCACCATGAGCTTATGTAATTGTATAGTAATTTGAAAACAAGGTTTTTTAGGTACACAGAAAAAGCACTAAAGAAGGGGAATAAACTAGAAAAGATATTTGCAGTAAATGCAACAGAAAAAGAGAGATTAAGGTGGGGGGAATGTTAGGGGAAAATAAGGAAATTCCCCACCCTTTGTCTCCAACGGGAAGCCTGATGAACAGCAGAGTAAATAACCCAGGATCGTGAAAGTGGCCTTCTGATTTGCCCACTCAGAATCAGGCAGAGACCTTGTGACCTAGTCCTGGCTGTGCCCCGTGATCATGTTCCCCTGTGCAGTAACTATGACTTGGGCAAGACACTTAGCCCCTCTGTGCTTTGGTGCCTTCCTCCATAAAATGGACATGGTGGCGGAGCTAATTGCTCTGGTTTCCAGTGAGTATTAAATGGAGTGTGATGTGGAAGGTGCTGTGGAGAGCCCTGTGTAAATGCTAGATGACGTGGTGGCAGAGTGAGGACACGTGTCTGAGGGCTTGGGACCTGGATCTGTGCTTGCCCAACATGGTGGTGTGGAGCTGTATGTACCCAAGAAGAACATGTTCTTAAATTTAATCCATTCCTGTGGGTGTGACCCCTTTGTAAATAAGACCTTTTGATGAGGTTACTTTAGTTAAGGGGTGGCCCTGCCCTATTAGGATGTGTCTTAATCCTATTACTGGGAGTCCTTCATAAGGGAATGAAATTCAGAGGCAGAGAGAGCCACAGGAAGCAAAAGGCTGGACGTGGGTGGAACCTGGAAGAGAAATACCTGGAGACACTGCCATGTGCCTTGCCATGTGACAGAGGAGCCAAGGATCACCAGCAGCCAGCCCCAGAATGCCTGTTTCTGGGGAGAAAACTTTGCTTTGATGATGACTTCATCATTGATTTGGGTTGCATTGACTTTCTTCTAGCCTCAAAATCTAAGCAGATAAATGCCTGTTGTTTAAATCTGATCCCTTTCCTGGTATTTACTCAAGTAACAGGAAACTAAAACACCCACTATGGCAGTTTGAAATTCTTTTATGAATCCCAAAAAGAGAACTAATCCGCTCCTATGGGTGTGAAACCATTTTGACTGGACTATAACAGTGAGGCGTGACTGAAGTCGAGTCTCTGCCCCTTGCTGGGTCTGATATAAACCCAGAGACACAGAGACAAACAGGAAAAGGAAGCTGCTGTATTTGATCCTGGCATATGAGAGGACTACAGGGTCCCTTAAACATGAAGTCCCCAATAGGCTGAGCCCGAGAAGCAGCTCAGGAAGAGACAAGCTGATAGCTGAGCTCCGGGAGCTGGGTTCCGAGAGACGGTAGATTCTTGTGGGGAAGGCAGAGACCTCAGCAGAGATCAGTGGCCATCTTCACCATGTGGCACCTGATTTTGGTGAGAAAGCATCTCTGATGGTACCTCAGTTGGTTGGGACTTTTCACGACTTGGAACTGTAAGCTCTTACCACAAATGAATACCCTATATAAAAGCCAACGCATTTCATGGTACATTGCGCCAGCAGCCCTTTGGCAAACTAAAACACCCACCAAAAACCAGGACTTTTCAGAAGTGACTTATACTTCTCTCCATCATTCATGTGCTGCTTGCTCTGCCACATCTGTTTTACTGGAGACATAAACCCCCCCCCCCCACTGAAAATGTGTCAAAAGAACATTTCTCAGATTGATCTTGAGTATTAACTTGCTAACAAAGGAGCCAGCAGTGTGACGAAAGAATGTCAGTTCAGAAAGGACAGGGAAATTGCAGGGTATATTTGGGAAATGGGATGTTTATTGCATAAGCAGCTTCTGCAGAAAAAATCAGCTTATTGGCAAAGATCACAGTTTGCTTTCACATGGCTATAAAAACTTTGCATTGGTTTTACAGAGGAAATCTGGGGGTGGGGATTGTCCAAGATGCTGGAGACCAAGGGTTGGCAAACTCTTTCTACCCCAGGCCCAAATGGTGAATATTTTAGGCTTTGAGGACCATATAGGTCTGTTGCAAATGGATTTGGTTGTGTTCTAATAAAACTTTATTTATGGACATTGAAATAGGAATTTCATGGAATTTTTTATTGGTTTTAGTTATTGTCTCTTTGGTATCTTTCTAAAACTGTAGTAACATATATACAATCGTAAACTTTAGCATCTCAACCACTCCCAAACATACCAGTCAGTGGCATCAATTACATTCCCAATGTTATGCTACCCTCAACACTGCCCATTACCAAAACTTCATCATCCCAAATGGAAATTCTGTGCCAATTAAGCATTAACTCCCCATTCACAACCCTCACCCTGGCCCCTCGTAACCTATACTTCAGCTTTTTTTAAATTCTGAATTTGCTTACTCTGTTTCTTATCAGTGAGACCATACAATATTTGGCTGTCTTTTTGTGTCTGGTTTATTTCACTCAACATATCTTCAAGGTTCATACATGTGGTCACATGTATCAGAACTTCATTCCTTTTTTACAACTGGATAATATTTCATTGTATGTGTATACCACATTTTGTTTACCCATTTTTCCATTGATGGACACTTGGGTTGCTTCCACCTTTTTGCTATTGTGGCTAATGCTGCTAGGAACATTTGTGTACAAATATCTGTTGGAGTCCCTGCTTTCAATGCTTTGGGGTATATATCTAGAAGTGTGGTTGCCAGGTCATATGGTAGTTCTACATTTAACTTTGACAAACAGCCAACCTTTTCCACAGCACTGCTATTTTAAATTCCCATCAACACTGTCTGAGGGTTCCTGTTTTTCTGCATTCTTGTCAGCACTTATTTTCCATTTAAAAAAAACAAACATTCTAGTGGGTATGAGGTGATATCTTATTGTGGTTTTGATTTGCTTTTCATTAATTGCCAATGATGTTGAGCATCTTTTCATGTATTTATTGGCCATTTCTCTTTCTTTGGAAAAATGTCTATTCACGTCCTTTGCCCATTTTTAAAAATTGGTTTGTCCTTTTTTTGTTGTTCACTTGTAGGAGTTATGTACTTTGTATATTAAATCCTTATCAGATATGTGGTTTCCAAATATTTTCTCCCATTCTATAGGTTATCTTTTCACTTTCTTGATCATGTCTTTTTTTTTTTTAATTTATTTCTCTCCCTCCCCCCCAGTTGTCTGCTCTCTGTTTCCATTCCGTGTGTGTTCTTCTGTGACCGCTTCTATCCTTATCAGCAGCACCGGGAATCTGTTTCTTTCTTTCTTTTTTTTAGATTTATTTATTTATTTCTCTTCCCTTCCCCCCCGCCACCCTGGTTGTCTGTTCTCTGTGTCTATTTGCTGCATGTTCTTCTTTGTCTGTTTCTGTTGTTGTCAGCAGCTCGGGAATCTGTGTTTCTTTTTTTTGTTGGGTCATCTTGTTGTGTCAGCTCTCCGTGTGTGCGGCACCATTCCTGGGCAGGCTGCACTTTTCTTTTGCGCTGGGCAGCTCTCCTTAGGGGCACATTCCTTGTGCGTGGGGCTCCCCTACGCGGGGGACACCCCAGTGTGGCACGGCACTCCTTGTGCACATCAGCACTGCGCGTGGGCCAGTTCCACATGGGTCAAGGAGGCCCCGGGTTTGAACCACAGACCTCCCATGTGGTAGGCGGATGCCCTATCCATTGGGCCAAGGCTTCTTCCCTTGCTAATGTCTTTTGAGGCACGAAAGTTTTTAATTTTGATGAAGTCCCATTTATGTTTTTTCTTTTGTTGCTCATGCTTTTGGTAGAAGTCTAAGAATCCACTGGGTAATAAAAGGTCCTGAAGATATTTCTGTTTTCTTCTAAGAGTTTTATAGTTTTAGTGCTTATATTTAAGTTGTTGATCCATTTTGCATTAATTTTTATATATGGTGTGAGGTAGGGGTCACTTTAATTCTTTTGCATGTGGGTATCTGGTTTTCCCATCACCCTTTGTTGAAGAGACTGTTGTTTCCCCATTGAGTGGACTTGGCACACTTGCCAAAAATCCACTGGCTATAAATGTGTGGGTTTTTTCCTGAATTCTCAGTTCAATTCTATTGTTCTACATGTCTGTCCTTGTGCTAGTACCACACTGTTTGATTACTGTAGTTTAATAATAAGTTTTGAGAGTAGGACATGTGAGTCCTCCAACTTTGTGTTCCTTTTTAAGATGGTTTGGCTAGGTCCTTGCCCTTCCAATGTGTATTTGTTGATTAGCTTTTCCATTTCTGCAAAGGCTGTTGGGATTTTGATTGTGATTATGTTAAATAGGCAAATTGCTTTAGATTGCATTGACATCTTTTTTTTTTTTTTTTAAAGATTATTTCTCTCCCCATCCCCCCCGCATCAGCACTGCGCGTGGGCCAGCTGCACATGGGTCAAGGAGGCCCGGGGTTTGAACCGCGGACCTCTCATGTGGTAGACGGACGCCCTAACCACTGGCAAAACACTGCTGCTTGCATTGACATCTTAATGATACTGTCTTCCAACCCATGGCACAGGATATCTATTAAGTCCTTAATTTCTTAAGTAATGATTTATAGTTCTCTACATACAAGTCCTTTTACATCCTTGGTTAAATTTACTCTTAGTTAATTTTTTTAGTTGCTATTGTACATGGATTTCCCCCCCATATTGTTCCTTGCTAGGGTACAGAAACACCAGTGATTTCTGAATGTTGATTTTGTAGCCTGCCACTTTGCTGAATCCAGTTTATTAGCTCTAGTAGCTGTCTTGTAGATTCTTCTGGAGTTTCTATATATAGGATCATATCATCTGCAAATAGAGATGGTTTTACTTCTTTCCAATATGGATGCCTCATTTCTTTTTCTTGTCTAATTACTCTGGCTAGCACTTACAGGACAATGTTGAATAGCAGTGGTGACAGTGGCCTTTTCTTATTCCTGATTTTAGGAGGTCAGCTTTCAGTCTTTCATTGTGGAGTACAACTTTACCTGTGGGTTTTTCTTTTTTGTTGTTGTTTTTTTTTTACCTGTGGGTTTTTCATGTTGAAGGAAGCGTCACTCTAGTTCATCTCCTATGTGGTCATGAGCAAATCACTCAGCCTTTCTGAGCCTCATTCCCTCCCTCCCCAATCCATTAAAGAAGACAAAAGCAATACTTTCTAATAAGATTTTTTGTGAGGAAAATGCTCTTTGCCCTATGCCTGGCCACTAGCAAGTGCTCACACTCAGTACTTGGTGGTAGTTTTGCATTTGTTACTAAGAATAAGCAAAGGTAGGCCTCTCCCTGGTTGAGCTTGCTGCCCTTTTCCTACAAACAGCTGCCTGGGGTTTTTCTAACTGCTAAAGTTAGCCTCTATTCCTTGACACAGAATTCCAGGGAGCCTATCTTGGGGTCCTTACTTCACCCCTCATTAAGGGGGCTATGTGGGGTGCTCTTCACACCCCAGTGCCTTCTGCAGCCCTCACCGAGCTGGAGGGCCCAGGCCTCGGCGCCCCAGAGGCAGGACCAGGACAGCTGGGCCAGGCGGAGGCGGAGGCGGGCGCGGGCGCACCGGCGGGCTGTGGATGCGACCAGAGCGGGGGGGGGGGGGGGGGGGGGGGGGGAATTGGGGCTGCCTCTGCGCAACGCCCCAGCACCCCCAGTTTCCCACATGAAAAGCCCCTGTAAAGTCCTTGGCACCTATTTTTATGTTATTAGGCGTTATCGAAAATGCAAAACAACTGACAAAATTCGCCAAATTGACTGTGAACCTAAGCATCGTCGGCAGATGCCCCAGATCAGGCAGGGAGGCCTTGCATTGCTTATCTGATCAGAAGGAGAGGCTTCTCCTTCGGTCCCCGCCGAAACCCTCAGCTGAACACAAGCCCCATCAGTGGGGGGCTCCAGGGTCCCCCGACGCTGGGGCTGGAGAGAGGGGCCGCCGGGGATCGGCCACCGCGCGGCTCCCGGGCGCTGCCCGCCCCGCGCCAGGCGGCCACGGCCCCAGGGCGCGCCGTCTCCTCGCCCGCGGGGAGCAGAGCCGGGCGGGGAGCGCGCAGCAGCGGCCGCCGAGGCGCCCGGAGGCCCTGCGCCGCTCGCCCGCGGCCCCGCCCGGGTGGCCCCGTCAGGTCGCGCGGCTTCTCGCCCCCAGAGGGCGCCCGCGCTCGCGCACCTCGGGAGAGGCGGCGGTCCCGCCCGCGGCGAGACGGGAAGGCGACTGGCGAGTGGGAAGGGGAGTCTGGTTGGTGGAAGCGACGGTTAGTTTTTAGGGGTGAAACAGAAACACACCTCTAGTGGCGTGTTCTTGTCTTTTCGGGGGTCGCCGTCGCGGACCCCTTCGACTCTGAGGTGAGCCTCAGAAAACTGCAAGCTCGCGCCGCCGCCCGGCTCTCGTGGGCGCGCACGTCTTCCCCGCCCCTCGGGAGCCCAGGCCCCAACCGATGGGTGGCGGGGCCCAAAGCGCCCGCTGGTCTCCGCGGAGACCCTAGACGGTCTGGGAAGAACTCTCTCGCAGCTGGGAGTGGGCTGAAGGGGGAAGGGGTGCGCCAGAATTGTCTTTAACGGCGTCTCCGGCCCGTCCCCGCACCTGCACGGGCGCCTTTTTTCGGCTTTTAACTCCGTTGCGCGAGCAGCCTGTGCTCAGGGACGAGGGCCGGCGGGCGGGAGGAGCGGCCTGTGCTCGGGGGACGAGGGCCGGCGGGCGGGAGGAGCGGCCTGTGCTCAGGGACGAGGGCCGGCGGGCGGGAGGAGCGGCCTGTGCTCAGGGGCGGGGGCCGGCCGGCGGGAGGAGCGGCCTGTGCTCGGGGGCGGGGCCGGCGGGCGGGAGGAGCGGCCTGTGCTCGGGGGCGGGGCCGGCGGGCGGGAGGAGCGGCCTGTGCTCGGGGGCGGGGCCGGCGGGCGGGAGGGGCGGCCTGTGCTCGGGGGCGGGGCCGGCGGGCGGGAGGAGCGGCCTGTGCTCGGGGGCGGGGCCGGCGGGCGGGAGGAGCGGCCTGTGCTCGGGGACGAGGGCCGGCGGGCGGGAGGAGCGGCCTGTGCTCGGGGACGAGGGCCGGCGGGCGGGAGGAGCTGCCGCGCTCAGGGACGAGGCCGGCGGGCGGGAGGAGCGGCCTGTGCTCAGGCAACGAGGGCCGGTGGGCGGGAGGAGCGGCCTGTGCTCAGGGACGAGGGCCGGCGGGCGGGAGGAGCTGCCGCGCTCAGGGACGAGGCCGGCGGGCGGGAGGAGCTGCCGCGCCCAGGGACGAGGCCGGCGGGCGGGAGGAGCGGCATGTGCTCAGGGACGAGGGCCGGCGGGCGGGAGGAGCTGCCGCGCCCAGGGACGAGGCCGGCGGGCGGGAGGAGCGGCCGCGCTCAGGCAACGAGGGCCGGCGGGCGGGAGGAGCTGCCGCGCTCAGGGACGAGGCCGGCGGGCGGGAGGAGCGGCCGCGCTCAGGCAACGAGGGCCGGCGGGCGGGAGGAGCTGCCGCGCTCAGGGACGAGGCCGGCGGGCAGGAGGAGCGGCCTGTGCTCGGGGGCGGGGCCGGCGGGCGGGAGGAGCGGCCTGTGCTCGGGGGCGGGGCCGGCGGGCGGGAGGAGCGGCCGCGCTCAGGCAACCAGGGCCGGCGGGCGGGAGGAGCGGCCTGTGCTCGGGGGCGGGGCCGGCGGGCGGGAGGAGCGGCCTGTGCTCGGGGGCGGGGCCGGCGGGCGGGAGGAGCGGCCTGTGCTCGGGGGCGGGGCCGGCGGGCGGGAGGAGCGGCCTGTGCTCGGGGGCGGGGGCCGGCGGGCGGGAGGAGCGGCCTGTGCTCGGGGACGAGGCCGGCGGGCGGGAGGAGCGGCCTGTGCTCGGGGCGGGGCCGGCGGGCGGGAGGAGCGGCCTGTGCTCGGGGGCGGGGCCGGCGGGCGGGAGGAGCGGCCTGTGCTCGGGGGCGGGGGCCGGCGGGCGGGAGGAGCGGCCGCGCTCAGGCAACGAGGGCCGGCGGGCGGGAGGAGCGGCCGCGCTCAGGCAACGAGGGCCGGCGGGCGGGAGGAGCGGCCTGTGCTCGGGGGCGGGGCCGGCGGGCGGGAGGAGCGGCCTGTGCTCGGGGGCGGGGCCGGCGGGCGGGAGGAGCGGCCGCGCTCGGGGGACGAGGGCCGGCGGGCGGGAGGAGCTGCCGCGCTCAGGGACGAGGGCCGGCGGGCGGGAGGAGCGGCCTGTGCTCGGGGGCGGGGCCGGCGGGCGGGAGGAGCGGCCTGTGCTCGGGGGCGGGGGCCGGCGGGCGGGAGGAGCGGCCTGTGCTCAGGGACGAGGCCGGCGGGCGGGAGGAGCGGCCTGTGCTCGGGGCGGGGCCGGCGGGCGGGAGGAGCGGCCTGTGCTCGGGGGCGGGGCCGGCGGGCGGGAGGAGCGGCCTGTGCTCGGGGGCGGGGCCGGCGGGCGGGAGGAGCGGCCTGTGCTCGGGGGCGGGGCCGGCGGGCGGGAGGAGCGGCCTGTGCTCGGGGGCGGGGCCGGCGGGCGGGAGGAGCGGCCTGTGCTCGGGGGCGGGGCCGGCGGGCGGGAGGAGCGGCCTGTGCTCGGGGGCGGGGCCGGCGGGCGGGAGGAGCGGCCTGTGCTCGGGGGCGGGGCCGGCGGGCGGGAGGAGCGGCCTGTGCTCGGGGGCGGGGCCGGCGGGCGGGAGGAGCGGCCTGTGCTCGGGGACGAGGGCCGGCGGGCGGGAGAAGCGGCCTGTGCTCGGGGGCGGGGCCGGCGGGCGGGAGGAGCGGCCTGTGCTCGGGGGCGGGGCCGGCGGGCGGGAGGAGCGGCCTGTGCTCGGGGGCGGGGGCCGGCGGGCGGGAGGAGCGGCCTGTGCTCGGGGGCGGGGCCGGCGGGCGGGAGGAGCGGCCTGTGCTCGGGGGCGGGGCCGGCGGGCGGGAGGAGCGGCCTGTGCTCGGGGGCGGGGCCGGCGGGCGGGAGGAGCGGCCTGTGCTCGGGGGCGGGGCCGGCGGGCGGGAGGAGCGGCCTGTGCTCGGGGGCGGGGCCGGCGGGCGGGAGGAGCGGCCTGTGCTCGGGGGCGGGGCCGGCGGGCGGGAGGAGCTGCCTGTGCTCGGGGGCGGGGCCGGCGGGCGGGAGGAGCGGCCGCGCTCAGGGACGAGGGCCGGCGGGCGGGAGGAGCGGCCTGTGCTCGGGGGCGGGGCCGGCGGGCGGGAGGAGCGGCCTGTGCTCGGGGGCGGGGCCGGCGGGCGGGAGGAGCGGCCTGTGCTCGGGGGCGGGGCCGGCGGGCGGGAGGAGCGGCCTGTGCTCGGGGCGGGGCCGGCGGGCGGGAGGAGCTGCCGCGCTCAGGGACGAGGGCCGGCGGGCGGGAGGAGCGGCCTGTGCTCGGGGGCGGGGGCCGGCGGGCGGGAGGAGCGGCCTGTGCTCGGGGACGAGGGCCGGCGGGCGGGAGGAGCGGCCGCGCTCAGGCAACGAGGGCCGGCGGGCGGGAGGAGCTGCCGCGCTCAGGGACGAGGGCCGGCGGGCGGGAGGAGCGGCCTGTGCTCGGGGGCGGGGCCGGCGGGCGGGAGGAGCGGCCTGTGCTCGGGGGCGGGGGCCGGCGGGCGGGAGGAGCGGCCTGTGCTCGGGGACGAGGCCGGCGGGCGGGAGGAGCGGCCTGTGCTCGGGGCGGGGCCGGCGGGCGGGAGGAGCGGCCTGTGCTCGGGGGCGGGGCCGGCGGGCGGGAGGAGCGGCCGCGCTCGGGGGACGAGGGCCGGCGGGCGGGAGGAGCGGCCGCGCTCAGGCAACGAGGGCCGGCGGGCGGGAGGAGCTGCCGCGCTCAGGGACGAGGCCGGCGGGCGGGAGGAGCGGCCGCGCTCAGGGGCGGGGGAGAGAACCAGATGGAGCGCGGCAGGGAGCACAACGAGGGGGCAGCGGGCCCGCGCTCTGCAGATCAGAAAACTGGGTTTCCGAACAAGTTTCCGAGTCCCGCAGTTAGCGAGCGTCGCAGAGCCACCCCGTCCCCGTGCTGAGGAATAAAAAGCGTAACCTTATAAAATATCTAACAAGTCACGCCCCCGCTTCTGTGGATCGCCTGTGAGGGCCTGGCCTTGCAGGAGAATATCAAATAAATAACTCCTGCCCGTTTCTGTCAATCAGCCTGTGAAAACAGGCCTAGTAGAAAGAAATCAAACGCGTGACTTCACCCCCTTCTGTGAACCAGCCTGCAACCCCGCAGCTGCATTCTGCCTCTCTAACCCCCCCTTGCAGAATTTCCCCTAGCAACGCGCTAGCCAAGGGACAAAAGTTATGCTGATCCCATCTGAAATCCTATATAAACCTATGAAAACGAAAAACGGGGCTCAGAATTTGGAGCTTGACCCTCCTGGGGGCCGACACGTAGTAAGACTGTGCATCCACCTTCCTGGAACTCCTGGCTTTGCTGTAGCGCCCCGCGGGAGCCGGAGGGAGGGCGGGTGGACGAGGCTGCGAGCAGAGCAGGGCAGCACCCGAGCCTGAGCGAGGCTCGGGGCCAGGCGGAGCTGGAGTGCGCCGGGAACCCACGGGCCAGGAAGGGGGCGGCCAGGGTGGGCTCGTGGAGGAGGCAGTCACGGGGTGCGGCGCAGGGCCAAGCCATGGCGCCCCCGGGGGGTGGGAGCCCAGGGCCAGGCCATGGCGCCCCCGGGCGGTGGGAGCCCGAGGGGAGAGAAGAAAGTGGGCGGGGCGTGGAGGGCGGGGGCGGGGCAGAGCAGCTTCGGAGGAGGCCTGGGGCGGGGCCAGGGGCGGGGCCCAGGAGGCCGGGGAGGGGCCTGGGCAGGGAGGTAAGAAGGTCCGGGCGTGTGGGAGTTCGGGACTCCTGGAGCCCAGAGGGAACGCGGTGGTGCCGGGCTGAGGCAGCGGGAGGACGGGCGGAGGTGGGTGGGGAGAGCGGCGGGCCCCAAAGGAGATAAAATACCCAGGACCACTTTGACTTTGTTTTTTTTTTTTGAGGCAGTATGGGAAATCAACCCCGGACCAAGTACATGGGAAGCAGGCGCTCAACCACTGAGCTAGTACATCCGCTCCCCACTTTTGCCTGGGGTTGGGGGCGGGGAGAGGGTAAGAGCTCCAGAACCACAAACCACCCGCTGGCCCTCTGCTTCCATGGGGCTTTCATCTCCCCAGCCAGAAAGTGGATGCTCTCGGGGGGGAGGAAGGCCCACAATGAGCCTTTGTGGATAAGCAGGGCCAGGCTCCTGGATGAACCAGCTATAGGAGAAAAAAATTCCAAGTTGCCCCACGTTTTGGATTTAGGGGTGAAGGCCTACACTTCAGAGAAGGTCTGGTGTGAGGTAGGAATCCATGGAAGGAATCCACTCCCCTGTGAGATGTTGCCTGTGCCAGATGCTGAGTAGATTTTGAGCAACCCTGATATTTCCTTTGAATCTAGTCTTTTCTTCTTCTTCATTCATGCTTTCAAAAATGTTTGTTAAGCTCCTTACTGTGTGCCCGGCATCATGCTCACCACTGGGGAGACAGCAGGGGACAAAGGAGGATGGCCTCTGCCCTCATGGAATGGACACAATAGGTCATAATTTGATGAATATAAAATGACAATTGTGATTGGTGCCACAAAAGAGAGGTGGATGATGGTGTTGTTTTGGGGGCTTATAGTGGGGAGGGGGGCACAGGACCAGCCAAAAAAGACAGGAAAGGTGGAGTGCGTATTACCAGGCTAAGAGAGAAAGGAAAAGTGTCCTAGGACAGGGACTAGCATGTGCAAAGGCCCTGTGGCAGGCGGGGAATGTGGCGCAATGAAGGAGATAAAGCTGCAACAGTCATTCTCAGTACAGTTTTGCAGAAGCAGCACAGTACTCAATTTCTGAACTTAACCCTGTTAGTTTTATATTTTTACTTGTTTGTTGTTCTATTCAGTTCCCTGAAATGTCAGCTGTCTGAAGCCAGGGACCTTAC
This sequence comes from Dasypus novemcinctus, assembly GCF_030445035.2. Lineage (NCBI taxonomy): Eukaryota > Metazoa > Chordata > Mammalia > Cingulata > Dasypodidae > Dasypus > Dasypus novemcinctus. The sequence goes on along the minus strand of NC_080693.1, from coordinate 15,541,775 downwards.
TGTCTTATTAATTATATTCGTAGCTCCCAGGACTGTGTCTGGCACATAGTAGGTACTCAGCAAAATATATATTTTTAAATTTTTATTAAAGTTAATAGATCACATAGAGTGTTACATTAAAAAAAAAATGAGGTTCCCATATAACCCACCCCCGTCATTTTTGTAAATTGTATTTTTTTAAAGATACATACATCACAAAAAAGGTTACATTATAAAAAACATAAGAGGTTTCAACAAAATATTTTTGAAATAATAACAATACTGGCTAACATGTTTTGAATGCGTTCTACATGGCAGCCACAGTTCTCGGCATTTTGCATATATTAACTCATGTAAACTTCACAGCCATCCTGAGATAGGTGTTATCAATATTCCCATTTTATTGTCAGGGAAACTGAGGCACAGAGAAGTTAAGTAACTTGCCTGTGGTGTCTGTTGCAGAACTCCATCTCAGGAAGGCTTCCTTCAGATCCTATGCCTTTCCACAGCACCCCAAAATGCAGATGAAACTGATGAATCAGATCCTGTGCATATACTGGTTGGAGAAAAGATTGTATATGGCAAAAATGGATTCAGGAAGACCAGATTAAATATATTCAAATGAAAAAAAGTTGTATGGTTTCCGGAAAGGATAAGGAGTTAAAATCAATATCAGTTGGAGATGAATAGGCTATAGGAGTGTATCAGGTGGTGTTCTCAGTTGTCTACCTCACTAGAAATAGTGTATGAGTTAATTTGTGCTGTGTAACAAACCACCCCAAAACGTAATGGCTTAAGACAATAAACATGTATTATTTCTCACAGTTATATGGGTCATTCAGTGTAGCAGTTTGATATTATTGATGAATTCCAAAAAGAAATATTGGATTATGTTTGTAAACTGGTCTTTTCCTCTGGTCATATTAGACTACATTGGATTCAAAGGTTTACTGACTAAGTAATGATTAAGGCTTTGATTATAAGACATCAGTAGGACATTGCATCCCTGCCCACCAAGGCGGCAGGGACGCACAGATAAAAGACATGGCAAAAGGACAGAGTTGGACTTTTTTGTGTTTTTTTCCCCTCACCCTCCCCTGCCCTGCTGTTTTTGCTATCTGTGTCCATTTGCTGTGTGATATTCTGTATCTCTCTTTTTGTCTTCTCTTCTCATATTTTCCCCTCTAGGATTCACCAAAAATTGATTGTGGGGACCTCTGATGTGGAGAGAGGTTCCCTGTCACCTGTGCCACCTCAGTTCCTGGTCTCTGCTGCACTTCATCTTGACTCTCTCCTTCGTCTCTCTTTTGTTGCTTCATTATCTTGCTGTGTGACTTTCTTGCACAGGCACTCAGCTCACCACACGGGCACTCACATGGGCACTCAGCTTGCTGTGCAAGCACTCAGCTCACCGCACAGGCACTTGACTCACCATGCAAGCACTGGCTTGTGGGGCAGGCACGCTTTCCCTTTTCCTTTTTAGCCAGGAGGCCCAAGGGATCGGACCCAGGTCCTCCCATATGGTAGGCGGAAACCCTATGACTTGAGCTACATCTGCTTCCCCAGAGTTGGAGTTCTGATGCTGGAGTTTTGAGCTGGGGACCAGGAAGTAAGCACACACCCCAGGGAGAGAGACAGAGCTGGTCGCTGATAGTCTACAGCTGGCCTTGTGGAGAGAGGCAAAGCCTAGAGAGCCTCATAGTCTACAGCTGACTTTGTAGAGAAAACAGAGGAACTGAACGCAGAGAGAAACAGAGCCCTGAGAAGAGAGGAACCCAGGCAGATGTCGGCAGCCATCTTGCCCCAACACGTGGCAATAGACTTGGGTGAGGGTAGTAACTTATGCTTTATGGCCTGGTAACTGTAAGCTTTTACCCCAAATAAATACCCTTTATAAAAGCCAACGGATTTCTGATATTTTGCATTAGCACCCCTTTGGCTGACTAATGCACTCAGGTAGCTCTTCTGGTCTAGGCCAGCTTGCTGGAGGCTCCACGTTCAGGGTGGTATAAAGGGTATCAGTGTTCAGTCAGCAACTGCAAGTTTCCACAACACGGCTCTGACAGCATCTCAAGACTGCAGGTATGACTGGCCTCTCCTTGTCACCTCATCAGCATGTGAACTATCAGGCGAGGTCCTGAGCCCACCTTGAAGAACAAGACTCCTGTCACTGGATTCAGAAATTGGTTCTCCAGGAACTGAGGACAAAGACCAGCCAAGTTTTTCATTATGCCACAGAAGCTGGGGTGGTCCGATGGCATGGTCAGCCCAGCCTCACTGACGTGGTGGTGGTGTAGACATCCCAAGAGCAGAGAAAGAGCAAGCCCCAAAGATCGAGCTCTCTCCCAGCCTCTGCTTGAGTCATAGTTGCTAGTGGCCCGTTGGTCAAAGAAAGTCACATGACTTAGTCCAGCTTCAACCAGCACAGAAATAGACTCCATCTCTTGGTGGGAAGCATTGCATAGATGCATTGCAAAGCAGGGTGCACACAGGGAGGGGAAGAATTATTGTGGCCAATTTTGCCATCTGCCACAAATAGAAACAACTCTGGCTGATTTGAGCAGATGGGAATTTGTAAAGGGGCTATATGTAAAAAGAATTCTGGAGAGACATAGAGAACCAGATACAACATCTGAAGTCAGGTCACAGAACTGATATGGGAAGGACATCGTTGCTTTGGTTATTGAATGTCAGCCAGGTGTCCGCTGCTCTTCTGGGAATTTCATCTTGCTGCCACTATTAATGCTGCCAGAGAAAAGATCCCTGAGATCCTCACTTCTGTGCTTTTTTTTTTTTTCAAGATTTATTTATTTACCCCCCTCTTTTGTTTTATGCTCGCTGTCTGCTTTCTGTGTCAATTTGCTGTATGTTCTTCTGTGTCTGCTTGTCTTCTCTTTAGGTGACAATGGCAACTGCTCCCGGGACCTCCTGGAGTGGGAGAGAGGTACTTAATTTCTTGTACCACCTCAGCTCTCTGGTTGCGGCATCTCTTCTTGTCTCTCCTCTGTGTTCTTGTTTTTTTTTTTTATATTTTATTTTAAATTATTTATTCCACCCCCCTCATTGTTTTGTGGTCACTGTCTGCTCTCTGTGTCCATTTGTTGTGTACTTTCTGTGTCTGCTACGTGGGCCAGCTGTCCACTCAGGCTTGCTCACCATGTGGGACAGCTTGCCTTCACCAGGAGGCCCCAGAAATTGAACCCTGGACCTCCTATATGATAGATGGGAGCCACGTCCGCTTTCCCTGCACTCCTCTTTTAAAGTCCAGTGTGGTTGGGTTGCATTGAGTGAACTAGGTCACATACCACACTCTGTTTGCAAGGGAGGCAGAGCTTCAAGCAGTATGCCTGGTCATTGCCTTTGTATAAGGGGAGAAGAAACCTGAAATAAGGATATGCATAGACATTTGGGCAATGGTGAATGGCTTTGCTGATTGGTCAGGGACCCAGAAGAAGCAAGATTGGAAGGAGTAAAGGAGATCTGGGGAAGAGGCATGGTGGTAACCTAGGAATGGGCACAGATTGTATGTCAGGGTCGATAGGAGAGCATCGACCACAGAGAAGGCACTGTATAAACCAGGTGGACGGAAATCTTGTCCAGTGGAGACCTCTGTTCTTGCCCACCCTTGGGCACCATGAGCCCTTGAAGAGCTGGCCATGGTGGTAGAGTTGGAGTCTAGGCATGGGCCCAACAGTGATTTAACCACTGTTTAGCTTACCCACAGCAGAAACCAACGCCAAGTTCTCAGTGGGGCACCATCAGTCAAGCCTATCTCTTGGTAGCCTGTTGATAATAATGTACCCCATCCACCCTGGACTGTAACTGACATCCACTCCAGGTCCAAGTTTGCACGATTGCTAACATGTCCACCAAAACCATCCTCTGAGGCTTCCACGGTGCCTGTCTGACGTTGCCTTTAGAGTGCAGGGCCACGTGATCCATAGATCCAAGCATGCATGCCATCACCCTGAAGAAGCTGTCTGCTAAAGCAGCACAATGGTTTGCTAAGGCTCAGCTCAGGGACAACACCCTGCAGAGAGAGGGTGCTGTCCTCCAACACGTGGTGAGTGTGCTGAACCAACAGCTGACATAGGGTTATGGACCCCAGAAAAAAAACGTTCTTAATCCCATTCCTGTGGGTATGATCTCATTGTAAACAGGACCTTTTAAAGATGTTATTTTATTTGTTTGTTTATTTTTCTTTATTTTCTTTTAATGTTACATTAAAAAAATATGAGGTCCCCACATACCCCCCACCCCACCCACCCCTTAAAGATGTTATTTTTAGTTAAGGTGTGGCCCAACAGAAGGAGGGTGGCCCTCAGTCCTATTCCTGGAGGCCTTATAGAGAGAAAGCCATGGGAAGGAACCAGAAGCTGGAGTCAGTGGAACCCAGAAAAGAAAGGAGAAGGCATTGCCAAGTGATGGGAAAGCCAAGTAACCCCAAGGATTTCCAGATGGACAGAATGCCCCCGATCCCAGAAGGAAGCAAGCCTTCTAGCTTCTGAAACTGTGAGCCCATAAATCCCCCTTGTTAAGCCAGCCCTTGTGCAGTAGTTGTTACAGCAGCCTAGCAACTAAGATAGTCTTCAATCAGTAGCATATCGAGTGTGGGAACCAAGGGTGGAAGCAGGATGACCCCTCTCACCATTGTGCCCAGTGAGCACCCCTCGAGGAAGTGGAGATTCTCATCCCATAACTTTAGGCTCTGCTGGCTGAGAGGTCCTGGTTCTCAGGAGAACATTTCCACAGAGGACATGGAAAGATTCTGGTGGAACTTGAAGCTATACCTACCAGCTGACCCCTTTGGGCCTCATACCTGAGGACTAGCTGGCACAGAAAAGAGTTGCTACTCTGGCAGAGTAACACATACTGATTACTGTGGTGTCCCCAGACACTTCAAAATCTGTATTTTTTTTTCTTTTAAAAAATGAAGTATTTCAGGCATGCCAAAATATATAAAAATTGTTTTGCAAACCCTTGTGTTCCCTCCACCCACATTTAGAAATTAAATGTAAACATTCTCCCCAAGTCTGTTTCTTTTCTGTCCCTAGGCGGTAACCACTATCCTGAATCTGGCTTTATTATTCTCCATGTGTTTCTGCTTTTACTACACAGGTATGCATGGTTTTGCATATCTAAACGCGTTGTGGAAATGTCATCATAGTCTATGGATCTTCTGCTACTCCATGTTTTTTCTCAGCCTTATGTTTTGAGATATATCTTTATTGATCTATAGTTTATCCATTCTAGTGGCCTTCTGCTGTTCCATAGGACAGGTACATTACAATTGTTTAAATCCACTTCTCTGTTAATGGACATCTGGGTTGTCTCTGGTTTACATTGTCACATAGAGTACTACACAAATGTTCTAGCCCCCGCCTCCCAGCCCACCAAATGCCAGTTTCTCTGGAACATTTGTTCAGTGTGGATTGCTGTGTTATGCTCTCCAAATAGTTGTACCAGTTGGCCCTCTGTCCAGCAGGCTATTAGGATTCTAGCTATTCCACTTCCTTGTTAGCATTTAGGATTATAAGGCTTAAAATATTATCCAGACAGATGGGCATGAAATGGCATCTCCTGGGACTTTGATAATTGGTGAAGCTGAACATCTTTTCGTATCAAATTCCACATTTTCAAAATAGAAATATTGATTTCTGCCACTTTCCTTCCCATGCAGTCTTCTCTGTCTCAGTGAACCTAATATGGTTCCTGCTCAGGCTTCAGGAGTTAGCCTTGAATCCTCTCTTGCCCATCACTTCCCACATTCAATCTTCAGCAAGTTCTTGGGATTATCACCCCCCTCCCTGGCCCCGACCAAGTGTAACTCTAACCTGTGGACTTCTGGAAACTCAACTGCCCTCTTCGTGTCCAGCCCTGGACATGGAAAGCTGGAGTCGGTTTCACTGGGTATGTGCTGGAGCTGCTGCTTCTCAACCAGTGTATCTCTTCAAACTTAGATTTCTGTGATATGCATATTCACCATGCATTTCTGGTCCCACGTGGTTCGGGTCTTCCATCACAGTTTCCCAGAGTTCCCACACTCCTCACCACAGCTTCTTTGCCTTCCTTGCTGGGTAGGAACTCCATGAGGGCAAGGATATCGCTGCATTTTTTAATTTTAAATTTTCTACCGCTGTAGCTCTAATATCTGGCACGCTTGTGGGAGCTTAGTGAAGGTTGTTGATGGACTTGCTGCATTGCTGGGTCAATGCAGGTCGTTTAAAGGATCCAGGTACTCTGTAGGGGGTCTCAGTGGTCCCAAGAATAGCTGCCAGGCCTCCTCCATGCCCCAGTATCACCAGGGATGGACACACCTGGAAATGGTGTCTGCTCCAATCTGGTAATCACCTGGAGGATTCACCAGCTCTCTTCTCTCCACTAACGGTCACTGCATCTGAGATGCCCCCATTACCTTACACACCATACTTCCCCTTTTGGCTCTGAGCCCTTTGTCCCTGGAAAGACCTCTCCCGAAGAAAAGGGAATGGAAACCTTCTCCACCAGCTCTTTGTTGTGCAAACAGAAAGCGGGCAACTGGAGAGTTGTGAATGTAAGGGCTTCCTTCCTTGGAGCCCTCCTCACACCGTGCCTGGCTGGGCTCTCCACTACTCCAAGCCATGGGAGGGGGCCTCCAAGAGAATGACTGAAACAGATCAGGGGTGCCCATAAGGAGGAGGCCTGGTACTTCATCGGCCATTTGGGTGGTTTGAGCTGGGTGAGCTAGAAAAACAGCAGCAGGGCAAAAAGGGAGGACCCCAGTGGGGGAGCCTGCTTTGTCCCCATGTGTGAGCTTCCTGTGGGCCAACTCCAATGAAGGCAACTTGCCTGGCTTGGCTGTCTTTCTGATGCCATGTCCAGGAGAGCTGCTGGCTGCACAAGGGGACCCCTGTGGAAGTTATTTTAGGGGACGGGAGCTTAAGGGCAACAGAAAAATCTCTTCCTTCTCAGGAAACTGTGCAGGGGACAAGTGCTGCATGGCCTCTCGAGAGCTCACTATTGGAGAGTTAAGTCTAATTTCTACTTAAGTTGAAAGATTTTTGCCCCTTCCCATTTCTCTCCTGCCTGCCAGAACATACCAGCAGGGAAAGGAAGAACCAGGAGAGATGGGAGGGGGGGTGTGAAAAACTGCCCACTGGTTTATGCAGATGGGGGCCATAGGCCAGACCAGCTGGGCGGAAGAGCATTATTAACCTGGACAGGAGACTGAAGTACGAAATTGACCAGGAAGTGATGCGAGCTGCTTGGGATGTTTTAAGGGATGGAAAATAAAGACTTGACCAAGCACAGATGGAGAGGGTAATTAAAAAAAAAACTGTTTGTGTTCATACCTCACTTGGTCTAAATCATCATCTAGGGCTAAAGGTACAATATCCTTTCAGCAAACCAAAGGGAAAGTAAGATAGGGAGAGAGGGGAGGTAAAACCATCCTAAATGTTTTAACCAACGCCTAGGGGATGGGGAGAGGAAGGAGGAAGTGAAAGCAGCTGGTATTTTGCTTTCAAATAATTGTAGAAAAGTATGCATCTGATTATGAGAGTGGGGAAAGAGATTTGATCAGTGCAATAGAAAGGTAGAGAATGACAAATTAGCAAGGGGAAAATGGAATGAATAGTAACTTGAAAGAGAAAATAATTACATAAATAATGTAAAGCAAGTAGTAAATATACTAAAAAGAAAAAAATTAATAGGAAATATATAGGGAATGGAAAGAATGATATCAAGTAGTTTGGTCATTATACTAAATGTGAATGGACTTATTTCTACCATTAAAAGAGAGATTGTCAGCTTCCAATCCCTGGTCTTGTGGGTGTAAATCCATCTGTAAATAAGACCTTTGAAGGTATTATTAGGGGAAGTGAATGTGGCTCAAGTGATTGGGCTCCTGTCCAGCACATGGGAGGTCTGTAGTTCGGTTCCTGATGCCTCCTAAAGAAGACAGAGAACTGGCGCAACGGACAGGCACAGTGAGCTGATGCAACAAGATGACATAACAAGAGACACAAGAAGAAAAACATAATGAGAAACACAACAAAGCAGGGAATGGAGGTTCCTCAAGCGATGAGGCGCCTCCCTCCCACATTGAAGGTCCTGGGTTTAGTTCCCAGTGCCTCCTAAAGAAACAAGGAAGACAGACACAGCAAGTGCAAACAATGAGGGGGTGAGGAGAAATAAATAAAATAAATACTTAAAAAAAAAGATGTTTTTAGTGAAGCTGTACCCAAACTGAGTGAGGGTAGACCTTACGCCAACATGGCTGGAGTCCTGATAAGCAAAGGAAATTGGACACGGTAGGAGAAGCCATAGGAGAAGCAAGAAGCCAGAGTCAGTGGAATTTAGGAGAGAGGAAAGATATTAACCTGTGCCTTGCATGTGATGGAAAACCCAAGGGATCCCAAAGATCAGCAGATAGTAACCCTGAGAGGAAGCAAGCCTTCTAATCTCTAACATTATGAGCCAATTAATTCCTGTTGTATGGTATTTATCGAAGCATTTAGGAAACTAGAATAGTGTGTATATACAATCTTTTTTTTTTAAACAAGCCAATTTTATTGATACATATTTTAAAGCATACAATTCATCAAATGTGTATAATCAGTGGTATCTGGTATAATCACATAGTTGTGCATTCATCACTTCAATCATTATTAGAGCATTTTCATTTCAATAATAAAAATAAAAATTAGACAAACAAGGAATTCTTTACCTTTCAATCTCTCTATGCTTCCTCTGCTGTACATAGCCCATATTTCTGGCTATTCTTGCACATGTACTTTTTTATATTTATAAATTGATTAATATTTACATTTTATATAAATGGAATCATACAATATGTTACATAATATGTTTGGTTCATAGCAATGCAGTCATACAGTATTTGTCCTTTTGTGTCTGGCTTGTTCCACTCAATGTCTTCCAGGTTCATCCATGCTGTCATATGCTTTACAACTTCATTTTTTCTTACAGCTGCATAATATTCCATTGTGTGAGAATATACCACAGTTTGTGTATCCATTCATCAGTTGATGGACACCTGGGTTTTTTCCAACTTTTGATAATCACGAATAATTCCACTATAAACATGGGTGTGCAGATGTCTGTTCGTGTCCCTGCTCTCGGTTCTTTTGGGTATTAGTCAGCCAAAGGGGTGCTAATGCAAAATACCAGAAATTGGTTGGTTTTTATTTGGGGTAGGAGTTTACAGTTAACAGGCTGTAAAGCATAAGTTACTTCACTAAAGTCTATTTTTATGTGTTGGGGTGAGATGGCTGCCGACATCTGTGAGGGTCTCGGCTTCCTGGGTTCCTCTGGGCTCAGCTCCTCTGTTTTCTTCACAAGGTCAGCTGTTGACTATCAGGTGAACGGCTCTGTCTCTCTCCCTGGGCTTTTTGCTGTGTGTTCAAAGGACTCCTCTTTACTCCTCTGTGTTCTCCTCCTGGCTCAGGTCCTCTCTTCCCAGGGCTTGCTTCTGTTTCCTCTGTGTGCTGACTTCTTGGGGCTCCAGCTTAAGCCTTCAGCATCAAACTCCAACATCAGAAACCCTCAGCTCTGTCCTTTGCCATGCCTTTTATCTATGAGTCCCCACCCCTTGGTGGGTGGGGAATCGATGCCCTAACGACATGGCCCAATCAAAGCCCTAATCATAACTTAATCACACCCAGGTACAGACCAGATTACAAACATAATCCAGTATCTGTTTTTGAAATTTATAACCATATCAAACTGCTACAGGTATATACCTAGTAGTGGTATTTCAGGGTCACGTGGCCAGTCTATATTCAACTTCTTTAGGAACTGCCAAATAGTTCTTCACAGTGGCTATACCATTCTACATTCCCACCAACAGTGAATAATTGTTCCTATCCCTCCACATGCTTTCCAACACTTGTAGTTCTCTGTCTTTAATAGTGGCCGATAGGTGTGAAATGATATCTCATTGTAGTTTTAATTTTCATTTCCCTAATCATTAGTGACGTTGAGCTTTTTTTCATGTGTTTTTTTTTTTAGTTTCCATTTGTATTTCTTCTTTGTACAAATGTCTGTTCAATTCATTTGTCCATTTTTTTAATTGGGTCATTTGTCTTTTTATTGTTGAGTTGTAATGTCTTTTTATGTATTATGGATATTAAACCCTAACAAACATGTGATTTCCAAATATTTTCTCCCATCTAGTCAGCAATCTTTTCACCCTTTTGACAAATTCCTTTGAGATGCAAAAGCATTTAATTTTGAGGAGGTCTCATTTATCTTCTTTCTTTTGTTGCACATGTTTTTGGTGTAAGGTGCAAGAAGTCAACACCTACCACAAGGTCTTTAAGGTGTTTCCCTACATTTTCTTCTAGTAGTTCTATGGTCCTGGTTTTTATATTTAGGTCTTAGATCCATCTCGAGTTGATTCTTTTTTTTTTAAGATTTATTTTTATTTATTTAATTCCCCTCCTCTCCCCCGGTTGTCTGTTTTCTGTGTCTTTTTGCTGCATCTTGTTTCTTTGTCCGCTTCTGTTGTCGTCAGTGGCACGGGAAGTGTGGGCGGCGCCATTCCTCGGCAGGCTGCTCCCTCCTTCGCGCTGGGCGGCTCTCCTTATGGGGCGCACTCCTTGCGCGTGGGGCTCCCCTACGCAGGGGACACCCCTGTGTAGCACAGCACTCCTTGCGCGCATCAGCACTGCGCATGGGCCAGCTCCACACGGGTCAAGGAGGCCTGGGGCTTGAACCGCGGACCTCCCATGTGGTAGACGGATGCCCTAACCACTGGGCCAAAGTCCGTTTCCCTCGAGTTGATTCTTGTATATGAAGTGAGATAGGGGTCCTCTTTCATTCTTTAGGTTGAAGACACTGTTTTGTCCTATTAACATGGACTTGGTAAGTTTGTCAAAAACCGTTTGACTGTATAGGTGAGGGTTCATTTCGGAACTCTCAGTTCTCTTCCACTGATCGATGTGTCTATCTTTATGCCAGTACCATGCTGGTTTTTGTGTGTGTGTGTCATCTTACTGCATCAGCTCTCTGTGTATGCAGTGCCGCTCCTGGGCGGGCTGTGCTTTTGTCACGCAGGACGGGTCTCCCTGGGGGCACAGTCCTTGTGTGTGGGGCACCCCTGCTCAGGGGCACCTCTGCATGGCACGGCACTCCTTGCGTGCGGCAGCATTGTGTGTGGGCCAGCTTACCACATGGGTCAGGAGGCCTTGGGGATTGAACCCTGGACCCTCCATATGGTAGGTGGACACTCTATCAGTTGAGCCACTTCTGCTTCCCAGTACCATGCTGTTTTGACCACTGTAGCTTTGTAATATGTTTCAAGGTCAGGCAGTGAAGTTCCTCCTATGTTGCTCATCTTTTTTAGAATGCTTTCAGCCATTCAGTACATTTTCCCTTCCAAATGAATTTGGTAATTGCTTTTTCTAATTCTAAAGTAAGTGTGATGGTTAGGCTAATGTGTGAACACTCATGTGCCAGGAAATTGTGCCCAGATGTTTGGTCAAGCAAGCACTGGGCTGATTGTAATACAAGGATATCTATGGACGTTAGTTATCAGTGAGTTTACTGCATAGATGGCTGATTACATCCAAGTCAACCAGGGAGATTGCTGTCAGCAATGAGTGACGTTTTATCCAGTCATTTGAATGCCTTAAAAGCGGAAGTGATTTCAGCATTCAGAGAGAATTTCCCAGCTCATCTTTGAACAGCCGTCATCTCCCAGAAACTCATCAAGGACCTTCACTGAACTTTCATCATCAGAGACCCGGGTTTGCTTCCTGCCTGCAGAGCCTGGATGAGTGCATCCCCACGGTCATGCGAGAAAATTTTATAAAATCTCATACAATTTACAGATATCTCCTATTGATTCTATTTCCCTAGAGAGCCCTGACTAATACAGTCAACTGTTGGAATTTTGTTTGGTGTTGTATTGAATCTATAAATCAATTTGGGCAGGATTGACATCTTCACAATATTTAGTCTTCCAATCCATGAACACAGAATGTCTTTCCATTTGTTTAGGTCTTCACTGATTCCTTTTAGCATTGTTTTGTAGTTTTCTGCATATGGTCCTGTACTTCTTCAGTTAAATTAATTCCTAGGTATTTGAGTCTTTTTGTTGCTATTGTAAACGGAGTTTTCCCCCTGATTTCCTTTGTAGATTGTTCAGTGTTAGTGTACAGAAACATTACTGATTCTTATACCCTGTCACTTTGCTAAACTTAGCACAAGTAGCTTTGTGGTAGACATTTCAGAATTTTCTAAATATAGGATCATGTCATCTGCAAATAATAAGAATTTTACATCTTCTTTTCCTATTTGGATGCCTTTTTTTCCTTGTCTAATTGCTCTAGCTAGAACTTCTAGCACAATGTTGAATAGCAATGCTGACAGTGGGCATCCTTGTCTTGTTCCCGATCTTAGAGGGAAAGCTTTCAGCCTTTCCCCATTGAGCAAGACGTTGCCTGTGGGTTTTTCAAATACACCTTTTATCATATGGAGGAATTTTCCTTCTACTTCTATCTTTTGAAGTGTTTTTTCAAAAAAGGATGCTGGATTTTGTTGAATGCCTTCTTGACATGATCGTATGGTTTTCCCCTTCAATTTATTAATGTGGGACATTACGTTGATAGACTTTTTAAGATTTATTTTATTTATTTCTCTCCCCTTCCCCCCTGTTGTCTGCTCTCTGTGTCCGTTTGCTGTGTGTTCTTCTGCATCCGCTTGCATTATCCAGCAGCACTGGGAGACTGCGTCTCTTTTTCATTGCATCATCTTGCTGCATCAGCTCTCCGTGTGTGCAGCGCCACTCATGGGCGGGCTGTGCTTTTTTTCACGTGGGGCGGCTCTCCTTGTGGATGCGCTCCTTGCGTGCGTAGCACAGCACTCCTTACATGCAGCAGCACTGCTCGTGGTCCAGCTCACCACGTGGTTCAAGAGGGCTCTGGGGATTGAACCCTGGATACTCCATATGGTAGACCGACGCTCTATCAGTTGAGCCATGTCTGCTTCCCAACTTTAACCATGTTGTCTTTCAACGCATTAATTTCATATTGGAAATTTATGTGCATCTCGTTAATTAGTTGTCTCAAATCCTGTGTCTCTTCTGAGGCTCTGATACATTCCTTTTCTTGGGCCATGTCTTCCATTTTCTTAGCATGGCTTGTAAGTTTTTACTGATGTCTAGATATCTGATTAGGATGTAGTTTACTCAGATGCTCAATTTCTTTCTCTTTTGTAGGGGTTTGGTGGCAAGAGGCTGTATGTTACTGCTGCTCTTTGATTCTTGGTTCGACCTGGATCATTAGGATTGTCCCTGTTATTTGCTCAAAACTGGGCTCTGGACCCAGTAACTGATTGCTGTTCCACTTCCTAGGGCTGTAAAGGCCAGAAAAAGCCTCTCTTACCTCTATTTAATTTTCTCACATGCATCATGTCACCCGCCAGCAGATGGCGTTCTCGGGCAGCCCTCTCAGTTCCATGCTTGTCCAGAGTGCACTTGTGTAACACAGTCTGGATCAGTGGCAGAGATTCCTGCCGGGAGGCTAAGAGCCTTGTAACTCAAACTTTCTCAGAGACAGCTCTCAGGTGTTCTCTGAGGTCCCCCCCCCCCCCCTGCCCTTAGGAATATTTCCACTCTCCTCTGTATCCTCAACAATAAACCCAGGTTAGGAGGGAAGGAGAGTGGGGCGGTGGGATCTCTGCAGGCCCCTGCAGGCTCCCAAGGCAAACAATGGCACGGCCTGGAAGGGCTCGGTGGACACAGCAGACCTCATCAGTGGGTCTGAAGCGCGTCAGCCTTGGGCTGCTGTGTGCCTCTCTCTCCCTTTCCTGGAGCGGTGGGTCCCTGGAGCCCCCTTTGTCTATAGCCACAGGCCCAGAGGTCTGAGAACTGTGGTGTCTTTCGTGTGGGGGAGGGTGTTGGCGGCAGCTGCCACGGGTTTCCACTCACAGCTCCGCTGTCTCGATTCCCCTCCTTTTTCCCTCTCTCCTCTGGGCGCTGTCCAGCCTTACCCGGGGTCCCGAACCCTAGAAGACCCTAACCCCTCTATTTTTCTGATGAGAAGAGTCCCCTGTCTTCTTAGTTCGCTATCTTCCTGGAAGTCCCCTATACAATCTTAACTATATGTCATTGTTTTCGTTTCCTAGGCTGCTCAAAGCAAAGGCCATGTCATGGGCTGGGCTAAACAATGGGAATTTATTTGCTCACAGTTTTGAGGCTGGGAAAATCTCCAAATCAAAGCATCATCAAGGCGATGCTTTCTTCCCAGACACAGCTGCTGCCCGTCCTTGGCTCCTCTGTCACATGACAAGACACGCGGCGACGTCCATTTTTCTCCCCTTTCTCTTCCAGGTTTCATTCCGTCAGCTTCTTGCTCCGGTGGCTCTCTCTCTGTGCGGCTGCGTTTCATTCTCTTATAAAGGACTTCAGGAATGGGATTAAGACCCATCTTGACTGAGGTGGGCCACCCTCTAACTGCAGTAACCTCAAAAAAAGGTCCCCCTACAATGGGCTCACACCCACAGGAATGGGTTAGATTTAAGAACATGTTTCTCTGGGGTACATACAGCTCCATGCCAGCAGTTAATTTATAAGAAACAACGTGCAAAATAACATGATAAAGAAAAGGTCTGGAAATAACCAGGTGTGCAGAGAAATGGAAACAATAAGACAGGACTGACTGGGGGTACCAACGTCAGGCAAGTTGGACTTTAAGGTCAAAACGTGATGTGATAATGAAATGAAGAACTCGCAAAGAAGATAAGTAATAAACTCACAGGAGGTAGGGAAAATAATGGTTAAATACACAATGCAAGAGTTATTAGAATTGTAAGGACAGCTTGATAAAAAATACATGTAGAGTAGAAAAATTCACATCTCCAAGAACTCAGACCAGGTATCAAGAATGCTATAGAGGGGGCGGTGGACTTGGCCCAGTGGTTAGGGCGTCCGTCTACCACATGGGAGGTCCGCGGTTCAAACCCCAGGCCTCCTTGACCCGTGTGGAGCTGGCCCATGCGCAGTGCTGATGTGCGCAAGAAGTGCCCTGCCATGCAGGGGTGTCCCCCGCCACGCAGGGGTGTCCCCTGCTGCGTAGGGGAGCCCCACATGCGTAGGGAAGCCCCACGTGCAGGAAGTGTGCCCGTAAGGAGAGCCGCCCAGCGCAAAAGGAATGGCGCCGCACACACGGAGAGCTGACACAGCAAGATGACTCAACAAAAAGAAACACAGATTCCCGTGCCGCTGACAACAACAGAAGTGGACAAAGAAGACGCAGCAAATAGACACAGAGAACAGACAACTGGGGTGGGGGTGGGGGTGGGGGGTGAAGGGGAGAGAAATAAAATAAATAAATAAATCTTTAAAAAAAAAAGAACACTATAGAGGAATATTCAAAAAAATTTAATTGATAGAGATTCTTACACCTATGGGGATAAAACATATCTCATTTTTATGACCATGGAATCACTACAAAAATTAATTATATATTTGACCACAAAATCTTAACCAATGCAAAAAAGTAGAGTTTTTAAAAAAAGTTTTATTTTATTTATTCCCCATCATTACCACTTGAACTTGCTGTCTGCTCTCTGTGTCCATTTGCTGTACATTCTTCTGTGTCTCCTTGTCTTCTCTTCTTTTCTTCTCTTTATGAGGGACCAGGAACCGATCCTGAGAACTTCCAAACATGAGAGAGAGGCACTCAATTGCTTGAGTCATCTTAGCTCCCTGGTTTGTTGTGTCTCTCACTGTCTCTCCTCTGTGCTCTTTTTTGTTGTGTCATCTTGTTGCGCCAGCTCTCTGCGGGGCTCTCTGCACGGGCCAGCTTGCCGGGTGGGCCAGCTCACTTTCACCAGGAGGCCCTGGGAGCTGAACCTGGGACCTTCCATATGGTAGACAGGAGCCCAGTTGCTTGAGCCACATCAACTTCCCAAAAAATAGAGATTTTAAAGGCTACATTTTTATCACCTGATAAAATTGGAAATAAATAATAAAAATGTGAATAATAAAATATTAACTTCTTGGAAATTAAGAAGCATACCACTAGGAAACTCTTGGATTTTTTAACGAGTACACCAAAAGGGAAATTACAAACTTTTGAGAAAGCAGTGAAGATAAGAAAACTTCATTCCTGAACTTCTGAACAGAATAAAACTGTCGTCAGTGGAAAATTAAAGATTTAATGCCTTTGATAATAAAAAAGGGAAGATAGAAATAAAAAGGACTTACATAGTTTAAGTACCAAAGAAATTAGGAATAAAGAATTGATCAAGATTAAAAAACAGTAATTAATGAATGGAAAACCAAATATATATTTTTAATCCAAAACACAGATTGGTCTTTGAAAACACAAAAATCCAAGCTCGTCATGACTTGTCCTTTTCTTGTTATAAAGAGAAAAGGAGGGAGCAGAAATACATAAGATCAGGAATAAGAAAGGAGATAAAACTGTAGGTTTAGGAGAGATGAAGAGAATGTTAAGGAACATACATTCAACATGATGGCAACAGGTTTGAAAGCCTGATGGAAACGAATAAGGCAAAAGGGTCTAAGCCCCTACAAGGGGACTCTGAAGTCAGATTTCTTGGGGGAAGCCTAGCTCTGTCACTTACTGTGTGACCTTGGGCAAATTACTTAACCTCTCTGTGTTTTGGTTTCCTCATCTATAAAATGGGAATAATAATAGTTCCTACCTCTTGGGTAGCTATGAAGATGAGATGAGTTAATACATATAAAGTGCTTAGAACATTATCTGAATCACAATAAAGGGTTTTATTATTATTAAATAGCATTGGCACAAAAGGCTATTCATCTGAAAGAAAATAAAAGTGGACTTCCTTCTTTGCATATAAAATAAATTATTGATGGAATTAGAGTAAATAATAAAACAAAAAATCAAATGAGAGGTCTAGGGACAGGAAGAGTCTTCCTAATCCAAACTAAAACCTAGAAGCTCTAAAATTTTAAGAGTTCTGTTTGACTATATCCAAACTTTTATATGACAAAGATGATATAAAGGCCATGGACAGGTGACCACTCAAGGAGAAGAACAGGAACACAATACCTATAAACACAGAGTTCTGAAAAATTGACAGGGAAAACCCAAGGACCCAACAGAAGAAGTGGACTCAGGAAGGCAGAGGTTTGAGTGCAAATGCAAATTGCCAGCACGGATGCCAATAATACCCGACCTGGCTGGGAGTCAGGAAAATATGAGTTTAAGAAACACAAAGGGCTCTGACAACTTTGCTGGCAGAGATATGGGGAAGAGGATGATCAGCTGGAGGAAACGAGACCATTAGGCAATATCTATTAAAATGAAAAAAAAAACAAAAAAACCCCACAAAAATGCAAACGTTCCTGGGAATATATTACCTAGGAAAAAAGCAACAGTGAATCTGAGGAAGGGCGTGGGGCCTTGGTGGCACACGGGAGGCGAGGGGGTTTCTCCTCCAGGGGAGCACTGGCGCATAAGGAACGTGGGGTCTTGAAGCACTTAAAAAAAAAAAGGAATTTGAACTGACCCAGCCGCCTTTGGAGGGATTCTCCCCACACCACTGGAGGGGAAAAAAGATGCAGAAAATTGTATATAATAAGACCCACTTTTAAAAACAACAGCCTCTAGTGAAACGTGGTTTTTAGTTTTATTTTTTTCATCTCTAAACTTTATTGGCACAAATCATGGCATAAATAATGAATAAACAAAATCGAGTATTCTGAATTTCCCTGTTGGAGTTGATGTGACTCTAGCCATGACATTTCTCTGCCTTCTTTCCTCTTTTCTTCTCAGTCTCAACTTACGGACTTCCAGGGACTCTGCAGGGACTGGAAATGTACATTTTTATTGCAGATTCCTCCCTCCCTTCCTCTCTTCCTTCCGCAAACCTTTTCCAGAACATCTGTAAATACGGGCTGGCCCTTCTCCCTGTGAGGCAAACAGGGCTGAATAAGGTGGTCACGGTCCCCAGTGTCGGAAGCTTTCATCCAGCGGGCTGGACACAGCTCTACTCCTTTGCCACAAACAAATCCAGCGGTGGAATTTTTTTTTCTCTTTAGACCTTGGGGTTAAAAGCTGCCTCTGTGTCTCTAGAATCCACCTAGTAGTTCAGGCCTGGAACTTTTCCGGCTGTGTGATTTCCCAGTCGCTCGGTTTGTGTGTGAGTGATTCCGGGGACCAGGAACTCCCCTGAGTAAATGGATAAATCTACAGTTGTCAGAAAAGAAATCGGAAGTTCCAAATCAGGGAAGCGGCTATGGCTTAAGCAGTTGCGTGCCCGCCTCGCCCTGGGAGGGCCCAGATTTAGTTCCTGGCGCCTCCTCGTGCTGCTGCCTGCTCCACTGCCAACATGACAAGGCAACGTGGTTTTTTTAAAAAATTATTTTAGTTTAATTTTATCCTCCCCCCTTCCCCAATTGGTTCTCTCGTCTGTCTATTCATTGTTTGCTCGCCTTCTCCAGGAGGCACCAGGAACCAAATTCCAGGACCTCCCACGTAAGAGGTGAGTGCCCAATGGCCTGAGCCGCATCCGCTGCCTGCAGGTTGTGGCGTCTGCTGGCTGGTGGCATCTGCTCATTTAGGCGTCTAGCTCGTTGCAGCCGGGGTGGTATCGGCTTATCTTCTTTAGGAGGCACTGGGACCCAAATCCAGGACCTCCCATGCTGTAAGTGGGTGCCCAATTGGTTGAGCCACATCCGCTTCCCTCTTGTTTTTAATTAGAGAAGTTGTAGGTTTACAGAACAGATCATGCAGAAAATGTAGAGTTCCCATACTCCCTCCTATTATTCTCACTTTGCATTAGTGTGGTACATTTATTACAATTGATGCAAGAATATTATTATAATAGAATAATATACAATTAGATATTAATTACTATTACATATTGTATATATAATTGCTATATTATTATAGTACTTTTAACTATAATCCACATTATACATTAGGGTTCTCTGTTTGTTCACTTTTTTTTTTTAAGATTTATTTCGTTTATTTCTATCCCCTTCCCCGCCCCGTTGCCTCCCCTCTGTGTGGACTCGCTGTGTTCTTTTGTGTCTGCTTGCACCCTTGGTGGCACCAGGAGACTGCGTCTCTTTTTTGTTACATCATCCTGCTGCTTCAGCCTCCGAGTGTGCGGCACCACTCCTGGGTGGGCTGCACTGTTTTTGGCATGAGGTGGCTCTCCTTGTGGGGCGCATTCCTTGCACGTGGGGCTCCCCTACGCGGGGACACCCCTGTGTGGCACGGCACTCCTTGCACGCAGCAACTCTGCACGTGGGCCAGCTGCACACGGGCCAGGAGGCCCGGGGGATTAAACCCTGGACCCTCCCATACAGTAGGCAGATGCTCTATCAGCTGAGTCACATCTGCTACCCCCCTGTTCATTCATGTGTATTTTTATTTTATATTATATGAGCATTGAAAAAAATTTGGGAAAACATACTAGATGGTTCTGGGATGCTGATAGGGAGGGGAGAGAGCCCGGTGTGAAAGAACAAGACTGTCCTAAAAAATGGTTTTCCCGTTTATTCATGTTTGTGTGATTTTGATAAAGATATAGCATTTTTTTATTCTTTCCATTTTTGTTGCACTTAATGCACGGTGAGGGTGCACTGGATCTGTCAGTTATGATTTGGGGTGGGGTCTCCGGGACTCAGAGAGCCCAGCCGTGCCAGGGAAGGCGTGCCCAGGCCAGCCCCACCTTGGTGGCCCAGCGGCGGGCGCGGCGCGGCAGGGGCTCTGCGGGGCGGGCCTCCACCCTGCGGGGCGCCCGCTGCCCAGCTCACCTGACCCTGCGCTTGGCCGCTGCCCCGCCGGGCGTGCCCACCTGGCGGGGATGGCCTGGCACCGCGCGCCTGCGGCCGGGACGCTTCCCGACGTCTGCCCCGCTTGGGCCGCTGCCCTCTGCCCTGCCCCAGCCGTGACTTCCTGGGGTCCTTCCTGGGAGCCTGCGCCGTGGGCCCGGGCGTCGGGGTGGGGCGGGGGAGCTGTGCGGCATCCTCAGGGGAGGTGTTCTCCTGCTCCTGCTGCCCTTGGTGGGCGCCGTGACTGGCAGGGGTTGGAGGGAGCCTCAGAGGCCCCAGCAGTGAGTTCCTTCTCCCCTTCTCCCCAGAAGGTGCAGCCGCAGCTGGCAAAGGCCCCAAGGTGGGCCCACTCCCCAAGGAGGGGCTCAGGCAGCAGGGGCTGACCGGCTGGTACAGACCAGAGTCCTTTTGCCACCCACAGTTGCGCACCCAAGAGTTGCCGGCCGGGGCGCCACCTCCCACCCGCAGGGCCTGGAGGGGTCCTGGAAGGTGGGGGACACTAGCTAGCAGGGGCCACGTCAAGGTGAGAAACGACATCCGGTTGGTGAAGACCCCCAACCCCATCCGTGGTACCTCGTTGTCCTATGCCAGACAAGCCCTGGCCGTCAGCCTCCGCTTCAGGGAGCCTCCTGAGAAATTGGAGGCTGAGCTGAATTGGGCTTATCTGAAAATTTACAGAAGAAGGAGGGAACCCAGCCAGCCCGAGGGGGCTACCGCTGGACCTCCGTGGAGAGGGCAAGCCGGAGGGATGGTGTACCGGGAAGAGCAGCCTGGCAGTGGGGGGCCGGTCCGCGTGCCGAGGAGGTGCCTGCATGCCAGGAGGAGGCAGAAATGCTGCCTCTGCCCCCTTGGAGGCAGAAGAGTCCAGACTAAGGGGACCGGAGGTGAGCGCCCGTTGATACAGCGATCAGGAAGACGAGCAGGCAGGAGATTTTGCAGCTCACCGAAGGAAGGAATTTCACTTTATAAAATTCTTCAATGAACATTAACTTGTTAGGATCCTGCAACAACTGTTGGAGATTTTTTTTTTTAAGGTGGTATCAGAAATTGAACCCAGGACCTTGTACATGGGAGGTGGGCACTGAACCACTTGAGCTACATCTGCTCCCCGTTGGATATTTTGGGCACAATTGTTTTCCAGGTGGGGGAATCAAGGTCCAGGTCACATGGTTAGCGAGAGAGGACTGCAGAGCTGATTTCACACCTCATGTAGCCTCCAAAGTTTGTTTATTTTTTAAATTTTAGAATAGTTTTAAGTTTATAGAAAAGTTGCAAAGACAGTCTGTAGAGTTCCTGGTCCCAGATTCCCCTGCATGAATATGAGACATATTTTACATTATGTAAGAGAGATATCGTTATGTAAGATCTTACATTAGCATGGTACGCTTGTCACCACTAAATGAACCAGTACGACCCAGCATTATTAACTGAAGTCTGTCCTGTACTCAGGTTTCTTTAGTTTTGACCTAACATTCTTCTTTTTTTTTTTTTTTTTTAAAGATTTATTTATTTATTTAATTTCCCCCCCTCCCCTGGTTGTCTGTTCTTGGTGTCTATTTGCTGCGTCTTGTTTCTTTGTCTGCTTTTGTTTCTTTGTCCGCTTCTGTTGTCGTCAGCGGCACAGGAAGTGTGGGTGGCGCCATTCCTGGGCAGGCTGCACTTTCTTTTCACGCTGGGCGGCTTTCCTCACGGGCGCACTTCTTGCGTGTGGGGCTCCCCCACGCGGGGGACACCCTTGTGTGGCACGGCACTCCTTGCGCGCATCAGCGCTGCGCATGGCCAGCTCCACACGGGTCAAGGAGGCCCGGGGTTTGAACCGCGGACCTCCCATATGGTAGACGGACGCCCTAACCACTGGGCCAAAGTCCGTTTCCCCTAACATTCTTCTTCTGCCCCCTGTAAGGCCCCTTGTTACATTCATTCATTCATTCATTCATTCATTTATTTAAAAGATTTATTTATTTATTTCTCTCCCCTTCCCCCCCACCCTGGTTGTCTGTTCTCTGTGTCTATTTGCTGCGTCTTCTTTGTCTGCTTTTGTTGTTGTCAGTGGCACGGGAATCTGTGTTTCTTTTTGCTGCATCATCTTGTTGTATAAGCTCTCCAGGTGTGCGGCACCATTCCTGGGCAGGCTGCACTTTGTTTCACGCTAGGCGGCTCTCCTTACGGGGCGCACTCCTTGTGCGTGGGGCTCCCCTACACGGAGGACACCCCTGCGTGGCAGGGCACTCCTTGCACACATCAGCACTGCGCATGGGCCAGCTCCACACGGGTCAAGGAGGCCCGGGGTTTGAACCATGGACCTCCCATGTGGTAGGTGGATGCCCTATCCATTGGGCCAAGTCCGCTTCCTTATTATTATATTTTATCCCTCCTCCCCCCTTGTGGCTTTTGTTTTGCATGCTGCCTGCTGTGTCCATTTGCTGTGCGTCCCTTCTGTGTCTGTATTTATTTTTTATTTCCCCTCCCCCCTTGTGGCTTGCTTGCTGTCTGCTTTCTGTGTCCATTCGCTGCGTGCTTTTGCTTGTCTCCCTTTTTTGTTGTGTCACGTTGCTGAGTTGGCTCTCCAGGGTGCCTCGGGCCAGGCGGTGCTCCAGAGTGTTTGCGGGCGAGCCTGCCTTTACAAGGAGGCCCCAGGATGCAAACCCAGGGCCTCCCCTATGATAGATGGGAGCCCAAATGTTTGAGCCACAGCTGCTTCCCTGGATCATTATTTTTTGATTGTTTACTACTATTTCATTGTGTAGATACCACATTTGTTTATTCATTCATTCATTGATAGACATTTGGGTTGTGTATACTTTTTGGCTATTACAATGGTGCTATGAACATTTGTTTTTATTTCTTCTACTGTTTTTGAAATGGTTTTTAGACTTGCTATTTAGTCTTTGTGTTATAGCTTTTTTCACCTTAATTCTTCTATTAATGCCAACTTTTGTTTGCTTGATTTTTTGTATTGGACATAATGAGTTGCTTCTCATTTCATTCTGTATATATTTTTCATAGAGTTTCCTTGTGGTTACCATGGGATCAAAATTAGCATCCTAATATATAACAGTCACATCCGATTTGATACCAACTTACCTTCAATGACATTCACATACACTGTTTCTTTTTTTTTTTTTGTTTTTGTTTTTGTAAACTATTTTATTTGGGGTAGAAGCTTAGAGTTACCAGGCCATGAAACATAAGTTACTTCCCAGAAGCTTACAGTTACCAAGTCATAAAGTGTAAGTTAATTTCCTCACCAAAGTCTGTTGCTGCATGTTGGAACAAGATGACTGTGGATGTCGGCAAGGGTCCAGCCTTCCTTTTCCAGCCCTGTGGTCCCAGTTTCTTCCAATATCAGGTGTAGGCTGGGATAACTCTCTCTCTCTCCCCCGGGGCTCATTTCTCTCTGGGCTCAGCTGCTCTGCGCTCTCCCACAAGGTGAGTTGTAAACGGTCAGGCGAATGGCTTGTCTTTCTTCCCAGGGCACATACACTGTTTCTATGCCCCACTGTCCCCCCACCTTCTTTTGTGCTTGCTACAAATTATGTCTTTGTACATTGTATATTCAAAACCATAGATTTATCATTACTTTTTATGTATTTGTATTTTAGCATCTGTAGTTATGGCATTACGTACCAAAAACTACAATGCAATAGTACTGGTGTTTATAATTACCTAGATGGTTTCCTTTGCCACAGGTCTTTATTTCTTTAAGCCATTTTGAACCACTGTCTAGTGTCCTTTCCTTTCAGTCTGAAGAACTCCCTTTAGTATTGCTTGTAGGGCAGCTCTAGTGATGGTGAACTCCTTCAGCTTTTGTTTATCTGGAAAAGTCTTAATATTTCCCTCATTTTTTTTTAAGATTTTTATTTATCCACACAACCCCCCCTTTGTGGCTTGTTTACTGTCTGCTCTCTATGTTCATTCACTATGCGTTCTTTTGCTTGTCCGCTTGTCTCCCTTTGCTGCATCATCTTGCTGCACTGGCTCTCCGCGGGCGCGGGCCATCAGCTCTGCGCGGGCGCGGGCCATCAGCTCTGCGCGGGCGCGGGCCATCAGCTCTGCGCGGGCGCTGGCCATCAGCTCTCCGCGGGCGCTGGCCAGCCTGCCTTCACAAGGAGGCCCTGGGACATGAACCCAGGGCCTGGTAGCAGGAGCCCAGTCGATTGAGCCACAGCTGCTTCCCTCCCTCATTTTTTTAAAAGATGCTTTTGTTCTCGTGTGACTCTTTGTAATCAATGAAGAGAGGACTATACATTCGCATGTGCCTGTGGCATCGTATTTTTAAATACTGACCACCTTGTTGCAACCTGACCACTGGTTTGCAACTGCCAGATCCAAACAGGACCTCATTCATGGAAAGCAGGCATTCAACCTCTGACCTACATCCACTCTCCTCCCTCACTTTTTGAAAGAAAGTCTCACTAGATATAAAATTCTTGGTTGGCAATTGTTTTCTCTCAGCGCTTTAACTATTTCAACCCACTGCCCTCTTGCCTCCATGGTTTCTGATGAGAAATCAGCACTTAATCTAATCAGGACTCCCTTGTACACAACACGTTGTTTTTCTCTTGCAGGTTTCAGAACTCTTATCCTTGGCATTTGACAGTTTGATCAATGTGACAGGGCATGTTTTTCTTCGCGTTTATCCTGTTTGGAAATGGCCCCCAGACCAGTGTGTCCCACCTGCTGTCTCGTAAGAGAGGAAGGTAGGAAGTAGTGGGGCAGGCATTGCTGACGTAGTAACTGTTGGATAGTTATTCCTTATTAATGCTGCTAAACTTGAAATGAGCTACGGGTGGGGGCTGTGTGTCTCTTTGTAAATAATCTGGGCTGTGTGTATCAGACAATGAAAGGCTGAAGCTTCACCTTTTGTAACCATGCCAACCACTCCAGTCCCCGGAAGCCTATTAACAATGTGAACTCTTTAGACTGAATATTCAGGGAGGATGCAAACTATGTTAATTCAAGCCTACCTGGAATGTGGAAAGTAAGTGTTAATTCAAGCTTATCAAACGAAGGACCACTTGGCTCTTCCTCTGTATAAAAAGAGCCTGAAAATCTTATTTGGGGCTCCGGTTTTTGGACAGAGAAGCTCCCGAGCCCGGCCAGTCATAAATAAATTCCTTTTTTTCTTTCCCAAAATCATTACTGAGTCCTGGCCTTCCATTTGCAATTACTGAACCTCTCGATTTCCACAACAAACTCGGGCTCGCATTTTATATTTTGTGATGCAGCTGATGGCTGCTTCCCTTCTGCTGGCTTTGGACAGCTGCTGCTCAAGGTGCTGGCATCCCACCCGTTCATTCCAAAAGGCACCGTGGGTGGGAAGATAAGCCCCTTAATAAAGCGTAGCACCTCAAATTCATAGGCTATATCCAACATTGGCCTGTAATTGATCTCAGATAATATCACATCATTCCCTGGAAATACAATTTACTTGATACCACAGTGAGAGACAGGATAAGAAAATTCTTAGTTAAGCAATAGCACTATTGTTGCAGAACGGCTATTTCCCAGGTATATGGTGCCCCTTCTAACTTCGGTGTCTTCCTCGAGGGGGCCTTGTTTTCCTTCCAGCTACTAACCACTCATCAGAATGCACCAAAGTCATTGCAGGTTAAAGTCGAGATCCGGATTTCCAAACCAACAAAGGAAGAGGAGGAGGAGCCCTCCTGTGGCCACTGAGTCTTCCTCAGGCCGCGTCCAAGGCACAGCGCTCACTGCAAGCAGGAAATGGCCTTGACATGTCCGTGGTGATCCCAGGTCCGTTCCTCTCAGCCATGCAGACCCAGAAACCTGACTTGGGGCAGAACAGGAATTACCCAAGACTCCGGAGAGAAACCGAGAGGCCACTGCATTAAATTCACTGTCGAGCTACCGTCTGTGAAGTGAGCCAGCTCAACAGTGGACACTCCCCACATGGACAACCTACGGGGCAGCCACATTATTTTCAGAGATGCTAATTTATTGTCCAGAACGACCGCCAAGTCCTTCCTCTCCCTGTAAGAAAGAAATCTTCTTCTGGAAGAAAATAAGGCTCACCCAATTGTGGAGAAGAAAAGAATTTATTCTCAATCTTGCAAGAAGGGGCGCACAACCAGAAGACGTGGCCGGCACCCCGAACAAAGAAGAATGACACAATTTCTACCCCTAAGCCTAGCACGCAAGCCCTTCCTCTGTTTCTCCATAGACTGGATACTTCAGAAGTTACAGCCTATCCGAGAAGATTTAACTTTCCCGCGCAAAAGTTTGTGATTAACCACTTCCCCCATCACATTCCAACCATTTTAGTTTTTACCTGCTCCCCTTTGCCTAATAAGGAATGGAATTTAGTGCTGAATTGGTATTGACGTAGCTCTTTCTTGGGCATCTTTTTTACTGCCTATAGGACTGGCTTAAGCTGGTTTCCTTTGTTCCTGCTTAACCCGGGAGTGGGAGACTGAGGCAGCAGGCTGCCAGGTTACACTAATCAATATTTTCTTCCTTTGTGTGAAAACTAAACTAATCTTTGTTTCTTACACCAGCTCCCAGCCGCTTCTGGTCACGTGGTCTTTCTCCAAACAAGTAACCGCCGATCAGGTTTCCACTCTCCGAGGCCACAGGCCAGGCCCGCGGCTCTGAGCGAGTGCCACGCTGGCCGGGCTCGGGGTGCTCCTAAGCCACACGTTCACAGTCTCTGTCCCCTCACGGGAGGCCTTGCCTGTGGGCCCACGTGTTTAATGCATCGCCAGTTTATGGAGGACCACAGGTGTTAGTCCACGATTCTCATTCCAAGGGGCTGTTCTAACTCCCCGCAAAGCTCACTTTCAGTATTTGGCTATAAAACTTAAGCACGGCTTGGTATCAGAACCCCTTTCTTGGGGAGCGGATGTGGCTCAGTGGTTGAGTGCCTGTTTCACATGTATGAGGTCCTGAGTTCAATTCCTTGTACCTCCTAAAAACAAACAAACAAAAAACATCCCTTTTTGGGGAGTGAAGGCTTCACGGGTATAGAGTTTCTGCTCCGTAGGCATAAGGTGGAAGAGTCTTGGTAATGGATAGTGGTGGTGGAGGCACAACACTGCAAATGTAATTTATACCACTCAGTGGTATCATTGAAAGTGGACAAAATGGGAGATGTCATGTTGTGTATATGTTAACATGATAAAAATTAAAACAGAAAAACCTTTCTGACAGTTTGTACTCATTCTTCCTATTACTTAAGTCGATGGCAGATTCCTTTCTCTCTGGATCTGGCCGCTGGAGAAGAGGAACAAAGCTATTTTTGCATGCTTTGTGACTCTGACTCTCTCCTTCCTCTCAAACAGAAAGGAAAGAGATAACGATCCTCCAGAATTTTCAGTTTCCATTCTACTCTTAAGAAGAATGTGGTATTCCCCCTCCCAACAAGTATTTATAGTTTAAACATTCCTTGAAATTTAAGTAAACTTTGTTTTCGTAAACATTTTTTTTTAAATAATTTTAAACTTACAGGAAAGTGGCAAAAAATAATACAAAAACCCATTCAGAGAACCCCAACATAACTTCCCCCTCTTGCTAGACACCCAGACCCACCAAGGTA
The DNA here is from genome assembly GCF_030445035.2 of Dasypus novemcinctus. Classification (NCBI taxonomy): domain Eukaryota; kingdom Metazoa; phylum Chordata; class Mammalia; order Cingulata; family Dasypodidae; genus Dasypus; species Dasypus novemcinctus. Next base: position 15,514,461 of record NC_080693.1, on the reverse strand, counting down.
ACATTAGCAAACAAACTTCCAAGCAAATTCTTTCATTCAAAAACTCTTTTGCTAGCTTTAGGTGAATTTGCTGAAAATCAACTTGCCAGATTGTTGACAATTCTGAGGCAGGCTAGTTTAGGGAATGGGGAGACAAATCTGCAACCTGGCAGAGAGACACAGCTGTGAAACACATGGCCCTGGAATTCCACCTGGAAATCCTGAGAGAAAGACCCCCACCAGAAAGCTGCTGGAGGAACCCACGAACACTTCCCTTGATTGTCCACGATCAAGGAAAAGCCCCCCCGCTACTCTCAAGAGGCCTTATCTTTGAGCCCCCACCCCCAGGGGAAATTGATGGGAGAGGTAATCAAAGAAAACAGCAAACAGCTGGGGCCACTCCAAACATTACCAAAGGGAGGACTCATTAATGGTTTAAAAAGCCAGCACAGAAGTTACATCTACCCCTTTTTTCCAGCTCTGCCTGGACCAGCCCGCAAGTATACCTGGGAACCTGTAATCTGTTATTCTCTCCCATTTCTATTCTCTTCCCTCATTTCCTTAATGAACTACTGGCCTAACTAAACTGGCATGTTCTCCCATTCTTTTACATAACATAGCCAGGAACCAGGACGAAATCCGGCAATCATTTCTCTGGGTTTTAGTTTAGACCCTGTCCCTCTCCGGCTGCTGGGTGATTTGATAAACTGGGGGGCTCCCGTGCCTCCTGAGCGCTTCCCGTGTGCCAGGAACTGTGCTAAGTGCTGGGAATGTGGTGTTGAATGAAAGGATGCGCTCACTGTCTTCATGGGAATCCCAGTCCACAGGAGTCAAGCAGAGAAGACAAACCGTGAACAGGTAGTCACACAAATAAACATCCGAGTGCAGATTGTTACAGGCTCTCGGAAGCAAAGGTGTAAGGTTCAGTGAGATAGGATTTGTTTTGGGTAAGAGGAGTGTCAGGATAGCTGAGATTTGAACATGACTAGGAGTTAGCTGGTATAGAGTGGAAGGAAACATGGGCTGGAGAGTGAGAATAGCATGTGCAAAGGCCCTGGGGTAGAAAATCACATGGCCCATTCGAGGAATGCCAGTGGACTGGTATGCAGTCAACCACAGAGCTACAGCCCACTCCGGCAACTGGAATGTAAGGAAAATGGCAGGAAGGCAGCGAAATGAGGCTGGGGAGGCGGCCAGGTGACAGGCCAGGGGACGTCTCACCCTAAGAGCTACAGGAAATCACTAAGGACCATGAACTCGGGGAGAGCAAGAGATGGCAGTGGCAGTGGCCAGAGAGAGAGCTTGGGCAAGGATGAGGCATGGGAGATGCACTATTAGAACTTGCAGAGATTAAACTCTGGAAAACAGGTATCTGCAAGACTTACCATTACAACCATCCTTGTGCCAGAACTGAAACTTTTAGCAAAAACAAAAAATTCTGAAGATGGTTCTAAAGGGCGTTAAAATAGTTTCAAGTCTCCTTGCTCTGATACTATGTCTATAGTGGTTTCTTGTAAGCACAGCCACATCACCCAGTGTTTACCTAGTGCTTTCTGTGTGCCAGGTATTGTTCTCATCACTTAACATAGAGGGACTCATTGTTGCCTTTGCTTTGTTTTTTTTCCAGTGGCTTCCATGGTTCACCTTGGGGGAGGTCAGCTTTGCACCGAAAGATGACGGTGGAGTAAGATGAACGAGGGTGCTTTAGAAGCAGTGAAAACCGCAGAGGAGTTTCAACAACAGTGAGGTCGACCTGAGGACCAGCTTCTGTCCTTTGTACCGCTTTCCACATGAACGAACTGAGGTTCAGAGACCTTGAGTAAGTTGCCTAAGGAGACACAGCAGGGAGGGTGGTCTTAGTTTCTCAGCTGCTAAAACAACTACCAGGCAATGGGCTTAAACAATGGGAATTTATTAGAAGGCACATCTGGGCATCGGGGTGACGCTTGCTGCCCAGGACTGCGGCGATCTGGGCTGGCTGCCGGTGGCCCTTGATCCTTGGTTTTCCTGCACCCGGCCGGCCATGCACGTGGCGGCCTCTTCTCCCTTCTCCTCTGGGCTCTGTTGACTTCGGCCTCCTCCCGGGGGCCGCCTCTCTCTGTCTAACTCTCCCTCGGCTTATGAAGGACCCCAGTCACGTGGATTAAAGCAGGATTCAGCGGGGCCGCGCCGTAACTGAAGGAACAGCTTCCCGCAATCCTTTTCCAGGGGGGGACCACGCCCGCCAGGATGCGGACCAAGATCAGGGACACGTCCAAACTGGGGTGCACAGCTCGGGCCGCCTCGGGGGTCACAAGTCAGGCGGCCGTTTCCGCTGAATCGACGAGTGTCCTGAAGAGGCAGGTCTCGGGGGGCACGGGGACCCGGGCAGGCGTTCTCTTCCGCTGCCGCGATGAATCAGCTCCGGCCGCCTCGGGCCTTGCCTCCCGCCCTCCACTCAAGAGCCACGTCCCCAGGGGAGCTGGGTGGCCTCACATCGGGCACAGGCCCGCCCTGGCCAGGCTCGAGCAGAGCGCCCTGGTAGACCAGCCCCCAAGTCCACCGGCAGTGGAGCAGGGGCTATTTCCAAAGATAGTCAGGATCAACCAGAAAGGGGGGGGAGATGCCAGGCTGGGAGGACAGCGGGCGCCCACCCGCTGCCCAGCCTGGGCACCAAGGCTCCACATCCCGCCAGATTTTCCTCCTGGTTATTTCTGGAATGCTTCCCATTCGGTCTGTCTCATTTGGGGTCTTGTAATTTTTTTCAAAAAATATTGCTTTTCATTTAAAATTAAAAAAAAATTAAAAACAGATCTAGGTTTATAGGAAAATCATGAAGAACCTACACGGTTCCCACACACCTCCCTACGTTTTCCCCTATTATTAACAATTTGCATTAGTGGGATACATTTGTTACAATGAATGAACCAATAGTATTATATTTTTAACCAAAACCCATGGTTTATATTAGGGCTGACTTTCTGTGTTGTACAGTTAGATATAGATAAATATATAAGTAGATATATTTTTAGGAGGTACCGGAGATTGAACCCAGGACCTCATATATGGGAAGCCACTGAGCTACATCCGCTCCCCAATGAGAGTTATTTTTTCATGTTTGTTCTGTTTTTTAGGAGCTACTGGGGATCGAATCCGGGACCTTGTGCATGAGAAGCAGGCGCTCAACCCTTGAGCTGCACCAGCTCCCAGGTGTATGGGTTTTTTAAAACATTTATTGTGGTAATATATATACAACCTAAAATTTCCCATTTTAACCACGTTCAAGTGTACAGTTCAGGGGTGCTGATTACGTGCATGATGTTGAGTTCCCGTCACCACCGTCCATGGCCAAAACTTTGCCATCACCCCAAACAGAAACCGTGTGACCTTGAAGCACTAGTTCCCCGTTCCCGCTCTTGTAGTTTCTTGCCTGCGTCACTGGAAGCTGGAACCTTTGGTCTAGACCCCTTTAAGTGTGAAGTATCCAGGGTGAATCTCTAAAGTCAAAAATATCCGCTGTCGGGTGTCTGTCGGCTGAGCTCCTTCCCGCTCCCCAGTTCCACAGCCGGGCCCCCACCCGAGGCCTCCCCTCCGCTCCCACCACTAACGGCCACAGTCGCCCGCCTCGGGGATGCCAGCCTGCCGTGGACCAGCCTCTCCGCGTCGCTCCTCTGCGCCTTTGCACCTGCTGCCCCAAGCCCCCCTTGTGTACCGGGCCTGGATGACTTCTCGCTCATCCTGCAGCCTGACGTCAGAGGCCGTTCCCCGTCCCGGTCCCTGTAGCTTCCTGCATCTGCCCCAGTCATTCCAGTTTTCATATTATTTTAACATTCTATTGATTCTATCATGCAACAAGTCTATATCGAGCCTGCTATGTGTTGGAGCTTTTCTAGGTGCTGGGGAGATAGCAGTGAGCAAATCCACAACTCTGTCCATGTGGGGCTCAGGTTCTAGCTTGGGGTGCCAGAGAGCAAACAAAATAAGTAGATACATAGCGTGTCAGAGGGCCACGCGCCAGTGATGGCCGAGGAGGGATGGAAAGTGAGTGGGTACATCTTTCCACATCTGCCTCTGTCCCCACTGCGCGGCCCCGGGCAGGCGCCCAACGCATGTCTGCTAAAGAGCGTGGGCGCGGGGTGGGGGGGCAGCTGCGTTCTGAATCCTCCCTTCCCAAGCATCTCAGGGGTCCTCACAAGAAGGGGGGCTTTCTGGCCATTCTCATGAGCTCTTTTTTATTTTGTAATTAATCAATTAATTAATTTTATTGTGGTCAAACATCCCAGCCATGAAGGCCATCGACAGTGTTGCGTAACCTTCACCAGAATCCATTTCCAGCAATGTTTTCATCACCCCAAACAGAAACTCCTACCCACGAAAGCAATCGCTCCCCATCTGCTCACCACCCGCCCGCAGGCCCTGGTAACCACTATTCGGATTTCATTCTCTATGGATGTGTGTATTCTAGATGTCGCATATCCACGAGGTCTTACAATATTTGTCCTTTTGTGTCTGGCTTATTTCATTCAACATGTTGTATGGGGCAAGCGGATTTGGCGCAACTGACAGAGCGTCTGTCTACCACATGGGAGGTCCGCGGTTCAAGCCCCGGGCCTCCCTGACCTGTGTGGAGCTGGCCCATGCGCAGTGCTGATGCGCGCAAGGAGTGCCCTGCCACGCAGGGGAGCCCCACACGCAAGGAGTGCACCCCATAAGGAGAGCCGCCAGTGCGAAAAAAGTGCAGCCTGCCCGGGAATGGTGCCGCCCACAAGGAGAGCTGACGCAGCAAGATGACGCAGCAAAAAGCAACACAGATTCCCGGTGCCGCTGATAAGGATAGAAGCGGTCACAGAGGAACACACAGTGAATGGACACAGAGAGCAGACAACTGGGGGTGGGGGGGAAGGGGAGAGAAATACATAAAAAATAAATCTTAAAAAAAAAATAAAAATAAAAGGCTTCTGCTAGGTACTGCCAATTGCCCCCCAAGAAAAGTCGTCTCGATGCTCCTCTGGTTGCTGGTACTGGGGCACTGGGCCTCTTTCCCCCGGTGTTACAGGCACACAGTGGCCTTAAAAATAAGCCTGGTTCAACTCTGTGAAGCAAAGAGCAAGGGCTCAGGAAGGTTGCTGTTTTATCTTCAGTCAGCGGGGCGTGGATTCCCAGCCTGTGTTCATCCAGTTTAACCCCCAGAGAGGCCTGGCTCGCTGCGCAGAGCTTGCCGCCTTCTGCTTGCTCGGAGGCCGTCCCGGCTCTCGGGCAGGTGGAAGAGGGCAGGAAGGCGCCCTCCCGCAGGGCCTGCCGAGAACCCCACGACCAGCGGTTATTATTTGGCTCCCAGCTCCCTCCTTCCTCGCCTGCTCTGAGAATGAGTGTATCATCTGCTCGGGGAGAGGCCGACATGTCAGGGCTAGGGAGCCGACAAGGCAGAGGAGGGCGAGGGTGGGAGCTCGTTCTTCCCAGGACAGAGCCCGGCCCACGGGGGGATCTTCTGTGCAAGGAACAGGGAGGGTGCTGCCCGGGGCGGCCCAAATGGTCCCCGCGACGGGGCAGGGAGCCAGCCACAGCCTGCAGGTCAGGGGAGCACCTGTCCCGCTCCCCCTGCTCCAAGGTGCTCTTTTTCTCCAGACGCCGAGGGCAAACTCAGGGCCGCCTTCGACACAGGCGAGGCTCGCCCCCCGCAGTTCCACGTGCAGCAGCTGGAGGCGCTGTGGCGCATGGTCAGGGAGCGCTAGAAGGATGTGGCGGGGGCGCTGACCGCGACCTCAGCAAGGGGTGTACCTCCCCAGTGAGCACCAGCCCCCCCAGCCCAAACCCCAGCCAGCGTCCTCCCAGCAGGGACCTACAGCTGCGGGAAAGTCGGGACTTCTCTGCGCCAGAGGGGAGAAGCAAAGCCAGGGCCGTCACGGCAGCGGTCACTGCTCCCACTGGGGCATCTGCTGTGCTCCAGGGGCTCTGCGCCATCCCCACGTGGTCCTCAAAACTCTGGACTGTCCGTGTGCTGGCTGCACCCTGAGCCTCAGCAGAGTTGCAGCACCTACTCCCCAGTTTGTTGGACTTGCCGGGGTCAGCTAACAGGGAGGGGAGGATGGTCAACCACCACACCAGGGAACCGAGAGCATCCACAACTGCAAGCAGGAGAATCCCATCCATCAGCCACGTGGGATCTAAGCTGCCTCTCGATTTAGCGGTGGAGAGGACATCACCATCCCAGGGTCCTCAAGATGGAGCAATAAAATATAGATTAGAGTGGACTTGCTGGGATTCTGCTGTGGAATTGTTGAGACTCTAGCAATGGAAGAAATTGTATCACTGATGTGGAGACAGTGGCCACGGGAGGTGCTGAGGGCGGGGGAGGGAGGAAGAGGTGTGCTGTGGGGAATTTTCGGTAAGTGGAGTTGTCCTGAATGATGCTGCAGGGACAGATGCAGGGCATTATATATCCTGCCATAACCCACTGAATGGACTGGGGGAGAGTGTAAACTACAATGTAAACTATAATCCATGTGGTGCAGCAGTGCTCCAGGATGTATTCATCAAGTGCAATGAATGTGCCGCACTGATAAAGAGGTTGTTGATGTGGGAGGAGTGGGGAGGAGTGGGGAGTGGGGTATATGAAAACCTCTTATATGTATATATATATATATATATTTTTTAAAGATTTATTTCGCCCCCTCTCCTCCTCCTGCCCTGCTGTTTCTGCTGTCTGTGTTTGTCTTCTCTTCTCATTTTTTTCTCCTCTAGAAGTCACTGGAATTCAATCCTGGAGACCCCTGATATGGAGAGAGGTTCCCTGTCAATTGCGCCACCTCAGTTCCTGGTCTCTGCTGTGCTTCACCTCGACTCTCCCCTTGTCTCCCTTTGGATGTGTCATCATCTTGCTGCGTGACTCACTTGCATGGCCACTGGCTCATCACACGGGCACTGGCTTGCCGCACACTTTCTCTTCTTTTTTCACCAGGAGGCCCCAGGGATCGAACCCGGGCCCTCCCATATGGTAGGCGGAAGCTCTACCACTTGAGCCACATCTGCTTCCCCTCTTATATTTTTTAATGTAACATTTTGAGTGATCTATGTATCTTTAAAAAAGAAAAAAATTTAAAAATCACAAACACTAGGAGAACGTTATGACCTTTTACAGATGGGGACAGGGCAGCTCCCAGGGGTCGAGTGACAACTTGCTCTTCTCTCTGCCAGTCTGCAGCCGAGATGGTGCCAGCCCCGTGTGTCTCCATCTCCTGCTGGGGCCCGGGCTCCACCTGACCGGGCCCCCCTTGGGGCTCCACGGCATCCCGCCGCCCGCGCCGGAGCCTCTCCTCCCCCATCTGGCACTGCCCCTGGCTCCCCTTCCTCCTCCGCCCAGCCTGGGGCGCGGGGGCAGGGGTCTCCCCCGTCTGCCCCTCCCGCGCTCTCCCGCCCATCCTCCAGCTCCGCCGCCCCGTGGTTCCACCAGGGCACCCGCTCCATGGCTGTCCTCCCTCCACCCCTTGGCCAGCGTCTCCCCTCACGCCCCCTCAGCCACCCCGACCCCCTCACCCCGGGCAAAGTAGGCACCCCCAAATCCACACACCCTCCGCCTTGCTGCCCCCCAGCTCTGGACCTGCCTTGGAGGAAGAGGGTCCAGAGAAGAGTGTCTGAGCCCGTATCCCAGCTGCGTCGGCATTGACCCCGGCGACCGCCCCCTTGGCTCCTGTGTGTGTGTTTTAACCTCTCAAGGCTTCTTGTCTTAAAACAAAACCCGAAGTTCCACAAAACCTGATCCGTGGCCTTTACAGCTCTTCTGTCTCCTTCGCTCTCCGTGGCCTCCCCCAGGACGCTGTCGCCAGCCCCTCCCTTCCTCCTGTCCCCTGTCCGCCCCGTCCTGCCCTGCCTTCCCCCCCGCCGAGGTCGAGGCTCTCCCTGCCAGCCCCTGGCCCCGGCGGCTCCCGGCATGTCTCCTGACCGCCCGGCAGCCCCGCCTTCCTCCACCCACTTCTTCGCGGAGGCCTGCTTAGGGCCTCTTCCCGGCCCGGGTCCCACTGTGCTCCGCAGGCTTGCCCGCTCCCACCCACTCACCGCCGATGCGTCCGTCCTCAGCCACCGCTCAGCCTGGAGCCTGGGTGCCCTCCCTCCCCGGCGTCACCCCAGAGGGCCCCCAGGAACCTCAGACTCGACTGTCCAAGCCGGCCTGGACCCCCAGGCAGCTCAACGGTGCTCCTCGGCTCTGCCCCCCTCCCCGCGCCCCCCTGGCCTGGCCTCCTAGTTGGGTCACACCAGGCGACCGAGCACCCACTGAGCAGGGTGGGCCCTGTCCAGTGCGCCCACCCAGCAGCCCTCTGGGCACAGATCACGCCCCCATTTTGTAGATGGGAGACTGAGGGTGGGAGGGGTCAGCAGCTTGTCCAAGGCCACCAAGCTAGGGAGTGGCAGGGCCAGGACCCCCAGCCAGTCCCCCCTGGCCGCCTGGCTTTGGCTGTGGGCACTGAGCTCACAGAGCCCTGTCCCCTAGAGCAGGGGCTGCAAACCTTTTTGGGTCCACAGACCCCTCTGCCAGTCAGGTGAAAACCACAGGCCCCTTACTAAGTCCACACTGTGCTGTGTTTATCATTTAATAAACCAGCACCACATGTCCCCACAAGAATAATGTTTCTGTCATTTTAAAAAAATATTTATTTTATTTATTTCTCTCCCCTTTCCCCCTTGTTTGCTCTCTGTGTCCATTCTCTGTGTGTTCTTCTGTGTCTGCTTGCATTCTTGTCTTGCAGCACCAGGAAACTGTGTTGCTTTTTTTGTTGCGTCATCTTGCTGCATCAGCTCTCTGTGTGGGCGGCGCCACTCCTGGGCAGGCTGCACTTTCTTTCGTGCTGGGCGGCTCTCCTTATGGGGCGCATTCCTTGCGCGTGGGGCTCCCCTACGCGGGGACACCCCCGCGTGGCACGGCACTCCTTGCGCGCATCAGCTCTGCGCATGGGCCAGCTGCACACGGGTCAAGGAGGCCTGGGGTTTTAACCCTGGACCCTCCATATGGTAGGTGGACGCTCTATCAGTTGAGCCACAACCACTTCAGGTGAGAATAATGTTTTTTTGAATTTCAGTTCAAGCCCACTGGACTCCTGCTTAAGAACCCCGCCCTAGAATGAATGAAATGCCTTCTAGGAGGTGGCAGTGTATGGCCTGGACCGGATCGATTACACCGTCAAGAAACGCCTGGAGGGAGTGGGCCACAGGCGCCCCCAGACCCAGGAGGCCGGGCCCCAAGCCCACTCAGAGCCCCTGGGCCTGGCGCTCATAACCAACGCCTGGAACTCCCCTTCAGCCTCCCCATCCAGCCCCCGGCGGGCCCCGTCGCCCCGGGTCCCGAGCGCAGCGCCAGCCAGGGGGCCAAGCAGACGGGGTGGGCGGCGTGTGCGCACGTGCGTGGGCTGCAGCGTCCGTGCAGCGGGCGCCCAGGCGGGCCGCGGGCCCCACGTGCGCGCCCCCGTGGGCTGTGTGCGCTCCGGCGGGGCACGCGTGTGTCCCGTGTGCGCGTGTCCAGTCTGCGGGGGCGCAGAGATGAAGGAGATGTGGCACCCGGCAGTCGGGGGGCACCGAGGGCGAGGCCGGGCGGCCAGGGTTTGGCCGCGCCCCCGGGGGCTCTGCAGGGAACACGGTGGCCCTCGAGCCCTCAGGGCCGAGCGAGGACGCGTGAGCCCGCCGGCCACCACCAGGCCTCGGTACCTCCGCCGCGTCTCCGGGTCTTTGCGGGCTTGGGGATGCGTGGGTTCTTGCAGCCGGGGGCCACACCACAGCCCGTGTAGCTATCCTCCCGCCGTGGGGCCAGCGGAGCGACACTGCCCCCCCAGGCGTGCAGGGGCGAGGAGGGCCTGTGCTCTCTTCTGACCCTTTCCTGGCTCCTTGCATGCAAAGATTTGTAACCCGTGATCGACGGGGTGTCCCGAGACCACGGCAGTGCTCTAGGAGGGGTTCGACCACGTGCTGCACACGGGGAGCTCGGGCATCGGAAATTTGCCCTAACAGTGCCCTTGACGCCCCTGACGCTGGGGTTGGAGGGCAAGAGCCCCTGGGAAGTGGACGAGGACGGTGACGTGGGCAGCCCCGCCCTGAGTGGCCCCGATGTCCTCCTGCCCTCGTGGAGCGCAGTGGGGTGGGGGTACCGCGCTCACTGGGGGTCCGTGAAGGCCCGAGTTCTAGTTAGGCGTGCCCGGAGATAGGGCTCCAAGCTTTGGAGGGGGTGGGCAAGGCTTGTGGAGGGGGCCAGCCACCCAAAGGCTGCAGGAAAAGCAAGTTAGGGGCATTCGAGGCCCGTCTGGCGCCCAGTTTGCAGGAGAGCCAGAGGAGCTCAGCCCGGCTCGCCCCGACGCAGGCTACGCTGAAGCTCTGCCCCAGCCTGGGGCGCTGGAAGCAGCGCCCGTCCCTCTAAAGCTTCAGCAGCCTCATCTGTGACCCGCGGAAGGAAGAAGTGGAGGCCCCCGAGCTGGCTGGGTGGGCAGGCGACCGCAGCTGACGGTGGCTCGTTTCCGGCCTCCGCCCGGACCGTCCTCACGGGCGAGGACCCCAGTCCCTGACGACCAGGAGCTCTTGGGGTCCTGCTGTGCGCGCTGCCTGGACGAGGCAGGAGGCCTGGCCTCTGCCTGTGCTCCACAGCGGGCAGGTGTGCCTTGGGCCCTCCCACCGGCCCGGGACTCACATCTCAACTGGGTCCAAGGGTCCGCCGCCCGGGGCTCCAGTCCCAGTGTCACCACTTGCTGGCCGTGTGGCCTGGGACAGGCAGGGGACCTTTCCGAGCTGCCTTCTCCTCCTTCCTAGAGTCAGGGCGATGGGGATTGGCAGGGCCCGGGCCCCACAGGGCGCACGCGGTCCCGGGGCTCACCTGCTAGTCTTACCTGGCTGGGGGCCAGGCCACACCCCATGGTGACGAGGGCCAGCGTCACGCCCTCGGCAGGGGGCCAGGCCGGGGCTGGGTCGGCCCCGCAGGTGGTTAGGGTGGTGGGGCACCCCCAGCAGTGGGGTGACGGCGACACCGCCAGCAGTGGGGTGACGGCCAGCCGCGCCACCGGCCGCATTACTGCGCACTGTTCTTGGCAGTGGCAGCAGTGAGTCCTGGGCGCAGCAGGGTCCCTACCAGCACTCCATGTCCAGGGGTCCTGGGGCAGCCCCCCAGGCCAGGCGCACTCTGCGTGGAGGGGTGGGGCAGGGCGGCCCGCAGCCTCTCCGCCCACTCGGCTCTCCTGCTGAGTCTCGGCCTCCTCTAAAAACGCCCCCCCTCCGTCCAAGCCCCAGGGGGTCCCCCAAGACCACCTTGGGCTCCAGGCCCATTGCACGGAGCCGCCGGGGGGCGCCCGGGCCGGGGAGCCCACGGCTGCTCAGTCCGCACCGGGGTTGGACTCCTGGGCCCTCTCTCTGCTGTCCCCAGGACGGATCCCCTGGGGGACCCAGGGGCTCAGGGAAGGGGTACGTCGGGGCATGGGACCGTGGTCTGGAGGGCCTCGAGACCACCCCCGCGCCTGCTCCTCCCCGCAGTCCAGGGCCGCCAGGTCCCGACGCGGCAAGAGCCAGCGGGCCAGTTACCCCCAGCCAAGGGGGAGGTGGGCGCGGGGCTGTCGGGGAGACCGGGCGACAGGCGCTCCTCCTTGCCCACCACCCCCTCTCTGCCGCACGCCCTCCCCCTCCCCCCCTGCTGTGAAGGCTGGAAGTCCTGCCTCCAGAGTCTGTGGTGTTCTGGTGGCGTCCTCCTCCTGAACCCTCCTCCTGTCCCCTCCTCCGGCTTCTCCTGCGTCTGAGGATTCCAGGCATACTGGACGGAGGCCGCCCTGGTTCAGCTCGGCTTCATGGAAAGAGGACCTTTGCAGACCCTCTTTACAAATGACCCGCACCTGCAAGGCCAGGAGTTAGCACTTGAGCACCTCTGCGGGGTGGGCATTCCATCCCCAATACCAAGCCTGAGCCCTCCGCGCTTCGGTCAGGCAGGGGTTGGGCCAGGGCTGGGCCTGGGGGTCTCACCTTGGGGGACAGGGAGACGGAGAGGGAAGCCTGAAGCAAGGTAGCAGCCCCAGAGCAGGAGCCCGGGATCAGCCCACGTGGGCTGGCAGGTGAGTGGGGACAGCTGTCCTGCTCAGGCAATCAGCCCCAAGCCCGCCCAGCAGCAGGCAGCAATGACTTTGGCTGGCAAATCTTTCTGACAATGTGCCGATACCCACAGCAGATTTTGTCTCTGTTTTCCAGGCCTTCCATATCAAAGCAGCACAACTGGGTAGCTTAAAACTTGAGAGATTTATTATCTCCCTGGTCGGGAGGCCAAAATCAAGGTGTCAGCTGAGCTACGCGCCCTCTGAAGTCTGCAGGCAAGACTCTCCCCTGCCTCTCTCCCGGCTTGGGGCGGGGCCAGTGTTCCTTGATGTTCTTCAGTTTCTCAATCTGTGCTCCTCCATCTCCCCCTGGCCTTCGTGACACAGCTCTGTGTCCAGTGTCTTCCTTTTATAAAGACGCCGGTCATTTGGATGAAGGCCCAACCTAATCCAGCCTGGCCTCAACTAATCACATCTTCAAAGACTCTGTTTCCAAGTAAGGGCTCGTTCTGAACCACTGGAGAGTAGGACTTCCACTTATATTTTGGGGTGGATGCAAAATTCAACCTCTGGCGTATTTCGTTTCAGATTTTAGGGCCCCCATCACCACTCCCTATCTGTGCTCCTCACCCCTGTTCCCGTCTTTGCTCCCCCAAAAGGCCACCCCCCATCTGGCCCAGAGCCACCCCCAACCCAGCCTCCTTCTGGTTTCACTCCCCTAATCTCGCTCACTCTCTGCTTTCGTCTCCCCTCTGAACTGGTTCATTCCCATTCTCTAGCATCTCACTTCTTCAAGCAAAAGCGAAAGCTGTTACCTGTGCCTCCTTCTGGACGAGAAGTTCTTAACCTTTTTTGTTCCACGGACCCCTTACTAAGTCCACGCTATATACTGTGTATTTTTTAAAAAATTCTCCCCCTCCCATTGTTTTCTCTGTGTCCATTCGCTGAGTGTTCTTCTGTGTTTGTTGTATTCTCATTAGGCGGCTCCAGGAACCCATCCTGGGACCTTCCTGAGTGGGAGAGAGGTGATCGTTCTCTTGCACTACCTCAGCTCCCTAGTTCCTTGTGTCTCTTATAGTCTCTTCTCTGCGTCTCTTTTTGTTGCGTCATCTTGCTGCATCAGCTCTCCGTGTGGGGGGCGCCACTCCCGGGTGGGGCTGCACTACTGCATGGGGCAGCTCTCCTTGTGTGCAGCAGCACTCTGCGTGGGCCAGCTCACCACACAGGCCAGGAGGCCCTGGGTATCGAACCCTGGACCTCCCATATGGTATCTTGAGCCACATCCACTTCTCATGTGTATTTTTTAGTAAATGTATTACAACTGCACCAACACGGCCCCACGAGAATGTTTTTTTGAATTTTAATTCAAGCTCACGAACCCCCAGAAATCTTCCGGGGTCTATGGACCCCTGGTGAAGAACCCCCACTCTCGTGAGAGGAAGGGCATGGGCAGAGGCAGGGAGCAAGCTGCTCTGTGTGGCTGGAGATGTTCGCCCCGTGCATGTATTACTTAGTCGGCAGATATCCAAATTTTTAAACAGTAAGAAAACCCTAATCTCCTAAGCCACAGCCCCCTTTGGTGACTACCCCATTTCTCTACTCCCCCTCACACGGGCTTCCCGATGATTGTCTCTTTTCAGATGCAGCCTCTTCACTTCCCACGTCTTCCTCCGGCTGCTTCTCTCCACAGAATCGGCTCTGTCACCGTCATCAGCAGCCTCTGTCACCGTCGTCAGCAGCCTCTGTCACCATCGTCAGCAGCCTCTGTCACCGTCATCAGCAGCCTCTGTTCAGGCATGTCTGAGACACTCATTTCTGTTCTCAGCTTCCTCAGCTTCCCAGCAGCAGCCTAACCCTGGCTGACCACTCCCTCCTTCAAACACCCTCTTTCTTCTCCGTGTTCCTGGGACCCCTTCCCCCCACTCTTCTTCAGCTCTCCTCCCACCTCACCAGCTGCCCCTCTCAAACTGAAGTCCCTGAGCAATTTGGGACTTTAGTTTTTAAGTTCCTAGTTGACATACGAACTGAGATTTTTAATGGGAACTGAATGTTACCATGTCCAGAACAGAACTCTTGATTTCCCCTCCAGGTGGCTCTCCTCCCCCATGTGGCATCACCTTCCACAGAACTGCCCAAGTCCAAACCCAGGGGGCATCTTTGACTCCCCGCTTTCCACCGCCAGGACCTCAGCAAGCCGTCTGAGGACCACCCTCACCTCTAGCTAAAACGGGTTCAACGTCCTGGATGCCGTCACTCCCAGCACACCCAGAGCCTCCCAGTGGACTCCATTCTTTGACATTTGCTCCCCTACAAATTAGTCATTCTCCGCTGAGCACCCAGATTCTAGTCCTCAAACAAAAGTCAGTTCTGGTGGCTTTCTAGTGCCCTTAGAGCAAATCCTCCTGTCCAGAAGGGGGCCGGCCGGGCCCCGCCTTGCTCTCTGACCTCAGCCTGTCCTGCAGACTCCCTCATTTAACACAGTCCACAGGCGTGGAAGCTTTCCCTTCCCTGGGGCTCGGGACCCTGTGAGAGCTGGAAGCTGGGTGGACCCCAAAGCTCGCGTCCTTGGAGCTGATCCACTCCTGTGCATGTACACCTATTGTCGGTGGGAACTTTTGATTCAATTTCTTAGTTAAGGGCCTTTGATTAGATTGCATGACCTAAGGTGGGTCTTAATCTTCTTACTGGAGTCCCTTATAAACAGAGGAATAAAAAAGACAAGGCAGAAAAATGTTGCAGAGACCGAGAGAAGTCTCCAGAGGTGGACATCAGCGAACCCCAGAGAGAGAAAAGCCACAGACGGAGCAGCCCGAAGCTGAAAGCAACGAGGCCTGGAGGACAGGGGAGGGACAAAGGGATGCCACCACGTGCCTGCCACCCACAGCTGCAGCTCGGCGAGAAAGCGCCGCTGAGGATGCTTTGACTTGACGCTTTCATGGCCTCAGGACTGTAAGCTTCTAAACGAAAAGAATTCCCACTGTAAAAGCCAATCCATATACGGGCTGTTACTCCCAGCAGCTTTTAGCAAACTGAAACAGACCCTCTTTTCCAGGCTTCTCAGGGAGAGCCTCACTCGGCGCTGGGCGGTAGATTTGTTCTTAGTCCTGTCAGCTTCCCTGTGGGTGTGAGCTCGTGTAAACAGGGCCTTCTGAAGCTGCTGTTATAAAGTGTGGCCCAAGGAGTGAGGGTATCATAAATCATATTACTGGAGGCGTTATAAAGAGAAGAAACTGAAAGCCAGAGCAGGAGCCAGAAGCTGTGAATCAGCAGAAACTGAAAGAGCTGGCACAAGGGAGAGAGATGGCCTCATGATGGAAGGGAGCCCCGAGCCTTGTGGCAAGCGAGCAACAGAATGCTACTGACCTTGGGGAGCAAGCATAGCCTTGAGGACACCTCCAAAACCGTCAGACAATAGATTCCCTTTAAGTGTGATACTTGTCACAGCAGCAGGGCAGACTGAGGCACACCGCATCCCAAGCCCCTTCCCCATTCCCTCCCTATCCACTCATCCTGCTTCCTTTCCTTCAGAACACTTTATATAATCTGTCCTTATCTTGTTTATCTGTTCATTGCCTATCTTGTCCCATGCCCCTTTGTCCATTGTATTCATGCTTTAGAGGCTAGAACAGTGATTAGCTGTTAGTAGATGCTCAATAAATATTTGTTAAGTACACAAATCAATGGCCGCATTTAAGTGGCCTCGTTGGTGTTTGGCTGCTTAGAATCCACCCCCATGCCATCATCCCATCTGAAACGACTTGCTCTTGCATCCTGCTGAACCAGCAATAGTACTGTCCCCGAAAGAAGAAATAGGGGGAGACCCAACTGGGACAGTCCCAAACTACCCTACAACTGGGCCAGTGGAGATTCCAAATAAAGAGGAACTGAATGCTAGGGTGAACAGTCCGAAAGCATTTATTAGGGGAACTTCCAGATAGCTACGGGTAGTTCTCAGCCGACAGCGAGACTGGCAAGAAGTTCCCTGGAATTTATCCACACCTACGACAACCGCTCTACAGATTATGTGTGTTGGAAGGCCGAATGCCAGAGGCTTGAGGGCACGTTTTGGGAAAACATCTTGGTACATGCTTTTTTCTCAAAACAAGATGTGCTCAGGGCAGGCAGCATTCCAGGTTAAAGCAGCCAAAGCTCGGTGTGCTTCCAGGGAGTTACAGGGCAGGATGACGGGAGGGCCCTGCGGTGAAGTCGGCCCTCGTTCGGGTAGGAGACGCTGTATGTGTCACACACCTGTGATTTTAGGAGACTGTGAGCTCTATACGAGCCAACGGTGGGATAAACAGCCCAGAAGTCTTAAACTACATTAACAACAAAGACCACACCTTGGCTTTTCTTGTTCCCCAAGAGGAAATCCATCATCTCAGATTACAGAAAGTTTGGAGGGAGGACAGAGCCTGCCTTGGACTCCAGTGTCCAGCTCTGTGGCTGTCTCGGCTCTGCATCCCCTGTGGGTCAGGATTGCCCTCAGGCTGAGTGCAGGATGGGCTCTACTCTGACTCTCCTGCTCTCCCAGACTCTTCTTGGAGTCACCTGGTATCTCAGTCTGCCAGAGCTGCTATGACAAATACCACACAATGAGTTGGCTTAATCAACTGAAACGTGTTGTCTCACGGTTTGGGAGGCCTGAAATCCAACATCAAGGTCTTGACAAGCCATGCTTCCTCCAAGAGTCCATAGTGGTCATGTGTCCATGATCTTACCTGCCAACTGAGGACAGCCCTTGTGGCAGGAAGATGGTACCCAGGTCCCAGATTTCACTCGAGTGCATCTAAAGGACCAAGCTTAATTTTCACCTAGAACCTGGACTGCAAGGGAGTCTGGGAAGTATCATCTTTTGCTTCCCAGTCACTGCAGCACGGAAAGCTGCTCATGGGAGGTGGGAATGGATACTGAGAGCCAGTTGTCCAACTGGTGGCCTTGGGGCAGACTGCTCAACCCCGCAGAGCCCCTTTCTCTAGCTGGTGACAGTGTCCATCTTACCTCCTGGGATTATTGGAGGTTGGTTGAGATAAGGCATGTAAAGCACTTAGCACGGAGTCTCCTCAAGAGCTAATGAATATTAGCTATTGTTAGTTCCTTTGTTTAACCCTTTAGCCGCCCAGCGTGAAAAGAAAGAGCAGCCTGCCCAGGAATGGCGCCGCCCACACTTCCCGCGCCGCTGACGACAACAGAAGCGGACAAAGAAACAAGACGCAGCAAACAGACACCAAGAACAGACAACTGGGGAGGGGGGGAAATTAAATAAATAAATAAATCTTTAAAAAAAAAAAAAAGGTTCCAGGTGCTTTTTGTTGTGTAGCTAGAGTTGAGAACTGGGCTAACCCACAGTCACCCCCAGGGGCTGGCAAAGACCCCCCCCCCCCCCCGGAGCATTTTGCTGCAGGGTGGCCCCAATTAAGAGTCCTTTCGGCCAAAGGTGAAGGGAATTGGGGAGGGGCCATTGAGCTCAAGCATTCTTTCTTAAATTCCCGTCGCTGGTCTCAACCACCTCTCCTAGGCCTGTCCCGTCTGGCTGGGGCCTCCAGAGTTGCCCCCCACCTGTGCTCTCCCTCCAGTCCCTCCAGTCCCTGATGCTGCTTGGTCGTCGTCCCCCCCCCCGCACCTAACTTGGCCCGCCTCGCCCTGGGGAGAATTTGGGGCCCCCGGCTCTCACAGGGGTCAGGGGGCAGCTGCTCGTGCTGCTGGGGGCAGCCCTGGGGCCAGCAGGGGAGGCAAAGGGGGCTCTCGGGACCATCCGGGGGCAGGGGCTGGGGGCTCCAGGGCCAAGCCGCAGGGGGGGTGCTCCCCTGGCACTGCCGTGGCAGGCAGGCGTGGGGCGGGGACCCAACAGGCTCTCTGAGGCCACAGAAGGCTGAGCTGGCACCCCCGCCCCCTGGCACGTGACCCACCCGAGGGGCGCACACGGGAAGCTGGAACCCCGGCCCCAGGCATGCCGTGCGCAGGGCAGGAGTAAAATCTTCTTCACTTAAAAACAAGAGTCGGGAAACTGACTTTGGCCCAGTGGTTAGGGCGTCCGTCTACCACATGGGAGGTCCGCGGTTCAAGCCCCGGGCCTCCTTGACTCATGTGGAGCTGCCCATGTGCAGTGCTGATGCGCGCAAGGAGTGCCCTGCCACGCAGGGGTGTCCCCCGCGTAGGGGAGCCCCACGCGCAAGGAGTGCACCCATAAGGAAAGCCGCCCAGCGCGAGGAGGGAGCAGCCTGCCGAGGAATGGCGCCGCCCGCACTTCCCGTGCCGCTGACGACAACAGAAGCGGACAAAAGAAACAAGACGCAGCAAATAGACACCAAGAACAGACAACCAGGGGAGGGGAGGGGAATTAAATAAATGAAAATAAATCTTTAAAAAAAAAAAAAAAAAACAAGAGTCATTCAGACGTGCCTCCTGCACAGGGGGCCTGGGTGAGCGCCTGCGCCACGGGAGAGGACGGGCCCCGGAACTACGCCCCGCGCCCCGGCCACAGGCCCTGGGCCTCCTCGAGCAGAGGAGGTGGGTGAGAAGACGGTGAGGATGGAAACCACGGGTCTGTGCTGTGCCGTGTGAAATCCCAAACTAGAGGGGGTGCCGAGGGGAGCACACCCCACAGCGGCAGCGAGGGGCAACCGGTCCGGCGCCTGAGAGGCAGGGTCTCGGGACTCCTGCGCTCGTTTGCTCGCTCTTTGTTTTTTTCCAGCAGCCTTTCCATTTCCGGTCCCCGTGTGGCCGGGCTATTCCTTGGCCCCTCTGTGACTGTCCATGAGACGACCTATTTATCCTTCCAGTAAACCTCACATTTCGGTGATGGCTGCTGACATCTGTGTTCAGGCTTCCTGGGTTCCTCTCTTCCCACAACTCATTTCTCTCTGGGCTCAGCGCCTCTGGTTTCTCCACAAGGTCAGCTGTAGACTAGCAGGTAAATGGCTCTGTCTCTCTCCCTGGGGTTTCTGCCGTGTCTAAGGAGCCATCCCTATTCCTTTGTGTTCCTCTCCTGGCTCAGGTCCTCTCTTCCCAGGGCTGGCTTCTCTTCCCTTGGTGTGCTGACTTCCTGGGGCTCCAGCTTAAGCCTTCAGCATCAAACTCCAACATCAAAAACCCTCAACTCTGCCAGGCCTTTTATCTGTGAGTCCCCACCCACCAAGGGGAGGGGACTCAAAGCCCTAATGACGTGGCCCAATCAAAGCCCTAATCATAACTTTTTTTTTTAAAGATTTATTTATTTAATTCCCCCCCCGCCCCCGTTGTCTGTTCTCTGTGTCTATTTGCTGCATCTTGTTTCTTTGTCCGCTTCTGTTGTCGTCAGCGGCACGGGAAGTGTGGGCGGCGCCATTCCTGGGCAGGCTGCACTTTCTTTTCACGCTGGGCGGCTCTCCTCACGGGCGCACTCCTTGCGCGTGGGGCTCCTCCACGCGGGGGACACCCTTGCGTGGCAGGGCACTCCTTGCGCGCATCAGCACTGCGCATGGCCAGCTCCACACAGGTCAAGGAGGCCCGGGGTTTGAACCGCGGACCTCCCATGTGGTAGACGGACGCCCTAACCACTGGGCCAAAGTCCGTTCCTGGAACCTTTTTTATTTTTATTTTTTAAAAAATTTTAATGCCCGTGGAAGAACTCTTTGGTGCTAAAAATCAGGATAGCAGTTATCCTTGGTGGGGGGGAGTAGCAAAGGGGGCAGCCAGGCCTTCTGGGGAGGTTAGTAAAGTACTTTCCTTTTTTAGGAAGTACCGGGACTTGAACCCAGGACCTCATACAGGGAATCAGGTGCTCAACCCCAGAGCTACGTCCGCTCCTCTAAAGTTCTCTTCCTTGAGTTGACTGCTATGTCCCCAGGTGCATTTATTTGTGAAAATTTTTGGAGGCGTACACTCGTAGGTGCTTTCTTCTCTTGCATGTTACACTTTGTTAAAGAAAAAACTTTTCTTGCCCTTTAGGATCTCACAGTTGTACTGAGCCATTGGTGAATCAGGCAGCATCCCATACAGAAAGCAGAAGGAGCCCCGCCTAGGGAGGGGAAGGGGAAGATCATCTGGGGCCAATGGGAAGCAAGCAAGGAAATCCTGACTGCAGACATTGTTTCCATTGTACAGAGGGGGGTGTCTTACAAAGTGGGGGGCAGATAGACACTGATGAGTATGGTATGCAAAATTTATTTTTATTTATTCATTCACAACTCCTCGTTGTTTGAGGTCACTGTCTGTTCTTATGTCCATTTGCTGTGTGCTCTGTGTCTGCTCATCTTCCCTTTAGGAGGCACCGGGAACCAAACCTGGGACCTCCCCTGTGGGAGAGAGGCACTCAATCACCTGAGCCACCTCTGCTCCCTGCTTTGTTGAGTCTCTCATTGTGGTTTCCTCTTTGTTTCTCTTTGTTGTGTCATCTTGTTGCATCAGCTCGCTGTGCCTGCCTGTTGCGCCATTCACCTTCTCCAGGAGGCTGGAAACCGAACCAGGGACCTGCCCCCATGTGGTAGGTGGGAGCCCAATTGATTGAGGCACATCTGCTTCCCTGCTTGTCTGTTTTGATCATCTCTCTCTCTCCTAAACAAAACTGGTTTATTAGCTGGTCGCTGCTTTTCTGCAGTTCTGTAGGGGATGTTGCATTGTTCCATTTTCTTGGAAAGCCCATGAAGGTCACTTGTGTCTGTCTTCTAAAGTCCTTCTTGGAAAGGTGTGACCTCTGGGCACACCCCAGGCAGGTGGCCATTCTATTTACTTAACAACCTTAATAAAAAGTAAAGGAAAAAGGGCAAAAAAAAAAAAAAAAAAGAGATGTCTTGGCCCTTCCCAGATCAATTAAACCAGAATCTTTGGGGGTGAGACTTGGATATTGGTGTTTTTAAAAAACAAAATAAAACTCTTCAGTCGGACATGTGAAGAACTTGGAAGTCTTCACAACAAGATGCAAAGCTGAAAAAAACAAAACCAACAGCTCTTCTCATCAGAGAGAACTGAGGTCACAGGGCAAACTGCCACCCCCAAAACTGCAGAGCTGGACAGACACGAGGGATTCGCAGGTGAGGGGGCAGAAACCTTTACTGGAACTGATACAGGCTGGGGCGGGGGGCTGTTCGTCTCTTCATAGGTAGCCTGAGCTGTGCGTGTCCTGAGCTGTGCGTGTGGGACGCTGAGAGCTGCAGCCCTGCCCTTGTGACCATGGCAACGACTCCAGTTCCGGAGAAACAGTTGAGCAATGCAAACTCTACAAACTTTAAATATTCAGGAAAAACGCAAATCAAATGTGCTAAAAGCTTATCTAGAATGTATGAAGTCCAAGCTAAAAGCTTATCTAGGATATGGAAAATATATGTTAATTCAAGCTTATTGAGCACTGAAACGAAGGACCGTTTGGCCGTTGTTCTGTATAAAAAGAACTCAAAAATCTTGTTTGGGGCTCGGATTTTGAATGAGAAGCTCCGAGCCTGGCCAGTCGTGCATAAATCCTTTTTCCTTCCCAAAATCATTCCTGAGTCCTGGCCTTTCTATACACAAATAATTGATCCTCTCTCAACTTCTACAACAGAACCAGAATCAGTGGGAATATTTAAGGGTTGATTGACTGGGCTAGCTCCAGAGAGGAAACAGAAAACTCCTGGAGGCCCAGCCTGAGGGGATCCCCGCAGCTTTACCTCCCGTGGCCCACCCTGTTCTCACCACCCGGAGAAAAAGCCCCTCTGCTTCTGGCAAAGGGAGTGGAGAAAAGAACCATTTGGAAATACCCTGTGTTCTCTTATCCTTAACAAAGAAATACCCAGTCCTGCTCCCGTAGCCGTCCTGTATCGCCTAATGGGTGAAAGGAGGGAAGAAAAAAAAAAAAGCACCTGTGAAGGTTACAGCCCGAGGGGCACAGGCTCACTACAAGACTGGGACCTAATTTTAGGATTACAGATTGCTTGCCTCCCTCCCACATCTCATCCATAGGCCTCTTGCACATAGGTGACGGGACCACAAGATTCACCCTCTATTCAAGAAGTCTCTAGAAAAACCTGCAATGTTCTCTTTGGTCTTCTTGACTCTTGTCCCAGCCCACCCTGCATTACTTATGGAGGGTGGCCTCCCAAAACACACAGCACCAGCCCCGCTTGCTCTGCCAGCCCACAATTTCTCTGATGCGCATATCCTTGCGGGAGGTGGAAGTACTGGCGGAGTGATAACTGTTAGAGGTTCCCTCATAGTTTGCCAGGATTAACAGCTCATAAGGTCATGACTCAACTCCCCCGACATAAATGGCCAAAGCGGCCTCCAGCCATGACCGATTAAGCCATGGGCTACAGGCGAGGAGGCAGCCCAGCCCCCCTTGGGAAGGAACAAAGTGGCTGGTGGGTGGAGAAGGGCGCTGTGGAGAGACCCATGGCCTGTGCCTGGCACCGGGACGTAGTTTTAGGTAACGTCAAAGAGATGCCTCCTCATCTCCAAGGCTCAGAGAGACACGGATTTGAGGACAATTGAGTGGATTTTGCACCAAACCACAGGAAAGTCCGAACGCGCCATCTCATCCTTACAGCCGCAGAGTGCCATTACACAGAGCTACCGAGGGGGCGAGGCCGACCCCGACACGGTCACGGCGCTTCAGAAAGGAAGAGGAAATCCCAGAGACCATCTCATGTGAGACGCTTGATGCTGCAGAGAACAAGGTCCAAGTGAAGATCAGCTACATAACTGAAGCAGGCAAATAAGAAAGGAGTTAATAGACGGATCTGGAACCTGGCAGGGTCCACGTGGACGTC
This sequence comes from Dasypus novemcinctus, assembly GCF_030445035.2. Classification (NCBI taxonomy): domain Eukaryota; kingdom Metazoa; phylum Chordata; class Mammalia; order Cingulata; family Dasypodidae; genus Dasypus; species Dasypus novemcinctus. The sequence continues at coordinate 15,491,744 of NC_080693.1, read as the reverse complement.
GGGGACCCCCAAGACGGCTGCTGGAGGACCCCCACCCCCGGGATTCTGCTACCCAGAACAGAGACTCCTTCCTGCGAGCAAGGAAAAGCCCAGACGTTCCCAAGAAACTTTATCATTGGGTCCTCACTAAGGGAGTGATGGGTGGGGTAATCAAGCCAAACCCTCTCCCCTTCCATTAGCAAAGGAGCAGAATAGTTAACAGTTTAAAAGCCACAAACTGGAGCCCCGGCTCTCTCACCCTGCTCTTTGGCCCGCGGACCTGTCCTACTCTCTGTGCGCCGCTGTCGCCATTTTTCCTCTGCCACGTGGCCACGCAAGTAACTCTGGGGACTTATAATTTATAATGGGGAATTGTAGCTTGTAAATCAGGCCTCTTCATCCCTTTTCAGCCCCTTCCTCTCTACCTGGGACCCCTGCTCTGTTATTTTCTCCCGTTTCTCTTCCCTCCCTACCTGAATAAATGACTGGCCTAACTCACCCGGCGTGCTCTTGAAATTCATTTCTGCAGCATCGCCAAGCACCTGGATAACATCCAGTAATATCGTGATTGCCTGATAGTGGCAGGATGCGTCTTTATGATTACTGAGGGAAAGACGTCTACCGAAAGAACAGAGTCTTTAACAAGCTTGAACTTACAAAAGAAAGCTCGTCTGAGAGAGGAAGCAGCTGCGAAGGGCAGAACGAGTAGCAGAGAGATCCATGCTGGCTGGATTCTGAGAGTCCAGGAGTAATGTTGCAGCAATAGGACTGTATTGAAAAGAATTGGGTATAAAGGTAACCTTTCTGCCTGCAGGTGTCAGTCTCGGTGACCCAGGGAGCGCCGTTTCTCCAGTTTCTCCAACAATGACACAACTTGGGCTGCCTCCAAGCCGAGCCCACGGGGTGGAGGACTGTAGCTGCCACAAGCTGTGGGCCTCGGGGTCGAGAGAAACGATGACTACGGGGTTTGCCTCCCGCCCCCATCTGTTTCACCAGGTGCCCGGGAGGGTTGCTCTCCTGTACCCGCTCTCCAGCCGCCGGCAGAGAGTCCTGGATCTTTCCTTGCGGGCAGCAAGGCCTGCAGCAGCCTAAAGAACGGGTTGGAGGGAGGCCAGGCTGGGAGGGAGAGAGCACGAGACTCCAGAGATAAGCCAGGAGGAGGGCGAGAGGCCAGTCTGAGCAGGCAGCGATGGGAAGGAAGGCGGGCGTGTGGGGCGAGGCGCGCGGGCACAGACAGGCCCGGGCTGGGGGGAGGCGTGCGGGTGCTTTTCCCAATAGGAGGAAGCAGCCCCTTGGGAGGGTGAAAACAAAGCATGGAAGGATTACTTGAAAAATAATAGCAGTTAACTTTATTTTTAGAGCAGTTTTAGGTATACAAAAAATTTGCCAAGAAAGCGACCAGAGGTCCCATGCTGTAGTACTAGAAAAACGCAGTGGAGCTTAAATATTAAGGCATTGCACGATACTTGACCACGCTAGAGAAATTCAGTGTAACTCCTGCTTCCCCCGTCAGGAGGCACACAGAGCTACAGATTTAACGTTGACCAGATTTAGCGCCACCAAAAATGTGTCACTACCCGCTTCCTCGTCTTTACTCGCATCCATCGTTATCTATGCTTTCACATCCATACCACCCCCCATCCTTATCACCCCAAAAGTACCAGACCCCACGTACCGTGAGTATCTTAAGATTAAAGCAAAACCGAATGTTTCCGGGCCCTCCTCGGGGAATGGGCGTAGCCTCAGGGTTCTGGGGATGGCAAACAATGTTCATGGACACGACAAGGAAGTGACCTTGCCTCCTGCTGATTAGGGCTCGCCCGTTCTGCGGGGGCAGGTTGGGGCAGGCGGGCTTTATTTTGCATTGGGCCAAATCTGATGAACTAGGAGCTGGCCTGGTTATCTGGCTCAGCTGCCTGGGTGGGGATTTCAGTTTTCAAGAGATAATGGGGAAACTCTGGAGGGTATGGTTTTTTTTTTTTTTGGCTCTGAGGAGTCCCCAGGGCTTTCTACAATCTCATCACAGTTAAGGTTCCACCCCAACTTTCCAGACCTTGCTAACTCATTTCTTTTTACCACTGAATAACATTCCATTGTGTGGATGTGCCACAGTTTGTTTAGCCATCCATCTCTGGAAGGGCATCTTGGTTGCTTCCAAATCTTGGCCATCCCGAGTAAAGCTGCTGTAAACATCTGTGGGCCTTCATCGCCTCTCGGTAAAAATACCTGGAGGATTGCTGGATCCTAAGGCACACCTGAGTTTACTTCTGTCCAGGACAATCAGATTGCCTTTCTTTTTTTTTTTTAAAGATTTATTTATTTATATCACGCCCCCCCCCCCCTTGTCTGCTCTCTGTGTCCATTTGCTGTGTATGACACTGGGAATTTGCGTCTCTTTTTGTTGCGTCATCTTGCTGTGTCAGCTCTCCGTGTGTGCGGCACCATTCCTGGGCAGGCTGCACTTTCTTTCGCGCTCGGCGGCTCTCCTTACGGGGCGCACTCCTTGCACCCCCGGGGCTCCCCTACGCAGGGGACACCCCCACATGGCTCGGCACTCCTTGTGCGCATCAGCACCGCACATGGGCCAGCTCCACGTGGGTCGAGGAGGCCCGGGGTTTGAACCCTGGAGCTCCTATATGGTAGGCGGATGTCCTATCAGTTGAGCCACATCTGCTTCCCTGGATTGCCTTTCAACGTGAGGGTTACTCTTCAACATGGTAGAACCAGCCCAGCAAAGTGTTGACGGCCGTATGGTGGCGGCAGGCGATGTAAATTCCTGGCAAGGTGCTGTGGCATCTTAGGGGGATGACTCTGGGATTTGGGGTGCAACCATGGTCTGGGAGGTAAAGAGACCTGTGCATGGGGGCCAGCCAGAAGGACTGCCAGGCGCCAGCCTCCTGGCCCCGGGGGTCTCGGCTCCCCTTTGCCGCGCGGCCCCCCCATTGTAAGGGTTCATGGAGGCCCCCCCGTGGAGCACTGAGCAACGGGTCCCTGCGCACACAGGCCATCCCACGGAGAACACCCGCAGCCAAGAGGGCTGGCCAGGGCCCCGGCCCCCCACCAGGGGGCTATTTGGGCACTAGGCTGGAGTTACTGTATTCTCATCTTTTTCTAATTTAAAAAAAGTATATTTTAATCTTACATTTTCTTCGTTCAGGATGAAATACAGAGATGAGCAGCCTCGTTCTTTTTCCCCCTTAAGTTGTACTTTGTTGTAACTTGCGTCCTTTACCCCCAGCTCTTGGAAGAACCCTGGGGGCAGCTTTGCCAAGGAGTGAATCGTTTCTTCTGTCACACATCTCATGTTCTCAAACTCCCACAATCTCCTTTGGGCCGGAATGTTCAGGCCGAGGGACCCTGGGACGCCCCGCTCCACCCTCCTGTGCGGGGGGAAGAGCAGGCGGGCCCTGGAGGGGAGGGGGTGGGGGTGAGGCCCGGGGTCCAGGCCCCCTCCACCCCGGTGTCCTGAAGCCCGTCCCCTCCTTCTGCAGAGGACCAGACCCTGCCGGGGAGGGGAGAGGCCTTCCCTCCCCCCAGGGCAGCACCTAGAATTTTCCTTCGACCCGTGTAGTAGGTGCTCAAAAATAAACACAGTTGTGTGGAGCGGGTGGAGGGCATTGGGTGGGCGCGTGCTTCCCCTGTACGAGGTACTGCCTGAAAATAAAAATAAAAATAAAAAAATAAACAGACGCAGTCGGTTGTGAACTGAGGTTCCGGACAGCTCCTGGGGCTAAGGTAGTAAAAAGGACAACCTCAGCCTACAAGGGCGTCAGTTTCTAATGGAGGCAATTTCCAAGCAAGGAGGTGAGCAGGGCAAAGGGGAAACTTGCACCAGCCACCTTGGCCCTGAAATGTGGGAGAAGGCCCCTCTCAACTTCCCACTCCTCCGTCACCCCCCACCCTCTTTTCTACGGCTCTCCTCCTGGAAACCCAGGACCAGCTCCCAACTGGTCTCTGGTCCAATAGTCAGAGGACCCCCCCGCCCGGAGCCCCGCTGGGGCGCCCCCTGGCCGCGGGTGACACCCAAGTGCCGGGGTTCCAGCTAAAGCCCTTGCGGGGTCCGGCGAGTACCATGCTGGCTCTCAGTCTTGGAACTGACTTATCGTTCAAGAGGACGTGAGCCTAAGTGTGCAAAATCGAGAGAACATGCTTTCTGCATCCCGCGACACACTGCTGGGTGACAGAAGATAGTGGGTCACAGAAAGAGTCAAAGCCACAAGGTAGAGCTTTGCAAGAGAGCATGCTGTCCCAAAGGTGCGAAGTCGAAGTAACAAAAATATTTGCAAAGGGAAAACACTGCACCGAGTGTAGTACTATTGCAGGAGAATAGAAAAATTGGATACAAACATGGGGTTGTTCTCATAGCACTTCAGATGGAGAATATACTGGACAGCTAGTTGCTTAGGCACACAAAATTACTGAGTATAAAGCAGAGAGAAAATGGAACTGACAGCCTTCAAAATGGGATTTTCATCACTCTCAAATAAGGAAATGAAGTATCTCTAAGAGACTTAATTCTCGAGGATGAGCATTCAGCCCTCCTCATGATGAAAAAACTTTGGGATGCATTAAATCCTTCAAAAATTTAGTCTTAGTGTTTAATTTACATATTTCCCACTAAATCATATTTAGAAATAGCTGAGGTTACCAATTTTCATGTCTTCCACGGTGCTGTCTCTGGAATGTATTGTGAACAAGAGGTGAGGCTAATTAATGGACAAATTACACCTCTGAGTTAATGTTAAAGTTTTGTTCTTTCTTCTAGGGTTGTTTTTCACAGAAGATGTCGTACTTTGGGCTCATCCCTCTTTCTTTGTCTGCACCTCTTCAGTGTTTTCAGTAACCATTTGGCTCCCATCTTATCAGCTGTTGCCTTCTTTCTGATGTTCTTTTTAACTGAGTTACTATGTCATGTTAAGATGGAATCATTGCATATCACCTGTGATATTGAAATCTACTCTGAAAGAAACTATTCTAAAGAGGGCAATTTGAGCAGAATTCAGAATCAACGGTAAGGAGAATAATTGAGATTTTTTTTTCTCTTCCCATGTGAGAACTGAATTGGTAGCTAACTTACAAAAATAAAGAAACTGTGTGTTCTAGAATAGATAATGTCTAATGAAACGACAACAGCAGCAGCAGCAACAACTAGGCCCGAGCACCTGCCGCGCGCTCCTGCATCCCTGGGTTTGAACCCAGCTGTGACGGGCCCAGGGGGGGATGGAGGCCGGTCCACCTAACCTCCTGGCCCTCGCCCCTCACTCATTTCGGGAGAACCTTCCCGACCTCCCCTTTCTCTCTGGGTGGGAACCCTGGGACACCACCCTCCGGGGCTGGTCCCATAAGCAAGTGAGGAAGGGGCGGGAGCCGGGGAGGAAGGCTGGCAGGGGAGGACAGGCCGGGGGTCTCCCCCTGGAGCCAACCCCACACCACCCAGCGGCCGCCCGTCTCTCAGGGGCCTCCGTTCCTAGGGGCGAGGTGACCCGGTGGATTTCAGCCCGATGATCCCACCCCGTGGCCTCCAGCGGCAGGGCCGGGGCCTGGGGGGTGGCAGCCACCGGGGAATGTGGCCAGGCTTTGGAACCACTTCCCCGTGGCCATTGTAGCCAGGCCACAGCTGAGCCTCTCCTCCAGCGTCCATCTGTTTCCCCCGAGGTTGGAAAATCCATCTTTCCGTGTTAAACTCACCGTCTCCCGGCACAATAACCTTGGCATGTAAAGAGTTTGCCATTCCATGTTCAAGAAAATTGTCTCCACACCTTTATGAGATAGAATGCACCTGCCATCCAAGTCGCCCTTTGACGTGTACACCTCCATGGCTTTCAGCGTGCTCAGAGAATTGCAGAACCATCCCCACAATCGATTTTACAACATTTTCATCCTTCCCAAAAGAAGCCCCATTCCTCTCAGCCATCACCGTCCAATTCTCCTACCTTTCTTCCAGCAGCCACTGCCTCCTCTCTGCCTCTGTGGATTTGCCGAGTGTGGGCATTCCACAGAAATGGAATCCTATGATATTTAACCTTTTGTGTCTGCCTTCTCTTACTTAGCATAATGTTTTCCAGGTTCATCCATGTGGTAGCCTGTGTCGGAATTTCATTTTTTTTTTTTTTAATGACTGAACATGATTCCACCGCGAGTATAGACCACATTTTGTATCTTCATTCGCCCCTTGGTGGCCCCGTGGGCCGTTTCCACCTTTTGGCTATTGGGAATTATGCTGCCACTGCCAAGGCAACTCCAGTGCAAGAGCAAGGAATTTTCCTTAGAAACCTCATTACATGGTACCCGTATGACCATCACGCCCACCGCTGTTGTTTCTCGTCAGCGCCTCCCCAGGCAGAAGTGCCCGCGTCTTCTGGAGCCCTTGCCCTCGGCTGGCACCGCGTGGGGCCCTGCCGTCCCTCTGACAGCTCTGTCCCTCCCCTTGCCCACGGGACTGGGATCACGTGAAAGCCCAGCTCAGGGAAGGTGTCTAGGGAGGAGGAAAGCAAGAAGGGGTGGGGGGTGAGGGAGGCGGTCTTGGGGTAGAAGTGAGAGAGACAGAAGCAGATGCCAGAATCCATGAGGCATGGGGCGATATGGCCTTTTTTCCCTACTTTTAAAGATTTATTTTTTTTATTTATCCCCCTCCCCTCCCGCCCTGCTGTTTTTGCTGTCTGTGTTGTCTTCTCTTCTCATTTTCTCTCCTCTAGGATTCACCGGGATCCGAGCCTGGAGACCCCTGATGTGGAGAGAGGCTCCCTGTCAATTGCGCCACCTCAGTTCCTGGTCTCTGGTGTGCTTCACCCTGACTCTCCCTTGTCTCTCTCTTGTTGTGTCATCATCTTGCTGCGTGACTCACTTGCGCGGGCTCTGGCTCTCCACGTGGGCACTGGCTCACTACACGGGCAAGCGAGCGGGCACTGGCTCGCCGTGCAGGCACGCTTTCTCTTCTTCTTTTTCACCTGGAGGCCCCAGGGAATGAACCCGGGTCCTCCCATATGGTAGGTGGAAGCTCTACCACTTGAGCCACACCCGCTTCCCGGTACGGCCTTCTGCAGGTGTTGGTCATTGCTCAACAGAAGCCCACACTCAGGACAGCTCGGCCCTCCCCAATTCATGTTGCCCCGAAAGGGTATGTGTGGGGGGAAGAGGGGCCGGAAGGCCAAACTCCCTTCCTTTCCCAGTGGGGAACTGGGTGTTTTGCGATCACATGGCAATGAGGAGGCCCCCTTTAAATGGGGGGAGGGGGGCCTGGCCTCCTGGCCTGGGGGTGCACGGCTCAGAGTGGCCAAAGGGCAAATTCAGCAGCTCAGTCTGGTGAAGTGTAACCAAGCAAGGAATGGTTAACAGAGGCCCTGGCCCTGGGCTGTCCCCAGGGGACCCGGGAATAAGTTACCAGGGGGCTGGGGGGGGCGAGGACAGGCACGTCCCCCAGCCGAGCTCGTCCTCCTCGTGCTGCAGCAGCCGCAGCTGGAGACAGCGTCCTCTTTGCCCGGCTCGGCCTTGGCGCCTGCCCGGCTGGTCTGCAGCTTTGCTCGGCGACTTCCGCCCGGGGTCAAGCAGGCCCCTTCTGCCCGCAGTAGCTGACCCCTCAGGCCGGGGGCGCCCTCCTGGCACTGCCTGCCAGTCCCTGGGGTGAGGCGGCTGGTGGGGGGCCCAGCTAACCAGAAGGCCTCCGGTCCCGGGGCGCGTGCTGGGGAGAGGGCCTGCAGGCTCCCCATGCCCCCTCCCCGCCTCCCCCATTTCCCTGGTCTCAGGCCGGTGGGAGCCGCAGGCAGGCCTGTTCCCCGCTGACTCCAGGAGCCTTGCTCTCTCTCTCAAGGTCAAGGTGGAGGCGGCCCCCGAGAACGATGGAAGGAATAACAGCACTCCCGTAGCCCAGGCGCAGACACCGGTGGTCTCGGCACGCTCAGCAGGGCCTCTGCTGTGAGAAGGTGTGTTGACCGTTGGATGTGGACTAGCTGCACCTGTGAGGGGGGGCGACTTCAGAATTCTGTGCAAAGCGGGGGATCGTAACCCTTCTTGCTCCACGGACCCCTTTCTACTGTAATTTATTCATTGCGTACGCTCACAAGCGAAGGAGATGCTAGATTTCAGTGAGAGGCCAGGGAAAAGAAAGATAAGTTGATTTTTTTCAATTCCAGCTCACAGACCCCACTGAAATCGCAGACCCCCTGAAATCACAAACCCCCTGAAATCACAGACCCCCGGTGTACAGGAAGCAGGTGGGATGGGAGTTGCAGAGCCGTATGCGCATGGGGGGTGGGCCAGGGCTGACGGCACCAAGCACCTTTTCTTTCTGTTTGTCCTGGGTCTTCTCCTTTGCGGATCCCCTCCTCCCTCTTTGCATGGGGCTCTGGGTGGGGGGGTGCGCGCCGGTCGTGGGGTCCTGCCCGCCACTCCCTCAGCACAGGGGCAGGCGTGTGGACCAAGGTGGGCATTTGAGGTGCTGGGGGGCCAAGTGCTCCTGGTGGCCTCCCAGGCTGAAGCCACATCCCGGACCCCGATCTAGGACCTGGCCAACGAGGGGCTAGCTCTGAGCCTCCCGACTACCTGCCCTGCCTGGAAGGGGGGGGAGGCGCTCATGCGAGCCTGATGCCAGGGGGCAGCTCCACCGGGCATGGAGGGTGAGAGGGCTGCGCCGCCTACCCCAGCCAGGCCACCCTGGCTCTCAGGGGTGCTGCCAGAAGGTGGGGGGTGGAGGGTGGGGCGTCCTCCTGGGGGTCCTCTCCCCAGCCCCACCCTGCAGGAAGCGGCCCGGGGAGCGTGCCGGCCCCCTCAGGGGCAGGGCTCTGGAGCCCCCGGCAGAGGCCCAGCTCGGCCACCCTGGCCAAGTCGCCCGCCTCCCGGAGCCCTCCCCTCTTCACCTGCCAGCTCGGCGTCGCTATGAGCACAGGCGTGTGTCCCAGCCGGGCCCCCTCCTTCCCTCGCCCCCAGCCCCAGGTCCCCAGCGCCCCTTCTCGCAGCCGCTGGAGGCGAGGAAGCGCCGCGCCGTCCCCCGCGGGCTTCCTGCCGCCCCGTCAGGGAGGCAGAGTCCCACGCAGGCGACTCGGGGAGCCCAAGGCGCCGTTCTGTCTGCCTGTCTGTCCGCCTCGCCCAGGGCCCCCTCAGGGTGGATGACAGGTGCCCCCGGAGGCCGCGCAGCACCCCCAGGTCCGCGCCCTGCCCGCGGCGGTGGCCGCCCCCCCCCTCGCACCCCTCACTCATTAGCCGGGCCCTCAGGAGCCCCGGGGGGTGTCCCAAACGGGGCAAGGCACAGGCTAAAGTGTCAGCTTCCCGCCCAACTGGGATGGGGACGTGAGACCAGAGAATGACCTGGACGAGTCCCGCTTGGCGAGCAGCGAGCCTTCGTCCAGTGGGGGCTGACGTGGGGCCTCGTGCTCGTTGGCGGGAGGACGAAGGGGTCCCAAGTGCTCGTCCGGTCCTCGTCCTGGGAGGAGGGTGGCCTCCTTGGCGCAGTACCAGCCCTGACCACCAGCGAGGGGTCTCTTAGAGCCTCGGCACGGGCAGCGGAGCGTGAGCCACCTTCTAGAGAATGCGGGCCCGGCTCGGGCGCCCAAGGCGCTGGCCTGGGCAGCGATTGTCAAGGCCCATGGGGGGGGGTTCCCACGTAGGGAAGTCACGCTGCTGGGACGGCTCCTGGAAGCGCGGGTTGGAGTCCTGGCGCAGGATCCGCGGATCGGTCACAGGTCACCGGGCCTTGCTGTGTTAACTGCTTAGCGACGCTGCCACTGTTGGGGGGGGTGGGGGGAGCGAGCAGGAAGGGCTGGGGGAGGAAAACGCACCGTCGTCTCCTTCCCACCAGGCAGCGGGCGCCGGGCCAGGCCGAGTCGGCAGGGCAAGTGCTCGGGCGCGGGGTGCCCGGGCCCCGTGCTGGGAATGGACGGCGACCCGGCGCCCCCCGGCCCAGGGCGGCGCTGCTCCGTCCTCCGCAGGCTGCTCCCCGCCGGCTTCGCGGCCGAGGCCTGGACGCTCATGGTCCTCTCAGGACCCCTGGTAAGGAGGTGGGACTGGGGGGGCTTGGCAGGTTTGGGGTCAGGCATGGGGACAGCTGCTGCCCCGACACGGCGTGCCATGTGCCAGGGGCCTTCTGTCCCTTCCTTCCAAGGGTCACAGCTGACGGCAGCTGGGGGCCCCCGGGCCTGAACCCACAGCCCCTGGGTGGTCTCTGCAGTGGCAGCGGGGACCCACTCAGAGGGGGCTGGGCTTGCCCGCGTCTGGAAACCCTTCAGAAGGCCCGACTGCAAGACCCCACAGTGACATGTGACACTCACTGATGGAGGGGGACTTGGGGGTCCCCCGACGGGGCGATGACATGGGAAAGGAGGCGCCTGCTGCCCATTGTATTTCCCAAAGGGAAGGAAGTTTTTATTTTTTTCCCTATCATAAAGAATCATCAATATGTGCTCCCTGGAAAAACTTGAGGCTCTATGAGATGTGATAAAGAAGAAAAGAAATCCATCTCTAATCCCAACACATGGAAATAGCCAGTTAGAGTTTTGGTGTATTTTATTCCACTCTTTTATCTTTTTAATACGGCCAGACCAGATTCTTACTCTAATATTAACATCAACCTGCTGTATCAAATCCTCGTGGCAAGCTGCATGTCGCGGGCCAGGCACCCGGCTAGGCAGGCGCTTCCCGGCATCGTTGCACCTTTGGGTGAGGGACAAATCCAGTAGTGGAGGCACTGGCCAGGGGCCCGGTTGCGGTGCCCGGTTGCTGGGAGCAGTCTGGGTGCTCTGTAAGCCTGAACCTGGACGTTCATTTCCCAGAGCGGTTCTACGAGAGCCACGTGCTTTGTTTGTCTTTTTTTGTTTTGTGTTTTAGGAGGTACTGGGGATAGAACCTGGGGCCTCCTATGTGGGAAACAGGCGCTCAAACCACTGAGCTCCACCTGCTCCCCCAAATTTGTACCCACTAAGATGTGTCCTCAGCGACAGCCATTCCATTCGCAATGCTGTGCTGCCATCCCACCGTCCACCACCAAGACTCTGCCATCACCCAAACAGAAACTGCACCCATCAGGCTGCAACCCGCCCTGCCCCCTGCCCCCTGCCCCTGGCAGCCTCTAGTCTGCTTCCCGTCCTCACGTATTTGCTTTTCCTAGATTATTCAGTTAAGTGGCATCAGATGCTTTTTGTCCTTTGGCGTCTGGCTTATTTCGCGCCGCATGATGTCGTCCGCGTTGTCCCCTGGGTCAGAACTTCATTTCTTTTTACGCTCAGTAATAATTCCATGGCAGGGACAGCCCACGGACTGTGGGTCCATTCAACAGGGGACGATGACCCTCCGGTTGCTGGCCCAGAGCCTTTGTCCAGGGCCTCCGAGCACTTTGAGGCTCGCTGCTCCGAGGACCCCCGGGGCTGCGGAGCAGGGGGACCCCGAGGGGCTGGGCCGGGGCTCCGGCAGGCGGAGGGGCAGGGGACAGGGTGTGTGGGAGGTGGCGGCAGGGCCCCGGGCTGAGGCGGCGGCCGCCTGCAGTTCCTTTACCAGGTGCTGACCTTCCTGATTTACGTGGTGAGCACGGTGTTCTGCGGGCACCTGGGCAAGGTGCAGCTGGCCTCAGTGACGCTGGCTGTGGCTGTGAGTACCCAGCTGGCCCCACGGCGGGGAGGGTCTCTCCACCGGGCCCCAGCACTGCCGCTGGGGGCTGGGTCAGGACGGGGGAGGCAGCTGCGTTTCAGGGGTGGGACTCCAGGGCCAGAGATGGGAGGATCCCTCCCAGTGTCCCAGGGCACTCGAGGGCAGCCGCCTCGGCCGCCCCCCTGGCTCCCAGGGACCCCCCCCTCGGCCTCACCCGACGTGCCCTTGCCTTGCCTCCTCCCTTGAGCGGCTCCAGTTCATCAACGTCAGCGGGATTTCCATCGGCTACGGCTTGTCCTCGGCGTGTGATACCCTGATGTCCCAGGTAGGCCTCCCGGAGCTGGCGGGACACCGGGCGACGGCAGAGCGGGTCCCCCGGGGGCTGCAGAGGCGGTGGAGGGCGGCCCACCTAAGCTCCTCCGGACCCTTCCGGGGCTGCAGGCCCGACGGCCTGGCCAGGAGGGAAGTGGGGGGCGGCTGCACCACCGCCCCATCTCCGAGGACCGAGGCCTGCTGGGGGCCCAGACTGTCCCCTCTGAGATCTGGACAGACTGGCAAGAGTAGACAAGGGGGGGAAAGCAATTTCTGACCGCAGGCCCCCAGGGAGGGTCAGCAAACAGAGCAAACCTTTGAAAACCCACCCTTTGTTCGCCGGCTTCCTCGCTCCCCTGTGGGTGGGCACAGTGTCAAAGGCTGAGGACCCGCGGACGGGACCCTCGAGAAACCCACGTTCCAGGGGGGCTGCCCGGGCGGCAGCGGGACCTGAGCGAGGAGAACACAGCTCCCCCAGGGAGGTCTTAGTTTCCCAGGGCTGCCGTCCCGAAGTGCCACAAACCGAGTGACTCCAGACAACCGAAATTCATCGTTTCTGGAGGCTGGAACCTCCAAATCGAGATGTCAGCAGGCCACGCTCCCCCTGAAATCTGGAGGGATGGGATCCTCCCGTGCCTCCCCCAGCTTCTGCTCTTCCCGCCGCCCGGGGGGTCCCTGGCTTGCAGACGCATCGCTGCGTCCCCGCCTCCTCCATGCTCCCCCGGTGTCTCCCCACTGCCCTGTCGCTGTGTCCCCATTTCTTTGAAGGACATGTCGGTCGTATTGGACTAGGGCCTCATTTTAACCAAGCACCTCTTCAAAGTTCCAAATAGGATCACATCCACAGGCCATGGGGGTTAGGACGTGAACGAGTCTTTTTTGGGGGGGGGTGGGGTGAGGCACACCTGGGCCCCATCCCGGCTGCATTAGCAGGTGACCCAGCAGATGCTCTCCGGGCCTCAGGTGTCTGGCCTGTAAAACGGAATGAAAAGCATCTTGCTTTTGAGGATCAGCCCCAGGCACCGGCCTGGCGCAGGGCGAGGGCTCAAGAAAGGCTGTCAGCAATTTTCTGGACACAAAGGGCCAGAAGCCCCAGGGCTGTGATGGAGGGAAGCCGAGAAGCGTGGAGGGGCGTCTATGATGTGCGGGGTCCCCAGCCTCCCCGCAGGGGCTGACCCAGGTCTGCGCGGGGCCCGAGCTCACCACGTGCTGGGACCCGGCAGAGGCAGGATTTGAACTCGGGGTCCAAGGGGAAGGCGCTGCGCGGGAGGTGGCGGGGGGGTGTGCCCGGGGAGGGCTGGGATGGCCTGACCGGGGCCCGGCTGTATTGCAGAGCTTCGGGAGCCCCAACAAGAAGCACGTGGGGGTCATCCTGCAGCGGGGCGCGCTCATCCTGCTGCTCGCCTGCTTCCCCTGCTGGGCGCTCTTCCTCAACACCGAGCTGATCCTGCGCCGTTTCGGGCAGGACCCGGCCGTGGCCAGGTACCCACGCGTGGCTCCTGCTCGGAGGGGCTGGGAAGCCCGGCCCGGGCCGGGACCCCCTGCCCCGCCTCTCAAGCCCCGTGCTTCTGCGCGTCCCACGTGGGCCCAAGCGCAGCGACCTCGGCTTCGCTCTGGAATTCTCCCGCGCGGCGTTGCTGCTCCCGCTGTGGCCGGCAGGGGGCAGGCGGGCGTCCGACTTCAGTTTAGAGGGAAATCACTCGGGAATTTAGAGGGAATTTAGAGGGAAGCACCCGGTGGGAGCTTCATCCATGCTTTTTGAAGACGTGAAGCGTGCGCTCCCCTGTATTCCAAAAAGGAGAAGGAGGACGGAGCCCATTTCTGATAAATTACAAGTAGCTCATAATTACTTTATTTTTTTGACTATACAAGATTCACGTTATTTTTTCTACCACACTCTATTTTTTATTTTTAATTTTTTTTTACAAATCAATTTTATTGGTACATACTTATAAAGCATAAATCCATCCAAAGTGTTCCATCCGTGGTATTTGCTGTACGTAATTAACTAGACGTACCCTCTCGTGGGGATGCCTGGTTCCTTTTCTATTAGGCACGCTTTACCTGGGTATTTCGTTGACGGGCTCCCGCTTGTTTTCCCTCCGCACTACATTTTACACTGAATTTAAGTTCCCTTCTTGGAGGCCGCCGGGGGCTGGGCCTGCTCTGACTCCTGGCACCGTGTTGGGGCCTCACAGCAGCAACCACGCACAGCTGAGCTTGCCCTTGACCGAGGTCTGGAGGGCCTCGCGCCCCCGCCCTCCCCGGGCTGCAGCCGGGTCAGCTGGGGGACTTCTCCTCTTGCAGGTTATCCCAGGACTACGTGACGATTTTCATCCCCACGCTGCCGGTAAGCGCCGCTGAGCCCGGCCTCCTGGCGTCGCTGCGCGGGGAGGAAGGCCGTTTACCCTCACCTGCAGGCCGGCTTTTTGCCTCCCCCCACCCCCATCTGCTCGGGAGGCACGTGGGGGGCAAGGGGGGCAAGGGGGGCTGGCTGAAAGGGGGGGGAGAACAGGAGCTATGATTCCCATCGTTGCAAATTGAATTTCTAAACAAAATAGACTAGATTGTTTTTTTTTCTCACTAGAAAAGGGTTTATTGGAGAAATATTGGAACGCACAGGAAAGAAAACTTTCTCATCACTTACAGTCCTATCACCCAGAGAGTACATGTGCTAACAGACTTTTCCAGGGTTGTTTCCGTTCATGGGTGTCTGTGTTCAAATGCACACATATGCACCTACACTTTGAAATGGGGTCAATATGTATATATTGTATTACTATACGTGGTGTTGATATATAATCTTTGGTAGGATTATATAGATGTCTACAATATCAATTTCAAAAGCTACATTTAATTGTGCCTTGATTTATGTAACCAATCCCTATCCCTATATGCTAGATATTTACATTGTTTTCAAGATTTACTATTATATATATATATTTAAACTTTATTTTAAAAGGAGTTTTAGATTACAGAAAAGTTACATCGAAAATATAGGGGATTCCATATACCTCACTGCCTCTCCCTCTCACATTTTCCCCTATCAACAGCACCTTTCATTAGTGTGGTACATTTGTTACAATTGATGAACACATATTGAAGCGTTGCTACTAACCATGGACTATAGTTTACACTATGATTTACACTTTGTACGTTGTTCTTAGGACATGTACATGGAGTATTAAGTATGCAAGGAGCATGATATATGTAACCTACACTCAAGTGTTTAGAAGATGGACTGATAAATAGACTGAAAGACAGATGGATCGATCAATAGATGGATGGAAAGCTAGATGTCACTGCTCTCAGTTCTTCTGGGTGTTTACGTAATAATGATATTGCCGGGTCACATGGCAAGTCTGTATTCAACTTCCTTAGAAACTGCCAGATAGTCCTCCACAGTGGCTGTACCATTCTACATTCCCACCAACAATGAATAAGTGTTCCTAACTCTCCACATCCTCTCTGACACTTGTAGTTTACTGTCTTTAGTAGTGGCCTTTCTAATAGGTGTGAAGTGATAGCCCATTGTAACTTTGATTTGCATTTTCCTAATCGCTAGTGATACTGGACATTTTTCCATGCTTTTTTTTTTTTGCCATTTGTATTTCTTTTTTGGACAAGTGTTTATTCAAGTCTTTCGCCCATTTTAAAATTGGGTGGTTTGTCTTTTTATTGGTGAGTTGTAGCATCTCTTTATATGTCATGGATTTTAAACCCTTATTGGACATGTGATTTCCAAATACTTTCTCCCCTCGAGTCAGCTGCCTTTTCACCCTTCTGACAAAGTCTTTTGAGGTGCAAAAGTTTAATTTTGAGGAGGTCCTTTTATCTCTTTTCCCTTTTATTGCTCATGCGTTGGGTAAAGGTCCAAGAAACCATCACCTACCACAAGGTCTTGAAGATGTTTCCCTACATTTTCTTCTAGTAGTTTTATGGTCCTGGCTTTTACATTTAGGTCCATTTTGAGTTGATTCTTATAGAGGGAGTGAGATAGGGGTCCTCTTTCATCCTTTTGGTTATACATATCCAATTCTACCAGCACTGTTTGTTGAAGAGACTGTTTTGTCCCATTAACATGGACTTGTAAGTTTGTCAAAAACCAGTTGACTGTAGAGGAGAGGGTTTATTTCTGGACTCTTAATTCTATTCCGCTGAATCAGTGTGTCTATCTTTATGCCAGTAACATGCTGTTTTGACCACTATAACTTTGTAATATGTTTCAAGGTTAGACAGAGTTCTACCACATTGCTCTTGTTTTTTAGGATGTTTTGACTATTCAAGTGCACTTTCCTTTCCAAATAAATTTGGTAATTGCCTTTTCTATTTCTGTAAAGTAGGCTTTTGGAATTTTGACTGGTATATTGCATTGAATTGATAAAATAATTTGGGTAGGATTGACTTCTTCACAATATGTAGCCTCCCAATCCATGAACATGGAATGTCTTTCATTTGTTTAGGTTTTTGTTGGTTTGTTTTAGCATTGTTTTGTAGTTTTCTGAATATAGGTCCTGTACAACTTTGGATAAATTGATTTCTAGGTATTTGAGTCTTTTTGTTGCTATTGTAAATGGAATTTCCCCCCTGATTTCCTCCACAGATGGTTCAATGCCAGCATATAAAAACATTACTGATTTTTGTGTATTGTTCTTGTATCCTGCCACTTTGCTCAACTTGTTTATTAGCACAAGTAGCTTTGTGGTAGATATTTCAGAATTTTCTAAATATTGGATCATGTCATCTGCAAATAATGAGAATTTTACATCTTCTTTTTCTATTTGGATGCCTTTTTTTCCCGTGCCTAATTACTGTAGCTAGAACTTGTAGTACAATGTTAAATAACAATGGTGACAGTGGGCATCCTTGTCTTGTTCCTGATCTTAGAGAGAAAGCATTCAGCCTTTCCCCATTGAGTATGATGTTAGCTATGGGTTTTTTCATATATGCCTTTTATCATATTGAGGAATTTTCTTTTTTTTTCCTGTCTTTTGAAGTGTTTTTGAATCAGAAAAGGATGCTGGATTTTGTCAAATGCCTTTTCTGTGTCAATTGAGATGATCATGTGTTTTTTTCCTTCAATTTGTTAATGTGGGATATTATGTTAATTAGTTTTATGTGTTGAACTGCCCTTGCTTAACAGGAATAAATCCAACTAACTCATGATGTAGAATTCTTTTAATATGCTGTTGCATTCTATTTGCAGTATTTTGCTTAGAATTTTTGCATCTATGTTCATTAGAGAGATTGGTCTATAATTTTATTTTCTTGTAGTATCTCTATCTGACTTTGGTATTAAGGTGTATTAAGTATTTATATTTGTATTTATATTATTTATATTTGGTATAAAATGTGTTGGGTAATTTTCCTTCTTCTTTAATTTTTTGGAAGAGTTCAAACAGGATTGGTGTTAAGAATTCACCTAAAACTCATCTGGTCCTGGACTTTTCTTTTTTGGGAGATTTTTAAAAAAGATTTATTTTATTTATTTCTACCCCCCTTCCCCTCGTTGTCTGCTCTCTGTGTCCATTCGCTGTGTGTTCTTCTGTGTCTGCTTGTATTCACATTAGGTGGCTCTGGGAACCAATCCTGGGACCTTCCGGAGTGGGAGAGAGGTGATTACTCTCTTGTGCCACCTCAACTCCCCGTTTGCCATGTCATCTTATTTTCTCTCCTCTGTGTCTCTTCTTGTGTCATCTTGCCGCACCAGCTCTCAGCATTGGCTGGCACTCCTGTGTGGGGCAGCTTTCCCCTGCTGGGTGCCATTCCCATGCAGGGGGGCACTCCTGTGTGGTGGCATTCCTGCGTGGGTTGGCACTCCGCATGGGCCAGCTCTCCATGTGAGGCAGCTTGCCCTCGCCAGGAGGCCCTGGCCATCGAATCCTGGACCTCCTGTATGGTAGATGGGAGCCCAATTGGTTGAGCCACAACCTTTTCCCTTTTGGGAGATTTTTGATGACTGATTCTGTCTCTTTCAATGTGATTGGTTTGTTGAGTTCTTGTATCTCTTATAGAGTCAATGTAGATTGTTTGTGCATTTCTAGGAATTTGTCCATTTCATCTAGATTGTCTAGTTTGTTGGCATACAGTTTCTCATAATATCCTTTTATGATCCTTTTTATTTTTCTGGGGTCAGTCATAACTTCACCCCTTGGATTTTATTTATTTGCATCTTCTCTCTTTTTTCTTTGTTAGGCTAGTTAGGGATTTGTCAATTTTATTGGTCTTCTCAAAGAACCAGCTTTTGGTTTTGTTGATTTTCTCTGTTCTTTTCTGTTCTCATTTTCATTTATTTCTGCTCTCATCTTTATTGTTTTTTCCTTCTGCTTGCTTTGGGATTGGTTGGCTGTTCTTTTCCTAGTTCTTCCAGGTGCCCAGTTAGGTCTTTGATTTTCACTCTTTCTTCTTTTTAATATAGGCATTTGTGGCTATAAATTTCCTGCTCAGGACTACCTTTGCGAAATCCCGTAAGTTTTGGTAAGTTGTGTTCTTGTTTTCATTAGTCTAAATATATTTGCAAATTTCTCTTACAATTTCACTTTGACCCACTGATTGTTTAGAAGTGTGTTGCTCAGCCATCACACATTTGCAAAATTTCCCCTTTCCTCCCTGTTATTGATTTTCGGCTTCATTCCATTATGATCTGAGCTTGTATAATTTTTCTTTCAATTTGTTAATGTGGCATATTATATTCATTAGTTTTATGTAATGAACCACCCTTGCATACCAGGAATAATTGTATCATTTCAATCTTTTTATATTTTTTGAGACCTCCTTTGTGATACAACATGTGGTCTACCCTGGAGAAAGATCCATGAACACCTGAGAAGAATGTAGAACCCACTGTGATGCAGTGTTCTATACATGTCTGTTAGGTCTAGCTCATTCGTCATACTGTTCAGGTTCTCAGTTTCCTTGTTGATCTGTCTAGTTTTTCTATCTAATAATGTGAGTAGTGTGTTGAAGTCTCCAACCATTTGTCTATTTCTCCCTTCAGTTTTTCCAGAGTCTGCTCATGTATTTTGGGACACCCTGGTTAGGTGCATAGATATTTATGACTGTTAGTTCTTCCCAGTGTGGATTTTCCTTTTATTAATATATAATGGTCTTCTGCATCTCTTATACCTTTTTTGCATTTAAAGTCTGTTTTGTCTGATATTAGTATAGGTACCCCTGTTTTGTTGTTGTTGTTGTTGTTGTTACTATTTGCAGGGAGTATCTTTTTCCAACCTTTCACTTTATGTCCCTGGATCTAAGGTGAGTCTCTTGTAGACAACATAGGGATGGATCATATATATATATATATATATATATATATATATATATATATATATTTAATTTATTTCTTTCCACGCTCTCGTTGTTTGCACTTCCTGTGTGCTGTGTGTTTAGGAGGCACAGGGAACCAAACTCGTGACCTCCTGATGTGGGAGGGAGGCACCTAATTGTTTGAGCCACCTACATTCCCTGCTTTGTTGTGTCTCTCATTATGTTTTTCGTCTTTGTGTCTCTTGTTGCTTCATCTTGTGTCAGCTTTCTGCACCTGCCCAACACGCCAGCTTGCTGTCTTCTTTAAGAGGTACCAGGAACCGACCATGGACCTCCCATGTGGTAGACAGGAGCTCAGTCACCTGAACCACATCCACTTCCCTGGATCATGCATTTTCATATATTCTGTCAGTCTGTATCTTTTGATTGGGAAGTTTAATCCATTCACATTCAATGATATTACTGTGAATGCATTATTTACTCTCACCATTTTATTATTTGGCTTTCATATGTCATATCTTATTTTTGTTTGTCTTTTTACTCTTTTGGTTATCCTTTCTGATAGTCTTCCCTTCTACACTCTCCTCCAAGCCTTTCTCTCTCCTGTCTTTTTCTTTCAGGCTGTTAAGGTTCCCTTTAATGCTTCCTGCAAAGCTGGCTTCTTTTCATGAATTTTTAGTTTCTCTTTCTTTGTGAGTATTTTAAACTCACCTTCATATTGGAAGGACAATTTTTCTGGATAGAGACTTCTCACCTGGCAATTTTTCTCTTTTAGTGTCCTCATTATATCAAAACACTGTCTTCTTGCCTCCATGGTTTCTGATGGGAAATCCACACTAAGTCTTACTGGGCATCCCTTGTATGTGATGGTTTGATTCTCCTTTGCTGCTTTCAGAATTTTCTTTTTATCTTTGGCATTTGACATTCTGAGTAGTATGTGTCTTGGAGTAGGTCTATTTGGATTCATTCTGATTGGGGTATGCTGTGCTTCCTGGACATGTAAATTCATTTCTTTCATGAGTTAGAAAATTTTCAGCCTTTATTTCCACAAATACTCTTTCTGCCCCTTTTCACATTTCTTCTCCTTCTGGAACTGCCAAGACTTGTATGTTGTTGTGTTTTGTGTTCTCGTTCTACTCCCTGAGCCCCTGCTCAATTTTTTCCATTCTTTTGTCTCTCTGTTCTTCTTGTTCTTTAATTTCAGCTGTTCTTTCTTCTGCATCACTTCTTTCTTCTATCATTTTTTTTCAAGTCTGCTGCTATATGCCACTTTTTTTTTTTTAGGAGTTACTGGGACCTTGTACGTGGGAAGCAGCTGCTCAACCACTTGAGCTACATCCGCTCCCCATGCTAATGTGTTTTTTATCTCACCTGTTGTGTCTTTCATTCTCATGAGCTCTGTTATTTTTCTACGCAGGTTTTCAAATTCTTCTTTGAACTGCCCAGCATCCTTTTAATGTCCTTTACCTCTTTAGCCATTTTGTCCTTCAACTTGTTGACTTAAGAGATTTATATGAACCTCACGGATTAGTTGTCTCAAATCCTGTGTGTCACCTGGGGCTTTGATATATTCCTTTCTAAAGCCATATCTTCCATTTCCTTAGTATGGCTTGTAATTTTTTGCTGATGTCTAGGTGCCTGATTATGGTGATGAATTTACTTGGATGCTCAATTTCTCTCTCTTGCATAGGGATTTAGTGGTAAGAGATTGTGTGTTACTGCCATACTTTGTTTCTAGGTTCAGCCTGTTCTAGCTCTGGAGGATTATCCCTGTTTAGGTGCTCAAATCCAGGTCATGGAACCAGTAATGGGTTGCATACCCACTTCCAAGGTCCTTGGGGAGAGGCTGGAAAGGCTGGAAAAACCCTCATTTATTTACTTTTAATTTCCTCACATGCACTTCCTTGGAATGCCTTTCAGTGGCGCTGCATGACAGCCCTCTCAGTTCAAAGCCTGGTTGATGTATGTTTGCTGCATCACAGACTGGATCAGTGTGACAGAGAATCCTGCCTGGAGGCTAAGAGCCTATTCAGAATTTCTCAGATCTTGTTCTGCAACCTTTTGCTGCAGCCCCCTCTCTTTTCCTGGTAGGAAATAATTCCACGTCCCTTTGTGTTCTCAACAACAAGTCTGGTCATAGGGTGGGTGTTAGTGAGAGTTGGATCTCTTTCGACCCGAACTGGCTCCCAGGACAAACAATGACGTGGCCACACCTGGCCTGGAAGGTGGGACACAGCAGACCAAATTTGTTGGCCAAAAACTGTAACCGCCTTAGGCTGCATCCCTCATTCTCCCCTTTCCTGGGGGGTGGACCTTTGCAGCCCCCCCCCCCCCCCCCCCGTTTGTAGCCACTGGCCAGAGGCTGGAGAATTCAAAGCTGTCTGAGGATGAGGGGATAGGTTCCAGCAGCTGCAGCTTTTACTCAGAGAGTTTTCCTGTCGAGATTCTTTTCCTTTGCTCCTCTCTCTTTTCCAGCCTTTCCCTGGTGCCCTAAATCCTAAAAGTTTTTTTTTTTTTTTTTTCAGTTCATTTCTGCCCATCCTCTAGCTATTTTTCTGGGAGAGAAGGGATCCTGTGACTCTCTAATCCTCTATCTTCTCCTACTGCTTTTAAGTTGCCTTTATTCTTCATGCACCACTTGCCCTGTTCCTGCAGTCCTTTGCCTGTGTTTTCTGGGGCTCTGAGAACGCTGTTTCTGCCGTGATTGCTGCGGAGCCAGCCCTGAAGCTTCTCGCTCCCCCATCTTGGTCATTGTAGTGCCCCCATTTTCTTTGAACCCTTTAATGGTTTCTGTTTCACCTTTAAGACTCTAATCCAGCTAACAAGTATTTCCCAGCAGCAATGTTGAACACTTCCTTCTTTCTGTCAGTTTATTGAGTACTACTTTAACAAGCAGTGCATTCATCTCACCCAGTTTCTTGACCTTCTTATCTGGCCCAGAGATCTGTGGCTGCTGCAGCAGCCAACGCTACACTATTTGATTTGTTGTTGCTTAATGTTCATGTTCATGTTTGGCGTGGCCATATCAAGATCGCCTTGTCAGCCTGAGTATTTCCTGATTTCCTAATAGCAGCTACCCTTTGGCTGCCGCCGTGGCACCAGGGAACAAAGTTCTTGAGGAGGAAGCTGGGAAGGGAAGGGGTCAGGGTGATGATTAATAATATTACCTACCGCTTGCCTACCGCTCGGAATGCTTAAATGTGCCAGATCCTGTTTCGTGAGAACTGTGCAATAGCACATAGAGCTAGCGACAGGCACACACACGCAGACACACACGCACTGTTACTCTACCCTCCTGACGGACGGGGAAACTGACTTAGAGGAGTTAAATAACTTGCCCAATTCGCACAGCTCCTGAGAGGCAGAGCTGGGGTTTGAACACGGTCAATCTAGGTCCAGCATCCGTACCCTCAGCCCTTTACCATACTTAGAAAAGGCGCAAAGCCCCAGGGCAGGCACGGGGCTGGAAGGCCAGACTTTGGAGGAGGAGAGGAAGAGCAGGTGCAGCGCTTCCCCCCCCCACCCCCGCTCTCCCCCGCCTGCGCCACCTGCCACCCTGAAGGGTCTTGAACCTGACAGGCAGAGGCTGCTCCCAGCCAGCACGGCCCGCTCCTCGCCTCTTCCTCAGTTCAAGACCACACGCCCCTAAGGCTTGCCTCCGGTAGCCAGAGCCCGAGCCCCGGCGGCGGCCCCCTCCCATGGATTTGGGCTTGGGGGGGACCCTTCTCTGACCAAGTGCCCTGGGGCGGCCCGCCGTGGGAAGCAGGCTGGAAGCCCTGCCGGCCGCTTGGCCCTTTGCCCAAGTGTGCTCAGGCCCGAGACGATCCCACGCAGAGCCAAGCGCGCCCGCCTCCTGGCGCGGCCGAGTGGGGCCCGGGGCCCTCCACCCCCGGGGGTGCAGCTACCCTGTGGGGAAGAAATACCTGTCAATGCCAGTCTAGGGGTCTTTGTTTATTTTTTCAGTGGTGGTTTATTGGTTGTTTTTTTAAATATGTTTTATACAGGTTACTTTTCTTTATGGGCTCCTGGCAAAGTATTTGCAAAATCAGGTACTAGAGGGGCGCCCCTTTCCCTGCCCCCTGCCCCAGCCCACGGCCCCTGGCCGCTGAGCCCCGGGGGCCCTCCTCTACCTCAGTGGGAAGGGCCATCTGGGGCCATCCCTTTTGCCCACCAATCCGGGAGCCAACCGGGGTGACCTCTAATCCGCCGGCCTGTGTCTCGGCATCTGGGGTGTCCTCAGCCTCCTCCCGGCACCCCCGTGTCTCCCC
Source organism: Dasypus novemcinctus (assembly GCF_030445035.2). Classification (NCBI taxonomy): domain Eukaryota; kingdom Metazoa; phylum Chordata; class Mammalia; order Cingulata; family Dasypodidae; genus Dasypus; species Dasypus novemcinctus. The sequence continues at coordinate 15,468,345 of NC_080693.1, read as the reverse complement.
AGACCTTAGTGGGGGCCAAGTTTCTTTCGTTTCAGGCAATCGTTTGGCCCCAAGTCCTCAGTTCTTTCATGGGAAACTGTGTCAACGCCCTGGCCAACTACATGCTGGTTTCTGTGCTGAACTTCGGGGTCAGGTGAGGGGCTCCTGCCCCCCGCGCCCCCATCCCGGGCCTCACCCGACGTGAGGACGTGGGCGAGGCTGCCTGCGCCTTCCGGGAGCCGGGGGGGGGGTGCCTGCAGGTGCCCAGACTCCAGGCAGGTGGGAGAGAACCACCCCCCACAGAAGGGGTGGGAGGAAGGATGCCCCCACACACTGCAGGCGCCGAGAGCGCCCCCCCCCGGGACGCTGTGGAAGATGCGCCCTCTGCAGAGCTCCCCGGGTGCCCACTGCGCCCCTTCACCCCGGGCTGGCTGTCAGCAGGGCAGGCCCCTGCCCCCAGGAGGAGGGGCGGGGGGCACGGTGGGCGGCCGCCGCAGCCTGCGCTCCCTCCTTCCCCAGGGGCTCGGCTTACGCCGGCGCCATCGCGCAGTTCCTGCAGCTGGTCTTCCTGTTCCTGTACGTAGTGCTGAGGAAGCTGCACCTGGAGACGTGGGCAGGTGCGCGGGCTCGCCCTCGCCGGGGGAGGTGGGCGCCCCAGGTGGAGCAGCCCCCTCCGCGTGCTGTTCCTGGGCCCTCCTGGGTGGGCGGAGAGGGCCAGCTTCTCCCCAGGCTGGAGAGACCCTGCCTCCACGTCCCTTGTGCTTCTCCCCTCGGCACCCCCACCTCTCCCGCGGGTCCAGGGGCCACCCTGCCCAAAGTCTCCCTGGCGCCGGGTCCTGCTGGGTGTAGGGGTGCCGCTGGGCTCGTCGGCCCCGCCCGGCCCGGTGGGCTCCCTGCCTGGCCCTCTCCAGGTTGGTGGGAGTTAAAATACAGGTGGAAACCCCGGGTGTCCCAGGGTGCTGAGCGACTGACGTGCCCCAGCACCTGGTAAGCCGCAGGAGCCCTTCCTCGGGGGAAGTTGGGACAGAGTGAGCCCAGATTTTGGGTTCTGAGCCTTGTGTCCTGCGGCCCCCCCCCCCCCCGAGGGTTACCTGTAGAATGTGGAAAACTCCCCCAGGTGTGTGCTCGGTCTCCTGTCACCCTCCCAAGAGCTCCGAGGAGGGGGCAAGGCAGGCTCAGGACTCAGCATTTTCAGGGGAAACAGCCCGGAGAGGATAAGGGAGTCGGCCAAGTTCCCGCGGTGCCAAGGGCCGGGCCGGGCCCAACACCCGCGTCCTGAGCTCGGTCCACACCCCCCGCCCTGTCCCCTGCAGCTCCGTGCTTCCCAGGCCCCGCATCCTTGTCCTCCACCCGCCTTCAGCAGCTCTAGGTCCCGCTGGCATTCCCTGTGCAAAATGCCAAGTGCCTGCACCTGCTGACCCCAGACATGTCCGGAAAGAGCCGCGGGCTCGGAGGGGCCCCTTGGGGTGGGGCTGCTGCTCAGCCGTCGGGGTTCTGTCCTAGGCTGGTCCAGCCAGTGCCTGCAGGACTGGGGCGCCTTCTTCTCCCTGGCCATCCCCAGCATGCTGATGATGTGCGTCGAGTGGTGGGCCTACGAGATCGGGAGCTTCCTCATGGGTGCGTGGCAGGGCGCGGGCTGGGCCAGCTCCCCGGCCTGGCCGTCGTCCCCGCGCGGCGCCGCCCGGCCCCGGCCGCGACTGTCTCCAGCGGGCAGGCGTGTGTCTTCCGTCTCGGGGCCGGGCACGGAGCGGGTGTCCCGTGAAAAGCCTGCTGTGTCCCTGAGGCAGCGAGGGATGGCTGAATCGGGGGGCTTGGCCGGTGCGGGGCTCCTACTTGCTGTAGGAGCACTCGGCACAGAGTCCAGACATCCTTAGAACCGGAAGGCCAGGTCCGGCATGGCCCTTAGAGAGCAGCTGGTCTAATCCCTGTCCCCCGCATTTATAGATGAGAAAACCGGGCCCCCAAAACAAGAATCACACAGAAAATCTCTGAGGGGTGGGACCTGAGCTCGGGTTATCTGATCTGAGTCCATTTCTCTGACCTCTCTTGTGCCCCTTCTGGAAAGTCAAACCAGGCAGAGGAACAGGCTGCAGGAAATTCTATGAGAACCACTGGGCCAGGGCTTTCCCGGCAGGCTGCGGGCCAAGCAAGGTTGTTTTTGTTGCAAAGCTTCCCTACCGTGTCATTGGCCCCTTGGTCCCGAACACGGAGAAGCATCTGGTCGACCCAGGGTCTCCAGGCTTCCGGGTCCCCCCGCTGGTCTGGCCAGCGGGTGCTGCGCATTGGGTGCTGGCCCAGCCGGAGCCCCCAGCACTCACCACCGTGCCTCTCCTCCCAGGCCTGCTCAGTGTGGTAGACCTCTCTGCCCAGGCTGTCATCTACGAGGTGGCCACGGTGGTCTACATGGTGAGGTTCCTGGAGTTGGGTGGGGTGGAGATTGTGGCCCCCAGCAGGATCCGAGAGCCCCCTCGTGTCCGCCCAGGCCAGGACCCACTTGGCTTAAGCCACAGCCCACACGCAGTGGTCCATATTCAATTCACACGATGTTAGGATTTTTAAAAATGTACCTATTGTTATTTACAGATTTGGAGACTTTACACAATCTGGATTCCCAAGTTTTCTGGAACACTGGGAATTCTGTGCCACAGCGGCCCCCGTTTCTGCATACTCAGTTGTTCTGTCAGGATACCTGCTCCTCCTCCAGCCCCACCCGCTCCCCTTTCTCCCTTCCCTTGACCCATGTCACTTACGAAAGCACCTGCTAAGGTTCTTGGGGGGCACTTAGTCTGGGACCCCTTCTTTAAGCGAAGGAGTCACTAAAATCTATATTTAAAAAACTAAATTGTCAGGTGATTCTTACTTTTACAAATGATTTCCACAGAATTTCTTTTTCTTACTGTGAACATTTTTTTAGTATTCTTAACACCACATTCACCTCTAATATCCATTTATTCACAAGTTTTGGGCGGCCCATTGGTTTCAGTTGCAAGTCCAGCCTTGCTGTGAAATGTCCAAGGGGTGGATGGAGTGGGGCTGGCGAGGGAATGATTTCAAGGGGTCGCTTGGGTGCCCCAGCCCCTCTCTCTTGTGCTGTCTCCTTGGGGATCCATGCCTTCCCTCTCTCCACCAGGGAAGAGGCCCTCTCTCTGGGCCAGGCTGGTGGGCAGCTCCACTCCCCATCTCAAGACCCTACCCCATCCCAGGGGCAGGGGGCAGCTCCACCAACAGCACCTCCTTCTTTTGGATCCCAGATTCCCATGGGAATCAGCATCGCCATCTGTGTCCGAGTGGGGACTGCTCTGGGGGCTGCAGATATGGCACAAGCAAAGCTATCGGTCATCTCAGGCATGCTCTGTACAGGTGTGTGGGAGTCCTCTCCTGGCAGCAGACCAAAGGGGAGCATGTACCTTAGGAGCAAGGTTGGCTGTGGGAGCCTTCAGGGGGGTCAACTGGTCTACCTTCCATCCCGGTTGTCTCCACCATCTGACCCAGAGCAGCCCTGGCTGATGGGGAGTTGACAGCTGCCCTTCCCTGAGGAACTGGACCCTGGAATGGAGCAGCAAATGTCCCCCCCTGCAGTCCCCAATCCAAATAAATGGCTCAAAGGCACAGAGTTCAGCCCTGTGGTCAAAGGCCCCCCAATGCAGAGGGCTTAGGTGTTGCCTTGCACTGCCTGGGGGTCAGTCTTTTACCTGATTCAAGCTGGGACCTCCGCAGGTCGGGACCCTGTCAATGCCATCCCTGATGGTCCATTTGTCTCTTCCAGTTGGCATTGCCCTGATTGTGGGTATCCTCGTGAGCATCCTGAAAAACAAACTGGGGCACGTTTTTACCGACGATGAGTAAGTCATTAGTTTACTAAACTGGAAAGGGTCAGGGTGGTTTCCAGCTGGTTCTCCGTGGCTTGTTGCGGTCCCGGCTCCATGCTGGACCCGAAGGAAGCAGAACCAGCACCAGCTTTGCTCTCGTGGGGAAAGAAGCCATTGTAGCGAGGCCCCTGTGGCGGTGATGGCGCCCCCACCTCGCCAGCTGTGCCGTGTCCTCCACCATTTGCTTGTGCATAGACAAGATGCTGATCTAAAAGTGGCAGCAAAATTGTGGGGACTCTTCTGGAATTTAGCCTGTAGCCCATAGACAAATAGAAAACCCAGGGCTGCGGTATTATTTATGTTTGCCTCTCTTGGGAGGGGGATTAGAAGGGATGTGACAGGCTCTCTAAGGGTATGGGTGTGCCTCCATGTCTGAATGAACATCCTTTCCCATGTTTTCTGCAGAGAAGTCATTGCCCTGGTGAACCAAGCCTTGGTGATTTATATCATCTTCCAACTCTTCGAAGCCATTTGTGTGAGTACTGCCGTCATTGGAGCGCGACCCTCAAGTACCCGGGGCTCCCTGTTCATTCGCCCTCCCTACCTCAAAGGTCTGGTGTGAGGATTCCTGAGATAATACATGTAAAGGGCTAGCGCTATGTTAAGTGCTGACACTGGTTCTGTACTTATTCAAAGCAATGGTTTCCCTCAACTTCTGCAATCCCAGCAAGCCAAAACACCGATACTGACTAGCCAAGCCCTGAAAGGGGGCATTAGTATAAAACCACAAACCTCTTTCTTCCTGACTCCTGAAGAGCTGGGGCCAGGACCTTTTTTGGTGCCATGGATCCCTTTGCCAGTCAGGTAAAGACCAAGGACCCCTCACTAAGTCCACACTGTACTGCGTATTATTTAATGAATATCATACCCGCACCAACACATCCCCACAAGAATAATGTTTTTTTTTTTTAAATTTAAATAGCTCATGGACCCCTTGTTCAGAACCCCTGGCTGGGGCCACGGGCACCAACCCACACCCCAGACTGCTCAACAGCAGCCACACCCCCTTGCCAGACAGAGGGACACTTCTGAAATTTCTGCTCATTTGATCACTGATGTACAGGTCCCACTTATTGCAAGTTGGGATGATGTGACTTTAAAAGCGTCACATTAAAAAGCACTGAAATCTCACTTGAAAAGCAAGTGACTCCTTTACATCCTGAGTTGTGATACGAGTTCTTCTGGGACGCATCACTTGTGTAAAACTCAGCAGCACCTTAGAGGGGCGAGTCCTTCATTAGCAACGCAGAACACCTGCGTTCTAGGCTCTTCCTTGCCTGGGGGGAAAACCTGCACAATAATTGGTTATCAACTCATTAAAAAAAAAAAAAGTAACCTGTTGAGAGAAATTATATTTATGGAGGATTTTTCCAAAGGATTCCTTGCATGCCATCCAGTTCTCTAAATATTCTAGGATATGGGGAGCAGGTGTAGCTAAGTGGTTGAGCTCCTGCTTCACATGTACGAGGTCCCGGGTTCAATTTCTGGCGCCTCCTAAAAAAAAATAAGAAGAAAGAAAAAAAATTCCTACGATTGACCTTTGAATCAAGCTGGGCATTCAGAAACGTCCTTGCTTAGCATCAGCAGATTCTTGGGGAAAGGTTTTGGCATCCTATCTCTAGCTTTCACCAAGGAACATGAAAAGAAACTGCTTTATAGAACTCAGCATGCATTTGTCACAGGATGTTGTTAAGGATGGATTCCTCTGGATCCAAGGTGAAGCAACACCCGAGAAATTGCTTTTGCAGTTAACGGTGGGTAGCTTTGCTTTGTCAAGGAATTGAATGCGCCTGCGCATGCCTGCTATGAGGAGACTCAGAGGCACATTCACACAGCATTTATGGGGCCCTATGGCATGTACAAATCTGTGTTAGGAGATGCTACTTCTAGCAGCAGTGTGTAGAGCAAATTGAACACAGAGACTGAAAGTCTCATTTTCTTCAAACTCAAATAGGAGTTTGTAACAATATTGTGCCCATCAGCATTTGTTATCCCAAACCATTGTTTATCTTTTCATATACATTTTAGTCATTCCCACCAGTCTGGCTGTTCCTTTGTTTTTTTCTCTAAATCCCAGAAATTTATGATTTCTTTCTTGATGTTTTAAACAAATACTCTGCCCCCTCCCCCTGGGTAATTTCTAATATGCTTTCTATCCTTGCAAATTTGCCATTTCTAGTCATCTCTTGTAAGTGATCTCGTACAAGTTTTGGCCTCGTATATCTTGCTTATTTCATGGAGCATAATGTTTTCAAGCTTCTTCCATGTTGCAGCATGTCTCAAAGCTTCATTTTTTTCTTATGGCCAAATAGTATTCCACTGGGCATATGTACCGCATTTTGTTTATTCATTCATTTGCTCATGGACTTGGCTTTAGTCTGCTAGAATGCTGAAAGCAATGTACTATGCAATGGGAATTTATTAGCTTACAAGCTGACAGTTTTGAGGCCATGAAAATGTCCAAATCAAGGCATCATCAAGACGATGCTTTCTTCCTGAAGACGAGCTGCTGGTGACCCTGGACTCCTCAGCCACGTGGCAAGGCACATGGCGGTGACTGCTGGTCTCTTCTTCTCTTTGGGTTTCATTGCTTTCAGCTTCTTGCTTCTGTGGCTTTCTCTTTCTTTGTCTGAATTTCATTCTCTTATACAGGACTGCAGTAAGAATTAAGACCCCTCCTTGGCCACTCCTTAACTGAAGTAACCTCATGAAAACTACTTACAATAGGTTTACACTCACAGAAATGGATTAGCCTTAAGAACATGATTTTCTGGGGAGCATACAGTTTCAAAACACCACATACATTTAAGTTGTTCCCAGCTTTTACTATTGTGAATAATGCTGCTATAAACACTCCTGTACAAGTATTTGTTTGTGGCCTGTTTTCACTCCTCTGGGGTATATACCTAGAAGTGGGATTGCCCAGACAAATGGTAATTCTATATTTAACTTTTTGAGGGAAAGTTGTTGCTTTCTACAGTTGCTGCACCATTTTGCATTCCCATCAAAAATATATGAATGTTCCTACTTCTCCACATCCTCTCCAGTATTTGTTTGTTTTTTTAAAAATAGTAGCCATTCTAGTGTGAAAGGGTATCTCGTTATGGTTTTGATTTGCATTTCCCTAATGGCAAACAATGTTGAGAATCTTTTCAGGTGTTTATTGGCCATTTGTTTACCTTCTTTTGAGACATTTTTATTCAAGTCTTTGCCAATTTTTAAATTGAATTATCTTTTTGTTATTGAGTTGTAGGAGTTCTTTATATTTTTTGGATATTAAACCTTTATCCAATATACAGTTCAAAATTGTTTTCTCCAATTCCGTGGTTGTCTTTTCACTTTCTTGATAATTTCCTTTGCACAAAGGTTTTTAATTTTGATGAAACCAAATTATCTATTGTTTCTTTTATTGTTTGTGCTTTTGGTATCATAGCTAAGAATCCATTTGCCAAATTCCAGGTCATGAAGATTTTCTTCTATGTTATCTTCTACTAACTGTACAGTTTTAGCTCTTATGTTTAGATTTTTGATCCATTTTTAGTAATTTTTGTGTATGGTGTGAGCTAGAGGTCTAAATTCCTACTTCCGCGTGTGGATATCCAGTGTTCCCAACACCAGCTGTTGAAGCTGCTGTTCTTCCCCCCTGCATGCACTTAACATTTACAATAGCATCTAAAAGAATAAAATAGTCATAAATGTTTTTTTTTAAGATTTATTTATTTATTTCTCTCCCCTTCCCCCCGACTCCGATTGTCTGTTCTCTGTGTCTATTTGCTGTGTGTTCTTCTTAGTCTGCTTCTGTTGTTGTCAACGGCACAGGAATCTGTGTTTCTTTTTGTTGCATCATCTTGTTGTGTCAGCTCTCCGTGTGTGCGGCACCATTTCTGGGCAGGCTGCACTTTCTTTCGCGCTGGGCGGCTCTCCTTATGGGGCGCACTCCTTGCACGTGGGGCTCCCCTACGCGGGGGACACCCCTGCGTGGCAGGGCACTCCTTGCACGCATCAGCACTGCGCATGGGCCAGCTCCACACGGGTCAAGGAGGCCCGGGGTTTGAACCACGGCCTAACCACTGGGCCAAGTCCACCACCCCATAAATTTAATTAAGGATACAAAAACTTGTATACTTAAAACTACGAAACATTGCTGAAAAAAGTTAAAGAACACTTAAGTAAATGGCAAGACATCCCATGTTCTTGGATTGGAAGAATTAACATTGTTAATGTCGACATAGAAATTCAATGCAATCCCTATTAAAATCCCAGCAGCCTTTTTTTTTTTTTTTGGAGAAATGGAGACACAGATCCTCAAATTTATATGAAACCGCAAAGGCACCCCAAATAGTCAAAACAATTTTGAAAAAGAACAGGGTAAGAGGACTCACACTTTTTTTTTTTAAGATCTATTTATTTATTTATTTCTGTCCCCTTCTCCCTCCCCGCAGTTGTCTGTTCTCTGTGTCCATTTGCTGTGTGTTCTTCTTTGTCAGCTTCTGTTGTTGTCAGCGGCACAGGAATCTATGTTTCTTTTTGTTGCGTCATCTTGTTGTGTCAGCTCTCCGTGTGTGTGGCATCATTCCCGGGCAGGCTGCACTTTCTTTTGTGCTGGGCGGCTCTCCTTACGGGGCGCACTCCTTGAGCATGGGGCTTCTCTACGTGGGGGGGGCACCCCTGCATGGCAGGGCACTCCTGGCGTGCATCAGCACTGCGCATGGACCAGCTCCACACGGGTCAAGGAGGCCCGGGGTTTGAACCGTGGACCTCCCATGTGGTAGACGGATGCCCTATCCATTGGGCCAAGTCCACTTCCCAAGGACTCACACTTCTTGATTTCAAAGTGTATAATGAAGTGACAGTAATCAAAGCAGTGTGGTACTGGAACTGTGTAACATAATAGAAGGTCCAGAAATAGACTGACATATCTATGGCCAATTGATTTTGACAAGGATGTTAAGTACACTGTTTGCTTCAAATATTTTGTTGCTCTGCTATCCGGTGCCTATAGGTTTAAAATTGTTAAATATTCCTGTTGAACTGACCTTTTCATGAACATATAATGTCCCTCTTTGTCTCCTGTAACAATTTTTTACTTTAAGTATATTTTGTCTGATATTAGCATAGTTACCCCTGTTCTCTTTGATTACTATTTGCATGAAATATTTTTCCATATTTTCACTGTCCACCTATTTCTATCTATGGATCTAAGATGGGTCTCTTGTAAATCGAATATAGTTGGGTCATTTTTCTTCATGTATTCTGTCAATCTCTGCCTTTTGATCGAAGAGTTTAATCTATTTACATACAGAGAAATTATTGATCAAGTAAGATTTACTTCTGCCATTTTGCTAATTGTGTTTTGTAAGCCTCATTCCTTTTCTGTCCCTCCATTATTGTCTTCCTTTTTCTAAAATGATCTTTTATAATGAGCCATTGTGAATCACTTATCCTCTCCTTTTGTGTAGCTATTAAAAGATACTTTCTTTATGGTTAACATGGGATTACATGTAGCATACTAAATCTATTACAATTTAGCTTGTGTTGATTCCAACTTGACTTAAATAGCCTACCATGCACAGTACCTATATCCCACCATCCCTCCCCTTCATGTTGTTCATGTCACAAATTACATCATGCATTGTGTCCATTAAGAGAGATTTACACTTGTTTTTTATGCATTTGAATTTTCCGCCTTATAAGAAGTAAAAGACAGCATTACAAGTGAAAAATGAAACAGTAGTGGCATACATATTTATCCATATTGTTACTTATACCAGAGATATTTATTTATTTATTTAGCACTGAGATACTGTCAGTGCTTTCCTTTCAACATGGAGAACTCCTTTTAGCATATCCTGTAAGGCAGGCTAGTGGTAATGAACTCCCTTAGTTTTTCCAGAAATGACTTAAATATTCCCCTCATTTTTGAAGGTTAACTTTGCTAGGTGTATTATTTTTGGGTAACAGTTTGTTTTCTTTCAGCACTTTAAATATGTCATCCTATTGCCTTTGGGTCTCCTAGTTTCTATTGAGAAATCAGATATTCATCTTCTTAAGGATTGCTTGTATGTAACATGATGCTTCTCTTGGCATTGGACAGTTTGATTATTATGTGACTCAGTGTAGATCTGTTTGGGTTCATCCTGCTTGGTGTTCACTGGATTTGTATATTCATGTATTTTTTCAGATTTGGGAAGAAATTTTTTTTGCATATGTTTCTGTTTTGTTTTTTGTTTTTTTAAGATTTATTTTATTTCTCTCCACCCCCTTGTAGTCATTGTTGTTTTACTTGCAAAGTCTATTTGTCTTCCTTGTTTCCTTAGGAGGCACTGGGAGCTGAATCTGGGACCTCTGATGTGGGAGGGAGGTGTCTAATCTCCTGAGCCACCTCTGCTCCCTGCTTTGTTGTGTCTCTCATTCTGTTTTTCCTCCCCATGTCTCTTGTTGGGTCACCTTGTTGCATCAGCTCGCCATGCTTGCCCATTGTGTCGGCTCGCTGTCTTCTTTAGGATCACTGGGAACCTCTGCTCCCTGCTTTGTTGTGTCTCCCACTATGTTCTTTTCTTTTCTTTTCTTTTCTTTTTAAAGATTTATTTATTTATTTAATTTCCCCCCTTCCCCTGGTTGTCTGTTCTTGGTGTCTATTTGCTGCGTCTTGTTTCTTTGTCCGCTTCTGTTGTCGTCAGCGGCACGGGAAGTGTGGGCGGCGCCATTCCTGGGCAGGCTGCTCTTTCTTTTCACGCTGGGCGGCTTTCCTCACGGGCGCACTCCTTGCGCGTGGGGCTCCCCCACGCGGGGGACACCCTTGCGTGGCACGGCACTCCTTGCGCGCATCAGCACTGCGCATGGCCAGCTCCACACGGGTCAAGGAGGCCCAGGGTTTGAACCGCGGACCTCCCATATGGTAGACGGTCGCCCTAACCACTGGGCCAAAGTCCGTTTCCCTGTTCTTTTCTTCTTGTGTCTCTTGCTGTGTCGTCTTGTTCTGTCAGCTTGCTGCACCTGTCCATCGTGCCAGCTCACTGTCTTCTTCAGGAGGCACTGGGATCCAAACCAGTGACCTCCCATGTGATAGGCAGGAGCCCAGTCACCTGAGCCACATCTGCTTCCCAATTGTTTCTTCAAATATTTTTTCTGGCCCTTTGTCTCTCTCTTCTTTTAGAACTCCTACGATGCATATATTGGTATGCTTGATGGCGACCCACAGGTTCCTCAGGCTCTGTTCATTTTCTTTCCCCCATTCTTTTCCTTTCTACTCCTCAACCTGGACAGTTTCAATTGTTTTGTCTTTGAGTTTGCTAATTCTTTCTGCTGCCTCCTCCAATCTACTCTTGAACCTTTCTATTGAATTTGTCACTTCAGTTATTCTACTTTTGAGTTCCAGAATTTCCATTTGGTTCTTGAAAATTTCTATCTCATTGTTGAAACTCTCATTTTATTCACATATTGTTTACCTGATTTCCTTTAGTTCTTTGTCCATGTTTTCCTTGGGCTCATTATTCCTATTTATTAGAGTTGTTTTATGACCTTTGATTGGTAATTTTAGAGACTGCTTCTTCTATTATACTTTCTGTTTAATTTCTTTTTCCTATTCCTGGGCCATACCTTTCTATCTCCTTGTATGCTGTGTAGTTTTTTGTTGTTGAGAACTGGACATTCTGAGTATTGTTATAATCACTCTGGAAATGTAGTTCTTCCACTCTTCAGTCTGCCAGACTGAGAACAAGATAAAAAAAGAAAGGAAATAACAGAGATAGGAGAGAAAAAAGAGAAAAGAAGAAAAATACTAACAGACAAAACACACAAACACACACACACAAACCAAGGGAAAAAATAGCAAAGTGTACTGCCTTTCTAAGTCTCTTATTCGGTGCCAGTGGGAAGCTAGAAGCTGTGGCTTCTGAGGCTAAGAGCTAGGCCTGCATTCCTGCTCATTCCCCAGGGATCCACCAGAGAAACAGAGAAAGAAAACAACCAACCAACCAAAAATAAGACAAAGAGAAAGAGGTGTACTGGTTCTTTATGTCCCTGTAAATGCTGCTATAAGGCTGGGAATCTGATTCTGAGAGAAACTGAGGCTACTGTCTGTGCTGGGCCCTCAAGGGTCTGCCAGGCTAAGCAACGCAAGAAAGAGAAAGAAGAAACCCAACCAATGAACGATGTTCTGGTAGAGCTAGTGTGAGGCCAGAAGCCGCTGCAACAGAGAGGGCTCAAAGGAAGGTCAGAGTCTGTGCAGTGCCCTCAGGGGGCTGCCAGACCAGGAGATGCTCACACACCGAAAGAGGGAAAAAAAACAACCAACCAAAACACTGGCTCTTTACGTCCAGGGTGGATGCGGGTGGGAGGTTGGAAGCACTACTGCCCAGGGGGCCCAAACGGAGGCCAGTTTCCATGCTCTGCCTCGACCCTCAGCCCCATCTCTCAGAGGAGAGGTTTTCTCAGCCTCCGCAGGTCTCAGCTGGGCAGCCCTGCTGCAGCTGTCGTCCCGGCTGGGGCAGGGGGCTGGAACAACGGGCTGGGCACTGGTTCGTGCGTTCACTCACAGAAGCTGAGCTCTGGCACTCCTGGAGCTGTTCTAAATGTCCATTCTGGTTCCAGGATTGCCACCTGGTCGAGTCCAGTCTCTGTTTCCAGCTCTTTCACTTTTTCAGTGGAGGCAGCAACTTGTAAATCTTGCTACTCCATCGTTTTGCTGACCTTATTTTTATTTTCTACAGTTTTGTCGAGGTATAATTTGCATACCATAAAATTCAGACATTTTAAGTGTAGAATTCAATTATTTATAATAAATGTAGAGTTCTGTCACCCTAAAGTATTTCCTGAAGCAGTCAATCTCCTCTCCCACCTCCAGCCCAGGCAACCACTGATTGTTTTCTGTCTCTATGAATTTCCCTTTTTTTGTACTTTTCATATGAATGGAATCATATAATAAGTAGTCTTTTGTGTCTGACTTCTTTCACTTACCAAAGGATTTCCGAGTTTCATTCATGAATTGGAACTTCACTTCTAGAATTTCTAGAATCATGTGTTATCTGTCCCATGGAGTCTGACTCATTTCAATCAACATGATGTTTTTGAGGTTCATTCACATTGTAGCAGGAATCAGAACTTCATTCCTTTTATGGCTAAAAAATATTCCACTGTAGTATATACCACATTTTGTTTACCCAGTTATCTGTTGATGGACACTTGGGTTGCTTCCACTTTTGGCTATTGGGAAGAGGGCTGCCATATACATTGGTATATTCAATGTGGTTTTTGTTTTTTATTATTCATCATCATTAGTAGTAGTAATTTATTAAAGTAGTTGTAGGCTTACAGAAAAATCATGCAGAAAATACAGAGTTCCCCTATACCATCATTCTTAACACCTTGCATTAGTGTGGGTATTTGTTGCAATTCATGAAAGAACATTTTTAAAATTGCACTATTAACTATAGTACATTGTTTATAATAGGGTTCACTGTTCGTGTTGTACAGTTGTTTTTTTTTAAATTGTGGTGTTAATGTGAATTTTTCTAATGACTAATGCTGATCCTGTTTTCATGTGCTTATTATCCATTTGTGTGTTCTTTAAGTGAACTTTCTATTCACGTCCTTTTGCCCTTTTTTTTTGCTTTCTTTTTTTTTTTCAGATACCAGGGGCCAGGGACTGAACCCAGGACCTTGTATGTGGGAAGCTGGCGCTCCATCACTGAGCCACATTGGCTCCCCTGGGTTGTTGTTTTTTTTGTTTATTTTTCTTATTGTTGTTTTTTGTTTTTCTAGGAGGCACCAGGAGCCAAACCTGGGGCCTCCCATTTGGGAAGCAGGCACTCAATTTCTTGAGCCACATCGACTCCCCAGCCCAATTTTTAAAATTAGGTTGCATATTACTGAGTTGTAAGAGTTCTTTATATATTCTAGATACAAGTCCTTTATGAGATATATGATTTGCAAGTCTGATCTGTGGTTTGTCTTTTCATTTTCTTAATTATACCTTTTAAGCTGCAAAAGGTTTTACTTATTTATTTTAAGGTTTTTAAAATTTTATTTTTTATTGAAGTAGATCATTCATATATGAACACACATGAACAATAAGTGTATAGTAAAGAATGCAAACTTACAAAATAAACATACATAACATCACACAGCGGTCTCATACATCTCCCCTCCACCAACTCTTTGCACTGGTGTGGAACATTTATTACAAACTATGCAAGAGCATCGTCAAAATACTACCAACTATATTCCTTACCTTACATTTGGGGTATTTTTCCCCAAACCCATACTATTTTTTAAAAAATATATTTTTGTTACAGATATTGTGAACTTGCAAAACAATAATACATATGTGTAGATTTCCCATACAATTCCACACCCTAGTGGAACATTTGTTACAGATTATGAGATAATATCATCAGACTATTACCACCAATCATGGTCCATAGCATACATTTTGCACACTTTTTCCATACACCTCCATTATCAACACAGTACAGCTTGGCATTGATGCAAGAATATTACAGTATTGCTGTTAACCACAGTCTATAGGTCACACCAGTTGTAGTTTTCCCATGTTTCTCCACATTCCCATCACCCTGCAATAGTGATGTACATCTGCTCTAGCTCACAGAAGGACTCTCTTGCATTTGTACCCTCCACCACAATTCTCAACCGCCTCTGGGGTCACTATGTTATTCAAACCTAGATCATTCTTTAGCTTTCTTTCTATTGACATTTACTTCCCCAGACTACCTTTTTCAGTCACAATCCCATTTATAAACCAGTGGCTACTCACTATAATATGTTACTATCAACTCTATCCATCTCCACACTTTTACAGTCAAGTTAACTAAAACTTCTATGTACATTAATCATCCATAGTTCTTCTCAACCCTCCTCTTATCTCCATATAAACTATACTCTAGGTTTTAATTCCATGCTTATTATTTGTATTTAGTTCATATCGATGAAGCCATGCAATATTTGCCCTTTTGTGTCTGGCTTACTTTGCTTAGTATAATGTCTTTAAGACTCATCCATGTTATCACACTTGTCCCAATTTCATTTCTTCTTATTGCAGCATAGTATTCCATCTTATCTATATACCACATTTTGTTTATCCATTCATTGGTGGATGGACACTTGGGTTGTTTCCATCTTTTGGCAATTGTGAACAATGTTGCTTTGAACATTGGTGTGCAGATGTCTGTTTGTGTCACAACTTTTAGCTCTTCTGGATATATTCCTAGTAGAGGAATTGCTGGGTCATATGGCACGTCTATATTTAGCTTCCTGAGGAACCACCAAACTGTCTTCCACAGAGGCTGCCCCATTTTACACTCCCACCAACAGTGAAGGAGTGTTCCTATTTCTCCACATCCTCTCCAGCACTTATTGTTGTCTGTTTTTTTAATAATGGCTATTCTATGTGGTATTAGATGATATCTCATTGTTGTTTTAATTTGCATTTCCCTAATAGCTAGAGATATGGAACTTTTTTTTCATGTGCTCTTTGGCCATTTGTATTTCCTCTTTGGAGAAATGTCTATTTAAATCTTTTGTCCATTTTTTAATTGGATTGCTTGCTCTTTTATTGTTGAGTTGTATGATCTCTTTATATAGAATGGAAATCTAACCCTTAGTGGATATCTTCTTCCATTGACTGGGCTGTCTTTTCACCTTCTTGATGAAGTCCTTTGAATCACAGATATGTTTAAGTTTGAGGAGGTCCCATTTATCCATGTTTTCTTTTGTTGCTCGTGCTTTTGGTGTAAGATTTAAGAATCCACCACCTACAACCAGGTCTTGAAGATGTTTCCCTACATTTTCTTCTAGGAGCTTTATTGTACTTCCTCTTATATTTAGGTCTTTGATCCATTTTGAGTTAGTTTTTTGTATAAGGTGTGAGGTAGGGGTCTTCTTTCTTTCTTTTGGCTATGGATATCCAATTCTCCCAACACCATTTGTTGAAAAAATTGTTCTGCCCCAACTGGGAGGGCTTGATAGTCTTGTCAAAACTCATTTGGCCATAGATGTGAGGGTCTGTTTCTGAACCATCAGTTTGGTTCCATTGGTCTATGTGTCTATCTTTATGCCAATGCCATGCTGTTTTTATTTATTTATTTATTTTTTAAGATTTATTTATTTAATTTCCCCCCTCCCCTGGTTGTCTGTTCTTGGTGTCTATTTGCTGCGTCTTGTTTCTTTGTCTGCTTTTGTTTCTTTTGTCTGCTTCTGTTGTCGTCAGCGGCACAGGAAGTGTGGGCGGCGCCATTCCTGGGCAGGCTGCACTTTCTTTTTCACGCTGGTGGCTTTCCTCACGGGCGCACTCCTTGCGCGTGGGGGCTCCCCCACGCGGGTGACACCCTTGCGTGGCACGGCACTCCTTGCGCGCATCAGCACTGCACATGGCCAGCTCCACACGGGTCAAGGAGGCCCGGGGTTTGAACCGCGGACCTCCCATATGGTAGACGGACGCCCTAACCACTGGGCCAAAGTCCGTTTCCCACCATGCTGTTTTTATTACTGTAGCTAGGTAATATGATTTAAAGTCTGGAAGTGAGAGTCCTCCAACTTCACTTTTCCTTTTTAAGATGTTTCTGGCTATTTGGGAACTCTTACCCTTCCAGATAAATTCGATAATTATGTTTTCCATTTGCTTAAAAAATGCTGGTGGTATTTTTATTGGGATTGCATTGAATCTGTATATCAATTTGGGTAGAATTGACATCTTAATGATATTTAGTCTTCCAATCCATGAGCATGGAATGTTCTTCCAATTATTTAGGTCTTTTAAAATTTCTTTTAGCGATGCATTATAGTTTTCTGAATACAAGCGCTTTGCATCCTTGGTTAAGTTTATCCCTAAATATTTGATTCTTTTAGTTGCTATTGTAAATGGAATTTTTCCCCTGACCTCCTTCTCATATTGTGCATTATTAGTATATAGAAACACCACTGATTTTTGCTTATTGATCTTGTATCCTGACACTCTACTGAAATCATTTATTAGCTCCAATGGCTTTGTTGTAGTTTTTTGGCATTTTCTAGATATACAATCATATCATCTATGAATAGTGAAAGTTTTAATTCTTCCTTTCCAATTTGGATGCCTTTTATTTCTTTTTCTTGCCTGATTGCTGTAGCTGGAACCTGTAGCATTATATTGAACAACAGTGGTGACAGTGGGTATCCTTGTCCGGTCTCTGATATCAACGGGAAAGCTTTTAGTTTTTTATCATTGAGTACAATGTTAGCTGTGGGTTTTTCATATAGGGCCTTTATCATGTTGAGAAAATTTCCTTAATTCCTATTTTTTGTAGTATTTTTATCATGAAAGGATGCTGTATTTTGTCAAATGCCTTTTCTGCATCAATTGATAAAATAATGTGATTTTTATTCTTTGATTTATTAAGGTGGTGTATTATGCTGATTGATTTTCTTGTATTGAACCAGGCTTGCATGCCTGGTATAAAACCCACTTGATCATGATGGATAATTCTTTTAATGTGTTGTTGGATTTAATTAGAAAGTATTTTATTGAGGATTTTTGCATATGTATTCATTAGAGAAATGGGTCTGTAATTTTCTTCTTTTTTTTTTTTTGTAATATCTTTATCTAGTTTTAGTATTAGGGTGATATTGGCTTCATGGAATGTGTTTGGTGGCATTCCTTCTTGTTGAATTTTTTGGAAGAGCTTGAGTAAGATGGGTATTAAATCTTCTTTGAATGCTTGGTAGAACTCACCTGTGAAACTGTCTGGTCCTGGGCTTTTCATTTTGGGGAGCTGTTTGATGACTGTTTCAATTTCTTTACTTGTGATTGGCTTGTTGAGGTCTTCTATTTCTTCTAGTGTCAGTGTAGGCTGTTTGTACATTCCCAGGAATTTTTCTATTTCATCCACATTGTCTAGTTTTTTAGCATAAAGTTGTTCATAGTATCCTCTTATGGTCTCCCTTATTTCTGTGGGGTCAGTAGTAAGGTTCCCCTTTTCATTTTTTATTTCATTTATTTGCATCTTCCCTTTTTTTTTTTCTTAGTCAGTCTAGCTAAGGGTTTGTCAATTTTCTTAATCTTCTCAAAAAACCAACTTTTGGTTTTGTTACTTTTCTCTATTGTTTTTTTTTTTGTTGTTGTTGTTGTTCTCAATTTCATTTATTTCTG
This sequence comes from Dasypus novemcinctus, assembly GCF_030445035.2. Lineage (NCBI taxonomy): Eukaryota > Metazoa > Chordata > Mammalia > Cingulata > Dasypodidae > Dasypus > Dasypus novemcinctus. The sequence continues at coordinate 15,450,354 of NC_080693.1, read as the reverse complement.
CTCTGCTCTTTGTTATTTCATTCCTTCTACTTGCTTTAGGATTAGCTTGCTGTTGTTTTTCTAGTTCCTCCAGCTGGTAGTTAAGACATTGATTTTAGCTCTTTCTTCTTTTTTAATGTAAGCATTGAGGGCTATAAATTTTCCTCTCAATTCTGCCTTTGCAGCATCCCTTAGGCTCTGATAAGTTGTATTCTCATCATTCATCTTGAGATATTTGATTTTTCTTGAAATTTCATCTTTGACTCACTGATTATTTAAGAGTGTGTTGTTTAATCTCCATAGATATGTGAATTTTCCCTTTATTTGCTGCTTGTTAATTTCCAGCTTTAGTCCATTATGATCAGAGAAAGTGCTTTGTATAATTTCAATTTTGTTGAATTTATTGAGGTCTGCTTTGTGTCCCAACATATAGTCTATCCTGGAGAAAGATCCACGAGCACTTCAAAGTATATCCTGCTGTTTTGGGGTACAATGCTCTGTATATGTCTATTAGGTTTAGTCTATTTATCATATTATTCAAGCTCTCTGTTTCTTTATTGATCTTCTGCCCAGATGTTCTATCCAATGCTGAGAGTGAGGTATTGAAATCTCCAACTATTATTGTAGAGATGTTTATTTCTCCCTTCAGTTTTGCCAGTGTTTGCCTCATGTATCTTGGGGCATTCTGATTAGGTGCATATATACTTATGATTGTTATTTCTTCCTGGTGAACCATCCCTTTTATTAATATGTAATGTCCTTCCTTGTCCCTAATAACAGTTCTGCTTTTAAAGTCTGTATCATCTGATATAAGTATAGCTACCCCAGCTTTTTTTTTTTTGTTTTGGTTACTGCCTGCATGGAATATCTTTTTCCAACCTTGCCCTTTCAATTTACTGGTATTCTTGGGTCTAAGGTGAGTCTCCTGCAGACAACATATAGATGGCTTATATTTTCTTATCCATTCTGCCAGCCTGTGTCTTTTGATTGGGGGGTTCAATCCATTAACATTCGATGTTACTACTGTAAAGGCAGTTCTTATTTCATCCATTTTGATCTTTGCGTTTTGTCTGTCATTTTATATTTGACACTTTAGTTACTGTTACTGATACAGTTGTCATTCCTAGACTCTCTTCCAGGCCTCACTCTCCTGTCTTTTCTTTTCAGGCTGCACCACTCCCTTTAGTATTTCTTGCAAAGCTAGTCTTTTTGTTATAAACTCTCTCAGTTTCTGTTTATCTGTAAATATTCTAATCTCACCCTCATTTTTGAAAGACAGTTTTGCTGGATATAAGATTCTTGGCTGGAAGTTTTTCTCTTGCAGTATCTTAAATATATCATACCACTGCATTCTTGCCTCCATGGTTTCTGCTGAGAAATCAGCATTTAATCTTATTGGGGATCCCTTATATGTTGTGCATTGCTTTTCTCTTGCTGCTCTCAGAATTCTCTCTTTGTCTCTGGCATCTGACATTCTGATTAGTATGTGTCTCGGAGTTGGTCTATTTGGATTTATTCAGATGGGAGTATGTTGTGCTTCTTGGACACAGATATCTATGTCCTTCAATAAGGTTGGGAAATTTTCCACTATTATTTCTTCAAATATTATTTCTGCCCCTTTTCCCTTCTCTTCTCCTTCTGGGACACCCATGACATGTATGTTAGCACATCTCTTGCTGTCATTTAGTTCCCTGAGACCCTGTTCAATTTTTTCCATTCTTTTCTTCATCTGTTCTTTTGTTTGTTCACTTTCAGAGGCCATGTACTTTGAGCTCACCGATCCTTCTTCTGCTTCCTCAAATCTGCTGTTATATGCCTCCAGTGTATTTTTAATTTCATTTATTGCACCTTTCATTCCCATAAGGTCTGCTATTTTTCTATGTATGCTTTCAAATTCTTTTTTGTGCTCATCCAATGTCTTCTTAATATCCTTAATCTCTTTAGCCATCTTATTGAATTTATTAAGATTTGTTTGAATATCTAAGATTAGTTGTCTCAACTCCTTTATGTCATCTGCAGGCTTATCTTGTTCCTTTGACTGGGCCATCTCTTCTTGTTTCTTGGTATGGATTTAATTTTTTGTTGGTGTTTCCTCATCTGGCTTGCTAGATGTATTTATTCTGGGTCCAACTTCTCCCTTTAGTTTAGGGATTTCTTATCTTTCTCCCTTGCTGGTTGTGTAGTAGGAGCCAAGGATGTAGTTGGTGCTGTAAGCTGTGGAGGCTGAAGCTGCCCTCACTGCGCCAGGGACCAGTGAAGCTTCTCCCACCTTTCCCCTCTGTCAGGGGTGTGGACGGAGCTGTAGCTGCATATAAATAATCCCAGTTGGGCACAAGACTGTTTGTAATCACCAGAGACACTGATGAAGCTTCACACCTCTTCCTCCCCTGCCTTAGGCAGGGATGGAGCTGTAGTTTTGTTAAGCAATCTATGCTGTGTGGGTCCAAAACAACCACACTTGCTCAGGTAAACTGATATATTACCAGACCCTCTCCCTGCCAGGAGTGGGAGTGGACCCTCTGGAGTGCCCAACAATCTGATCTCTGTGTGCAGTTGCCCTGAGAGGCTGAGGGAGTACTGTCCCTTCTGCCCTTTAGGGGGTGGGAACAGAACCACAAATACTCAACTGTTCAGTCTTTTTTTTTTTTTTAAGATTTATTTTATTTATTTATTTCTCTCCTCTTCCCCCCTACCCTGGTTGTCTGTCCTCTGTGTCTATTTGCTGCATCTTCTTTTTTGTCCGCTTCTGTTGTCAGCAGCATGGGAATCTGTGCTTCTTTTTGTTGTGTCATCTTGCTGTGTCAGCTCTCTTTGTGGGTGGCACCATTCCTGGGCAGGCTGCACTTTCTTTCGCACTGGGCAGCTCTCCTTACAGGGCGCACTCCTTGCGCGTGGGGCTCCCCTACGCGGGGACACCCCTGCGTGGCAGGGCACTCCTTGCGTGCATCAGCACTGTGCATGGGCGAGCTCCACCATGGGCCACCTCAAAGAGGCCCAGGGTTTGAGCCGCGGACCTCCCATGTGGTAGACGGACGCCCTAACCACTGGGCCAAGTCTGCTTCCCAACAGTTCGGTCTTGTGGGCTGAAAGTACCCACTGTTGCCCAGAGAGGCTGAGGAAGCACCAGCTCCCTCCTATCCTATTGGGTGGTAGGGGTTGTTCTATGGGTGCTCAACAGTTCAGTCCCTTTAGGCCAAGAATACCTGTCATTGCCTGGAGAGGCTGAGGAAACACCAGCCCCCTTCTGTCCACTTGAGGCATGGGGTTGGATCCACAGGCACCCGACAGTTCAGTCCCTGCTGGCTGAAAGTACCCACCATTGTCCAGAGAGGCTGTGGAGACACCAGACCCTTCCTGTCCTGTTGGGGGTGGGGGTGGATGCATAGGCACTCAATAGTCCAGTCCATGCAGGCTGAAGGTCTGCTGTTGCCCAAAAAGGCTGTGGAAAGACCAGCCCCCTTCTTTCCTATTGGGGGGTTAGGGTGCATCACAAGTACCCACCAGACCAGGCCGTGTGGGCCAGAAGCACCTGCAGTTACCCAAAGAGGCTGGGCAAACACAGTCCGTCTCTTGTCCTATTGGGGATGGAGGTGGATCCATAGGTGCCAAACAGTCAGACTTGTGCACCCCAAAACGGTTGCCCTGAGAGGTTGAGGCAACACCAGCCCCCTCCTATCCTGTGGGGGGACAGAGGTGGAGATGGGCTCAAGGGCACTCAACAAATCTGTGAGGGCTGAAAACCCCTGCCATTGCCCAGAAAGGCTGAGGATACCCAGCTCCTCTCCTATTCTCTTGGGGTGCAGGGATGCAGCCCCAGTGTCTGACTATTCAGCCTCTGCCAGCAGAGAGCACTTGCAGTTGCCTGGAGAGCCAGGTCCTGCCCGCTTCCTCTCTGCTGGAGGTGGGGCTGGAGCCTAGGCTAGGGCTGCCCTCCGATCTTGGTGGAAAGAAGCCCGTCCCTAACTTCCCTGGATTTCAGTCAGCCAGGCTCTCCCTCATGCTGGGGGTGGAGTCAAGATGGCGGCCGCTGGACTCTTTCCCCCTTGGACAGGCTCAGCCCTTTAGCCAGCCGAGTCCACTACTCAGTAGCTGAGGTCAGTGGACATCTGTCTCTTCCCCCACCGTTTATGGGAAATGGAGCTTCCAACTCCAGCCATGGAACAGCTCCCGAGGTGGCTTGGGCCCCTAGAGTAGGGTGGGCGCCAGCCTCTGCGGCGTGGCTTGCAGCTTCCCAGGTGCGTGGTGCAGGTCCCCCAGCTTCCTCGCTGCTGGAGGTGGGACTGGGGTCTAGGCTAGACCTGCAATCCAGCCTGGGTGGAGAGGAGCTGGTCCTCACGAGCAGCGTGATTTTCAGTCAGCGCCGCTTCCCCTCGTGCCCGTTGGGAGTCAGAATGGCGGCCACCGGCCTCCCTCTGACCTGGACAGGCTCCAAGTTGAGTTGTTCCCAGGATTCCACTTCAGCCTGCTGGATCCACAAGTCAGCAGCTGAAGTCGGTGCCACACCATGCTTTCCTCTCGTTTTTATTGGGGGAGATGGAACTTCCAACTCCAACCACGAAACAGCTCCCGCGGCGGCGTGCATGCCACGGGCACCGACCCCCGTGTGTGGAGGGCTCCACTCACGATTCCTCTGTGTGGATGGGCATCTCCTCCTTCCACACTGTCAAGGATGTTGCAGGATACTCTTCTGGTCTCCCGGGTCCTCCTAAAGGTGCTTCAGGTAGCTCTGGGTGGCCACCACCTGCCCTGATTCAGGAGCTGCCTCCAGGAGCTCCTCACTCTGCCGCCATCTTGGCTCCACCCCCCAAAGGTTTGACTTTTTATGTAGCCTAGTTCAACACCTCAATGTTCTTTTTTTAATTTAAGGAGGTACCAGGGATTGAACCCAGGACCTTGCACATGGGAAGCAGGCACTCAACCACTGAGCTATATCTGCTCCCCTCAATTTTTTATTTTTAAAAAAATTTTATGGTTCATGCTTTTACTGTCATATCTAAGAACTTTTTGCCTACCCCAGGGTCATGAAATTTTCTCCTAAATTTTTTTTTTCCTACAAGTTTTATAGTTTTAGCCCTTACACTTAGATTTACATATAAGACAAGGGTCTAAGTTCATATCTTGCATATGGATATTCAGTTATCCCAGCACCATTTGTTGAAAAGGCTCTCCCCTCTCCCTTGTGGATTTTTGAAAATCAGTTGACCATAAATGCAGTGGTTGATTTCTGGATTCACAATTCTGTTCCTCTGATCTATAGGTCTATCCCGACACCAAATACCACACTGCCTTGATTACTGTAGCTTTGTAGTGAGTTTTGAAGTCAGTTAGTGTGAGTCTTCCAACTTTGTTCATTTTATCCCCTCCAAATTGCTTTGGCTATTCTAGGTCTTTCACATTTCCTTATATATTTTAGAATTAGTTTGTCGATTTCTATTAAAAAGCCTGCTGGGATTTTGATAGAGTTTGTGCTGAATCCATAGATCAAAGATTGGGAGCACTGTCATCTTAGCAATATTGAGGCCTCTAATCATAGACTATAGCTCCAAGTATTTAGATCTTCTTTAATTTATATCAGTAATATTTTGTAGTTTTCAGTGGACAAATCTTAGTGTTTTTGTTAAATTTATCCCATTATATATATATACATTTTTTTTGTCAGATATTTTATTTTTAAAGAAGCTTTAGATTACATAAATGTTATATAAAAAATATAGGGGGAGGGAAGCGGCTGTGGCTCAATCAGTTGGGCTCCCGTCTACCGTATGGGAGGCCCTGGGTTCGCGTCCCGGGGCCTCCTTGTGAAGGCAGGCTCGCCCGCAAGCGCCGAGGAGTGCCACCCGGCCCGCAAGCACCGCAGATTGAACAAGGTGACGCAAGAAAAAGGGAGACAAGCAAAAATACAGAAGAGCAGACAGCAAGCAAAAAAGCCACAAGGGGGGCATATAGGGGGATTCCCATGTACCTTCCCCGTCCCCTTTCCACACTTTCCCCCATTAACAACATCTTTCTTTAGTGTGGTACCTTTGTTACAATTGATGAACACAGATTGAAGCATTGCTGCTAACCATGGACTATAGTTTACATTCGAGTTTACACTTTGCCCTGCACAACTTTATAGGTTTTGACAAAATGTATAATGACCTGTATCCGTCATTGCAACGTCATGCAGAACAATTCCAATGCCCCCAAAATGTCCCATGTTACACCTATTATTCCCTCTCCTCTCAGAAACCCCAGTGGCCTCTGCCTTTATATCAATGATACAAGTTTTTCTATGGCTAGAATAAAAATAATTCTCTAATAGAATAACAGTAAGTCTACTTTAGTCCATTGTTCATGCCCCAACCTTGAGGATTTTGTATCCCATGATATTTTGTTCTTTTGGTGCTAGTTTAGTTTCCCAGCTGCTAACACAGATGCCATGCAGTGGGTTGGTTTAAGCAGTAGGAATTTGACTCAGAGTTTTGAAGCTAAGAGAAGTCCAAAACTGAGGTGTCGATAGGCGATGCTTTCTCTCTGCAGACTGCAGCGAGCTGGCACTGGCTCTGGCGATTAGGGCGTCTTGGCTTTTCTGTCACTTGGCAATACACGTGGTGGCCTCCTGGCTGCTCCCGTGGCTTTCTCCTCTGTGGCCTTCTTTTTATAGCCTCCAAAACTAAGATTAGGACCCATCCTGACTCATTTGGGCCACACCTTAAGGGAAGTAGCCCCAGAAGGTCCCATTTACAAGGGATTCATGCCCACAGGAACAGATTAAGATTAAGAATATGTTCTGTCTTTTTCTGGGGTACATAGTGCCAAGCCACCACAGTTATTGTGAATGGAACTGTTTTCTTATTTTCATTTTTGGGTGTTCATTGCTCGTTGTATAAAAATTGATTTTTGATTTGATCTTTTATATATTGATATTTTATCTTGTGGCCTTGTTATAGTCATTTATGGGTTCTGTAGTTTTTCTGTGGGTTCCTTATGATTTCTACATGCGTAGGATCACGTCACCTATGAATAAGGACACTTTTATTTCTTCCTTTCCTCCAGGACAATGATGAATAGAAATGCAAGACCTTGTTCCCAATGTTAGGGGAAAGTTTTCAGTATTTCAGCATGAAATATATTTATTTTAGCTGTAGGATTTTCATAAATGCCCTTTATCAGGATTAGGAAGAACTCTTCTACTCCTAATTGTTGAGGAATTTTCTCATGAATGGGTTTTGGATTTTGTTGAATGCTTTTTTTCTGCATCTGAGATCATCCTATTTTTTGGTCATTTATTCTATTAAAATGATGTATTACATTGATTTCGAGATATAGTTTGCATTCATGGTGTATATCTTTTTATATGCTGCTGAATTTGGTTTGCCAATATTTTGTAAAAGGCTTGCATCTACGTTCATGAGAGACACTGATCTGTAATTTTTATTTTCCCCCTGTAGTACCTTGGTCTGTTTGGTATCAGGATAGTATTGGCCTCAAAGAATGAGTTGGGAAGTGTTCTCTCCTCTTCTACTTTCTGAAAGAGTTTGTGGAGAAGGCAGTAGTTCTTCTGTAAACGTTTGATCGAGTTCACCAGTGAAGTCATCTGGGCCTGGCCTTTTCTTTGTTAGCAGATTTAAAATGAGTAATTCAAGTTATTTATTTGTTATAGGTCTATATTATTCTATTTCTTGTTGAACTAGTTTTGGTGGCTTGTGTTGGCATCAATTGCCCAGGACTGCCAAAACAACATACCACAGCTGGATGGCTTCAAACAACAGCAAGTTCTGTCTCCCGGTTTTGGAGGCTAAAAGAGGGCTGTTCCTCTCTGCAGCTACAGGGGCTCTTCCTTGCCTCCTCCTAGCGTCTGGTGGTCTGCCGGCAGTTTCTGGCCTTCCTTGGCCTGCGTCTCCACCCAGCCCTCTTCCTTCCCTGTCCCTTCTCCTCTTCTCCAGGCATAAAGGATTCCGGGTGCACCCTACTGCAGTATAACCTCATCTTTTTATTTTTATTTTTTATTTATTCCCCTCCCCCCTGCAGTTGTCTGCTCTCTGTGTCCATTTGCTGTGTGTTCTTCTGTGACCGTTTCTATCCTTATCAGCGGCACCGCGGAACCTGTGTTTCTTTTTGCTGTGTCATCTTGTTGTATCAGCTCTCCGTGTGTGCAGCGCCATTCCTGGGCAGGCTGCACTTTCTTTCATGCTGGGCGGCTCTCCTTACGGGTGCACTCCTTGCGCGTGGGGCTCCCCTACGCAGGGACACCCCTGCATGTCACGGCACTCCTTGTGCGCATCAGCACTGCACATGGGCCAGCTCCACACGGGTCAAGGAGGCCCAGGGTTTGAACCGCAGACCTCGCATGTGGTAGACGGACGCCCTAACCACTGGGCCAAGTCCGCTTCCCATGACCTCATCTTAATTTAACTAAGTCCAAGGGAGCAGCTGTGGCACGTGTGTTGAGTGCCTGCCTCCCACATACGAGGTCCTAGGTTCAATTCCTGGCCCCGATACCTCAAAAACAAATTTTTTTTTTTAGCCAAGTCTATCTGCAATGGCCCTATTTCAAATAAGGTCCCATTCTGAGGTACTGGGGGTCAGGGCTTCAGTGTCTCTTTTTTCTGAGGGGCACAATTCAACCTGGGAAGTATATTTCAAGGAATTTATCCGCTTCATCTGGCTTTTTAAATTTATGGGCATAAGGTTGCTCATAATAGTCCCTTATTCTCTTTATGGTCAGCAGTGGTATCCCACTTAATTCCTAATTTTTGTAATTTGTGCCTGAACTCTTACTATTTTCTTGGTCAGTCTAACAAAAGGCTTGTCAATTGTGTTGATCCTATTAAAGATCATTTTTTGTTTTATTTAAGATTTATTTATTTCTCCCCATCCCCTTGTTGTTTGCACTTGTTGGATCTGTTTGTCTTCCTTGTTTCTTTTTTTCAGGAGGCACCGGGAGTCAAACCTGGAACCTCTGAGGTGGGAGGGAGATGCCTAATCGCTTGAGGCGCCTCCCCTCCCTGTTTGGTTGTGTCTCTCACCGTCTTTCCTCCCTGCATCTCTTGTTGCATCATCTTGTTGCCTCGGCTTGCCGTCTTTAGGAGGCACCGGGAACCTCTACTCCCTGCTTTGTTGTGTCTCTCATTATGCTTTCTCCTCGTGTCTCTTGTGTGTCAGCGTGCTGCACCTGCCCGTCATGCCAGCTCGCTGTCGTCTTTAGGAGGCACCGGGATCTGAACCAGCAACCTCCCATGTGGTAGGTGGGAGCCCAGTCGCCTGAGCCACATCTGCTTCCCGAAGATCTACTTGTTGGCTTCATTTATTTTCTCTATTGTTTTGCTGGTGTCTATTTCAGTGATTTCCTCTCTATTGGTCCTATCCTTCTGCTTGATGGGAGTACAGTTTGCTCTTCATTTCTTAAGATAGCAGCCTAGGTAACGGATTCGAGGCCTTTCTTCTCTCTGATGTGGTCTGTAGTGCTGTACGCTTCCCTCTAAGCCCGTAGTTCGAGTTCACTCCATCTGGGATCGAGCTGGGAGACTTGACGTCTCTGTGACTCAGTGTCCCCCTGGAAGGGGGACCGGCGTAGCCACCCTAGGAAACATTTAGCGTGTCGCCCGCTGCCGGCTCCATCATAGCTAACCTCCGGGCCCGTCTCCTCTCCCACAGTGCGTGTACGGCGGCGTGCTGAGAGGCACGGGCAGGCAGGCCTTCGGCGCCATCGTCAACGCCGTCGTGTACTATGTCGTCGGCCTCCCCCTGGGCAGCGTCCTGACCTTCGTGGCCCGAATGAGGATCAACGGTACGAGGCGTGAGGAGGCCGCGGGGAGGGCCCGGGGTGGGCGGCGGCCGCTCTGCCCACGGCCTCTGTCCTCCCCAGGCCTCTGGCTGGGCATGCTGACCAGTAGCCTCCTGGCGGCCGTCACCCTCGTGGTCTACACCGCCCACATCGACTGGAAACTGGCTGCCGAGCAGGTGAGGGGGTCGGCGGCCCTGAGCCTGCCGCTGGGGTGGGCCGGGGGGCAGGAGCACCGGAGGGGCCACCCGAGCCTCCGCACCTGCTCCTGTCATTCTCACGGGACCCCGGAGTGCACCATGCAAGAGGCACACGCTGCAGGTACAGGAGAAGCACAGACCAAAGACCTTGCCCGGAGCTCTACCTGCTGGAAAGCAAACAAAGGCGGAGAGCTCCCGCCAGCCTGAGGAGCTCCGAGGGCGTGTCTTGACTTTGGAAGAGGTGATGGAGGCACCTTTTTAAGGGAGGCCCGGGGGATTGAACCCGGGACCTCGCACGTGGGAAGCAGGCGCTCAGCCACCAAGCCACAGCCGCTCCCCTCGGGTGAACTTTTTAATTTTTACTGTGTTTTCTTTTCTTTTTTCTTTTGTGTATTTTCTTTTTCTTTTTCAGTTTCCTAGCTTTTTTTTTTTCTTCCCCCTTCTTTTTTCTTTTGTTTCTGTTTATTATTTTTCAGGCGAACTCTTTTTAAGCAGAGCAAGAGGCCGTTTGCTTTTTCGCCACAGTCAAGGCACAGCTCGGCCTGAAGGGTGTTCTCTTAGAGACCCCGCGTCCTAGCAGGGACGGTCGTGCGCAATTTTTCGGCAGGAGGATCAGGTCCCCGGGCTCCTCGGAAGCCCTGGGCGCCGACGAGCTCGCGCCCCCGAGCGGGGGGCGTCCCCAGGCGGGGGAGAGGCGAGGCGGGCGCGGGAGGGCGCGGGCCCACCCGGCGGCTCTCTCCCCGCAGGCGCAGGAGCACGCGGGCCTGCAGCCACCGCGGGCGCAGCGCGGAGCCCCCGGAGCGGGCCACGGCGGGGCGGGCGCAGCCTCAGGTAACGTCGTCCCTGCGCGGACACCCGGCCCCCGGTCCCCCGCCCCCGGTCCCCCGCCCCCGGCCCCCGGCCCCCGGCCCCCGGCCCCCGGCCCCCGCCCCCGGCCCCCGGCCCCCGCCCCCGGCCCCCAGCTGTTCTCCCCGGGGAGAGCCGCGCGAGCCGGCAGAGGGCGCTAGGCCTGCCCTGCGCAGGCGCGCTGGCGCCGGGGCTGCGCCGAGGCCTGGGCGTCCCCGGCCCGGCGAGGCGGGTGAGGCGCCTTCCTGCCCTCGGGCGGGAGTCCCGGCCGCGGGGTGCCAGAGAGCCGGGCGGGGGGCCGGGCTCGGGAGCCCCACGAGGCCTCCTCCCCCGCCGGGAGGCCGCGCCCCGACCTCCGGGCGCCGGGCTGGAGACGCCGCCTGGTCTCGGCGGGGCCTTCCTTCTAGAAGCGCCCCCCTGCCGGGGGCACGCGCGCGCCGGCTCGGAGGGCAGCTGCGCCCGCCGACGGCTCGGCAGGCTCACAGGTCATCGCTCAGCGGCTCCATCGGGCCTGGGCTTCTCCTTGGTCCGTGCGAGACAACGGGAGGGGCTTAGCCTGGTGCGCTCTGGCCACGCGCCCTCCACGAAGCGCTCGCTATGCGCTTCTGAAGCCACGCGCGCGGAAGTCAAGAGTCGTGTCCCGTGTCACCCCCGGGGCAGCTCGGAGAGAAGCCAGCCTGTGTCCCGGCTTAGCTGTACACGCTCTCTCCGCATCAAGGCGCAGTCTGAGGTGCTCTCCCACCTGCTTCCACCTGTCCTGCTGGTAAAGCAGGAAAGCCTGGCATATATCTATGGCACAGGTCTTTTCTTTGTGCAGGTCTTTTCTTTCTATGGCGCAGGGGTTCATTAGCCATTCCTGGAGGGTACCAGAGAGGAGCCAGGCGGCGAACTGAGGCTTTCCCATGCCAAGGCCGAAGCTCTCCCCCCGCTGTCCCCGGCCCTCCCTGAGTTTGTCCCCATTTGCCCCTGCAGTGGCGACGAGCAGCGCGGCTGGCATCGTCCTGACCACGTACTCGAGGCCGGGCTGGCCGGCGGACAGCTTCAGGGCTCCGGAGGCTGCCCTCGCCCTCTCGGCCCCCGACCGTCCCCTGTCGGCGAAACAGCTGGCCCTCCGCCGCGGCGCTGCCCTGGGGGCCGCGGTGGCCGTGCTCGTGGCGGGGCTGGCCGTCAGGGTCCTGGCCAGCGGGCATTAGCAAAGGAGCGTGGAGGCCGAAGGGTGGCCGAGGGGGCCGCCCCCACCCAGCACCCAGGCCGGCCCGACGAAAGCCCTGCCGGGCTCCGGCGCAGGTGGGCGCTCTGGACCACTCCTGAAGAGACAGCTTGGTGGAGCAGGTGGAGCCCAGTGGTTGAGCGCCTGCTTCCCACCTCCGAGGTCCTGGGTTCAATCCCTGGTACCTCCTAAAAAAAAACTTCGGCGGGAACGTGCGGTGAGGGCCCTCAGTTGCGTGGACCCGCAGTTCTGTCACGGTCAGGTTGCTTTAGTCCTCTCTCGACTTGGCCCTTCGGAGGACCTCAGCCGGGTGGGAGAGTGCGAATCCTGGGGCTGTTGCTATTATTCTATAATGTAAATAGCTTCAAGATTTCAGATCAAAATAAAATGGCAAAAATCAGTGTTGTGGAAGTCACACATTTCCTGGGCAGTCTGCAGCCCAGGACTGTTCTTGGAGCCTTTGGGAAGCTCTGGAATGGGGCCCCTGGGCCCTGTGGAAGCAACCAGCCCCCCCTCCCCGTGATCTAGGTGCCGTGACATGGGTGCAGCAGGCAGGCAGCTGTCCACGCACCGTCAGCCTCCCTCCAGGTCTCGTGCCACCAGCACGACACATACTTGTTTTTTACCCCACTTCTTCTCCCTTACCCTAGGTGGATGATAGACACAAGGACAGCAAGCACCAGATCGTTTTGCCACGTGGCCTCGGGATGGGATTAAACGCTGATGTCCTAGGGAGCTTTTCTTTGGGGCCCGGGATGAGTTAATCTGCTAAGGCTTGATGAGGGGGCAGGCTACGCGCTGCCCCCCAGAGCAGAGGGCAGTCTAGCTGTCATTGCTATGGTCTCCAGCCAGCAACACATTCACAAATGAAAGCTGTCTCCCGAGGCCAGCAGGGAAGGGTGAGAGCGTAAACCCGTTTTGAAGGCTGCACGTGCTACGAACCCGGCTACCTGCCATCTTCCGTGGCCGTGGCAGTGTCCCAGGTCTGTCACCCAGGAAGGTGGAAACATATATCCTTGCCCACGATACCACACAAAAGAACGAGGTCCGCAGGATGGAAAAGGGCCTGTTGGAGCAATGCTGTGCTCCATGTCACCGTTTCCCCAAGTGTCCCAAGGGGAAGCTGGTGTTGTGGACGGTTACCAGGTTCTGAGGACACGGAGGGCTGGGGACAAAGAAGTTTGGGAAGCAACACAAGCCAGAGGTTCTATAGTACTTGGATCCCTCTGGATTCCTATTTGCCTTACAATTCCCTGGTTTGTAGGATGGGCCATGGGACTGTTTTTTGGTGTAAAAAACCTGGTGGGATGAGTGTCCTGTGAATATACTTTCAGAAATACTTGTTTTAGATCAACAAATGGAGGTAGGAGGATACAGATGAAAAACCATATTTACTTTAAAAAAAAAACAACCCACAAATAAAGTAAAGCTTGAGAAAATCTTCTTGGCTAAGGAGTTAAAGTGGGAAAGCATGACTTAAAAGTTGACAAACGCCACCTTTGATGAAAAAGGGCAAAAATGGACTTACAATTGGAGAAAATTTATGATCAAAGATTTGTCTCGAGCAGGGCATATCTGAGGTTCCACCCTAAGAGTGCTATTAAAACTCGTGCCAGCTTTATCAAACATAACGTCTTTATTTGGAAGCAGAATATACCAGTAGCTAAGCCAGTAATTTAGTTTAAGTAGAAATTATACAATTCAATATACTAAAGGAAATTTTCATATTGAAATTTTAAGATATTTGAGTGGTGGTTTATTTTGACCCACAGTTTTAGCAACCTTTCCCTAACCCGGGCTAGTGATTAGATAGATCCTGACATTCCAAATTACAGATAAAGGCGAGCATAGCATAGTCCAGGCAGCGGATGGAAGAGATTCGTTCAGCAAAGGTGAGTGTACATTCGATAAAGTGAATCGCCTTCTCTCATCCAGGGGTCGGGTCTCTTTTCGAATGCTGAGAGGGGTGGGAGGGAAGGCCCCTGCTCTAGTGCGTTCCCCATGTGATGAAGGGCCCCAGGTCTGGCCACGTAAGGCTCTGAGGAGAGTAATTTCTCCCTCGTTTCTTAGGAGTTCCTCTGACTCCATGTCTGCAGACCCCACCTCTGTGTTCTCCATCCCCTTCAGTAGGGCCAACTGCCAGGATGGATAGTTATTCTCCACAGTTCTCCAAGTCATCCACCGTCTGCCCCAGGGGGCTCTGAAACCCTAACTCTGGAATATTCAAAGCCTCTTTTCTGTGACAGGAAGTGGTTGCCGGCCTTAAGTTCTGTAGGTTGAATTTATTCAGAAAGGAATCTATCTGAAGTCTTCAAAAGTAAAATTTCCTTATATTGTGTTACAGGAAAAAAAAAACCAAAAAACAAACCCAGAAGTTTATTCTTGCAGATCCACTTACTTGCAAGTCTAGGGTCCTGAGAGACTACTTTTAGAAGTATTTACTTATAGCCTTTTAAAAAATGCCAGTTTTTACACTTCAAGGCCATCAGAATGACCGCTGACACTGGTATGAAATCAGCCCGTCTTCTAGGAAGCCTCGGGATTTACAGGATGCTTTGGGTGACGTCAGCCACCAGAAGCATCTGTGGACAAACCGCCACAAAGCAAACAGCGCGGGATGGCGCCTGGGAGAGGAAGGATGAGGGCTGCTGGCCCAGGGCACGTCCGCGCCGAGGGCCGCCCCTGCAGGGCAGGTCCTCAGGCCCCGGCACCCTGTTCTGGGCTTCCGACCGCCACGGGAGCTGGGGAGCCCCGCCTTCGCCCCTCGGGCCTGCTGGAAGCCCTAGCGGCACCCAGCAAACCAGCCGCCAGGCCTGCCCAGGCGCCTCCCGGAACGACAGCGGCCGGGGCAAGCTGGTAGAAACGGTGGGCGGCCAGGACTGTGGGGCCTAATCACAGGATGTGCACTTATTTATCTTACTGTTTTTAGTAGGGATTTGAAATCATTGGTTCATCAACCATTTAAAGGATGAGATAATTCAGGAGAGGCAACGAGGAGGTTGAGCAGAATCCTTCTTCAGTAGTAGCCAACCTAGAGAGGGAAGAAAGGATCCGGGTTATTCTGCTGGTTTACAAACCTGCCCAACCAGCCCTGGAGCTCAGAACTGAGACTCTAACAGTACCTCCCGTCCTAAGAAACTTAAATGCATTTTATAAACTATCCCTCAGAAATACGTGAGGTTTGGGCTGAAGAGAAAGGGCTATAGCTTCCCTCAACAGTAATGACAAAATAGTGATGATGGGGGCAGTGGTCTGTCCAATATCAGTGAGACAATGATCAGAGTAGAGAGAGGAGGTAAAAATTCATTTACTCTCCTAGCACTGAAACTAGGAAGTTGAAGTCTCTCCATGAAATTTGAAAACTGATAAGCAATTTTGTTTCTAACCTTTAAAAGTAGTATTGGATTTCATCTGTATTTATTGAGGCTAAAAAAGTGCAGCTGTAACCCCGAAGTTCAAATGTCAGGTTCAATTTTCAAAGGCCCAAAGACATGAATCAACTTTAACTTAACTTTTTATGTTTTTATATGCCACAACTTTTTTTTTTTTTTAAACCCATTCCCTGTACAATGTTTTCTGTAGCTTCTATTAAGCTTTATTGGAAATTCGCTTTGGGTACATACATTAAAAGAAATATATGCATATAAAATAAGCTTTTCCAAACTCCTCCCCAGTCTGTTTATGTATGTTCCCTTTAGCCAACCACTGCTTGAACTTTCCATTTTAAAATGTTCCAACTCCATTCTAATTCTAGTAGAGAATTAATGAAAGTGAAATCCAAGTATGGCAAAATAACTACGAGTTACAGAAAGCAATTTCAGAAAAATGTAAGTTCAGAAATGTTTACAATTATAGTAAAAATGCCTCAGAGATATACAGTATAGGCTCAGTCATTTATTTAAAATAAAAGGTGATTTGCTAAAAGGTGGATAAAAACTCAGCAAGAGCAGAGAAGCAGCAAAGAGGAAAAGGAAACCAAACCATTGTCGAGTCCGGGACTGAACCCCTCAACCAGCACCAAGTAGGACATGGGCAACTGTAACCAGACGGCCAGAGCTGGAGGTGGCCGGGGGATCCCCAGGGCCTCCTCCCTCTTCCACAGCGCGCCAGCCGCCAGCCGCGGCCAAGGGAGGCGCGGGAAAGGCCCTGCCCAAGGCCCGGAGTCAGGGTGGAAGCGGGGGTCCGAGCCACATTTCCAGTCCCCCCAAGAAGGTTCTGTACACTGCTGCTTCTCTCGACCTGACAGAAAGACCCGCCTGCTGCGCCTCTCAGGACCGCGGGCCAGGCTGCCCGGCCATCGATGAGGAGCCTCCCGGGGACAGGGCAAGCCCGGGGGACACAGACTCAACCCGGGCCCCCGGGGCTTCCTTGAGGCTGAGAGATCCGATCCCAGCCAGGAGGATGTTTGTCAGGTGGGGCGACCCATGTCTTGGCAAAAGAGCAAGAAACCAGAGAGGGCCCAGGAACCCAAGCCGGACGCGGCCCACACGCCCAGCCCCAGCATGACGCAGCCTCACGAGCAGAAGAGCCCTGGAGTGCACCAGACACCCGCTCTGCTTCACTCTTGGCCGCCAGGAATTCCAAAACCAAACGTTTAAAATTACGTCAAGAAAAGCTGAAACAAGCATACAAAACAGACCCAGGGGTTTTCAGAAGATTCTCAAATTGTGTACAAGGAAGAGAAACACAGAGATCAGTGTCCTTTCAAAGGGCAACTCTAGGCTGGAATTAGCGCAGTTCTTGCGGGCGGGAGGAGCGGGGAGAGGACCGGGCCCCCGGGCTGTTCTTTCTCTAGAAATGGCTTAGGCTTCACCAGCCCCAGCTCCGCCCCTGCCTCCAGACACTTAGATTTCCCGCAACTCACAGCCCCCATCTCTTACAATCTGTGAAGAAGCTGAGTTTTAACCCTGACACTCTGGGTTAAACCCCAGAAGGCCTGAAGTTAAACCTTCTCTTCTCATTAACCCCTAGCCTCCAACTGGAGAAGGACAAACAATTGAAAGAAACCATCCTTGGCCCACATCACACAGAAGAAAACAAGGATTCCTACCTCACTGACAGACAGCTGGGTTCCTCACTGTTTACTGGACCAACGCAGTCTGTGAACTACCAGAAAAACCAACAGGGCCTTTCTCTTCAGCACAGCTTGGTATTTCTGAGAAAACCCAAATGATTTCAAATGCAACTGAGATCTCCCAACTCCATCAAAACTGTAACATTCTTGTTTTAAACAAAACGCAGATATAAGCACAGCGATTTCCACCAGACGCTTGGTCCTTGCCCCTCTCTGCTGACGTTGTCGATGTTTTCGACATCATTTCCCCAGGCAGCTGGCGGAGACTCCTCCCCCTTTCCCCATTCTAGAACGTCTTCACTCTCAAGGTCACGAGTTTCCTCCTCCACCCCAAGGACACAAACTCCGCCGTGGGAAGGCCGCTGCCGTGGGCCTCTCTGTAGGCCCGCCTCTGTAATAAGTAGGACCCAGAGACCAACGACTGGTCAGCAGCTCGGGAGGGAAACTGCTCTAGCCTAACGAGGATCTCCCTCACCAAAGCTGCTTCGCGGCCACTGCGCTCTCCGCCACGGGATGCTCTCTTCCATCTCCGTGGCATGCCAATCTCAGGCGCATGCAAGAACAAAACTGAACTGCAAATGAAAGACCAACAGAAAAAGGATTGGAGGGTTGGTTGAAGCTCAGGATTTTGCAGGCATGTTCTACAGAGGCTGGCCAACTTTTCCTGAAACTATTTTATGCTTTGGGGGTCACAGACCCTCGTTGCGACTCTCTGATTCTGCTGTCATAGCACAAAAGCAGCAGTGGACAGTAAGGTAACAAAATGGGTGTGGCTGGGTTCCCACAAACCTGCACTTGTTAGGCCAGGTAGCTTGTCTTCAGGCTGTAGTGCAGACCCTGTCTTAACTGTGAAAGGTGATATGAGAGATGCAGTGTCTTTCTAAAACTACAAGAGCTACTAAGATAGAAAAGAAATGCATTTGGGCAGGAACAGGAAGATGGACCAATGAGTGACAAACAGAGACTCACCTTGACCAGCGCGGCTGCCACGACGCCCAGGAGAGTGAGTAACAGGAGACCCAGCTTTCCTTTGTTGACTGGTTTCAAGATGAAAAATTTTGCCCAATCCACTTTTGACTGGCTGTTCGGAGGATATCTGAGTTTGTTAGCACCTTCTCCCTTTAAACTTTTTATTAAACAGGCACGTCGATGAGAAAAAGTATCAAAACTATGTTTTCCATGATAAGCCCCCATCCCACTGGAACCTGAAAAAGAACAGACAAGAGGAGCTTCACTGAGGGAGGGCACAGCGAGCCCCAACACTGCCTAAGGAAACCCACACGTGCTGCTCTTTGCTGCCCCATTTACGGTCTCCGCCAGGGGAAGAAGCGTTCCCGGCATAGGACACTGGCCAAGAGGAGGGCAGGTGTTGGTAGCTCTTCTAGGGTAACTGCTCTCATTTGTGCCAGAGACTGGGCTGAGCTTAAAATGATTTAATTCTCTGCTTGAATTCTCACCACAACATCAGTGACTAACGTATTACCGCCTCCATTTCCAGAGAGGAAAAAGAAGTCTAGAGGGGTCAAGTAATCTGCTCTAGGTTGCACAGTGGGTAAGTGGCAAAAGAAAGGGAACCCAGCTCAGTCTGACTCTAAATGCTAGGTGATGCTCTTCAACTGTCAGGCCACCTGCTTCCTTCAAGCGCCTAGAAAATAACAAAGGCCTGGGTGAGAGGGCCATGCAAAATACTGCACTGGTTATAGACGTGAGTTCTACAGGCAGAAGGCTTGAGTGCAGAGCCTGGCTTTCCGGCGTACTTGCTATCTCTAAAACCCAGGTATTCAACCAGAGTGCTTGGCATATAATAAGCACATACTAAACACTAGCTAAGAAGTTAACTGTATAAAGCTACAGTAATTAATACTGTGTTCTTGGCCTGGGGGAGGGAAACACAGAAAGACAGAGAACACTCTAAGAATGACATGCTTTTGAGCAGAGTATATGGTAAGAGTAACACTTCCATACTGAAAAAAAAGATGATTTTCCAAAGAATTGTGCCAGCTTAGTTCATTTATTCTTTGGTTTTTTTTTAAAAAAAGGGTAGACCATGTAATATTCCCAAAGAAACGTTTCTCCACGGTTAAATGTGCAACACAAAACCATTTGAGAATTTAAAGAAAATGCAGATGAATATTTATATAATGTGGATGGAAGGAAGACTTTTCTAAGCCTAACTCCCACATCTGAAACCATAAAGCAAAAGGTTTCATGGCCTTGATTATGTGTTTCAAATCATTGGCAAAAAAGCCAATTCCAATCTGGAAATAAATATTGGCTATGACCAAAGATTAAGTTTCTGACTTATAAAGAGGGTACTTACAGTAAAAACATCAAGCAATAGAAAGTTCATTAGAGAACTAACCAAAGCAAGTTCGAGCCCTCTGGTACTCAGAGGAGTACAAGTTAAAACGAGACATGGTTTTTGCCTATCAATGACAGAAATATCCAGGGTTGTGAAGGCAAGGAAACTGGCAATCGTTTATATACTTGTACTGGTGGAAAAATAAGAGGAACAACTTGGTAGGGAAATGTGGCAATATGTATCAAAAGCCTTATAGATAAGCTTTTTTTTTTTTTTTTAAGGAAGTACCAGCGATTAAACTCAGGACCTTGTACATGGGAAGCAGGTACTCAACCACTGAGCTATAATCTGCTACCCAAGAGAGGCATTTTTAAAGAAAAATCTCAACTATCTACTGAAATGTCAATAATGGCTATCCCTGGGAGGTTACTACATTTTCCCTTAAAACTCTCTGTAGCTTTTTTTCTTTGTGGGTTTTTTTTTTTTTGCCATTGTCTATATTGTAGAATTAGAAGAAAAAAAGCACTTCATTTTGAAAAAATGGAAAAGTCCTTTTAATATAGTGATTATATTTCTATAGATTTTTCCTAAGGAAATAGATTATACAAAGATATGTTCTATAAATTATACCAAAAAAAAAATGAAGCCATAAAAATCTAATAATGGGAATTGGTCAAGTCAATCCACTACATATCGATGAGGGAAGAATATACAGCCATTAAAATCCTCTGATGTGTTTCTAAAAAAAGTATTATGTTAAATACTATGTACTTTTTGCATTGTCCAGACTCCTTTTTCCATTGTATGTGAAATTTTAATAATGGTTGCACAGAGGCTGAGTTCTTAAATATATATATATATATTAAACTCTGGTGTGGAAGCACCTGGCATGAGAAAATCTTCAGGCTGTACTCAGGGTAGAAAACAACAGACAAGAGAATACCATTTTTGAATAAAATACATATGTGTTTATATGTGTGTGCAAATATATGCAAGGGAAAAATTTTTAGGGACATGAACCAGAAGTTTTCTTAAATAGTGGGATTACAGGTAATTAAAATTTTTTTCTGTGGACTCTTCTATTTTTTCCAAGTTTTATAAAAAAATAAAATAAAATAAAAATAAAAGCAGGTCTTCCCTTTGCTTAGGGAGAAAAAAAGTTTTTTGTTTTTGGTTTTTTTAGGAGGTATCAAGGGATAGAACCCAGGACGTCACACATGGGAAGCTGGTGCTCGAACCACGTGAGCTGTATCTGCTCCCGGCCAAAAGTCTTTTAAAGAGGGTGTGGTAAATGATGTGAAATGCTCCCTGGTCAAGTGAAGGTAAGGCCTGAAACCAAGTCGCCGGGTTTGCAATTAGGAGGCGACTGGTGACTCAGGCCGAGAGCACTGACCGCGTCGTGGCAGGAGCCCAGAAGCCAGGGTTCAGGGGACTAAGGTGAGGAACCAGGGACAACAGAGTCCCATGCAATCCTCTAAGATTTTGGGCAGTAAAACTCCAGCTACGGTGCCAGAAAGCATTTTCTCACGTGTTCTCCCCCAACCTCTCTCGACACACGTGTTCAATCTGTTGGCAAGTCCTGCTGCTTGACCTAGAAAAACGCCCGCTCCTTCCCACCAGCTCCGCCGCCGCCACCCTGCTCCAAGCGGCCATCAGCTCTGGTCTGGCTCCTGCAATTCCCACTGGCTTGGTCTCTCTCCCCCTGCACCTCTGGCCAGTCCTCGCGTGTGCCGGGCTCTGTGCTGGGTGCTAGCAACTGCGGGAAGCCAGCCAGGGTTTCTTGGCCTTGGAACAAGGCTGCTTTAATCTAAGAACAGGAACTGTGCCATTGCGAGGAGAGCGGGGTGCTGCCTGACTGGGGCCATTCCATTCCCATGGGGGAATTTATTATGTGATTACAAAGGAGGAAATAAAGCATGAGCGTTAGAAAGCATCAGCTTTCATAGTCTGCCTTAAGTTAAGAGAACTTTCACACATTTATTAGTTTGATGTATCTCTATTAGATAACGGAGAAGCCTACTGCCCAGAACCCAAATGAGAAAGCACCTGCCACAGGGCGTCATCACTGCCAATCATGTCAAGTATAAAAGAGGGGCTGGAGACCCAGCCGTGTCCCCAGAGCTTCCGTGAGAAAGGTTTCCTTTCTGCCCCCCTCCCTGGGACACGGGGGTCTCCTGTTCTACTCGTATTGTGAAAGCAAATCAAGGAAGGAGCAGCTCCTCCCAGCAGAGGGCTGGGGTGAAAAGTGGTCACTACTCAACACCGCCGGGAGGAGAAGATACAGAGACACTGGGCGGCTGTCTGGGCCCGGGCGTTCGGAACCCTTCATTTGCTGCCTCGTTTAAACAGAGAGGCAGTGATTGGACGGATTGATTAACTAGAGACCCACTCGCTGGCCAAAAATTCCTCTAAATCTGGGAGAAAGACGAACGAGCAAACCAAGCAAAGGGACAAAATGATCACAGACGGTGGCGAGTGCTGCAAAGGAAGTACGCACCCTGGAAAGGGGACAGAGGTGGACCCCGTGAGGGGGAGAGACGACTTTTGACTGGGTGGTCGTGGGGGTGGCGTCTTCGGGGGCAGGACTGTGGGGCGTGGGGCCGCGGCGTCGCCGGCCTGGGCACACGGACCTCGGAATGCTGGGGCTTTGGAGATCCTTGCCACGGGGCAGGGGGACAGTCAGACTCACCCACTCCTCCGAAGGGCAAGGAGCTGAGCGTGAAGTGCATGATGACGTCGTTGCCGGTGACACCGCCGCTGGATGTTTCGTCAATCACCCGTTTGATCAGCTGGGCGAGAAAACAAAGGCTAGTGGGCTGGTAACGCCCGTGACCTGGGGTGCCCTGGCAGCTCCTAGGACTTGGTTGCGTGCTCCAGCAGGGGTCCCCGAGCCTGGGGGCCCCGCATCTAACCCGGCATAGTAAGTGTGTAAGTAAATCGACCTGATCAGCCACCTAAGCTGCGGTTCAGTTTAGCCAACGGGGTGAACTGCATCTCACTGCTCCGAGGTACAGCTCGGACGCCAGGTGAGGTGGCCCTGAACCTCTGGGCCTTTTTTTTTTGTTTCAAAGATTTATTTTTTATTTATTTACCGCCCCCCCCCCCCCGCCTTGCAGCTTGCTTGCTGTCTGCTCTCTGTGTCCATTCGCTGTACATTCTGTGTCTGCTTGTCTCCCTTTATTGTGTCATCTTGCTGTGCGGGCCGGCAGCTCTCGCGAGCCATCGGCTCTATGTGGGAGAGCCTGCCCTCACAAGGAGGCCCTGGGACCCGAACCCGGGGCCTCCCACATGGTAGACGGGGGCCTAATCGGTTGAGCCACAGCCGCTTCCCGCTCTGGGCCTTTCTGCTCAATCACTACCTGGGTTTTTCAAGCCAGGACAGCTGTCAAAGGCTTGTTACTGCAGGCAGTTCAGGCTCGATTCCAACTTTTAAAAAACTGTTAATGTCTTCTGCATCTCCATTCTAAAGCACTTGAGGGGCAGACATTATTTAGAGTTCATGAGATGGTAAAAAAAATTGGGGATTTCAGATTCAGCATCCTGTTTTGGGAGAGATAAATGGTTGGTCTAAGACCCAAACAGGCACAGTCACACGGGTCAACGCTTGTAAACGTCATTTCACCTGGGTGTGGGCAAACGCCTGGGAACCCGTCAGAGCTAGCCGGGTATGGGCTGCCGTCACCTCGGGGGACCCCGCTGCTCTGGCTGTGCCCTGGCTTTAGGCCTCAGGGTCCCCACGCACCGTGCTGTCTATATGCTGTTTAAGTGCCGCACCCTTGTTTGGCTAAGACCCCACTGTCTGTGGAGCCCTGCACACTTGGGTCCCTTCACCTATCTAGTTTTCTGGATCTCGGGGCACCTTGAGCTCCAGGAGCTGTCCTGTAACCATCAGCTCTCCAGAAAACATCTGTCTGAGGACTCCTCAGACCTTGACGGGCTCCGGGCTCTCCTCACCCACCAGGAGGCCACCCGAGCGGCTGCCAGCACCCGAGCCGTGAACGGGCGGGACGCGCAAAGATCGGCCAAGTCGTTCAGCCCGAGGGTGCCGTGATTCCACCACGCTAACAGCAAAGGGAACTTAACTTGAGAAACGGAGGTAGGTTCAAGGTAACACGATCATTTCCACGACGGTGCCACAGACCTGGGTCCCACACAGCCCCAGCAGAGCGTCTCCTCCGCAGGAGGGCCCTGCGGCCTGGTGTCAGAAAAGCACCTCATAACTTACAAAATCGTGTGGGACAGAGTTTAGGCTATAACAGAAACTATACTCCATGCTCAGTGGCAAGGCTCCAAAATCTGTTCATCAGTTGTAACAAATGTACCACACTAACGAAGGCTGTAGTTAACGTGGGAAAGTGTGGGAGGCGTAGGGAGCGGGGCATGTGGGAATCCCCTACATTCCCTATGTAACATCCATGTAATCTAAGTATCTTTAAAAGAAATTTTTTTTAAGTATATTAAAATAAAAAAAGGAAAGGAAAAATCCTTGCACACCTGAGATAAAACATGCACACACAAAAGCAAAGCATCTGAGGCTTGAACTTGTAAGTCTACCAATTATAAAGGAAGATGTCTGTGAATCAGAAACGCCACGCCCGGCGCCCCTGGAGACTCAGCTCTAAGCCCAGGCAGTGCGGAGGTGGGTGTGGCTGACAGTCATCTCCTCACCTACGACTCCAGCCTCACTTGGCAAGATCTGCTATTACGCAAGTAAAAACAGCATTTCCTTCATCGCCAAGAAGGAGCAGGGTTTAGGACAGGGCAGCTTATGGCAGTGCCCTGTTCTCCGTAGAGCTTACCTTATTGTTATGGGAGAATATATAGAAAGCCAGGGGCTTTTCGCGCTCATTTACGAACTGTATGGCTTCATCTACGTTTTTCACAGGCACTATTGGAAGAATTGGTCCAAAAATTTCTTCTTGCATCACCTTGGCTTCAGGATCGACGTCGGTAAGTATAGTCGGGGCTGACGGGGAAATAAAACCAAAGTGCTCAAGTAGGAGATAAAAATGCAAAGCTCCCACCTTGTGTTGGTTTTACTGGGCCATCTATCTATCCCTTGCCCTCCCACCCAAGGCCCATCTACTGAACAAAACGCCTGAATTATGTGCACGACCCTGTGCAAACACTAAATGCCTCCAGGCAGCAGGGCTGGTGCCAAGCAGGAGCGGGGGACAGATGGGCACGTGACCCTCTGTACCTTCCCTGCTCACTCCCGTGGACAGGTCTGCCTGGGTGCAGAGACAGCACCTCTGTGCGCCAAACGGACACTGTTCCTTCAGCACACAGGTGCTGTCACGTGTCCACCTCGCTGACTTTTACTGCAACTGTCAGATGCTGAGGGCATTTCCCAGATTAAGAAAACGCACTCAGACAGTCCCAAATCCCTAAGCCTTGGCTCGGCGTTCCCTCTTCTACAGGGAAGGGGTGAGGGAGAGAGCAGAACGGCTGCTGAAGCAGCTCTGCCGCGAGTCACAAGCCTCCCAGTCGCTGGAAATCCCCAACGGCCGTGCTCAGGAAGACCCTGTACACAAACCAAGGAGAACTAGAAGAGAAGACAGCTGACGGCGGCGAATGAATGTGCTCCTCCCTGCCCAGCTTCCTCCTCGGTCTCCAGGGCAGTGTGGCAGAGGAGGGCTCTTTCCAGCACTGCACTGTGGGGAGGAGCTGCCACCCCGGGTCTGCCCCCCCTTCTTAGGGCCTGCCTGGAGAGGAGCTCGGGTAAGGTGACCCTGCTTCCCGGTCAGGGGAAAGTCCTAACTGGCCCAAGCTAACCACAGAGGCCCTTTCCTTGGGCCATCGTGGGTATGTGGCCTGATTCTGGCCAATAGGATGGAAGGGGAGGTCCCTGCAAACGGTTTCCCTGCTCTGAAGAGAAACAAGGAAGAGGCAGCTCCTTCCTTCCACTGGACTTCACCGCATGCTTCCCTGCCGCCGGCACTCGGAGGCCCGGCGTGAGGAGAAGAGGAAGTCGACCCGCTGAGGCGGGGGCGGAAGAACCGGGGGCTCCGAGGGTATGGAGCCCCTCGGGGTGTTCGCCACGGGAGAACCCACTGTTCCTTGTGGCTTCTACATCCTTCGCGTGCGTTTCGTGAACACTCGTGACTTGAGTCACCCTACTAGATGAAGGGGGATAAGTAAAGCTGTTTGGAACAGCTTCTTCGCCCACTAAATGAGTCTGTCATGTTCCTGTCACCTTATCTGTTGTTTTAGAAAAATGTGTTCTAAATTCCAAAGTAATACATATTCATGACCAAAAAAAAAAGAAAAACACAAGGAAGATAAACAAGATAACAACAATAAGGTCAAACCTGAGAGATCAAGACATTATTTCTGGAACAGTACTGCTGTAAGTTATTGTGGAATGGTGGCTAAGTTATTTCCTTGTTTATGCTCTTTTCCCATCCATAAACTGGAAATAATTACAGGGAGTTCTACCCTGTCTTTTGGGGTTGTTAGGAAGAAAATATTAGACAATATATGTATAAACTTGGAAAACTAGTGCAACAAGGGTAGTCTTAAACATATGCGTTTCTAATAACTCACAGTAAAAGTGCTATATCAGAAAGCAGCGTTGGATAGTTTAGTAAGCACTATGTATTTAAAGTTTATGTAGTGTCAGTAACCAACATCGGTAAAAATTACAAAATTGCCATCTTCCCATAGGAAAAGGGGAACTGCCGTTACCTATATAGCGTGTGGCCTCATCATTCTCCCCACCGTACGCTATCTTCTGTCCTTCAAGCAAACTTAACACCCTCTTAAAATGACGAGGATTGATGATCCTTTCATAATCCGGAGACTCTTTTACATTTTCTCCATAAAATTCCTGTTAAAAACAATGCAGTATGCTAGTGTCATGAAGACCCAAATTTCATTTTCTTTAATAAGTACAAAACCCATCCATGCCCACGATAATCTCTCTGGTTTCATACCTCATAGAATCTAACAGTCTGCCCCATCCCACGAGTAATTTAATAGTAGAAAGTTTCAGCTTTTCGGTAGGTCAAGGACAAGAAATAAAGGCACACACCTGGCCCTTTTGTGACAAAAACAACCAACTAAGAATAGAAGGGCCCTTCCTCAACATGTTAAAGGCCAGGTATGAGAAATCCTACAGCTGATATCATCCTCAATGGGGAAAGACTGAAAGCTTTTTCCCTAAGGGCTGCAACAAGACAAGGATGCCCACTTTTGCCAGTTCTATTTAACTTGGTACTGTGAGTTCTAGCCAGAGCAATTAGGCAAGAAAAAGAAAGGCATGTCTCTTGGAAAGGATGAAGTACAATCATCTTTGTTCCTATTTGACACGATCATATACGTAGAAATCCCTAA
Organism: Dasypus novemcinctus; assembly: GCF_030445035.2. Classification (NCBI taxonomy): domain Eukaryota; kingdom Metazoa; phylum Chordata; class Mammalia; order Cingulata; family Dasypodidae; genus Dasypus; species Dasypus novemcinctus. The sequence goes on along the minus strand of NC_080693.1, from coordinate 15,423,642 downwards.
AGGCTTCACACACACACACCAAAAACAAAAAAGAGCTAATAAAATTAAGCAGAGTGGCAGGATACAAAATCAACGTGAAAAATCAGTTATACTTTTATACACTAGTAATGAAAAATCCCAAAAGGTAATTAAGAAAACGGCATTTACAAAGCATCAAAAGAATAAAATATTTAGGAATAAATTTAATCCAGAAGACAAAAGACTTACACACTGACTACTACAAAACATTGCTGAAAGAATTAAAGAAAACCTAAATAGAAAGACAGCCCGTGTTCATGGATTGGAAGACTTAATATTGTTCAGATGACAATACTACGCAAAATGATCTACAAATTTACAGATTCAACGCAATCCCTTTCAAAACCCCAATAGTGTTTTTTTTCCCTGTAGAAACAGAAAAGCCCATTCTCAAATTCGTACGGAATTTCAAGGGACTCCAAACGGCCAAAACAATCTTGAAAAGGAAAAATAAAGCTGGAGGACTCACGTGTCCCAAGTTCAAAAAACTTACACAAAACTACAGTAATCAAAAGAGTGTGGGCCTGGCAGAAGGACAGATGGAACAATGGGATAGAATTTAGAATTTAGAAATAAGCACTCCCATAAATTGTCAACTGACTGCCACAATTAACAAGGTGTTTCACCAACAAATCAACCAGACAGTTTACATATGTTTAACACCAGTCGACCTTTGCTCTCAGCAGACATTCTGCGCAGAGAATTTTTAATTAACTGATCAATTGATCAGTCGCAAAAGCTACTAGAATTTTCCTGGGGGGAGGGAGGAAAGGGGCTGCCGTGCACAACCAGGTGATCTGGAGGAAATCAGTGAACGCAGACCTTCAAGTTTTCCTTAATCTTCTGCACGATTTGGCTCTGGAGAGAGGGTTCACAGAGAATGTAGTCCGGAGCGATGCAGGTTTGGCCACAATTCATGAATTTGCCCCAGGTGATGCGTCTGAGGAAACAGAACCCCAAGAGCTCTAGGACTCCGTCTAACGTTCAATTGCAAAACCCTGTTCTGCTGCTCGGATGCTCTGCAGCTAGAATGTATTCATCTATTTGCTTGGTAATCATTGAAAAACAAAGCGCATTTGAAAAACTCATCTCTAAGTCACTTGTTTGGAATTTGGAGGCATTTCCCAATCCAGGTAGAGTGCTGGTGTGGCAGGGAAGTTCTCCAGCCAGCTCGAGGGAAAGAGGCCTTCATAAGCAGGGAAGCCACTGCCTGCTGCGGGGGAAGAGCCTCCTGACACCCTCATCCTCTTCCTCCCGCCGTGAGGACATCCTGGGTGACAGGAGTTCCGTACAGACTCCGCCTCTCAGGGGTGCAGCTATGGGTCCTGCTGGCAAGAAGTTCAGGGCCAAGGGCCAGGCTGCGAGACCACGCCCCTGCACGCGCAGTGGTGAGATATGGTGAGGGTTACCTCACTACCTAAGAATCCACCCCCACCGCGGGTGCTGTCCCCGGGCACAAGCAGAAGTCCACAGCCTGAATGCTCCTCACGGAACGTCTCATGCTCTGGCGATTCAGGCTCCTGCCTAGAAAGCCAGCCTGGAATCCCAACCACCCTTTCCTTCCAGCCTGGAATCCCAACCACCCTTTCCTTCCAGCCTGGAATCCCAACCACCCTTTCCTTCCAGCCTGGAATCCCGACCACCCTTTCCTTCCAGCCTGGAATCCTGACCACCCTTTCCTTCCACCTAAGTCCTCCTTGATCCCCATCTCAGAAGGCGGAGGTGCCCTGAGGACAGAGTTGGCTCTGGGTTTGGCACTTCTGGGAGTTAAACCTGATAAAGCAAAAAAGAACCTGATTGATGGACATTTGAGTTGCTTCCACATTGAAAAAAAAAAGAACCTGAAACCTTTTCTTTTCTAGTTCCCAGGTGCAAGATGCTATTCAAAGTCAAAGATGAGTTAACGCTGGTTTTGTGGGAAGCGGATGTGGCTCAACCAACTGGACTCCCATCTACCATATAGGAGGTCCAGGGTTTGATGCCCAGGGCCTCCCGGTGAGGGCAGGCTGGCCCACATGGAGTGCCAGCCCACATGGGAATGCGGCCCTGCAGAGGAGTGCCCCCTGTGTGGGGATGCTGCCCTGCACGGGAAAGCCACCCCGCTCAGGAATGCTGGCCAACGCAGAGAGCTGATACAGCAAGGTGACGCAACAAGAGACACAGAGGAGAAAAAATAAGAAGACGTAGCAGAACAGGGAGTTGAGGTGTTCCAAGAGAGCAATCGCCTCTCTCCCACTCTGGAAGGCCCCAGGATCAGTACCCGGAGCTGCCTAATGAGAACGCAAGCAGACACAGAAGCAGCGAATGGCCAGAGAGAGCAGACAATGGAGGGAGGGGAGAGAAAGAAATAAATCTTAAAAAAAAAAAAAATGCTGGTTTTGTCAACAAAGGCCCTCAATTAGGGGATCAGTGTAATACCCTTTCAAGTGGGATTTTAAAGGCTTCAGCAGGCACCCACAATATTTTGGATTTTCTACTTCCTGGATCATTTGCCAAGAGAGTAGTAAAATTTCTTGCCGGATCTATCTGTATATCCCCGAGAGGACAGCAAGAACTTTTTCATAATTCCTAAAGGCTACCACATACTGTCAAGAACTTTTCTGAGGACAGTGGCACCAACAGGCAGTTTGTAAAAGCATTCTGTTACTCCTCGAGGACATCAACCCCCAAAGTGTAACGATGCATCTCGGGGCCACCAGGCACAGGGTTCAAGGGTGAAGAGGCTGCACCCGCCTGCTGGGGAGCACCGCCCCTGCGCAGAGCACACCTAAGATAACCATGGCAAGCCTCACCTGCAGGCGACGTCCAGGTCGCAGTCCTTATCAACGTAACATGGACTCTTCCCTCCCAGTTCGAGAGTCACGGGGGTCAGATGCTTGGCTGCGGCTTCCATGATGATTTTTCCAACTGCAGTACTTCCCGTGTAGAGAATGTGGTCGAATCGCTGCTTCAGCAGTTCTGTGGTTTCCTTAACACCACCGTTAATAACAACGTACAGGTCCTTAAAGAGAAACAGAAACTTGAATCGCCAGATGAATTCTATTTTCTCACATCAGCAGTTTCTTTGGTAATACAAGTATTTTAAATTCAGTCAAACCACGTGAAGACCGAGACCGGTGTCCCTGAGGAATGGAAAAGGAAGCTGACCAAGGACGAGTGGAGGACGGAGTGTGACCGTGTCTGGGAGTCGTCACCCCACGGTGGAACCGATCCAGATAATCCACGTTACCTACACAAGCTCAGCAATGAAGGCACAAAAGAAAAGAGAGCAAATGGTTGGATTTGAACAGGGAGAATGTATCAGATGGAAGTTGTGGAACCTGAGGATTTGGGTGAGAAAGTGGCAGAATAGCTCCTTGCACAAGACAGGGCAAGGCTTAGCCCATGGAACCAAATGTCTAAAGAGAGAGTGGTACCCACAGACCAGTGGCCGAGAGCACTTGCTTGCAAGTGAGGACGATTTAGACAGAATCTAGGCTTTGCCACTTCCTAGCTGAAGTGACCGTACGCAAGTCACTGACCATCTCTGACCCTTGGCTTCCACGTCTGCTCTTGGGAGAATTCATTTAGCGTCCGTGGACAGAGCGCTTATATGTGCTGTACTGTTACGAGCAGCTAAGACGAAAGAGAAGACATCTTGGAAAATAACCAGAAAATCAAGGGCTGAGACCAGAAGGCAAAGAAGGCAGGCAGAGGGAGAGGCTCAAAAGATTCTGAGGTCTGAGGATGAAGTGAAAGCTGACTTGTGGAGCTCATGTTTCCACTTTATCTTCACTCTTTGCAAGATAATTCTCACTCAACTTCATGGTTCAATTGCCTAGCAAATGTTTCAAGTTTTAAATTTCATACAGCTTAATCTTCAGAGATCAAGGGTAATTGAGTGCCCCTGTCCCTGCCCCTAGCAAGCTAAGTAAGGCAGGTAAAGCATTATTACCCTCATCTGGACAGAGGCAAGATATTGAAGAATTTACCCCGGTGAGGGGCAAAGCAGGACCTAAAACCTCAGTCTTCTGGGTCCAAATCCTATTCAATCCATGCCATCTCACTGTCTTCCATGTCACCTCTCTGAATTACATAACCACAGCTACTGGATTATTCCATGGGCTGTGACAACAGTGAAGGAACAACAAGGAGAACAGTATTACTCCAAGAGATAGAGCTGCCCTCAAGGCTATTACAAGTTAACATGGACACCTGCAAGTATTGTATTTTAAAGGTTCCTTTTGAAAGAAGCCGAATGAGGACTCTGCACTGCAGCGACTCCCTGTGGCATTAGCACGGTGGCGCCATAAGCTTGCTCCTTGTGAGGGCATAAGAGTGGGATTCAGACAGGGAGGTGAACCAACCCAAGGGTCGGCTCGTTTTCTTCCTTCGGCTTTCTATATTCTCAAATGGTAGCACTTTAACTCCAAGTGCGAGTCCACTTTTGGTTCGAGACATCATTTTCTTGGGGTAGTTTTCATGTCACAAACAAGACCCTTTTAAAAGCAAGAGTGCTCTTATATAACCAGCCAACCCCCCTTCAGGCCAAAAGACTGTCAACAACAAAAATACGCTAGCACACAGCACGGTACCTGCCCCTCGATAAATACTCACTGAACAAATAAACCTGAAAGCATTATTTGATATCTAGGAAGGGATAATCCAGACAGCCAAACAGCAGAAGAGGATTTGTAAACAGCAGGCGTACCTATGTGAGCAAGGGTCAAAATATACCGCGTAACTACAAGAGCTCAGTTTATTTGGGACTTTTAACTTCTTTCATTAAGTCGATTCTTGGAGGCTTAACAAAAGGGCAAACATCCCCTGTCACTGATAACATGTGTTAGGAGGAAGATCAAATATGTGTTTTCCACAGTATTTAAGATTCTTACCTGGTCTAAATACTGAGGGAGAAGCTTAGCCAAGAGCTCCGCTGTATTCATACTTAGTTCAGAAGGCTTGATAATCACAGCATTTCCTAAACAAAACAAAAAGCACAAGAGTATTGTCTAATACCCGAGTAACGTTAATGGCTACCAAAATGGCGTTCGTGTGGGGAGTACCGGCAGGGCACTCAAAACACTGCTTTTAATTCTCTTCTTTCCCAACCTGTGTAAGAGCTCTTCTCACTCTCTCTTCCCATCTGCTTTCTCCCCCTCAAATGCTGATCTTCAGGTCGTTAACAATAGCGTGTCCCACTCCTTTAGCTTTTTTATTACTTTCTTTCCACTCCCACCCCTGGATTTTTCTCTCTGTCCTGAAAATGGCAGGCCAACAGGCTTCCTCCATTTGAAGCTGTTGGCTGGGATCCTGCAGACGTGTCCGTCTCCTGGCATCTGCTAGACTCCCAGGTAGCAAGACTCCCACAGCCCTCACACGAATAAAGGAAGCACCCAGACACAGTCTGTAGTTCATCCGAAATCAGGGCCCGCAAGGAACCCACACGAAAACATGACACCTGATTGCAAACTCCTGGGCCTTCGACTCAGATGCCTCGACACCCGCACAGGCTCGTGACCCTGGCTTCCTCAAGAGACCTTGCACATCTCCTCTGGAGCCCGTTTTAACAAAAAATATGGTATTAGGATCTCTCCATACACTGCGAGTGGAAACCAAGGCAAACCACCAAACCAAATGTATTCCACTGGCCACGACAACCAATGTGAAAGAATAAACCCTCTGAGAAGGCGCAAGGATGGGAACTGGCACCAGACCTGCAGCGATGGCTCCAATTAGTGGCTGAATGGCAAGAACAAAGGGGTAATTCCAAGCGCCGATTATCAGAACGACCCCCAGGGGCTCTGAGTGAACGTAGGCCTCGTCCAGCATGGTGAGCAGGTTCTTCTCAGCTGGTTTAGGAGCCACCCATTCTGGAAGCTTCTGCAGCACATTATCAATTTCTCCAAGGATGCTAATGACTTCTTGACTGTATGCGTTGAATTCACTCTGTTATAAGAGAGCCAGAGTTACCTGTACACAGTGAATATGACTTGCTCAGGGTTGGAGGTCAAAAACCCCAGGCCAGATACACTTGCAATAGCAATGATTTACCTGATCAGACTTGCTTGTTTGCCATCCAGACTCCTTTCCCACCCTCCTTCAAGCCCTCAAGAGGGACTTGCTAACTTCCTTTCTCATATATTCCTTCCCTTGAAGTTACTGTCTACTGCTCCAAAGCCTTTAAAGTCGGGTTTAAAACCTCACCACCTTCAGGAAGCCTTCCTGATTAACTGGGGCCTGCCCTGATCATGCTTTAATTTATATTCCAGAGTAAATATGCTTTTAGTCGCTTAATATAGCACCCTTATGACACTGGTTCATAGCTATAGTCACATTTTATCTGTGTATGTTTTGCTTCCCAACTAAATTGAAAACGCTCCAGGACTTATTTCTTAAGTGATCCTATGCATACACTGGCACAACTATTTGATACTCGTGGAAAAAATAAATGACTCAGGCTTTTAATGACCCGACCTTGTTTATTTCATACCACAATCCCGCTCCACCAAAAGCACCATAAGCGTAAAGTTAATAATTACAACTGGTTCTACCCCTTGCAATGATCTCTGACGGGGTGGGGAAGGGAGACTCACCAAGCCAGAGCAAGGCCTAGCTCCGCCAGTAAATGCAGATAAAAAGCAACAGCAAGACTAGACCAATTGTTATTAGAAAACAAAGGGCGATCTATTCATACCCGAAACACTGGGTAACCTTGACAATCCAAAACGCGGTTTCAGAAGAGCCAAGCAGGGGTCTGGGACCATTTGGGAGCCTTTCGAAACTTAAAATCTCAGACCACACCCCAGCCCTGCTGAACCATAATTCATTTTAACAAGCTCCCCAGGCGACGTCAGTACGCTGGAGACTGAGGAGCACTGACAAAGTCAGGGAGGAAAAATCGAGAGCAACCGCCACCACAACAAACTCCCTGTCCGCAAAGGAAACCATACACAAAGTTCAAAGACCAGGAGTAGACCGGGACACGGTTCTCCGCAATACGGCTAAGCTGGCAAACTACTGAGTGCCTATAAACAATAAGGGGGGAAAAAAAAAAAAAGGGTAAGAAATGCAATAGAAAAATGGACAAAGGACGCGCAAGAAAAGGCACCACGGGGGCCGGGCGTCGCCCGCACTTCGGCGCCCGTAAACACAGACGCACTGGGGCAGGCTCGAGCCCGGCAGGAAGGGCCAGGGACACTGGCTCCCTCCGCGCTGCCCGGGACGCGCTCCCACGGCGCGGCACAGTCCGGCAGCAGGGGGCGGCAACCCAGGGGAGACCCCGAGCCGGCGCGCGGGCGCTTGCACCTTGCACAGGTCGGCGGCGATGGCCGCCAGGATGTCGCGCTCGCGCTCCTGCACCATCCTCCGCAGGGCCTCGAGCTGCTGCACCCGGAACTGCAGGGGTCGCGACCGGCCCGACCGGAACGCGCGGCGCAACCGCTGCACTTGGTGCTCCATGGCCTGGCCCTGAGGAGAGAGGGGAGCGTTGGGGGTCGCCGCCCTGCTTGCCCCTCGCCCCCCGCCTCGGCCCAGGACCCCGGGCGCAGGTTCGGGGCGCACCTCGCCCGCCGCCCGCTCCGCTCCGGCCCCGGCGCCCGCTCCGGCCCAACTGCCCCGCCGCCGCCTCACGGGCGGGCCTCGACCTGGCGCCGCGCGCCCATTGGCCCGCGCCGGCCACGTGACGCCCAGGCCGGGCGCCCGCCCCGCCCTGCAGTTCCCGCCCCTGCCTGGGGTGGGCTGCGGGGAGACGCCGCCGGCCCCGCCCTCCGGCCGCGGGGTGCGGGGGCTGAGGGAGGCGGGCGGCGGGCGCGGGGAGGCGCCCCGGAGCATGAGCCCCCGGGGACCCCAGGGACGAGTTTGCTTTTCGTCCTTCGCTCCTGGAAGGACAGTAACCAGAACTTCCCAGTTCTACTCCCCAGAAAGCGAGGAATAAGATAACATCTCAGCAAAGCCACCGAACGGTGCCGGGAGCACCTTCTAGCCCAGGAAATCTGTAACTTCCCTGGGATGAAAGGCTGTGAAGGAGGACATCACAGAGGAGTTGCGTACAGGAGAAAACTCCAATCACACTTTCTTCCCTCTGTTTTAGTTGGCAAATCAAACGGGTAATTGTCAGTTCTCAATCTACTCACTAACATTTGGCACATTCCCATCTTCTGGACACTCGTTCTTGGTTTGTTTCCATTAACTTTCACTCTTCTGATTCTCCTTATGTTGAGGAATAAAGGGTAACCTTGCGAAGATAGCTAACGAGCCTCTCCTGCCCCGCCTTCTGTGAATCAGCCGACCTTGCACCTGCCTTCTGCTTCTGTAACCCCGTTGCCAAAGTTCGCCTAGCAACCGTTAGCCACTGAGCACAAGTGATGCTGATCCCACGTGAAATCCTATATAAACCTATGAAAACTGAAAAACGGGCCTTCAAGTTTGGAGACTGACTCTCCTCTGGGCCCGCGCATAATAAATGTGTTCCCCCGCCTCTCTGAGTGCCGATTTGGGTTATTCTTTGCCGCAGCAATTGGTTCTCTGGCCGGGAAACCCAACCGCACTGGCCCTTTGAGCCTCGGGATCGGGCCCGGCAGGCGCGGCCTGCAGAGGTCTCCACGCGCACAGGGCAGCGCCGCCTGTCCCCTTCACGGGGCCTTCTTCCCGGAAAGGATGCCTGCGGGCGGCGTCCTCCAACCCGGCCTGACTCGGTAGAGAGGTGGATTGAACAACATCAGGAGACGTCGGAACGGTAAAGCCCCGGGGGTCTGAGTCCCAGCCGGCCCGTCTCCAGACGGAAGGGGAGACTGATCACCTCCCCAAATCTCGAGATTCTAGATTCCAGGATAGGGCAGTCCCTTGGGTGAGCCTGTGTGACCTCTGAGTGATTGGGTGAATGAATGGGGACTGCAGAGGCCTCCACTGATCCAGCCTGTGGCTCCACAGTCTGCGCTACAGAGTCCGAGGGGGCCCCAATCTGCACTCCGCGGCCACAACATACGGCATAACGGCTAATCCTGACCCTACATGGACGCTTTAGCAAAGACGAGCCTGAGGTCTCGTGAGAGACGCCGGCAGGCGGGCACCTGAGTGGCCTCATGAGGGTCTCCCTCCGTTGTTTGTCCTGTGACACTGGTTCAGGGATGGGATCATCACAATCCAAACTCACAGTCTTAGCGTGTATGTTAAAAAACTTCAAGAGAGGTTTTTCCAGGGATTGTGGTGTCCGTATGTCCCCCAAAACTCGCTGGACTCTGTGCAAATTAGAGTGGCCTAAGTCTGGTGTTGACCAGCCCTCAGAGGGAACCCTGGATGTAACCAAGGTTTGTGCAGTTTGGCGGGCAGTCACTGGGACCCCTGGCCGCTCTGATCAGTTTCCCTACATCAATTCCTGGTTAAAAGTTGCCCAAGCCCTGCCCTAAGGAGAACTCCTAACTTAAGGAGTTCGATTCTATGTTGAAAGGGTCAGAGTAGGGTCCTAGTATCTCAAATGGCTGGACCTCGAAAACCTATTATTCTACAAAAATCTCCAGAAGAAAACCCATTGCCCCTGCCATATGTTCAGCCGTTCCAGGACATCTCCCTGTCCTGGAGCCTCCACAGGCAGATCTCCCAGAAACTCCTCCACCTTCAGTCTCCCCGGGTCGTCATTCCCCCGAGGGGGGTCCTGAAACCTCTTTGGCAAAAAAAACTTCGGTAAGTACAACCTACGCTTCAGATGCCCCTTGGTGAGACACAGCGTCCAGCCCAGATCAGTGCAGACGGGGCAGTCCAACCTGGGAGGCCAAGCCTGCTTTATCAGCCTTCCACAGCTACAGATCTCTCACACTGGAAGCACCACCACAGCCCTTCACGTTCAGAAAAGCCTCAGGCTCTTAGTGACCTCATGGAGACCATTTTCCAAACCCACTGCCCCACTTGGAATAAATGCTGCCACCTTCTCCTAACCCTGTTGGCTACAGATCCTCACGGAAGCCAGAAAGTGGTTTCGAAAACAGGCGCCCGCAGGTGTCTTGGAGCCAGAGGAAAGGGCCCGAGAGGCGGCACCAGAAGCTCAGCCAGCCTCAGGGATGGGCTGCCCTTCAGCGGTGTGGAGAAGCCCTCCTCAGAGGGGCATGGGAAAGAGTCAGGTGGCCCACAGACATGTCCAAAAAGGCCTCCGTCACGCAAAAGCCTGAAAAAACCTCCGGGAAATTTTTATGAGCGATTCTGCAAAGCCTTCAAAATTAAACCGCCTTCAACCCAGAAGCCCCAGAAAGCCAGAGAAGGGTCAACGCAGCTTTCCTCGCCCAGGCAGCCCCAGACACCGAACAAAAACTTCAGAAGCTAAACGGGTTCGCAGAGATAAACATCTCCCAGCTCCTCAGAGTCACCAACAAAGTATTTGTCAATCGGGACAAAACTCCTGAGGGGGAAGCAAAAAAACGAATAAAACAGTAGGTCTCCCTGTTAGCAGCAGCCTTAAAAAAACCCAGACCCAACCAATTGAGGGGGGCCACCCCAAAAAGGGGGGAATACTTTGCCCTGAAACACTCCGCTGCTGCCAGTACCGCCCGGGGCTGCCTGGTTCACGTGGCCGGATTTAAAGAACACTTTTTTCTGCACATAGGTAGCTCCCCAGAGCCAGTCCCTATTTGCTTTTGAATGAGAGAATCCCAGGACTCAACAAAAAACTCAGTTAAGTTGGACTCGACTTCTGCAGAGCTTCACAAAATCCCCTACCCTTTTTGGAGAAGCCCTTGCAGTGTATCTGGCTTAATACCCATGGAAAAACTTAAATTGTATTCTCCTTCAGTATGTAGATAACCTCTTGCTGGATAGCAAAACAGAAAAAGGATGTGCCAGCTGCCCCAACCTCCAGGACTGGCCACTTCTTTGCCCAGCTCAAACCCTATTCACAAACGGCAGCAGTTTTATCAGAAGTGGAGAGAGCCTTGCTGAGTACACCGCAGTCACCCTGGCTAAACGGCTCCCCTACCTACAGGGTAGTCTGCACAGCAAGCAAAACTCTGGGCACTAATTCAAGCCCTACAACTGGCCACCGGGCAAACAGTAAACATTTACACTGACTCTAAATCTGCATTCGCTACTGTACATATCCATGGAACAATTTATGAGGAGAGGGGACTCCTAACTGCAGGGGTAAAAAGAAATAAGAAATAAAGAAAAAATCCTTCAAACACTGGAGGCAAAGCAGGGTCACCATCATACACAGTCGGGGCCATCAGAGGGGAATGGATGCAGTTACTAAAGGAAACACACTAGCTAATGAAGTGACTCAACAGGCAGCCAAAAAGCCCTCGAACTGCAGGCCCTGCCGCCAGCGCCTCACCTGTCCCTTCTCAGGCAGCACATTAAAAAACAAAACAAAAACCTAAACTATACCCGGGAGAAACAGGAGTGGGCAAAGGAAAAAGGAGGGCCCCAGACCCCAGAGGGAAACTGGCTACTCCCAGATGGGAAAGTCTTCATCCCAAAGGGGCCACCTACACCCTTTTTCCACGATACCACCAGCTCACCCACCCGGAAAAACTGCTTTAAAAGCCCTGCTCGGAAAATATTACTACATCGCCCAGATGACCTCACTCTGCACCACTGTTAGCAGCCGATGCCAAACCTGCACTAAAAACCATCCCTCCCGAGGTTCCCAGGCCCCGGCCAGCAGCCAGCACACAGGAACTGCCCCTTTTGAAAACTTAACAATGGACTTTACAGAAATAAAACCGAGTCAAGGGTATAGGTTCTTATTAGTAATCATGTGCACCTTTCTCAGGCTGGGTTAAAGCCTTTCCCACCTGCACTGAAAAAGCAAAAGAAGTAACTAAAGCTTTACTTTGAGAAATAGTTCTCCGGCACAAGATACCCTTATCCATTAGCAGCAACAACGGCCCAGCTTTCGTAGCAGCCATCGTCCAAGAGCTAGCAAAAATGTTAGGAATTAAGTAAAAGCTCCACACAGCAGAAAGGCACAAGAACTCAGGGAAAGTAAAATGCGTAAATCAAACCCTCAAAACCATCCTAGTCAAGTTCTGTAAAAAAAACTGGCCTACTGTGAGTAAATCTACCCCCATTAGTCCTCTTTAAAGTCAGACCCTCAGGCTGTTCACCTTTTGAAATTCTGTTTAAACAACCATCCCCAATTATTCAAACCTTCAAGGGAAATCTCAGGCTCCTAGGAAAACCTAGCCAGGATTCTACCCTCCAGCAGTTAGGAAAACCCTAGGCCAAATACACAAAACTGTCCCCTCTCAGGATCCTATTCCATTAAGCCACTGAGTACACCCACACTTACACCAAAACCTAGTTTGGGTAAAAAACTGAAAAAAAAAAGAGCCCCTTCAGCCCATCTGAACAGGCCCATATACTGTTATCCTTATAACTCCCACTGCTCTCAAAGTTTCAGGTATTGCCCCTTGGGTTCATCATGCTAGAGTTAAAAGAACACACTCCAATAAAAACAAGATGACTGGACAACTCACCCTGTACCTGACTGTCCCTTAAAAATCTGAACTGCCCGGAACCGCCAAAAATTGTCATCACCTGAATAAATGGACTCCTGTTCCCTGTGATTCCTGCTCCTCTTCAGGCTGCTCAGCTTACTGTTTGGGGCTGGACTAACAACTACAGCTCCCAAAAGACTGGAATGTAGTTAAAAGGATACTAATCTTAATAATGTACTTGTGTTTGTAAAATGCTTTACTACCTTAAGTTGTTTTTCCACTTAGCTCAAGTAATGCCCTATAAAAATTATAAGGGGGAAATTATTGAGAAATAAAAAGCATAACCTTGCAGAAAAAATAGCTAATGAACCACTCCTGCCCCTGCTTCTGTAAATCAGCCTGTGAGAACATAGCCTTGCAGGAGAATATCAAATGAATGACTCCGGCCCCTGCTTCTGTAATCTAACAAACCACTCCTGCCCACCCCCACTTCTGTAAATCAGCCCGTGACCTTGCACCTGCCTTCTGCTCCTGGGTTTTTCTGCCACTCAGAACTCCTGGCTTTGCTGCAACACTTATACCTCACTGACTGAGTCCTCTGTGTTCTCCTTTATTGGATTTTTCTCCCCTTCCCGACCTCTTAAGGGATCAAGTACCCTAGGGCTCAATCCTTGGTCCTCTTTTCACAGTCATCCATCATCTGATTCCATGGATGATGGACAGAGCAGGCTTTAAATTCCATCTCAAATCTTAAACTTTCCTCTGAATTTCAAGTAGTATATCCAGCAATATCCTATTCCTCTCACTTGACTTTATAGTAGGCATCTTAAGGTTAACATGTCTAAAACAGAATTTGTGCTTTATCTTCCTCCTACCAAACCAGCCTCCCTGGTGCCGAGGGATTACTACCAATCACCAGCTGGTGATGCAACTAGAAAAAGACCTTGAATAAAAGGGGAAAATGGTAAAGACAAATGAGTTTATATGACTAAGAGACTTCAAAATGAGTTGGGAGGTCATCAGAGGGGTCGTGCTTACACACATCTCAGCAGGATCTCAGTGACAGCCAAAGTAGATACAACCCCAGGCAGTGGTGCTCCTGAGGGCTACGGAGACACCCAGGTCCTACGGTTATGGCAGATGGCTCTGGAGTTCAGTGCCTTGCCAGTGGGCCCTACTTTGGAATTTGTGCTCCTGAGTGTGATGGAGTTGGACTCAGATGTGACCTCTCTACACGTGCCTCTTCTGTTACTTTTACTGAACCTGTGATTGGTCCTGGGTTGGTGCATGCTCAGAAGACTTGAATCTCTGGACTGTCCATATGCCAGCTGGGCCCTGAGCCTCAGCAGAGTTGCAGCACCTACTCTCTCTTTCATTGGACTTACCCAAGTCAGCTAACAGGGAGGTGAGGATGGTCAACCACTACACCAGGGGACTGAGAGAGTCTACAGCTGCAAAGAGGAAAATCGCATCCATCAGCCATGTGGGATCTAAGCCCCTTCTAGATTTAGAGATGGAGTGGACATTGCCATCCCAGGGTCCACAGGATGGAGGAATAAAATATGGATTAGAGTGGACTTACTGGTATTCTACTAGAGAACCACTGTAACTCTCGCAGTGAAGAAATTGTGTCATTGATGTGGAGACAGTGGCCACAGGAGTTGCTGAGGGCAGGGAGAGGGAAGAAGAGGTGTGATAAGGTGGCATTTTGGGGACTTGGCATTGTCCTGAATGATCTTCCAGGGACAGGTGCAGGACGTTATATATCCTGCTATAACCCACTGAATGGACTGGGAAAGAGTGTAAACTACAATGTAAACTGTAATCCATTTGGTGTAGCAGTGTCCCAAAATGTATTCATCAAATGCAATTAAGGTGCCACGCTAAAAAAAAAAAAAAAGGTGCCACACTGATGAAAGAGGTTGTTGATGTGGGAGGAGGGGGGTGGGGTGGGGAGTGGGGTATATGGGAACCTCATATTTTTCAATGTAACATTTTGCGTGATCTATGTATTTATTTTTTAAAAAGACAATAAAAATTTTTCATTTTCAAAAGAACCCAAAAAACAGAAAACAGAACAAAACAAAAGAAGTATATTGGTTGCCGGTCATTTCTACAATGGAAATGGAGGTAGGGCGATTTCTGACTCTAACAGTTCCTTCCTTGGTCCAGGTGGCACCTCTCTAGTAGAAAGAGAATGACAGCTCCAGCATTTCCAAAAGGCAAAGGAGCAGGTATAACATCATAGGTTCCCACCAAGGGTATTTTCAGCAGCTTCTAACTTCTGATATCACCCCATTCTTCATTTTCCTCTTCCAGCCCACTTATCACTCCTATAATCAATTCTCTATACTAAATTCCCTTTGCATGAAACACCTAGAGTGTTTTCTCTTTGTCTTGACTGGATCCTGACTGATATACTCACTACAGCCTGTTCTCCACCTACCTGTCAGCGATCCTTTTAGAAGGTACCGTGACCAAGTTACTTTCCTGCTCAAAACTTTCCAGTCACATTTAGAATAAAATCCAAAGCCCACACCATATCCTATAGCCCAAAGCCCAATATATCCTCACCTCTGGCTGCCTCTTCAAACTCTTTGATTTATCCACTGAGTTCTAGCCAGAGTGGCTTCCATGCTGTTCACAAAACACTCCAAGCACTTTCCCACCTCAGGGTCTTAACATCCTGTTGTTTCCTTTGCCTCGAGCGCTCAGCTAACTTTTTTCTTATTGAATCTCTGTTTAAATAATATCACCTTCTTAAAGAAGACTTCCCTGGTCACCACGTCTAAAATAGCAGACTCTGCTGCTCTCTGCCTCTTACCCTGCTTGACTTGTCTTACTAGCAGGCTTTATTTTTCTAAGTGTACGTATGTGATTATTTGTTTACATCTGTGTTCCCCACTCAAATAGCTTATAAAGACTTTGTCTTTCATGGTTACTGTAACATCAGTACCTGGAAAATAACTTGTGCCATAGTAGGTACTCGATAAATATTGTTTAAAAACATTTTCCATTATTAGAGAAGTTGTGAATTTATAGAACAATTACGCATAAAACACGGGATTCCCATACACCACCCCACTACTGATACCTTGCCTTGGTATAGAACATTTGTTACTATTGATGACAGCACATTTTTATAATTGTAGTATGAATTAAAGTCTGTAGTTTAACTTAGGGTTTATTGTGTAGTGTAGTTCCAGTGATTTTTAAAAAATTACTTTGTGTTCATATATATAATCTAACATTTTCCCTTTTACTCATATTCATATATTTCAGTGCTGGTCATTGAGTTGACAATGTTGTGCTACCATCACCACCATCTATTACCAAAACTTCACCACAATTTCAAATAGGAAACCTATACATTTTAAGCTTTAACATCCCACTTCCTATGACCACCGCCATCCCCTGGTAACCTCTATTCTAGATTCTGACTCTATGAGTTCATTTACTATAATTGTTTCAAATCGGTGAGATCATACATTATTTGTCCTTTTGTGCTTATTTCACTCAACATAATGTCTTCATGGTTCACCCATGTTGTCGAATGTATCAGGATTTCATTCCTTTTTACAGCTGAATAGTATTCTGTTGTATGGAGATACCACATTTCATTTATCCATTCATTGGTCGATGGACATTTGGGTCACTTCCATCTTTTAGCAATTGTGAATAATGTCACTATGAACATCAGTGAGAAAATATCTCAGTACTGCATGATTTCAGGAAAGGTCAGTTGGTACAAATGATAATCCCATTTTAAATGCTGACTAGCAAGAATCTTTGCTAAGTATCCAAATAGGCTGATTATAACACATAGAGGTTGTAATTCTTTCAAACTTGTAGTGTGGTAAAACAACTTTTCAGTATTCCTATGGAAATTTCTTTAGTCTTATTCTCTAAGATGTTGACTAATGCATGACAGATTAGGTCCTCTTTCAAGTTCCAATTCCAAGGTAATAGCAGCAGGCAACCCAATTTTATTGAATACAGCAGTTGCTTCTGTGGCCATTGGAGTCTCTAAAGTGCAGCCACATTTTAGGATGATACTTCTCCAGATAAAAAAGTCACTTGCTGTTAAAAGCTCCATACTGCTATTGTCTTAGGAACTGTACTGCATCTTCATATTTCATTCACCTTCAGTCACTGCTAGGGCAATGAGCACTGGGGCGCTCCCCAGACCGGCAACACAGTGAATAGCAATGCAGCAACCAGGTTCCTCATGAAACTTAGCCTTCTGAAGATTTACGTAAGCATCAACAATATGGTCGAATGGTGGGGCGCCATCATCAAAGGCCAGTCAAGCACACCATGTCTTCTTTCTTCACAAGAGTTGCGTCATCAGTTGCCTCACATACTCTTATTGTTGTGGTAACTCTAACCCTCTATAAATTTCCTTAAGGTTGCATTGGTTGAATTGTGCGTGATAAGAAATCTCATGTTCTTGTACGTGACTCCCACAGGAAGTGGGTGGTTCATTTGAGCCATGTTAATTTAGTTAAAATACACTCAGTAGGGTTATGAAAGAATTAAAGGAGTTGAATACAGAAATGATTTAAAATAATTGAAGTCTACTTCAATATACACCACTTGAAATTCTCAGGGCTTTGAGTTGAGTATGAAATTGGGAGTAATGGAAAATGAAATGAAGCTCCTAACATGAAGAAGCGATTCTTCAATCCAGTAATACTGAGGCAGTGTAAAGAAGTGCCCTGAGGGTTACCCCATCCAGATCAGAACTCTTGTAAAATGCTCTGTCAATTTCAACTCAACACTTCTGTGTCCAGGTGAACCACTCTTATGGGGATTTCTTGGTGGAGTAGCAATGAGTTTCTACAGTTCACTTGTCTGCAAAGAGGTCGTGCTGTGCCTGGCAGTCATCTCCACTGCCCTTCAGAAACTCCATAAAGGTGTGACCAAGAATACCACAGAACGGAGGAATTAGTTTACTCATTGAAGATTTTGGCCTAATCATATAGCTGATCCTGAGGCAGGAGGAAAAAGGCAGCAGTGGTGGCATCAGGTTCTACCTTGCAGTGAATAGCTCTGAGGAGAATGAGTTACCAAGCTGTCCTGCAGCCAAGAGAGCCAATATGTCTTGAGGCCACCATGGTCTTTTTTTTTTTTAAACATTTATTTATTATAATTATTTCCACCCCCATCCCTTGATGGTTCTCTTGTCTGTCTATTCATTTTTGCTCACCTTCTCCAGGAGGCACTGGGAACTGAACCTGGAGCCTCCCACATGGGAGGTGAGTACCCAAAGACCTGAGCCACATCCACACCCCACCATGGTTTTTTGATCACTATAACTTTGTAATTAAGTTTTAAGATGAGGAAACACAAGTCCTCCAACCTCATTCTTCTTTTTCAAGGTGACTTTAGTTATTCAAGTCCCCTTGCCCTTCAATATAAATTTGATGATTGGCTTTTCTACTTCTACAAAGAAAGTTGTTGGGATTTTGATCAAAATTGCATTGAATCTATAAAATACTTCAGGCAGTGTATTAGTCAGCCAAAGGGGTGCTGATGCAAAGTACCAGAAGCCTGATGGCTTTTATAAAGGGTATTTATTTGGGGTAGGAGCATACAATTACCAAGCCATAAAGCATAAGTTACTTCCCTCACCAAAGTCTATTGCCATGTGTTGGAGCAAGATGGTTGCTGACATCTGTGAGGGTTCAGGCTTCCTGGGTTCTTCTGGGCTCAGCTCCTCTGCTTTCTCCACAAAGTCAGCTGTAGACTATCAGGTGAACAGCTCTGTCTCTCTCCCTGGGGTTTCTGCTGTGTCTAAGGAACCATCTCTATTCCTTTGTGTTCTTCTCCTGGCTCAGGTCCTCTCTTCCCAAGGCTTGCTTCTCTTTCCTCTGCATGCTTACTTCCTGGGGCTCCAGCTTAAGACTTCAGCATCAAACTCCAACATCAAAACTCCAAAATCAGAAACCCCCAGCTCTGTCCTTTGCCATGCCTTTTATCTGTGAGTCCCCACCCTTTGTGCCCTACTAGCACAAGAGGTTTACATGATTACTTAATCAAGCAAACCTCTAAATCCAATATAATCTAATATGCCCAGAGAAAAAGATCAGTTTAAAGACAATCCAATATTTCTTTTTGGAATTCATCGATAATATCAAACTACTACAGGCAGTATTGACATCTTGATGATAAAATTTTTTCCATCCATGAGCATGAAAGGTCCTATTTATTTAGGACTTTTTTGGTTTCTTTTAGCAATGCTTTGTAGTTTTATATGAATAAGTCCTTTATATCCTTGGTTAGATTTATTCATAGATATTTGATTCCATAGTTGCTATTGAAAATGGAAATTTTTTTCTTGATTTTTTCTTTCAGTTATTCATTGTGTATAGAAAGACTACTGATTTTTGCATGTTGATCTGGTACCCTGCCACTTTGTTAATTTATTTATTAGCTCTAGGAGTTTTGCTGTGGATTTTTTTTTTTTGATTATCTGTTTATAGAATCATATTATCTTCAAATAGGGAAAGATATATTTCTTCCTTTCATTTCTTTTTCTTGCCTAATTGCATTGGCAAGAACTTCCAGTACAATGTTGAATAACAGTGGTGATAGAAGCATCTTTGTCTTGTTCCTGATTTAAGAGGAAAACTTTCAGTCTTTCACCATTAAGTAGGATGTTAGCTGTGGGCTTTTCATATATTCCCTTTCTCATGTTGAGGAAATTTCCCTCTGTTCCTAATGTTCTAAGTGTATTTATCATGAAGGGGTGCTGGATTTTGTCACATGCTTTTTCTGCATTGTTTGAGATGATCATGTGATTTTTCCCCCTTTATTCTGTTAATGTGATGTATTACATTAGATGATTTTCTTATATTGAACCAACATTGTATACCAGGAATAAATTCCATTTGATCTTTTAATATGCTGTTGGATTTGGATTCTTAGTATTTCATTGAAGATTTTTGCATCTATTTTCATATCATATATTGGTCTGTAGTTTTATTTTCTTGTATCTTTATCTGGTTTAGGTATGAGGGTGTTTCAGTCTGCTATGTTGCTGAAATGCAATATACCAGAAAGCGCTGGCTTTTACAATGGGGATTTGTTTGCTTGCAAGCTTACAGATCTCAGTCTGAGAATAATGTCCAAATCAAGGCAACATCAGGTGATGCATTCACCCCAGAAGTGGGCTGCCAGCAATCACGGACTCCACTGTCATATGGCAAGGTACATAGCAGTGTCTGATGATCTCTCCCTTCTCTGGGATTTGTTGTTTTTAGCTTCCTGTTTCCCTGCCTTTCTCCATGTTCCTCTGCATTTCATTCTCTTATAAAGGACTCTAGTAAAAGGATTAAGACCCACCCTGGGTCACACTTTACTGAAGTAACCTAATCCAAATGTTCCACCTACATTAGGTCCACACTCACAGCAATGGGTTAATCTTAAGAACATAATCTCCTGGTCCATCCAGCTTCAAACCCTGACAAAGACCTAATAGAATGAGTTAGGGAGTGTACCCTCTTCAGTTTTTTGGAAGAGTCTGAACATAATTGCAGTTAAGTCTTGGAATGTTTGATAGAATTTCTCTCTTCCCCTGTGAAGCCATCTAATCCTGGGCTTTTCTTTATTGGGAGGTTTTTGATTACTGATTCCATCTCTTTACTAGTAATTGGTTTGTTGAGATTTTCTATTTCTTATTTTTCTTTCTTTCTATTTTTTCTTGAATCAATGTTGGTAGTTTGTGTGTTTCTAAGAATTTCTCCATTTCATCAAGGTTAACTAATTTAATGGCATTCTGTTGTTCACAGTATCTTCTTATAGTGCTTTTTATTTCAGCAGGGTCAGTAGTAATGTCCCATTTCATTTCTGATTTTTGTTGTATGCATTCTCTTTATCAGTCTAGCTAAAGATTTTTCAATTTTTAAAAATATTTTCAAAGAACCAATTTTTAGTTTTATTGGTTTTCCATATTGTTTTCTTTCTTTTTCATTTTTCTTTTCTTTTCACATGGGAGTAAAGAGTTTATTAAAAAACTGGAACACTACAATTGAGATAAGTACACAACCCAAGACATGAATTGCAGGTGTGCCACAGGGTAAGATGCATACACGGGGCCCCAGGTTAGGCCTGTTCAGGCCTTTCCTCCTCCCTCTTTTAATGTTGTGGAGAGGCCCCAGCTGTTTGCTGTTCTGATTGGTTGCCCCACCTGTTAGCTCTCAGGGGGCAATGATGAGGCTTTTTGTTTGGGGTTTTATCTGGGGCTTCCCTTTGACCTGGAAAGAGTTCCAAATGGGACCTTGTGGCCAGGGCCTCAGTGGGGTCTTCCTGGCCTTATTCTTAGTAGTAGCCTTCCATCAGGTCAGGGTTTCACATCTCTGTTCTCTGCCGGGGCTCAGCTATGACTCATCTCCCCTCCTTCCCCCATGCTTACCTGCCTCAACTCGCCCCTCGGAGAGTTCATACACTTATTCTTAAGAGGGAGCTGGAGGGTGATGGTCATTCTTCTGTAGCTGCTTCCTGCTAGTTGGAGGGAGGAGTGACACTCTGCGTGACAGAGTGTAAAACCTCTGGCTATTCTACTGAGGTTGAGGGAAGATGGGTCTGGCACCATGGCTCAAACTGGATGAAATCCCTGCATGACTAATATCTTGTTCTGGAAGGCATTGATTCTGGAAGAAATATAAACTTAGTTAGAATTTAAGCTACATGGTCCTACTAAAAGGATAAAGAAGATGGTGGTAAGCAGGCCCAAAAAGGGGGCTCACCATGACATCCTGCACCACGAGAGTGAGAAAGGCCAGGGGCCTTCAGAGGCTGAATTCTCTCAAAGTTGATGGGAAACAGCATTCTTCCTTGTGTTCTTTTCTGCTGTTGATTAACTCTAAGGAGAGAGTGTGGTAGATCTGCTGGGTTTGATATAAACTGCTGTATTAGTCAGCCAAAGGGTGCTGCTACAAAATTCCAGAAATTAGTTGGCTTTTTATAAAGGGTATTTATTTGGGGTAGAAACTTATAGTTACAAGGCCCTAAAGAATCCAACTCAAAGCTACTTTCTCACCAAGGCCTGTTGCCATATGTTGGAGCAAGATGGCTTCCAGTGTCTGCGAGGGTCCAGCCTTCCTCTTCCTCTTAAGGCTCCATGGTCCCAGCATCGTCTGGTGTCAGCTGCAGGCTGGGATAAGTCTCATCTCTCTCTCAGGGCTTGTTTCTCTCTGGGCTCGGCTGCTCAGTTCCTTCCAAAGGTCAGCTGTAGACTATCAAGCTATCTTCCCAGGGCCTCTACCTTGTCTATGGAGCCATCCTATTCCTCTGTGTTCTTTTCCTGTGTGTTTACTTCCCAGGGTTCCAACTCCACATTCCAACTAACTCCTGTGCCTTGCCGATTTCTCTGAGTCCCCATCCCCTTGGTGGGCGGGGACTCAACATCCTACTGACATGGACCAATCAAAGCCCTAATCATTATTTAATCAAGTAAAAGTGAAGCCTCTGAAGATAATACAATCTAATACATCCCGCTCTTTTAAGAATTTCCATTTGTTAATTTGATATTACCATTCCAAAGTATGAACACTGAACAAATAGGCAGGCACAAATAGAGTTAAACACAAACACTCAACTCACTAAAGTTACTTAGAATTTTCATTCTCTTACAAAAGTAAGTTTAATTGTAAAATAATATTATATTCAAAAAAATCCCTTTGAAGTCTATTTCTGATTATTCTGCACTGTGACCATGCAGTTTTGCATAGAAAATTTCATTCTTTTTAGTTATTAGCTTATAATGAAATTGTTCTCAATGCTTTGAAATACAGTAGAAAACAATTTCCTTTACTTCAGAGCTCTTCTTATTTTCCAACTTTGACTTTGAGAGACCTTGGATGAGCAACATTAATTCTAGTAAACACTCACTGAGGTGGTTGAAGTCTCAGGGGAAAACTTGTTTTTTTCATAACCTGCTTCTTTCAGAATTCTTGACGCTCAAAGTAGGAGACCCCTCAATCCCCAGTTCTCAGAGATAACAGGACTCCAGTGGCTGCTGTACTGGAAGAGTGGACATCCAACCCCAGGGTGGAGAATTTCATGAGTAGCAATTTCCTCAAAGGTTGTGGGGTCCCTCTGGGCTCTTGCCTGGAGTAAGTAAATTGGAGTCCACCCCTGATAATCATGAGAAAAGGAGGACCACTAACACCAGTAGAAGAACAGGAGACAGGGGCATCACAAATTTGCCTTTCCCCAAGCCATGGGGAACAGAAGTTTCCATGGATTCAAACGGGGGAATAGAGTGAGCAAATACATCCAAAGGTGAGGCCAGTCCTGAAATAACCATAAACAAAGGCAAACTCAGTTCAGAATTATCATCACAATAGCTCAAGTCTAAGGGTGAAGCTATTACGCTAGTCACAAAATAACCATAATCAAAGGTGAGTTCAGTTTATGATTACCATTACTATAGCAAGCACCTGGCAAGGGTGAGCCTAGACCCAAGTAATGATAAACAAAGGTAATTTAGCCTAAGATGACCATCACAATAGTAGGTCTAGGCTAAATCCACCCAGTTATAGCAATTTCAGCTTTTGCTCTTTTATAATATAAACACATTTATATAATGATCTTAACTCTTAGTTACAGTTTCTATTAAGTTTCCACTTAAAAACAATCTGGGCACTTTCATTTATTAACTAAGCAACTAAAACAATTTTATTAGTAGCATTAATGTTGCTAAGTTTTCCTGCTTTTCCAGCAGTTGAACTAATTCCACTTGTGATTTCCTTTTATAAATCAAATCCAATTGCAAGATAGCATTGACATTTAAAGGCTTATTTTTAGGTTACCTTTCACCGTTATCTAGTTTGTAACAGGAGAACGCCAAATCTGATCTACAGGTTTCTAGGCAGGAGCAGACTGACCACGTTAAAGTTAGCACAGATCAAAACAGAAGAGAGAATTTTACATGCTTACTTAGCACAGGGGAAGACCTGATGAAAGTCATTCTCCAGGCACTTTTTAATCCCTCTGCTTCTAATTCCTCTTCTACAGAGGAGAGGGTTAGGAAGTGGTCGAGATCTTGAGTCCCCATTCACTCACTTTAGGCGCAGCTGAGCTAGAGGTCTGGAGTGGCAGGTTAGCTCCATGTAAAATGGCTCTCGTGTTAATTAAGAAATTAAGAATCTTACCTGCCATGTCAAGGGTCACCCAAGGGTCCTGGTCGATGGTTCACACGTGACTTTGTTCCCCTTCTGTCCTCACCTGGGGCAAGTCCAGGTGGTGGGACAACTTGGGGCCAAGTTCCTGCATATGTGAGCCCCAATTCAGATGGCCCAGAGGCGATGGTGCTTTTTATGGTGGCAGTTAAAAGGTGAGCCTGTCCCAGACCCCATGCCCAAAGCGCTTTACCTTCTCCGTCCTGACAGTGTGGTCTGGATTGTTGAAAACTGAGAAGGCTGTTTCTCAACGGGAGTTAAGGAAGTGTGGGGGGCCAGGGAAAGTTCCTGCAGCTTTCTGTGGCTATCCGAGGCAGAATGGCTGGGAGAGGCTGTCCTTCCCTAGATGCAGGAACTACCGAGGGTAGTTTTATTGCCTCTACCAGCTTTCCTAAAATAAGGCTGGTTTTCGTCCTGCCTCTGAGTAATTTCCTTGATCTTGTTAAAATTCACCAGTTTGGTAGCACCTTTCCTCATCCCTTTAAAGCAGGGGTTCTTTTTTTATTTTTTAAGATTTATTTTTTAAATTTATTTCTCTCCCCTCCCCCCCCCCCCTCCCCGTTGTCTGCTCTCTGCGTCCATTTGCTGTGTGTTCTTCTGTGACCACTTCTATCCTTATCAGCGGCATGGGAATCTGTGTTTCTTTTTGTTGCGTCATCTTGCTGTGTCAGCTCTCCACGTGTGCGGCGCCATTCCTGGGCAGGCTGCACTTTCTTTCACGCTGGGCGGCTCTCCTTACGGGGTGCACTCCTTGCGCGTGGGGCTCCCCTACGCGGGGGACACCCCTGCGTGGCAGGGCACTCCTTGCGCGCATCAGCACTGCGCATGGCCAGCTCCACACGGGTCAGGAGGCCCGGGGCTTGAACCGCGGACCTCCCGTGTGGTAGGAGGACGCTCTATCCGTTGAGCCAAGTCTGCTTCCCAAAGCAGGGGTTCTTAACCAGGGGGTCCGTGAGCTTGAATTGAAAATTCAAAAAAACATTATTCTTGTGGGGACGTGTTGATGTGGGTGTGATGTATTAATTAAATAATGCACAGTAGAGTGTGGACTCAGTAAGGAGACTGTGCAACAAAAAAGATTAAGAACCCTGCTTTAGGGAGACATGACCACGTGGTCTCTGGCCCTCAGATCTTTAAGGGTAAGGCCACATTGGGAAAATAGGAATAGAACTACATTAGGAAATAGGAATTGCAAGTGCCTTCAGAGAAATAAGTACCTTAGGGCTGCCTCCAAGGAGAGTGCCAATAAATAACGTAGGGCTGTCCCCGAGAAAAGGGCCAATAAATAACATGGGAATGTGCACAAGAAGGGGCTTTTAAAAAAAGAAAAAAATAGATACGCTATCTTCAGCTAACCACAGTGTTCCGCTTCTGTGCCTGCTGGCTTGCTCCCAAACGCCCCCCTTCCTAAAAGGCTATAAAACCACCCCTTCCCTGAGGCTCGGGGCTGCTCTCTCCTCTATGTAGGATGAGGCAGTTGCCGCACGGCTAATAAAGCTCTCAATTGGAACTTTATTCAAAGTCTGAGTCTGGTCAATATCGCTGGTTTATAATAATGTCTCCCCTTTCCTCTTCCACAGGTTTAACTGGAATTCAGGGTCCCATACAGTGGTCACTCCTGGCCATAATTTGGCCACATAGTATGGCAGGAAAAGATTAGTCTTTTCCTTTTTAGGCCTTCAGTAGGCAGGTTGCCCCAGTTCCTGGGAAGACGCCCCATGGGGAGTCTGCAGGAATGCTAGAGGGAAAAGGAAAAAAAGTCTGTCAGCTGATCTGGCATCCCAGATCCCAGCCTGACCAAACTTTTGTCCTCCAAACCAAAGTGCCCAAGCCACTGAAGTCTTGGGGGACATTTGGAATTGCTGCTCTGGTTCCCGGCATCCTGGAAATTGCAGAGACCATGTCACTGAGCATCTCCAGGGCCGGCCAGGACTTGGGAGACATCCGGACCTAGGTTCTGGACCAGAGCTGCCAGGCTGGATCCTTTCCCCTAGAAGAAGGGCTGGCCTGAGGCCTTTCTTTGACCTGCTCTTGCAGAGCTCTTAGAAAGGTTGGCCATGAGAAAGGCCACTGCCAGGGACCAAGTTCTACAGTTAAAACCAGACATTAAGAGGCACATTAAAAAGCCAAAGGCTGATTGTTCTGGGGCTTCCAGGCAAAGAGCCCCAGGGGCCCCCGAGGTGTTGGCTTAACACGACTCTCAGGGCCTCCCGGGGGCTGAGTAAGGAACAAACTTCCAGGAACAACCCAGGGTGAGAGTCTTAGGTCTTGGGGGCCTCACAAATGAAATAAAAGAGGGCACAGACAGACTTTAATTAAATGTTTAGACTAACCAGCCCTTCTGGGTTCGGGGAGAGTTACTTGTCTCTGTCTCCTGGCTTGGCTGACCAAATACGTTAGCAGAACGCTTTGGGTTCCCGGCTTCTAGGTTCTTAGCTATGTTGCATAAAAGAATTTAAAGACCCACCATAGGGTAGGCAAGGGAGTAAAGAGTTTATTAAGACACAGGAAAAGGAGAAGTGAGATAAGTACACAACCTGAGACAGGAGTTGCCCTGTTTTTTGCTTGTTTTTTTTTTTTCTCTTTCTCTATTTCATTTATCTCTGCTCTAATCTTCATTTAGTTCCTTCTGCTTGCTTTGAGTTTAGTTTGCTCTTCTTTTCCTAGTTCTTCCAATTTTGAGGCTGGTCTCTGATTTGGTCTTTTTTTTTTTTTTTTTTCATTTTTATGTAAGCATTTAGAGCTTATATCTCTCTCAGCGTTGCCTTCACTGCACTCCATAAGTTTTGTTATGTTGTATTTTCATTTTCTTTCTCCTCAAGATATTTCCTAATTTCACTTCTGATCTCCACTTTAGCCCATTGGTTGTTTAAGCGTATGTTGTTTAATTTCCACATATTTGTGAATTTTCCAGTTCCCCCACTGTTATTGATTCTAGCTTCATTCTGTTGTGGTTGGAGAATATACATGGTATGATTTTAATATTTTTTAAATTTACCGTGACTAGTTTTATGACCCAAGACATGGTCTATCCTGGAGAAGATCCATATGCACCTGAGAAGAATGTGTATTCTATTTTTGTTGGGTGAAGTGTTCTATATATGTTTGTTAGGTCTAGTTGGTTTAGAGTATCATTCAAGCCCTGTACTTTCTTCTTATTATTATACTTATTGTAATTATTATATTATTCTAATAATAATTATCAGTGTATCTAAGGCATCTGAATAGCAAAGAGCTACTTCTACTGAGGATCAGATATGAGGATTTCTTAAAAAGAATAGGTTGTTGTATAGAAGTATTAAGTGTTTATGAAGCATAATGTAAATAATCTATTCAAATGTTCAGAAAATAAATTGATAAGTAGTAGACAGATAAATAGAATGATACAGAAAATGTGGCAAGATGTTAAAAGCTGGTAGATGTGCATATCTGAGGGTATGTTAGAGTGTTCTGTATGGGTTTGAAAAATCATTTTTGCAACTGTCTGTTAAGTTTGAAATTATTTCAAAATAAGTTGTGTTTGTTTTTTTTTAAAGAATGCATGGTTATTCTAATGACACACTAAGGAAGAGTATGACACTTCACGAACCCTTGAACATTTTCTTTAGTAGTTGGAAAAATCAAATGATGGCATTTTGTTGGGCAAATTTACAACCAAATATTTTAACAGAACAAAGATATATTTTGGAACCAAAGAGAGGACTGGAAATTCTTCCACCACACTCCCAAGCTGAAACATTCCAGCTTTTTGAATATGATATATTCATTGATTTAAGTAGTTATGGGTCAGTGAAATCACCACGACACGATATAGGACTAAAGAGTGAGTGCTCAAAGGCTATTTCTTTCAGAAAATGTAGCAGACTGTGGTAAATGTAGTATACATGCCCAATATATGTTTTCTATTCCATCCTTCAGTTAAAGGAGGCTTCCTTATTGTGGGTGATCCCTGCCATGACCCCTCTCTGTCACAACCTCAAGGCTGCCACATGACCTCGGCCTGTGTAGTCAAAGCATCATCCCTTCCTCACCACAGGGCCCAGGTCAGGAACGTGACCCACACCTGACCATTTAACCCTCCCTGGAATGTTGCTAGACCTACCATGGAAGAGCTGTCCTTTCCCCCACAAGATCACTAGCTACATGGGTAGTATAATCCTAGAGCCACTGTTAACCTTTTTTTTTTTTTTTTGGTCAGTCTGAAGAGAGAAAAGACTCTGTAGCAGTGTGATATGGATATATAATTCCAAAAACAGATACTGGATTATGCTTGTAATCTGATCTGCACCTGGGCATGACTGAGTTATGATTACGGCTTTGAGTCCCCACCCCTTGGTCAGTGGGGACTCACAGATAAAAGGCATGGCGAAGGACAGAGTTGAGGGTTTTTGCTGTTGGAGTTTTGACGTTGAAGTTTGATGCGAAAGCCTTAAACTGGAACCCTAGGAAGTCAGCTCACAGAGGAAAGAGAAACCAGCCCCAGAAAGAGAGGAAGCTTGAACCCAGAGAAAAGCAAGCCCAGGAACGTAGGAACCCAGGAAGCCTAAACCCTTGCAGATGTTGGCAGCCATCTTGCTCCAAATAGACTTTGGTGAAGGAAGTAAATTAGGCTTTATGGCCTGATATCTGTAAGCTCCTACCCCAAATAAATACCCTTTATAAAAACCAACCAATTTCTGGTATTTTGCGTCAATACTCCTTTGGCTGACTAATACAGACTCCCTGAAATTAAACCAGTAAAAAGGATAGCAGACATACAGTTTGAGAGAACTTCTGGGAAGATGACATCAGAGTAGGTAAGCAGGGCTCAACTCTCTCACAAAAACAATTTAGGAAGGATAAAAAGCTACCCAATGTAGATGCTTTGGGGATCTGCAGACCCAGAAGAGTGCTGCCCATTCTCCAAAAGAACAAGGGACAGAGATATAAAGAAGCCAAAACAAAAACTGTGAGTTACTGGTCCCCATGGCTGGAAACAGCACCCAACCCTCACCTCAAGGCAAACAACCTGGATAAAACTTATGGCTAACTGCAGCCAAGAAGAGAACAGATGTCTTACTTCCTGGGAAGTGGGAGGATGCAGCAGAGAGCAGAGAGTGGTTTCTCTTCAGTGAGTTTGGCCAACAGAGCCTGCTTTGAATCTTGGCTCTGACCAGACTCATGGAAAAGTGGAGGTTGGAAGACATACATCCATGGAAAGATTTGCTGACAAGTGCCATGTGCTGGCTATATGGGAAACTGGAAAGAGAAAAAACATCTTCTAGAGTCTCTCGTCTCAGACCCCTTTGATCAGTTCTGTGCCCATTAGTAAAGCCCTGGTCCTATTTTGATAACTTAGGATGGGCAATTTTAAAGACTTAGAATAAGGTGAACCAAAAATCAAAGAAGAGCTGTGAAACAAAACCACTAGGCAAGAGAGAGAAATTAACCATCAGAGTCAATTAGACATCAACAAAAAATTATAAGCCATACTAAGACACAGGAAAAGATGGCCTTGCCAAGGGGGAAAAACACAAAAATTCTGATGACACACATGATTTAAGACATGTGTGTCAATGATAATCACATAAATCTCCTAAATCAGTTCAAGGAGTTGAAGGAAAATATGACTAAAGAGGTAAAGGATTTTAAGAAGACTGGATGAGCATAAAGAACAAACTGAAAGTCCTAAAGAAAAGTCACAGAGCTAATGGGAATGAAAGACACAATGGATGAGATTAAAAATACATTAGAGAGTGAAAAGGATGTGGCTCAATTGATTGAGCTCCCACATACCACATGTGAGGTCCTTGGTTTGGTTCCCA
The DNA here is from genome assembly GCF_030445035.2 of Dasypus novemcinctus. NCBI lineage: Eukaryota > Metazoa > Chordata > Mammalia > Cingulata > Dasypodidae > Dasypus > Dasypus novemcinctus. The sequence goes on along the minus strand of NC_080693.1, from coordinate 15,394,230 downwards.
GTGCCTCCTGGATTGGACAAGCAAGACAGCTGGCATGACAGGCAGGCACAGTGAGCTGACACAAGCTGATAACACAAAGAGGAATGACAATGAGAGACACAACAAATCAGGGAGCTGAGGTGGCTCAAGTGACTGAGGACTCAGGTTCAGGTCCCAGTGCCTTCTAAAGAGAAGATGAGCAGACACAGAGACAGCACACAACAAATGGACACAGAGAGCAGACAGCAAGCACAAACAATGGGGGGGGGGGGATAAATCTTTAAAAAATACATTAGAGGCATAAAATAGCAGATTTAAATTGATGGAAGACAGAATTCATGAATTGGAGGACTGAACATCTGAACTTGTAAAAACAGGAGAACAAAAAGAGAAAAGCATGGAAAAGTGGAACAGGGTCTCAGGGAATTGAATGACAATATGAAATGCAAAAACATGTGTCTCCAGTGTCCAAGAATGGAAAAAGGGCAGAAAGAATATTTGAGAAAATAATAACTGAAAATGAAAACATCCCAACCCTTATGAAATACATAAATATCAATATCCAAGGACAATGTACCTCAAATAGAATAAATCTGAATAGACCTACTCTGAGACACTATTCTGAATGACAAATACCAAAGATAGAGGATTCTTAAAGCAGCAAGAGAAAAGCAATACATCACATTCAAGGGAGCCCCAATAAGACTAAGAACTGATCTCTCATCAGAAACCATGGAGACAAGAAGAAAGTGGTATGTAGTTAAGGTACTGAAAGAGAAAAACTGCCAGCCAAGTATTCTTTATTTGGCCAAACAAAAAAAGAGACTATTACCAAAAGGCCAGATTTACAAGAGATACTAAAAGAAGTACTACAACCTGAAAGGAAAAGACAATGGCGAGAGACTTGGAGCAAAGTGTAGAAATGAAGATTATTAGTAAGGGTAACTTAAAGGGTAAAAAGACAGATAATAGTTAAATGTAACAGCAGAAAGCAAAAGGATAAAATAGATGAAGTAATGCCTTTACAGTAATACCATTGAACACTAATGGATTGAATTGCCCAATCAAAAGATATTGACAGAATGGATAAAAAATATATATATGAACCATCTATATGCTGAGTACAAAAGAGTTACCTCAGATATATAAGGACACAACCAGGTTGAAAGTGGAAGGTCAGTAAAAGTTATTCCATGCAAACAGTAAGCAAAAAAAAAAAAAAAAAAAAGACCTGGAATAACAATACTAGTATCAGACAAAATAGATCTTAAATGCAAAACTGTTATAAGAGATGAAGAATATCACTATATATTAATAAAAGGGACAAAGTAATAGAGTTCAGCATAGTGGTGGGATACAGAATTAATACCCCAAAATCAGTTGCATTTTTATACACTACAGATGAACAATCTGAGGAGGAAGTCAGAAACAAATTCCATTTATAATGGCATCTAAGAGAAACAAATATTTAGGAATAAACTTAACCTAGGACATAAAGAACCTGTATTCCTAAAAATACAAAATATTGCTAAAAGAAACCAAAGAAGACCTAAATAAATGGAAGGACATTCCATGTTCATGAATTGGAAGACTAAATATCAATAAGATGTCAATTCTACCCACATTCACTTACAGATTCAAAGCAATCCCAACAAAAATCCCAAGTCTTTTTTGCAGAAATGGGAAAGCCAATTATCAAATTTATTTGGAAGGGTAATGGACCCTGAATAGCCAAAAAAAAAAGTCTTAAAAAAGAAGAAAGAAATTGGAGGACTGTCACTTCCTGAATTTAAATCATATTACTTAGATACAGTGGTAAAATAGCATGGTACTGGCATAAAGATAGATTGACGAATGGAACTGAATCAACAACTCAGAAATATACCCTAACATCTATGGTCAAGTGATTTTTTTTTTCTGTTAGGAGGTACCAGGGATTGAACCTAGACCTCATACAAAAGAAGCATGTGCTCAACCACTGAGCTACACCCTTCCACTTAAGTGATTTTTTAAAAATATTTATTTTTTATTTATTTCTCTCCCCTTTGCCCCCCAGTTGTCTGCTCTCTGTGTCCATTCGCTGTGTGTTCTGTGTCCACTTGTATTCTTGTCAGCGGCACCAGGAATCTGTGTCTCTTTTTGTTGCATCATCTTGCTGCATCAGCTCTCCGTGTGTGCAATGCCATGCCTGGGCAGGCTGCACTTTTTTCATGTGGGGTGGCTCTCCTTATGGGGTTCACTCCTTGTGCGTGGGGCTCCCCTACATGGGGGACACCTCTGTATGGCACAGTACTCCTTGCATGCATCAGCACTGTGTGTGGGCCAGCTCATCACACAGGTCAGGAGGCCCTGGGTTTGAACCCTGCACCTCCCATGTGGTAGGCAGTTGCTCTATCCATTGAGCCAAATCCACTTCCCTTAAGTGATTTTTGATAAGGCTGTCAAGCCCAGCCAGCTGGACCAGAACAGTCTATTCAACAAATGATGTTGGGAGAACTGGACATCCTTATCCACAAGAGAGAGGACCCCTATCTCATACCTTATACAAAAGTTAACTCAAAATGGATCAAGGATCTAAACATAAAAGCTACAACCATAAAACTCCTAGAAGAAAATGTAGGAAAACATCTTCAAGATCTTGTGGTAGGTTGTATTAGTCAGCAAAAGGGGTGCTGATGCAAAATACCAGAAACTGGGTTGGTTTTTATAAAGGGTATTTATTTGGGATAGGAGCTTACAGATATCAGGCTGGAAAGCATAAGTTACTTCCCTCACCAAAGTCTATTTGGAGCAAGGCAGCTGCCGACATCTGCGAAGGTTTAGGCTTCCTGGGTTCCTATGTTCCTAGGGCTTGCTTTTCTCTGGGTTCAAGATTCCTTCCTTCCTGGGGCTAGCTTCTCTTCCCTCTGCTTGTTGACTTCCCGGGGTTCTAATTTAAGTCTACAGCATCAAAACTTCAACATCAGAAACCCTCAATTCTGTCCTTTGCCATGCCTTTGGTGGGTAGGAATTCAATGCTCTAATCATAACTCAATCATGTCCAGGTACAGATCAGATTACAAGCATAATCCAATATTTCTTTTCGGAATTCACCAATTATATCTAACTGGTATACTCTGCCCTCTGAATTCCAAAAAGTCATTACAATAGTTTAAAAAGCCTTAAATCAGTTACAATACAAGTACTAAATCATATCATAACCAATTTAAAGAAATATAGTTTGTCTTGAGGAAAAGTCATCTGCTATAGACCTCTGAAACTTACAAAACAATTTATCTGCTTCCAATACACAAAGGGAAACATGAGTTACAGTTTCTCTACAGTTCAGTAGACCTGCAGGGAATCCTCTGTTCAAAGTCTGAGAGTCATTCTTAAGAGGATGGTTTCTTCTCCTTGGGGCCATATGGAGACCCACCCTTTCCACGGTCTTGCCCAACGGTCATTTGCTTGGTTCCACTCTCATCAAGCATCTGGGTGTCGACCAAGCTCCAAACCTCTCCCTCCAAAAGGGTTGGGGTGGTTGCCATACCTTATGCAATATTTGGGTTAGAGTCTTAACCCCCCTAGTACAGTGATGTGAACATAATATTTTCCCTAACTTTTGGCATACAGGCTCAACTCAGAGCAACAAGTTGACCACCTGGCCTTCCCTAACCTTTGGGGGACAAGTCCACCCCTCTCAGACCTGTGGGGTGCTGACCTTAACTGCCCTAATCCTTGGGGAATGTGCCCTACCCTCTCTGTACCCTGGGGCAGTAAAACTCTCCCAGAGCCTCAGACAGGAACATCCACCCTCTTCAACTGCTGGGGCAAACTCACTCTCTCTTTATTCATGTATGGGGTTCCTCTCTTGGCCCAAGGTGATGTCCGAATTCCAGATTTCAGCTTCCACGGTTTTCCTCTTGAAGTTGTTTCTCCTTCAATCTCTCCTTTCCATGTCCTTTTTATTCCAGGCTGACAGTGGTTTTGTTCATACAGGTCTCTCAAAAACCTTGTTGGTTTAGCATGCAGGCAGCAGGGGTCCAAGCCATCACACAGTAAGACTTCCCACAAGTCTTTCTGATATAACTGCATCTTCAATCCTGATTTACAAGTTCCAAGTTTAGTTAAGTCCTCCAATTGGGCACTTTCTTCTGGGAGCCTTGCCAACAGTGGTTCATGAAGAAATGAAAAAAATCATGCAGACTGGGGTTCTTGGGATCAGAGCAAATGCTACTGACAAGTTTATTGTACCAAGTCATAGTATTTGTACAATTCCAAACAATGCTCTTTTTAGCAAAAAGGCCCTAGCAAAGCTATAATTAAAAACTTGGCAAACACTACGCACATTTATCCTAACATGCACCCACACAATGAGGAACAAGAAGTCACCATCTCCTTCTGAGGAGATGGCTCCTCTTTCTGAGCCATTTATTTCCATGCCAACTGCAAACATTTCTGTTTAAAGCAGTCGTGTCAAGTATCCCAGCATGCTTTATGCTGGCTAATACTCCAACATGTCCCCCTTCTATTTTTATAGCAAGGTAACTGTGCCTGTCTTAGGTTGTCTTCCTCTGAAGATCTTACCCGTCATTGACTACCAGTTAAGCACCTGCTACGGGGGGTTGCTGTTGTCTTAATATGGCTCAAGACACAGAATGTCGTTCCATATGATGTTTTGCCACCAACCAAGATTTCCATACTATTAGTATCACTAAGAATAGTAAACAGTACATGATAAGGTCATGAAACATAGGAATCCATTGTTTCCACCAAGAGACAGGATTTAATGATTTTAATTCTTTTAATCATTTCATTCCACATATCTGACATTTCTATCTCTAAATTTGATTGAGACATCAATATAGCTTTCTGTTGCAACGCCTGAATTTGCTGAGTTATATTAGAATGTTGATAGCGTAACAAATGTTTTCTAATACTATTTTATTCCTCTGAATCACTCCATTTTAAAGGAGTAACACAAACAGAACTTTGATTATAATCACATTTTAAAGCTAATTGCATTTGCATATTATATCCTGTATCCCCAATATGTGTTACAGTGTTTTCCAGATCATTAACATGGTTGGATAATTCCAAATCAATTTTTGTTTGACTTTGCCACATATCTGAGGCATTTCTATGCCAATCTTGCACATATGCTGCTGTTTTTATCACCTTATGCAAAGCAACGCCAGCAACACTAGCTGCAGTAATAATACCTATGAGTCCAATAATTCCTGCTATTAACAATCCAATAAATCTTTTGTCCTTTTAATGTAATGATGTAGAAAGTCCCAAAGTACACTAGATTCCGCTGCCAGCTGCCAGCGTCTTTTCAAATCAACAGGAAGCCAAACTCCATGCCATCTTCTAGTGAGAACCATGCTGCTATTTGGATGCTGTAGAAAATTCCATGCTCCTGGCCTTAGAAAAGTAAAATGCTTACAATCCTTACAAATAAGCAGAAAATCGTTAAAAGTAAAATTTCTAGCAGCAAATACCAAAGGATCATGCACACAAGCTTGAATATGAACACTGCTATGCGTAGATGTACTGAAAGTTGCATTTTTAGTAATAACATTAACAGGGGCCGTCCAAACATTCACTGGAGCCATAGCTAAAATCCATCTCCATAAGGTATTTTGATAAGGAAATCCTTTTGCTTCCAATCGAGGATTAGGAAGCCATTTACCTAAAGGGGCATTTCTGATTGATATTTGTTTCCCTGTAAAATTTCCGTTACTGTCACCCACAGGGTACCCCATAGGGGTACCATCATATATGATACCATAGGAATCATTGGTGACAGTAGAATGATGAGATATAGCACAGTATACCCAGCATTTTGTGTGATCAGATTTTATTCCTACACAAGAACAGTTGGAAGAATGTCCATGAGTTGCATTTAAAGACACATAGGAGATGATGGATAAGTTGCCCTGCTGGAAAAAAAAATACATATCGAACTTGAGGTTTCACACAAAGTCCTAAAGAAGCACTGAGACAAAGGGGACGCTGGAGCACAGGAAGGACACATAGAATAAACCTTTCTCCATAGGCTGCAAAGGCAGCCGATCATCATATGGACCAGGGAAATAACCAGTATTGCTAATAAAAATAGGAAGAGGAGAATCTTCCCATGTCAGTGTTTGCAATAAGGGCGGATTGGGAATATAAACCCAATAAGTATAATCCATGTCATTACTCACACAACTAATCCCGATAACGTGTGGCGACAGGAATCCATTCTTCGGTTCCATTTTCTGTAATGACAAGAACATACCCACGACCCCAAACCTTTACTTGTCCCTGACACCAACGGTTAACATGAATATCTAAACAGAAAACAGGCTGTAATAATGGTTCCTTCTTGTATTGGTTATACCAGAAACGCTCAGCGGCTGTTAACTTATCCTGTTCATCACGATTTAATAAATTCAAAGTAAGCAAAACCCTTAATAAAAGTTTCTGGTTGTCGCCGTTGGTTTACATTAAACAATTCCTCTTCTTCATCTCCCCCTTTTATTTTATATTTAGCAAGATACGCCTTTAAGGTCGCATTTTTCCTTTCAACTATAGCTTGCCCTTGAGGATTATATGGACTACCATATACTAAAGAGATACTCCAATATGTACAAAATTTCTGAAATTTAACAGCCGTATAAGATGGCATATTGTCACTTTTAATTTGAGTAGGAATGCCCACGATATTAAAACAGAACATACAACATTGTATGACATGTGAAACAGTTTCACCAGACAAAGCTGAAGCCCATGCAAAACCACTGTAAGTATCCATGGTAACATGTATATAAGAAAAACGATGAAAGACTGAATAATAAGTGACATCCATTTGCCATATTTGTCCACTACATTGCCCCTGTATATTTACTCCCATTGGTATAGATAGATGAGAAGCAGAGCAAGAGGGACACCGTTGAATTATAGGCTTGCATTGTTGTGCAGTAAGTGAAGGAAAATAATGTTTCAGACCTTTCGCATTTATGTGTGTGAGACGATGAAAAGTGGAAGGAGATAAGGAAGTAACAGAAGCGATGAGCTGATCTATGGTTTGGTTTCCATGGACCAAAGGTCCAGGTAAATTGGTATGAGCTCGAATGTGTGCAATATATAATTTTTGTTGATGTGTTTGAAGAACCTGTTGTAAGGACAATATTACATCGGTAGGTTCTATTTCATATATATTAGCATCAAGAATCTTTTGTACAGAAAAACAGACATATCCTGAATTAGTTATGACATTAATAGGTTGAGTTACATCCTGTAATAACTGAATAACAGCTGCCATCTCAGCTTGTTGGGGAGCAGGATAAGTTTCTTGTAAAATTTTAGTGGTAGGACCATAATAACCTGCTTTTCCTTTTCCATTACCATCTGTAAAATAATTAGGTCCATCAATAGGGACGTCAGAAATTATCTGATTGCATACAAAGGTGTCATTTTGAAGAATTGTACAAGTTTATTTTGTGGGAAATAATTATCAATTTGTCCCAGGAAATCAGCAAGAACTATTTGCATACACATGCTATTTTCTAATAAATGATTTATCCTTTTTTTTGTTAATGGTAGGATAAGAATGTCAGGATTCTTTGCACACAATTGCTTTACACGCTTTCTTCCTTTGCATATCAAATCCATAATTTTTTCGACATAAGTGAACAATTTTTTATTTTCTTTATTTGGAAGATAGAGTCATTCAATAATTAAATCTGTTTGATACATAAGTCCAGTAGGAGAATACTTGGTAGGAAAAATAAGCAGTTGCGTAGGCAACTGGAGAGCAATTCTTTGAGTAAAAGCTTGAGATATTCATTGATCCGCTAATTGTAATTCTTGTTCTGCTAAAGCAGTTAACGTCCTAGGGCTATTAAGATCTGAACTTCCTTCTAAAATACGAAATAAATTTTGTAATTGATAATTAGGAATGCCAATAGTAGGATGCAACCAATTAATATTCCCTAATAATTTTTGAAAATCATTTAAAGTCTGCAAATGATCACTCCTCATAGATATTTTTGCTGTGATAATAGTGGTTTCTTGTCATTTATATTCTAAACAATCCATAGGATATGTATCTTGTACTTATCTGGAGTAATATACAAACTATATTCAGATAACTGTAGCACAGCTTGTTCAAATATTTGCTGTAAAAGTATATCTGATTCTGCAGCAAATAAAATACCATCCATATAGTGAATTATATATTGGAAAGGAAATTGTTCTCAAACTCACTGCAAAGGTTGATGTACAAAATGTTGACATAAAGTAGGACTATTATTCCCTGGGGTAATACAGTCCACTGATATCTTGCAGTAGGCTGCATATGATTTCTACTTGGCACAGTAAAAGCAAATTTTTCTTTATCCTGATCCTTTAAAGGAATTGTAAAAAAACCAATCTTTTAAATTTATTATTTTGAGTTTCCAATTTTTTGGAATCATATTAGGAGAGGGCAGTCCTTTAGATAAGGTAGCCACCAAAGTATTAATATCATTGGTTCCACCAATATCCTGACAAGCTTTAATGAAATCAGCGAACTTTCCTCCTGCGGCTTTAATAGGTCAAAGTGTAGCCTTACATTGCTTATTGGTGTTGTCAAAAGCCAACATTTGTAAAAGCGTCTCTCTCATATCAGGGTCAGTTATAGTTTTATGAATTACATCCTCCAATCGAGCCAGAAACTCTGTATATGGCTCAGAGGAACCTTGAGTGACCTTTGAAATAGCTAATTTTGCTTTACCTGGATCTTCAATTTTTCTCCAAGCGTTCAAACAGCATGTCCTAACTTGTATGATAGCTCTAGCTGTGTGATTGACCTGACGTTGGATACAGAACCAAGCCCCTGTGCCCGTTAATTGTTCTAAGGTAATTGGTACAGGAGGATTTTGATTTGGATTTCTAACAGAAGCTCTTTGAGCTTCGCCTCTCCACCAGGTTTTAAACTGCAGAAATTCTGATGCACTTAACACAGTTCTGCCCATCATATCCCAGTCCCAAGGGGCAGTCTCATTTCTTGTGAGACCTTGAAGTAACCCAAATGTAAAAGGACTCTTAGTTCCAAATTGCACACAGGCTGTTTTTAGTTCCTTTACAGTTTTTAAACCCAAAGGTTCATAGTTAACTTGCATACCACCTCCTGCAGAAGAACTGAAAGTTAGAATGTGAACTGTCATTTGTACACTAATGTTTATAGCAGCATTATTAACAATTGCTAAAATATGGAAATAGCACAAGAGTCCATCAACCACTGAATGGAAAAACAAAATGTGTTATACACATACAATGGAATACTGTTCAGCTGTGGGAAGAAATGAAATTGGGATGCATATGACAAAATGGATGAAGTTTGAGTATATTATGTTGAGTGAAATAAGCCAGACACAAAAGGACAAATATTGTATGATCTCACTAATATGCACTAAAAATATAATCTGTAAATTCATGGAAGTAAACTCTAGAGTGTAAGTTACTACTACAGGGTGTTAATAATTGGGTGGGGTTGGGGGAAGAATATACCAAATGTAAGATATGGGCTATACTTAGTAATATTTTGATGATGCTCTTTCATAATTTCTAATAAGTGTTTCACAACAATTCAAGGTGTCGGTGGTGGTGCGATGTATGGGAGCTTTGTGTGATGTTACACATGTTTGTTTTCTAAGTTCACAATTTTTACTATACATTTATTCTTTATGTATGCTCATGTAAGAATGATATACTTCAATAAAATTTTTTAAAAAATCTCACAAATATCTAAGGTGGTGCCTTAGAGAATGTTCAGTCCCTTTAAAGGCATGGTATGTTTTAAAAAGATTAAAGCTTTTTTATAAGGGTACAGGTTGATGAATTTTCACACAGTCGAACACCCATGTAACTACCACTCAGGTCAAGAAATAGAGCATTATGCGCACTAGAGAAGACCCACTTGTGCTTTTTCCCAATCACTATCCAACTTTCTCCTCCAACTCTTGATTTCTTGTATGGCTCTTTCTGAACTTTATATGAATGAAATCTCACAGTACATATTATCTTGTGTCTCACTTCTTTCATGCAACATTATTTTTGTGAGGTTAAGCCATTTTGCTCGCATATCTGTGGTTCATTCATTTTTTTAAAACTCCCCCCCTTGCAGCTTTTTGCGTGCTGTCTGTTCTCTGTGTCCATTCACTGTGCATTCTTCTGTGTATTTATTTTTATTTATTTCCCCTCCTTCCCTTCTGGCTTGCTTGCTGTCTGCTCTCTGTGTCTGTTTGCTGTGCTCTTCTGCATTTTTGCTTCTCTCCCTTTTTGTTGGGTCACCTTGCTGAGTCGGCTCTCCGCGGCGCTTGCAGTCTGGGCAGCACTCTGCAGCATTCGCAGGCTGGCGGCTCTCCACAGCACGTGGGTGAGCCTGCCTTCACGAACCCAGGGCCTCCCATATGGTAGACGGGAGCCCAGCTGATTGAGCCACAGCCGCTTCTCATGGTTCATTCATTTTTATAGAACTTGCAAGGAAATTTCATTATTTGAATTTATAATTATACCCATCTGTAATTTATATACATTTGTTTACACTTTGGGACTCTTGTAAATATTGTTGTTCACTCTTCATGTTTTTGATGGATACAATTTATGCAATTCTGATGGGTTTATAACTAGGAATTGAATTGTATATACCTAAATTCAAATTTGGAACATACTGCCTAATATTATCTGAAGTAGTTGTACCAAGTTCCCCTGCCCCCAGTACTGTATGAGAATTCCAGCTGCTTCACATTTTCAGCAACACCTGATGTTGTGAGTCCTTTTCATTTTAGTCATTCTTAGTGGATGTTTAATTATTTCTCGTGGTTTCAATTTGCATTTCCCTGATGACTAATTAGATCAAAAACATTTTTATTTGTTCACTGGACTTTTGCATATCTTTTTTGGCATGCCTCTATCTCTATTGTGTTGTTTGTTATTTTTTCTATTAATATATAGACATTTTTGGTATTCTCTACTGTGTGGTTATATGTTGCACACATATTCTATCACTCTGTAATTTATCTTTACACTTACTGGTGTTTTTTTTCCCCTCATTAACAGAGGTTACTACATTTAATAAAGTTCAATTGATTAAAAAATAAAAAAGGGGCGGCGGACTTGGCCCAGTGGTTAGGGCGTCTGTCTACCACATAGGAGGTCCGTGGTTCAAACCCCAGGCCTCCTTGACCCATGTGGAGCTGGCCATGTGCAGTGCTGATGTGCACAAGGAGTGCCCTGCCATGCAGGGGTGTCCCCACGCTGGGGAGCCCCACGTGCAAGGAGTGCACCCCGTAAGGAGAGCCGCCCAGCGCGAAAGAAAGTGCAGCCTGCCCAGGAATGGTGCCGCACACACGGAGAGCTGACACAGCAAGAGGACGCAACAAAAAGAAACACAGATTCCCGTGCCGCTGACAACAACAGAAGTGGACAAAGAAGATGCAGCAAAATAGACAGAGAACAGACAACTGGAGTGGGGGGAAAGGGGAGAGAAATAAATAAATAAATAAATCTTAAAAAAATAAAAAAATAAAAAATAATAATAAAAAAAGAAGATAACAAAGTTCAGAAAGTGTCTGGTCTGGTTAAGATTATGTTAGTTCTTGTACCCAGCACAACTTGGAGCTAAATGTCTATCCAGACTTCCCAGTTCCATGAACCAGTGATTCGCCAATGTTTACAGGCCCAAAATTTACATTGAATTTTTGCTGTTTGCCACCAAGAGACTTGAGTATAAGCAAGAGACTTGTCAAATTTCACTCAATTTTGTTGTTCAGAGCCTCAAATTAACTCTCCTGTGGAGTAGGCAGAATTAAAACATCTTGAAACTTTGAAAATATATCTAAGTATATATTATACCGGTTTATTCCTTGCAGGGGAAAAAAGTGATAAGCAAATCATATCTGTTACAGCAAAGCCAGGAGTACTGAACTGCAGAAGAAACCCCAAAACCGGCACTCAGGAGAAGTGGAGGAACAGATTTATTATGTGCGGGCCCAGGGGAAAGTCAATCTCAAAAATCTGAGCCCAGTTTTTCAGTTTATACAGGATTTCATGTGGGATCAGCGTGACTTGTGCTCATTGGCTAACGTGTTGCTAGGCGAAATTTTGCAAGCAGGGTGACAGAAGCAGAAGGCAGGTGCAAGGCCAAGCTTTCGCAGGATTTACAGAAGCTGGGGCAGGAGTGAATCATCAGATATTTTTGCAAGGTTATGCTTTTTATTTCTCAACATATTCAGTTTCCCAGAAAACTAAATCAGCACCAGAGAGAAGAAAGAAGTTCTGGGCATACAGTTACAACCCAAGTTCCTCTGAGGGTGAGAGAATTAAGGTGTATATTTCACCTCTATATTTAAGAAAGCTTTCTTTATATACCTAACTACCAAGTAAATCAAAGGTATACAGATTATTTTTTTGGTAATATATATGACAGTTTTATTGGATATGATATACGTATAAAAATGCATAAATCAAATATATATAATGGATTTTTATTTCTCTCCTTTCCCCCCCCCCACCCCATTTGTCTGCTCTCTGTATCCATTTGCTGTGTGTTCTTCTTAGTCTGCTTCTGTTGTCAGCGGCACAGGAATCTGTATTTCTTTTTGTTGCTTCATCTTGCTGCATCAACTCTCCGTGTATGTGGTGCCATTTCTGGGCAGGCTGCACTTTCTTTCATGCTGGGCAGCTCTCCTTACAGGACACACGCCTTGCGCTTGGGGCTCCCCTATGAGGGGACACCCTTGCGTGGCACGGCACTCCTTGCGCGCATCAGCACTGCGCATGGGCCAGCTCCACACGGGTCAAGGAGGCCCGGGGTTTGAACCGTGGACCTCCCATGTGGTAGACAGACACCCTATCCACTGGGCCAAGTCTGCTTCCCTATAATGGATTATTATAATGTTAATCTGTGTATCTATCATCCAGATTACTATCAACATCTCATCTCTCTTGGGCCCCTACCCAATCACTACTACAGAATTTTTGGGTGAAAGAACATACATGTTAAACATGTTTAACTTTTTTAGCCAATAATTTTCCAAAATGCTGATACCAATTTACATTACCCACCAGTGGTGTATGTGAGCCAATTTTTAAATTATCCATTTTGCCAGGTGTGTAGTGATGGCTTCCTGTGATTTTAATTTGCACGTCTCTTATGACTAATGATGGTGGGCACTTTTTTTATGTTATTGGCGATTTGCAAATGCATTTTTCATGGGCACTCAATAACAGATTTTATGCAAGGTATTTAAAACAAAAAACAAACGAACAGGGAAGCGGACTTGGCCCAGTGAGTGGTTAGGGCATCCATCGACCACATGGGAGGCCCGCGGTTCAAACCCTGGGCCTCCTTGACCCGTGTGGAGCTGGCCCATGAGCAGTGCTGATGCGTGCAAAGGAGTGCCCTGCCACGCAGGGGTGTCCCCGCGTAGGGGAGCCCCACGTACAAGGAGTGCGCCCTGTAAGGAGAGCCACCCAGCACAAAAGAAAGTCCAGCCTGCCCAGAAATGGCACTGCATACATGGAGAGTTGATGCAGCTATATGAAGCAACAAAAAGAAACACAGATTCCCGTGCTGCTGACAACAACAGAAGCGGACAAAGAAGACGACACAGCAAACAGAGACACAGAGAACAGACAACCGGGGGGGGGGGGGGAGGAAATAAATAAATAAATCTTTAAAAACAAAAATAAACCAACCAAACAAACAAAAAAACCACCTGAATTGAAGCTTCAGACTTACTTGGATACCTGTCCTAGCTCTCCCACACTCTTCCTCAGCAATGCTGGCCTTAATACAGCTGTCTGTGTCCACGGATAAGTAATAGCCAGAAGAGAACAAATGCAGGACCTACGCATCAACAATATACACAGTCTCTCTCACAAACACAAGCACACACCTCTAAGGAAAGAGATGAAAACCTTATACAAAAGAGGAGGCATCCAGATGCATAATTCTTACAATTCCTTGAGATTGAAATATGATCTTTGATTATTTAAAAAAGGTTAAATAGATGCTATAAGAGATTAAAGAAGAGATGATCAATAGAAGAGGGCAAACCAGCAGTTAAAACTCAAGAAAGAAATGGAATAGAAAAAGGAAATCTTAACAGAGCTGAAAGCCACATTAGAAACAACAAAAAGTTAGACAAGAGATATGAAAAGAGAAGTTGGACAAAATTACATGAACATGAAATTGAAAAGAAAAATATATAAAAGGGTGTGATGGTTGTGTTCATGAGCCATCGTGGCCAGATCACGGTGTCCGGTTGTTTGGTCAAGCATGCACTGATTGTTACCGTGAGGATTTTTCACGGACTCAAATCATCAGGAAGTTGCTTGCATTTATGGCTCATTACAGTCAACTGAGATTGCCTTCAGTAATGAGAGAAGTCTCGGCCAATTAGCTGAAGGCTTTAAAAGGGTAAGTGATAATTTCAGCAGTCAGAAGAAAGCATTTCCATCTCTGCTTCAGCCAGCCAGCTTCTCCCGTGGAATTCACCAGAAACCTTCACTAGAGTTCCCAACCTGCAACCTGCCCTATGAATCCCGACTTGCCCAGCCCCACAGTCATGTGAGATGATTCTTATATAAACACCTCATAATATTTACATATATCTCCTGTCAGTTCTGTTTCCCTAGAGAACCCTAATAGAAAAGGATTGAAAAGAGATTCCAGGGAAGCAGATGTGGCTCAAGCAGTTGGGTGCCCACCAACCACATGGGAGGTCCTGGGTTTGGTTCCCGGTGCCCCTTGAGGTAAGGACGAGCAGGACAGGGAGCTGAAGTGATGGGCTGGTGCAGCGAGGTGGCACAACAAGATGACACAGTGAGATAATGTAACAGGAGACAGTGAGGAAACACAATGAGACACAACAAGCAGGAAGTGGAGTAGCTCAAGTGATTAGGGTGTTTTCCTCCCACATGGGAAGTCCCAGGTTCAGTTCCCAATGCCTCCTAAAAGGAGAAGATGAAGAGAGAGCATACAGCAAATGCAAATGAGAGGGCTGGAGGGGGGAAATAAATCTTAAAAAAAAACGGAGAGGGAAACGGACTTTGGCCCAGTGGTTAGGGCGTCCGTCTACCACATGGGAGGTCCGCGGTTCAAATCCCGGGCCTCCTTGACCTGTGTGGAGCTGGCCGTGTGCAGCGCTGATGCGCGCAAGGAGTGCTGTGCCACGCAAGGGTGTCCCCGCGTGGGGGAGCCCCACATGCAAGGAGTGCGCCCGTGAGGAAAGCCGCCCAGCGTGAAAAGAAAGAGCAGCCTGCCCAGGAATGGCGCCGCCCACACTTCCTGTGCCGCTGACGACAACAGAAGCGGACAAAGAAACAAGACACAGCAAACAGACACCAAGAACAGACAACCAGGGGAGGGGGGGAAATTAAATAAATAAATAAATCTTTAAAAAAAAAAAAAAAAAAAAAAAAAAAAAAAAAACGGAGAGATCCCAGAGGTTACACTTATGCACGTCTCAGCAGGATCTCACTGACTGCCACAGTAAACACTGCCTCAAACAGCGGGGCTCCTGAGGGCTCTAGAGATGCAGACACCATAAGCAGGGCAGACAAGCTCAGGAATTCAGCACCCTGCCAGTGGGCCTGACTTTGGCATTTATGCTCCCCAGTGTAACAGAGCTAGAGTCATGGCTTTTCTGCCCCTTTTATATGAACCTATAATAAGCAATATAATTGTTAAATATATGTCCCAGAGACTTAAGTCTGGTCCATTAATGTACTAGTTGAGCCCTGAATCTCAGTAGAGTTGCAACCCCTACTCTCCAGTTCATTGGGCTCACCAAGAACAGCTAACAAGGAGATGATGTTGGACAACACCCATCCCAAGGAACAGAGAGTGTCTACAACTGCAAGCAAGGTAGTTCCAGGCACTGCCCCATGGGATCTAAGCCTCCTCTCAATTAGAAACAGAGTGGGTATCACCATACAAAAATTCACAATTTGGGGAATGAATGATAGACTAAAGTAACCTTATTATTATTCTTTTATAGACTTACCATTCTACCAATGGAAGAATTTTTATCATTGATATAAAGACAGTAGCTACCAGAGGTTCTGAGGGAAGGGAGAGGGAAGAATAGGTGTGATATGGGGCATTTTGGGACATTGGAATTATCCTGCATGACATTACAACGACAGATAGAGGCCATTGTACATTTTGTCTTAACCTACAAAACTGTGGGACAGAGTGTACACTGTAATGTAAACTATAGTCCATGGTTAGCAGCAATGCTTCAATAAGTGTTCATCAATTGTAACAAATGTACCACACTAATGAGAGATATTGTTAATGTGGGAAAGTGTGGGAGGGGGAGAGGGTGGAGTATATGGGAATCCCCTATGTATTTATGTAACATTTTTGTAATCTAAAGCTTCTTTAAAAATAAAAATGTAATTAAAAAAGAGATGTAAGTCAGAATATTAAAAAAAATAAAATTTATAAAAGAGAAAACAGTAGAAGAAATGTCAATGTATATATTGTTCTTGGAAAAAACAAGAGAATACTTAGATTGACCAAGATGACAGTATAGGACGCCCCAGGGTGCCCTTCCCACACCGACAACTAGCAAAAGCTAATAGAGCTATTTTCCTCAAAATTCCAGAAAACTGTTAAAGGGTTGCAGTAACTGGGTGAGTGCTTCATCAAGAATACTCAGCTTTAAAACCAGTAGGAGGGAAGCGGACTTGGCCCAATGACTAGGGCGTCTGCCTACCACATGGGAGGTCCCCAGTTCAAACCCCAGGCCTCCCTGACCCGTGTGGAGCTGGCTGGTGTGCAGTGCTGATGCGCGCAAGGAGTGCCATGCCACACAGGGGTGTCCCCAGCATAGGGGAGCCCCACGCGCAATGAGTGCGCCCCGTAAGGAGAGCCGCCCAGCACGAAAGAAAGTGCAGCCTGCCCAGGAATGGCGCTGCACACATGGAGAGCTGACACAGCAAGATGACACAACTTATAATTTGTAACAAATGTTTGACCTTGGTGTGGTGTGTTGATAAAGGGGTGTTGTTTGGGAATTCACATGTGCATGATTGTCTTGTATGTTTTAAATTCTGTCATAAAAATATATTTAAAAAAATAATAGGGTGGATTGTGGGAAAAATTCACCAAATGTAAGATAAGGACTATAATTAGTAGTAAGATTTTGACAACAGTCTTTCATAATTTGTAACAAATGTCTCACGACAATGCAAGGTGTTGGTGGACAGTTGATGTATGGGGCCCTGTATGATGTTATGCGTGTTTGCTTTGGAAGTTCACAACTTTTACCATACACTTTTTATTCGTGCATGTTTGTATATAAATGACGTGAAATATTAGTAATAATAGGGTGAGTTGGGGTAAAATACTTTGATTAGTAGTAATATATATTTTTAATCCCCCTCTTGAGGCTTGTGTGTATGTGTGTGTGCTGTCTGCGCTCTGTGTCTACTCACTGTGTGTTGTTCCTCTGTGTATTTATTTTATTTATGTCCCCTCCCTGCCCTTGTGGCTTGCTTGCTGTCTGCCCTCTGTGTCCATTTGCTGTGCTCTTCTGTGTTTTTTTTTTGTCTCCCTTTTTTGATGCATCACCTTGCTGAGTTGGCTCTCCATGGCGCTTGCAGGCTGGGTGGCTCTCTGCAGCGTGTGGGCAAGCCTGCATTCACAGGAGGCCCGGGGACACGAACCCAGGGCCTCCCGTGTGGTGGACGGGAGCCCAAGTGATTGAGCTACAGCCACTTGCCTATTAGTAGTCTTATTTTGAGGATGCACTTTAATCATTAAAAATGTTTACCCCCCAGCATGGGACATGACACCCGGGGATGAGCCTCCCTGGCAACGAGGGACCACTATCAACTACCAACTGATGATGCAACTGGAAAATGACCTTATATGGAAGGTTCAATGCGGATCAGCAGAATATCCATGTCTACATAAAATACCATGACTTTAAAATGCTGTTTGACCTAAAGTAAGGGGGAAATGGAAAGGAGAAATGAGTTTATATGGCTATGAGTTTCTAAAAAAGAGTCTGGAGGCTGGCAGAAGGATTGCCCTCATGCACAACTGAGCAGAGTCAGAGAGACAGATAAAGCAGATACAACCCCCAGATATTGGTTCCTTTGAGGGCTAAAGAGACCCATGGGAGTTATGGTCATGGCCGATGGGGTTAACTACCAGGGCAGATGGCCCCTCTTTGGAAATGGTGTTTATGTGTGATGAATCTGGACTCAAATGGGATCTCCCTTCATAAGACTTTCATGCTAATGTGCTGGAGGTGCAGTTAATGTTGGGGTTTAAGATATATTTAGGGGATTTGAATCTCTGGACTGACAATGTGATAGCCAGGTCCTGAGCCTCAACAGACTCCAGCACCTACAATCTGATCTATTGGACTTACCACACTCAGCTAAGATGGAGTTGAAGAAGGACAACCACCACACCATGGAGCCTAGAGTGATTACAACTGAAAATGGGAGGATTGCATCCAGCATCCATGTGGAATCTGAGCCTCCTCTTGACATAGAGGTGCAATGGACACAACCAATCCAATGTCCACATAGAAGAGGTGGCATTGGATTGGGAAAAGTGGACATGGTGGACGATGGGTATGGGGAAAGGCAGGAAGAGATGAGAGGTGGAGGCGTCTTTGGGACATGGAGCTGCCCTGGATGGTGCTTCAGAGGTAATCACCGGACATTGTAAATCCTCACAGGGCCCACTGGATGGAATGGAGGAGAGTATGGGCCATGATGTGAACCATTGTCTATGAGGTGCAGAGGTGCCCAAAGATGTACTTACCAAATCCAATGGATGTGTCATGATGATGGGAACGAGTGTTGTTGGGGGGGGGAGAGGGGGAGTGGGGGGGTGGGGTTGAATGGGACCTCACATATATATTTTTAATGTAATATTATTACAAAGTCAATTAAAAAAAAATAAAGAAGCAGGTGGAGGAAGTGGAGGTGGGAGACGAGAAGCCAAAAAAAAAAAAAAAAAGAAAATAAAGAGAAAATTCAAGTGCGCTGCAACTTGAAAATATGGATTTTCAATGGGTGGTAGGTCATAAACTCCAGTGAACACCTGAACACCAGGGGGCAGCCTCATACCAGGCTCCCAGGGAAGAGTGCCTCTGAGTGCTGAGGGTCCTTTTTTCCACCTTAGCGTGCACAATAAAGTAAAACTCAACAGTTAAAAAATAAAATAAAATAAAATAAAATAAAAAAATAAAAATAAAAATGTTTAATAACAATGCAAGGTATTGGTGTTAAGGTAAGATATGAGAGCCTTGTATGAGGCTCATATATATGTTTGATTTGTAAGTTCACAACTAGTACTATAAACTTGTTCATGTGTGTTCATGTATGAGTTATATGCTTCAATAAATTTTTTAAAAAAAGAAAAAAATCATCTGATTGAATAAAACTACCTTTGTACAGCAAAGAAAAAAGAAAGAAAAAAAAGAAACACAGATTCCCAGTGCTGCTGATAAGCATAGAAGCAGTCACGGAAGAACATGCAGCGAATGGACACAGAGAGCAGACAACCACGGCGGCGGGGAAGGGGAGAGAAATAAATAAAAAATAAATAAAAATAACACCAGCAGGAGACTCACGGTGCCATTGCTGGTCCCGTTACTCCTATGCTCCCGTTTCGGGTCCCTGGCCCTGCCCTGGAGGGTTCAGAGTAACCCCTCTGTGCATACTGAGGTGCCTGTATGTCAGTGCTAATCTGCCTGGTAGTAGTGAAAGACTAAACCAAGAAACTCACCTCTGACTCACTGTATCAGAACTTGCCCTGCAGGCAGAAGTAGCTTGGGACAGTCAAAGCAGTGTAAGGAAAAAGTCAAAGCAGCCTGGGGCAAAGTCTTAACTTTGTCATACAATAGAGCACCTGAGAGGAGGAGAATCTTGTTCAGTCTCGCATTGGTTTTTTTTGAAAGGAGGGGTAAACACTGAAGGAGAGCACTAACCAGGCCAAAGCCAATGTGCAAAAACTGTCAAAGGTGTTTTTTGCAGTTTCTTTCTGTTAGCTCTTGGCACTCAAGGAAATCTCTATCATATCATTAACTGGATACAAACTTAAGGAGCAGAAGATCAGGGACTAAAACCCAGAGTTGACACTTTAAAATATGAAAATGTACACTGTGCAACAAAAGATTACAAATGAAAAAACAGGAAAGGATGGCCCATCCAAAGGAGCAAGAGAAAAATTCAGAAACCATCAACAAAGATGACTAGACAAAGACTTGAAAAAAGAAAAAGAAAAAAGAAGATCCTTAATATGCTCAAGGAGATAAAGGAAAGCACAGAGAAAGAACTAAAGGGTATCTGGAAAACACTGAATGAACCTCAGTAGAAAGGTAGAAAATTTAAAAAGGAAACAAGCAGAAATATTGGAGTTGAATAACATGATAACTGAAATTAAAATTCCCTAGATGATTTCATCACCAGATTAGAACAGACAGGAGAAAGAATTAGTAAACTAAAAGATGAGTATTGAAATGATTCAGACTGAGGGACAGAAAAAAGAATGAAAAAAGTGAACAGAGACCAACAGACATGTGGAACACCATCAAGCATCTAATATACCTGTACTAGCCAAAGGGGTGCTGATGCAAAATACCAGAAATCTGCTGGCTTTTATAAAGGGTATACATTTGGGGTAGAAGCTTACAGTTACCAGGCCATAAAGCATAAGTTACTTCCCTCACCAACGTCTGTTGCCATGTGTTAGAGCAAGAGGGCTGTGGACAGCTGCAAGGGCTCAGCCTTCTTCCTCTGAAGGCTCCCTGGTCCCAGCCTCTTCTATTCCAGCTGGAGGCTGGGCTAAGTCTCATCTCTCTCCCGGGGCTTGTTTCTCTCCAGGCTTAGCTGCTCTGCTCGCTCCACAAGGCCAGCTGTAGACTATCAGGCTAATGGCTCCTCTCTCTTTCCAGGGCCTCTGCCATGTCTCATGGAGCCTTCTTTCCTTCCTCACATATCTGCTTCTCTGTATGTTTACTTCCCAAGGCTCCAATATCAAAACTCTAACTTTCTCCTCTGATTTGTTGTTTTCTCTGTGAGCCCCCACCCACCAAGGTGGTGGGGACTCAATATCCTATGGACATGGCCCAATCAAAGCCCTAGTAATAATTTAATCGAGTAAAAGTGAAACCTCTGAATTCAATACAGTCTAAGGGTATTACTAGCCCAGAGGAAGAGACCAGTTTACAAACAGAATCAGTATTTCTTTTTGGAATTCATCAATAATATCAAACTGCTACAATACCCATTATGGAAGTCCCAGAGGGAGAAAAAAAAAGAAAAAAGGATGAAGGAATATTCAAAGAAATAATGGCAGAAAACTTCCCAAATTTTACAAAAGACATGAACATGCACATGCAAGGGACCAAATGAACCCCAACAGGATAAACTCAGGAGAACCATGCCCAGACACACATTAGTCAAACTGTTGAGGGCCAAGGACAAGGACAAGCTGCAAGAGAAAATCAATGTGTTGTGTAAAAGGGGATCCTAATAAGAATAAGTACCAATTTCTCATCAGAAACCAGGGAGGCAAGAAGGCAGTGGGATGAAATATTTAAAGTGCTGAAGGAAAACAATTGCCAACTAAGAACTTTATAGCCAGTGAGAATGTCTTTCAAAAATCCAGGAGAGATTAAGACATTGCAGTATAAATAAAAGTTGTGGGAGTTCATCACCACTAGACCTACTCTACAAACAGTGCTAAAGGGAGTCCTTTAGACCGAAAGGAAAGAGCACTAAACAGTGAATTGCAGCAGCATAAAGAAGTAGAGACTTCCAGTAAAGGTAACCATTTGGGTATGTTTTTTTTGGGGGTGGGGGGGTAGGGTACGAAACTCCACTTTTTACTTCTTACAGGTTATAAAATGCAAATGCATAAAAGTAAGGATAAATCTTTGATTTTTGACATACAGTGTATAAAGATATAATTTGTAACAAGTATAACAAAAAGGTGGGGGGCCGATGGGTATAGGGATAGTGTATGTATATGCTATTGAAGTTAAGTTGGTATCAAATCATACATGACTTTTTGATTTAAGCCCAGTGGTAATCACTAAGAAAATATCTTAAAAATATATACAGAAGGAAATGAGAAGGGACTCAAAATGGCCAATACAAAAAATCAAATAAATATGAAAGTAGGCTTTAACAGAAGAATTGAGGGACAAAAAAAGTATGAGTATACAAAGACCAAGTAGCAAAATGTCAGAAGAAAGTCCTGCCTTGTCCATAGTTACTTTAAATGCAGATGGATTAAACTCTCCAGTCAAAAGGCAGCAATTGGCAGGATAAAAAAGCATGACACACCAACTATACTCTTTACGAGAGACTCGCCTTAACTTCAAAGACCCAACAACGTTGAAATTAAAAGAATGGAAAAAAATATATCATGACAATAATAATCAAAAGAGGACCGGGATAGGTATACTTGTTATCAGATAAAGTTTAAGTAAAAAAATGTTACAAGAGACAAAGAAGGTCATTATGTACTGATAAAGGGGTGAAATAAACAGGAAGACATAACAATTACATATGAACTTAAATGCAGAGTCCCAAAATATATAAAGCAAATATTGACAGTTTTGAAGGGAGAAATAGTTCTACATTAATAGTAGCAGACTATTATAAAAAACTATATTATTTTAAAAATGTATTATAAATATACAAAATAGTAGACTTATTTAAAAACTATATTGTAAAAAAGACCCACAATGAGATACCGTTTCGCACTCACTAGAATGACTACTCTTAAAAAACGGAAAATAATGTTGGAGAAGCTGTGGAGAAATAGAAACACTCATTGTATGTTGGTGGATATAAAAAATGGTGCAGTTGATGTAGAAGACAGTTTGGCAGTTCCTCAGAAAGCTAAATATAGAATTACTATATGAACTTGCAATCTCATTTCTAGGTATATACCCCAAAGAATTGAAAGCAAGGACTTGAACAGATACTGGCACATTGATGTACATAGCAGCATTTACCAAGAGATGGAAGCAACCCATCAGTCCATCAACTGATGAACGGATAAATAAAATGTGGTATATGCATGCAATGGAATATTATGTGACTGTAAAAAGTAATGAATTTCTAACACATGTGACAACATGGATGAAACTCATATGGAGTGAAACAAGCCAGGCACAAAAGGACAAACACTGTATGATTTCACTAATATGAAATAATTAGAATAAGCAAATTCATAGGGTCAGAAACTAGAATACAGGTTACTAGGGGCTGGGCTGAAGTTAGGGAATGGAAAGGTAATGCTTAATTAGTACAGAATTTCTGTTTGGGGTAATGGAAAATTTTCAGTAATGGTGATGGTAGCACAACATTATAAACATAATTAACGCCACTGTATTATAGTTTTGGATGTTATCAAAAGAGGAAAATTTAGGTTGTATATATGTTAGTAAAATATTTTTTTTAAACGATAGGACTGTACAACACAAACAGTGAACCCTGATGTAAACTTACAGTTGTTATATTATTCTTTCATCAATTGTAATAAAGCTACTACACTAATAATAATAGGGAAACTGTGTGAGGAGGAGTATATGGGAACTCTATTTTCTGCATGATTTTTCTCTAAACCTATAACTTTTCTAATAAAAAATTGTTTTTAAAAAGTTGAGCACCTGCTTCACATGTATGAGGTCCTGGGTTCGATCCTTGGTATCTCCTAAAAAAAATAAAAATAAAGCAAATGGAACAAATGGAAGAAAGAAATTATTCAAACAAATAATAGCTTGAAGTCTGCCTATTAAGAGGGCACTCTGTTCCAGAAAAAAAAAAGCTAAGACATATCCTGGTGACATTTCTTCAATGAGAAAGAATTTCAAGGCCTTTAGGCAGAAAGAGTAAATCACTTACAAAGGAAAAAAATCAGATTGCTTGCTGACTTCCATCTACACAGCTACATTTATTTTGAGAAAACAATAAAGTAATGTCAGGAAGTGGATGTGGTTCAAGAGACTGGGCTCCCATCTACCATACAGGAAGTCCAAGTTTCGATTCCTGGGGCTTCCCGATGAAGGGAAGCTGGCCCATGTAGTGAGCTGACCTGAGCAGAGAGCTGGTCCACGTGGAGTGCTGGTCCATGTGGAGTGCTGACCCACAGGGAGTGCTGGCCCACAGGGAGTGCTGACCTTCAGAGAGTGCTGGCCCACAGGGAGTGCTGACCCACAGGGAGTGCTGACCTTCAGAGAGTGCTGGCCCACAGGGAGTGCTGGCCCACACAGTAAGATGACACAGCAAAAAGAGACACAGAGGAGAGGCAATACCATGCAGCAGACCAGGGAGCTGAGGTGGCGCAAGAGATTGAGCGCCCCTCTCCCACTCCAGAAGGTCCCAGGATTGGTTCCCAGTGGTACCTAAAGAGAAGACAAGACACAGAGGAACGCACAGCAAATGGACCCAGAAAGCAGACAGTGAGTGCAAAAAAAGTCGGGGGGGGAGGGGCGGATAAATAATAAATAAAGCTAATATAAAAAAGGTAACAACTATAGAATTCTGAAGGGGGAGAATGAATCACATGACCAAAGAGTTCTGTACATAACCACTTTGTCATGTAGATACTGTGTAAAGGCAACAGATAGATATCCTCCAGCATTCAACAATTCAGCAGATATAGCATCCCATCCTCAGTTATTTTTGAGGGAAAAAACCCAACTACTTGTGAAAGAACTCAAGATAATACAGAGATGAATCAAAATAATTCAGTAATAGGACTGTTTGGTGAAAGGACTGGCAATATAGAATCTGAAAATAAGGCTTAAAAACAATGTGAGTTGTGATTATAGAACATTATGTATATGTAATTAAAACTTAAAAACATTAAAATAACACGATTTTTAAAAATGAGTAGGTGTGGAAAGGGGATGTGGGATAAAGTATAAATGCTTTAGTATCCTCATTTTACATATCAATATATCTTGCCCAAGGTTGAAACCTGTAGTTTAAAAAAACTTACAACTTCTTTTCAATAAATAATGACTTTTTTACTTTGAGGAACTTTAAAAAAAAATGATCTCTTCTAAAGAAAGCTCACAAAGTTTAGCAATTCAATTTCACTTCAGTCTTTTTCTTTCAATGAATTCAATTAAAATTAAATTGCATTGGTTTTATAAATATAATGTTACAGAATAATCCCACTTTTATAAAGGCATAACTTCCTATCCTTGTGTGTGTGTGTGTGTGTGCAATGTCCAGATTGATATCCAACAAATGTCAGCAATAATTATTTCTGAGTTGGAGAATCTGGAGTGATATTTTTTACTCTTTGCTTTGTACAATTCTGTATTGCTTAAATTTTAAAAAAATTGACTGTTGTATCATTTTCCCAAAACATAAGATCATTTATTTAAAAAGCATTGCCTCCTTCAATGCACTAAGAGAACATGGCATAAGGCCATGAAGTTATCATTACCTTTTCAGTGCAGTTAGGTGAAGAAACAGAAGTGGGCAAAGAAAAAGTACCCTGGATACCTCCATCTTCTCTCTCTTTTTTTTTTTTTTTAACTTTTTTTACTTTTTATTTTTTATTTATTTCTCTCCCCTCTCCCCACCCCCACCAGTTGTCTGCTCTCTGTGTCCATTTGCTGTGTATTCTTCTGTGTCCACTTGTATTCTTGTCAGTGGCACTGGGAAACTGCGTCTCTTTTTTGCTGCGTCATCTTGCCGTGTCAGCTCTCTGTGTGTGCGGCGCCATTCCTGGGCAGGCTGGACTTTCTTTTGCACTGGCCGGCTCTCTTTACGGGACACACTCCTTGCGTGTGGGGCTCCCCTATGCGGGAGGCACCCCTGCATGGTACAGCACTCCTTGCGCGCATCAGCACTGAGCATGGGCCAGCTCCACACCTGTCAGGAGGCCCGGGGTTTGGACCCTAGACCTCCCATGTGGTAGGTGGACGCTCTATCAGGTGAGCCAAATCCGCTTCCCACCTCCGTCTTCTCTGGACTCCCTCTGCCCTCCCAGGAAAGGATTTGTTCACAGCTCGATGAAGGTTCCCTAACACTTTTAAAGGCCAGAGTGTCACACTGTGATCTGACATTTACTTTTTTATTATGACAAAGATTCTTAAACTTTCAGGATTCATGACACCCTTAGTGTTTCAGTAATTTTTCTACTCACCCCAAAGCCAAAAAAAAACCTAATAGTTTTATTTATTAATTAGTTAGATCAGAGCACCTTAGTAAGTGCTTATATCCTGATAATGTATTATTTGTTTAAAAAATATAATACACATAAGTTCAAAGAAAAAATAATATTACAATTTCTTAAATAATTACTAACAGAATGTGTGCACCTGTTGGCACTGTACACCTTCTCAAACACTGGAATCAGATTGGACCCCGCCACCCTCACACCTGTTTCACATTGATTTTCACATAGTAGTACTTTCTATCACAGCAACTGATGAAAAAACCAGCTTGGCAAAGATATGACATGATCAAAAGGAATATAGTACAATCTAATGATGAAACCGTGAAGCACCTTCAGCTGTCAGTTTGCATGGTGTCTGAAAGTTGTCTAGTATCAGTGTGTTTCTCTCAAAAATTTAGAGTATTGCACCTGTGCATCCACTGCTGCTCCCCATAGCACCTGGGCCCACAGACTGGGAGCCATGAATAAATACAAAGAAAAAAAAAGTCTGTTAATGTATAGAGCATTAACAGTAGGTACTTGTGGCAATGGTATTACAGACAGTTTTAACTTTTTACTCTGTAATTTTCTGCATATACTGAAATCTTTTAAGTGTACATGCAATACTGTTACAATCATGGGGGGAAAAAAGCAAATGATAGGGAGTCATCAGATTAACAAAGTTAAAAATATCTGACAATATCCAGTGTTACCTCGTATGTGGAATTATAGGAACTCTTAGACACTGCTAGTGAGAACTCTAATTCGTACAACCACTTTGGAAAACAGTTTTGTATGATCTAGTTGAGAAATTAACCTATGACCCATTAATTCCATTCCTAGTAATGTACCCTAGAGACAAACGTGTACATAAACACCATGATACCTATGTAAGGATATTCATTGCAAGCTTGTTTGCAGTAGCCTTGTGATGGTGAGCCTACTGTGTCAACTCAGGCAAGGTGACTGTGCCTTGCTGTTTGGCCAAGCAAATATTGGGCTAACTTTAATACAAGGACGTAATATGGACTTTAGTCACCAGTGAGTGTATTTCATAGATGGCGTTACAACTACAATCAATCAAGGAGTCTGCATCAGCAATAAAGTGATGCAAACCAGTCCGTTGAGTGCCTTAAAAGGGGAAGCAATTGCAGCATTCAGAGAGAACTTTCCAGCTTGACTTGAACAACCAGTATCTCCTGGGAACTCATCAAGGACCTTCATCGGAGCCCCTGGTTTGCAGTCTGCCTACGGAGTTTGGACTTGTGCATCCCCACAGTCATGTGAGAGAATTTTAGAAAATCTTATACTATTTACAGATATCTCCTGTTGATTCTGTTTCCCTAGAGAACCCTAATACAACCCAAGAAGGAAACAAGTCCAGTACGTGGTATATTTACATTGATTGACTTTCTTCTGTTGCACTAAACTTCCATTCTTGGAATAAGTCCCACTTTATTATCCTGTATAATCATTTTAATGTGCAGTCAGATTTGGCTTGCTATGATTCTGCTGGTGGCTTTTGCAACTATGTTTATAAGAGATACTTGGCTGTAATTTTCTTTTCTTGTGACAGGTCTATTTGGCTTTGGTATTGGGATGATGCTCATCATAGCAAGAATTTGGAAGCTCTTCCTTCCCTTCCATTTTTTTGGAGAGTTTGTGAAAGATTGCTGTTAATCCTTCTTTGAATGTTAAAATTCGCTAGTGAAGCATCTGGTCCTGGGCTTTGCTTGTTGGGAGGTTTTTGATTACTGATTCAATCTCTTTACTAATTATTGGACTGAGATCCATTTCTTAAGTCAGCATAGGTAATTTGTGTGTTTCTAGGAATTTGTCCATTTCATCCAGGTTTTCTAAATATTGGTGTGAGATTGTTTACAATATCCTCTTAGAATCACTCCCCAGCCTTTTTGTTCTCTTAAGATCAGTAGTGATTTACCCCATCTTAGTGTGCCAAAGGGCTGCCAAAGCAAAGTACCAGAAATGGGTTGGCTTTTATAATTGGGGATTTTATTTAGGGTAAAAGTTTACAGTTCTGAGGTCATGAAATGTCCAAATCAGAGCGCCATCAGAGTTTCTCACCACAGTCAGCTACTGGTGATTCTGGTGTCCTGCCACGTGGCAAAACAAGATGGCAGCTGATCTCTGCCGAGGCCCCTGCCTTCCCCACCAGAATCTACCATCTCCTGGAGCTCAGCTGTGGGCAGCCAGGCACAGGACTTGTCTCTTCCTGGGCTTTCTCTCTAAGTCTGGGCTGCTCTGCTTTCTTCCAGAGTTCAGCTGTAGGGTGTCAGGCATATGACTCATGTCTTCAGTCTTGAGATGGGTCCTTGGGCTCAGCCTCTTGCAGGCTTTGTGCTTAAGCTTTGCTGCCAACGATCCTCAATCCTTGAGGCCCTTCCATGGCAGGGTCAAAAATTGCAGCTTCCTTTCTCTGTGTGTTTCTTCCTCTGATTCCCATTTATATAAGGCTCCAGTAAGACAGCAGAGACCCAACCTGAGCCATTCCTCACGGATGCAGTCAGTGCCCTACATCCATCAGCCATGTGGGATCGAGGCCACCTCTCAATTAGAGGGGGAGTGGGCATCACCATCCCAGAATCCTCAGCATTGGGGAATAAAAGATGGACTAGAGTGGACTTACTGGTATTCTACTATAGACTTGTTGTGATTCTAGCAGTGGAAGAACTTGTATCACTGATGTGGATATAGTGGCCACTGGAGGTGCTGAAGCCAGGGAGAAGGAAAAAGAGGTATAATACGGGGGCATTTTCAGGACTTGGAATTGTTCTGAATGACATTGCAATGACAGATACAGGCCATTATATATCCTGCCATAGCTTACAGAGTTCAATGGGAGAGAGTATAAACTACAATGTAAACTATAATCCATGCTGTGGGCAATGCTCCAAAATGTGTTCATTAATTGCAATGAGTATACCACACTAATGAAAGAATATGGGGAAAGTGAGGGGTGAGGGGAGTGGGGCATATGGGAATCCCTTATATTTTTTTATGTAACATTTCATGTAATATAAGTATCTTTTTAAAAAGACAGAAAAAATATATATATTTTTAAAAAAGGTCCCACACCTGGGGTAGCCCTGCCGAGGCATGGAGCCTGGGCCCTCCCCCAGACAGTGCTGCAGGGGTACGGCGGTGTGCGGCTGGGCGAAGGGGCAGCAGCCGGCTCTCCGCGCCCTCTCCTGGTCAAACTCCTTCAGACCCAAGGTGTGTCCAGCGTCTTCTTGTTAGTTTTAAAAGTTCTTTTTTTGTATATATGTCAGCAGGAACTTCTTTTTTTTAAAGATTTATTTATTTCTCTCCCATTCCCCCCACCCCAGTTGTCTGGTCTCTGTGTCTGTTTGCTGCGCCGTCTTCTTTGTCTGCTTCTGTTGTCAGCAGCATGGGAATCTGTGTTTCTTTTTGTTGCGTCATCTTGTTGTGTCAGCTCTCCGTGTGTGCGGTGCCATTCCTGGGCAGGCTGCACTTTCTTTCGCGCTGGGCGGCTCTCCTCACGGGCGCACTCCTTGCGCGTGGGGCTCCCCTACGTGGGGGACACCCCTGCGTGGCAGGGCACTCCTTGCGCACATCAGCACTGCGCATGGGCCAGCTCCACACGGGTCAAGGAGGCCCGGGGTTTGAACCGCGGACCTCCCATGTGGTAGATGGTCGCCCTAACCACTGGGCCAAGTCCGCGGCCCAGCAGGAACTTCTTGAACCCAAGCTGGAGAGACGTGTGTGTGAAACCTGCCCCTGGGCACTGCGGGCCTGGCCACCGTGTGTCACAGCGTCAGGAAGCCTGTTCTATCATCTCATTAAGGAAAAGGTATTTATTGCAGCAGCATCTCTTAAACACTCAAACTGGTAACAACACAAAACATGCCAGAGGGGGTGAACTCTCAGCAGAGCCTTCATTCAGAACAGCGGCCATCAGCCAAACTCACCGCACAGCCAAACCCAGCGTGTCGCATGTTCCCCACCAGCAGCTCAAATATGCCTTCGCCATGCAGAACACAGGCGTGGGGCGGTTGCCAGGACACCCCAGACCCCGGGCAGACCCCACCATTGGCCACACTGCAGGATGGCAAAGAGACCCCACTCTCCACCGCTCCCCTCTTGCCAGAAGAGCTGAATGAGGCCCCCCCAGCAATGAGACGCTGACGGCGTCTGAACGACACTGCAATGACAGCTACAGGCCATTATATATCCTGCCGAGCAGTGACCGCCTCCAGGAGCCCCTCGGCCCCCACAGGATTCACCCCGGGCAGCGCCTCCCCCATGGCGCCGCTCCACCAGCCTGGCACACTGGGACCCCGTCCTGCGTTGAAAGTGACGGGGGAGGGCCACAGCAGAGGCAGGGCGACCTTGGAATGTAGTGACCGCAGGACGTGTGAACGTCGTGGCCTGACCAGGAGAGCATTCTGCGCCGCGTCCTGGGCCCACGGCCCATGTGCCGCCACGCTCAGGGCTGAGCGAGAAGGGAAGGGCCCGGGACCTCGGTGGGGAAGGGTGCATAGCCGCCCCGGGACCCCGGGGGCCCGGGCTCCCAGGCGGGCAGGGCCCTTCTGCCATCTGGGCTGGCTCTGCTTGGTGAGGGGCTGGGCCACAGGCGGCGGCCCCTTCTCCCTCCCCGCGACTCTGCCCGCATTCCTGGGAAGCTGCTCCGCGCCCCTCCGCCCCAGCTTCCCACAGCTGGCAAGCCCCGCTCTTTCTAGTGACCCCTGCATCAGGCCCCAGGCCCCGAGCTGGGCTCACTTCTCCCTGAGTGAGATGAGACAGGAGGACATGCTGCAGAGGGGGCTGGCAGGAGCCATGGGGCAGGGCACGCGCTGAGGGCCGTCAGCCTGTGCGCCAGGGAGAGAGCCCTTATGCTGTTGCAGAATTTAAGAGAGGTTTAATTATTTGCGTATAGAGAGGCCAGGACTCAGGAATGATTTTGAGAAGGAAAAATGGTTTATTTACAGCCGGCCAGACTCGGGAGTTTTTTGTTTGAATTCCGAGCTCGGAACAAGATTTTTAAATGTTTTTTATACAGAGAGGAAAGGCCAAATAGTCCCTTTGTTTCAGTTCTCAATAGGCTTCAATTAGCACATCTGTCTTTCACATCTTAGGTAAGCTTTTAGCATGGACTCTAGACATTCTAGATAAGCTTTTAACATATTTGGTTTGCATTTCCCCTAAATACTTAAAGTTTATAGACCTTGCATTGTTAAACTGTTTCCTGGGACTGGAGTTGTTGCCATTGTCACTAAGGGCAGGACTGCAGCCTTTTACTGTTCTACACCCACAAGTCACAGACAGCTTAGGTTATCTCTGAAGAGACAAAGAGCCTCCCACCCATAGCCCACATCATTCCCCCCCTTTGCCAAAGATTAACTTGTTAAGCTTTGGCATAATTATTGTTGGAGCTATGAGGTGGATGGCTGTTTGTTGTTTTGATTGATTATTTATCAATCTTTAGTGTAGCATTCAGGACTGTTTTTAAAAGTTTAGAAGTTTTTATTCTGGACAGCAGAATCTTGGGGCGGGGGCCTCCTGCAGTCATTCTGTGGCCCCCGGCGCTCACGTGGATTTTCAGTCAGGTTTCAGATCCATCTATTAATTTTATTTTACCCTTGAAGAGTTTACACCTTTAATTTAAAAGGGGTGCTAAAGGGAGACGATTTCTTTTTTGTAACTGCTTCTTGCTGGTCATGGGCTGTAATTATTGCCTAATAAGGTGTAAAACTCTTAATTTATTTTAACTGGAGGAAGATGGATCTGGCATTCTGTACGAAGTTGGATGACGTTTTCATATGGTTAATAAGATGTTTACTTTGAAAGAAACAAACTTAATTAAAAATTTGGAATACTCGTTTTTAAAAGAGGACATTGGATTACAGAGGTAGACAAGGTTACGTGCCTATAAAGATGCACTCCTTAAAAGCTGGTGGGAACAGTATATATATATATATTTTTAAATTTATTCATTTTTAGAGAGAAATTGCAACAGACACTTAGCTTTGTTTGAAGACACATTCTAAGCTGTTTAATGATTGGCATTCATTCGCTCTGTCAGATGCTCCTGGTGAACTGGCACTCCTTGGGCAACTGGCTTTATTTAGGATTAGAACACTAAGTTGGAAATTTTCTTAGTTTTTCCCTGTGGGAGTGACCAGAACTACAGAATAAAGGTTTTTTTACACCTTGGTTTTAATTGTACAATTTCTAGCAATTTTGACTTGTTCAATAGGTGACTCACCATCAGCAAGCAAGCCTCACCTTTGCTACACAGCATAGTACAGCAGAATATAGTAAGTTTGTTGTAGAATTTGAGAGAAGTTCAATTTATTGAGTATAGAGAGGCCAGGACTCAGGAATGAGTTTGAGAAGGAAAAATGGTTTATTGACGGCCGGCCGGACTCGGGAGCTTTCGGTTTGAATCCCGAGCCCTGAACAAGATTTTCAAACATCTTTTATACAGAAAGGAAAGGCCAAATGGTCCCTTTGTTTCAGTTCAATAGGCTTTAATTAGCATATATATCTTCCACATCTTAGGTAAGCTTTTAGCATTGACTCCAGACATTCTAGATAAGCCTTTAGCATATTTGGTTTTTGCATTTCCCCTAAATACTTAAAGTTTATAGCCCTTGCATTGTTAAACTGTTTCCTGGGACTGGAGCAGTTGCCATTGTCCCTAAGGGCAGGACTGCAGCCTCTTACCGTTCCACACCCACAAGTCAAACAGCTTGGGTTATCTCTGAAGAGACAAAGAGCCTTCCACCCATAGCCCACATCAAGTTGACTGAGACTGGATGAGACTGCCACCTTATTCTATAGACATGTTTATTAACTGTTTAGAAAATGATTTTACTAGGAATTTAACATGTCTAATATACTTTTGCACTTGATCCAAAATAGAAAAGATAACGTTATAATTATTAGGCATATATTTAGTACAGGATAAAAGTACAGCACTTAATATTAACTAATGTATTACTTAATGCATAAGGATTCAGAGTTGCAATTATTAGTTTTGAGTTTCAGGTTTGTAATACTTTACATGTAATCTCTCCATGAGAGAAGGCCATAATGCTAATTGTGTTTAAGTTTTACTTACAGTATCCTGGTATCATGGCTCCACTTAGCATGTTCTTTAACGCAGTGAGCAAGTTGCAGCATCCTTGATTTTAGAGAGATTTTCTAGTATTCTACTAGCCTGGTGCATAGTGCTCTCTGGCACCATGGCAGAGTGCCAGTTAGGAGGCGATATCCATTGTACACTTGGCTGTACCGAGTCATTATTGGCTGCTGCAGGAGCTTGAAACTGCAACGTAGTTTCCATCGACTTCAGGAGCAAAACCAGAGGCTGATATAGCAAATATTTTTAATTGAGGGGTTAGGGACCAGCCTAGCCAATAACTCACATGGAGAGGCAAAATGCAATGTTTGCAAGGCCTGGTTTGAATACACAAGAGTTTGATAATGTTAACGTTTATTCTTTGTTTTTATATATATTTTAAACAATTTAATGCAACGCATATATCAAATGACTGTTTACTTACACAATTTTACTGTGAAGATAACAATAGGTACTTTACTTTAGTAATAGAGGGAAAAAATTATTTTTCATTGTTAAAATGAAAACAGAATATTTCCAATAGAATCAAGATAACTTTTTATTACCATTTACTTAAATATGTACCTTGTGGTGGCCTTCAGACAGGTTTTATTATTACGATGTTATTTTTTTTAACCAATACCAATCTAAGTTTTAGTTAACAATGACTTTTAGAACTAGAACTATTTAAATGTTTTTAGTTTGGAAGATGTTTTACAAACTCTTTATAATTGACTATAACCACATTGACTAGCTACTTTATGTTTAAATAAACTTATTAAATTACAATTACCAACCAAAGATATGTACTCTATTTATTTAAGAGAGCATATTTACAATTTTTCTTTTAGCCTGATTTCACTAATGTGAACTTATAATTTTATTACTCTAAAGATATCGTACATATAATGTTAATTTAGTTTATAAATTAACTATGGGATGGGAAACGGACTTTGGCCCAGTGGTTAGGGCGTCCGTCTACCATATGGGAGGTCCGCGGTTCAAACCCCGGGCCTCCTTGACCCGTGTGGAGCTGGCCATGCGCAGCGCTGATGCGCGCAAGGAGTGCCGTGCCACGCAAGGGTGTCCCCCGCGTGGTGGAGCCCCACGTGCCAGGAGTGCGCCCGTGAGGAAAGCCGCCCAGCGTGAAAAGAAAGAGCAGCCTGCCCAGGAATGGCGCCGCCCACACTTCCCGTGCCGCTGACGACAACAGAAGCGGACAAAGAAACAAGACACAGCAAATAGACACCAAGAACAGACAACCAGGGGAGGGGGGGAAATTAAATAAATAAATAAATCTTTAAAAAAAAAAAAAAAAAAAAAAAAAAAAAAAATTAACTATGGGAGATTACGCTCAAGTTAAATAAAATTGAAACTATTATAGTTTATGCAAGGAATGTTCTCTTTTTTCCTTACAGGAAGCTAAAAACTTTTTTTCTTTGTTTAAGTTATGAAAATGAATAATTTAAAAGCATACTATCAGGTTTTAAAACACATTACACAATTACTTAATTTGTTTAATTATAACCCAGGAAAGATTTTTTCATAGTTTTTATGGACTTTTCTTTACTTACTGAAATTTGTTAATAGAGCCACTAATTACCTTTATTTTGTTGGACAGAAACTTTTGGAAGTAAGTAAGGCTTACTAGATTGTGAAGAAGAAAATAATTTATTCTCAATTTTGCAAGAAGGGGCACAGAGCCAGATATGGCTGGTGCCCCGAACAAAAAAAAAATGACACAATTTATACCCCTAAGCCTAGCACACAAGCTCTTTTTCTGTTTTTCCATAGATTGGATACTTCAGAAGTTAAAGCTTATCTGAGATTTAACTTTCCTGTGCAAAAGTTTGTGATTTAACTGTTTTCTCTATCACATTCCAACTATTTTAGTTTTTACTTGTTCCTCTTTGTTAAATAAGGAATAGAATTTAGTGCTGAAATGGCACCGACCTAGCTCCTTCTTAGGCAACCTTTCACTGCCCATAGGATTGGCCTAAGCTGGTTTTCTCCACTGCTGTTCCACCCGGGAGTGGGAGACTGAGGCAGCAGGCCGCCAGTTTACAGTAATCAACATTTTTTTTTAATGTGAAAATTAACTTAATCTTTGTTTTTTTTTACATTTTATGGCTGACAAAAGGTTTAAACTGGGAAATTACCAGGCAAACTGATTCTTAATTTCCTAGCCTAGTAGATAGGTTTTATCTGCTACACCTAGTCTTGCCTTTAAAGCTCTTGCAAAGAGGAGACCTTTTCCCAATTGTTTCTATAATTAGATTTTTATGACTTTTTCATCCTGCTTAGTTTAATTTGGGCTTTAAGAATATTTATTTACATATACAACTGCATATTTAATTAACAATTTGAATAGAGTTTTTTTAAGAATTTTTATTTGTTAATTTGATATTATCTTGATGTATGAAGACATACACTTAGCAAATGGGCAGACACAAAGAGTTAGACACAGAAACAAAACTTATTGATATTATTTATAATTTGCATTATTTTATATACTGTTTAGCTTAATTTGGGGTCCCGAAATATATATTACTTATAACTGCATATTTAACCTCAACAATTTGAGCAAATAGGCAGACATGAATAGTTTGACACAACATAACTTTAGTTACTTTAAACTTATAATTTTCATAAAGCAAGTGTGACTGCAAAACATTTCAAAGACTCTTGAAACTTTTCTTAATTTGCACTATGACTGTTGCAGTTTTACACAAGAATTTTCTTTCTTAATTAATGGATTGTAACCAAAATGTTGTTAATGCTTTAGCACTATTTTGTTTTAGAACTTTATATTTTACTTTGAAATTAGCAGAATTTTGGATAAGCAACAAGATTAATCTTATATATATTTACTGAGGCTATTTGAAGCCTCAGGGAGACAGACTGGTTTCTCTCATGAATTACTACTCTTAGGAACACTGACCGTCAGGGCAGGAGACTTCTCCCCCACTGCCCCCCTTTTTTTATTTTGGAGATAATAAAACTTCAGTGGTTATTTAACCTTATTCTAGCAGGCAGCAATTTATTTAGTTTACACTTGAATTCATGAGAGAAAGGGTTACTAATACCAGGACAGGAGACAGTGATGTCCCAGCTCTTTTCTGGCTTGTAGGGGCAGAAGCTATTATGAAATAACCATAGGCAAAGGCAAGGGGTGAGGTTAGGCTTGAAGTAACCATAAACAAAGGAAAGGTTAGTTTAGAATTTACACTTAAATAATAGTTTCAGGCTAAATTCACTCAGCTATAATTTCAGTTATTATCTTTTCACTGTTTTATAATATAGATGCACTTATAAATGATTTTAACTTTTAGTTACAGTTCTTATTAATTTTTAAAAACCTGTTAATTTTATAACACTTTTAAACACTTTTCATTTGACTTATAACATATTAAATGAACTTAACCATTACTTTAATTTTTTTTTAAGGTAAAATAAATCTCTTGCAGTTAGTTTGAAATAAAAGCTACTTTTCAGGATTTGATGACATAAGACCCTTTTTCAAACACTGAGGAAATGACGAGGTTAAAGCACAAGAAGCTATTTTGATAAAACAGATTTTCTTTGTATACTAATCTTACTCAATTTTAATCATAAAAGTTTCTTTCCACAAACCTTCTACACTTTCAGTATTCATTCAGGTTTTGTCCCACACTCTACTCTTTCCAATAATCAATCATTTTATCTTAGGACAAAATCATTTTCTGTTTCTTTAACAATAAAAACACATTCCATATATCTTACATACTAAGTTACCAGGCAAACTTCTTACAATATATAATTGCTATTAATACTAAACAAGCTTGTTAAAATAATGAACTTTTCTTCGCTTTTAATACTTAGTAGCATGTAATACCAGAAACAGTTTTTTTGGATGCAAGTTGGCAGGGAAGGCTGGTATTATCAATTCAGTTTTTGTTTAATAATGACTTTCTGCAATTAGCCATTTAAATACCTTAATTTAAACAATGCTTTGTTAAAACTTTTATAACTATTTATACCTTTAAGACAAATTTTACTTTCACAGAACACATTCTCTTACTTAAAGTTACTACAACACCTTCTAAGAACCTGGGCAGAACGCAAACGTATTTTGGCTTTGACACCCTATGGAGGGAACTTTACTGCATTTATTCTGATTCTGCTTTTCACCCCCTTTACTTCCTCTCTTTCAGGCAGTAGGGTGCACAACAATTAAACAGGAATGCGGCTTATGAATAGAAGGTGTGGACTCACTGGAAAGGGGCAAGCCACTCCCCCCTTTCCAGCTTTCAGGCCAAAATGGGCAGACAGAACCTACTCAAATTCGGCAACCCTCCAGGGGACCCAGCCACCCTGACTGGGACATCCCCAACAAATGGGTGCGTGGCACAGACACAGATGGCCTCCAAGCCCCGGCAAAGGGCCAGACCAGAGACAAGACAGCAGAGTATGCACAAACATCCAGACTCCGCAAACATGCAGACTCCTCAGTTTTGCCCCATAATCATTTCACCCCCTTGCCAATGGCAAGGGAGGGCTTCGGCT
This sequence comes from Dasypus novemcinctus, assembly GCF_030445035.2. Classification (NCBI taxonomy): domain Eukaryota; kingdom Metazoa; phylum Chordata; class Mammalia; order Cingulata; family Dasypodidae; genus Dasypus; species Dasypus novemcinctus. The sequence goes on along the minus strand of NC_080693.1, from coordinate 15,356,422 downwards.
CAGCTGTAATTCTACTTTATATAAGGACACAACTCCAACACTAGCATTGAGCTGACACAGACAGAAGCACAAAGGTCACTAATCTGACTCACAAGTTTTATATATATATTTTCAGCATGGCTGCCTCCACAGCCATCACAAACCTTAGAACACTTAACATTTGGTATAAAGTGAATTCATTCACAATTTAGCACCATATCAGAAGATTTCAGCTAGACTTTTTCCCACTGTTTAACTTTACACCCAGACTAAGCTTCACTAGAAAAGCTGATCCATTTTCCTGTAACCAAGTTGTTTCTTTTGGGTTTTTTTTTTAATCTAGACCAATTTCCAGGACATGAGGACTTGAACCTATAAACAACCCTTTTTATTAAAATCAAGCCTCCACTTCTTTAGTGGATATAAGACTAGTACCAGATTCTAACATGCAGTTAGACAAACCCAAAACACCAGGGCTTTTTCCCGGTTTTTCTCCAAGACATTAGGACTCGAACCTATAAATAGCCCTTCCTATTAAAACCAAGACTCCACTCCTTTAGTGGATGTGAGACTAGTACCAGATTTTAACATACAGTTACACAAACCTAAAACACCAGGGCTTTTCCCTGGTTTTTCTCCTTTTCCCAGGCCTAGAGAGAACGGCTTCTCCCCAATTTTGGGGGGCTACTAGGGTTCTCTCGGGAGGTGATCAGCCTCCCCTTCCTAGCAATTAAAGCTAGGGCCTTCCAGACTGTGCTCACCCGGGGAGTCTTACCTTTTTTCATGTTTGGAGTTCTTTTTCGTTCCCAGAATCTTTCTCTTCAGACTTTCCATTGCCCTCAATTTTTGTCGGGAAGATTCTGGTGAAGCCCACATCTTTTTTGGATTAAATTTAATCCAGGGGCGCACAGATTTGGGGTTCACCCGAGTCCTTCTGGTTTCTTTGGGGATTTGGAAGGGGCAGCAAAATGCTACCGTCTCTGGCCTTCGTTTGCTGTCCCATCTGAGTCACCAAAAATGTTGTAGAATTTGAGAGAGGTTCAATTATTTGCGTATAGAGAGGCCAGGACTCAGGAATGATTTTGAGAAGGAAAAATGGTTTATTGACGGATGGCCAGACTCGGGAGCTTTCTGTTTGAATTCTGAGCTCGGAACAAGATTTTTAAATGTTTTTTATACAGAGAGGAAAGGCCAAATGGTCCCTTTGTTTCAGTTCTCAATAGGCTTCAATTAGCACATCTGTCTTTCACATCTTAGGTAAGCTTTTAGCATGGACTCTAGACATTCTAGATAAGCTTTTAACATATTTGGTTTGCATTTCCCCTAAATACTTAAAGTTTATAGACTTTGCATTCTTAAACTGTTTCCTGGGACTGGAGTCGTTGCCATTGTCACTAAGGGAAGGACTGCAGCCTCTTACCATCACACCCACGAGTCAAACAGCTTAGGTTATCTCTGAAGAGACAAAGACCCTCCCACCCATAGCCCACATCAATTCCACTTTCCAGAAAACCACGGGGGTTGTGGAGACCCCCGGGTACAGGGGGGCCTCAAAGAGGTGCCCGTGACCCAGGACACGGGGTTGAGGGGTGTCTACAAGGGCAGGGGGGCAGTGGGGGGGGCCTGCGCGGCGCACATGGGACCCACTGTAGGAGAGGCCTGTAGCCAGAGCTTGCAGTCCAGCCTCCTGGTCGGGGTACGGGGAGTACCTGCCGAGACCCTCCCAGCCCTGGAGCCCGGGTGGCTGCTTCTGGGCCGCCCTTCACAGCCTGAGGCCCTTCCGGCCCAGCCGAGCCCGTAGAGGAAGCCCGTGGCAGGAGGCAGCCCGAGCTGCGCAGGCGCAGGCCTGCCCACTCCGGCCCGCGCTCGCGCCGCCTCGCGTTGAACGTGCTCCTTCCCGGCGGGGCTGCGCTGCTCTCTCACTGGAGGGTGTGCGTTCTGCCCGTCTACCTGCGTGAACCCCAGCGACACAGGTTTGTGGCAGATATTTGCCCTGGTCAGGTATTCCCCATTCTTATTTTCTATTGTCCAGAAATTAAATTTTCCCACCAGTCAAATTTGTTGAACTTTCACTTTATGTCTTCATTTCCTTCAGTCTAGAAAGTATCCTCTACACTGGGGATACATATTCTATATTATTTTCCACTAGTTTTTCTTTTCTTTTTTTTTTAAACGACATCTTAGTCCATACGGATTGCTGTATTGATTTCCCAGGTCACTTTCCACTTGCCTCCGTGGCATTTATTACGGAATGCAGCTCTCTCCTGCTGTTCGGCGTTACCTGTTTTCTCATGTAATAAATATCTATTTCTGACCTGTAAAGGAAAAAGAGAAAGGCCTCACACCCATAGGAATGGATTAATTAAAAAAACAATCATTTTTTTCTTAATTCACCAAATTAAACTGTCACACCCCCTTTCTTTTTTTCTTTTGCCAGTGTAGCTAAATGTTTGTCAATTTTATTGATCTTTTCAAAGAACCAATGATGGTTTAATTTATTCTGTTGTTTTTCTATACTTTAGTTCACTTTATCTTTGCTCTAAACTTTAATATTTCTTTCTTTCTGCTCACTTTAGGTTCAGTTTCCTCTTCTTTTTCTAGTTTCTCTAGGTGTGAGTTTAGGTCACTAATTTGAAATCTTTTTAAAAATACGTTTCCCTCTCAGCACTGCCTTCATTGCATCCCATAAGGTTTGATATTTTGGTTCTCATGTTTTCTTTTTTTTAAAGATTTATTTGTTTATTTCTCTCCCCTTCCTCCTGCCCCAGTTGTCTGTTCTCTTTATCTATTTGCTGTGTCTTCTTCTTTGTCCGCTTCTGTTGTCAGTGGCACGGGAATCTGTGTTTCTTTTTGTTGCGTTATCTTGTTGTGTCAGCTCTCCATGTGGGTGGTGCTATTCCTGGGCAGGCTGCACTTTCTTTAGCGCTGGGTGGCTCTCCTTATGGGGTGCACTCCTTGCATGTGGGGTTCCCCTATGCGGGGGACACCCCTGCATGGCATGGCACTCCTTGCGCACATCAGCACTGCGCATGGGCCAGCTCCACATGGGTCAAGGAGGCCCGGGGTTTGAACCACGGACCTCCCATGTGGTAGACAGATGCCCTAACCACTGGACCAAGTCCGCTTCCCTTCATGTTTTCATCTCAAGATATTTCCTAATTTCCCTTGTGATTTCTTTGACACATTGTTTAAGAGAGCGTTGTTTAATTTCCACATATTTATGAACTTCCCAGTTCTCCCTCTGTCATTTTCTAGCTTCATTCCATTGTGGTCAGAGATGACACCCCTTATACTTCAATCTTTATTAATTTATTGAGATTTGTTTTGTTCCCTAACGTATGGTCCATCCTAGAGAGTGATTCTTGTGCACCTGAGAAGAGTATGTATCTGTTGTTGGGTGAAGTGTGTGATGTATGTCTACAAGATCTAATTGGTTTAAAGTATAGTTTGTCTGTCCTCTGTTACCTTATTGATCTTCTCTCTAGATGTTCTATTATGGAAAGTGGTTTATTGAAGTATCCTACTTGATGTAGAATAGTCTATTTCTCCCTTCAAATCTGTCAATATTTCCTTCATATATTTTGGGACTCAATGTAAGTATATATATGTTTATAGTCATATTTTCTTGGTGAATATATTGTGGCCTTCTTTGTCCCTATTAATAGTTTTTTTTTCTTGTTTTTTTTTTTTTTTTTGTTGTTGTTGTTGCATCACCTTGTGTCAGCTCTCCGTGTGTGCAGTGCCATTCCTCAGCAGGCTGCACTTTTTGTGCTGGGTGGCTCTCCTTATGGGGCGCACTCCAATAGTTTTTGACCTATTGTCTATTTGGTCTGATATTACTATAGCCACCCTGCTATCTTTTGATTACTATTTACATGCAAATTTTTTCCCTCCTTTCACTTTCAACCTACTTGCCTTTGAATTTAAGGTGAGCATCTATAAATAACATATAGTTGGGTCTTTTTTTTTTTTTTTCCCAATCCATTCTGCCTTTTGACAGGAGAGTTTAACCCATTTACATTTAAAGTAACTATTGATAATACAGGACTGACCTGCACTTCCACTCTTGGAGTTTTGTATGTTTTATCCTTTCTTTGTTCCACAATTCTTCCATTACTGCCTACTTTTGTATTTAGTCAAACTTTTTGTAATAAACACTATAGGATCCCTTCTCATTTCCTCTTGTGCATATTTTTCATATATTTTCTTTGTGGTTACTAGGAGGCTTAAATTTAACATGCTAACTCAGTGACAATATTGCTAGCTTTGATACCAACTTAATAACTTCAATAACATAAAGTATGTTCCTAAACCCCTCTGTTTCCCCACTTTTATATAGTTTCTGTCACATTACATATATACATATATATATATATATATATGAGTCCCAAATGACTGATACATCATTACATTTTGTTCATTTGATTTTTAGACCCTGTAGGAAATCAAAAGTGGCTTTACAAATAAAAAATACAATAGCAATGGTATTTGAATTTACCCATGTCATTATCTATAATGGATATCTTTATTTCTACTGCAGCTTCTGTCTGTTGTATAGTGTCCTCTCCTTTCAACCTGAAGAACTCCCTTTAGCATTTCTTGTAGGGCTGGTCTAGTGGTGACACACTCCTTCAGCTTTTCTTTATATGGGAATGTGTTAAACTTTACCTCATTTTTAAAAGACAACATGCCAGATATGATTCTTGGTTAGAAATCTTTTTGCTTTTAGAACTTTAAATACGTTATCTCATTTCATTCTTGTTTTATGGTTTCCAGTGAGAAACAGGCATGTGATATTGAGGCTCACTTGTACAGGATGCTTTGCTTCTCTCTTGTGGCTTTCAGGAGTCTCTTTATCTTGGTGTTTGACAGTTTGAGTATCTCTCTCAGTGTAGGCCTATTTGGGTTTATTCTGTCTGGAATTCATTGAGTGTCTTGGATATTTATCTTCATGTCTTTAAATGTTCAAAGTTTAGAGCCGTCATTTCATTGAGTATTCTCTCTGCTCCGTCCTCCCCTTCTGCTCCTTTGAAGGACTCCCACAGTGTGTATATTGGTATGCTGGATGGGGTCCCACAGGTTCCTCAGGCTCTGTTCCCTTTTCTTCATTCTTTATTTTTCCTGCTCCTCAGACGGGATAATTTCAGTCATCTTATCTTTAGGTTCTTCTACCAGCTACAATCTGCTGTTGAACCTCTCTAAAGAATTTTAAATGTCTATTCTGTGACCTTCAGCTTTGTTTGGTTCCTTTTCATAATTTCTATTTCTCTATTGATATTTTCTTTATATTCACCTATTGTTTTCCTGATTTCTTCTGGCTTTTTGTTCATGTACAGAAGCTAACAAAAACAAATTTTAAGGAGGAGACAAAACACATTTTCCGGTCTTGGAAGATCGACCTGTGTGAGTGCCCTTCTTCAGGACTTACTTTACATTCCCTGACTGTCCCCCTCTTTGTGTGATGGTTTCCTCATGGTCCCAGGCATTCCACTGTATGCCCTACAACCAGCAGTCCCTTGCCTCAGGCATCAGGACCACTGCTATCCCACAGCCTTCTGTTGGAGACTCAGGGAGCAGCCTTCTACCTGCAGGGCGTGTTCTGGGGCAGTGAGTTCCTCATCATGCTTCTAGTGTGTGCACAAAGTTGACTGTGCGCTCTCCAGAACCGGGGCCAGGGATACACCCTGGGACTGCGAGGCAGCACCCGGAGCCAGTGAGGGGATGGAGGAGGAGCCCACCAGGGAACCACTTTTAAGTGGCCTTTTCCTTGATTTGGCACTCACTGTGTTACTGTAGCCTTTTAACTATTTTCTAGAGCCTTAAATCTGTTTCTGCCAGTTCTTGTTGGTTGTTCAAAGTATCTGTAGAGGTCTGGAGTCCTGAAGCAACTCACTCTGCCATCTTCATTCCAGATATATCCTTAGGGATACTAATGCTCATAGAGAGTTTGCTAGGTCCCTTGCTCCAAATCAGGACAACTCTTGGAACTTCAGAGTTCCCTGTTGGATGTGTTGAAGTCTTGTTGAGCTTTCATCACAACCCAGCTTCTCCCTTCACCTAATTCTGCTTCCTTTCCTTTTCCCACAGTTGTTGATCCCAAGAGCATTTCAACTACAAACTCGGAGTGTACTTCTTTGGGGACCTAACCTACATGTTAAGTTATTATACTGATTGGCTTTCCAATAATAAACCATGTGGGATAAACTCCACTAGTCTTATTTGTTGGAAACTGAGGCACAGTGGTCTCACAAGGAGAGATGTGCTGTCTTCATGACTACACTTAAAACCTAAGGAATGCAGTAATTAAGAGTTCCCAGCAAACAGGATGAAGCTTTTAAAGGCTGAAAGAAAAGATAAGCACATACCTTTTGTACAAAACACTTAAGCTTTGTACCTTGAGATAAGATTTTTTTTAATTCCTTAAACTATGAGTAATGCTGATAGTTAACTGCATGTTGCTGCTTGTTGTCACATAGACTGCTTGTTGTCACGTAGACTGGGGTATATAGAGCCCCTTGTAAACAATAAAGTTGTCTGAGGAGTCTCTACTTGCAGACCCCCTGATCCCATCTCTCTTGTTCTTTCTTTCTTTTCTTTCTCTCTTTCACTCTCCTTTTTCTCTTTCTTTCATTCCCAATACCCTTCAGACCCAAATCTGCAACAACTGGTGCCCAACGTGGGGCCTGAAGAAGTGAGTCTTCCAAATAAGTATCGGGAACCGCGGAAAAGACCTTGTCGAGGGTCAAGTGTGACGTCCAAAGCAGAGTGACTCAAGTCTTCAAGATTAAGTAACATTTCCACAAAGTCATCAGGGTAATGGGTAATCAATGGGACGTGTGGAAGCATATTCATGTTAAAAACTTTACTGAAAGTTAATGGGGTGTCTGTAAAAAGCTATGAATTACTAGAATTGTTTGTTTTAATATAAAAGCATTGTTGCTGGCTTCAGCCTCAGGGGCATAATGTTTTAAATTTGAAACAGTGGAGACGTAATGAAAGCTTTAGGAAGAGCATATAAAAAAAGGGAATTCATTCCATTATGAGTATGGGCCTTATGCCACCAGGTAGTGACAGCTTTAGATCCTTTCCAGTCTGAAGAAGGAGAGAAAGGAAATTACTGTATTTTCTAAGCCCATAAGTCAATTTGAAATCAAAGAAAGTAAATTGGATCAAGAACGGGCGCTTGAGGCGAATGGGGAACCATCAGGTTTTTTTCCTCATCCTGATATTAACCCTTTCATCAACAAAAGCTCAGCGAAGTGTCCTAATGAAATATCTTCTGTGTATCTAGTACAACCTTTTGCACCTACTGAATTGCCTTATTACTAAGCCTAAGTTAGAAATGTTTTCAGATGTTGCCGATGCTTTGCCTTATGTTAAACAATTATTATCTGCTTTTCCAGTAACAGTGTTGTAGAGTAGTGGGGTGTGCATGGTATCAAAGGCCAGGACACGAGAACTCTGAGCAGGAAGTTGGTTTATTTCAATCGGCCGGACCTGGTGGACTCCTGTCCTAATAAAAACCAAGCCCCGAATATAGCATTTTTCAGTCCCTTTTATACAGAGGAAATAGGATTAGGGAGACAAACAGTGATTGTATGCAAACAGACTTTTTGTTAGTTTCTTCAGTGTTTTATCTGAGTATCAGATAGGCTATTTCCTCCAGGTAAGTTTGATTTAACACATATTCCCCACATTCCAAGCCAGCTTGAATTTAGCATATCCTCCACATTCTGTCTGGATGCAACCTTGAATACACATTCAGTCTTACATCCTTTCTGAACATTCAAGGACTGTAGGGCCTATATTACCTATTTGGATTTCTAGAGACTAGGTACACTTGGAAACAATTTTGAGTTTATGCACAGGCTATATTAACATTACATGCGATGCCACCAGATACAAATAATCTGCAAGGGGGTGTTGAGTTTCATCCTGAGCCAATAACTTTTAAACTACTGAAAGATTTAAAACAGGTAAAAATACTAAATAAAGTATTTGTTAGTGATATCAGGCTTGTAAGAAATCTCTCTGTTAAAGTGTTAACTACGATAAGGAAACTATTCTGGCAGCAACTCTGCAGACCCCCTCCTGTCTACATGACAATGTAGCTGTGGGCCAGTGGGGGTTAATAGAGTTAAGCCACTGGAAAAAGAGAAAAACATGGCAACAGTAGTGTTCTGTTTTGTTTCCAGGCAAATTCTGATTGGGCCTATTTAACCAAAATAATAAAATTAGTACAAAATTTTTATCAAGGTGTTAAAAGGAATTTTCAGTTTTAAATCAATAGTTTACTCCTGAACTTGGTCTCAGTATAGTCTTACAGAGTAGTAATCCAAAAATGTGGGTTAACAGTCTGTCTAAACTGCTAAATAAGAGCTTAACTATATTTAAGCTGCTCAAGTTATCGTAACTGATTGCTGATAATTAAAATGTTTCCAAGCACAAGCTTGCATGTTACAGGCAACATGGATTCCAGAAGAAATCTTAAAAAGTAAAATCTAAGATGTGATATAACGGAGAACTTAAAAACAGCTATACCAAGAAAGTAAGAATTATGAGTCAATTGTAAACTGTATGTTTCTGTTAATGTGTTATAATTGTTTTGTGTTTGTTTGTTCAATGTCAGTGTATATTTTGATACTTCCGGATGGTAATATAAATAAAAATTTTTTAAAGAGCTCTATTCAAATGGCCAAAAATTAAATAAGCGCTTATATTAATACTTAAGTTTAAATGTTAAAAAGATCTCTACAATGATAAAAATTGTAAGTCTTGATTAACAAAATTACTGTAAATCTTTTCATAAAAAGTTGTTCTTGCCTAGATTGAAATGAGTTTATTTTTCTTCACAGGATAAAATGAAGGATGTAAAACTTAAATGAATATTAAAGAAGGTTAAAAGTTTGTGGGAATGCTGACTGAAATTTAATAAGTTTTTTCAAAGAGGTGTGTTTTGTCCTAAAATAGGATGGCTAATTTTCATAAATTCATGAGACCTAAATGCATGTGGCAAGTTGTAGAAGGTATTGTGGTAACTTTAAGTAAGGGAATGTATTCCATGAAGGTAAAATTTGTCTTAACATAATATAATTATAGTCTATATGGTTATAAATAACTATAAGAAGTTTAATGATGCATTGTTTAAATTAAGGTATTTAAAGCTAATTCCAAAAACTCACTATTAAACAAAACTGAATTGATAATACTACTAATAAAAGGTAATTTTATAACAGGAAAACTTGTCAGCAGCCAGCCTCCCCTGCCAACTTGCTTCTAAAAGACTGTTTCTGGTATTGCATGCCACAAAGTATTTAAAGTGAAGAAAAGTTCTTTATTTTAACAAGTTTTAGTGTTAATGATAATTATATATTGTAAGAAGTTTGCCTGGTAACTTATGTATGTGGGATGTATGGAATGTGTTTTTATTGTTAAGGAAACTAGAGATGCTTTTGTCCAAGATAAAATGTTTGATTACTGGGAAGGAGTAGAGTGTGGGACAAAACCTGAATGAGGCAGCGGACTTGGCCCAGTGGTTAGGGTGTCTGTCTACCATATGGGAGGTCCGCGGTTCAAACCCTGGGCCTCCTTGACCCGTGTGGAGCTGGCCCACATGCAGTGCTGATGTGCGCAAGGAGTGCCGTGCCATGCAGGGGTGTCCCCCATGTAGGGGAGCCCCTTGCGCAAGGAGTGTGCCCCGTAAGGAGAGCCGCCCAGCGCTAAAGAAAGTGCAGCCTGCCCAAGAATGGTGCCACACACATGGAGAGCTGACACAAGATGATGCAACAAAAACAAACACAGATTCCCATGCTGCTGACAACAACAGAAGTGGACAAAGAAGACGCAACAAATAGACACAGAGAACAGACAACCAGGGTGGGGGGTGGGGAGAGAGAAATAAATAAATATATCTTAAAAAAAAAACCTGAATTAATACTGAAAGTGTAGAAAGTTTGTGGAAAAGAAATTTCTATGATTAAAGTTGAATAAGATTTGATGGGTCTATAAAGTTTTAAAAGGTTTAGTATCAAGTAGTATACTGATGCAAAGTTAAAAATTTTGTTCTTTCTCAAAGTCTCTCAAGTCATTAGTCTGTTTTGGTAAAAGTTTCCTGAATAATCAGTATACAAAGAAGTCTGTTTCATCAAAATAGCTTCTTGTGCTTTAACCTCATCATTTCCTCAGTGTTTAAAGAAGAGTCTTACTCTTTTAAAGGAAGATAATGTTCAAACCTGCTTTCTAAAAATCAAATCCTGAAAAGTAGCTTTTTATTTGAAACTAATTACAAGAGATTTGTTCTTTTACCATGAAAGAAAATTTAAATAATTGAGTTCATCTAATATAAGTAGGTGTTTAAAAGTGTTATAAAAATTAAAAGGACTTTTTAACCCTCTGTTAATTAAAGTTGTATGAGTAAAAGGTTCAAATGAATACTTAAGAGTGTATAAATTTACCAGTATTTCAGCAAATTTTATACAGAAGTACAATGTGGTTAATTATGGTTTTATTATTATAAAAAGGTATGTGTCACAGAAACAACCTCTTATCATAAATTAAAATAACAACACTGTAGTATGCAGCAGTCCCAAATATTGCTAGTTTGTTGCAAGAAGTTAATGTACAGCTATGTCACTATCACTTTAAAACTTGCTAAGACTTTCTTTAGTGTCTCCTTAGTTGGGTCGAGCCAGCCTGCATTCCCCTATCTATGGAAAACCCAACAATGGACTTTTGCAGTGCTTCCCCAAGGCTGTGTGCATATTCCAACCATTTGTCCTGGCATGGTGGTGATAATCTAGCTGCATAGAAAAAAATTGGTGGCTAAAACTCTACTGATGACATTATGTTAACCAGTAATCCTTTTTTCAGAATGAAAAGAAACATCAGAGACAATAGTATCTTACCTTAAGAGCCTGAACTAGGCAAACAATTTGGACGGGCTGCAAAGTCCCTGCTGCCTATCAAATTCTTCAATGTTGTTTAGTTGGGTAAAACAAAACTATACTCTCTGCTATAATTGATAAAGTACAATGTTTTCTCATGTTAATGTAGTTTGTAATATTGTTGGAATACTGAAAATCTTTCATCCCTCACTTAACTCAAATATTAAAACCATTGTATGTACTAATTGGGAAAAGTCCTTCATGGAAGTAGGAAAACCTCCAGCAAGCTGCTTTAAATAATAATAAAAGGAAGGTAAATTGTGGACATTAACTTAGCCTGTGAATTGGATGCAGCAAGCACCAATACTGGCTTTGTGTGGAGTTTGTGGCAAAAGCAAAATTCTAAACAAGTAACCCTTGGCTTTTAATCACAATTCTAAAAAGAGGTCAAACGCAAAATATAAAAAACAATTGTGTGCAGCATGGGAGGCCCTGATAAAAGTGAAAGACTTAACCCAATAGTGTCTGGTCACTCTGAAGACTGCCATCCCTATCCAGGGGTGGACTGCAAATACTAAAAAGCAAGACAGAAATGATGGCATTATAGCACCAAAGGACCAATTGGCAAAAGCTTTGTTCACTTTAAATTTCCTTAATGTATATGATTCAATAACGCCTACTGAACGACATTATGCATTGAGTAAGAATAAAGAAAAGGTATTGTGTGACTCAGCTGAGCATCAGCCAATATATTGGAAAGATGTACTAACTAACACCTGGCAAAAGGGAAAGGTTAAAGTATGGGGGAGAGGATATGCTCTTGTCATTACAGAAGACAGAGAACAAATTTGGTTGCCAGCTTGCTGGATTAAACCACGGATAGAGGAGAAGAAAGAATTTTGACGATGATTTCTCCTCTCCTGATCATATTAATGTTAACTCTGGGTCATGCAGGTGAAAATCATACTTATTGGGCATATATTCCTAACCCACCTCTAGTACATGCTCTAACATGGACAGACCCATCATTTCCTATATTTTTGAATAAAACACATGTATTTCCTGGGCCTATAGATGACAAACTACCCTTAAAACCCGGTGAAGGGAAGGAAATATATAATCTTACCCTTCCTTTTGATCATAGACCCTTATGTATTGGAAAAAGCCCCCCTTGCATGCAAACAAAAAATCGGACTGTGGTTATCATGAAAAGTAATGGTACCAAATTATTAATAACTTTGTTTCCCTCATATAATTCTTTCATAACTGAAAAGCAAAATTATAATTGTCCACCCCAAGAACCTGAAGAGAAAGAGGGATGGCAGGACTGCCATATAGGAAGAGGATCTGTCGTTTTTAATGATTCCTATGGAATAGTGTGGGAAAGTGCTCCTATGGAGACCCCCAAAGAATATAACAGCAGATTTATATGGTATAGTCTTGACAAGGGTCACCAAGTTAGTAATATGCAATATCCTTTTTCAGAATCTCTATTCTTGGGTGAACAAGTGGTATATACTAACAATTTTACTATTTGGAAATGTAAAGGAAAATGGTTACCAACCCCTTGGATTAATGACACCTATAATCTTAATATACATAAAAACTTGTGGAAAGTATTTCTTGGAATTGCCCATACTTATGAATGAATCAGTAATTACAGTCAAACAAGTGAATATCTACAATTAAATCAAACCTATCAATTGAAAGCATGTGTCAGGGATCCTTTCGTATTCATTACTGGAAAAATAACTATAAAAGATAATGCCTTGTTTTATAAAAATGGTGCCTTGTATACATGTCTGTCAGAAAGTGTGTTGCAGGACAGAGACACCATCACAATGGCCAGAAGATAGGTATATGGATTCCCATTCAAATGAACCGAATATGGCAGTCATCACCTGAAAGTCAGCTATTGCTCCACATGGCACAAGAAATCCTGAAACAAACAAAAAATATTTGTTGGACACCTAATAATTAGTATAATGGGACTGACTGGAATCATCACAGCTGCTGTAGCTTTGCATGAGACTGGTCAGACTCAACAATACATGCATGATTGGCATAAAAATGCTAGTGATTGTGGCCTAGCCAAGAGCACATTGATGAACAGTTAAATAATCGGGTTAATGATTTACAATCAGCTGTGTTACATATTGGAGGTCAATTATATAATTTAAACTTGTTAAGGGGATGAAATGTGATTGGAATGAAAGCAACTTTTGTATTACTCCTCTTGCCTATAATTCATATGATATAGAATGAAAAAAAAATCATTTCCTAGGCCATAAAAGTAATCTCTCTGGAAATAATTGAATTACAAAGGAAAATATTAGAAATGTCTCAAAATCAAATTTATGTAGCCAGTGATAAGGATATTTTCTCAGATATGATTTCACATATTACAAAATTTAACCCAGTTAATTGGTGGAAATCACAGCATTTCCTGTCAGCTTTAGGAATAGGGCTAATCATATTTGTTCTGTTGCTCATGATTCTTGCCTGTGCCAGACAGTGCTTTCGAAGAAAATTGCAAAGCCTAACAGCCATGGGACATGTGAATAATCTAGTGCTAGCAAAATCAATAATTTCCCCAAGTCGAAGATCTTGGCTGGTAGTCAATGACGGGTAAGACTCTCAGAGGAGGGCAACCTAAGACAGGTACGGTCACCTCAGACTGAAACAAAAAGGGGGAAATGTTGGAAAATGAGGCACAGTGGTCTCACAAGGAGAGATGTGCTGTCTCCATGACTACGCTTGCAACCTAAGGAATGCAGTAATTAAGAGTTCACAGCGAACAGGATGAAGCTTTTAAAGGCTGAAAGAAAAGATGAGCACATACCTTTTGTAATAAATAGAGCACTTAGGCTTTGTATCGTAAGATTTTTTTGAATTCTTTAAACTATGAGTAATCCTGATAGTTAACTGCATGTTGCTGCTTGTTGTCATGTAGACTGGGGTATATAGAGAGCCCCTTGTAAACAAAGTTGTCTGAGGAGTCTCTATTTGCAGACCCCCTGATCCCAGCTCTCTTGTTCTTTCTTTTCCTTTCTTTCTGTCTTTCTCTCTCCTTCCTTTTTCTCTTTCATTCTCGATACCCTTCGGGCCCAAATCTCCAACACTTATTATCCTTTTTTATGTATCAACACATCTAATTAATATTTTAAAAGAATTTTTGCATCATTGCCTTGAATATTACTGGTCTGTTCTCATAATAACTTGGTCTGGTTTTGATGGGTTTTGGTATAAAATGAGTTGGGAATTGTTCCTTCCAACCTGTTTTCTGAAATACTTTGTGAAGGGTTGACATTATTTTACTTAAAATGTTTGATAGGAGTCACAAATGAAGTCATTTGGGACTGGATTTTTCTTTTGTGAGGTTTTGTTAAAGGAATTTATTCATGCCATGTAAATTGTCAAATTTATGGATATAAAGTTATTCAGAATATTCTTTTGTAATCCTTTTAGTATCTTTTTTATCTCTGGTGATATTCAATCTTTGAATGTGCTGAGGCTGTTGAGCTTTCATCATAAACCCATCTCCCTCCACCTAATTTTCTTTCCTTCCCTTTTTCCACAGTTCTTGATCCCAAGAGCATTTCAACTTTACAAACTCTGGGTAAAATGTATTTTGTAAATGTTAAGTATTTTGAAATTTATTGAGACTTATTTTATAGCCCAGCAAGTGTTCCATCTTGGTAAATATTCCATGTGTTCTTGAGAAGATCTGTATTTTGATAGTGTGTTTTAAATATCACTAAGATCAAGATAGTAAACAATGTTGAAACTTCTAAATCTTTAATATTTTGCTAAGTTTGCTATCAGGTACTGAGACAGGGGTATAAAAACCTCCCATTGAGTATAATTTCTCCCTTAATTATCTCAGTTCTTGCTTCATGTTTTTTGAAGTGCCATTATTTGAAGCATGAATATTCATGATTGTTTCGTCTTCCTCATGAATTTACCTTTTTTTCCCCCTCCATTATTAAATAACTCTCTAAACTCTGGTACTTCTCCCTGTCTTTATGTCTACTTTGATGTTAATATGCCATGACAACTTGCTAAGGCATACTGTTTGCAGGGTATAACTTTTTCCATCCTCTTAACATTAAATTTTTCTGTAGTTTACATGTCAAATGTGCCTTCAATAAAAAGCATATAGTTGTATTTTGCTTTTTAAAAAAATCCAGTCTAACAATCTTTTAATTGGAGTCACTTGATGCCATGTGTGATATGGCTGGTTTTAGGTATACCATTTTGGGATTTTATCTTGTTCCATCTTTTTTTTTAGGTCTGTGCACCTCCTTTCCTGATTGCTTTTAGGATCATCAAAAAAATTTTTTTCCATTCCATTTTGATTCCTCTAATGACAATGTAGATACATTATTTTCATTTTATTTTTTGGTGGTTGCTCAAGGTATTACAGTATACACCCTTATCAGTCTAAATAGAATTGATATTGTATCACTTCACATAAAATGTAAGATACTTGCAACATAAACTTTCATTTACCACCTGCTTCCACCTGTTACTGCTGTCTTATATTTTACATTTACATGTAATAAACCCCATCATCCAATGTTAAAATTGATGCATTATGCAGTTGGTGATCTTTTAAAGAAATTGAGAAAACAAATACTGCCTTTGTCTTTTATACTTCCCCACATAATTACTACTTACAAAACTCTTCGTTCCTTCTTGTATTGATGTGGGCTATGGGTGGGAGGCTGTTCATCTCTTCATAGACAACCTAAGCTGTCTGTGTCCTGACTTGTGTCCCAACTTGTGGGTGTGGGATGGTAAGAGGCTGCAGTCCTGGCAGCGACTCCACGGAGCCTTAAGAGGGAAGAGGAAGGCTAAAACCTTGTAGATGTCACCTGCCATCTTGCTTCAACATGTGGCAACTGACTTTGGGTGAAGAAGTAACTTTGAGTTGTATTCTTTAGGGCCTTGTAATTGTAAGCTTTTACTCAAAGTGAAAGTCAACAAATTTCTTTTTTGTGTATCAGCACCCCTTTGACTGACCATGGCAA
This sequence comes from Dasypus novemcinctus, assembly GCF_030445035.2. Classification (NCBI taxonomy): domain Eukaryota; kingdom Metazoa; phylum Chordata; class Mammalia; order Cingulata; family Dasypodidae; genus Dasypus; species Dasypus novemcinctus. Next base: position 15,340,527 of record NC_080693.1, on the reverse strand, counting down.
CGACTCCAGTCCGCGAGAAACAGTTTAGCAATGCAAACTCTATAAACTTTAAATATTCAGGGAAAATGCAAACCAAATGTGCTAAAAGCTTATCTTAAATGTAGGAAGTTCATGCTAAAAGCTTACCTAGGATGTGGACGATATATGCTAATTCAAGCCTATTGAGAACTGAAGCAAAAGGACCATTTGGCCTTTCCTCTCTGTATAAAAGGGACTCAAAAATCTTGTTCAGGGCTTGGGTTTGAAACAGAAAGCTCCCAAGTCCAGCCGGCCATCAATAAATCATTTTTCCTTCTCAAAATCATTCCTGAGTCCTAGCCTTCTATACGCAAATAATTAAACCTCTCTCAACTTCTGCAACAGTATATCTGAGTTTCCATCTGGTGGTGTTTCTGCCTGAAAAACTTCCTTTAGCATTTATTGTACTGCAGGTCCACTGAGTTCTTTCAGCTTTTGCTTTTGTGTAAAGAAATACCTTTATCTCATCTTCATTTTGGACGGGTATTTTTGCTGGGCATAGATTTCTGGGTTCACTGTTTTTTGTTTTGTTTTCCTGTCACCACTTGAAATGTTATTCACAATTAAATCACTAGAAAATCCTGTGTTACATTTTTTCTATGAAAGTTTTGTTTTACTCAAGATTAATAATTGTCTGGATTTTTAAAAATTTGTTTCTGGGTACTTCCAATTAATTCAATACCAAACCTTTTACTAGTTTTCTAAATCAGTGCTGTTCATAATAGTCTGCAACAACATAAGGATCTTGCCCAGAATGTAAATGAACATTTAGGTTTTTTTTTCATTAAAAAGAACTTGCTATGAAAGAACTATCAACTAAAATAAAGAATATATTAAACGACATAGTTGAGTTACGTTTTGGAGCAATTCCTTATCTCACTGTGGACAACAGCAAAGAAGTTTAGGGAAGCGGACTTGGCCCAGTGGTTAGGGCGTCCGCCTACCACATGGGAGGTCCACGGTTCAAACCCCAGGCCTCCTTGACCCGTGTGGAGCTGGCCCATGCGCACTGCTGATGCACCCAGGGAGTGCTGTGCCACACACGGGTGTCCGCATGTAGGGGAGCCCCACGCACAAGGAGTGCGCCCCATAGGGAGAGCCGCCCAGCACAAAAGAAAGTGCAGCCTTCCCAGGAATGGTGCCACACATACAGCTGACACAGCAAGATGATGCAACAAAAAGAAACAGATTCCCGTGCTGCTGACAACAACAGAAGCAGACAAAGAAGAACACACAGCAGACACAGAACACAGACAACTGGGGGGGGGGGTGGGTGGGGAGGGGAGAGAAATAAATAAATCTATCTTAAAAAAAAAAAAAAAAAAGAGTTTAAGGCCCTCACAGTCTGCGGAGCATATTTTGAGTAACACCAGTATAAATCACTTTCACTTCAGGTATTCTACCAATTTCACCTAAATTAGCCAACCTTGTCCAGACTGAACTAGTTGTTCTCTGACTTGGTATATAGGCATCCTGAGTTAGCTTTTGCTTTCATCCTAAAGATGCCTTCACTTCTTTCCGGGTTGGATCTCCTTCTTTTGGACCCCAAGTTTCCTTTTTACTTGCCCCATTCTCAAATTGGTAGATTATACTTTCCATCAGTTCTTAAGAAAAGTTGTGGGAGGGAAATTTTTTGAGTCAATTGTCTGAAAATGTCTTTTTTCTATTATTCTCTGTAATTGATTGATGGTTTGGGTGTAAATTCTTGGTTAAAAATTATTTTCCTTTAAAATTTTGAATGTGTCACATCATTGTTTTCAAGCTTCTAGTTTTACTGAGAAATCTGAGGCCATAATTCTGAATCCTTTGTGTGTGATAGCCTTTTTCCAGTCTGGAAGCTTGAATACTTCCTTGGCCACAATGTTCTGAAATTCACAGTGATATGCTCTAGAGTAGGTATTTTTTCATTCATTGTGCTGGACCCTTTTAATCTCGAAGTTTGTGATTTTTTAATTTTTTTGCTTCATTGATGATCTCTTTCCCTCTATTTTCTTGGTTATCTCTTTCTAGAACACCTATTCAAACTTTGGACCTCCTAATTTGGTCCTGTAATTTTATCTTTTCATTCCTCTTTCCCATGTCCTTTTTTTTTTTAAGATTTATTTATTTATTTCCCCCCCCTCCCCCGGTTGTCTGTTCTCTGTGTTTATTTGCTGCGTCTTGTTTCTTTGTCCGCTTCTGTTGTCGTCAGCGGCACCGGAAGTGTGGGCGACGCCATTCCTGGGCAGGCTGCACTTTCTTTCACGCCGGGCAGCTCCCCTTACAGGGCGCACTCCTTGTGCGTGGGGCTCCCCTACATGGGGGACACCCCTGCGTGGCACGGCACTCCTTGTGCACATCAGCACTGCGCATGGGCCAGCTCCACACGGGTCAAGGAGGCCCGGGGTTTGAACTTCAGACCTCCCATGTGGTAGACGGACGCCCTAACCACTGGGCCAAGTCCGTTTCCCTCCCCATGTCCTTTTTTGCCTCTATTTTCTGGGAAATTTCTTCTACTTTACCTTCCAAACCTTCTACTTACTATTTAATTTTTCTTCTGTAACATTTTTAGATTCCAACAGTACAGTACTTTAAAAACTTCTCTAAATGTTTTACTCTATAGATCCTATTCTGTATTAAGGTTGCAATATTTTCTGTTACCTCTTTGAGGATATAAGTCTATGCCCTGCAAGGTCTTTATTTCTATCTAGTTGCTCTCTCATTTAATTGGCTTTTTACAGATATCTGATAATCTCAGGTTGCCGGGAATCCTTGGTGGGGCTTTTAATGGTGCGCTACACTCTAGATAAGGTAACAGGCTCCTTGTTAGGGAATCCTTTCTCTCTGGGCTGGTTGGATTCCCTAGAGAAGCCTCTTACAATCTCCTGCCTGGAGGGTGCAGCCAGAGCTGCCAGCATTCTTGTAGCTGAGTAGCAGAAGTGAAAATAGATTTTCTAGTTTAATATGAATGTTGCCACCCAAATTTGTTTAAAGGCAAAAAATAGTAAAAGTTATTTTTAGATTGTGATTTTGTATCATCAGGACACATTTTATATTTTAGGGAGTTTATTTTAGAAAAGGTTATACGGTAATGCCTAAGATAGGCTCCAATGTGTAACAGGCACTTGTACCAAATTAAATATGTTAACTGAGAAATAAAAACAACTTAGTCAGCAATTAATATCTTCTACAACAATAAACAGCTTTTAACATACAGAGTAAAGAACACTTACACCAGGGCAAATCAAATTTATAGATTTAAGAACCATGATCGGGTTAACATTTAGGAGAAAAGAATGCTTAAGATTAGAGCTCCTTTCTTGATCTCCAGTGGGATAGTGCCGTTTGTTAGAATCACCAAGAAAACCAAACATATCCTTGCCATCCACAGTTGAGAGGTTCACGAGTTCATTTCCATGCCTTATGTATGGCATATAATTATTTTTAATTTGTGGGTTGGTGGTAATTCATTTAGTTTAGCCCCGGTCATTAAAAACTCTTATTAAAATTCCTGCTAAGAGGACAGCAATGGCAACAGCTAAAGCCATTCCACGGTAGAAGATCAACTGGCTCACTGTCAAGACATCCCCAACGGTGGGCGCTGCGTCCTGGGTGTCTTCCTCAAGGGCCATCAGTTGGATGGCCTGACTCTGTGGTCTGATGACGTCAGGCAAAATCACTCCCTCAGTTCCCTCTCTTTCCAGGACAGGTAGGTCTGCTGGCAGAGAGAAAGCAGTGTGGGTATTTATTTGTATACTGGATTGAGTAAAGGGGCTTTAGGAAGATTATGCAATAATACATTGTAAACAATGACAATCAATCATTGATTGGGGTATGCTAAAATTACACTGAAAACATTTCATGGAAGAACAGAGTTAACATCTCATCAATTATTGGAGCAGAGACAAGTCTTACTGACCAAGAGAGCAGGATGTCATTAAGCAACTCTGGCTACATTAAGTTTTAGTTTTTGTAAATGGCATTATCTAAAGGAGAGTTTATGGTCCAACATTATGTCCTCTGTACTTTATTCCCATAATAAACCAAATTGAATACAATATACTAGTAAATACAACATTCCAGAGGTAGGTCCTCTGTTACCTGTTGAGGTAGGTATGGTCTCTTTAATATCTTTTAGTCCAGCTCGAACCTGTGCCTAAAAACAAGTATCACATGAATGGAGATAAATTCATTTTAATGGAGGGTAATTCAAATTAAACTAGTACTCTTTTAAAATTGAAAACTTTCAATTTAAGCTACTTCTGAAACTACTGCTAAAGGGTTACAATATCTAGCACAGTCTTTCTTGGTCCTGAAAATGCCATCTGCTGACAGAACCTAACACCAGAAAACCCCAACACTGTGCTCTAATGATAGTATAAAAAACTACTTGTTGCTATACTTGCAAACCTAATGTATTTTTCCTACTTGTTCCCTTCAGTGTTTCTAAACACAAATGAAGGGAGTAAAGTCTAATGATAAATGGTGTTATCTAATGGAGAGTTTATGGTCCAACTTTATGTCCTTTGTACTTTATTTGTGTAGTAAACCAAACTGAAGATAGTTAACACATAAAAGGTCGCAGTTAGGCTAATGGAAAGGGATCTGGACTCTGAAAGATGGTCAAAACATAGCCCCTGACAGTTTGTGCATCTGAACGCAGCCTCATGTCTCTGTTAATATCACCTCCTGTAAGCCGGCCTCCCATCCATCTAATCTCACACCTTGACACAATAAAGCGGGCTCACAATGCAACACATAAATCCCCAAACCAGTCAAGATCCTCATCCTCTATGCAAATGTTGTGGTTCTGCTCCCAAATACCTTCTACTGATCACAGACATTTAACAGACCGCTTTTAAGTAAACCAAGGCCCCCCACAAAAAACTAAACGAGGAAACAGCTAACAAAATCAGTATAAACAAAAAACAAACTGTTTTTCTAAGACTAGTACATTAAAACATCAAAATATTTTAAGCTATTTTTTGAAAGACTGAGGCCCTGATTAAGAAACAATAAATTAGCTCTATATTGATAGGAAAATTTCCCTTCCTCCCACACCAACCTTATTATATTGAATTCATGATTCATACTGAATCATGCTGGCAATGGCTTTCTTAGCATTTTGACCCTAAAAGATATCATGGGATCAAGTATAGCTGCATTTCTAAAATGACACTGATTGTTACCTGCTCTGCAACTCTATTCCAGTTTGTCCTCAAGATGGACACCAGAAAGAAGAGTGCTTGAAAGAAAACACAAACTATCAATCCAGACCAGAGACCTACGGGTGTAAAATAAAGAATATCACATTTTAGATGTTCTTCAATTCTGTTCCTATTATCATTAAAATTCTTCTCTAACTACTATTCAGAAAGTAAAATTTCAATTAAATCAACTTCCCTCAAATTTTAGATTGTTATGGACCATGGATTGGACTCAAGTTGCCTGCTGTACTATCAATGGCTATCAATGAATAAACATCCAAACACCCCCAAAACTGTCGTGTTTTACATAAGCTGATGTAACAGATCTTTATGGATCGGTCCTTTGTAAGCATGCTGGGTTTCACGTGCTAAGGATGCAGGCTTGACCAGGCGGACGGTGCCCTCGCTGACGTCAGGCAGCGTGGTGGAATAACCTGGAGGGGACATTTTAAGTAGGACACACAGCAGGGCTCTCTGGGTGGTCATCTGAGTGGTCAGGAGCCGCCTCTAAGAACATCCAGGGCTGGGCGTGCCAGGCTGAGAGCAAGGGCAAAGGCCCTGGCACGGACGCTAGCTTGCATGTGTGAGGGACAAAGGTCGACATGGATGAGCGCAGTGAGCGAGGGGGTGTGCAGAGGAGACGAGGGCAGAGAGGCAGGCAAATGCCAGGCCACGAAAGAGCCCTGGAAGCTGTGGGGGCGTCTAGGTTTGAGTCCAAGCCTGGGGGAACCCATGGGAGGGCTTTTGACTGGTGGGTGACTTTATGTAGATGAGACCTGATGTTTTAAAAAGCTCACTTTAAAAACAATCACTCCACCTGCAGTGTGGAAAAAATTATTGGGAACATAAGAGTGCTCCATGAAAGAATATGTAAGCTGTGCGTACCTTCTTATAAGAAGGAATTACTTCTTTCTAATCATTAAAAATATCCATTTTATACCAACAATTTCACTGCAAAGCAAGCTGCCTAGGCTAGAGTTGTAATCACCTGTAAATTGGGAATTAGTTGACTAATTCATTTAAGATATTTGGGGTCCCCACAGTGGCAGACACACTGAGGCTGGCCCTCACATACACTCCTGGCAATAACCCTAAAACTGGAATATCCTCTCCAGTTTAGAATGAGATTCACTGGGAGTTTATACCCTTTGACCAAGTAATTGCATTCCTACGAATCTATCCTCAGGAAAGATTCAGGAATGTTGTTCATAATTCTTATATTTGAGATGCTTAACATACTGTTTTTAATAGAGAGAAGCAATTTAAATGGCCAATATTAGGGAAGGATTAAAAAATCATACAAGGAAATATTATATAGTTACTAAAAATCATGTCTTTAACAATTACAAGGAGAAAATTCAGTATAACCCCAATGTTCTGAATAATAGTAAAAAAAAGTAATGGAATAAAATATACTGAAATGTTGATAATTTTCCTCTCTGAGGAGTGAAATTGAAAGTGATTTATATTTTCTTTATGTTCCTCTAAATGCTTCAAAATTTTCCATAATTTTAATATGTTGCTTTAATAATTTAAAAAAATGTTAGAGAATTAAGGGATGATGGCAGAGTAAGAAGCTCCAGGAATTAAGTCTCTCTACAGAAACAACTTTTGAATTGGCAGGAACAGTGTGCATCAATTGTTTTGGAACCTTGGAGTCTAGTGAAACACATGCATCAACCAACCAGGGAAGAGCTGGTAGAGACGATGGTAAGTTTCAGTGAGTTTTGTTTTCTGCGTGGCAGCTCCCACCACTCGATACCCAGCCTCTTGGCAGGCAGCTGTGGGACGGAAGCCCACGTCCTGATGCGCCTCTGGTGCCACGGCGGGTGCTAACCTCTCTTCCACAATTCAGGGTTGTGTGTTTTGACTGCTTGACACTGTTTTTGATCTCTGTGCTGGGGGGCCAGGACAGAGAATGGCCAATGTCTCAACTCTCACAGGTTGAAGCTACAGGAAGTGGAGATTTTAAAAGACAGCGTTTTTTTTCCTCCTTTCCCCATTTTGGAGCCAGTGTAGTTTAGAAAAGTCACAAATGCATGGCTCCAGCACTCAACAAGCAAATCTCAGTGATCCCTGAGGAAGAGAGAATTATATCTTCACAGTTAGCACAATATACTCAAAATGTATACTTCTACACACACACACACACACACACACATATATAAAAATACAGAGGAGGAGGAAAGGATGGCTCATCCTCAGGGGAAAAAAAAGAATTTGACAGATACCATCCCTGAAGAAACACACTGGAATTATTAGTCAAAGATGTTAAATCAGCGATCTTAAATATGTTCCGTAAGCCAAAGGAAACCAGGGACAAGGATCTAAAGGCAATTAGGAAAACGATATCTGGACAAAATGAGATTATCGATACAAAGAAATTATAAAAAGGAGCCAGACAAAAGATACGATGCATGAACTTGAAAAAAAAGACAGTTGAAATTATCCAGTCTGATGAAAGAAAGAACAGAATTAAGAGGCATGAGCAGAGTACGAAGGAGCTGTGCACCACCACCATGCACTCCCACAATGCAGCATAGGAGGCCCAGAAGGAGAAGACAAAGAAAGGGCCAACAAATATTTAAAAATTAGCAGAGAACTGTCCAAATCTGATGACAGACATGAATTATACACACCTAAGAAGCTCAACAAACTCTAACCAAGCTACACTGGTTGAGACACATAGTCAAAATGCTGACGTCTAAAGCAAGAAGAGACTTTTGAAAGCATAAAAGGGATCCTCCGTAAGATCATCAGCTGACTTCTCCTCAAAACCATGGAGACCAGAAGGCAGTGGGATGACGTATTTAAATAAATGTCCTATCGCTTCTCGGCCTTTTGGCTAAGATCAAGTCTCTGTTCTTATCAGTAAATAAATGTCCTGAAAGAAAAAAAAACAAACATCAACCAAGAATTCTTTATGTGGCAAATGTATCCTTCGCGCATGAAGGAGAAATGAAGACATTTACTGGAAAATAAAAGCTAAAGGAGTTGATCACTGGTAGAAGTGCCCTGTAAGAAATGCTACAAGGAGCCCTTCAGGCCGAAATGAAAGGGCAGAAATGAAATGAAAGCCAGATAGAAAAGGACAAATATCGTCTGATTCTGCTTACGTGTGGTATCAAGAATAGGAAGCTCAGACAGACAGAAAGTAGAATAGTAGTTACCAAGGGCTGGGGGAGGAGAAGTGGAATGGAGTTTGTATTGCTCAATGGGTACAGAGTTACTGTTTGTAATGATGAAAACATTCTGGAAATAGTGGTGATAATTACACATTATGAATGTACTTAATGTCACTCAGTTTTAAACTAAAAAAATGATTAGAATTTCATGTATGTGTTTTTAACTATCATTTATTATTTTCTTAAAAAAGATTTATTTATTTCTCTCCCCTCCCCCCCCCCCGTTGTCTGCTTTCGGTGTCCATTCACTGTGTGTTCTTCTGTGACTGCTTCTATCCTTATCAGCAGCACCAGGAATCTGTGTTTCTTTCTGTTGCATCATCTTGTGTGTCAGCTCTCTGTGTGGGCGGCGCCATTCCTGGGCAGGCTGGACTTTCTTTCATGCTGGGTGGTTCTCCTTATGGGGTACGCTCCTTGTGCGTGGGGCTCCCCTATGTGGGGACACCCCTGTGTGGCAGGGCACTCCTTGTGCGCATCAGCACTGTGCATGGGCCAGCTCCACACGGGTCAAGGAGGCCCGGGGTTTGAACCACGGACCTCCCATGTGGTAGGTGGACGCCCTATCCATTGGGCCAAGTCCACTTCCCTTAACTATAATTTTAAAAAAACTTTTTTTTAAAAAGGGGAGTAAAGAGATAAAACAACCAAAAAAAAGTTATTTAAGAAGTCTGACTGGGGAAGCAGATTTGGCTCAACTGATAGAGCATCTGCCTATCAAAGGGTTCAAACCCAGAGCCTCCTGACCTGTGTGGAGCTGGCCCACGCGCAGTGCTGATATGTGCAAGGAGTGCCCTACCACGCAGGGGTGTCCCCTGCATAGGGGAGTCCCATGCACAAGGAGCGCACCCCGTAAGGAGAGCCACCGCATGCAAAAAAAGCACTGCCTGCCCACGAGTGGTGCCACACACATCGAGAACTGATGCAGCAAGATGACACAACAGAAAGAGACAACAGATTCCTGGTGCTGCTGACAAGAATGCAAGCACACAGTGAATGGACATAGAGAGCGGACAAGGCTGGAGGGAGAAAAGAGAAATAAAAAAAAATAAATCTTTAAAAAAATAAAAGTCTGACCATCTGTACGTACTACACGAGAAGCCTTTATGTGTGTGAATTTCAAATCCAGCATGATATTTAATAGAAAAACATTGGAGGCATTATTACTAAAGTCATGATAATACAAGGATTCCCGCAAATACCATAACAATTTATTATAGTGCTGAAAGCATTAAGGATAAAAAAAAAGAAAAAATATATATATAAAAAAGAGAATATAAAATTAAGATTATTTGCAGATGATAAGATTATGTACCTGGGAAGCCCATGAGGATCAACTGAAAACTACTGCAGACAGAAATTGTAACAAAATACAAAATTAACACACACAAATTAAGAGCCTTCATATATATAAACAGCAGTCACTTAGATTATATAATGGAAGGCAAGGCTTCATTACCAAGAGCAACAAAAGGATAAAGTATCTAGGGATAAGCTAACAGGAAATGTGAAAAAGCTTTGAGGAAAATGATTTTAAAAAATAAACATGCCTGAGCAGGAGCCAGCATTTCCAAATGTTCATCAGATATTTGAACATAAAAGCTGAGAGCATCAGATAAGCACCCATTTCATGAAAACAAAGATGGCCTCTAGGTCTTGGACAGACAGGCAGGTGGACGTCAGGTCTGGCTCCCCAGTCTTGTGGCAAGATTGCATCAGAGTGGTGTCATCTTGAGATGAAACCTGGGAAAGGAGAACTGCCCTGAGAAATAAACGAGGCAACTGTTTTTAAAAGGAAGCTGTGTTAAACCCTGCCCTCTGCAGGAGCACAGGAGCTAAGCTGTCGTACCATAAGGAGGTACTAGTACCCCAGCTAGGAACAGATAATAAACACTGAGCTAGGTGGGCCACGGCCATAGAAAGTGTATCACCTCTCTGTCCTTGACCTTGCAATACATCTTTCACAGATAAGAAAGATACCCGAGACAGAACTGTTAAGTAAGATTTGGCAGCTTGACTGGGTCAGAGTTCTTGGCACTGGTGACTGGGGAACGAGGAGCTGCACAAGAGGGAGCGATGTTGGCAGGACGTCCAGTGACTCAGCAGATGGAGACTGACAGCCATAGTCACTGAGGAGTGAAGCCCTGAGATTTTCAAGGGTGAGTATGCTGAAGAAGAAAAGCAAAAGAATCAACTTTCTGACCCCTGGTAAAGGCCTATATTTTCAAGGGCAGAAAGTACAAGAAGAGCCAGAGAACATCAGAAGGGAATGAAAGCTTAGGAAATAGAGTGAGAGCTCACAGAAGACAGGGACCTCGCCTGTTTCTCTTTATATGCCCAGATCCTAAAGTAGCACAGGGCCTGATACACAATAGCTACGCAATTCGGGTTGGTTGAATGAATGCGGAAATCCTATAGCCCAAAGAGAGTGGCAGCCTGCATGGGAGTTACAAGTGCAGCTCTGGAGTCAAACTTTGTGGGTCTGAATCCTGCCTGCCATTTACTAGCCATGGGACTTTGAGCAAATTACTTGACCTTTTCAGGTTTTAGGTTCTTCATGTGTAAAATGGAGCTAATGGGGGATCATACCGTATGTAGCCGTCATAAATTCAAGTGAGAGAATGTGAAAAAAGGGTTTAGCATATTTCTGACAAAAGTTCTTCATGAATCTGAACTTGGATCTTATACATTTTAGCTAGTATTTATTTAAATTAAAAATAAAGGGGGACGCGGACTTGGCCCAGGGGTTAGGGCGCCTGTCTACCACATGGGAGGTCCGCGGTTCAAACCCTGGGCCTCGTTGACCCGTGTGGAGCTGGCCCATGTGCAGTGCTGATGCGCGCAAGGAGTGCCCTGCCACGCAGGGGTGTCCCTGCGTAGGGGAGCCCCACGCGCAAGGAGTGCGCCCCTAAGGAGAGCCTCCCAGCTTGAAAGAAAGTGCAGCCTGCCCAGGAATGGCGCCGCCCACATGAAGAGCTACACTTGACGCAACAAAAAGAAACACAGATTCCCGTGCCGCTGACAACAACAGAAGCGGACAAAGAAGACAACGCAGCAAATAGACACAGAGAACAGACAACTGGGGTGGGGGGGTGGGGGAGAGGGGGAGAGAAATAAATAATCTTTAAAAATAAATAAATAAATAAAGGTACCAGGGAAGTGGCTGTGGCTCAGTTAGTTGGGCTCCTGTCTACCACGTGGGAGCCCCTGAGTTTGTGTCCCGGGGCCCCCTTGTGGAGGCAGGCTCGCCCACCAGTGCCATGCAGCGCCACCCGGCTCCCCAGCATTGCAGAGAGCTGACTCAGCAAGGTGATGCAACAAAAAAAGGGGAGACAAGCAAAAAACACAGTGAATGGACACAGCAGACAATAAGCAAGCTGCAAGGCGGGGGGAATAAATAAAAATACAGACACAGAAGAACGCACAGTGAATGGACATAGCGAGAAGACAGCAAGCCAAAAAAAAGCTACAAAGTGTGGGAGGGGGATAAAAAAGTAGAAAAAAATAAAGATACTGGAGAAAAATATAGAAAAATTAAAATTCTATGGGAGGGTGATTGTAGTTTATAAGACTCAACGTTGGGGAAACGGACTTGGCCCAGTGGTTAGGGCATCCGTCTACCACATGGGAGGTCCGCGGTTCAAACCCCGGGCCTCCTTGCCCCGTGTGGAGCTGGCCTGTGCGCAGTGCTGATGTGCACAAGGAGTGCCGTGCTACGCAGGGGTGTCCCCGTGTAGGGGAGCCCCACGCACAAGGAGTGCGCCCTGTAAGGAGAGCTGCCCAGCGTGAAAGAAAGTGCAGACTGCCCAGGAATGGCGTCGCCCACACTTCCCATGCCGCTGACGACAACAGAAGCAGACAAAGAAACAAGATGCAGCAAAAAGACACAGAGAACAGACAACCGGGGTGGGGGGTAAATAAATCTTAAAAAAAAAAAAAAGACTCAACATTGTTAAGATGTCAATTCTTCCCAAATAAAACTATACATTTGAGGCAATCCCCATCACAATCCTAGCAAAGTTTGTTGTAGAAATTGAAAAACTGATTATAAAATTTATATGGGGGAAGCGGACATGGCTCAATTGATAGAGCATCCGCCTACCATATGGAGGGTCCAGGGTTCTATACCCAGGGCCTCCTGACCCGTGTGGTGAGCTGGCCCATGTGCAGTGCTGCTGTGCGCAAGGAATGCTGTGCCACACAGGGGCACCCCCGCGTAGGGGAGCCCCACGCGTAAGGAATGGGCCCCTCAAGGAGAGCTACCCCACATGAAAAAAGTGCAGCCTGCCCAAGAGTGGCGCCGCACACATGGAGAGCTGATGCAGCAAGATGATGCAACAAAAAAGAGACGCAGTTTCCCAGTGCTGCTTGATAATAAAGCGGATGCAGAAGAACACACAGTGAATGGATAGAGAGAGCAGACAATGGATAGGGGGAAGGGGAGAGAAATAAATAAAAATAAAATCTTTAGGGGTTGAATGGGACCTCACATATATATTTTTAATGTAATATTATTACAAAGTCAATAAAAAAAAAAGAAAAAGAAAAAAAAATAAAATCTTTAAAAAATAAGATAAAATAAAATTTATATGGAAATACAAAAGACCTAGAATAACCACAGCAATCATGAAAAGATATATAGATTTGGAGCATTCAATACTACCTGACTTCCAAGACTAACCAAAGCTGTAGTCATCAAGAACATAGGATGGACAAAAAGATCAATGGGAAAGAACAGAGAGCCCAGAAACAGAGCCACACTTGCATGGTCATCTGAGTTTTGAAAAAGGAGCCAAAACAATCCAATGGTGGAAGAAAGTCTTTTCAACAAATGGTGCTGATGTAACTGGATTCAGAAAAAAACAAACAAACAAAAATCTGGACTCCTATCCTCACATCATATATAAAAATTGGAGATAATTATAGACCTAAGCATGAACACTAAAAGCATATTACAGGAAATCAGCAGAATATCTTCATGATTTAGAGGAAAGCAAAAATTTTTTTACAACAGAGAAAGCAATAAACCCAAAAGAAAAAATTGATAAATTAGACTTCATCAGCATAAAAACTTCTGTTCATAAAAAGCTTCCATTAAGAAAATGAATAGGCAAGCCACAGACAAAATATTTTCAAAATATAAATCTGATAAAGAACTGATATCCAAAGAACTGAATACAAAGGACTCTTACAACTTAATAGTAAAAAGACAAACAGTCTAATGAAAAATGGGCAAAAAATTTGAACACTTAATAAAAACACATCACAAAGAAGACATACAAAAGACCAATAAGCAAATAAATAAATAATATTATTCATCAGGAAAATTCAAGTTAAAACCACAATGAGCTGCCACTACACACCCACTAGAATAGATAAAAAGACTGACCACACCAAATGGCAAAGACTTGAGCAACTGGAGGTCATACGTTGTTGGTAAGAGGGTGGTATGGTAAAACCATTTTGGAAAAATATCTAGCAGTTTACAATAAAACTAAACACATATATATCCTCTGACTCACTATCCCACTTTAAATTTATATACCCAAGAGAAAAATGAAGACTTATTTCCTCAGAAGACTTACAGAAGACTGTTCTCAGCAGTTTTACTCGTAATATCCCTAACTAAGAAACAGCCCAGGGGTTCAGTCAAAAGGAGAATGGACAAACTGTGGTATATTCACACAGCAGAATACTACTTAGTAAGAGAAACAAGTCACTATACATGCACCAACATGGATGAATCTCAAAAACATTGTGCTGACTGAAAGAAGCTTTATTCAAAGGAGTACATACTGTAGGTTTATTAGTATGGAGTTACAGAATGGCAAAACTTGTCTATGGGGGGGGATTTGGAGCAATGAATGGCTAGGGAAGGGCACGGTGTAACCTCTGGGATGCTGTAATGTTCTACATCTTGACGGGTTTGGGTTACAAAGGTGTATACCCATTCATGAAAACTCAGCGAATGGCTTGGTTGTGTCCACTCCACATCTACATCAAGAGGGGGCTTAGATTCCTCATGGATGCTGGATGCAATCCTCCTGCTTTAGGAACAGAATATGGATTAGAGTGGACTTACTGATATTCTATTCATGAACTATTGTGATTAGTGATCGAAGAAAATGTGGCATTGGTGTGGAGAAGGTGGCCATGGTGGCTGCTGGGTGCGGGGAAGGGGAGGAAGAGATGAGATGTGGAGGTGTTTTCGGGACTTTGAGTTGTCCTGGGTGGTGCTGCAGGGACAGTTACCAGACATTGTGTGTCCTCCCATGGCCCACTGGGTGGACTGTGGGAGAGTGTGGCTATGATGTGGACCATTGACCATGAGGTGCAGCGGTGCTCAGAGATGTATTCACCAAGTGCAATGAATGTCTCATGATGATGGAGGAGAATGTTGCTATGGGGGGAGTAGTGAGATGAGGGGGGTGGGGGGTATATGGGGACCTCATATTTTTTGAATGTAATATTTTAAAAAAGGAATTTAAATAAATAAATTTAAAAACTCAGCAAATGTACACTTAAAATTTCATGTAAACTTTACCTCAAGAGAAAAGAACTGTAAATAAATATTGAACTCTAGAATGATATGCATACTGAAGAATTTGGGGAGAATGAATGAAACTAAATCTGAAAGAATGAGAAAGACAGAGAGAAACAATAGGTAAAAAGTTTCTAGTTCTACTTAACAATATCCAGAATGCAGTTTCCTGACCTATACAATAACTTAAAAGTGCCAGTAAAAGAGTCCACTTTTCATGACAGCAGAAAAGGTATTGATGACACATGAAGAGGAAAAAAAAAACAAAAACAGTTTGCAAGTCAAAGAAATGAGGTGGTCTCAGGGAGCATCTGACCAAAAAGTGCAAAGGATTATTTTTACAGTGGTTTGAGGAAACAGAATTAAACTTCTCTTCTTGCTGGTTATAAAATATATATACACTTATTGTAGAAGTCCATAGTGCTACCATTCAGAGACAATGGTTGCTAATTTTTCACTAAATCGCTTTCTAATTTTGATACCACTACCTTGCCTAAACCTCTTCAGTGATTCCCACTTACTTCAGCATTAAGCCTAAATTCCGAAATGGACGCCGGCAGACCTTCCCGGTCTAGCCCCACCTGGTTTCTTTCCCAGTCTCTAAACTCAAACCTCTCTGCCCTTGTTTCGGTTCCTTGAACAGCTGGGATCAATCTAGCGGGGCCACCATAAACGCTACTGCCTTGAGCAGAAACCCCGCTGCTGCTCGCTTGAGCTTCCCCGTCTGAGCCGGCGCCTCGCTCCCTGGGGGCTGTCCTGGCAGCCAGGCTGGCTGAGATGGCCCACAGCCCGTGACAGGCGCACACCACGCTCTTCTTCTCTTGTGCAGTACTTAACCCAACTGTAATTGAATAACTGCCTAATTAATCTCGGTTTCCCCTTGAGTGCAGAAGCATGACTATTTTGTTCAACACTGTATCTCCAATATATTTGTACAGAGTACAAATTTGTGGAGAAAATAATTTTCCTCAATAGAAATCAGGACATATACAAAATTTTGTAATAAAAATTAAAAAAAAATTTCAATGGCATATATTATTCTATTGTATGGAGATACAGTTTCTTAATTTTTAGAAAATGCTGTGCCTCAACTACACGTTTAGGTGGTTTCCACTTAGCGATTAACAACGCTGCAATGGTACTATTTTTATATATATTTTTCTTCCTTCTTGTGTTTCCTAAGGAGGGATAGCCCAGATTTGGATAGTGCAGGTCAATAGCTATGAAATTTTAACAAAGGACGACCCCAAATATCTTCATCAAGTTTATTCAGGAGTTTGGAGAAGATTTGAAAAATCTCTTAAGCTAGATGAGAAGACTGAGATTCTGAAGGACTCAAATTCTTGCATATATTGATTCCTATTCCACAGGGACAACTTTCCAGTTAACTACTTTTTATCTCCAGAGTTTATCTGTTATGTGGTGAGTCAGTGAGAAATCAAACACATACCTACTATCCCAAGTTTAGCAGCAAACATCAGAGATACTCCAATGGGAAAACCAATAACGTAATAACCAATGGCATTCAAGATGGCACCAATCTTTTGTTTTCCTGTACCTCTCAGTACTCCACCACAGGTGCCCTAAGGAGAGGAAAACCAAAAGCAACATTGCAGTCATTATCCACCATCATATCAAGTTCAGATTCTGTTTTACAATTTTGGGTATGGTCAGTAGACCTCTATCTCAAAACAGGCATCGCATACTATGTAAAAGATAAAGGAAAATATTTTGCCTCTAAAATTTTAACAACCACTAAAAAATCTACAGCAGCTTTCATTAGAAACCCATCAGGCAATATTATTTAAGTCTCTAAAGTGTTTAAAAATATTTTGGTAACAGGATATGTTACAAAAAGATTTACAGGTTTCCGTGATGGAAATCTTATCAGAAACTATAGTCAGGTATCACGGCTGAAAAATGTGGAATGTAATTGTGGACTTCAATACCACTCAGCATCAGGCTGCCGACAATCATTTTGCGCTCTTCCACATTATGCTTGCCACAGTCGGTGTTAAATCATGGTTACTGCATCTTAGGAGAGATACCGACAAAGTAGGAGAAATTCCACTGGGAAAAAGTAAGATGGTAAATGAGCCTAGAAATCATGTCAAGAGGAATAATGGTCAAAACTGGGCATAAGCTTCAGGACGTGATTCTGGGGTATAGCAGAAGGGTCTCCAAATACCCAGCAAGCCCCAGAAGATCAGCCTAGAGAAGTACTTTCTAGTGGTCAGAGTGAAATCAAAGGCAGCATGGCCTGTCATGAGGAATTCAAGCAGAGATCACCTAACCACTTGGCTAGGATTTCAAACAGGGCATTTAAGTAACAGCTGGCATAGAAGAGGCTGGGTAACTCTTCCAGTTGGAGATGCGACAATCTTAAACTAATCCATTTGTCCCTCAAATGGCTCCAAATGCTTAAAGCACGAGTGCTCCTTTACAAAAATGAAACCACATTTAATTAAAAATCTAGAAACATAAATTTTGCTATACTAGACAGAATAAAATCACTCCAAATACTCACTGCAATTGCATCAAACAGATGAAAGGGAGCAAATATAGGCATCACTTGGCGCACAAGGGAAACAATATCTCTGTTGCAGGAAAACAAAGTAGACACTAATCAAAGTCATGTTTACATGGAACACTAATTCCTGATCTAATAAACGTGATTAGTCAATTCAGTCCAAAAGTTCTTTTCTCCCCCACAAAGTACACAATATAGCCTTATTAATTTAAATTTTATTAAGTTAGAATTTAGATTAAAAGGGACATGGGCTAGGCGGACACTTTAGAGGATAGTTCTTAAAAGTTCTGCATAGGGAACATAAATGTGTGGGTGGGAAGAAAAAGAAGCCAACTTTAGCCTATGGACAGGAATCTTTCTCTTTGTATGGGTCTCTTCCCAAAAAATGGAATTCAAGGGCAGTGTTCATAAAAGGAACATTTGCTGCCTCATAGCACCCCCAAACTTTCCCCAAATATGGGAAAAGAACTGCCGGGAGGAGACCTGCAGTGTGGGGTTGAAGAGAGCCACGGCAGAGGCAGGGGCGACTGGAGACCTGCACAGGCATCCAGCACGGACGCTGTACATGAGATAGACGGCAACAGTTTCCCTAAGGCAAAGGATTTCCTGCTCCACTTCCCAGTCACCCTAGAGGGAAGCCAGCTGGTCAACCGGTTCCTCCAACCCGGAGCCTGTAATTAACCCTCTCATTCAAAGGAGAGACCTCTTTGGGTAAATCCATAGGACTGCAAAATCACCTAACAGGTACACATTCTCTACCAGTGAACAGGACAATGTATTTCATCCATAAATACAAAGTGTTTACCAGGCACTGAGGAAAACCAATGGCACACCAAAAAAGACCAAAATTAACATGTAAAAGAGCTGATGCAAGGAATGAAATGAATGCAAGGAAATGAAAATAAAATGAAATGAATGAAAGTAAGAATGAAAGGAATGCAAGAAAAATAATTATAATTACTATTCTTGAGACATCATAAACAACAGGCACTTAAGGAAAAGAAGCCGCTGGGGGAAAAGTACTCAGAAATAAAAACTATGAACACTAAAGTAAAATATTCTATTTAAACACTGAATAATGAAATGGACATGGCCAAAGACTCAGTTTCAACTTGCAAGACAAAGCTGATGAAATATCCCCAAAATCAAAGAGATAAAAAATAAAGAAGAGAGAAGCAGACTTGGCCCAATGGATAGGGCGTCCGCCTACCACATGGTAGGTCTGTAGTTCAAACCCCAGGCCTCCTTGACCCATGTGTGGAGCTGGCCCATGCACAGTGCTGGTGCGTGCAAGGAGTGCCCTGCCATGCAGGGGTGTCCCCTGTGTAGGGGAGCCCCATGTGCAGGGAATGCGCCCCATAAGGAGAGCTACCCAATGCGAAAGTGCAGCCTGCCCAAGAATGGCACTGCACACCGGAGAGCTGACACAGCAAGATAACGCAACAAAAGGAAACACAGATGCCCGGTGCCGCTGATAAGGGTAGAAGCGGTCACAGAAGAACACACAGCAAATGCACACAGAGAGCAGATAACTGGGGGTGGGTATGGAAGGGGAGAGAAAGAAATAAAAATAAATCTCTTTAAAAAGAAAAAAGAAATTAAAGAAGAGATATGTCAGATAAATGCATAAGTTCTAACCTTCATCTAAAAGAGAAATTCTAAAAGGAGAGAACAGAGGAAATGTATTGTGGAGGAAGGGTCATGAATAAAATAAAAAAAGGAAATTTCCTAGAGCTGAAGTCTACACCAAGTGCCAAGTAGAATAAAAAGAAAAAAATATTCACCCACAAATAAGCACCTTGAAGGACAGAAAGAGTATCTGAGCTTTTTGCTACATCTACTGAGAGAATGAAGACCATAATTAGCAGCCTGTCTGTCACATTCCAGGAAATGCTGACATCACACACTGAAGGGATGCAGTTATGTCCCTAGAGGAGGCCTGCAGAAACTTCAGTCACATCAACACAGAACTCAGTTTCCTCGGAAAGAAAAAGAAGAGACCTCAGGTTGACAGATGGTGGGGAAATAGAAAGAACCAACCACGTTTCTCACGATCTGTAATCGTGTACAAATCATCATCAAGACACTGTCCTGGGCATGCGTTACAAGACGAGGTCTGGGTACCTTCACTTCCCCATCAATGTCATTATTCAAGAGAGTGGGTCTCTTGCTGAAATCTGAAATTTTGAGGGTGAAAAATTTACCCATAGGGTTCAGATAAGGCCATGTGTTGCTTGTGCAGTATCTCAAGGCCAGAAAGAGGAGTACATTCTTGAAGGAAATGACATTGAGCTTGCATCAAATTCAGTTGCTTTGATTCAGCAAGTCACAATGATTAAAAACAAGAATATGAGAAAATGTATGGAGGGTTATCTATGTCTCTGGACAAGGAACAAGAGCTAAGAGTTGTCCAGTTATGAAAACAAGATACCAGACCTATATGTGATACTTTAAAGATGTAGTAAAGTTTATCTGTTGGGGGAAAAAAAGAGAAATACTGAAAGCTTTTCTGGGGAAAAAAAAATCTACAAAGGAAAGAGAGTCAGACTGGCAAAAAAATTCTATAGCCAGCCAAATTATCAGTCAATTGCTAGAGCAAAATAAAGACATATTTAGATCTGCAAGGATGTAGTACGTTTACCTCCGTGCATCCTTTCTGGAGGGAAAAATGACTATAAAATGAAAAAGGAATCCAAGAAAGATGACAATACAAATTGCAAGAAATGGTGGACCTAACCAAAGAGTGCAGTGAAAGAAATCCTAGAATGATAGCTATGCAGCAGGCTGAGAAAATAACCAGTCCAAGCTGGACTGAAATATTTAAGAAACTATATTCTAGTAAATAAATCATAGGGTTAAAAACCTAGAAGCTGATAACTAAGAGTTTGGGATGATGAAAAAGTTTTGGTGATGGTGAATATAATGCCAATTAATTTTACACTTAAAAATTATTAAAATGGAAAATTTTATGTTAAATTTTTTTTCCACAACAAAACAAAATAAACCCTAGAAGTAGTTTATGATATAATGAAAAGCTGTCTCTTTTGTTAACAGGAAAAAAAAGAGAAATGAAAACTCCAGGAAAAAGAAAAAGTTATACAAGAAAGACATGACCCAATTACGAAACAACCAAAAATATGGCATGATTTTAACCAACTACTAGAACATGAAACCAAGGAGAACCAATTTGGGTTAGCATCAGTTTAGTCCAGAGAGCTAAATCACGCCTCTACACTGTTTGGTTTTACAGTGACTAATAGTTACATAGTTATAATGTAAAAATTAACCAATGATCTTCAAATTTTAGATCCAAAC
The DNA here is from genome assembly GCF_030445035.2 of Dasypus novemcinctus. NCBI lineage: Eukaryota > Metazoa > Chordata > Mammalia > Cingulata > Dasypodidae > Dasypus > Dasypus novemcinctus. The sequence goes on along the minus strand of NC_080693.1, from coordinate 15,319,755 downwards.
AGTAGACAAAAGTACAGAAAATGTATGTGACAGAGTAGAATGTAAATATTACAAATGTAATATTTGACAATTTGACAATAGCTTGACAATGTAAGCTAATTGAAAGCAGTTGAAAGGTATAGGTATGGAGAGAAGTAGAAGGAAATCGAAGTACCTAAATTTCTCATACAGAAAGAAGTCAATAGATCCTGAGATTAGTAAGTAAAGACACAGAAGTGTAAGTAATGTTGAAGTATAACTGGAGTCAGTAGAAGAACTCCAAACAAATATGTATAAAATTGGCTACCTCTTGAGTGAAACAGAGCATATTAAATAAAGTTTCTTTTTAAAACCATGTTGGGAAGCGGATTTGGTTCAACTGATAAGAGCATCCGCCTACCATATGGGAGGTCCTGGGTTCAAACCCAGGGCCTCCTGACCCGTGTGGTGAGCTGGCCCACGCACAGTGCTGGTGTGCGCAAGGAGTGCTGCATAGGGGAGCCCCACACGCAAGGAGTGTGCCCCACAAGGAGAGCCACCCCCGCACAAAAAAAGTGCAGCCTGCCCAGGAGTGGAACCACACACACGGAGAGCTGACGCAGCAAGATGATGTGACAAAAAGAGACACAGATTCCTAGTGCCGCTAACAAGAATACAAGCAGACACAGAAGAACACAGCAAATGGACAGAGAGAGCAGACAACGGAATGGGGGAGAGGGGGGAAAGGGAGAGAATAAATCTTTAAAATAAAATAAAATAAAACCATGTTTATTTATAGGTGTATAATTTTAAAAATTATTTTTATCATACAATGAATAAAAAGGTAACTCTTATTTGGTCTCCCTGGCTCAGTTGGAAAAATGTTCTGATTTGAATAGTTTGTCTCCCTCAGTAAGATAAAGTACATTTGACCAATAGTAGACCTTTCTCATCCACCTGAGTCTTAGTGGGAAAAAACCTGGAGAGAGAGAAACCTCCCCTATCACATCCACCCAACCCCTTGATTCAACCCTCCTCTCTTCCTCAACTCATACAGCTACTTTGGGAGAGATGGACAAGTGAGAAGCTGATTTTACTCCGTATGTGTGTCTGCGTCTGTGTCTGAGTTTGGTGATGGTGGCTGGGTTAGTGAGAAGAGATCTGAATCCTGGTTACAGACAGGGGCTGCTCAAGTTGACATTCCATCTATCCCACGAGGATGGTGCCTTTAGATCCTACTGGAGGGACAGAATACAAGAGAAGAGCAGCAGGGAGAGCAGAGTGCAGTGAGTCGAGAGATACTTGAGCTGTAGCAGGTGGAGGGACTGGGCCCATGAGCTCCGGGACTACCTGGTTTGTTTTACTGATGACAAGAGGTACTAACCGCAATCCTCTGAATGAATGACAAGCGAGATAGATGTTACTATTGCTCCTAATTTTCAAAGGAGGAAACCAGGACTTAAAAGAGTAACTTGTTACATTAAAAAATATAAGAAGTTCCCGTATACCCCCCACCTCCCGCACCACTCCTCCCACATCAGATGTATATATCTTAAAAAAAAAATACAATTTACAAAAATGATGGGGTGGGGGGGGTGGAGAGTGGGGTATATGGGAATCTCTTATGTTTTTTATGGTTTTTAATGTAACGTTCTTTGTAATCTATTAGCTTTATTTTAAAAAGTGTTTTAAAAAAAAGTGTAACTTGTCTGGTTTCAAGTGGCTGGGAAGTAAAGGCACCAGGATTTGAGCCCAGGAGTCTGTCGTCGGGGCCTTGCGTTTAACCATGGAAGAAGGGACTAAGCCAAGAGGACAGCCCGTGCCCGGGCCTTGTCTTGTGGAAGGAGGGAGTGTGGGGCATTTCAGGAAAGGAAGGCCAAGAGGAAATGCAGAGGGAAATGAGGCTAGAGAGAGAGCTGGTGGGGCAAGGTGGGGTATGATCAGATATGTGTCCTTGAGAAGATCAATGTGGAGAACTGAGTGGAAGGGCTCAAGAACACAAGTGAAAACATCAGATACAAGTCCAGAGGAGGGACAAAGGTAGTTTAGACTCAGATGGCAGGCAGCTGCAGACTGAGGGGAGTGGAGGGGTCATTTTCCTTAAAAGAGGGAAGAAGGAAGGAAGCAGCCTACCTATAGCAAATTCAGATTTTGGCAGGGCCTTGGTCTGCTGTGGTGGAGGGGTCCTGCGTTTCCAGGCTGGGTGGGGCAGCGACACTGTTTGCCCTGAGAGCCGACAGAGAGCTAAAGACCATTTGCCTCCTCAGACACCTCCTACTGCCCTGGGCTGGTGACTGAAGACTCAGAGGGAGGGACAGTGCCGCTGGCCACGGGAGAACAGTTTCTGACAAAGTTTTGGCTTGCCCTGAGCACACTGTTTCTGCACCACCCAGAGCAGGGTTCAGTTAATGCATTCTCTCCTACCACCTGGAATCTGAGCTGAGAGGTCTGCCAAAGAGCACCATCTGCTGGCATACCAGAAAAGTGCACTAAAAGAGGGGGAAAATAATAATAAACAAACAAAAGAGGCAATCAGGTGCCTTTACTGTCCCCCTCGCCAAGGACCTTGGAAACTGGCCTGCACCCCATTACTGGGTCCTTAGTCCTGGTTTAAGTAGTTAAACAGGGGCAATCCTAAATATCTAGATCAAGTTGAACCAAGAGTCAAAGAACAGTGGTGGTATACAGCTACTTAGTAAATCCCTAGGCAAGAGAGAGTAAACTGAGCATTAGAATCAGATGCATAGGCATCAGCAAAAAATTACAAGCCTTACTAAGAAAAAGGAAGATATGACTCAGGCAAAGGAACAAATCAAAGTTCCAGATGAGACACAGGACTTCAAATAACTAATCAATGAGTTTCATATAAATCTCCTAAATCAAATCATGGAGTTGAAGGACAACATGGCTGAAGAAATAAAAGACATTAAGACAAGGGTTCTTGAATTGAAAAAAATCAACTTATCTTTATTTTCTCTGACCTCTAACAGAAATCTAGCATTCCTTCACTTATGAATGTATGCAATAAATCACAGTAGTATTCATTTCATATCACATTACAGTTGCTGCATATCTTGAAAAATCATTTACACTCATCCATACTTAGAAATTATGGCAGTTGTTAGACCCAATGGTAGTTGAGTGTCCTAAAACTATCTGCCACTACATTCTGAGAAGGGGTCCATGTTTTCCACCTGACTGGCAAATGGGTCTGCGGAACAACAAAGATTAAGAACTCCTGCATTAAGAGCAGAGAAGAATATGAAATCTTGGACAGAAAAATAACAGAGCTTATGGGAATGAAAGACGCAGTAAGTGAGATTGAAAATATAATAGAGGCACACAACAGCAAATCTGAAATCATGGAAGAAAGAATCAGGGACACAGAGGACAGAGCAGTTGAAATTGAAAAGAGAGAACAGAGAGAAAAAAGAATGGAAAAACTTAAGCAGGGGCTCAGGGAGCTGAATGATAGCACGAATCACACCAATATATGTTGGATGGGAGTTCCAGAAGAAGAGAAGGGGGCAGAGGCAGAAAGAGTATTTAAGGAAATTACAGCTGAAAATTTCCCAACTCTCAAGAAAGACATGGATATATGTGTCTAGGAAGCACAGTGTACTCCAATTAGAATAAATCCCAATAGACCTACCCAAGACACATAACATTCAGAACCCAAATGCAAAGTTAAAGAGAAAATTCTGAGAACGTAGAGAAGTGAAACATCACACACAAAGGACACCAGTAAGACTTACTGCAGATTTCTCTTCAGAAATGATGAAGCCAAGGCAGCAGTGGTATGATATAATTAAGGTACTGAAAAGAGAAAAACTGCCAGCTAAGAATTCTTTATCAGGCAAAACAGTCCTTCAAATATGGTGGTGAGTTTAAAATATTCACAGATAAATAGAAACTAAGAGTTTGCAAACAAGAATCCATCTGTGCAGTCAACACTAAAGGGAGTTCTGCGGCCAGAAAAGAAAAGATGAGAGAGAGGCTTGGAGGAGAGTGTAGAAGGGAAGACTTTCAGAAAGGTAACCAAAAGGGTAAAAAAGACAGACAAAAATAAGATATGACATGTGAAAGCCAAAGGATAAAATGATGTTAGTAACGCCTTTACAGTAATACTCTTGAATATTAATGAATTAAACTCCCCAATCAAAGACATAGCCTGATAGAATGGATAAGAAAACATGAACTATGCATATGCTGTCTGCAGGTGGAGACTTACCTTAGACCCAAGGATGCAAAAAGACTGAAAGTGAAAGGTTGAAAAAAGATATTTCACACAAGCAGTAACCAAAAGAGAGCAGGGGTAGCTATACTTGTGTCAGACAAAACAGACTTTAAATGCAGAAAAGTGGTAAGAGATGCATAAGAGACAATCTGGGAAGCGGACTTGGCCCAGTGGTTAGGGCATCCGTCTACCACATGGGAGGTCCACGGTTCAAACCCCGGGCCTCCTTGACCCGTGTGGAGCTGGCCCACGTGCAGCGCTGATGCGCGCAAGGAGTGCCATGCCACACAACGGTGTCCTCGCATAGGGGAGCCCCACGCACAAGGAGTGCACCCCGTAAGAAGAGCCGCCCAGTGCAAAAGAAAGTACAGCCTGCCCAGGAATGGTGCCACACACACGGAGAGCTGACAAAGCAAGATGACACAACAAAAAGAAACACAGATTCCCGTGCCGTTGACAACAACAGAAGTGGACAAAGAAGAACATGCAGCAAATAGACACAGAGAACAGACAGCTGGGGTAGGGCAGGGGGGGAGAGAAATAAATAAATAAAAATTTTTTTCTTTTTTAAAAGAACAGCAAACCAATCCCAAAGCAAACAGAAAGAAGCAAAGGTTAGAGCAGAAATAAATGAAATTGAGGGGGAAAAAATAGAGAAAAATCAACAAAACAAAAGCTGATTCTTTAACAAGATCAATAAAATCAACAAACCCCTATCTAGACCAACAAAGAAAAAAAGAGGATGCAAATAAATAAAATTAGGAATGAGAGGGGGGACATTATGACTGACCCCACAGAAATAAAAATGATCATAAGAGGATATTATGAGAACCCGTATGCCAACGAATTAGAAAGCCTAGATTAAATGGATAAATTCCTAAAAATATACAAACTACAATGACTCTATAAGAAATACAGGAACTCAACAAACAGACGAATCACAACTAAAGAGATTGAATCTGTCATCCAAAGTCTTAAACAATAAAAGTCCATGACCAGATGGCATCACAAGTGAATTCTACCAAACATTTAGAGAAGAATTAATATCAATTCTGTTTAGATCTTCTTAAATATTGGAGGGAAAATTACCCAACACATTTTATGAAGCCAACATCACATTAATACCAAAGCAAGACAAAGATACTACAAGGAAAGATGTCACACATCTGACAAGGGTCTAATATGCATGATGTACAAAGAGATCCTATAGGTCAAAAATAAAAAATACAAGTGACCTGATTTAAAAATGGGCAAAAGACCTTGTATTAGCCAAAGGGATGCTGATGCAAAATACCAGAAATTGGTTGGTTTTTATAAAGGGTATTTACTTGGGGTAGGAGCCTACAGATACGAGGCCTTAAAGCATAAGTCACTTCCCTCACCAAGGTATTTCCATGTGTTGGAGCAAGATGGCTGCTGACGCTGCGAGGGCTCAGGCTTCCTGGGTTCCCCCTTCCAGGGTCTTGCTCCTCTCTGGGTTCAGGGTTCCTCTCTTCCCAGGGCTTGCTTCTTCCTGGGCTCAGGGTTCCTCTCCTCCTGGGGCTGACTTCTCTTTCCTCTGTGGGCTGACTTCCCGGGCTCCAGCTTAAGGCTTCAGCATCAAACTCCAACATCAAAAGCCCTCAACTCTGTCCTTTGCCGTGCCTTTTATCTGTGAGTCCCCACGCCCTAATCACAACTCAGTCATGCCTAGGTACAGATCAGATTATAAGCATAATCCAATATTTCTTTTTGGAATTCATCAATTATTTCAAACTGCTACACTCCACCCTCTGAAATCCAAAAAGTCCTTACAATATTCAAAAAAGCCTTAAATCAGTTGCAATACAAGTACTAAATCATATCATAAGCAATTTAAAGAAATACAGTTTGTCTTGGGGCAAAGCCCTGTCTGCTATAGACCTCTGAAACTTACAAAACAATTCATCTGCTTCCAATACACAAACTGATAGAAAAAGGATAAATATTTTCATCACAATAAGGAGAAACTGGGAGGGAAATGTGAGCTACAGTTTCTCTGCAGTTCAGTAAACCTTCAGGGCATCCTCTATTCGATTTCAGTCTGAGAGTCATTCTTAAGATGATGGTTTTTTCTCTTTGGGGCCTTATGGGGACCCACCCTTTCCACATGCTTGACCAATGGCCATTTTCTTGGTTCCACCCTCATCAAGCATCTGGGTGTTGACCAAGTTCCAGACCTCACCCTCCAAGAGTTTTGGGGTGATTGCCATACCTTACCCAATCTTTGGGTTAGTCTTAACCCCCCTCGTACAGTGACGTGAAGACAACATTCCCCCTAACCTTTGGCAAACAGGCTCAACCCTCTCAGAGCAATGAGTTGACCACCTGGTCTTCCCTAACCTTTGGGGGGACAGGTCCATCCCTCTCAGACCTGTGGGGTACTGAGCTTAACCGCTCTAATCCTTGGGGAATGTGCTGCACCTTCTCTGTACCCTGGGGCAGCAAAACTCTCCCAGAACATCAGGTGGGAACATCCACTTTCTTCAACCACTGGTGCAAACTCACCCTCTCCGTACACATGGGTGGGGTTCCTCTCTTGGCCCAAGGTGATGTCCTAATTCCAGATCTCAGCTTCCATGGTTTTTCTCTTAAAGCTCTTTCTCCTTCAATCGCTCCTTTCTATGTCACTTTTATTCCAGGCTGACAGTCATTCTGTTCATACAGCTCTCTCAAAAAGTCTGTTGGTTTAGCATGCAGGAAGCAGGGGCCCAAGCCATCAGACAATGACTTTCCACAAGTCTTTCCGACATAACTGCATCTTCACTTCCTGATTTGCAAGTTCCAAGTTTAGTTAAGTCCTCTAATGGGGCACTTTCACCTGGGAGCTTGATTTCCAGAGGCTTGGAATTTCCAGAATCAGTTTCTGTTTTCTTTGTGCCTGACAGTTCCATCCTCAGCATATCTCTCTCATCCAGCATTTTGCTATAAGCTGCAAGCAGAAGCCAAGCCACATTCTCCAGGTTTACTTTCGAAATTTCTTCAGCTAAATGCCCAGGCTCGCCATTTTCAAATTCTGCCTTCCATAAAACACCAGGAGTTAATCTTGCTAAGCTCTCTGTAACTTTAAAACATGGATCGCCTTTCCTCCAGTTTCCAAAAATAGTTTCATCATTTACTTCCAAGGCATCATAAAAAGTCTCTACAGCATCCATATTACTATCAACAGTCTTGTCAAAGTGATCTAGGCCTTTTCCATCCAGCATCTCACAGTTCCTCCAAAAAATACCCATTACCCATTTATAAAACCTTTCCAGCATTTCGGTAATTGCAAAAGCACTTCCCCACTCCTCAGTACCAAATTCTCTATTAGTCAGCCAAAGGAGTGCTGATGTAAAATACCAGAAATTGGTTGGTTTTTATATTTGGGGTAGGAGCCTACAGATACGAGGCCATAAAGCCTAAGTTACTTCCCTCACCAAAGTCTATTTGGAGCAAGATGGCTGCTGACGCTGCGAGGGTTCAGGCCTCCTGGGTTCCTCCCTTCCAGGGTCTTGCTTCTTTCTGGGTTCAGGGTTCCTTTCTTCCCAGGGCTTGCTTCTTCCTGGGCTCAGGGTTCCTCTCCTCCTGGGGCTGACTTCTCTTTCCTCTGTGGGCTGACTTCCCAGGGCTCTAGCTTAACCCTTCAGCAGGAAACACCAACATCAAAAACCCCCGGCATCAAAAAGCTTCAACTCTGTCCTTTGCCATGCCTTTTATCTGTGAGTCCCCACCCACCAAGGGGTGGGGACTCAACGCCCTAATCACAACTCAATCATGCCCAGGTACAGATCAGATTATAAGCATAATCCAATATTTCTTTTCGGAATTCATCAATTATTTCAAACTGCTACAGATCTGAACAGAATTTTCTAAAAAAGAAATACAAGTGGCGGCCAAAACACATGCAAAAATGTTCAACATCACTGGCTATTAGGGAAATGCAAATCAAAGCTACAATGAGATATCATTTAACACCTGCTAGAATGGCCCCTATTAACAAAACAGAAAACTACAAGTGTTGGAGAGGATGGAGAGATAGGAATGCCTGCTCACTGTTGGTGGGACTGTAGAACGGAACAGTCATTGTGGAAGTCTGGTGGTTCCCAGAGAAGCTGGATATAGATCTGCCAGGTAACTGGGCAATACCACCACTAGGTAAATACCTACAAGTGAAAGCAGGGACATGAACAGACATCTGCACACCGATGTTCATAGCAAGCGTATTCATAATTGCAAAGTATGGAAACAATGTAGGTGTCCATCAGCTTACGGATAGACAAACTGTAGTATATACACACAACGAGGTATTATGCAGCTGTAAGAAAAAATGAAGTCTTGAAGCATAAGAAAACGTGGATGAACCTGGAGGACACTACGTTGAGTGAAGCAAGACAGGCACAAAAAGACAAATATTATATGATTTTGAGCAAACTCATGGAGTTAATAGGTAGATTATGTCATCAAGAGAACAGAATATAGTTAGAAAATGGAAAGCTGAGGGTTAATCTGCAGAATTGGTAAAAAGTTGTATGTAAGTGTTTGGAAATGAAGAGAAATGGTGAAAGCACATCATTTTTAATTAGCAGTGATAACACATAGGTATGATAGTGTTTTGTTTTTTTCCTTTTGGGAATAATGAAAACGCTCTAATTTTTTTTTTTTTTAGATTTTTCTCCCCTCCCCCATTGTTTGCTCTCTGTGTGCATTTGCTGTCTGTTCTTCTGTGACCGCCTCTATTCTTATCAGTAGCACACGAAATCTGTGTTTCTTTTTTTTTTTTTTTTTTTTTATTTATTTATTAAATTTCCCCCCCTCCCCTGGTTGTCTGTTCTTGGTGTCTTTTTACTGCGTCTTGTTTCTTTGTCCGCTTCTGTTGTCGTCAGCGGCACGGGAAGCGTGGGCGGCGCCATTCCTGGGCAGGCTGCTCTTTCTTTTCACGCTGGGCGGCTCTCCTCACGGGCGCACTCCTTGCGCGTGGGGCTACCCCACGCGGGGGACACCCTTGCGTGGCACGGCACTCCTTGCGCGCATCAGCGCTGCACATGGCCAGCTCCACACGGGTCAAGGACGCCCGGGGTTTGAACCGCGGACCTCCCATATGGTAGACGGACGCCCTAACCACTGGGCCAAAGTCCGTTTCCCCTGTGTTTCTTTTTGTTGTATCATCTTGCTGTTCTGTCAGCTCTCTGTGTGTGCGGCACCATTCTTGGGCAGGTAGCACTTTCTTTCACGCTGGGCGGCTCTTCTTATGGGGCGCGCTCCTTGCGTGTGGGGCTCCCCTACACGGGGGACACCCCTGTGTGGCACGGCACTCCCTGCACGCATCAGCACTGCGCATGGGCCAGCTCCACACAGGTCAAGGAGGCCCGGGGTTTGAACCGCAGACCTCCCATATGGTAGGTGGATGCCCTATCCATTGGGCCAAGTCCACTTCCCTCTAATACTGATTGAAGTGATGAATGCACAATTTTGTGATTATACCAAATTATACCAAATGATTGTACACTTAAAGTAAATTTATGGTTTATGAACAAAAATAATAATAATAGGGTGGATCAGGGGACAAATACACCAAATATAAGATATGGACTAGAATTAGTAGTAATACTTTGACAATGCTCTTTCATAATTTGTTATACTTTTCACAATAATGAAATGTATTGGGGGTGGGGTGAGGTATGGGAATCCTCTATGATATTATGTATGTTTGCTTCATAAGTTCACAATTTGTACTATGCACTTATTATTTATGCATGTTCATTATGAGTGATATACTTTAGTAATTTTTTAATAAAAAAAAAAAAGGCAACTTAAAAACAGTAGACAAGTAATGTGACATTTTTCCTTGCCCTTTCACCATCACTCCCACCTCTGGCTCAGCGGTGGTCTGGAAGACAACAGCCCATATTTCCAGAGTGGGAACCTGGCTCTGGAAGGGAAAAAAGCAGACTTTGTTCTTAGAGACTTCTGTTTGCCTGTTTTGACCTATGAGAATAGGCTACAGGAAGGACTGATGGAAGATACCTGCCTCAGAAATCTCTCAGGGAGGAAAGGCTCCATGCAGAGGATCTCCCCTTAAAACAACGAAAGGTAAATGCACAACCCATTATCACCTGAGGCGAAAAAAAAATTGTCACCAAGGCAAATAATAGATAATTCAAGCCTTGGAAGAAAAGCTGAGGCGAGAGATTCTTTAGAGAATTGGCCCACTAAAACTACCACGTATATCAGGGAATGTACCAAGCCACACGCATGCCCACGGCAGGAGCATGCTCAGAAAAGACACGCAGAGACCCTACGCTTTCAGCTCTGGCTCTTCTGTAGCCTCAGCAGGACATGAAGGCAAAGACAGAGTTGTAAATGGCTAAGGCTAAGCACTGAAGGGGTGCCCAACACAGAACCAACCCGCAAAGACTGGGAGAGCTGTGGTTATAATTATTATTATTTGCTGCAAGTGTTCAGGAAATGTCTGTCGATACACTAGCTGACCACAAGCTAAAGGAACAGAGACATCAGAGACTACGCATGACACAGAACACAGTCTCTACAAAAAACAGTTTAGAAAAATGACGAAACAAACAAATGTGATCAGATGAAACGAGGAACACACACTTGAAAGTAATAAAACAAAATTTCTTCATGAGAGTAAGAAAGGCCAATTGGTGTAAATTATTGACGTTTCCTAGGGAAAGGATTGGGTTTATTCAAGAAGACACTGCATTGTCTAAATAATTACGTAGTCACATAATTATAGAAAATGTAATAAAATTCAACCTAAGATTGGGCCAGCAATTCATGCAAATACTACACCAAATGGTCTGTGGCTCAGGCATGGATGCTGTGGGCTCTGTCCTTGGACTGCAGATTCTCTTCCCGGGGGTGAGGACATTGGATGTGCTTTTTCTATTTATCTCTAAGCAAAACCGGCTTTGAGTACAGGAGAAACCCCACTCATGTTCATGAATAAATAAATTGGGTGTTGGAGGAATGGAGATGATTTTCATGGGCTTCCTTCATTCAAATTAATCACTGGCTGCCCTACAGAGTCTCCTGGGAAGTATTAATAGAATCCTACTCCCCTCTCCTATTCAGAAAAGTGCAGTGAACGAAGTAAGGATAGACTAGAAGTATTTTTTCTATAAGTTGTGTACATACTTGTCTCTGGTAAATATATAGGCAACCACATCCTTCAAAGCTGCAAGTAAGACTCCCACTACGAGTGCACAAATGCCTGGAAAATATGGAAGCAACAACAAAAAAGAAAATTCACAGGGTGATAAAACCTAGGACTGACTTCTGATAATTTAAGAAATGTAATAATTTGAATAAGATCTCAGGTTTCTTCATATTGACTGTGAAAGAGATGTCAGATGGCTTTTTTTTTTTTTAAAGAAAGATTCATAGAAAAAGCACTCTAAGAAGTCAGTTCAAGCAGAAATTTTTTCTAACTTCTCAAATTATGCAACAGTAAAACTGAGACTTAAAAGCTGTGTGATTCAAGAACAGGGAGAACTGGTCACACCTGCACTACCCTTTAAAATGATTTTAATGGTACCAAACTTACCATTAGTTAGCTGGCATATAATTATAGAAAATCATCACGAGCAGCTTTATTTAACCGAGTAAATTGAGAACAGCACAGAGAGTAAAGGTTTGGTTTGCGTGTATGTATGACCATCCCTAGAGGAAGTCTGCTACGTGTACTTCAACTTGCCCTGCTGAGTTCAGTGAGGATGCGAGGAGCCGGCAGCTTGCGCTCACCTGCGCACAGGATGACAGTGACGCAGGAGTGCCGCGCCTGCTCGGCATTCCCCGCCCCCAGAGCGTTGCCCACTCGGACGCTGGCTGACACAGCAAAGCCAAGGGGTACCTGAGAAGGGACAGTGACAAATCACAAGGGAAGTAAGAGGACTTGAAAAGAAGGCTGTTAGCACACTGGGGAGTCTAACTGCATAGAAACCCTAGACAGAGACCTGGATTCGAGAACTGGTTCTGTTACATCCTAGCTGTGTGACCGTAAACCAATTACTCATCCTTGCTGACACCCGATTTCTTCATCAAAGTAGGATGAAAGCTACCCTGTATCAAATGTATAGAACAGCACCTCTTCATGGATCTGGATTTGAAGGCAAAACACTTCCCAGGTTGGCTAAATGCATAATATTGAGACTTAATTCAGTCTAGCTATGTTCTACAAGGAAAGAACATTATAAATATATAAATCATTTGCAAAAACCAAATGTATCATGTGAAACAGCACTTAGAACAAAGCCTGGCACAGTGTAGAAACTTGATGAATGTTGATTAAATCTAACCCTATACCATACCTCATGCATCCAACATGGTGGGAAAATGAAGCACTCTTATGATTATGCAGTAAATTGAAATACGCCTGTTCAAATGCCAAAACTGTATTTGAACCATCGCTTTTGGAAATATAAAGCTATAGGCTTCTTTGCTTCTTAAATAGAATCATTTAACCTTCAGGTTCATCTTTATGACCATCCCCCTCCCCAATATTATACCATGATACAGCACTGCCTTTGGGGACTGTTTGGGCTAACATGGATTGCACAGACTACCATGGTTTTAGCTATCACATCTATTTTTTATTATTATTTTTAAATATGATTCCATTTATTTATTTATTTTTTTAAATTTATTTATCCCCCCCCTTTCCCCCCCACCCTGGTTGTCTGTTCTCTGTGTCTATTTGCTGCGTCTTGTTTCTTTGTCCGCTTCTGTTGTTGTCAGCGGCACGGGAAGTGTGGGCGGAGCCATTCCTGGGCAGGATGCACCCTCTTTTGCACTGGGCGGCTCTCCTTACGGGGCACACTCCTTGCACGTGGGGCTCCCCTACGCGGGGGACACCCCTGCATGGCACGGCACTCCTTGCGCGCATCAGCACTGCGCATGGGCCAGCTCCACATGAGTCAAGGAGGCCCGGGGTTTGAACCACGGACCTCCCATGTGGTAGACGGACGCCCTAACCACTGGGCCAAAGTCCGTTTCCCCATATCTGTTTTTAATAAATCATACGTGAGCTTTAACTTCTCATTCCTATTAAGAGCAGCATCCTCCCAAGAGCCTTCTTATTTGCTTCAATTTTGAAAGATGGCCTAAGTTGATCTGATTGAGAACAAAACAAAAAGATATTAAGTCATTAAGATCTAACAGATTGCAAAACAGTAGACCTGACTATATAAAAATTTACAAGACTTTCATGTCTGAAGTGGACATATTTAGCTTCCAGCTTTCAAAATGACTGACACTGCTTAATTCCCCTTCTTCTGAAAACACTGTTAAAATACCAATAAAGATATTTAAAAGAAAATAAAGTGATGAGCGACACAGAGAATCGGAGAAGAGACCCAAAGCCTGACGAGTTTCTGGAAGAGGGGAAGCTGGCGCCCTCCCACTCCGGGAGGACACAGGAAGCCACGGTCTTGCATAGAAATAGAAGGCCGCATCTTGTTTGTCCCAGTGGCGCCCCACAGTGGCTTGAAGATTTTGGGTTCCTCAGAGAGGCAGTGATGAAGGAGTGAAATCAGGACGATTCGACCGCAGGTGACTGCTGGAGTGCGTCGCCACAGGGGCCCCCTCTCAGGCCCGAGGCGCAGCATGAGCAGGCTGACGGGAAGGACAAGGCGAGAGCTGCCCGCAGGCCAGCGCGCCCGCACAGGGCCCTGCTGGCTTTGGCTTGGGGAGGGCGGGCTCTGGAGGAGCGCGGGAGGGGTACCGTATGAACAAACTGCCAGGGGCCTGCCTGCCCCTCACCCTAAACCCCGAAACAGAGATGGTGGGTCGACACAACCCGCCTGTGCATTGAGCTGCCCCCCATCTTCCCACCCAGAGGAGAGGTCTACTGGAGAAAAAAACCCAAATGCCGGGACAGGAGAAGCCAGGCCATTTGTTTTATAAATCACTGTACTCGTTCACTCCTCAGGACAAATGGCCTGCTCACCAGAACTGTGAGGAAAACCAAAGGACACACGCCCCTCCAAAGATCAAGATAAATAAAAGACAAAAGGACTCTAGAGGAAACGTAACCCATGATTTGAAGATCAGAAAAAAACATTGAGTATTCTCAGAGATATTAAAGAACTGGTTCCTGTAAACGAGGGACGAGAAGAGGAGGAGATGGTCTAGACCTTGCCCTGGGCCTCTGGCCCTCTCGGGACCCTGGATCGTAAGGCCTGATAGGAGCACCTCTGTTTGGGGACCTTGTGTAGCCTAACAATGTGATGTAGGGTGGGGCAGGGCGCACCAGATAGAGGGCTGGAGGCTCCCCAGAAAGACCAGCAGTGTGGCTTAGGGAGAGGGCTTTGCACCAGCTGACGTAGAGACTGGGACCAGCCACGTGGGGAATGAATCATCCTAAGAAATTGGAGTCCCAGGAAAAACTCAGAGCACTGAGCCTCAGGCACGCTGCCCTGGTTGGCAGTACTCCACGCAGACTGTCACACAAATGCAGAGCGCCAAGGCCTGACTTCTCCTGGCTCTGCCCTACGTGCACACCCTGCGGCTGATTTTAATCTGTATCTTTAATCTATATCTAATAAACCATGACCATGAGTACAGCCACTTTCAATGAGGTCTGTGTGTCTAGAAAATTACTGAATGTGAGAGTGGCTGTGAACCCCACCTGAACTTGCAGCTGGTGTCAGAAGTGAGGGCGGTCTTGTGTGGAGACTGCTAATTCGTAGTTGGCCCTAAACTCCTTCTAACTAAACAGGCCCCCAAAACATAAGACTGAAATCTAAGAAAGAGGAAGAAACGGCATCAAAGAAACCATAGATTTAATTTATGAGGATAATGAAAAACAAGTTCTAGAATGTCAGCTGTGCAGCACATTAGAAAGTATAGAAATCAATGGATACAAATTAAAACAAAGCAATCAAAGGAAACTGAGAGACAGTTTTCAAGAAGAAAATAGATTGACTTAACTATGCTTAAACCCTGGATGATCTTAGAAATAGGGTGTAGGTACAGGTTTCTTCCGTGAATAAGAAATAAAAGCTATTAGAAGCCATATAAGTTACAATCTAAATAGGAAGAGCCATATAAGTTACAATCTAAATATGAAGAAAGATAAAATAGGACATGATTTTGAGCAACTGATGAAAATAATGAAAAATACTCTATTTAATCCTTTTTTTTTTTAAAGATTTATTTATTTAATTCCCCCCCCCCCCCCAGTTGTCTGTTCTGTGTCTATTTGCTGCGTCTTGTTTCTTTGTCCGCTTCTGTTGTCGTCAGCAGCACGGGAAGTGTGGGCGGTGCCATTCCTGGGCAGGCTGCTCCCTCCTTCGCGCTGGGCGGCTCTCCTTATGTGTGCACTCCTTGCGCGTGGGGCTCCCCTACGCGGGGGACACCCCCGCATGGCAGGGCACTCCTTGCGCACATCAGCACTGCGCATGGCCAGCTCCACACGGGTCAAGGAGGCCCGGGGTTTGAACCACGGACCTCCCATGTGGTAGACGGACGCCCCAACCACTGGGCCAAAGTCCGTTAAAGGTTTATTTTTTCCTCCCCTTCCTCACTTTGCCCCCACCCCCCCGGTTGTGCACTCTCTGTCCATTCGCTGTGTGTTCTTTTGTGTCTGCTTGTATTCTTGGCAGCAACACCCAGAATCCGTGCCTCGTTTTGTTGCGTCATCTTGCTGCGTCACCTCTCCGTGTGGGCGGCACCACCCCTGGGCAGGCTGCACTTTCTTTCGCGCTGGGCGGCTCTCCTTACGGGGCGCATCCTTGCGCATGGGGCTCCCCTACGCTGGGGACACCCCTGCATAGCACGGTACTCTGCGCGCATCAGCACTGCGCATGGGCCAGCTCCACACGGGGCAAGTCCGGGGTTTGAACCACGGACCTCCCACGTGGTAGGCGGACGCCCTAACCACTGGGCCAAGTCTGCTTCCCTAATCCTTTACTTTTAAAAGTCTTTCAAGTGGGAGATCTTTCATGACTATTGGGATTATGTGTCTTTCTCATCTGATCTAGGAACATCACTTAGATACATAATATTTTTAAAAATCATAATATAAATATTATTTACTGGCTTTCAGATTTGTAAGCAGCCTTTAACACAGGAAAGATAAAATGGTTATAAAACCCAATTCAATGTTAAAATCTTCACAAAGTAAAAATTATGACATAGCTGAGGTAGCATAATACAGTGATTAAGAACATGGACTCTGGAGCTGGACACTCAGGTTCAAATCTTAGCAAATATTAACTTCTTTGAATTTGGCCAGATTATCCTCCCTGGACCTCAGTTTCCTCATTTGTAAAAATGTGGGAAATTAACAGTAAATACGTCATGTAGAATGTAATGAGGATGAACTAGTGCCTGGCCCACAGCATCTGTGGTATCAGCGGGTGGTGGCTGTTAATGTCCTGTGGGATCTGGCAGGCAAATGAGAAAGGACATGGAAAGAAATGGGGATAATATTCCTCATTTTACAAGATGGCAAGTCAAGCTAAACCATCTCAAGTTGATGAATCAAGAAACAGAGGCCTAAGTGTATTATGTAAAGTTGTAAAAGTAACCAGGGATGGAACTAGAAACAAAATAACAAAAACCCACAAGGTAGAGGGAGGTGCCAGGAAGGGGAGCTGTATGTCTAGTCTTTCCTAAAGGGAAGTCGACTGACACTATGTAAAAGTGATAAGAAATGCAGATAATGAAACACTGGTGGCAACTTTTAGAACTAAAAATAGAAATGATTATAAATGGATACCTCTGGGGAGCCAGATTAAAAACGGGAAAACACACTTATTTTCAGTCTTGTAAATCCTCAGTTCTATTTAAGTGTTTGATGTGTGGCTTAGCATGAATTATTTTTAAAATATTTTTTAAGAATATAGAAAAATTTTAAGGAAAACGGGGAAAAATGCCACAAATACTACTGAAAGCAAACTAATTATTTTGTAGCTGGAGTTCATATAAACTGATAAACAGGCAAAGAATATAGATAATTAAAAGAAAAATAACTAATCAAGGAAAAATAGGGATAACCTAATAAATAAAACAAGAATGTTAAACTGCCCACTTCTCATGCATAGAATTAGCAAAGATACTTTAAAATACTCAGTTCTGACAAGATTTTCTTTATGTTCCCAAAGACAAAATTTTATGTGGAAAGATAATTCACTGAAACAGTACTGGTGGTTGTAAGAAGTTGCACACAAATTAAAAGTCCAGTTATAGTTGTGATTAAGTAAAGCACTATATTCAGGGGCTGATTATACACAGGCAAATTGGAACTTTGACTTATCTTTATCAAGAGCCTATAAAACCTGAAAGAATGCTTGTGTTGTAGTGTTAAGTGAAAAAAGTAGGATACAACTGTGGAAAAGCAAAGCAGAGCAAAAAATTTTGAAGGAAAAGTAACTCAACTGTTAATGATTCATGCTTTTCTGATTCCTAAATTCTACAGCAAATGAACATTACTTTCATAATTAGAAAAACCTAATTTGAGACTGTAATGCCAAGTCTGGGAATCTAGTCTAAGGAAATAAGTCTAAATAAAAATTATATGCTTAAAAATGGTTATTGTAGCATTATAACTGCAAAGCATTTGACACGATCTAAATGCTTAGAAAACCAACTTAACGGACTATTAGCAGCTGATGACAAAATGTGGGAGAACAACATTCACATTAGGACAGGGGTTTTTAACCTTTTTTTCCCACGGACCCCTTCTCAGAACGTAGTGGCAGATAGTTTTATAACACTCAACTAGTGTCAGGTCTAACAACTACCATAATTTTGAAGTATGGATGAGCATAAGCAATTTTTCAAGATATGCAACTGTAATGTGATAGGAAATGAATACTACTATAATTTATTGCATATATTCATAAGTGAAGGAAATGCTAGATTTCAGTTAGAGGTCAGAGAAGATAAGTAGATTTTTTCAATTCAAGCTCACAGACCTCTTGAAATCTTTCCATGGACCCCTGGTTAAGAACCCGTGTTAGGAATTTTCTCCTATCTTCTACTTTCCCACTTCTTGCATTCTAAGTTTTCTTTAGCTACTAAGTATATTCAATTTGTGTAACAAAAATATTTTTTGAGAATGAGTAGTCTTTAACAGAGAGGGCGGGAATACGTGGACTCTATAATAGCTATTTTGATCATCCAGGCTTCTCTCCAGGAGCGCAGTGGGGGGGAGCGGTGGGCAAGAGGCATGGCAGGTTTTGGAATTTCCTGGGCTTTGATGGAGCAATTAAGTAGTTCTCAAACTTTCTTTCCCCTTGAAACACACCTGAGAGTTGGGATTTCCTTCTGAAACAGTGGAAACTGAGTTGTGCCTTGTATACCACAGATGCCTGAGAGAGATGTTTTCAAAGAATGACTTGTATAGTGTTACTATAACTTGGAAAAAATATAAATATCTAACATAATGAAAGTTAAATAAATCCATAGAATGGAGTTTTAAGGGGTAATGAAAAATATTTTTTGTGTGTGTGTCACTAATGTATTTTTTTGTCTTTATTCTTTTAATGTTACATTCAAAAAAATATGAGGTCCCCATATACCCCCCTCCCCACTCCTCCCCCCATAACAACAACCTCCTCCATCATCATGAGACATTCACTGCACTTGGTGAATACATCTCTGAGCACTGCTGCACCATATGGTGAATGGTCCACACTATAGTTTACACTCTCCCCCAGTCCACCCAGTGGGACATGGGAGGACATACAATGTCCGGTAACTATTCCTGCAGCACCACCCAGGACAACTCCAACCCCCGAAAATGCCCCCACATCACATCTCTTCCTCCCACTCCCTAGCCCCAGCAGCCACCATGGCCACTTTCTCCACACCAATGCCACGTTTTCTTCAATTACTAATCACAATAGTTCATGAACAGAATATCAGTAAGTCCACTCTAATCCATACTCTACTCCTCCATCCTGTGGACCTTAGAATGGTTGTGTCCACTCCACATCTATATCGAGAGGGGGCTTAGATTCCACATGGATGCTGGATGCAATCCTCCTGCTTTCAGCTGTAGGCACTCTTGGCTCCCTGGTGTGGTGGTTGACCTTCTTCACCTCCATGTTAGCTGAATGGGGTAAGTCCAATAAACTAGAGTGTAGGAGCTGAAGTCTGTTGAGGCTCAGGGCCTGGCTATCACATGGTCAGTCCAGAGATTCAGGTCTCCTGGGTATACATTAAACCCAGCAATAACTACAGTTCTGATAAAAGTAAAAGGACAGACTTGTGGACAAAGATCACATCTAAGTCCAGCTCTATCACATAGAAACACAAACTTCAAAGTAGGGCCAACTGACATGGCACTGAACTCCATCTGCCATGACCATAGAACCTGTGGGTCTCTGTAGCCCTCAAAAGAACCAATACCTGGGGTTGTATCTGCTTTATCTGTCTCTGGGACTCTGCTGAGGTGTGCATAAAGGCAACCCCTCTGATAACATCCCAACTCTTTTTGGAGACTCATATGAAAAATATTTTTTAAAACATTTAACAACATGGGAAATGCTTACATCTAACACTAAGTTATAATAAACATGAGGAAAAATGTGATGTGAATATAATAATTCGTAGTATTGGTGCACCTAGGTGAAAAAACAAACAAAAGTCAGGAATGTTGTGAAGACTCTGTGACGAGGTGAGTTTATGAGGAATTAAAAATTATATTTCTCTACATGCTAAATTTTCTACAATAAAAACTGTAGGAAAAAAACAAAACCAAAAAAAAAATCAACGTAACACAAAAAACCATAGAAACCTCTCGTATATAAATACCACAACCACTGGCAAGGAAAATTTCTACTACATTTTCTTGGGGGCTGGTTCTTTTAACCAAGATGACCTTAAGATTCACTTAAAAAGGAAGTTTACAGATTAGAGGTGAGCAGACCTAGTAGGTTTTTTCCTTCTCTGTTTTGAGTACAAAATAGTAGAGCCTTGAGCTTAGGTTCTTTGTTAAAATGTGTTAAAAATCAATGCATAGAAAAGTAGAGAAAACAAAATAAATAAAACCCACGTTCCCTCCACTGAGATTATTTGATCTATTCCCCACCCTTCCCTTCCCTCTTTCCCATCCCCTTTCCTTTCTCTAGAAATGCACGACAGGTGGAGGTCAAGTCCAACAGATCATCTCTACTCCCTGCCTCCCGAGAGGTCCATTATCCCCAAATTGGTGTCTATAATTCTTTGATTTCTTTCCTCTCCCACTTTTTTTATTCTTTAAAAGATAATTTGATTACATAATTGTTACAGACTACAGGGTATTCCGTATGCCCCACTGCCCACACCTCCCACGCTTTCCCGTATTAGGAACGACTTGCGTCAGTGTGGTATATTCTTTGCAATTGATCAACACATCGTGGAGCACGGCCACTAAGCACGGAGTATATTAATGGTTTACACCGTGGTTTACACTCTCTCCCACTCGACTCCACAGGCCATGGCTGGGCACACAATGGCCTGTATCTGTCGTAATGTCATTCAGGTAATTCCTCCCCACTGCACCTGTTCCTGCCTCTCCCCGACCACAGAACATCTATGGTCACCGCCTCCACAACAACGGCATCTCCTCCACTGCCAGATTCACAGGGAGTCCATAGTCGAACACTAGTAAGTTTATTTTAACCCACAGCTTGCTTCCCAGTCCTGAGGACTGTGGGAACGTGATGTCTACCCCGCCACCAAGTGAGGAGGGCTTCGATCCCATACATCCGATAGATGGGACTCTCCTGACTGCAGCCACAGGCTCCCCCAGCCCCCTGGCGCGTTGTCTGTCCATCATCTCCTCCGTTAGTTGTTCAGGGTGAGTCCATCAACCAAAGAGTAGGTGTTACAACTCCCCTGAGACCCGGGGCTCAGCTGGCACATGGACAGTCCAGAGATCCAAGCCTCTTGGATGTACACCCACCAGCTCCAGCAAGTTTGGTGTTTCGGATCCCTCCTCTCTGTTCCCCACTCTTCTGTCAGTTGTGAAGCAGTGTCCTGGTCTCCTGCACCCTTGGTAAGGGCACCAAGGCAGCCCCAGACTCCCTCTCCATCGTTTCAGTGAGAGCAAAGCGTTATGTCTACCCCACTGGCCATATTCCCACAATCGGTGTATATAATTCTAAAGCGTGGTTTGCTGTTCCCTACATATATTTGAATCCAGCATATACATTATTGTTTTATTGTAAATGACATCATACAGTATATATCCTTTTGCAGTTTTTTCATTAAACTTTGTATTTTTGAGATTTGTCCATGCTGATGGCATGGGTCCAGTTCATTCATTTTAATTGCTTGTAGTATACACTGACAAAACTGCACTTTAGTTATTGCTCTCCTACAGAGGACTGTTAGGTTGTTTCCACTTTTTTCCCTACTACACATAATTTTTTAAGATTTAAAAATTTGTCTTTCTCACCCTCCCCTCATTGTCTGCTCTCTTTATCCATTCACTGTGGGTTCTTCCTGTCAGCACCACTGGAAATCTGTGTCTTTGTTGTGTCATCTTGCTGCGTCAGCTCTCCATGTGTGCGGCACCCATTCCTGGGCAGGCTGCACTTTTTTCATGTAGGGCAGCTCTCTTTGCGGGCACACTCCTTGCGCGTGGGGCTCCCCTATGCGGAGGACACCCCTGCGTGGCACAGCACTCCTTGCGCGCATCAGCACTGCACATGGGCCAGCTCACCACATGGGTCAGGAGGCCCGGGGTTTGAACTCTGGACCTCCCATGTGGTAGACAGATGCTCTGTCAGTTGAGCCAAATCCGCTTCCCTACACATAATTTTTAAATGAACATCCTTGTACATATTTCTTTATACATGTGAGAATATTAAAAAATGTGAAACTGTTAGATCATAGGTTGTTTGCATCTTCATCTTTACAAATTAGTGCCAAATTGCCCACCAGCAATGTACTGAGTTCCCACTTCTCCACATACCAACAATCAATGTCCTCAAATATTAAATAATGGCAACCCTTAAAAATGTTATCTCAAAGTTTTAATTCACATTTCCATTGACCCGTGAGGTGGAGAATCTTCATATATTTATTGGCAATTCTGGTTTCTTCTAAAAGTGTCTTACTATGCTTTGTCCGTTTTTCTACTGAATTGGTACTCTTTTTCTCTCTTTAGTTCTTTTTATATGCTGAATCCTAATTCATTAATAGCAATGTGTCAAATATCTTTTATAGTCTTTTAATTGTCATTTTCTTTATGATGTCTTTTGTCTTATTCAACCTTTTTATATTTTAATCAAATTTATATTTTCCTTCATAGTTGGACTTTTTATATCTTGTTGAAAAAATTTTTGCTTCACAAAAATCATGGTTACCTACAATTTTACCTAATTTTGTAGTTCTGCTTTCCACATTTAGGACTTTAAATAATTTCTGATTATTCTGTGTGTACATAAGGACCAAATTTTTATCTTCTTCCTTTTTTTAAAAAAAAAAGATTTTTATTTATTTCTCTCCCCTTCTCTCCCCCCCCCCCCCCCCGCCCTGGTTGTCTGTTCTCTGTGTCTATCTGCTGCATCTTCTTCGTCTGCTTCTGTTGTTGCCAGCGGCACAGGAATCTGTGTTTCTTTTTGTTGCGTCATCTTGTTGTGTCAGCTCTCCATGTGGGCGGCGCCATTCCTGGGCAGGCTGCACTTTCTTTCATGCTGGGCAGCTCTCCTTACGGGGCGCACTCCTTGCGCGTGGGGTTCCCCTACGCGGGGGACACCCCTGCGTGGCAGGGCACTCCTTGCGCGCATCAGCACTGCGCATGGGCCAGCTCCACACGGGTCGAGGAGGCCCGGGGTTTGAACTGTGGACCTCCCATGTGGTAGACGGACGCTCTAACCACTGGGCCAAGTCCACCGCCCTCTTCTTCCTTTTAAATAGCCAGCTGTCCTAGAAGCATCTCTTTCCCATTGATATTTATCACCAACTCAAATCACAGAACAAGTTCTCATGTGCACATGGATCCAGTTGCAGATTTGTCTATCCCTGAGCAAAACATTTCACAATTGTAACTATAGAAAATCTTGACATATAGAAGGATGAATTCCTCTATCTCTTCTTTCTCTTCCTCTTTTTATTCATCTTGTTCTTCAAAAGTTTTTTTCTTTTGTCTGTACTTGGCCAATAACTTTCCCATATTTAATTTACAATAATTCTATAAAGTTTCATTGAAAATTCAGTTGGAACTCCACTGGCTTTTATATTAATTTTGGGAGAACTACCATCTTTGCAATATAGACTTTCCCCACCCGTCAATGTGGTAGAATCCTTCATTCATTAAATTCTCTTTTATGACAGTCAATGAAGTTTTTTTTTTCTGGAAATATCTTGTACATGTCTTGTTGTATTTTATTCTCAGGTACCTTATAGTTTTAAATATATGTATCTGGCTTATTGAATTTACTCTTTATTGTTATTGTTAACTGGTTATGGGTTGCTATATAATGATACTGATTTCTGTCTAATAATTTAACATCTAACAACTGTATTAAGTCTGAAAACTTTCAGTCTTTGAATTTTTATGGATAGTCATATCATCTTCAAATAATGATTTTCAAAGAAATTTTGTTTTAGTTTTATGGCCACCAAAGCAAATACCACGCAATGGGTTGGTTTAAACAATGGGAATTTATTGGGTTAGGTTTTTGTTTGTTTGTTTTAAGATTTATTTCTCCCCCACCCCACCACTGTCTGCTCTCTCTGCCTATTTGCTGTGTGCTCTTCCATGTCTGCCTGTACTCTGAACAGGTGGCTCCGGGAACCAATCCCAGGACCCTCTGGAGTGGGAGAGGGGTGATCACTCTCCTGCAGCTCCCCAATTTGCTGTGCCTCCCATTATCTCTCCTCTGTGTCTCCTTCTGCCGTGTCCCCTTGATGTGCCAGCTCTCCACGTGTGCCAGCACTCCTGCGTGGGGCAGCACTCCCAATAAGACAGTACTCCGTGCAGGCCAGCTCGCCACACGAGCCAGCCTGCCCCACCAGGAGGCCCTGGGCATCGAACCCTGGACCTCCCATGTGGTAGGCAGGAGCCCAATCAATGGACCTCCCCTATGGTAGGCAGGAGCCACACCCGTTTCCCTGGGTTAGGTTTTGAGGCCAGGAGAAGTCCAAATCAAGGCATCATCAAGGCCATACTTTCTTCCAAAGAACTAGTGTTCTGGGGCTGCTGCTGGTGATCCTTGGTCCTGGGCTCCTCTGCCACCTGGCAGTGCACATGGCGGCCTCTCCCGGCCTCTCCCTTCTCTTCTGGGGCCCATTGACTTTCAGCTTCTGGCTGCTTCCTCTGAGGCTCCTTTCTCTCTGTGTGATCCTCCCTTAACTGAAGTAATGCTGTCAAAAGATCCTATTTACAAGGGCTCACACCTCCAGGAACTGATTAGGAACAGAGCTCCAAACTACCACACATTTATAGTCAAATATTTCATCTTTCCAGTGAAAAAAGTCTGAGTAGATTTGGTATTATTTCTTATTTAAATGTTTGGGAGAATTTGCCAATGAACTCTTTAAGGTTTGGGAAGGTTTTTCTCTTGCTGCTTACTTACACCATTCTATCTTTGACTTTTTTTGTTAAATAAGGAAATTATTTATTATAAGGTTTGTAACCAGAAAAGAAATTCATTAGCATATTTAACTAAAAATAGACCTCACTAAATCTGATTTCCAATTCTGAATAAGCAACTACTTGTATGCCACATTGTTAGCTTTCTTAGGTATACTTACAAATATTCTTACAAAAAAATTGTAAGAACACAATATAGATAGCTAATTTTATAAAACAAATTGTCTTTTGGCATACAACTAATTTTTTCATTTTGAAATGATTTTTGGATGAACAATGAAACAGTGGGCAAATATAGATAAAAGGACTGATTTTTTAAAAAAGTGAATTACTCAGCATTTTTATCTAGATGGTAATAGTGCTGTTTTTCTTCAGCTCTGTGATCTACAGGCATACCATAATTGAAATCAGTGCTTAAAAATAAGACCTTAGGAAGTAGACATAGCTCAGTGGTTGAGTGCCTGCTTCCCATGCACAAGGTCCTGGTTTCATTCCCAGTACCTACTTAAAAAAAAAAAAGACTTTTTATGCTGTTCCTTGTCCCTTGTATTTTCTCCCTGCAATAGTCAGCTGAACCATTTTCTTGGAGCACACAAGAAGATGGAAGTGCATGTGTTAAGAATACAGTGTGAACCACCTCTGTCCCTGGTGGATAAATCCATTTGAAAGATACATTCTTCCTTCTGGAAGGGCCAGTCTCTGAGTTCTGTCCCTACAATTATCAGTGCCAAAATTCTTATCTAAATACCAGTTGGTTTTATGATATCAGGAAGTGGGTAGTCTTGAAAGGACCTCGGTCTTTGTAGGGATGTTTCAGGTTCAGAGTCTTTCAATGGTATCTGTTCTTATGGATCACAAGGTGGGTGGTCACAGTAGGATATTTGCCTTGGGCCGGTTCCATTGCTGAGATAAAAATTTCTTAACTGCATCTGATTTTGAAACTTTTTAAAGGGTGGTGGTCTCTGTCCATGACCTGTTAACACATTTTTTCAATGGCATTTTATCTGAGAAATCACGGTTGGAATGGTCATATGAAAGTCCTATTTTGTGCGCTGATACTTCAGCAGTATATTCTAAATCTTCCAAATTCATTTCATCATGAGAATAGTGCTGGTGGAAAGGACTTTGCCTTTGAAAACCACCTCTGTGGAGGAAATTAAAACCTTGTACAAGTAACTGGTCCTGAAAATCACGTTGAGGTGTGTATTCTTAGTGGTTATAGGAAGATCGTTAATTTTTGTCCCTGGTCTCTATTAACAAAACCAATAGTTGTTGTTGGAAATTGCTCCTAGAAGTTACTATAAGCCTGATGGTTATGAGTAGAATGCATCCTTTGTCCACAAACTCTGCTAACAAAATCAAAATCTTCTCTAGGGCCCAGTCTTTGGTCACTGTGATCATAAAAAGGACTTGATCTTTTTCTTGGTTCTAGGTATGCTGTTTTTGAAATCCATGACTTATTGGGAGACATTATAACATCACTTACTAGCAAGAAACAAACAAAACAAAACAAAACAAAACAAAACATCTTGGTCCTGGTCTCGTTACCAAAATCTCAGTCCCTCAGATGTCTTTCTGCCAGCATGCTGTCACCACACTGGTGACATAAAATTCCTGTGACTCTAAGCAGGTCCATTGTTGACATAATCATAATCCTCTATATGTACATCAGTTCGAGGGTATTAATAAGCCTTGACCTTTCCCCCACACCTCGTTAAAATTTTCCAAACAGTTTGGAAAACAGTGTTTCATATCATGATAATGCTGTTCCATGGAAGTCTTCATTTGGGAACCAATCCCAGATCACACAGTAACTCCAGATCACAGTTACTGAGCAACTGCCAGGCTCTTTCCCAAAGTAGTTGCACCATTTTACATTCCCTTCAGCAAGGTATGAGTTCCAATTTCTCCACATCTTGTTGACACTTAATTTTACATTTTAAAAATTATAACCATCCTACAGGATATGAAATGGTATCTCATGGTGTGTTTTGATTTGCATTTCCCTAATGTGCATTTCCAATGACCATCTTTACATGTGTTCATTGCCTACATGTCTGTTTTCTTTCAAAAATATCTGTTTAGATCCTTTGCCCATTTTTTTGGTTGGGTTATCTTTTTTTTTTCTGTAATAACTACATATTCTAGTTACAAGACTCTTATCAGATTAATAATTTGCAAATTTTTCTCCTATTTTGTGGGTTGTCTTTTCACTTTCTCGGTGGTGGTCTTTAAAGCACAAATTTTAAAAAAATGATCGTCCAATTAATCTATTTTTGTTTTGTGGCTTGTGCTTTTGATGACATATCTAAAATACCATAGCCTAATTCAAGTTCAAGAGAATTTATGTCTGTTTTCTTCTATGAACTTTATAGTTTTAGCACTTACATTTGGGTCTTCGATCCTTTTGAAGTTACTTTCTTGTGTGTGGTGTGAGGTAGGAGTCCAAATTCTTTCTTTGGCATAAGGATATCCAATTGTCCAGCACCATTTGTTGAAAAGACAGTTCTTCCCCCATTGAGTGGTCTTGGCAACTGTGGATTTTATTTATGAATTCCAAAAAGAAATATTATGTTTATAAACTGGGCTTTTCCTCTGGCATGATAACCCTTTGATTGTATTAGATTCAGCTGAGATGTCTGATTAAATTATGTTACACTTAGGGTTTTGATTCAACCATATGAGAGTGCAACTCAGAATGGAGTCCCAGCCCCTTTGGGCTGATCAACTCTCACAAGGAAGTAGACACAGAACAGATACGCTGGGGGAGAAGTGCTCCATAGATACAGACCCAGGGAAGAGATGAGCCTGAGTCTACAGCAGACCTTGTGGAGAGAACAGCTGAGCCCAGAAAGAAATACCCAGGGAGAGTGATGAGACATATGCCAGCCTACAGCTGAGAATGAAAGAAGCTGGGACCATGGAGCCTTACAAGGAAGAAGGCTGAACCCTCGCAGACATCGCCCACCATCTGCATTAACATGTGGCAACAGACTTTGGGTAAGGAAGTACCTCTTATGGTATCTTGAGTTGGACTCTTTAGGGTCTGGTAACTGTTGGTTTCTACCCCAAATAACCTTTATACAAGTTAACAATTCTGGTACTTTGCATCAGCACCTCTTTGGATGACAAATACAGCAACCCTGACAAAAATCACTATCACTTGCTGATTGACGTATGGAATTATTTCTGGACTCTCAGTTCTGTACCACTGATCTACATGTCTATCCTTATGTCAATACCAAACTTGGATTACTGTAGCTTTGTAGTAAGTTTTAAAATCAGGAAACGTGAGTTCTTCAATTTTGTTCTTTTTCAAGAATGTTTTTGCTAGTTTTGGTCACTTGCATTACCATATGAATTTTTAAGATCAGCTTGTTCATTTATGCCAAAAAAAAAAAAGGCAGTTGGAATTCTGCTGGGGACTACAGTGAATCTGTAGATCAATTTGGGAGGTAATTTCGTCTTCATAATATTAAATCTTCCAATCCATGAACACAGGATATGTTTCTATTATTTATTCTTAATTTTTTTCAAGTGATGTCGTTTTTACTATTCAAGTCTTATACTTCTTTGCTCACATTTATTTCTAAGTATTTGATTTTTTTTGGACACTATTACAAATGGAGTTGTTTTCTTAGTTTCAATTTTCAGATTGTTCATTGCTAGTGTACAGAAATTCAACTGATTTTTATATTAATATATTGATCTTGTATCCTGCAAACTGGCTGAACTCACTTATTCTATTTTGCGTGTGTGTGTGTATTCATCAGGGCTTTCCTGTCATCTGCAAATAGAAAGCTTTACTTTTTCCTTTCCAAACCGTATCTTTTTACTTCTTTATCTTGCCGAATTGTCCTGGCTAGACCCTTTAATACATTCTTCATTATGAGTCTTGAATATTAAAATTCATGTCTTACTTTTACTGTCTTAGTCTCCATTCCCTCCTGTGGAATTCCTATGTGACATATAATGGACCTCCTCATTCTACCCCCTTATCTTATAATTTATCCTTCATATATTCTTTCTCTTTGTATCTTTTTTGCTTCATCCACAAGTTTGTCCATGGACGTATCTCCAATTTCATTTATTTTTCAGTAGTAACTCATCTGACTCCAAATTTCAATGACTATATTTTCTGTTTCTGGAAGTTCTATTTAATTCTTTTCCAAATATTGTTCTTTCGGTTTCCATTCTTCTATGTGAAATTATTTTAAACATAATCATTTTCTCTTCTCTGATTTATTGTACCATCATTTCAATTTCTTTCCTTTAGTTGTATCTATTAACTGACATTCATGGTGAACTATCCCTTTGTATTTTATAATTTTTATTTTAAGCTCATCGCTAGTGTTTTAACCATGAGAATAACAAGGAATTATTGTCTAAGTCTCTAACAAAAGGAAGTAGATATTGATATATTATATTCAGTAGGTAGAAAAGAGAAGATCAGAACATAAGGTAGAATTTCGTAGGCAGTTACTCTATACCAAATATCTAGTGAGCTCCAGTGTCACCATTTAAGAACAGAAGCAAAACCAAATCCCACCAAGAAAACCAAATCCCGTTGCCTATTTCCTTCCATTGACAACCAAACCCCTAGACAGAATTGTCTATCTTGGCAGTCTCTACTTTTCTCCCTCCCTCGAAAGTCAGTGCATTCAAATCTGGCCTGCAATCCTCATCACTCGGTGAGGTGTCCAAGCATCCTAAACCCAGCAGACACTTTTCAGACTTCACCTGTGTCACCTCGCAGCAGCGTCTGACCCAGTCAGGCATTCCCTACATGAAAGGAAATTCTTTGTTCCTGCGTCTCCAACACGTTCACTCAATTCCTCCTCCTACGCTGGCCAGCCCTTCAGCCTCCTCTGCTCAGGCTCCCCACTGTCTCTGACCTCTACCTATGGGCTCGCCTCCTACACACTCTTCCCTTTTACTCCTAGATGACCACATCAATAACCATTCAAGATTTTTTTTTAAGATAAAAAATGTAGACATGCAAGAAAACCCCCCACAAAACTGGCCCATAATCCCATTCTCAGATGTCTGATCATCTTAAAAAGCAAAAAATGAAAAAAAAAAAAAGCGAATAGCAGTACAGCATTAGAATGCACAAAAATTGTCAGAAGGTGTATTAGTCAGGGTTATCTAGGGAAACAGAATCAACAGGAGGTATCTGTCAATAGTATGAGATTTTGGTTTTGTTTTTGTAAAAGATTTATCTTTATTTCTCCCCCTTCTCCCCACTGTCTGCTGTGTCCATTCGCTATATGTTCTTCTGTGCCTGCTTGCATTCTTGTCAGGTGGCACCAGGAATCTGTGTCTCTTTTTTTGCGTCATCTTGCTGCATCAGCTCTCTGTATGTGTGGTGCCACTCCTTGTTGGGCTGCACTTTTTTCATGTGGGATTGTCCTTGAGGGGTACACTCCTTGAGCATGGGGCACCCCTATGCAGGGGGCACCCCTGCGTGGCATGGCACTCCTTGCACACGGCAGCACTGCGCGTGGGCCAGCTCACCACATGGGCCAGGAGGCCATGGGTATCGAACCCTGGACCTCCTATATGGTAGGTGGATGCTCTTATCAGTTGAGCCACATCTGCTTCCCAGTATGAGATTTTATAAGAGTCTCTCATGTGACCTTGGGGATGTACAAGTGCAGATTCTGCAGGCAGGCGGCAAACCAGGGGCTCTGATGAAAGTCCAATGAAGGTCCTTGATTAGTTTCCAGGAGACGTTGGCTGTCCAAAGATCAACTGGGAAATTCTCTCTGAATGCTGAAATCACTGCCCCTTTCAAGGCATTTAACTAATTGGATAAAGTGTCACTCATGGCTGACGGCAATCTCCCTGATTGATGTAGATGTAATCAACCATCTATGCAGTAAACTCACCGGTGACTAAAGTCCAATTATTACAATTATCCCAGTGCTTGCGTCACCAAAAAACTGGGCACAATTACCTGGCAGCATTGACACACTAGCCTAACCATCACAGTAGGTCAAGCATTTCCTCCCACCTGGTTGCTCAAGCCAGAAACTCCCAAGTCCTTTGTAACTCCTCCCATTCCCTTGTTCTCCACATGCAAACTCCAAATGAATCCCATCAATTCTGCCTCTACAGTAAAGCAAATTCATCTGCTTTTCTCCAATCCACCAGCTGTCCTCTTCGCCCCACTGCTCCCTACCCCACTCTGCTCTTACCCGAGCCATCTTCTATGTGGCAGCAAGAATGGCTGTTTCTTACCAGGGCCCACCAGGCTCTGTGTGCTTTCTCCAGCCACACATTTCACCAGCCTCCTCACCAATTCCTTCAGCTGGCTGCTCTTGAGTTTCAGGACCCTGAGCACACAAAATGCTTCTTTCCACCCTTGAGGCTTGGCTTCCCTCTTGGCCAGGGATGACTTCCAATTGAGCTTCCCGGGCTGGCCCCTCCCATCCTTCAGGTCTCAGCTTAAGCAGCAACTCAAAAAGACCTTTCCCAACTACCCTATCTTAAAAAGTGTCCTCTGGGGAAACAGACTTTGGCCCAGTGGTTAGGGCGTCCGTCTACCATATGGGAGGTCCGCGGTTCAAACCCCGGGCCTCCTTGACCCGTGTGAAGCTGGCCATGCGCAGCGCTGATGAGCGCAAGGAGTGCCCTGCCACGCAGGGGTGTCCCCCGCGTGGGGGAGCCCCACGCGCAGGGAGTGCACCCATAAGGAGAGCCGCCCAGCGTGAAAAGAAAGTGCAGCCTGCCCAGGAATGGCGCCGCCCAAACTTCCCGTGCCGCTGATGACAACAGAGGCGGACAAAGAAACAAGACGCAGCAAATAGACACCAAGAACAGACAACCAGGGGAGGGGGTAGAATTAAATAAATAAATAAATCTTAAAAAAAAAAAAAGCGTCCTCTGTTTTTATCCATCTCAGACTCTTTCCTGCTTCTTTCATGGTACTCTCTATAATTTGTAAAGCTCTATTTATCTGTTGGTTTGTTTAGCTCTGTCCCCCCACCAGGCTGCAGCCAGGAGAGGGCAGGGCCTGGGTACACCTTACTCTCCACTGCAACCCAGCACCCACTCCATGGGCAGGCCCACAGGAAGTATTTGTTGAACTAATGTGCCAGGAATTGTACAAAGTGTCTCATGAGTTTCACTTCATTCAATCTTCACCTGCAAAATAGGTACTGCTTTTTTCCATTTTACATATGAGGAAACTGAAGCTCAGAAAGGTTAAGCAGACAGCTGTGGTCACACAGTTGGGAAGCAGCATGGCCAGGACTCGAACCAGTCCACCTGGCTCCCCTCACTCTGCTATGCTGCCTGGTTCCCGTCTCTCCCCAGGGCACAGAGAAGGGTGGGCACTCAGCACGCGCTGGTGGAAGGAACCAAAGACACTGGCCAAGCAGAGTTTAGGCAGAGCGTGAGGACTCTCAACCCCAGAGGTTCTTACCATGTAGGCCACAGAGGCCAGTTCATAAACAACAGCCTGGGCTCCAAGCTCGGTCACATTAATCAGTCCTAAAATGTTGGCACACACATACACACACGAAACACATTGCAAAGGCAGGTTAAAGCAAACATTTTCCTTATGAAACCATAACAAAATTTTAATTTTAAGAGAAGCTAAGAATGTCAGAGAAGCAAAACCCCCGGCAGAATTGGCTGGCTGTGCTGTAGGAAATCCCCAAGTATTCTTTCCCAGGGAATTACTAAGATCTTAAGCAGTGAAGATGTGATAGTTTCATTCTAGAAGTACCTACTTCTAGAACAAAACATTAGGTCTAAAGTAGATAAAAACGAGGCTCCTTGAACTGCAGGTCTCTTCTGACATTCTCTGGGAGATGTCGGGTGATGGTGTGGTCAGGGAAAGGACAGAAGACAACAGTGCTCTTTTAGATAAATCACAGGATATTTGAAGTGTTCAAGTGTCCAAGAAACCTTTGACATGAATTATTATCATCCTCTGTCTCTACAGTTTACTCTATTATTTTACTAGTAATGAGAGGGCAAACATGAATACTTGTGACAAAGTATAGTGCTGAAGTAAAGAGAGGTCCTGTCTCAACAGCCAACTCGGTCAGCTCTGCATTTGGAATTATCTTAACAACCTGGCATGAAGCCTAACAGGAGTCAGCTCCAGCTGACTGAGGATGGACTGAGGGAATCACAAGACCCAAGCCCAGGTGTTTTTTCTCCCACCCATGGCCTCAGTTTCCTCCTCTACAATATGAAGGCACTGGGGTAGAGCAAATGGTCCACCCAACTTGAAAATGCTACGGTTGGATGAGGATTTAAACCTACATTGAAAACTTTCACGGGGACCTGATCAAACATGCCAGGAAAGAGAAGCAAAACTTAGGTATCTTTAAAAGCTCTGATGCATGATACCCAGGCTAACTGTGGGTTTATACTGAACCACTGACAAACCTGCAAGGAAGGTTCCAATCTCAAAGGTCCACCACTCGATACACACCATGATCATGCTGGGAATGGCCAGTTGGATGAAGGAGCCCCACTCCTGGAAGCAGTCCCTACTCCAGCCTACAGAACAGGAAAGAAACAGACATTTACGTTCTTAGCAATCTCTGAGTATGCCTATCTCATGTACTTGCTTCCTCCAAATGGTCAGAGACTAGGAATGCTTGATGGCTATAGATGGTGAAACTGATGGGGGTGGCAGGTGGTCAAAGCATAAGTCCCAGTAAGGAAGGGGCTGAATGGGAGTTGGAAGCCAGGAAAACATTTCCTCCATCTGTGAATAAAGCCCAGAAAACCTGCCTGCAAACCTAGTGTCATATACACGAACAAGCTGCCGATCCCAAATCATGAACAGAAGGGGTCACCACATGTAGAAAAGAACTTGAACCTGAATTGCAGGCACAATGAGGAAACCCTGGCCTAAGAAACTGGGTTTGGAACAGGTATATTCCATTATACATAAGCAGACACAACCCTCAAAAAAAAAAAAAAAAAGGATGGGGTACTGGTGTAACTCACAAGGATGGGAACTCCCTTGGAAGATAAGCTCACAGACAAAACCATAAAGAAAGCAGTCAAAACTTCAGCCTTAGGCAGTGTGCAACAATCAGACAATACTGAATAAAAGTCGTATTGTATTTCATCAAGAGAGATGTCATTATGTGTCGCAAAGAATCTGCCAGTTAAAACATGACAATATTTTAACACATCAATTAAAAGATGAATTCAAATTTTAGAGATACTAAAGTGTGAAAATAAGTCTTAAAATCAACATAATATGAGGGAAGCGGACTTGGCCCAGTGGATAGGACATTCGTCTACTACAGGGGAGGTCCGCAGTTCAAACCCTGGGCCTCCTTGACCCGTGTGGAGCTGGCCCACATGCAGTGCTGATGCGCACAAGGAGTGCCGTGCCACGCAGGGGTGCCCCCACACGCAAGGAGTGCGCCCCATAAGGAGAGCCGCCCCGTGTGAAAAAAAGTTCAGCCTGCCCAGGAATGGTACTGCACATATGGAGAGCTGATGCAGCAAGATGATGTAACAAAAAGAGACACAGATTCCCATGCCACTGACAATAACAGAAGCAGACAAAAGGAAAACATGCAGCAAATGGACACAGAGAACAGACAACTGGGGCGGGGAAGGGGAGAGAAAAGAAAAGAAACTTCACAAAACCAACAATGAAAGATTTCACACCTGATGAAATAGAAATATTAGGGCAATTCCAAATAAATTTTAAAATGAGCACTCAAAAATTTTCAAAGACAGGAGGTTTTGAAACAAGGATAGGCAGACATAAAAAGAACTAAGTAAAAATCTTAAAGATTAGAAATATAACTGTTGAAATTAAAACCTTAATAACTGGATCAGAATGAGACAAGACATAGTTAAAAAGAGAATTAGTAAAGTAGAAGATAAAAGTAAGAAAACCTCCCAAGGCACAGCAGTTACAGAGACAGAATACAAGAATGAGAAATGAAGAAACAAGGATGATATCTGAGGGCAGAGGAAAGAATAGTTATTAAGTGGAGGGAAAAAAAAAAAGAATAAAAGATTACAAAATCTCCACTACTGACTAGAGATTTAAAAAGTTCACCAGGGAAACAGATGTGGCTCAAGTGGTTGGGCTGCCATCTACCATATAGGAGGTCCAGAGTTTGATACCCAGGGCCTCCTGGCCAATGTGGTGCTGGCCCGTGTGGAGTGCTACCCTGTGCAAGTAGTGCCCCCCATGCAAGGAGAGCCCCCTGGGCAAGGAGTGCTGCCCCACGCAGGAATGCAGCCCACCTAGGAGTGGTGCCGCCTGCATGGAGAGCTGACACAGCAAGATGAAGCAACAAAAAGAGACACGGAGAAGAGACAATATGAGACGCAACAAACTAGGGAGCTGAGGTGGTACAAGAGAATGATCACCTCTCTCCCACTCTAGAAGGTCCCAGAATGGGTCCCTGGAACCATCTAATGAGAATACAAGCAGACACAAAAGAACACACAGTGAGTGGAAACAGAGCACAGACAACTGGGGGGGGGGGGGAAGGGGGGAGAGGGCTGGGGGAGGGGGGGAAGGGGGGAGAGGGGAGAAATAAATAAATCTTAAAAAAAAAGCTTACTAAATGCCTATGAGATAATAATAATAAAAAAGAATCCACATGTGGACATGTTGTAGTGAAACTATAAAAAGGAAAAAGGAAAAATCTTTACAACTATGAGAGAAAATACCTGCTTGTCAACAAAGCAAAGACAATCAGATTTATGTAAGACTTAATACCAAAAACAAGAAGGCAATAGTATAATATCAGCCAAAAAAAATTACTATCATCTTAGATTTTTATATACCACAATACTAAAGAATGAGAACAAGACTAAATATTTTTAGAACATTTAAAGACTATGAGTTTCCTATTTACAGCCCCTCACTGAAAGAACTATGAAAGATGTATTTTAGCAAGGATAAGCATCAAGGATCAACAGTGAAGTTATTGGTAAGGGATGGAGGTGGTGGTCGCACAACATTGTGAATGTAATTAACACCACTGAATTACACATTGACTGTGATGAAAAGAGGAAATTTTAGGTTATATATATGTTATTAGAATAATTTTTAAATGGTAATGTACAACAAAAAATGTAAACCCTAATGTAATCTATGGACAATTATAATAATATAGTACAATTATAATAACATTGTTTCATCAATTATACCAAATGTACCACACTAGTGCACTGTTTAATAATAGGGTAGAAATATGGGAATTCTGTATTTTCTGCAAGTTTTTTTTTTTCTGTAAATCATGTGGAAAATTTTTGTAGAATTACTGTAAGCTTTATGTCAGTGTTAGATTTCCTACACTTGGTAACTGGACTTAAGGTAGACACGTAAATGAATATCCTTGCTCTTAGGAAAAATACACAGAAGTACTTATGTGTTCAAGGAGCATGGAGTTCACACCATACTGGCAAATGTTAAGAAAAAACTGGTACAATGTTACATTGGAACACAGAAACAAATGGGTAGATGGATGGATTGTTGGTAGGTTGGTTAGTTGGATGCGAGGGAGGGCAAATGTTGCAAAATTGTTGAAAGTTGGTGGATCTTGGTATCTGGGTGGGGGTATGTTGAAGTCTTCTGTATGGGTTTTGTATAATTTTTGCAACTATCCTGTAAGATTGAAATTATTTCAAACTAAAAAAAAAAGAAAAAGAAGAAAGAAACCAAGAATGAGCAGGTAAAGGGCAATGAGATAGAACTCCTGCTCTCAGGCTTATTTCCCTCTGGTTCATTGTATTGTTTTCCTAGGGCTGCCATGAAAAAAGAAATGATATCGAATATAGGGTTGGGAAGAGAGCAACTTAAACTGTACAATCTTATCTGCTAACAGGATAGAGATAAGAAAAACAGGACTTTAGGTGCCTGCCCAACAACTACTCCTCTTCTCTTGGACACTCCTACCTTTCATTCCCGTACCCCTGTCTCCTCTGCACAGCCCATACCATTGGGAGGAAGTGACACCACCTCTGGTTCAAGGGGTGGTAAGATGGAACTCGGGCTTTACTGCTGGTTGCAGTCACTGCTTTAGTCTACAATCTGACCCAGTCTGAGCGGCAAAGCATGAAAAGAAATGTATTAGAAGCTCCTAGGAAAGGAATTTCCTAACTTCCTGACAGAGCATTCAAAATCAGCCATCTTGTGAGAATGAAGGGAAAACAACCTGGGGGTGAAGCTAACATCACAGAGAAGAAAGCAGAAAGAAACTGGGCTCTTGACGACCCTGCTGAGGCACTGAATCACACCGAGGCTGGAACAGCCACTCCTGGACTTCCAGTTTCATGAATCAGTGATATAAATCTTGAATGGTTAACCTAGGTGGAGCTGGGATTTTGTTTTGTTTTTAACTTATAACTGAATGCATTTTAACTGAGACGAGTGTGCATACTAAACATTTAAGAGTTCGCCAATGGAATCATTGATTCAAGTGAAAATCATGAGTGGATGCTTAAACCACTGTATGAAAGGTAAACGGGGAACCAGACAGTCAAATTATCTCAACCTCCCTACAGATTACACACTAATTACTTACAATGGAGAAATCTGGCAATCACTACCTCAACCAGGAAAAAACAGAAAACACACAAAAACCAGGCCTAACATTTCGTACAAATTACAATAAATGCAAATGGGTTCAATTTGCTGAACTATAAGCAAAAACTTGGCTGGTCCTTTCCCCAGCAGCCTCTGAATCTTTGCAATAACCTGTGGTGTGTCTTTTGTTCTTCATGGTGAGCTGGGGACCACCCCTGACAGTGGCAGGGTAGGGCCGTGCCAGAAAGACCCACCACGTGGCTAGGCCTAGCGTGCTAAAGGCTGCTAAGACAATATACCAAAAATGGGTTGTCTTCTACAACGGGGATTAGTTTATAAGCTTACAGTTCTGAGGGTGTGAAAATGTCCAAACCAAGGCTTTGTCAGGCAGTGCTTTCCTCCCCGAGGACCAGCTGCAGGTGGTTCCAGATTCCTCCCAACTGGCAAGGCATATGGCAAGGTACACGGTGGCATCATCTCACCCCCTTCTCCACGCCTCACTGCTTTCAGCTTCTGGCTTCAGTGGCTTCCTCTCAGTTTCTGTATTCCACTGATTTCAGCTTCTGGCTCCCAGGACCTTCTCTCTCAGCTTCTGGGGGTTGTTCTCTGTGCCTCTGCGCACCACCGATTCCAGTCTCTGGGACCCTCTCAGTGTCTGGGGTTTTCTTTGAGCTCCTGTGTGTCTCTGTGGCTTCCTCTCTCTTCACAGTCATCTGTTTATAAAGGACGCCCTAAGAGAATTAAGATCCACCCTGGGTCATGCCTTACTGATATAATCTCATCAAACGGTCCCATACCACAATAGGCTCACAGCCATGAATGGACCGGTTTCAAGAACATGATTTTCTGGGGGTATACAGTCTCAAACTACCACAGGGGGTTGGGGCTCTGGGCCACATCACATCATATCATATCATGAGACAGGGAGCTGCAGATTGAATTCCATCAAGCTAACACTGAGGATATAAATCATGCCTGCATGAGATCCCATGTGCACTCGGGATACTTACAGCCAAGAGAGCTTCAAAAATTGAGAAGAGGGAAACGGACTTTGGCCCAGTGGTTAGGGCGTCCGTCTACCATATGGGAGGTCCGCGGTTCAAACCCCGGGCCTCCTTGACCCGTGTGGAGCTGGCCATGTGCAGCGCTGATGCGCGCAAGGAGTGCCGTGCCACGCAAGGGTGTCCCCCGCGTGGGGGAGCCCCACGCGCAAGGAGTGCGCCCGTGAGGAAAGCCGCCCAGCGTGAAAAGAAAGTGCAGCCTGCCCAGGAATGGCGCTGCCCACACTTCCCGTGCCGCTGACGACAACAGAAGCGGACAAAGAAACAAGACGCAGCAAAAAGACACCAAGAACAGACAACCAGGGGAGGGGGGGAATTAAATAAATAAATAAATCTTTAAAAAAAGAAAAAAAAAATTGAGAAGATTCATTTCTGGCCAGGAGGGTGATGTGTTCTGAATCCATTTGGAGAAGACCCAGAAACTTGGATTTGAGACCCTCCCAGACCTCACCCTGTGCATCTCTTCTCTGGGCTTTTTCTGATTTGTGCCCTTTTACTGTAATAAACTTTTAATCCTAAGTATAGATAGTGCTTTCACAGTGAGTTCTGCGAGTCATTCTGGTGAATTACTGAACCCAAGGGGATGATGAGAACCCCCAAAGTTATGCTCAGCTGGTCAGAAAGTGCAGGTGGCCCTAGAAACCCCTAATCTTGCAACTGGTGCCTGAGGGGCAGTCTGGTAAAGGATTGCCCTTATCCTGTGGAGTGTGGCCTAACTTGGGAAAGTCAGAGTCAGGGTTGAATTGACTGAGTTACTACAGTCTTGGCAGTTGCTGATTGAACTTTGATGGCCTATACATTCACTTTAAAATATTACAGTTTCTTAGATTGATTAATACAATATGCTGTCTACAAGAGAAACAACAAAAACAAAAGCAGAATATAAAAAAATAGCTGTACTTTCATACATTTTGATAGGCATTGCCAGGCTGCTAATTTATGACAGTCAGTGAGAAATAAAAGATAACAGTTTTTCAGTGATTTTAATTAAACCAGACCAAGCCTCACACAGAGCAAGCTACAGGGCTGTACTACAACATTAACACACTCAGAACAAGCTCTTGTTATGGTGAGTAAATATCAAGTTACACTATGAAAGGAACCACTTAGGTTAAATATTTTTAGGGGAAAAAAATCAGGATTGGAAAAAACATATGAATGGTCACAGAAAATAATGTAATGGGAAAGTCTATCCATAAAAGAAGGCCTTACCTAACTAGATTACTGTGACAAATTGAATCTGGGTGGACCCCAGAAAATTATGTTCTTAAAGCTAATCCACCCATGCAGGTGTGGACTATTGCAGAGAGGGTCTTTTGATTAAATTATTCAGTTGGAGGGTGGCCCAGGGTGGCTCTTAATCCTCTTACAGGTGTCCTTTATAAGAGAATGAAATTCAGATGAAGAGAAAGAGAACCGCAGAAGCCAGAAGCTGAAAGCAACACACCTAGAGGAGGAGAGCCCAGCAGACACTGCCATGTGCCTTGCCAACGTGACGAGAGTCCAGGGTCGCCAGAAGCCAGTCTTTAGGGAGAAAAGTGTCACCTGATGATGCCTTGACATGGATATTTTTCTCAGCCTTGAAGCTGTAAGCTTGCAACCTGATAAATCCCCATTGTAAAAACCAACCCATTTTCTGATATATTGCATTTTGATGGCCTAGGTGACTAAAATAATTATAGACTCAGAACCACCTGTCAAGGCATCTCCAAGCCTGTGTCTCTGGTCCTGAATCACAGACTACCACCAGTAACCTTATGCTCAGCTGGTCTAAGAAGGTAACCTTGCTCTCTAGGATAGATGATTAAAATTATTTAAAAAATAAAGAGAGAGAGAAAAAGAAAGAAACAATGTTAAAAAAATTATTCCTTCAGGAATAATAACAGTAAGAGAAAAGATAGTGAAGAAATGAATTTACATTTTGAATATGTATACTTTTATGACAAATTTTAGTGCAAGTATATTTGATCATTAAAATCATAATTATTATAAGTCATCATAATCACTATAAATGTTTACATATTTTTAAAAATTGTTTTAAGTTGGTTTAAAGCGGGGAAAGGCAGGAAGAGATGAGAGGTGGAGGCGTCTTTGGGACATGGAGCTGCCCTGGATGGTGCTTCAGAGGTAATCACCGGACATTGTAAATCCTCACAGGGCCCACTTGATGGAATGGAGGAGAGTATGGGCCATGATGTGAACCAATGTATATGAGGTGCAGAGGTGCCCAAGGATGTACTTACCAAATCCAATGGATGTGTCATGATGATGGGAACGAGTGTTGTTGGGGGGGGGGGGGGGTTGAATGGGACCTCACATATATATTTTTA
Source organism: Dasypus novemcinctus (assembly GCF_030445035.2). Lineage (NCBI taxonomy): Eukaryota > Metazoa > Chordata > Mammalia > Cingulata > Dasypodidae > Dasypus > Dasypus novemcinctus. Next base: position 15,279,080 of record NC_080693.1, on the reverse strand, counting down.
ATGTAATATTATTACAAAGTCAATAAAAAATAAAAAAATTTAAAAAAAAAAAAAAAAAAGTTGGTTTAAAGCATAAATTCACAATCAATATTTAAATGTTTGATGAAATCTAAATTGCTTATTCTTAGGTACTTGATTTTTAGTTGTGTAATTTACTGAATTATTTAAGAGAATGGTGATTATTTTATTTAATTAATTTATTTTTAAAAGATTTATTTTTTATTTATTTTTCTCCCAGTCCCCCCCGCCCCCCCCAGTTGTCTGCTTTCTGTGTCCATTTGCTGTGTGTTCTTCTGTGACTGCTTCTATCCTTATCAGCAGCACTGGGAATCTGTGTTTTTTTTTAATTGTGTCATCTTGCTGTGTCAGCTCTCCAAGTGTGCAGCGCCATTCCTAGGCAGGCTGCACTTTCTTTCACGCTGGGCAGCTCTCCTTACGGGGCACACTCCTTGCGCATGGGGCTCCCCTATGCAGGGGACACCCCTGCGTGGCACGGTACTCCTCGCGTGCATCAGCACTGCGCATGGGCCAGCTCTGCATGGGTCAAGGAGGCCCGGGGTTTGAACCGCGGACCTCCCATGTGGTAGACGGACGCCCTAACCACTGGGCCAAGTCTATTCCCGACTTTATTTTGAACTACTTTCAAACTTACAGCATAGTTACAAAATAATACAAACCCCACACAGAGAGCTACAACATCTTTTCTCCCTTCCTCACCTGAAATCCAGATGCACCAATTTTAACATTTTGCCACATTTGCCATATCATTCTATCCATCTATCCATTAATCCATCTATCTGTCTACCCATCCATTTTTCTCAACTCTTGAGTGTAGACTGTATACATCATACTTCTTGAACACTTAATACTGCCGTGACCATTTTCTACAAACAAGGATATTCACTTCTGTAACCACCTTAAATACAGTCACTAAGTTCAAGATGTTTAACATTAATATAAAGTTTACAGCCTATATTCCAATTTTTTCCTCCTTCTTGTTAGAGCCTGTCCAGGGCCATGTATTGTATTTGTCACATTAGTTTTTGTTTCTTTTAATTGTAGTAACATACAACAAACTTTCCCACTTCAACCACTCCCAAGCATACCATTTCAACAGGATGAATCACACTCTCAATACTGGGGCACCCTCATCACCCTCCGTTACTAAAACATTCCCATCTCCCCAAACAGAAACATTTTCTGAATGCTCTATACTCCCCATGTGTGGCAGAGACTACTACTTGTCTACCAAAACCCAATTTTTCTTTTCTTTCATAGAAATAAACACATCAAATTTTGGCCAGTGGGATAAAATCAGAATTGGTTTGGGCAACTTTTCAGGAAATGTTCTTGTATGTCTTGTTCTTCTCTCCTTCCAACTAGCTGGAATGTGGTGGCAACGCTGGTATTCCAGCAGCCATCTGGTCCATGACAGACTTCAGGAATGGAAACGATATTAGATGGAGAAACAAGGTAATGAACTTGAACCTATATGGTGCCTTTTGCAACTTAGAAAAACGTGGGAAGCAGATTTGGCTCAACTGATAGAGCGTCCACCTACCACATAGGAGGTCCAAGGTTCAAACCCAGGGCCTCCTGACCCATGTGGTGAGCTGGCCCATGCACAGTGCTGACGTGTGCAAGGAGTGCCATGCCACGCAGGGGTGTCCCCCATGTAGGGGAGCCCCAGGCGCAAGGAGTGCGCCCTGCATGAAAAAAGAGCAGCCTGCGGGAATGGCGCTGCACACATGGAGAGCTGATGCAGCAAGATGATGCAACAAAAAGAGACACAGATTCCCGGTGCTGCTGACAAGAATGCAAAGAGACACAGAAGAACATACAGTGAATGGACACAGACAGCAGACAACAGGGGGGTGGAGGGGGGAGGGAAGAGAAATAAAAAATAAATCTTCAAAAGAAAAAGAGAAGAAAAACGCACCACCTCTGGCTGGATACAACCCCATGGACCCAGAGCTCGGCATGTAAAGCAAAGGCTGGATTCCAGCCCCACGCACCCCCTTACCTGGGCCCTTTGTTGGCAGCGCCACCACTCAGGATGGCCCTGCCTAACACCCTGGCACTGTGGGAAAGCCACAGCCCCAGATAACTATATCTGGATTTCCTGCAGGTGAAGGAAAAGTAAACTCCAGTCTCATTTAAGAAATTGCCACTTGGAGTCTTCTGTTATTCACAGCAGAACCTAATCCCAACTAGCAAACTCTACCTACAACGTTTACTTTAAAAAAAAAAAAAAGGGCAGGATGAAATTAACAAAACATTAACAGCTATTAAGTCCGGCATTATAAATCATGGGCATTTGTTATGTTAATATTTATACTTTCTGCTAACTTTTAAATATTCAGTAATTTCTGACTTTCATACCAAAGACAGGAGAAGATGATAAAAGAATTACATATGGTGTAAAACATCTGAGGGAATGGCATGGAAGCATCTTTGGAGCCATACAGGTAACTAAAGAAATGCCAGAGCCAAGCAGGCCAGGAAAGCACAAGAAGAGATGCTCAACTTCATTAGACCTCAGAGAAATGCAAATCCACCTACGATGAGATGCCACTTCACCCTGCTAGGAAGGCTGGATTTTTTTTAACTAGATAATAGCATTAGTAAGGATGGGCACTGCTGGGAATGTAAAGGGGTGCAGCTGCCCTGGGAAAGCAGCAGGTGCGCAAATGGTTCAACACAGTCACCGTATGACTCAGCAATTCCATTCCTACATATGTACCCGAGAGAACTGAAAACACATGTCAGGAGAGATGCAGAATCCAATAGGGGCCATTTAAATGTGTGTGACAGCTAGACAGGAAAGACAGTGACTATCAATTCAGTGATGTGCTACAGGCTTTCTCTTGGGCATGATGAAAATGTTCTAAGATTGATTGTGGTGATGGATGCACAACTCTGAAAATACATTAAAAGCCACTGAATTGGTGCACTTTAAAGGGGTGAATTGTATGATATGTTATTCACATGTCAAAAAGCTATTTTGTTTTTAAGCCAACAGACAGTGCAGGGTGTTTCCTGACTCTTGGATACAACTGACAGCTCCTGGCTACTCACACCAGACAAAGTACGAAGCGGTGGGATGACCCGAGGAACACGGGCCGTGAGTCTGCCCCACGCACCTGTTTTAAGGGCACATGTAGCCGAGGGTCCCGGGCACATCGCACAGGGCACATGCGGCCCCAGGGCTTGCCTGAGTCCCGGCCAAAACCCTCTGCTGAAGTGGAAATCCCAGGCGCCAGGGATGGTGAAACGGCTCCCTTTGTGCAGGGCATTTTGGACCAGATAGTTCTTTGTTGCAGAGAGCTGTCCTGTGCATTGTAGGACATTAGTAGTGTCCCTGGCCTCTACCCACGGACTACAGCAGCACCCGCTTAGCTGTGACAACCAAAAACACGCCAGATGTCCTCTGGGGGCAAACTCACCCTCAGCTGAGAACCACTGCCTTAGGAATTAATGCACTTCATCCTGGGGAGGTTACCAAGTTAAATACTAGATTCAGATTACTTCATATCGAATATTCTTACATTAAATGTAAGGGAACCGCGTCTTGTATTTAAAATAGTTATTTCATTTAACAGAGTTTTACACATTAGAATATGACAGGTTAGCCATGCGATTCCAGATTAAAATGTGTAATTGAATAATCAATTTTAGACTTGCAATTTTAAATTGAAAGGAATAAGAAAACTGAACTTATAAACTAGAATGTTTAGAATTTGAGAGTCAATACTTTGATAAGTTTTATTTATTAGATTAAGTTATAATTTGGGAACTTTTTTTTGTCAGTTTAGGCAAAGCGCATGCTGAAATAAAATAACTCAATTTAACTAAATTTTTAAGTGTACTCTAAAATATTTTAAAGGCATTTAGCTAATTTATAAATGATACTGATTATTTCAGAGAGTTTGACCCATTCATATGACTTGATAAGACATTAATCAAATTTCTCCTTAAAAGAAAAGAATGATTTACAAGGAAAAGCTAGAAATTTATGTTGACAATTTAAACTAATTAAATGTCAATTCTTAAAACCTCAGTAGCACCAAGTCTTCTATAAACAGAAGCCGCCTTTGTAGACATAAAACTCATATTGACACTGTGATTTTTATATTTTCAGTAACTTAAGCACTTTCTTTAACTTTTAAATTTCCCAAAAGATGAAAACAACAGAAAATCCCCTCCAAGGGTTAAAATCCAGGAACCAGAATTATACGTTTCTGAATGACAAATCAGTGTCTCCTTACCTCCCCAGGTAGCCACATGGAGTTTTTTCCACCACACAAACAGGAAAAGGAGAGCCCACAGGAAAAACTGGGACATGGTGTTGGCCCAGGCAGACCCCCTGAGAGGGAAAAAGGAGCCTGTGAGTTTGTTCCTCTAAACATAAACAGACAGACATCCCCTGGAAAGCTTGCTCTGCCCAAGAACCCCAGCCACACCGAGAGCTTAGAAACTGCTGTGCTGTCTCCCTTAATATTTTAATACCATGCCCATTTACTATAGACCTGTTTTCTTTCCACCCTGATGAAATATTGCGGAAGACTCAAATGCTACTATCCATCAACAGAGAAACTAGGATGGAGGTGATGGGAGCATGACATTGGGAAAAGCACTGCACTGTACATCAGAATGCGGTTAAAAGGGGAAATTTTAGGTTGTGTATGTTACGAAAATACAAATTAAAAAATAAAACAACCTAGAACTATAAAATAGAAACAGGGAACTCTAATGTAAACCACGGACTATAGTTAATCGTGCGATTATAATGATATTTGTTCAACTGTAACAAAGGAACCACATTAATGCAAAAAAGAGGGACATATGGGAACTTTGTATTTTCTACATGATGTTTCTGTAAACCTACAACTTCTCTAATAAAAAATGTATACTTTGAAAAAAGGGCATAAAGATTTAGCTTTATTCCTTGAGTTTCTTAACAGCCTGAAATAACCCATCAAATAAATTCTTGAACATAATTCGTTAAAAGGGATCTGTCCAACAAGCTGCCCTGCTCAGCACATTTGTCTGGGTCACAATAGTTTCATTTGCCAGGACTGTAATAAATTTGTGTTCTCTTTTTCAAAATAACTTAAAGCATCTCAAACAAGCGACATTTCATAATCTCAAATAAAAATGATGTCCCATTCTGGTACAGAGTCAGAAATCCAGCTTTTTTTTTTCTTTTCATTTCTTGTCTTCTGGCCAATCCTCACAGCTCATCACTTAATCCATTCTCAGATTTTCTTCTGCTTCTGCCCACCTACCCCACACTGTTCCTGCATACATCTGTCTGTTAGGAATTCCTAAGAGCCCCCTCTCAGGGTGCACTGGGCGTCCACCTGGGTGTCTATGTGGGTCGCTGTCTCTGCTCCTTCAACTTGCCTGTTTGATGCCTCATTCCCCAAAGCTGCTTTCAGTTTTCTGGCATAACAAAGTTGTTACAAATAGGTTTTCACTGATTGCTCTTGTGTCCCAGCCCTCCACTAACCTTTAATTAATGGTGTGTGTATGTACATATATATATGCCATCAACAGTGAGACATGTTTTATTCACATTGCTATCCAGTGGCCACGTGAATACCGTACAGCACCCTAGTACATAGCATACAAACCTGAAATAAAAAGTTCTGTGAAAAACACTCCCACCATACTTGATGCGCTTTGATCTTTTCTATTCTGTTTCATTTTCTGAAAGTGCCTGTCATGGCCCACAAAAAATGATTTTGGTTAGAAAGGAACAAATTGCCCTTGGACAGTAGTAAATTGCTGGTGCTGGGCTGGCTCTGGACCATGGAGCCAGGTGCTTCCTCAAGCGAGGGGTGGACAAAACAGCAAGGTGTCCACTGAGCTACGAGGGGGCCCAGACTGACAGTGCCCTCTAGGCGTGAGCCCACATCCTCTCATGCCTCAGGAAAGGCAAATCTGGCTCAGTGTCTTACCATTCAGAGGCACGGGAAGAGCCCCCGTGGCATTCAGCCTGCCCCGCTCCTTGCTGGGGTCTCCTGTCTCCCCTCTTCACAGAGCGGAGTGGCTCCTTCCTCTGCACTAACCCCACCCTGACACACAGATCCGTTTACCCATCAGTGCTTGCACGACCTGCCCTGGTCCTGCCCCTCCCGTGTGCCCCCAGCTCTCACCCTGCTACCCAAAGCATCCAACAGCAGCTGCCTGCCTACCTGCCCACTTTCCCTGCCAGGCCAGCCCTAAGGCGGGACGTGCACCGCTCTGCTTGCTTCCCAGGCCCCCGCAGACACTCAGGGTTTGTGGAATGAAAGCCGTTACTTACACCACCCCGAGGTCCAAGGCGTGCAGCAACAGGGCGTTCATGCCGACGTTGAGGACATTCGCTGCAATCCCGGTGATCACCTGAGGCATGACGATGCCCTAAAAACCCCCAGACAAATCAGCGGGCCCTGAGTTAAACCGTGGGCTAGAGTCAACAGTGCCGTTCCAACAACGTGCGTACAAGTTACCACGCCAGGGCAAGGGGTTAACAGTAGGGTGGTACAAGGGAATCCTGGATACATGCTTGTCCTGTCAACCTTCAACGTCTCGAATAAAAAAGAGAGGAGCACATCAACATTCTCAAATGCCAGCTAAGGGGGTCGATACATAGGCAAGCTACATAGGCAAGCGTTTTAAGTTATGGCAGAGTGACACCTGGCCGTGGCAGCCAGGAGTTGAAACTCGATGGGTATGGCTCCCAGCCAAACCCAGCCGGAGGTCTGTCAGAGGCTTCTGAAAGACCTGGGCAGGTCATAGCTCCCATGAGAGGAGCAGAGAGTGAGAGAAGCGAGGTGACAATCCCATGAAGAGCAAACCAGGTCCTGGAAGGTGGTCAAAGTCATGGCCAAGTCCCAGCCTCCAGTCCCGTGGGTGTGAACCATTTGGAAATGGGATCTCTGAAGGTGTCACTAGTTAAGATGAGGCCAGACTGACCAGGGAGGGCCTTAATCCAGTATGCCTCAAAGTCCCCAGGAGCAGAGGAATCTTGTAGAGTCAGGAGGAGGTGGACAGAGGTGGCCATGGGACGGAGGCGAGGGCAAGCAGGCTGCCTCGAGGATGCTGCAGCGCCAGACAAAGCCCAGCCCAGCCGACACCTTGACCCTGGACTTGCAGCCTCCAGAATGGCTAGACAGGAAATCCTCGCTGTTCAAGCCGAGAGGCCTGTGCTATCTGTTAAGGAGCCCTGCACGCTAAGATAGGGTGTACAGTAAAAAGCTGGGGAGACACGGGGGCCAAGTTACTAAACTCCTCTGAGCTTTGGTTTCCCTGTCGGCAAAACGCGAAGCTGTGCCGCTTCCCTGGTGGGCGGCGGTGAGCCTCTATGAGGTCATCTTGTACAAACACCTGGCAGTGCCCGCTTCACAGCAGGCACCCGGGGAAAGCCTGTCCCTTTATTTTACGGAGACCCATTACTCGTTTACCTATGTGGCCTACTCTCTACTAGTACTCAGATCAACATTTTAAGTAAGATTTCTACACTCTCCTCCATTCATTCATTCACTCATACATTCATTTTTTTGAGATACTGGAGTCAGGGACTGAACCCAGGACCTCGTATGTAAAAAGCCAGCGTTGGCTTCCCTGAGTTAGTTTTCTCATTTGTTTGCTTGTTGTTGTTGTTTTGTTTGTTTTTAGGAGGCACCAGGGACCAAACCCAGAACCTCCCATGTGGGAAGCAGGTGCTCAACTGCTTGAGCCACATCTGCTCCCGCTTCCCTACATTTAAACAGATTTGACTGCTGTCAAAGTGAAATACATTCGTGCCTTTCTGTCCCCAACGAAGGAAAGGTGCCTCATCTAGACGGAACAGGGAGGAGGCCCATGCCTTCACACTGGGCCTTCTCCTCGGTTTCCTTCTCCCTCACTGCCCTGAGAGCACCCTGGGCCCCTTAGGCTTCCAAGAATGTGGCCTGGCAACTCCCTGCCCTGTCCTGCTGATCCAGAAGCTCCAGAGGCAGTGCCCACAGCCAGCCTCCGGATGTGGCAGGATGGGGTACAAGGGCCGCAGCACCCCATGGTTCAGCACAGGCACCTCCCCTAAGGGGACAAAATCAAACACCCCAGAGGAAAAGCTCTAAGATAACGACTACATGTTTCTCATCTTATGGAGTAAAATTAGGTGAAGACTCCATACCTGACTTAGTAAATATCTTGTCTGTAGCTGGAAGAGGAATGACACCTGTGGAATAAACAGAAAGCAAACCCCTCTCATTACTATAAAAGGGAAATTCCAACAGTTGCACTGCAATTCTGTTTTTTCAGAGAACCAGACGCACACTAAAAATATGCTAAGGACACATTTTTCTAGTGTGTATGAAAGATCGACTCCCTGGAAAACTAAGTGACCCAGGCAAATTCTAACTAGCTGAAGCAGCAGCTCTACCTTGACAATTTGCTGGCTTCCCAGTACCTGCTGGCATTCCTTCACAAAACAGCAGCTCATCTCACCCAAGGAAACAAGTTAATTTATTTGTAATCAAAAGTTGCCACAGAATATGGAAAGAGGAAGGAAATTCCTTCCCCTCAAATGTTTATATTTAGCCTAAGCTGTTGGACATCAAAGTGGCACAGGTCCTGACAATCCCTGAGGTAAGGATGGCAGGTCCAAGAAATCCATGCTGGACTTGTGTTCATGCTGCTATGATGAAACCATCAAGGAAGCGGAGGCAGGGCGGGGGCATACACAGATGACACTCACGAGATGCTTTACCTCATGAAATAGAAGAACATTCTAGAGTTGAAACTTACAGGGAGGGCAGGAATAAAAATCATCACATAAACTTGGGCTATCCTGAAAGAAACAAGAAATAGCCTTCAGTGAAGAGTAAAACAATTGCTGGACATACTGTTTTCGAATGGAAGAGAGTTAAGTCAACACTGCATCAGACACACTAAATGGCTGCTTTGCAGTTTTCAGCTCATTCTCCGCACAAAGGGTGAGATGAACACAGCAAAATGAAATAAAACTTGGGCAAAATTTAAAGGTTTTGAAAGAGTCAGGACCATAGCTGCACTCTGCAATAAAGCAAATAGACAAACAGCCTTCTAGAAAGAAGAAACACCTCCTTGGTCCCACGTGCCCTAAGGACAATACCAGAGAGAAGGCTGGCATTATAGATTAAACAAACCCTGAGAACAAAAGCGAAGGCAGCCATGCTGCTCTTCTATTTTTTGGGGTGGGGTGGGGTGGGGTGGAGAGGGAGATCCTATACTTTGACCAAAGACCAAAATGGAGGAACTAAGTGAAAAGCAGACAGGGCGAGAGATTTATATTCCTTCACCTGGGGAGGGCACTTGGTCATGCTGGCTCTGGGGGGTCCCTGCCAGTTTTAGGATTCTGTGGTCTGTGTTCAAAGCGTTCAGAGCCCGGACGCTGGCCGGGAGCGGGACAGAGGCACGGGGCCCGGGCGGCCGCCTCTTACCCTCCGGGGAGGGTTCTGAGGCTCGGGACGTGCTGACCTGGAGACCTCGGGGTCCTGCTTCAAGAGCAGGAGGATGCGCTCCGTGTTGATGAGGACGGCCCAGCAGGGCAAGCAGCACAGCAGCAAGATGAGGGCTCCTCTCTGAAGGATGACCCCCACTCTTTTTGGGTTCTTGGCTCCAAAGGACTTGAGGAAACAAACGTAACTGTAAAAACAACGCCGCGCGGAGGGGCTGGGCCCACACCGGGCCGCCTGCACCCCCTGCGCGGCCCTCGGGAGCAGAACCATTCCACCGGCTCGCGCCGCGGGCGGCCACGCTCCCCGCCACCGCCACCCACCCAGCTGTCGGGGCCAGGGTCCGAGGGCGGCCATCAGCGGGCTGGCCCCCGGGGCACCGTCAAGCTGTCCTGGGGCAACCAGACCCCCGGGCTCTGCGGGACTCTCCAACACGGAGGGCGTCAGCCAGCGGCACCCGGAGCTTCCCAGGCCTGGGTGGGGCCGGGCCGCCGTAGAGCCTTCAGGTCACTCGGCTGCTGCCGCTCCGGCTCCTGCCCTGCGTCAGGCCTCCTGGAGGCCCGGCCGTGAACAAGGTGGGGGGAGGGCCTGCGTGCCCAGAGCACGCGTCCTGAGCGACAGGACGGAGCTGGGCGAGTCGAAGCAGCAGGCCTGCGGCCCGCGGTCTGTGACGAGGGACGTGTGCTGTGGAGGGAGTGAGGGAGGGGAGGCAGCGCGACTGCGACATCCACGGACCCGACGAGAAGAGCAGCCCGGGGGCGTCAGGGAGGAGAGCGTTCACCAGGGAAGGCCCGCGGGAGGCCGTGTGCCTGGAGCCCGAGTGGGAGAAGCAGGAGATGGGGCCGGGGAGGTGGGGGCCGGAGCACGGGAGGCTCCACCGGACCCCCGCAGGATCTGGTCTTCTGAGGGAGATGGGGCTCTGGGGTGTCCCAGGCAGAGGGGTGACTTCCTCTGACTTAAACTCAATTGAGTCCTGTGGGGGACGGAAACCAAACAGAGCAGAAGCCGAGACATCCAGGCAGAGCAGAGTCGAGGGGGCAGAGGAGGAGCAAGAGCGGGCGCCCCGGGAGAAGGGGGACGCCGCGGCGGAGGTGCGGGCCAGCGGCCCCCTGCCCACCCTCGGCTCCTCAGCTACAGCGTCTGGCCCTGTGCATCTCCTCCAGGTGCCTTTCCTGCAAGTTTTCTCTCATTCCCAAAGCGCCCAACTTAAACACACATTATGAGACAAATGATTCCTTTAAAATAAAATTCAGATCCTAGGCTATGCCAATCCAGGGCTAACTTTGGCCTCAATTACATTAAGTCTTTCGGAGCCGCGGCCAGCTGAGCCGGTAAAAGCTGTCTCAGGACATCCTCGTGTGCAAACGGCGGGGGCGGGAGTGCACGCGCAGGAGCCGCCACGCGTGCTCAGCACTGCCCTCTGCTGGCACATCGCTCATCCTCACTCTCCCAGGTGGTGGGTTTCAAGGCAGAGCCCAGCCATCATCAGTCCATCCAGCCATCACCCAGCCATCTGTTATCCACCATCTCTCCACCCATCATCCACCCATGATCGATCATCATCCACCCTTCCCTCCTTCTCTCCCTCCCTCCCTCTCACTCCAATAAATTTCAGAGGTACCCTCTATATAGCAAGCACAATGCTAAACTCTGGAGACTCACAGACTCTAGAGTTTTCTTCTTAAGGAGCTCTGAGTCTACAAGGGAAACCATCATGGTTAAAGAGCAGACAGGAAAGAAGGAAGACAGAGGCAGGAGTTGGCAGCCTGGACCAGAACCCGCCCGTCCCCTGGTGATGCTGGGCACGCCAACCTAGAGCTCCCTATCCAGGGGGCAAGGCTGGAGTCCTGGCCCAGGGCGTTTGGGCAAGAAGGCTGGATAGTAATGCACAAGTTCAAGAAATACTCTGGAGTCAAAAACGAGAGTAATTAATAGTTCTGCTAATGTATGGAGATGGTTCCTGGCTTAAGTAGAGGGTGGTGTTAATTCCTCAGAGAGGAGACCCTGGAGGAGAAACAGTTAAGAGTGGGAACACTGATGCGTTTAGCTTGGGCTGAGGTGGAGATGAGAGCCACAGAAAAGGATTAGCTACCCTAATTCTACCCTAATTCTATATGCATTTACAGCCATGACCAGCATTTTATTTGACAAAGAGCATCAGAGCACATGCCCCTCTATGCAGTTTCTAAGAGGAGAGGCAACTGACCTGAGACATCAGGGTGTCACAAGCCGAGGCTAAACCAGTTCCAACTGAAATCCCAGTAACATTCACAACCTGCAAAAACAAAAACAAACACTGATGAGGTGCAACAAACATTCGGGGGCTACACAGGGATGGTATCACCATCGAACAGTCAAGGAACAGCAACAAGCTTAGCTCGAAAGAGCAATTCCTAATTGCACACTTTTCTCAATTTCAGATCAAATGGGTGTCCACATTTCTCCTTTCCAATTATAAAATGAAACGAGAATTGCACTTTGTCAACCAGTGAAGCTTAGAATCCAGCATTTCTTAAATGATATGGCACATTGCAATTATTCTACATTTAAAAGTCAAGTTGTAGATGTTATCTGGGCAAAAAACAACCAAAACAAACTATGGGCTGCAGTATATAGTAATATATTAATAATCTTCCATCAATGGTAAAAAAAAAAAAGAGTATGCTAAGTGATAGAAACTAAAGTACTACATATTGTTTGACTCCATCTATACAAAATGTAAACACAAATAAATTATAGAAACGGAAATGGATTAGCAGGGGAAGGATAGTTTGAGAGGAGATTACTGATGGGTAGGGTTGTTTTTATTTGGTGCAATGAAAATGCCCTAATATTGATTGATCAATGTACAACTTTGTGATTATACCAAATGCCACTGATTATACATTTTTGATGGAATTGTATGGTTTATGAATACATTTCAATAAAATTGACTATAATTTTTTTAAAAAGTTGTGTCTTTTTGGAGGAACGAAAATGTTCTAAAATTGATTATGCACAACTCTGTGATATACTGAGAGCCACTGATTGAACACTTTGGACAGATTGGATGGTGTATGAATATATCTCGACAAAACTGGAAACAAAGTTAAGTTTTACTTTATATCAAAGGTGTCGGCCCGCATCTTTCAGGCAGGTATGCACTTGATAACAGGAGCCTCCACCGAGCACTCATTACGTGCCAGGTTCTGCCTCAGCCCCTCCGCACGGGATGCTGTACTGCTACTCCCGCTCCACAGGGCATCTGCATGGCTCAGGAGGCTCAGAAGCTGGGAAGGCTCCAGATCCCAGGCTCTGTCTCGTCCGCTCAGGAGAAAAGAGATGAGGTCTGTGTCACCCTGCCTTTGGCCAACACCCAGTCCCCACGACAAGGGTCAGGGCTGAAGAGGACAGGAGGCAGGGCTGGGGGTCTGAAGACCCTTGTTCTCACCCTAGGTTCTCACATCCAGTGGCTGAGTCGAGCCCAGATGAGTTCATGCCACTGACCTCTAGTTTTCTCATCTGCGGGGAAAAAAGCAAGATGGGGCACTCCCCGCTCACCTGCTCACCTTCAGTCTTAGGGATCACGTGGGCCTGCGTGTGAACACACCGTGGAAGACCGGGGAGGAGGAACACGGCTCTGGCCCTGTGACCACAAACCCCAACCCCCAGGCCACACCCAGGAGGTTACCACGGGGGGCTCAACCTAGCGAGAATCAGGGGCGCCTACGAGCAGGTAAGGACCAGGACACGCCACCACCCTGTCTGCTCTGAACTCCACCCAGAGCGAAGGCAGAACTAAGCTCCAAAACCACCGAGGCCTTCTGGGAAAAGAAAAAGGCGAAGCACATCCATTTCTAAGACGTTCTGTATTTTTTTTTTAAAGTCACCCACGAGAGTCGTTTTTTGGTAAACCAACTCACTTTGGTTGACTTAGGATATGGTTGTTGCTCTACAGCCTAAATTTTACTCGAGTTGAGCCCGCCAGGGAGCTGCGGGCAAGACCCCACTGCTTTTGTGTTGAGCAGGTTAACTGCTTTTGCCAAACAGAGCACTAATATGCTTTACTTATACCTTTCACTTATAATGGATGACACTACAATAAAGGTCTGGATGAAATGATTACTCTATCTCTTACAGCCAAGTTGTCTAGGACGCACAGAGGCTGCTTTATGAGAATCTACAAAAGACGTTTCTCTGTGTCTATCAAGAAAGGCTGTCCTTACCCAGAATAAATGATCCATTAGTATCTCTGAAATGCTAAGAATCATGCAAGTAGGGAGCTTAGGGTAAAATCTGCACCCAAGCTTGAGTCTTGTTCCATCCCTGCTTCTTTGACCCAATTCACCAAGCTTTTTATTTATCCTTCTGTATTGAACATATCTTAGTAAACCAGGTCAAACTCTTTGGGGAATGAGATAGAGCAGAAATAAATGTTCTTTTACTTAAAAGACAAACACTTTTGTAAAACCTTTCATACTATATAGAATTTTTCATAAGGTTAAAAAATGTTTTCTCAGCGGCAGACTTGGCCCAGTGGTTAGGGCGTCCGTCTACCGCATAGGAGGTCTGCAGTTCAAACCCCGGGCCTCCTTGACCCGTGTGGAGCTGGCCCATGCTCAGTGCTGATGCACACAAGGAGTGCCCTGCCACGCAGGGGTGTCCCCCGTGTAGGGGAGCCCCACGTAAGGAGTGCGCCCCGTAAGGAGAACTGCCCAGCACGAAAGAAAGTGCAGCCTGCCCAGGAATGGTGCCGCACACACGGAGAGCTGACACAGCAAGATGACGCAACAAAAAGAAACACAGATCCCCATGCTGCTGACAACAACAGAAGCGGACAAAGAAGAACACACAGCAAATAGACACAGAGAACAGACAACCGAGGTGGGGGGAAGGGGAGAGAAATAAATAAATAAATAAATAAATCTTTTTTAAAAAAATGTTTTAAGTTGAGTCTATTATCTTCCCAGAAATTTGTTATAATTTAACAGCAGATTAAAAACAAATTATGGGGAGCAAATGTAGCTCAAGCAGTTGGGTGCCCACCTACCACAGGGGAGGCCCCGGGTATGGTTCCCGGTGCCTCCTGAAAAACAAAAACAAACAAGCAAAATGGACAAGGAAAAAAAAAAACCAGCTCGGGGAAGCTGATGTAGCTCAATGATTGAGAACGAGTTTCTCACATGCAAGGTCCCAGATTCATTCCCCAGTATGTAGAAAGAAAAAAAACCATCCCCCCACTCACCCATTTGCCAAGGGGGGATAACCACAGAACCACCTTATTTAAAACATTTTCTATGAAAATTCCTGTCTTTGGTACACTCAAACCTTCCCTCATACTGTCCTAAGGCTTTCCATACAATTTTGGCTCCTTATTTGTTCCTATTATTTTTATATGGAAAAGTAGGAAACATCCCCCCTACTTCCCATCATTGGTGATTTGGGCAGGGGGAACAGAAAGGAAGGGGAAAAGGAATCAGCATAAACCACATTTAAAATCTTAATTTAGGTCCCTCCCCACAAAATGTATTTTTAAATAGGTTTAATAAAATAAATGAAAGGGCAGGAATCATAGGACTCTACAGGAAGACATATCATAATGTTTAAAACCCTCACTGGATTACAGAATGGAAAAGGATGAAGTAGTGAGGGAGATGGAAAGAAGAAAAAGACAAATTCAGGAGATGCTAAGATGAGAGCTGGCTCACAAAGAGGAGCACATCTGAGCTGCGTTTGCTCTGCTCTGCACCAGGAACAAAGCTGGGCAAAAATTAACATGACACAATGACAAATACTGTACAATTTAACTTCTATGAAATACCTAGAAGAAGCAAATTCATTGGGACAGAAAAGCAGAATAGAAGCTACCAGGGGCTGGGTGGGGGGAGGAGGGAAATGGGGAATTATTACTTAATGGGTGCAGAGTTTCTGTTCGGGGTGATGAAAAATTTTGGAAATAGTGGTGATGGCTGTACAACACTGAACGTAAGTACCACCACTGGCTGTACACTTAAAAATGGATGAAATGACCAACTTTATATTACATATATTCAACCTCACACAAAAATTATTCTGTGACAATGCAAGGGAGGTGGGAATGAAGCTTGAGGGGGAAACAGCTGTGATAAGTAAACGGGAAGAGAGAGAAGAGAGATGAATTTCCAGGCATGAAATGCTCCAGATCCATGTTTCTCCCTTTTTAAGGGAGCAGACAATAATTTCCACTGGGTATCAGGGAGGACTGAGATTTTCAGTTTTCCTCCAACGGTAGAAGGAAATTCAAAAGTTTAGTTCTGGTTCCTTCATTTCATCCTCGTTAGAAAACTCCAGGGGCCTATTCTGAGTGAGGGTTTACATCTTCACGCCCTCCAACTCCTCATGCATTTAGCTGCAGGCTCCAAACTGTTGCTGCAAAGTTATCCATTTACTTGAACTTGACTATGTCTCCACCTTTCCATAATCTTCCTTCACAAGCTTCCTTACTTTGGCTTCAAACAGTCTGCCTTTGAGGAGTGTCTGGTGTGTTTAAGTTGACCTATCCTGCGAGCAGTCAGGCAGATGAGTTGGAAGCCAAGGTCAAAGATGGAGATACAGATGTGGGAAACACCAGCCAACAGGGGAGATCCTAAAAATAAAGCAGGGAGGGAAGGAGGGACAACGAAAGAGAAGTCCATCTATCAGAGAGGCACCGGGTGAGCCAAGAAAGAAGAGTGATGGACACACAAACACTGTGGGCAAAAGAATCTAACATGAAAGAGGCTGTGTAAGGGCAAGTCCTCTGGCAAAGGGGGTGGGATTCACTGACGACTTTTATCAAAGCCGGTTCAAAGGAGTGGTGGGGAGAACAGAAGCCAGTCTGCAAGGAGGAGAAAAAGAAATCAAGGCATAAATGTGGGTGTTCTGTCAAAGAGCACAGATGGAAAGAGGCCAGGGAGAGGGTCTGGGCCAGGAGAGTAGAGGTAGGTGGAGGAAGATGCAGCCATTTTTATAAAAGAGGAGAAACTTGAATATTTTCATAGTATTTCCAGTAGACTCAGTTATGGACCCCAGAAAAAAAACAGGTTCTTATTCTTAATCCCATTCCTGTGGGTATGAACCCAATGTAAGTAGGATCTTCTGAAGCCACTATTTTTAGTTAAGGTGTGGCCCAACTGAATCAGGACGGGTCTACATCCTCTTCCTGGAGGCTGTATAGAGAGAAAGTCACAGGGAAGAGCTGGAAGCAGTGGGAAACCAAAAGAGAAGGGAGAGGCCATCACCATGTGACAGGAGCCCAAGGATTTCTAGCTGGCCAGATGCACCAGCCCAGGAGCAAAAAACCTTTTGGCCTCCGAAATTATGAGCCAATGAATTCCTGGATGTTTCAACCAACCCAATGTGCATTTGTCACAGCAGTCCGCAAACTAAGACAGTAACGGAGCATGAAATAGAGAAGAGAATTTTCAGGTCAAGGGGCTGATGGAGAAAGAAGTTTCCTGAGCACAGGTAAAGGTCTTGAGGGGGTGTGATGGAAGGTCTGGGATGACAAAGGTGAAGGTGTCAGTGAGAGGAGGCCAGGAGCTGACTTTTTGACCCAGGATTTAGGGGGCTCTGAGATTGGGAGAGGGTGGAGGGATCACGGTGCCAGAAGACTCAAGGAGGGCAAAGGGCAAGCAGGATGGCATGAGCTGTGACAGGGCTGAGCTAGGAGGCGGAGGCGAGTGGGTACATAAAGGCTATAAAACTCCTCCTGGGGGTCCATGCTGAGTGATGAAAATGTGCAGGGTGTGGCGGGGGCGGGTCTGAGTGGATTCAAGAGGTCCTGGAAGTCAATGGGGAAGAAAGGGTGGATGCACCCACCACACCTGCTGAAGGATGTCAGCAGGTCTGAGGTCACCAGTGAAGCCATGAGGTTGCTTACGGGCCACTAGATAACAGCAACAGGGAGAGGACAGGTTGGTGCACCTGGAGGGACCTCAAGAAATGAGCACTGAGGGGTAGTGTGGAAGGAGCAATAGGTTTCACGGACAACTACTCACTGTCCACACTCTAAAATTACAGCACAGGGTATGATGTGGGCCGGTGTTGTGCTGTACCCGGGCCAGGGTCGCATTGTACTGTGCGACAGGAGGATCAGGCTCATCTTTCTCGGAGGGGACACAGTATCAGCCTGCAGAGAAAGCTCCTCTTTCTAGAGGCCGGAGCTAAACTTTCAATGAAGCAGAAACAGCCCTAAGCCCGAATCAGTTTACGGTATGTTGCCTGAAAATAAAACGTCTGATTCCAAGGTTTTCTCTGCCATAAAGTTAGATAAAAAATACCTACGACGCTGCCATTGTCTTAGGGTATATACCCACCTCCTAAGAGGACATGGACGGGTCATTTTCTGAGACTGGTAAAATGCATGCCTGCCACCCCCAGTGGAAGTGTTTTTCACCTTCGTTGAAAGCTGCTAACAAAAACCCAGGGCCAGAAGACTTCAACGGCATGTAATTTCAATCCACAGAGGAGGGGAGACACTTGTCACAAGGGTAAAACTGCACAACCTTAAAAAGCAAGTAATTCACACCAATGGCAGGTGACCTCCGTGACCTGAAAGCCTTTTTATTTAGTTTCATAATTAGCAAAAAAGCAGATTCTTAGTTTCATCAGCACAATGGATCTAACTGCTAAAAACTCCCTGCAGCACTCTGCCCCTCTATAATTAGAGGTTATAATTAGGCTCAGAAGGCATGGTTTCAGAGAACCAAAAACACTTTTCCTAAGTAGTTGACACAAAGTCTGCTCAAACTGACAGTCTTTCAAAGATAAGGTAACAGTCAACCGTACATAGCTTATGCCCAGACCCTACAAGGTAAGCCGTGGTGAGCTATAATACAATTACCAGGAATTGACTGCGTTCTCAGTTTGAATAAAAAAGATAAAATGTACACATATTTGAATGTGGGTCAAAGGGGAGGCTTCGGGTCATATATATGTTGCTGGAATAAGTGAAAATTTAAAAATCCACGTAACTGCACAACACAGTGAACTCTAAGTTCAACCGTGGCCCATAACTAACAATACAATGATTAAAACGTGCTTCCACCCACCGTCACAAACGTTCCACAACAAGGCCAGGTGTTAATAAATGGTGGTATATAGGGTGGGTTGACCTTTCCATCAACCCATCACTTCTCCCATAAAATCAAATGTACCTACCGATATAGCCAGTGTCACAGCATCCAGCTCCACTTTCCCGAGATGTCCGCAGAAGATGGAGCTGACGACACTTATGAGGAAAATCATCAGCTGTGCAAGGAACTGCCGAGGGAAAACAGGGGGGGCGTGAGGGGCCAGAGGGCCTGCACTAACCCCCGGGGGCCCCGAGGGGCCAACCCTGAGCGCACTGGGAAGGGCTTTTGCAAAACCCCTCAACCCCGGGGGGTGCCCTTGCCTAGCCCGGGCTCCTCCGGCGTTCCCACCGTGGGGGGTGACCGCGGACGTAACCTCGGGGGTGGAAAGAGCCCCTGGCCCCTGCGCGCGCCGGGACCGGCCCGGCGCCCCCCACCGCGAGGGCAGGAAGGGAGGGGGAGTCCCCGGAGGCTGCGGGACGGCGCGGACTCACCACGGGCCCCGCGAGCGCCACCAGCGCGGTCACCTCCCGCCGCACGTCGGGCGGCAGCGCGTCCCGCAGCCTCCGCAGGTGGCGGCGCCAGCGGGGAGCGGCCGGCAGGGCCGAGGGGCGGCCGGCGGGGACCTCGGCGTCGGGGACCTCGGCGGCCGGCGTCTCGGCGAGCGGGGCCAGGGGCTCCATGCCGGCGCCGGGAGAGGGACGCGCGGGGCGGGGCGGGGCGGGGCGGGGCGGGGCGGGGCGGCCTCACCTGCGCGCGCGGCCCCGGCGGCGGTGGGGGCGCCCTCGGGCCCAAGGCCGCCACCCCCGCCCCCGTGCGCGCCCCGGCCAACCGTCGCCCTCCGCAGCACCCCGGGGTGGGGGGAGCCCCGGGAGGCGACCAGGGAGGGGCGACATCTTGGGGCGGGCGGCAAGGGAGGGGAGCAGGGCTCTCCGGGGACCACGGTTTTTCTCAGGAGTTTCTAGCTGGGCTCTGGCTTGGGGGGTGCGTGAGGGTGGGGGGAGTTAGCAATGGCCTCCTCCGCGCCCCGAGAGCACGACCTGGGACGTTTCTTTCCTGTGCCTGGGCTAATGGTCTAGCCTGGGAATCTGGGGGGGACAGGGGACTCCTGCCCTGGGTCCTTTGCAGCCCCCCCTACCGCTGCTGGGAGGGCCTCGGGCCAGCGGCCACTCGGCCCTAACCAGTTGGGGCTCCCACGTGGCGGGGGGTGGGGTTGGAGGCACCTCTAGAGGGAAACGGGTGTCTGCCGGGGAGAGGAATTGGGAGGGGGCACAACTGTGGCCTCCGGGCCGCGTTCAAAGCACGCCTTCACCTCTGTCCCTTGGAGCCCCTGGGACCCAGCACCCAGAAGAAGGAAGCGTTGAGAGGGAGCCCACTCAAGGTGACCCAAACCTGCACCTGGGTGTGTTGCAGGTGTGAGTGCTGAACTCACAGCCGCCTAGGTTCTTCTGGAAGCCACAGCTGCTTCTCAGGCGCGGGCACGCTCACAAGCCACGGGCTGGCGGGGGCCCCAAGTCCCACGTGCACAGCCGCGTGCTTTCCAGGCGCTGGTCGGCTCGGGCCGGGGCCCGGCGCCTCCTGCCCCCACCTGCGTATTATCCGCGGTGGGCTCTCCCGCCAAGGCGCGCCTAGATTTCCGTACCCAGCGCCGGGACCCGTGGACAGAATAGGTACTCAGGCGTGAGACTTTCTCGTCCCCTGAGGCCCTTCCCTTCCCAGGCGGTCCCCACCTGCCGCCATCTGGCCCTGAGCATTTTCACAGCTCCCAAGGCAGGCAGGTTCTCTAAGGCTGAGAAGTGAGGCAGGTTAGAGGAAGGCGGGACGACAGCTGGGATCAAGGAGAGAACATGGCCTGACACCCCCCATTGCAAGCCCCCTGAGCGAAAGCCCGCTGAGACGTTGGCCTCGAGGGTGAGGGGAAGCCCGAATAACTCCACACAGACCTCGACATTGGCCCTGGGGACCTCGAAACAAAAGGTCCCCCCATTGGTCCCCTGAGAGCTAGTAGGCGGGGCCACAAGGCAGCCAATCAGAGCAGCAAACAGCTGGAGCCCCTCCCCCTATTAGGGAGGGGGAGGAGGAAAGGTCTTAAAAAAGGTTTACTTGGGGCTCCATGCAGCAAACCCTGTAGCCCAAGTATGCGTGTCAGGGGTTGTGTACTATCTTGTTCCTTAATAAACTCTTCATTTCCTTGCCTACCCTGTGGCATGTCCTTAAATTCCTTTATGCGACAGCCAAGCACCTAGAAGCCCAGAACCCAGAGCTTTCTGCAAACAGAAGGGAGCAGTCATTAAATCCTCAGCTTTCTATACCTGGGACCACAGGAAGCCTCCTGGATAGGTCATGTCCACCCCCCAAAAGCTTGGCCTTTTTTTTTTTAAGACAAAGGCAAAACCAAACAACATTAACAGGATGCCAGCCTCTCTTTTTCTCCTTGCCGGGCATCCCCTACTCCCTTTCAGCTGCCTTCCGACTTTCTAGACCCTTCCATCAAACAAGAAAGGGTCTGGCTGATTCCTCCAGTCTGGCTGGCTGAGTTAGTGCTTCACACCCTTTCCCTCTCTGGAATGCCCACCACCCTAGGAAAATGAAGGCCCTTAGCATGTGGCTCCATCTTTTTCTTGCCTCTGCCAATCCAAGGCTGTCCAAACAGACTTTAGGACAAGCCCTTAGGCAATGCTCATCAGTGCTATCTGACTATTCCTAAGAATCTATCTTTCCCCCTTTTAGTTTCTTAAGCATTTCCAGCACACAAGATCTGACCTCCAAACGAATCCTGATAAATGCTATTTCCCCACTGAACAATAAGGTGCAAGAAGAGACGTACTGTGAAATAGAGGAAGAATTCAGGCTTTGAAACTCCACAAGCACTTAGTACATGGGTTTGGGTCTGTGCAGCAATGAATTTGGCCTCCAAAAAGAGGTCTGGCATTTGTCCTGGCTCCTGGGCAGTGGGGGGGGGGGCGGCGTGTGGACTCTTTAAATATTTGGAATTTTGCCTAAGTGTCCTTGTTATTCACTCTTCAGGAAGTCTTAGGGGGAAAGGGGGGTTGGCCAAGCTAGGCATCATGGATTAGAAGGTTGGGAAGGGGATACTGAAGATTGAGCTCAACTGCACAGGAGTTGATTCTATTGCCCATGCCTCCCTAATGGAACCCCAAGAAAATCTTGGGCACTGAATTGATAATAGGGAGCCACATGCCTAGAGGGCGCCATGTTCTGACTCCTTGGGAAGAGGACATGGGAGCTTCATGCAGGCCCTCCCAGACCTCACTCGAGGGGTCTCTTCTTTTGGCTTCTGATTTACAAATCAGAAAAAGTTATAGCCCTTTTTGCTATATCTAACAGTCATCAGAAGTACAGCACTTTCCTGCGCTCTATGGTTTGTTCTAGTGAAATATCGAACCCACGAGGAACACAGGAGACCTGGAATTTGCAGCCAATTCTTCAGAAGCAAGGGTGGCCCTGGGGGCCCCCCAATTTGCAGCTCAGGCCTGAGCGAGGGCTGCCCTGGATGGGGAAGTGCCCCTAACCTGTGCAGTCTGACATAACTCCAGGTAGTTAGAAAATTGAATTGCGGTGGATGTAGTTCATGGCAGAAGTTCCTGAGATTACTTGCAGTGTCTACAAAACTCCATAAGCACTAAAATGGTTACTTTTATGTAATGTGAATTTCACTTCCTTTTTTTTTTTTTAAAAAAAAAAGGTAAAAACAAAAAACAGTAAACATGAGATATATCAAAGCTATGGATAAATGCAGCCAGCCATGGTGGGCCTTGGTTAAAATCCTCGTGGATGAATCATTACCCAAAAGCAATCTTTTCGACATTAATTCAGACCGTCAATTAGTTTCCTTCGTGAGGAAAACGTATCTTTGACTTCCCAGTTCTTGACATCCATGAATACAGCCGGATCCTGTTAACTGAAAAGGAATGCCCACTATTGGGCCAATGAATTACTGGTTTGGAAGCTCTAAGAACTTTGCCCCATTCTCTCTCTCTCTCTCACTACATCACTGAATTTTTACATATAATCTCACTAAAATCCCCACCAGCAAGACTAAGCTGACTGCCAGGAGCAGGAGCCCTCGCCGAAGGACCAGCTGTCTCACAGACAGCGCAGGCCTGTCCTCCGCAGGGCCGGGGAGAGGCTCCCCTCGGTGCGCCGGCAGCTCCAGATGGGACTCGTCCTTTTTTTCCACATCTCTCGGTAAAATTCTTCCTTGGTTTTCGGAGCCCACTGTGGGGAGAAAAGGAACTCAATTAGCAGACGCAAAGAATATTTTTCTCAACTGCACGAGAGGTGATGAGTGTGCTAATAGCCGAGAGAACGTTAACTCGGGAAGCAATTCCAACAGTGAGGAGCAAATCGCCTTCAGAGCATCTCCCCTTTCACAAACACTAACTGGAACCCTACTGTCTGTTGTCAGCTTGGGTGCCCCCAGGAAGCTCTCCCCCAAAAACTTGAGAAATAAGGGCCACCCCCAAGTTGTAGAAAGAAATAAAATAAAATAGAGGAGAGTGGGTATAGCTCCGTGGTCGAGTGCCTGCTTCCCATGTACGAGGTCCTAGGTTCAATCCCCAGTGTCTCCTTAAAAAAAAAAAGAGTGCCAGTGGCTAAGATACTTAAAATGGAGCCAGGAGGTCATTCTGGAGGTTACGCTTAAGCCAAGAGCAGCCAGATATCACAAACTGCTAAAATAAGCAAAGCCTCAAACAGTGTTCCTCAAAACTTCAAGGTCATCCTGACACCAAAAAAACAAACCACAAGAGAAAGGATTCAGTTTACTATCTAACCTGAAGGATAACTGCAGTACCTACCAAATAGCCACCAACCACAAACAACTTGTCTAATCTTTTTTTAAAAAAACCCTTGGGGGGAAGCAGATGTGGGTCAAGCAACTGAGCTCCTGCCTACCACATGGAGGTTCCTGGTTCAGTTTCTGGTGCCTCCTAAAGAAGACACCGAGCTGGCATGACAGGCAGGCATGGCAAGCTGATGCAACGAGATGACACAACAGAGACACAAGAAGAAAAACCATAATGAGAGACCTAAGAAAGCAGGGAGCAGAGGTTCCCAGTGCCTCCTAAAGCAGCAGCAAGCTGCTGCAATGGGCAGGCACAGCAAGCTGATGCAAAAAGATGATGCAACAAGAGACAGGGGGAGGAAAAATATAATGAAAGACCCAACAAAGCAGGAAGTAGAGGTGGCTCAAGCAATTTGGTGCCTCCCTCCTACATCGGAGGTCCCAGGTTTGGCTCCCAGTGCCTTCTAAAGAAAGAAGGAAGATAGACAAACACAGCAAGTGAAAATGACGAGGGGGTGGGGAGAAATAAATAAATCTTTAAAAAAAAACAATTTGGGGAGTGGATGTAGCTCAAATGGTTGAGCACCTGCTTCCCATGAACCAGGTCCCGGGTTCAAACTCTGATACCTCCTAAAAAACAAAACAAAACATTAAACAAAAACAATTTGTCTGGAAATGCCAAAACAGGACACAATTAATTTGGGTTCCTCCCTGATTCTGTGCTTCCTGAATTGCAATTCTAAGGCCCCCAAATAAACGCCTTTGTTACCCTGCAGCTTTGTTATTCCTCAGTTGACATGACATGATGTCAGAAACCGCTGACATGACTCCAGAGCCACCACTGGGTTAGAGTATGGTACTAGCAAGAGCCCTTTGAGCTCTGTCATGTGCCCGACAGCCCTGGGTTCCTAGTCCTCTGTGCTCCCAAATGCCCTCTTTCTGGCTGAGCGTCTAGCCTTTCTTTGGGTGTCTCCTGGTAAAGGGCATTGTGAGCTCTGGTGGTTCTGGTCTGGGCTGGTGGCAGCAGCCCTTTGTGTGTGCCCTATTTGGTATACAGAGAAGATTTTCCTCCTCTGGGGAGTACTCGAATGGGACTTGACAAAGGCCCACTTTGGTACTGAGCTCTTTTCAGCTGAGGGATGCCTCCCTAACAGTCAGTCTGACCCCTCTTCTGACTGTGCACAATCAAGCACAGGGCGGGCACTCACACGCCATCAGAGCACCCGCCACCTTCTGATGAGAAGCTTTGGCTTCCGAAGAATAAGACAATATAACGGCCACAAGGGGGATCTTTTAATATGCCTAAATTTGTGTAATTGCATGCTTAACTAGAAAATAGAGGCTCTAAGCAACTTGGAAGCATATAAAGTCATTCTCAACTAATTCTAAAATTTCTTCTCTTCAGGAAACAAACACTAAATTAACAAAGACCTACCTTACATAAAGTATCCAGAACTCCTGACTCGGGTCTAACCCTCCTTTAAACCCGTCCTTTCTCTGCTATGTCCTGGGTTAGTCTAAACCCCCTTCTATAGAGATAACATTTCCCAAAGCCTACTGAAGACCCAGCAGGCTTTGCCAAAGAGTTTCATCCTATCATTCAGACTTATGAGCCGGGATACTCGGACCTTTCCCAGTTAATTCACATGACTACTGGTGAAAGCCATGCCCAGATTTAGACAGACAAAGCTAACTGGAATGATCCAGGCACAGCGATCTGAGTGGGGTCCACGGTACTGGAGTGGGAGTGTGAGCAGGTTGGGGGATGGGTTGGGCCATCCATGGAGCTGACACGAAGGGCCAGAGAAGGAACAAGTGAACTTTGGGAAGGATGAGGAATGTGGTTGAAAATACAATTGTGGGATTGTTCTTTGGGGATCTGTATTACTCAGCCAAAGGGGTACTGATGCAAAATGCCAGAAATTGGTTGGTTTTTATATAGGGTATTTATTTGGGGTAGGAGCTTACAGATACCAGGCCATAAAGCATAAGTTACTTCCCTCACCAAAGTCTATTTTCATGTGTTGGAGCAAAATGGCTGCCAACGGCTGCAAAGGTTCAGGCTTCCTGGGTTCCACTCTTCCCAGGGCTTGCTTCTTTCCAGGCTTAGGGTTCCTCTCTTCCAGCTTAAGGCTTCAGCATCAAACTCCAACATCAAAACCCCAACATCAAAAACCCCCAACTCTGTACTCTGCCATGCCTTTTATGTATGTGCCCTACTGGCACAAGAGGTTTACATAATTACTTAATCAAGTAAACCTATGAATATGATATAATCTAATATGCCCAGAGGAAAAGATCAGTTTACAAACATAATCCAATATTTCTTTTTGGAATTCATCAATTATATCAAACTGCTACAGAATCTATGGCAGGGGAGGGTCAACGGTACAGGGTGTTGGTGGTGGAAGGATGTGTGGGGAAGGGACACCTGGGGCATGCTTCTATGGAATATGAATGTGCTTATATTGCCATAGGGTGTTATCTCAGCCCGTGGACACCCATACGATAACCCACAAAATATTGAACTACCATCCTGGGAAGTCCCACTACATTCTCAAATAGAGTGGCAAGAATCTCTAGAGTACATAGGCAGTGCCTAATAAAAGAAAAACAAACCAATATGCCAAGCCTTTGATATTAATGCTTGTATTTAGAAACCTTGTTCTTATAAAACTGAAACTTAGCCTAAGAGTTACCTCCTGAAAACCTCCTTGTTACAAACATGGCCTCTCTAGGACAAACTCAGCAAATAAACTCACTACCTTCCCCCTGGTGTGGGACATGACTCCCAGGGATGAGCCTCCCTGGCACTGAGGGATTAATACCAAGCACCAACCAGCAACACATTTGGAAAAAGACCTTAACCAAAAGGGGGAAACATTAAATACAAAAGAGTTTTTACAGCTAAAAGATCTCAATGTGAGTCAGGAGGGTGTTTCAAAGGTGATACTTATGCACATCTCAGACAGATATCACTAACTGCTACTGTGAACAAAGCATCATATAGTGGTGTTCCTGAGGGCTCTAGAGACATCCAGACACTATAGGCAAGGCACACAATCACATGAAATCAGTACCCTGTCAGTGGGCCTTACCTGGGAATATATGATAACCTATTTCCCCAATGTAACAGAGTTAGACTCATTTATAATTTCTTTAAACATGATTCTTCTCTTTTATTTGAGCCTATGATTAGCACTATACCCATTAAATCTATGTTCCAGAGACTTAAATCTTCAGTCTGTTCATATGTCAGTTGAGCCCTGAATCTCAGCAGAGTTGTGGCCAATACCTACTCCCCAGCTCATTGGACTTGTCCAGGACAACTAACAAAATGATGGTGATGGGCAACTCAACTCCTATCCCAAAAAATAAATAGTATCTACAACTGCAAGCAAAAAAGTTCAATCTGCTCCTTAAAATCTAAACCCTTCCCGATCTGAAGCAGAGTGGGCATCACCATCCCCAAATCCTTAAGACAGAGGAATGAACAAACACAAGAGAAAAATGCAATCATGGACCAAAAATAGCTTATTATTGTAGTAATAGAAGAACTTGTAACATTGATCTAAAGATGGTGGTTACAAGAGGTTCTGAGTGGAGGGGGGGCGGAGAATAGGTGGAACATGGGGCGTTTTTTAGGGCATTGGAATTGTTCTACATGGTCATTGCAATGATGGATACAGGCCATTATACATTTTGTCAAATCCTATAACACTGTACAGTGCAAAGTGTAAGCCACAATGTAAACTATAGAGCATGGTTAGTAGCAATGCTTCGATGTTTGTTCATCAATTGTAACAAATGTACCAAAATAATATAAGACTGCGGGAGGGAGAGGGGGTTGGGTATATGGGAATCCCCTATACTTTTGATGTAACTCTTATGTAATCTAAAACTTCTCTAAGAAGAAAGTTTATTGTATGGAAAGATTCCTTAAATCACTTTTCAAAATGAAGAACTACTGACAAAATGGGAGCATTTAAGCTGGCTAAGGAATGTCCCAAGTTCCTAAGGTCACTCACCCCTGCAGTTATTCCCCCAAATTACTGACTGGAGAAAAATCCAACAACATACCCAGAAACTAATCAGTAAGCCCATATATGAATATTATAACAGGCCCCCCAAAAAAACTTTAAACAATTCTCAGGTTGTGACAATAATAACTCCAAAACCTCTACCCTATTTAATCCTACTTCTGTTAATGGCTTTTCAGAAGAACTGAGCACTGCTTCAAAATGTACACAACTAAAATGGGCCACCATGGAACTTAATGATTTAGTAAATCTTACAGATCTATTTAGATCACACCTTTAAAAAGGCTGGGAGGAAAAAAAAAAAAAAAGAAATCCTCTCAAGCTAAAACAGCATCAACACAATTAGCACAAACCATGAGTTTCCAATTACAGTGTGCACATGCACAAACACCATGCTCTTTGCCTTCTAAGAAAGCAAGATGCCTTTCAAAGACTGCTAAGGCTGCCCCAAGAAAGGCAGTGGGTTTTCCAATTGCCCACATCACATCTTTAGGGGAAAAAGATATGATAATTGGGAACAAGGGTATATGAGCTCTAACAGATACTGAGGACAGCTTCTCTGTCTCTACAAGACATTCATCCATTTTTTTTTTAGGTACCAGGGCTGAGAATTGAACCTGGGACTGCTTATGTGGGAAGCTGGACTCTATCACTGAGCTACACTGGCTCCCCTGAGTTGGTTTTCCCATTTGTTTGCTTTTGGTTTGTTTTTTTAAAAAATTGTTTTTAGGAGAGCACTGGACTGAACCTGAGATCTTCCATGTGGGAAGCAGGCACGCAACCACTTGAGCCACATCTGCTCCCCTCATCAATTTTTTATTAGTTCCTCTGCCCCAATTCACCTTCTTTGACCTTAACCAAAATCCAAAGCCTTCTAACTTTCCCTCCTCCCAAGACCAAACGTCAACTAAGAGGATTTTTGTAAGGCTTGCAGGATATTGTAGAAATTGAATTCCTAATTTTTCCTTGATGGCTCAACCTTTATATGCCTTGTTTAAAGGTGAACAAATTGAGCCCCTAATTTGGGATGAAACTAGTCAAAACTCCTTCAAGGAAATAAAGCATTGTTTGTCCTGCTCTGGAATACCCTAATTAAATATTACTTTTTTTTTTTTTTAGGAGGCACCTGGGATTGAACTCAAGACCTTGTACATGGGACACAGGTGCTCAACCACCGAGCTACAGCTGCTCCCCAACATTACTCTTTTTGTCCCTCTTTGTCCATGAATGAGAAAGGAACAAGAGTGTCCTTTGTGAGCTAGAGCAAATGTATATCATTACTGCAGGGTGTTGGGAATGTAGAGAAACACAGGAAAAATACAGCTGGAGTGCCCTATGGATTGCGGTTAGTAATAATAATATAATATTATTGCATCTATGCGAAAGATGTACTGTGTTGACACTGAGGCAGTATAGAAAATGTGAGCCAAATGTGTACTATGGACATAGTAACAATTAGATGATAAAATTTATCTGTAGCAAATGACACACCACATTGTGGTGTGTTGATGGAGGGTGTTATTCTGCACATGTGCATGATTGTTTTATACGTTTACAACTTGTCATAAAAAATATATTTAAAAAATAATAATAGGATGGGTTGGGGAAAAAACACACCAAATGTAAGATAAGGACTATGATTAATAGTAAGATTTTGATGATATTCTTTCATAATTTGTAACAAACGTCTCATGACAATGCAAGGTGTTGGTGGAAGGTTGACGTGTGGGACCCCTGTATGATGTTATGCATATTTGCTTTGTAAGTTCACAACTTTTACTATATACTTGTTTATGTATGTTTATATATAAATGATATAAAGATAATAATGATAGGATTGGTTGGGGGAAGAATACTTTGTTTAGTAGTAATATTTTGACAATCCTCTTTTGTCATTAGTTGAAATGGTCTAACAACAATGCAGGTTATTGGTGGTGGGGTGAGTTATGAGAGTCCTGTATGATGTTATATATGTTTGTTTTGTAAGTTCACAACTATAATTGTACACGTGTTGTTTGTGTGTGTTTATGTATGAATGATATACTTCAATAAATTTTTTAAAAATCAAGATGAGGGCTTTGATTTGATCATGTCATTAGGGTGACTCAGCTTGAGTCCCTGCCCCCTTTGTGGGTTATATGAACAGTCACTCAAGTATATATACAGAAGCACACAGAGGAAGAGAGACAGCTCTATAGACACAGCAGAGGCCCCAGGAAGAGAGACCCTATGCCAGCCTACAGCTGAGATCGGAAGAAGCTGGACCCATGGAGACTTAAGGGGGAAGAGGAAGGCTGAACCCTAGCAGATGTCACCTGCCATCCTGCTTCAACACATGGCAACAGAGTTTAGTAAGGAAGTGACCTTGAGTTGGATTTTAGGGCCTTGTAACTGTAAGCCTCTACCCCAAATAAATACCCTTTATAAAAGCTAACACATTTCTGGTGCTTTGCATCAGCGCTCCTTTGGCTAGTATTGTCTGTATTAGTCAATACAGACGGCATCTGATGTAGACAACCCAAGACCTGGGAGCAGGCCTATACAGTTAATATTTATGGTGATCTTAGGCTTAAGTCACCCAGAAGTAGACTGTTATGAAGCATCTGTTATGAATAGCTAACCCAAGAACTAGGACGACCCTTGATTTTTATCAGACTGAAATGAACTAAATAGCACTGCTATAATCTTCATTATTATGCTATTAGCTCTTTTATTCACATTTTTTATCCTTCCCTTACCTGTTCTTTTGTACCCCAGTTCATCCTTATCCCTCTCATAATAAATCCTACCCCTTTTAAACTCCTCATTCTCACCTTACCCTCCTTCCTGGTCCCTTGTTATCCATCATCCTTTTCCCAGCCATACAAGAGCTGCTGACCTAGGCAATCTATCAAATCACTAGGTTGTGCTAATTTAGACTCCACAGAATGGCCAGTTATTGGCCACACCCACTGGCACTTATTTAGTTGGCTAAATCTTAAATATTGGGGAGACTAGATTCATAGCATATTTTCAAACCTTACTAATCCTTTTTTTTTATTATATTCACTATATATAATGTCCCTTAGTCATCTAATCTCCAGATTAACAGCCACAACTACCTCCCAAACCAGGCTAACGCACCAAGCTCTAGATCTCAATGTTTGCACTTATGAAACCTGTCTCTGCAACAAAGCCTAATTAGAATTAATGCCTAGGATTAGAATTAATGCCCGGGAAACTTCCTTGTTGCTCAAATATGGCCCCTCTCTGAGCCTCTCTAAGCAAATAAACTCACTACCTACCCCCCATATGAGACATGACTCCCAGGTATAAGCCTCCATGGTGCCAAGGGATTAATACCAAATGCTGATCAGTGATGCTTTTGGAGAAAGATCTTGATCAAAAGGGGGAAATGTAAAAAGAAATAAAACAAAACAGAGTTACTTATGAGATTTAAAATAGAGTCTGGAGGTCATTCTGGAAATTAGTCTTAAGCAAAGAGCAGCCAGATGTTACAAACTGTCAAAGTACACAGAGGCTCAAGCAACAATGTTCCTCAAAACCCCAAGGACATCTGGGCACCATTAAACAAACCACTAGAGGAAGAACTCAGTTAACTACCTAACCTGAAGGATAATCCAGAGTACCCACCAAATAGGCACCAACCACAAACAACTTGTCTAATCTTTTTCTTTAAAAATCTTGCCTGGAAATGCCAAAATGGGGCACAGTTTGGGTTGCCCCCTGAATCTGTGCTCCCTGAATTGCAATTCTAAGACCTCAAATAAATACCTCTGTTACCTTGCAGCTTCATTTGTTATTTCTCAGTAGACAAAGATGGGATTCATAGGAGAAATTTTCAAGGGGCTAACATCGATTTAATAAGCACTTCGGAATGAGAATAAAACAGGAACTAATTTAAGGCTATTTACATAAGTGAAGAAAGCTGTGTATTTTTATCTTGAAAAGATCTACTGTAAAGTAGAAGCAGGATAATAGCTCAGACTTAATGTCATAGTATTTCCAAATAGTTAGCATAAGTAAAATATCCCAAAAGCTTCCCAAGAGAAAAAACAAAGGCTGATTGCCTAAAGGAACAAGAATAAGATGGACATCAGATCTTATATCCAGGTGGATATAAGGAAACAGAATTTCCATGCCTTTGGAGTCCTGAGAGAAATTAATTTTGAATCATAAATCATATTAGCTGACACATACAAAATGCTTTCTCTGGGCTACTGTGCTTTTCTTGGCACTTTGCATACATTAGCTGACTTATCTTCACAGCAACAGTATGAGATTGGGATTCTAATTATCTGTGGTAGATGGGATCATACAGCCCAACAAACACATGTTCTTTATCTTAATCCACTGTCTGTGTGAGTGTGAACCCCTTATTAACAGGACCTCTTGGAGATGTTATTTTGGAATTTAAGGAGTGGCCCACTTTATGGGCCTTCACAAGGGTGGGTCTTGAGCTGGCTGGCTGGAGGCCCTCTAAAGCATCCCTGAAGCCGCAGAAGCAAGAAAGGAGAGGACATGGCCGTGTTACGGGAGGGAGGGAAAAGCCCAAGCCTCTCACAGCGAGGCCCAGAACGCTCCAGCCTGAGGGGAGAAAGCACCGCCTTGCCTTGCCGTTGGCCGACTCCTACCCTCAACGCCATGAGCCAATAAATCCCCATCAGTGAGGCCCAAACCAGTTTGTGGTATTTGTGAAAGCAGCCTGGCAAACAAAGACATCATCCCTGTTTTACAAATGGTAGAAAACGTGGACTACTTCTACCTCAGAAATAATTTATAAAAGCCAGACAGAACAAATTTTTGAATTATCTTCCTGAAGGTGTCAGAGAGCTAACAACATCATAAAGAGTCTAGAGGAAGCAGGGAAGCCAGAGGAGTGAGCTGGACCTTCAGGAGTGCTTCTGCGCTGAGCACTCCCCGCCTGGAACCCGTGGCCGAGAGGCTGAGCAGTACCTTTGGGAGTGCACTGCTGACAACACTGAACCACCAGAGCCCCGTGGTCCTGGAAAACAGTGGTGGATGAGAAATCCCCAACCTCTGTGTTCTGGAAAAAAAGCTACTGCAAGGAGCCCCCGCTTCCCCATGTGACTACCCCTCCACCTTGTTTACCTAGGCCAGGACCAGACCCCAGAACTTCCAAATTCCCATTTTTGCCTCATAAAAGCTTAGGTGACCTGCTTGGCCCCACTGATGAATCAGAACGAAATATTTGCCAGCCGAATTCTGGTGAAGCTCCTCCTCTTCCCCTGGGTCTCTAAATTTTGGTCCATCTTCAGCTGGAATCAGCAGGGAACCCCCCCCCACACACACACACGAATAGTCTGGTTTCTGATCTCTCTCTGATCATGCCACACTTTTATCCCACTTTCCTATGCCCAGTTCTTTCTAACCACATTTATTCCTCCTTATAAAAGAAAAACTTTGTGCCTAACCCTTGAGGAATTTGCAGATCTTTTTTTTCATATAACTGTGTTTTGTGTTTTTTTAAAGATTTATTTTTTATTTATTTCTCTTCCTACCCCCATCTCCAGGTTGTCTGCTCTCTGTGTCTATTCACTGCATGCTCTTCTGTGTCTGCTTGTCTCCCTTTGTTGCGTCATCTTGTGGCATCAGCTCTCCATGTGGGTGGCGCCAGTCCTGGGCAGGCTGCGCTTCTCTCGCATGGGGTGGCTCTCCTTGCAGGGTGCACTCCTTGCACGTGGGGCTCCGCTACACAGGGGACACCCCTGCGTGGCAGGGCACTCCTTGCACACATCAGCACTGTGCATGGGCCAGCTCACCACACGGGTCAGGAGGCCCGGGGTGTGAACCCTGGACCTCCCATGTGGTAGTCAGACGCCCTATCCATTGGGCTAAACCCACTTCCCTAGTTTGCAGATCTTATGGGCAGAGCACGCTCCCCACTGCAAGATCCTGTCCCTCTACTGCAATAAGCCCTTCCCCTCCTTGGGCAATAACTCTTTTGAATAAAGCCTCCCCTTACCAAGCCCGTATTTATTTTTCATCTGATAGTACCGACCCCTCTGTACTTTGAGTTGGAGCCCCGAGGGGCTGCATCCATGAACTGAGGATGAAACCAGCCCTTCACTGATCCAAGTCCACCTTTGGGCACACTGGGTGGTAGAAGAAACCTCAATTTCTGAAATTGCCCTAGACTGCAAAATTGCCTTAGACTCCGTACCTGAAAGAAGTGAAAGGAAACCTTCTCTGCTAGACCTCAAATTACTTAAACAAATAGTTTTTCAAATATAAAGTCTGGAAGACAATTAAAGACAACCAGTCACCAAAGGAGGCTTGAGTAGAAAAATAAGACACAGCAAGGACAATGGAATTGGGTCCTGGCTGTTGATTTCGTTGATCAAACAAATAAATCATATGGGGTTAAATCATAAAAAAGCAAGGAATTAGGGTGAGCACATGTCAAACGGACTTAGACTAACAGGACACGAGAAAAAATGCCATTATGATTGCATGATGTTCATCAGAAGCAGTGGCTACAACGACACCGTGTTGAAATCCTGTACATGTTTTTCTGATGAACATCATCGTCAGTTGCCAAGATATGGCCAAAGCACAGGATCACCAAGCATCCAAAATGCCTGGTGGATGCTCAGGTACCACAAATAAGCCAAGGAATTGGCATCCTTACAGTCTTTAACCATCTGTAGCCATTATGTTCACGTGTGGCCTTCAAGCAAATAAAAGTCAACATACTTCATACAAAAACAGGCCACAGGCAAGATCTGACCCACCAGACTTAGTGTGCCAACCCCTGTTTAAAAAAAAAAAGTCAATGTACTTCAAATCGGGGGTCCCCTGACTTCACTCGCAAGTTAGCAATTGTTTCTAAAACATGAGTGCCCTGTGGTAAATGGGAGCTCTCTGCGGCCGATTCAGCTGAGTCCCATAAATGTCACCTCCAGTTCCAGTTGGACAGGGTCTGTTCAAAGAGCAGAGGCCTTCATATCACACCTGGATAAAGTGGCTCCTGCAGGACAGCAGACTCCCCATCCAGCTCCATATTTAGTTTCAGATTGGCATGGACTCGAGCCTAGAAAATGAAACTCCAAGTCAGTCCGCAAGCTTTGTGAGAGTGTTAAGAAACCATTTTCCCTGCCTTGACCAACCAGTGTAGGAAAAGCCAAGCCCTTTTCCTAACTGACAAGTCAAGTTAAAGCTTCTCTGGTTCACAGGTCTCGAATCGTCTTTCATAAAGACTGAAGTGGGGACAGTGAGCAGGAGGAGCATTCGTTAGGAAAAGTACAAGGTAAGGGAGAAGAGAGAAAACAAGATCATTTTGAATTCTCCCTTCTTTTTACTCCCTTTCCTTTGTCTACCATCTATTTTCATACCCCACGTTGACCCTAGCAAGTTGAAGAGAATGATGCATACAAGTATCTTAGCAAAATATTTTAAAAATATAAAAAACAATATTAGGATGAATTTGATGACATCCCACCTTTCTCTCCAGTTCCAGTTCTTTCCCTGAAATGGGTTGAAACAAAGGGGAATGGATAAATCCAGGGCCAGCTGGCCCTTCACATCAGAATTAAATCCAATTAAAAGAAAAAAGAATATGAGTGACAAAAAAAAGGAAGAACCTTCTACAACGACAGTGAGATCACCAGATCTGATCCTGCTTATTTTCTAGGAGAGGAGCATATCCTTGCACAGTGGTGAGCCGAGTTACCTGTTGGCAGGCTTTCTTCCAATTTAGCTGAGCAATAATGCCCAGGAAACACACGGCTTGGGAGACGGAACAGATGATTATTCCTGCCCACAGACCTAGACACGGAAACAGGTAACACAGGTTAATTCCGCAGGAAGCTGGCCGTCCCTGGGAATTCCGTCTCTCCTCTCTCGCTTGTGTCAGCAGTGCGAGCAGCTCCTGCCCTGCTGAGGAGGGGCCTGCAGTCAGCCAGAGCCCTCCCACCCTGCTCTCCTTTGCTTCCCAGAAGCAAAGGATTTTTGGATGGGTTTTGGGATGTCAGGATGTTCAGAGGTCTTTGTGACCATAAATATCCCAGGACCAACTACTTCTGCCATATTTCCATTAAAAAGAGGGAATAACATTTTAAAGATGCAGAAAATTGCCAGCCATATAAATTAATAACACTCCTTCTTGCAGAGCTTCCACCAGGAACTTATGTGCTTTGGGCACAGACTGCTGGAGAACTTCCAGGACAGTTTCTACCTACAGACAACTCAAGCACAAGAGGAGGCACAGCATGGAAATGGACGAGGGGGGGAGGCTCTCGGACGCTACTTAACCCACATAGGGCACAGAGGAAGGACCCAAATGATGAGGGGATTCGGGGGCCAAGAGAAAGATCTAATGAGGCCTCTAGATTTGAGAAAGGTGGCCAGATACCATGCAAGGTTGAATAGCCCTGCTCCTCAGTACAAATCACCCTTATAACACACTTTCCAGGCATTAGCCTGTTTTTTAAAATCATAAACTAGATGACCACTTGCAGTTCTTATAAAGGACCAGTAAAGCAAGCCACTGGCTTCCTCTTTCAAAGTCAGTGTTCCAAAATCCGTAGGAACTCTAAACTCACTCTAACCATCTTAGACATAAACCATGACCAGCTCTCTCCAGTTGTAATTAGAAGTACATGAATTAGACTTCTAGTCATTCACTTCTTATCACTTAAAAGATTTCTCTTTGACTCAACCTACGAACCCCAAAGCAAGATGTTTATCAGAATCCCCTGGGCCGTGTCAATGGACTAGAAGTCATAAATGTGTGTATTTCAAAAGGGTCCTGGAGAATTACGATGGTGATTATGATTTGCCGAGATTTGTTCATGACTTTTAGCATCCTTGTTCTTCTAGACACTTTATGTAGGTATACTGCATGCCCTACCAGAGGTGACACAGTACTCTAAGATGGGGGGAAATGCGGGTTGACTGCCACCTTAGCAAAGTGTTCACCACCTCATCATTTGTTTTATGTGATTCTTCATTATTATTAATTTTTAGGAGGTACTGGAGATTAAACCCAGGACCTTGTACATGGGAAGCAAGTACTCAACCATGAGCTACATCTGCTCCCCAGTGAGAGTATGTTTGTTTGGTTTTAGTAGGTACTGGAGGTTGAACCTGGAACCTCATGCATGGGAAGCAGGCGCTCAACCACTTGAGCTACATCTGCTCCCCTCTAAGTGATTCTTAAATCTATCCACTTTGCACGTGATAGGCCTGCCTTTGCTAAATTAATGAGTGGGCCTAGTACAGAACTTGGGACACAGCTGGATGTACAGTTTTGAGCAGACTTGTCTAATATTTCCATTGACTAGGCCACTGGCAAATCCAAAATACAAATAATGCCAGAAACTCAGCTAAATAATTTTCTGTACCACAGTACAAGGCCAATGAACTTTGCATTGGCCACTCTGTTATTTGAACATCTTCCCTATTTTTCATGAAAATATTATGGAACTTGAGAACATGGAACACCCTGCCCTGGAAGGCCATTCGTGGTATCAGATGACCTCTCACTGCCTCTGAGCCCGTCAAATACTGATGGGCAGGGCAGGAACCAGGCCCAAGGCAGTCACTGCCTCACCCCCAAGATAACGGGTTCAAGTTTTAATACAATCACTTATTACCTGCTGGAATTTCCCAAGATATTATTATGGAAATCAAAGGCAAGCAGTCATGTATTTCCCTGCTTTGTAAAAGATTAGTGCTGGTCATTTTGGGTTCCTGGGGATTAAGTTCTTTCCCCTGGCTCTAAACAGAGGATAAAGAGGGGCCACCCTGCCCTCCTTCTGTGCTGGTCACAGGCATGACACCCCTGCCCCTTCCTCCGTGCTGGACACACAGGGACATTGCTTCAGGATGTCAACAGCTACCTTGGGTGCTTCCAGAAGGGTGAGAAATCAGTCCCACTTCCTCACCCCACACACTCAGGGCAACCAGCTCACCACGGCCCTCGGGCCAGCAGACAGAGAGTGTCACCAGAAAAGGGGTGTCACTCAGAGAAGAGAACGGGACCCGCATAAGCTGGACCTCTGAATGCTTCTTCAATGGCCCCTGCTGTCATCTCCTCTTTCTGCTCCCCAGCCGCCCACCACCACGATGGGTTATAGTTCACTACTGTCATTATACTTTAAACTTTCATTGTGGTTAACTTATATGCATTGTAAAGTTTCCCAATTTTACCACTTTCAAGTATATAATTCAGGGCTGTTAATTACATTCACAATATTGTGCTTCCACCAGGACCATCCATTACCAAAACTTTTCCCTCACCCCAAATGGAAACTCTGGACCCAGTAAGCATGAACTCCCATCCCCGACCCTGGCCCCCAGGAAACCTATAATCTAAGATGTCTCTGAATTTGCATATTCTTGTTATTCCATATAAATGAGATCATACAATATTTGTCCTTTTGTGTCTGGTTCATTTCACTGAACACAATGTTTTTAAGGTTCATCCATGTTGTCGCATGTATCAGGACTTCATTCCTTTTTAATGCAGAATAATATTCCACTGTACATATGTATCCTATTTATCCATTCATTGTTTGATAGATACTACTGCTGCTTCCACCTTTCGGCAACTGTGAATAGCGCCACTATGAACACGAGTGTGCAAATATCTGTTCGAGTCCCTGCTTTCAATTCTTTGGGGTTTATACCTAGAGGTGGGATTCCCGGGACAAGTGGTAATTCTATACTGCACTTTCTGAGGAACTGCCAGACTGTCCCCTCCTCTTGAAGGGAGAACCTGTTGACCCAGGACAGGGAGATAACAAGAACGGGCATCTTATTCTGCTCGAGTATGGCAGCACGGAAGGAGATCCACAGAGGCACGAAGGATGCGCACACATGGCCTTGGGTCCCGCCCTCTCCCAGCTATCTCTGCAGCAAGGCCCAGAATGAATGTGAGAACGCGCCAAAGC
Organism: Dasypus novemcinctus; assembly: GCF_030445035.2. NCBI lineage: Eukaryota > Metazoa > Chordata > Mammalia > Cingulata > Dasypodidae > Dasypus > Dasypus novemcinctus. The sequence goes on along the minus strand of NC_080693.1, from coordinate 15,240,779 downwards.
TCACAAAGTCTCCACGGCCTGACAGTCACTTCCTTGAACCATGAATAACGAAGCTCTAAGTGCCAATGATTCGCGCTTACCCATCACTCCAAGCTGAGCTGCAAACATCAGCGAAATCCCAATGGGGAGGCCAACGGCATAATATCCAATAGCATTAACGATGGCTCCAACCTTCTGGTTTCCGCTTCCCCGCAGAATCCCGCCACTTGTGCACTGGAAGGCAGATCGCCTTCCATCAGCGGGTGCACGGATGACACCTGCCCAGGCCTCGGCCGCCCTCAGTGCTTCTCAAAGACTCTCATTTCCCCAGCATGCACAATTCCACAGGATTGACTCAAAATCTGTGATCATAGGCCAGGATTCTTGTCATTTGAATACAATAAAAAATATCCAGTATTACCAACTTACCAAATACCAACTTACCTAGAACCTCTCTCCATTTAAATGGGCCATCAGAAGCAGCACAGAGATTATAAAATAACCGAAGGGCACACCACACAATACTTACAGCAAGACCTTCAAAGAGGTGAGAAACAGCATAAATTGGAACCACCTGAGCCACCAGAGCAACGATTTCTCTGTTAGGAAGAGAAAGCGCACGGTAATTAGTAGGAGGCAGAGGAGGAAAAGGAGAAATATACAGCTGCCAGGGGTAAGACCCAGGCAAGGCTCAGCCTTTTGTATTTAAGCGACCTGTCTCCCTTATTCCAGCCAATACCCAAGTTGAAGACAATTCTACTTTTTCTTTGCTGTAGATGAAGCCAACTATGCATTGTATCTCATGACTTCTGTAAAATATATACAGTCCATTTGGTTAAGGTAGACAATTCAATTGGGTGACTAGGTATCTCCTTCTCGTCCCCACCAAAAATAAATTTTGGATTCTACTGCCAACTTTCTTTTAAAACATGACTCCTCAGGCCAACTGTATCTTGTGTGTCCAAATGGGGCACAACAGAAGAAGAGACTGTTCTCTCCATGGAACCAAAGTTGGCAGGCTATCCAGGCCATGGATACACTTTGCAGGATTCTCTTTGGTTCTAGGAAAAGGGTTTTAGCCCCAAAAGCTAGATGCTTGGATTTTAATGCCTACTTATAGAGAAACTAGAAAAATGCTGCCAACTGACCTAGTGAGGCAAAAAATTCAGAGTAAGTTTGGCCACAATTAAACCTAGAATGAATATTGCCTGGCAATAAATATTCATTGAATTAAGGAGTAAATAAGAAATCTCACAGTGAATGAAACGACCACCCACCAAAAAAAAGAGACAGAAAGACATTTATTTAATTCAAATTTTATTTTATTTTTTGAATAATAATAGATGCAAATGGTTACAAGAAATCGAAATTGTATGAAAAGGCATTTCAAGAAAATTTTTACTTCTGCCCTTTCTCCAGACCACCCCACTACCACCCCTATCCCCACCATGTAATAATCCTTAGTATTTTCTTTATTTGTCAATGTTTAGGAAAAAAATATGCAAATAGAATTATATCTTCTTTTCTCCTCAATATTCTAATATTTCATTTCAAAGCATTCTCTGTATGAAATTCTGCATCTTGCTTTTTCCACTGAAAAATACATTCTAGAAATCTTTCCTTACAGAGAGCTTCTCCATTCTCTTCTACAGCCATTTGTTATTTCACTGTGTGTGTGTGTTTGTATGCCATACATTAACCCATCTCCAATGCAGATAGACACTTGTGATGCTTCTAATCTTTTTCAATTACAGACAGTGTTGCAAAGAATTACCTGTCTAAACATCATTTCTTCCATGTGCAAGTTTAAACCACAGAATTCCTTGAATTTATATTTGATGTATTTATAAATACATCAAAAATAGATGTATTTGTAAATTTGATAGATATTGTAAAATTGTGCTTTGCCCTCCCATGGCAACATATGAAGATGCCTATTCTCCTAAAGCTTTCCCCACAGGTGGCTAAACTCTGATTTGGGATTTTTTTCTAATCTGAGATGTGACAAATGGTTTTTCACTGGTGGTTTAAACTTGTATTCTCATATTAAGGATGAGATTGACCATCTTTTAATATGTTTAAGAATCATTTCTCAATAATAAAAATAATTCTTTTAAAAAAGTCATTTCTATGTATTTCCCATGAATTGCTAGTTCATATCTTTTGCCAATTTTTCATTGAGTAGTTGATTGTTTTCTTCTTGATTTCTCTAAGTGTTTTATATATTAGGGATAGTAACCCTTTGTGAGTGATGCAGGCTGCAAATATTTTCCCCAGTTTATCTTTTGCATTGCTATTGTAAAAGGATTTTTACATTTAAATTACACATTCCATTGTATCTTTTTTTACTTTGAAATACTTTCAAACATACGTAACAGTTACAAAAATATATGGTACAGAGAACTCCAACATATCCCTACCCCTAACCCCAGATACCCAGATCCACCAATTTTAACATTTTGTCACACTTGCCATATCATTCTATTTGTCTATGTATCAAAACATCATGCTCCTTGAACACTTAATACTGCCAGGCACATTTTTTAAGAACAAGAATATTCATTTACATAATCATCTTAAATGCAGTTATCAAGTTCAAGAAATTCACCACTGATACAAAGCTTACAGGCTATATTCCAATTTTTCATATGTCCCAATAATGTCCCTTTGAGCCTTTTCTCCTCCTTTGCTAGATCCCATCCAGGCTCATGTATTGCACTTGATTGTCACTGTCTCTTTAGTTGGCCTTTTTTTTTTTTAATTATGGAAACATACAACATAGACTTTCCTTTCTCAACCTCTCCCAAGCATACCATTCAACGGGCTTAATCTCATTCACAATTTTGTGGTACCCTCACCAGCTTCCATTACTAAACCTTTCCCATCTCTCCAAACAAAAGTTCTCTACCTACTAGACATTAACTCCCCACTGCCCCTGCCCCTAGCAACCTGTAATCTAATTTCTGTCTCTCCGAGTTTGCATATTTGCCAATATTTTCTTTATAGTTACCATGGGGCTCAAACTTAAAATCCTAAGTATGTAACAATCTAATTTGCTGTGATACCAACTTCACTTCAATAGTGTACAAACTATGTTCCTATACCCTTTTGTCCCCCCACTTTTATATTGTTCTTTTCACAAACTACATGTTTATTCCCACTAGAGTCCTAAATAATTGATTTCTTATTACATTTTGTGCTTTTGTCTTTTAGATCCTATAGGAAGTAGAGTGGAGTTATAAACTGAAAATACAATCATACTGGCATTCATATTTATCCGTTGTTACCATTACCAGAGATCTTTATTTCTTTATGCAGCTTTGATCTATTGTCTATCATCCTTTACCTTCAATGGCAGAATTCTCTGCAGCATCTCCTGTAGGGCCAGCCTAATGGTGATGAACTCCCTCAGCTTTTATTTATCTGGGAATGTCTTAATCTTGTCCTTATTTTTGAAAGGCAGTTTTGTTTGATACAAAATTTTTGGTTGGCAATTTTTTGCCTTAAGCTTTCTTTTTCCTCCCGCCTCCCCTGCTGCCCTGCTGTTTTTGCTGTCTGTGTCCATTTCTACGAAATCTTCTGTGTCTATTTCTCTTTTTGTCTTCTCTTCTCGTTTTCTTCTCCAGGATTTACCAGGATTCGATCCTGGGGATCTCTGATGTGGAGAGAGGTTCCTTGCCACTTGTGCCACCTCTATTCCTGGTTTCTGTTGTGTCTTGCCTTGACTCTCCCCTTTGTCTTTTTGTTGCATCATCATTTTGCTGCATGGCTCACTGGGCTGGAACTGGCTCTCCGCACAGGCACTGGCTCTCCACGCAGGCACGGGCTCGCTGCATGGGCACTTGGCTCGCTGTGTGGGTCACCGTGCGGGCACTGGCTCGCCACTCAGGCACTGCCATGCCTTTACAAGGAGGCCCTGGAGATCGAACCTGGGTCCTCCCATATGATAGACAGAAGTCCAATCTGCTTCCCTGCCTTCAGCTTTTTAAATATGTCATCCCACTGCCATCTTGCCTCCATGGTTTTCGATGAAAAATCGACACAATCTTAGGGAAACTCCCTTATACATGACATATCGCTTCTCTTTTATGGCTTTCAGAATTTTCTATCTGTAGTTTGATTATAAGATGCCATGGGGTCTATTTCAGTTTATCCTGTTTGGGCTTTTTTGAGCATCTTGGATATGAATATTCATATCTTTTATTAAATGTGCAAAGCTACAGCCATTGTTTCTTTGAATATTTTCTCTGCCCCTTTTCCTCTTTCTTCTTCTTCTCGGAGTGCCCCAATACTTATACTGGCATGCTTGGCAGTGTCCCACAGGTTCCTCAGGTTCTGTTCACTGTTCTTCATTCTTTCTTCTTCCTACACCTTAGACTGAATTTCAATGTTTGATTTTCAAATTCACTGATTCTTTCTTCTACCTGCTCCAATCTCCTGCTGAACCCTTCTAGGGTGTTTTTAATTTTTGTTACTGATGTCTTCAACTCGGTTTGGTTCTCTTTCATAATTTCCATCTCTTTATTAATATTCTCTTTGTGTTCACCTATCATTTTTTAATTTCCTGTAATTCTTTGCCCATGTTTTCCTTCAGCTCTTGGAGCATATTTCAGACCATTTTTTTTTTTTTTAAAGATTTATTTATTTATTTAATTTCCCCCCCTCCCCTGGTTGTCTGTTCTTGGTGTCTATTTGCTGCATCTTGTTTCTTTGTCCGCTTCTGTTGTCGTCAGCGGCACGGGAAGTGTGGGCGGCGCCATTCCTGGGCAGGCTGCTCTTTCTTTTCACGCTGGGCGGCTCTCCTCACGGGCACACTCCTTGCGCGTGGGGCTCCCCCACGCGGGGGACACCCTTGCGTGGCACAGCACTCCTTGCACGCATCAGCACTGCGCATGGCCAGCTCCACACGGGATATTTCAGACCATTTTTAAAGTCTTTGTCTGATGTGTCCCAGTCTGGTCCTCCTCACTGACGGTTCCTAATACTTTAATCTTCTCCTTTGCCTGAGCCATGGCTTCATGTTCCTGTTTCTCTGCACGTTTTGTAACCCTTTGTAGAAACCTGGACATTTTGATATTTCAGTGTGTTATCACTGGAATTTAGACTCTGAGGCATCTCTTCCTTAAACCTGTATCCAGCTAGTGTTATGACAAAGCTTTCTTTGTATGCCAGAAGCTGACAACCACAAAAGATACGAGGAAGGGAAAAAAGAAAACATCTTTCCTAGTCTTTGCAGGCTGACCTGTGAGTGCTCTCCTTCAGGGTTTATCCAAAGCTTCAGGGACAAAGTTTATGGGCTGCCCTGATCCTTTACGCAATTCTGAATGTTCCCTCCTCCCCAGGAAATAGCATTCCTCACGGTCCCGGGCACTGCACTGTATGTCCCACAGCCAGTAAGCCCCTACCCCAGGCAGCATGACTTGACTGTTCTCCCAGAGCATCCTGGGAGCTGCCTTCTGGGCTCAGGGTAAGTTCTGGGACAGTGAGTCCCTGAGGCCACAACAGACAGATTGGACCAGACATACATACTCCCTGTGTGTGCACGAGGATTTCTTTGCTCTCTCTAGAACCGGAACCACAGCTCCACACTCAGAGCATGGGCCAGCCCTGTGCCGAGCCTGTGAGGAGTGAGGGCGGGGCCCGCCGGGGGGCCACAGGCTCCTGCCCATTCACGTAGCCTTTTTCTTCATTTGGCACTCGCCTTGTTATTGCAGTCTTTTAACTGTTTTCTGGGGCTTTGAGAAAGACGCACCTGCCAGTTCTTGCTGGTTGTCCAAAGCTTCCGTGGGGATGGAGCCCTGAAGCATCTCACTCTGCCATCTGGACTGGGACCCCCTGTATCTTTTAACTAGTGGCTATAGGAAGGCTGCTGATTCTCTAAGTTAATACAGGATATATAAATATTCTGCTAGTTTATTGGATTATCTTTTTTGTATTAGGTTTTTAGTCAATTCCCTTGGATTTTCCAGATATGGTTTTACCTTTCTTTTCCCCCAGTTCTTAAACCCCATTTTCTTTCTCTTGCTGAATTGTGTTGGCTAATGTCTTAGTTTTCTAGGGTTGCTCTAACAAATACCATAAACCGCTGTCTTCATATGGCCATCTCTCCACTCTGTGCATCCCAGTGCCCAAATTCCCCTTTTTCTTATAAAGACACTAATCATATTGGATCAAACTAATGCAGTTGCATCTCATCCTAACTAATTACATCTTTGAAGACCTTACATTGAAATAAGATCCTATTCAGGGCATTCCTCAAATATACCACTTAGTCCAAATACCTTATTTTTTAATGTGCTGCTGCATTCTATTAATATTTTATTTTGAATTTTACATTGATATTAATCAGTGCGTTTGGCCTGTGGTTTTCTCTTTTTACATGCAAATTTTGTCATGTTTTGGTACCAATGTTACATATGCTTCAGAAACAGAATGTGGAGGTTTTCCTTTTTCTTTCCTCTGGAACAATTTAGACAGCACTGGAATTATCTACATTTTGAAGGCTCTATAAAATTATCCCAGGAAATCCTCTGGAGTTAGTGCCTTAAAAGTTTTTTTTACATAATTTTCTCTTATTTCTTCTAAGAAAATCAGTCTATTTAGACCTTCTGTAAGCTTTGATAAATTTTTTTCCTAGAAAATGTTAATTTCTTCCAGGTTTAAATATTTTTTACTTGCAAAAGTCATCCAAATGAGTCTCTTTTGGTTTATTAAACGTGTTTCGTAGTAATCTGCCCCTTTCTTATCTTCCCCTCTGTAATTTAGTCAGCATTTCATCTGTTTCACAAATCTGTGAGGTTCAATTGATCCTGGCCACCCACAAATAATCTGAGTTTAGGGCTTTCTTTTTCTCCTAATTTCACCAAAGACATGTTTTGTGGGCCTGGTTTTTTAGTTTGGTTTGGTTTGGTTTTGCTCTGTATGGTTTCAAGACATGGGCAGGTTAGAATCAAACTTCCACTGTGTTCCCATCAAAGCCCTGGTCCTGGACATACTTCTGCCAAAATGAATTCTGATTCGCTTTGAAGAAAATGATAAATATTTCTAGTTTCTCTTCCCCCTCACTCTGAAGTGAGAGATACTTAAATATTTTATTTCCTCAAGGCAAAATGGCTAAGGCTGAAAAATGACAACCAACCATGAAAAGGGCAAATTTCTGAAAATTGAACTGTGAAGCTTCACTTGCTTTTTGAATCCACGAAGGAAACTCCAATTTGCACTTGTAGTCACCAATAAAGGGCTAAGGCATTCCAAATAAGAGGCATTCCCACGATATCTCTATATTGTCAGAATGTACCAGCTAGCCTCATTAATGAAGATAAATGAAAATAATCTACAGAGAACAGAAGGGATTCACCATTTTCAAGAATTCTTCAGTAATCCATCTGGTAATGTGATTTTTGAGAGTTTATTGGTGAGATTTTAACTTCGATTCAGTTTGACAAGTAGCTTATACAATTTCTACAAACGAGGCATTTTTGGCAGATACTGAGATACCAACACAATTCTTGTCATCAGGAAGGAAGTCATTAACAGAAAATGTAATCAAATGGTACCCCAAAAGAGTTCCCTTCTATGGCAGACATGTGTATTCTAACTTCCAGAAGAATGCATCACCCTCAGTTCCTACAAAATTGGCATTCTAGACTATAACTCACTTCCTATCGGTAATACCTAATCAGTTCTTCTCAGGTAGCATCAGTTGAGTTTCTGATCTTACAAATGACTCAAACACCATCTGAAATGCAACAACCCCACGAGGCCCCTTGTGAAAGCGTTTACCAGACTTACCTGTTTCAAGAAAATCTCAGTTGTCATTTGTTTTGGAAAACTCAGCACTCACCTGTCAGTAGTAAAAATGTAGCCCACCAGATCCTTAGAGCTTGACAGCAGGATGCAAAAGGTTACAGCAAAGAGTTCTGGAGGTCAAAGGGTGGAAGAAACAGCAAAGTAAAAAAGGAGGTCTTCCAGAAACCAGGGAACCTGGGTTTTCAGGTGCAGAAACTGCATGCAAATTGCTGAGAAAATGAGCATAAACAACCACCTGTGATCACCAAGGCAACAACAGAAACTTTCTTTGCTTGCTCGATGTTTCCAGCCCCCAGTGCATTTCCAACCCGGACACTGACAGCCAGACTGAAGCCTGAAGGTATCTGAAATGAAAAGGAAACCTATAACCATGACATTAAAAAGGTGAGGCCATGTGGATGATAAGCTGTCCTGCTCTCTGTGTCAGTTCTGAGCCTAACTAGAAACCTTCCCCAGAGAAGAGGGCACTGGTAACTTGCAATTACCTCCCTGGTAAAACTTTGTCCCTGAAAGTTCTGAAAAGGCCAATTTGCAACATCTCCTTGGCTGAGGTATAACCTGGACTCTTAGGCTAGCAGACTCATTACATACTGGGATTTTCAACAGAGCTTCCAATTTCTGCCACGGGATAGCTGCTGGAGGACCCTACACAATCATGTTCCTTCCATGCGGTGGAGGCGTGGACTGTTACGGGCCCAAGTTCGTTTCTGTTCTGAAAGACTCTCAGGGGCACAAGTTTAGAAGACAGTACACAAAACAGTGAACATTTTTCTTTTCTCAAAATGTTGGATAAGAATGTAAGAAGATAGAAAGATGCATACAAAACTGATAATAGTGTTACCCTTCATGTGAAGGGAGGGGTGGGGAGAAGGGCAGGATAAGGCACGATGTTAAAAAATACATAGAGAAGTAGTGCAGCACGGTGGTTAGGAATGGGGATATTCTGAAGCCAGAATGCCTGGGTTCTAATCCTGCCTCAGCCAATTATAGGTGTGAGACTTGGAGCAAGTTATATAATTCTCTCTACAGCTCAGTTTTTTTTTATCTGTAAAAGGAGATAGTAATAGAACCGATCTCATGGGGGATTTATGGGGATTTAATGAGTTAAGACATGCCAACTGCTTAGAATAGTGCCTTAGAGGCAGTGACTGCTCAGGGGAGATTAGTCACAACTGTCCTCTAAAAATGGATCACCTGGGAAATTAAATATTAAAAAGAGGAAAAAGATTCATCACTTGTTTATATGTGAATTTTTTCTTATAGGGATAATTTTTAGGGAAAGGGTTCAAGAAAATTTGACATACAGATGGAGATATACAGAAGAAAGTTTAAGATTAAATTCCAGCCTAGAAACTCACTAGTAGGGAAAAATCCATTTAGATAGTCAAAATTACCCTCTGTAATGTATTCATTACAGAGAGAAAATTTACAATGGAGAAACCCGGCAGACACCACCTTTACGAAGCTATCAAAGTTCATATCACCAAAAAAGAGAACAAATCAACATCCTGAGACTCCCAAGGTGAGGTACTGAGAAGGACACAGCATCATTTATGTGGTATTCCTGCCAAAAAACATGTAGTCTGAATCCCTTCATGAGGAAATATCAGACAAAAACAAATTAAGAGTTCTACAAAATAAGTAGCCTGGATTCTTCAAAAATTCAATGTCAAGACTGAGGAAAGGGAAGCAGATGTGGCTCAACCGATTGGGCTCCCATCTACCATGTGGGCTCCCGTCTACCTGGGTTCACTTCCCAGGGCCTCCTCGTGAAGGCAAGCTGGCCCATGCCTGCGGAAAGCTGATGGCCTGCACCCATGGAGAGCTGGCGCCGCAAATTGACGCAACAAAGGGAGACAGGCAGACACGGAAGAACGTGCAGCGAATGGACACAGACAGCAGACAGTGAGCAAGCAGCAGGGGCGTAAATAAATAAAAATAAAAAATAGAAGACTGAGGACATATTCCAGACCAAAGGATACTAAAGAGATGTGCCAATTTAATGCCAGGGAAAAAAATAGTTATAAAGGACATTATCAGACCAGTGGAGGGTATTTGAATATAGACTGTGGAGATACATAAAGGGATGGCTGGATGGGTCGAATGATAAAGCCAATGAGAGAAAATGTAGACAACTGGTGACACTGAGTAAAAGGTATAAAGGAGTTCCTTGCACTATCATTGCAACTTCTCTGCAAATTTGAAATTATAAAAAAATAAAAACTTAAAAACAAAACAAAAAAATTTTCAGATTAACAACCTAAGTTTAAATAATTAAGTGTAAGGGAAACGTGGAAGCATTGTGGTGTGTTCTAGAATCCCTGTTCCCCTGTGTATAACCAAAAGAACGTTAGAGTCTTGATTCGGTAAAAACATAAATGTAAATGCTTATAAGCCTGTTGGAAAGCATTTGGCAAAATACACAAAAGACTTAAATTGTAAATAAGTCTCATTTTTAGGAGTTTATCTTACAGAAAACAATCAAAGATTTATACAAAGGTATTTGCCCTATGATGTTCACTGAAGCCTTCTTAATAAAATTGAAACATTACAAATGAACTAAATATTCAACAGCGGGAATCTGATTTAAAATGTATACTATATACCATGGCATACTAGAACCATAAAGCATTTTGATTTAGAGGCAGTTATTGAACTTACTGAAATATAAAATATAAAACAGAAGAAGAATCTACGTGGAAAGTAAGGTTTAAAATTTCTGCCAAGGATAGGGAAAAAAAACCCAAGTCCTCAAGAGAAGATTCTTAAAGTAAATAGCAATATACGCTATATGTGTTTTTTAAATGTAAGCAATCTCAGGGGGCAGGGGGAAATATCTAAGTATTGGTGCTACAAACAATGTAAAAGCGCATCTTTTTTTCAGTCCATTTAGTGCATTTCCACATTACAAACTTCTAACCCTGTCTGTAATTTTATGTAAAGTGACAGTTGCTAGAGAAGACCTGCAAGCACTAAATGCTTTCCTTGGACTTTGCTTTGCTGAAAAAATATCCACTGGAAACTTGGAGGGGCTTGCACAGTCATTTAGTAGGCAGCTGTCACACTGTCCCCCTGGAAAGATGATGGACAAGCCTTCTCATAAATAGTCCATCAATGCTTATTATGTTGTTGGCACCCAGCCCCACTGCCCCTTGTATGCTACCCTGTCTGGCCACCTCCTGTATTTATGTGTGACAACTGGAAGAGAGTTTCAACTTTCTGGCAAGTGTGGAAATAAAAATCACATCTTGCCAATTGGAACTGTGTTAGGAGGTAGAGAACCAGCAGGGAACAGGTTATTTGGAATCCTTAGCCAACCCTATCTCCCCACCCTCTGCCCCCTCTTTGGCTCTCAGAGAAGACCCAACCCTACAAAAGGACCCTCCCAGGCTCCAGGATGAAATTTCCCGTTTGTAAATCCATTCATAAATCCTTACTTAATGTTATGATCTTATTCAGCCATAAAAAAAAAAATGTTCTGATGTGTGCGAGGACATGGATGAGGCCTGAAGACATCAGGCTCAGTGAACTGAGACAGACACAGAAGGACAAATACTGTGTGGTTCCACTTACAGGAAACACCTAGAACAAGCAAATTCATAGGGACAGAAAGGAGATTAGAGGTTGCCAGGGGCTGAAGGGAAGGGGTAAGGGGAGTTACTGCTTACTGGCCACAGAGTTTTCATTTGGGGTGATGGAAAAGTTTGGGTACCAGATGACGGTGATGGAAGCACGACATTGTGAATGGGATAAACCACTGACTTGTGTATTTGAAAGTGGGTAACATGGGAATTTTGAGGCTGTAATATGTTACCACAATTAAAATTTTTTTTTAATAAATTAAAAACACAAACCACACCACACAATGAGAGAACACTAATGTAAACTAGAGACTTCGGTTAAGAATATAATTCTAATAATATTGGTTCATCAATTGTAACAAATGTACTGCAGCACTGAGAAATGTTAATAACGGGGGAATCTGGGGAGGTAGGGAAGGGATTATACAGGAACTTGTGCTTTCTGCGAAATTTTTCTGTAAGTTTACAACTGCTAAAAATAGTCTATCAAAAACAGTTAAAAGGGAAGCAGACGTAGCTCAAATGATAGAGCATCCATCTACATTTTGGAGGGTCCAGGGTTCGCTCCCCAGGGCCTCCGGACCCATGTGGTGAGCTGGCCCATGCGCAATACTGCGGTGAGCAAGGAGTGCCCTGCCACACAGGGGCGTCCCCGCAGAGGGGTGCCCCACGCGCAAGGAGTGCGCCCCGCAAGGAGAGCCGCCCAGTGTGAAAAAAGCGCAGCCGGCCCAGGAGTGGCACCGCACATGGAGAGCTGCTGCTGCAAGAAGACACAACAAAAAGAGACTCAGTTTCCCAGTGCTGCCAGATAATGCAAGCGGACGCAGAAGAACACACAGCAAATGGACAGAGGGCAGACAATGGGGGGAAGGGGAGATAAATAAGTAACAAATAAATCTTTGGGGAAAAAAAAAAGGTGAAAAGGGCACATTTTGTTTTTATATATAGATATACTACCCAATAAAAATTTAAAAACAGATAAATTACCGAAGGCTAGGAACACGTCTGCTCATTCTGAGGAATCTTCCAGAACATGAAGCAAGGAAGGCATTTAGCAAGTCTGCAGGGTCAGCTTTCCGGCACTCACCATGTACATGATGATGGCCAGTTCGTAGACAACAGACTGGGCTCCCAGCTCCACCATGCCGAGGATACCTGGTCAGGAGGGACAGCTGAGGCCTGGGGTCCAGGCAGGCCCGCCATCCAGCCCCCAGGGTCCGCCCTCACACTGACCGCTCAGGAAGCTCCCGATCTCGTAGGCCCACCACTCGATGCACAGCATCAGCATGCTGGGAATGGCCAGGGAGAAGAAGGCGCCCCAGTCCTGCAGGCACTCCAGGGACCACCCTGCGGCCGGAACACAGACACACCTCTGATTCTCAGTCCCTCTGGGCATCCGGCGGAACTCAACGCCAGAACGGACGTCCGTTGTTGTTGTTTTTTTTTGGGGAAACCGGGGATCAAACCCAGGACCTCGTACGTGGGAGGCAGGTACTCAACCACTTGAGCTACAGTCTCTCCCCATTTTTATTTATTTTTAAAGAAGTTTAGATTACACAAAAGTTACATCAAAAATGTAGGGGATTCCCATATTCCTCACCCCCTCCTCCATCCACACTTTCCCCGCTTAACAACATCTTTCTTTAGTGTGGTTCCCTTGTTACAATTGATGAGCACATATTGAAGTGCTGCTACTAACCACGAACTATAGTTTATATTATGGCTTACACTCTGCACTGCACAATTTTATAGGTTTTGACAAAATGTGTAACGGCCTGTACCCGTCATTGCAATGTCATGCAGGACAATTCCAATGTCCAAAAAATGCCCCACGTTACACCTATTCTTTCCTCTCTCCCCTCAGAACCTCTGGAAGCAGTGTCTTTCTATCAGTGTTACAAGTTCTTCCATTACTAGAATATTCTACTTCGGTCCATAGTTACACTCCCCCTTCATGTTTGTTCATCCCTCAATCTTGAGGACTTGGGGATGGTGATGCTTCCAGTTCAGAGGGGGCTTCGATCCCAGGGGACAGATGGGTAAGAGCTGATCTTTTTATTCAGTTTGGGGAGATGAAAAGTTCTGGGAATGGATGGTGGGGAGGTTGGCACCACATCGTGAACGGGATAAATACCAGTGGTAACCTTGGAAGTGGTTTAAATGGGAAGTTTTAGGTTGCGTATTTGTCACCACAATTAAAAAAAAAACTTTTAAAAAAGACCCACTGGGCTGTCTACCACAAAGAGTGAACCCTCTTGTCAACCATGAACTACAGTTAATAATATAATTAATACTGTTTCATCAAGTTTAATGCAAAATGTGGAAAACTGTGGGGAGGGTGTGTTTATGGGGGACCCTACTTTCTGCACGATTTTTCTGTAAATCAGTAACTGCTCTAATAATAAGAACCCGAAGGAGGTAAAACTTTTATGTTATATATATGACCTGATAAAAATTTTTCAAAACTCCCTAAAATGCAATTCCAGGTCAATAAAGAAAACTCTGATTACCTTTGACTTCTAAAAATAGACACTGGGGAGCAGATAGAGCTCAGTGGCTGAGCACCTGCTTCCCGTGTATGAGGTCCTGGGTTCCATACCAGGTACCTCCTAAAATACATATGTGTAGACACACACATGCATAAATGCCATTATTTAAAAGAAACTTATAAAAAAAATTTTTTTAATAAAAGGCCATCCATCCGTACCTCCCCAAGTTGCTTGGTGCAGTTTTCTCCCGAGGATGTAGAAAAAGAGGAGCAGGGCCAGGACGAACTGGGAAATCATGTTGGCCAGCGCAGAACCCCTGCAAGGACCATCACCGTGAGGGGCAGAGGGCCGCCCCCCAGCCTCTCCCCACCCCTCTGGGCGCCGGGGCGGGCCATCCGTCTCCCACCGAGGTGCCCTCGGCAGGCCCGGGCACCTCTCCTTCCCAGTGGAGCGTCAGTTTCCAGCCCCGACGGCATCGTCCAGGGTGGCCCGAGGATACCACGTGTGGCCCCAATTCGGCTAAGGTCCCCGCCTCCGCCCCCCGAACAAATCCCGGTCAAACCACTCCTCCCTGCACCAGGAAGAGACTGTGGCGACGGGCGCACACCCTCCGGAACGCGGTCAGCGCCACCGAACCGTGTCCTCGGACGTGGTTAAAATTTTTTAAAAATTAAAAATGAACGAACGGGAGCGGGTGTCGCTCGGTGGTTGAGCGCCTGCTTCCCACGTTCTGGGTTCCCTCCCGGGTCCCTCCCAAAAAGAAAAAAAAAAAAAATGAATGATCATGCACGATTGTTCTGTACAGCCACAACCTCATTTATGTAAAAATGTTAATTTGAAGAACGGATTAATCTTTTAAGGAACGGAGTGGACTCACATGACCCCGAGGTTGAGCCGATGCAGAAGCAGGTAGTTGGTGAGGGCGTTGACAAGGTTGGCGGCAACTCCGGTCAGGACCTGGGGCAGCACGATTCCCTGCGGCGAGGAGAGCGCGACGGCGCCCTGAGCCGCGGGACGGGCCCCCGTGGCCGCCAGCCCAGCTCGCACGAGGCTCCGCCTGGCCTGCCGGGCGCGCGTCCGCACCCCGGAAGGGCTCCCCGCACCCCGGAAGAGCTCCCCGCACCCCGGAAGGGCTCCCCACACCCCGGAAGAGCTCCCCCCACCCCGGAAGGGCTCCCCGCACCCCGGAAGAGCTCCCCCCACCCCGGAAGGGCTCCCCACACCCCGGAAGGGCTCCCCGCACCCCGGAAGGGCTCCCCACACCCCGGAAGGGCTCCCCACACCCCGGAAGAGCTCCCCATACCCCGGAAGGGCTCCCCTGCGGGGGCCGTGACCTTGCAGCGCCCACCTTCCCCCGCTCTGGGACGGTCCCTTTCAGGCGCTAACTGGGCCCAGCCCCGGCCTCGGCGCTGTGGGGACTTGCGGGTGGCACTGGCGCCCACGGCCGGTCCCCTTACGCCCGGGGGCGCCCTCCAAGTGGCGGGCGGGCCTCCCCTCCAGCGGGAGGCCTGGAGAGCGAGGACAGAGGCTTCCCGAGAAGCCCTTCCGCCTCGGAGCCGCGTCCACGCCGCGAGTCCCGGCCTGCGCCTGCCCCGAGGCCTCCACGCCCACGACCCACGCGGCGGCGCTTCCGGGAGCCTCCCGCCTGTGCCGCCCCCCAGAGTCGGCCCTGCCAGCCCTCCAGCGCGAGCCAATTCCTTAAAATATGCATTAATGTACATTCCTTAATGTATAGACACATACACACGTATATTCCTGTATATATATATATATACAGGTATTCTATTGCTTCTGTTTCTCTGGAGACCCATAACTGATACACCAGCCCATAAATTTACATATATACATACACACATGCATATATTCCTATACCTTATTGTCTATATATACATACATCCTATATCTATATGCACATATATGTATATAAGTACATATATGCCATAAATATACACATACATATAACCAACACGTAAATGCATATGTATCTATAAATATATCTATATCTATACACAAAGATATATCCTATTGGTTTTATTTCTCTGGAGAACCCTGATACATCAACCCATACATATACATATAAACACACATATGCAGATAGTCATATACCCTATTGTGCATATATATATAGCCAACATATAAATATGCACATACTATACTTCTTAAGTACATATATGTCATATATATACATGTATCCTACATATATATCTATAAATACACATTTTATATCAATGTGTGAATATATATATCCTATTGGCTCTGTTTCTTTGGAGCACCCTCTGTGATATACCATCCTGTATATATATACACACACACACATACATACATATATATGGCCTATAAATGCATATACATCATATATCTATACATGCACGTATGTCCTATTGGTTCTGTTTCTCTGGAGAGCCCTGACGGACGCATCCTCCCATTGCCTCCTCGTCCTCCTTTCTTTGAGGCTTGAAGGGTGTGGCTCTGGCCACAGGGAGACAGGTTCAGGACCTGAGAGGGCAGGACCAGAAACAGCCCATACTACAAGAGTACAAGGCCCGGCAGGGGACAAAAAGGATGAGCAAGTCATCTTGGGCACAGGACAGAGAGTGAAGACACAATGCTTTCCTGACCAAAATTGAAATTCAGAAAATTTACTAAAAAAAAAAAAAAAAATCTTATGAAACTAGAGCTTCTTTACGGAGTGTGGAATGGACTTTATCCTATCAAGCTCTGCTGAAAAGTACTGGGCCAGGAGGAAATAAAATTCGATTTCACATATCCAGTCAAGAATTTTCCAAAGCGAGAAGGTAAAATCACCTCAGACTAAGGAAGTGAAAACCTGCCATTCATCAGACTAGAATAACAGACACAAATAAAAGCAGCTCTCAAGTTTACAGGAAATACTATTTTCCCCAATGTGACGGGGCAGCTGTCAAGTGTCATTACAACCTCTTTGTTGAATGCCTACTGCTCTCTTACTGGGGTGGTTTGAAGCTGGATGGACCCCAAAATGTATGTTCTTAAAGTTAGTGCATCCTTGGGTGTGGACGCCTTGTAAGGAGGATCTTGGGGCGAGTAGGAATTACGATGTGATGCATCTCGTTCAGGATCGGTCTTAACCCTCTTACGGTAGACCTTCATAAGACAACGAAACTCAGATAAAAAGAGAGAAAGCCACAGAAGCAAGAAACTGGAAGCAACGAAACCCAGAAGAAAAGGGAGAGCCCAGCAGATGCCACCACGTGCCTTGCCATGTCACAGAGGAGCCCAGGATCGCTGGCAGCCTGTCTTTGGGAAGAAGGTATAGTCCTGAGGATGACTATTTGAACGTTTTCATGGCCTCAGACCTGTACACGTGTAAGCTACTAAACTCCCATCGTAAGAGCCAACCCATTTCTGGTATGTTGCTTTCGGCAGCCTAGCAAACTGGAACACTCCCTGAGAAACTTCGCTCTTTAAAACCATAGACTCTTAAGAATGTTTGCTGTTGGAAGCTGTATCGAGAAGAATCAAACAACCCACTCCTGCCTGAAGGATAAAGAGTCATTTCAATGCAGAGGAGCAGCCTCAATTTCTGGACATACCAATCCACATCTATCTCCACTTGCCAGCTCTCCCATCTTTAGGTTTCCAAGGAAACAGGATGCAGGATCCACTTTGCAACCCAAACCTGATACGCTGATACTTCACTCACTGTCCCCGTTTCCTTTGAGCTTTTCAAAACACAGCTTCATTAACTATCACCCTTCTTCAAAATCCTGTAACAACTTGGTCTTTTCCCTTTGTTTGGTGAGACACCCCGTATTTCCTCTGGGTCGATGAACCCGACTTGGCTGGACTACAGAGCTGTCTCCCGTGGTCTTAGGCTGCTTGGGCTAGGAGCAGGGTCTTGGCTTGTTACCAAAGGGATCGCTTATTGACCAGGAGATCCTGATGAACTTTTAGCAAGGGAGTTAGGTGATCAGATATAACATATCAGGGAGATAGTGATGTTTGGATTTACTTGGGGAAGACAGAAACAGGGAGACCAGTTAAGATCTTAGTGATTGTATTATTTCACTTAATTGAAATAACTAGAATATGCAAACATACAGAGACAAGAAGTAGATGACTGGTTACCAGGGGTGGGGGAAGGGAAAAGGGGAGTGAGTGCCTAATGGGTGCAGTTTCTGTTTGGGGTGATGGGAAAATGTTGGTAATGGATGGAGGCGATGGTACTCAACATTGTGAATGCAACTCCAAGAAACTGGTTCCTTCTCTTTGATCCTAGGCTCAGCTGTCTTCCTAGAGCTGGGCCCCTAAGTAGAGACTTTGGATTAAAGGACAGCCCCTTGCTGTCCCTTTCTCTCCACAAACAGCCAGTCATTGAATTCCATAGACCTCATCCCCAAGTCCTCTGTTTTCCCCTCAAGGCTATTCTTTCTTCACATTGACCTTCACTGTCTACCATCTGGACAGTATCCACCACTCTCCTCCTACCCTGGCAATTAATCTGTTTCCTATAAACTAAAATTCCCAGAAGAGACCTCAAGGCCCCAAACAGGCTGACCCTGGGCCAGCCCACCTCTCCAATTCTATCACCCGCTGTGCCCCTCCACCCACCTGTGACAGGTTGAACTACGTATCCCATCACAGACATGCTCTTCATGTCAATCTGCATTCCTGTGGGGGTGAACCCATGGTAAACAGGTTCTCCTGAAGAGGTTATTTTTAGTTAAAGTGAGATCCAACAGAATGTGGTTGGGCCAGAATCTGAATTACTGGAGGCCTTATAGAAAGAAAGAAACCAGAAGCTAGAGTAAGAGAAAGCCAGAGGAAGGAGCCAGAAGTCAGAGGGAAGCCAGAAAGAAAGACGAGGATGTCTCCACATGAGAAGAGACACAAGCCAAGGAACCCCACGGGTCACTGGCCAGCGAGAACATTACCAGCCCCATGAGGAAGCCAGCCGTCCAGGCTCTGAAACTGGGAACCCACAAGTTCCTGCTGATAAGCCAACTCATTGTTATGTGGCATTTGTCATAGCAGCTCTGGCAAACTGAGACAAACCCACACTCTGGTTACCCAGGATGCACCCTTCATGCCACACCTCCGGCTACTCCCTCCACCTCGGAGGTCCTTCTTCTCCTTCTCTGCCTCAGGAACCCTACCAGGCCTCCTAAACCCAGTCCAAGCCTCCCAGACCCCCTCTCACCTCCTGGTTCCTCCTTCTAGTTCTTTTCACCAAGATTAGGACCTTGCAATGAGGGGCCCCCGTGTTTGTTGGGAGCCTGATAATCAGGGAGAAGGATCGATGGGTACAAAGTCCTGCAGTCTGCTTTACATGACGTTATATATTGAAAGAGCGCAGCCCTGAGTTCCAAGATTTTGATTTCCTTCTCTCCGCTTTACGGATATTTCAAGCATGTAATTCCAGAAAAGATTCGAAATAGTCTCATATTACTAGTAGAGTAATATCTTAATTTTAAGGACATAAAAGAGATGGAGAACTTTCTCCCTCTTTCTCTTCTCCCTCCTCCCTCCCTAGAAAGTCTGCCTGCGAGGCCACGACCCACCGCCTGAGAACCCCTAGTTAGATCTGGAAGGAAGTGGACAGTCCCACATACACTGGCATCATAAATTCACACCCACCAAGTCAAGGGCACCACCCAGGGCCTTTAGTTAGTTCCTAAAAGCTCTGACTGGCATGAGGTGTCCCTGCAATTTGAGCATTACCGTCCGAATGGGAAAGTGAGCCCTTTTTTACAGAACTG
Organism: Dasypus novemcinctus; assembly: GCF_030445035.2. Lineage (NCBI taxonomy): Eukaryota > Metazoa > Chordata > Mammalia > Cingulata > Dasypodidae > Dasypus > Dasypus novemcinctus. The sequence goes on along the minus strand of NC_080693.1, from coordinate 15,221,183 downwards.
AGCAGAGAGATGGCCTCCCCAGAGCCTTGCAGACCAGCCCGGACTTAACCCGCCCTCTGAGCTGCAGACGGGCGTGCATCCTCACTCCAGCTGGCTGGGCTAAAACACAGAGCCAAGGAACACTGCAGCTCTCCTCCCACCCTGCCAATGACAATATTTCCAAATGGAACTGGATAAGAATCTTCCAGAGCCAAAACTAACGTGCTCTCTTCTTGATATCACTTAACAAACCCCTCAGCACTGCAGTCCTGCATGCACAACATGGAAAAGGTATTTCCGTGGCTTCTAGCGGGCGGGCTCCCTCCCCACCCATGGCCTTCCTTATCACCCCAGAAAGGCACAAATTCCCAGGAGTCCTCCAAAGAAGAAAGGGCAGTCGTCCTTACCTGGTTGAGCAAGTATTTAACTTGTAACGAATAAAGAAAGGTTGCCTGTAAGAGAACGAGAGAGGGGAACGTCAACGTCTCGTCTCAGCCTTGCCGCCCAGCAGGGTGACCAGGCCAAGTGGAAGCCATGCTGGTTCTGCACCATGAGCAAGCCTGAGCCACCCAGAGCCCCCACCCAGAGCCACACAATCCAGAGACAGCGATGCAGGTCAGGAGTTTCCTGCATCTCTTGGATGGATGAATTATTATCCAAGGAACCTCGGAAACGCCCAGGGTTCTGGCAAAAGGCAGCGCAGTTTCTTTGGGCGTGTGGCGAGGACACGCTGGGGAAGTAAACATCACGGAGATCCCTGGGCGCCTCCGATGGAGGTGAGGCCAAGCCCTCGCCAGGGGGATAAGGAAAGAATATCTACCGTAGAGGGTTTCAGGATAAATGAAGGAGCTCGATGCCAACTAGGAGGGCATGTGGGCCAACTGTCCAATGGAAGGAAACGTCGCTTTGGTTGCTCGTTGCACAATACTGTGCAAGATTTAAGGGTCTGTGTGACCGCAGGAGACAAAAACAGTCTGGAGGTTCAGAGTGATGCCCTCAGAGTTCTGAGATGGGTAAAACTTTAACCCCCATACAAAAAAATAATAACAACATGCCAAGGCTCTTCTCCACGGGCACCCCAGAGGTGCCTCCAGCTACCAGAGCACAGTGGCCTCCCGCGGGCACCGTGACCCAAGTGCTGGTTTCCTCCAGGGACAAATATTTGTGTCCTTGATGGGTGTGAGGAAAACCACACTTCCCCGAAGGAGCCACCACCACAGGGCATGAGGTAAGCCTGAGCCAACACGCCGGGCTCAGCTATCCAGGGGATACCTAGCAACTTCACCAGTGAACCCCAGGCAGGATGCTCTTACCCCTCTGAACACTTACAGGGAGGGCTGGAATGAAGATCGTGACGTAGGTCTGGGTAAGCCTAAAGAATGGGAAGAAGGGGAAAAAAAGGTGATAGGAGGCACCATTTCCGGGGAAAGAGAGGCAAAATCAAATCACTGGCACTGCATTTTGTACCCTCTGGCTCTTTCTCAGTGAACGGGCTGAACCTGCTGGAACAACGGGCACGTTTACCCGAAGAGCTCGTCGTTTTACAACCCAAATGACCCCTTTTGATTCTGCCAGGTCTTTAGGTCTAGGGGAGGGTTTTTCAACCTTGGAATTTTGGCCAGATAATTCTGTGTGGAGGCAGGGCTTGTCCTGCGTGTCGTGTGTTTCTGAGCATCCCAGAATTTACCCGCAGCACGGCACACACAGCAGGTGTGACAACTAGAAATGTCACCAGATATTGCCAAATGTCCCCTGGGCTCAGAGTCACTGTCCTACGACAAGGGTTTGTAAAGGCCTTAAAGGTCCTTATTACCTAAAGCAGTGGGTCTCAAACTTGGCTGCACATTAGAACCATCTGGACGGCTCTGAAGGCTACCCATGTCCTGGCCTCAGCTCAGACCAATTAAATCAGAATTTTGGCAAGTGGGGACCAGACATGGGTGGGTTTTGAAAAGCACCCCAGATGGGTATTGTATCAGCTAAACCATGAACAAATTCCTCCAGCGACCATCCACATGGAGCATGTTGGCCAATCTCACTTTACCCAAAGCCAGTTACCCTTCGGGTCATCCAGGAGAGGACGGATCTTCTAGATCGTAGGTGCTGGGTGTGAAAAGCATGAAGGGCCCGTGATGGAAGTCAACGGAGGAAAGCCTGACCTCGTCTCGTGCCCGGCCTTGTCCCTGGCCCTCGGAGTTCCCAAAGCCCGACGCTGGAGCGGACCCTCTTCCGGCTGGTGTGTCGCCCTTACCTGGCCACGGCCGGGTCCTGCCTGAAGAGCCGCAGGATCAGCTCGGTGTTGAGGAAGAGCGCCCAGCAGGGGAAGCAGGCGAGCAGCAGGATGAGCGTGCCCCGCTGCAGGATGACCCCCACATGCCTCAGGTTCCGGCTCCCGTACGTCTGGAATGTAACAGCCAAAACGCACTCATCAGCGTGGAGACCCCCCGTTCCCACGAAGCCTTCAATGGCACCTCCTAAGAGCGCAGGGGGCACTAGAGATCGTGCCATGTTCTTTAGGCAGGAGAGCATGGGTGGTGGGAAAGAAGAGTGGGTCTCAAACTTGGCCGCCCATGAGAATCACTCTGGTGGGGCATTTATAAACACTGATGCTGGGGTCCCATTCCAGATATGCTAGATTTAACAGGGTCCAGGGTAGAACCCAGCTAACAAAAAAAAAAAATTTTTTTTTAAGGGGGTACCAGGGATTGAACCCAGGACCTCATACAGGGGAAGACAATGTTCAACCACTGAGCTACATCCGCTTCTAGTGAGAGTTGGTTTTTCCATTTGTTTATTTTTAGGAGGTACCAGGAATCGAGCCCAAGACCTCACACACAGGAAGCAGGTGCTCAGCCACTTGAGCTACATCTGCTCCTCTCAATAGTTTTTAAAAGCTTCCCATGTCTTTCCTGTATCATTGGAAATGGATTTTACTATGATTTTAGAATAAGTATAGCAAACAAGATTAAATTATATGGCATAAATCCTAATTCTTTTCTGATACAAAAGGAACTTCAATTTCTTATCATCACAGGTTTTTTTTTTTTTTTTTTTTTAAGATTTATTTATTTATTTAATTTCCCCCCTTCCCCTGGTTGTCTGTTCTTGGTGTCTATTTGCTGCGTCTTGTTTCTTTGTCCGCTTCTGTTGTCGTCAGCGGCACGGGAAGTGTGGGCGGCGCCATTCCTGGGCAGGCTGCTCTTTCTTTTCATGCTGGGCGGCTTTTCCTCACGGGCGCACTCCTTGTGCGTGGGGCTCCCCCACGCGGGGGACACCCTTGCGTGGCACGGCACTCCTTGCGCGCATCAGCACTGCGCATGGCCAGCTCCACACGGGTCAAGGAGGCCCGGGGTTTGAACCGCGGACCTCCCATATGGTAGACGGACGCCCTAACCACTGGGCCAAAGTCCGTTTCCCATCACAGGTTATTATTACAGATGTTGGCAGGGTTAAGTGAGGGGAAGGAATGATATTTAACCATTACTGGGCGTCTTCTATGTTGGGTATGGTTTGAAGGTGGAAGGACCCCAGAAAATTAATGTTCTTAGAGTTAATCCAATGTTATGGGCATAGACCTAGTGTGGGCAGGAGACTTTGATTAGGTTAGTTCAGTAGGGTGTGGTCCAGGGTGGGTCTTAATCTTCTCAGGAGGTCCTTTAAAAGAGAATGAAACCCAGACAAAGAGAGAGGAAGTCAGGGAAAGCCACCAAGCTGGAAGCTGATGGCAAGGAAGCCTGGAGAAGGAGGAGGGGGAGCCCAGCAGATGCCGCCATGTGCCTTGCCATGGGACAGAGGAGTCCAGGGGAGAAAGCACTGTCTGCAGAGACTTTGATTTGGACATTTTTCTCAGCCTCAGAACTGTAAGCTTGTAAAATAACAAATCCCCTTGTAAAAGCCATCCCATTTCTGGTATATTGCGCTTTGGCAGCCTAGCTGACTAAAACAGGCACTGTGCTAGGGGTTTTATATGTGTTCTCCTATATGTGTGATTATTTTTGTCCTATATACTTACAGATGTTCCAATTAATATTTTTTCCCTTTTAAATAGTGTGGGGTCTTGAAGCTGTAGGTATGCCAGGAAAACATGTTCTTAAACTCAACCCATTGTAAGTAGGATATTTCAGTGAGGCTACTTCAGTTAAGATGTGACCCACCTCATTGAGGACAGGTCTTAATCCCATTCTTAGAGTCCTTAATAAGCAGAATAAATACAGAGAGAGAAAGAGAAAAGTCACGGAAGCAAGAAACTAAAATCAATGAAATCCAGAAGAGAAGGGAGAGATCAGTAGACGCCCCCATGTGCCTTGCCATGTGGCAGAGGAGCCAAGGACCGCTGGCTGCCACTCTCTGGGAAGGAAAACACCACCTTCATGATACCACGATCTGGACATTTTCCTGGACTCTGTGAGCAAATAAATTCCCACTGTTTAAGCTGAACCAGTTCATGGTATTTGCTTTAAGCAGCCTAGGAATCTAAAACAAATAGCAAACCTTACTGCATATTATACATAATACTATTCATCAGCTTAATTGTTTGAAGAAAGGAAAGATTTAGGGCAAAACCAGGGTGGCATGGCAGCCGTATGAGAATGGCAGTTGTACTGGCTTGAACAATCCCCCCCAAAATCCACGTCTATCCTGAACCTCAGAATGCGACCTTATTTGGAAATAGGGTTTTTGCGGATGTAATTAGTCAAGATGACGTCATCCTGGATTAGGGTGAGCCATGAATCCAATAAAGGTCACAGGGAGACACAGCCGTGCCCAGAGGAGATGGCGGCAGAGATGGTGTGATGGGTCAACAAGCCGAGGAATGCCACGGGTTGCTGGCAGCCACCAGAATCAAGGAGAAGGGCAGGGAGCAGATTCTCCCAATGAGCCTCCAGAGGAACCAACCCTGCCGACACCTCGATTTTTGATTTCTCGGTTCCAGAACTGTGAGAAAATAAATTGCTGTTGTTTTAAGCAAAAACAAAAACAAAAAAACCCTCCCCATGTGATTCTAATGGGGAGTCAGGGTTGCCTCTACCTGGCAACTCCTTAGAAATGCAAATTCTACTGAAGCAGAAACTCTGGGGATAGGGCCAGCTACTACCAGCTTCCAAAAGCCAAGCGTGCACCCCTTCTCCCCTGCTCCCTGTTCAGGGACATCTCTGCGAGATGGAACTCATCCATGGAGGGACTGTTTACACCACCGGAATTGGCAAATACTACAGCTCAGAACATTCCCTCTCTCCCCCCAGCCGAGACCTGGTCGGGGAACACTTAGCAGCGTGCCACTGTGTGGAACCTGGCAATCTGTGTTTCCATGAGCCTTGCAGCTGATTCTGACGTTCTTGAAAGTTTGGGAACCACGGGACTATACCAAACTCAATGATTCCCATACTGTGGCAAGGGAAAGACTTGCACCAAACACCCCCTATTTGGTCAAAAGGTAGTGGTAATAGTCATGGCGATAAACACTAGCTCACAAGCCTGAAAAAAATCCAAAGAAAGCAGACAAGGAGAACTGGAACCGATGGCTGGCAAAATGCTGCATGGTGCTGGTTATTTGGGATTTGCTCCATCTGAGCACATGGCTCCCCCTTCTTGCTGGCAATGTTCTGGGGTCTGCACCCTAGATGTCTCATATTGAGAGGGTGACCGCCTCCATTTACCTGGGAGATGAGGGTGTCACAAGCAGAAGATAAGCCAAATCCCACCGAAATGCCAGTGACGTTGATAACCTGGAAACAAACCCAAGGAGATCAGGTCACACAATTAAAGTCGGAAAGGACGAGGAATCTTCTATCTGCACTGACCAGAGTCTGCAAAGCAGTGCCTTTGACGCCAAAAGGTCAATTTAATCAACTTTGCAAAGTTCCTGGAGCCCCTGCTGAAACTAGTTGGGCCAGCTTAAAAGAAGCATGAGTTTAATAAGGAATTATGCCATAACCCCGAGTGGACTGGGGGAGAGTGTAAACTACAATGTAAACTATAATCCATGCGGTGCAGCAGTGCTCCAAAACGTAGTCACCAAATGCAATGAATGGGCCACCATGATGAAAGAGGTTCATGATGTGGGAGGAGTGGGGGGTGGCAATGGGGTATGTGAGGACCTCTTATATTTTTTACTGTAACATTTTTGGTGATTTATGTGTCTTTTTAAAAAAAGACAATTTATTATTTTTAAAATTAATTAAATAAATTAAAAATTTTTTTTTTTTTAAAAAAAGGAATGATATATCCCAGGAAAATAACCATGTTGTTAATCTTATCCCGTTCCTGTGGGTGTGACCCCTCTATGCATAGGACTTTCAGAGATGTGCATTTTTCGTTAGGGTGGGGGCAACTGAATCAAGATGGGCAGTAATCCTGATCCTGGAGGCCTTATAAAGAGAAAGCCTAGGGAAGCAGTTGTGGCTCAACTGTTAGAGCATCCACCTGCCATGTGGAGGGTCCAGGGTTTGAAACCCAGGGCCTCCTGACCCATATGGTGAGCTGGCCCACGTGCAGTGCTGCTGCGCGCAAGGAGTGCCGTGCCACGCAAAAAAAGCGCAGCCCACCCACGAGTGGCGCTGCACACACTGAGAGCTGATGCAGCAAGATGACGCAACAAAAAAGCGACACAGTTTCCCAGTCCCACATGACAAGAATGCAAGCAGGCACTGAAAGAATACAAAGCGAATGGATACAAATAGCAGACAACGGGGAGGAAGGGGAAAGAAAGAAATAAAATAAATCTTTAAAAAAAAAAGGGAAAGCCTGGGAAGCAGATGTAGCTCAGTGGTTGAGCGACTGCTTCCCATGTACGAGGTCCCTGGTTCAATCCCAAGTATCTCCTAAAAAAAAAAAAGAGAGAGAAAGAACCATGAACTGGAAGTCAATAGCACCCAGAAGAGAAAGGAGAGGCCATCGCCAGGTGACAGGAAAGCTAAGGGACCCAAGATTTTCAGCTCTCTGGACCCCAGGAGAAGCCTGCCTTCTAGCCTCTGAAACCGTGAGATAATAAATAAATTGCCCTTGGATTAAGGCAACTCATTGTGTGCTATTTGTCTTAGCAGCTTGGTAACTAAGTCACTCCCCAATTCCAGAGGAACACGAGCCCTTCCTAAGGGGAATTCAATGTGGTCCAGTTTGGGGTGAGTCCATCTGCTCAAGACCTGGCATGGCCTGTGTCAACGGCCTGAGGGATGCAATCCAGAAGCAACTCTCTGAAGTCAAGGCTAGTGCCAGAGGCCTTCCAAGTGTACTAGACTTAACCAGGGTCAGCAACAAAATCTCTCAGGCCCCTGGACCTTTGGGGGAGCCCAGGGCGGCCTCCCCCAAAGCCGGGAATGGCCTTGCCAGATGCCTGTCTGAAATCTGCTACCTCCACTCGAGTCCTCCAGGAGGCCATGGACCGTGGCCCAAACTGGGCCCAGCCTAGAAGCACCAGCTTCGACAGGTCTTCAGCCGCGTCCTGCAATGTCTGGTCAAGAAGAATCTCCCTGTGGCTTGCTGAGTGCATTTCTGTCTTCCCTACAATTTCCAAGCATTAAAAAAAGGGGGTTTCCATTTGGAATGGTGGAAATGTTTTGGTAATGGATAGTGGTGATGGTGGCACAACATTGTGAACATAATTAACAGCACTGAAATATGTATCTGAATGTGCTTAAAAGGGGAAACATTAGGTTGCATATATGGTAATAGAATAAATTACTTTTTAAAAAGTCCATGGAACAGCACTATGTAAATAGCGAACCCTAAGTTAAACCATGGACTATAGTTAATTATAATTACAGAAATGTGCTTTTGTCAATTGTAACAAATGTTCCACACCAATACAAGGTGTTTATAGGGTGCTATAATCCTTCCAATGGGTGCAATCAATAGTAATTGGTATACTCATATAGTTGTGCATTCATCACTTCAATATTTATTAGAACAAACAATAAAATAAATAATAATAAGGTGGTATATGGGGATCCTATATTGTAAGTATGATTGTTCTGGAAACCCACAACTTCTTTAATAAAGAAAAAAAAGTGGAAAAAAAAAAAGGAAAATTAAGCCTAGTGTTGCCCATCTTGTTCCCTGAAGGCAAAATAAAGTAATCTGTATATATTTGGTGACTAGTTCACAACTAGTGGTTGTGCATACATGAGTGTGGGCCTCGGCAGGGCAGGAGCAGGGGGAGTGGAGGAGGCTGGGAAGAACAGAGAGCGGGGCAGGGAGTCCCCTGCTTTATAAACAGCTAACTCCCCAAACCAAAGGGCTGGGTCCCTCGGCCCTTGCTGAGCCAGTCAACCCCTGGCAGAGACGAAGGACGTAGCTCTTTGGTTACTGAGGTTCACATCTAGGATTCAGAGAGGATTTGGGGTTCCTCCCAATTTTAGGTCTGTCCACTAGGATCTAGGATTTCATCTTCCAGTTCCATTTTCAGATCTAGGGATTCCCCGGAGGACAGACAATTTGGGGGGGGGGGTGGCGGATGTCCCAGTTTCTTCTGATGAAGCCAGGCTTCAACCCTTTTACTAGTCCCTTCCCCCAGATGTGGGAGCAAGCGCAGGAACCACAGCTCCACAGACGACCAGTTGGATGGTGTGGTGGGCGGAGCGCGGGCCCGCCCTCCCTACGACGTCGTGTCCTAATCCTCAGAACCTGTGGCTAGGTCAGGGTCCACGGCAAAGGAGAATTAAGGGTGCCAGTCAGCTGACCTTGAGATGGGAGGGTTATTCTGGACTATCTGGGTGGGCCCAAGGTAATCACGAGGGTCCTTATCAGTGGAAGCGAGAGGCAGAAGAGAGAGTGTGTCAGAGTGACAGGATGCAAGAAAGACTCGACTGGCCACCGCCTGCTTCGAAGACGGAGGAAAGGGCCATGAGCCAAGGAACATGGCGACTTCCAGAAGCTGGAAAAGGCAAGAAATGGATTCTCCCCAGAGCCTCCAGATGGAACAGAGCCTGGCTGACACCTTGATTTTAGCCCAGTGAGACCCATTTTGGACTTCTGGCCTCTAGAACTGTGACATCATAACTGTGTGTGTGTGTGTTTTTGAGCCACAAGTTTACAGTGCTTGTTACAGCAGCAACAGGGAACTCATACAGATGGCTTTTGTAAGTCAGTGTTAGAGAGTCTAATACGTACCGCGATCGCGAGTGTGACGGCATCCAACTCAAGCTTCCCCAGGTGGCCGCAAAACACGGAGCTTATGAAACTGATCAGAAACACCATCAACTGGGCCAGGAACTAGGAAGAGACAGAAAACAAGGAAGCATAATTGAGTGTCAATGACCGCAGTAAAATGACTCCCCCCCTCATCTGAATCAACTCCAGTAATAGCCAAAGGAACTTGGCTTCCAGTGAGCCTCTGCCACCTTCCACAGACAAATGAACAATTCCTGATGGACTCCTTGAAATAGTAAAAAGGTCACTGGCAGCTACCATCAGAATCTTGTTTTTGAGAACTTCCTAGCCAGATTTTTTATTTATTTTTCACTTCAGATACACTGTGGTAGATTGAATTACATACCCTGACAAAAGACATCCTCTTAATCTTACTCCACACCCCTGTGGGTGAGGAATCCACTTAAATAGGACCTTTTGAAGATGTTATTTATAGTTAATGTATGGCCCAAATGATTCAGGGCAGGCCTGGATCCATATTACTGGAGGCCTTCAGAAGCAGAAGAAATTCGGACTCATTAAGAGAAGGCCACACAGGTTGCAGAAGCCTGAAGTCAGGAGAAATGGAAAGTCCATAGAAACCGGAAGCCAACGGCAACCAGAAGAACCAACACAAGGAGAGAGAAATCGCCACGCAATGGGAGGCAGAGATGCAAACCAAGGATCTCCAAGGATGGTGACAAGTCAGTGCCAGAAAGCCACTGACTCATGGGAGAAAGCACAGCCTTGCTGACACCTTGATTTTGGACTCCAGCCTCCAAAACCGTGAAGCCGCAAATGCTCGTGGTTCAGCCAACCCGCTGAGTGGTATATGTCATAGCAGCCTGGCCAGCTAAGACACACATGTACGTTTTCCCCGAAATGTTCAAGGGTGTCTCCTGGGCAAGGACAGGGGAGAATAGAGCCTTCAATACCAGGAACTCCAACCAGCAAGACATCCCACAGACAGCACCTGAGGGGAAACGAGGTCACCTGCTGGAAGGCCCGTGGGAGATGGAATCTCGGAGTGATCCACAGGTTCCACTTCTCTGAGGCTCCAGAGATGGAGGCAAGTTCAGCTTCTGGAAAGTTGACCCATTCTTCCTCACAGTTCCAGCAACCAGTAGGAATTGCTCCGGCATGCCTGGGCTTCCCATTTGGACACTCACCTTATTTCTTCAAGTTAATTTAAAGCCATCTCCAGTCCCCCGGCCATGTTCAGATCCCAGCAGCCCAGTTAGCGCCCTTGGGAAAGCCCCTTTCCCCTGGGAGGCCCCTGTGGCCCACAAATGGGCCTCATCCGACTTCACTCCCCAGCAGGAAACAGCAGGTGCCCAGGGCTTCCCGGCTTCCCTTGCATGTACCTGCCACGCAGTGACCCTTTCAAAGCTGATGCCCTGGGTAGAAATGCTTGCTTCTTGTCTGCCCGCAGGAACGCCTTTCGGGCCAGCTCCTGGCACAATTCTCCAAGGGAAATGGATGCCTCTGTGCTGAGTGCAGATGAGGGTCCCTTTTACTCGAGATCCCAGCGACACAGTTTCTAGCTGTCACCTCCATCAGGGCCCACATGCAGCCAGTCTTCTGGGGCTGCAACCCCCTCCCAAATTACTTTGTCAGGACCTGATCAGGTACCTGCCCCGTGAGGTTCAGAATCACTGCTCCCCTCCCTCCCCCAGAATACACACCTCTGGTGAGGGACAGTTTTCAACTTCCCTGTTGGGACCAGATCTTCAAAACACAAAAGGCGGGTCACTCACTGTGTGCACGTGCACGTGCTGAAGGGACAATTCCCAAACCGTGACCCAGGTACCTCTCTTATCCCCACGGAAACCAAGTGTGAATTTAATCTCCAAGTTATTGCAAAACTTAGCCAAAATGAGAGAGCAGATAGGGGGTCACAAAAAGCTGGGGGTGGAAGTATAAGTAAAAACAGGCCGAGATAAGCAATTCGAGTGTCCATCTGCAGATGAATGAAGAGACTATGGGACAATGGAAACATTTTGGTCATGGGTGGTGGTGATGGTGGCACAACATTGGGAATATAATTAACACCACAGAATAGTCTATTTGAAAGTGGTTAAAATGGGAAATTTTAGGTTGTATGTCTGTTACCAGAATAAAAATGTTTTAAAAAAGCATAGGGGGAAGCGGACGTGGCTCAACTGATAGAGGATCCGTCTATCATAAGGAGGGTTCAATCCCCAGGGCTTCCTGATCTGTGTGGAGCTGACCCACATGCAGTGCTGCTGCACACAAGGAATGCCGTGACATGCAGGGGCGTCCCCACGTAGGGGTGCTCCACGTGTGTGCCCCGCAAGGAGAGCTGCCCTGTGTGAAAAAAGCGTACCCACCCAGGAGTGGCGCCACACACACACAGAGAACAGACGCAGCAAGATGACGCAACAAAAAAGAGATGCACTCTCCTGGTGCCACCTGACAATGCAAGCGGACACAGAGGAACACACAGTGAATGGACACAGACAGCAGACAATGGGGGGGAAGGGGAAAGAAATAAATAAAATAAATCTTAAGAAAAAAAAATAGGGCCATAGCACACACAAAAAATGAGCCTAATGCAAATTATGGGCTAGAGCTTATAGTATAATTATAATAACATTGCTTCACCATTTATAACAAAAATACCACTCTAATGCAAAGTATAATAGAACTGTGGGGGAAGGGGGATATGGGAACTCTATACTTTCTGCATGATTTTTCTGTAAACCTACAAGTGCTGAAAGGAAGGAGGAAGAGAATAAAGAAGAGGAAGAAGAAGAATGAGAAGGAGGAGAAGAAGAAAAAGGGAGGAGGACAAGGAAGGAGGAAGAGGAGGAGGAGGAAATGCATATCCCCTGACTGTTCCAAGAGAGCTACCCAGGCAGTAGGTCTAGGACCAAGGAATCTGCATTTCAACCCACCGCGCCCCCCACCTCATACACACCCAGTCAAGCGGCAGGTGGTCGAGGACCACACTTGGATGATGCTCCAGACCCTTCAGCTCCGCCCCAGCACAGGGCAAGCTGCTGTGTCGGGGGGTGGGGTCGGGGGTAGGGGAGGAGCCCATTCTGGATAAACGTGTGCCCCCCCAGGCGCCTCAAGGGCTGCTTTCTGCACAGGTCAAGTGATTCAGACATAGGCAAAGCAGACGCTCGAAACCACCAGACTGTGCCTCTGCCCCTTCTTCCCATCACGGTGACCGCTCATCTTCTGGCCGGGTGGCAATAAACGACACCGGCTGCAAGACGAAGACTCTGGCCACCCAGGAGCTTCAGAAGCGTGCTCTCCAGGGGGTGTGGCAGCATCCTGCGCAGGCTGAGTTTCCAGGCCTTACCCGTCTCCCAGGGGTGCCTAAGCGTCCACTCATAGCAGCCAAAGGCCAGCGCGGAAGGAACCAGAGGGCATCCACTGCAGCCCCTTCCGTTACTCATGCAGAAACACTAGACAGCGAGGCCGAGCAACCAGCCCTCGCCCTGGCCGGTGAGCAGCCAGGGCCCAAGCCACCTGAGACTCAATTCACCTGGGCCACTGGGGTCAGTGCCTTTGGATCATCAAGTTCCAAGCACAGATGACAGAGGTGGGAGGAGGATGGCAACCCTCTTCCCATCCCTACCCCATGGAGCCCACAGAACAGTAGGGGAAGATGTGCAATGCTCGATGACACGACTGATCCCATTTGGGATGAGTGCTACAAAGAAGCCACGACCAGGAGAGCACAGCCTGGAGGCAACGAGGCTGATGAACACCGGTCACTGCTGAACAGGCAAGGAAGGTGCCCCGCCCCAGGAGAACTTTCCAGGTGGATGGAACTGAGTGGAGCAGGAAGGTGCAAGGTCTGAGGTGTGGCCGAGGGACTGAAAGGAGGCTGGGGGATGGGACTGCTGGACCACAGTGAACCGAGATAAGGACAGAGGGCTTGGCCAGGCCACTCCAGCAAAGCTAAGGACTTGGGACCTTATCTTGCACCCATGCAAAAGGTACTGAACAGGGAACTGACAAGCTCGGACCCATACCTGGAAAGGCCGTCTAGGGCTGTGTGTGCAGCATTTTGAGCAGCATGAGCCATAGAGAGGAGACCGGTTTGGCTGCTGCTTTAGGGTGCTACAGGCTACCAATACAACATACCAGAAATGAGTTGGCTTTGTTTTTTAGGAGGTACCAGGGACTGACCCCAGGACCACATACGTAGGAAGCAGGCGCTCAACCCCTTGAGCTACATCTGCTCCCTGGGCTGGCTTTTATAACTGGAGTTTATTAGGGTAAGAACTTACCATTCCAAAACTGTGAGAACGTCCAAATCAAGGCATCATCAGAGATGCGGTCTCACCAGAGGGGGCCTGCTGGCGGTCCTGGACTCACGCCACATGGCAAAGGAAAATGGCAGCCCGTCTCTGCCTCCTCCTGCGTTTCCATAGGACACCAGCAAAGGATTAAGACACACCCTGGATCCTGCCTCCCGGAAGCACTCCAATCAAAGGCTCCTAACTGAATTCAATCCAATCAAATATCCCAAAAAACCAAAGACCTCGGTGAGGCGGGTGGAAAGAGGAAATGGGGAGGAGAGAGGGAGCTTCCTCTCCCGGTTTTTCCTCCGTTCATCACTGAACGCTTCCCCGACCCCCATTTCCATTCACTCCTCCACATGCCCCCCAGGTGAAGAGTCTTCTCCATTTTATCACCTTTGGCTTACAGCAGGGGTTCTTAACTTTTTTTCATTCCAGGACCCCTTTGCCAGTCAGGTGAAATGAATACTACTGTGATTTATCTATTGCATACATTCACAAGTGAAAGAAATGCTAGGTTTCAGTTAGAGGTCAGAGAAAATAAAGCTAAGAAGTTGACTTTGCTCAATTCAAGCTCACTGACCCCCTGAAATCTTTCCACAGAGCCCTGGTTAGAAACCCCTGGCTTAGAGCACCTCCTGCTGCTAGCAACTTCCTCCTGCTAAATCTTACCCATGTAGACCACAAAACACTCCCTGCTAAGAATTCCCCTACAGGACAAAATTCACACTCTTAGCCTGTATTTTGGGGTGTGCACCTCTGCACTGTGGACAAGCCTGTATCTCCAGGTGCCCCTTACCCAGGTAAGACCTTTCCTGACCTTTCCATCCTGAAGCCCAGAAAGTTCTCCAGCTCCTTCACGGGCATTCCTCTCACCACACAGCCGGAAATCTGCTCCCTCAGCTTGGGCCCAGGCTAATCCACTCTTTTGTATTCCTGGCCATGCCATGCAGAGCCCATGGCCACAAAGAACAGGCAATCCATCTTTGGAGTCATTTTGCCAAATGCCAATAGCCATATGACAGAGGCAGAAACTATTTTCCAGCAAGCTACCACCTGGGTGTAACAGCCTTCAGAGAAGGCTCAGCCTGCCAAGACCTCAGTTTTGGACTCCTGGCCTCCAAAACTGTGACACAATAAAGTCCAATTGCCCAATCCCTCCAGTGTGCGGTGTTTGTCATCACAGCTCTGGCACACCACGACCCAGCCTGGCTGTGAGCTGCTAATGACCAAGAGCAAACAGGGTTGAAATGCCCCCAGGCTAGGAAATTTCAACCACCGCCTCCCTTCCCTCACAAATCCATGTCTTCCTAAAGCTTTCTACACGATAAAGCGGAAAGTGTATCCAGAGCATCTCTGCAGATACACTTCGTTCAATTCACATTCTTCGCTTTACCGTGTGCATTACTCTCTTTATAGGCCTCATTTAAAGCTCAGCAGGAGGGGAGCAGATGTGACTCGAGCAGTTGAGCACCTGCTTCCCACACACGAAGTCTGGGGTTCAATCCCCGGCCCCAGGACCTCAAAAACAAACAAAAAATCTCAATGGGAGAGTATCATAAATCCTAACACCTTAGCCTGAACCATTTCTGGGATCCTCAAGGGCAAACGTTCATATTCGCCTGGAAGGTGAATGGCAAAGAGAGAAAACAGTTGAGAAGAAGAGAGCAGATCCCAGCTACTTTACGGCAAAGCCTGGGGGAGGATGGCATTAGACAGAAAGCCCTGGAAAAGAACAGGACACTTTTCCTCCTCTTGCATGCCCTGAAGGAAATAGATAACTAACAGCACACAGGAACAGGGATGGAAAGAGACCCGAGAGGGGCTCCAGATACATCTCACAAGAGACTATAAGGCAGGCGCCAGAACTATGTGACCTCATTTACGTAAAGCAGTCTCACCGGCGCAGATAGAAAGGATGGGAAGGAAAATTCCCAAATTCTCTCTCCGTGGGGAGATTGCAGGTTTTTATTTTCCTTTTGTTCTTGGTTTTCTAATTTCCTACCATGAATATATATGACAGCTGTAATAAACACAATCACATACAAGTGACGGTGGCAAACAGACACGCTCATCTCTGGAGACCCGGGGACATCTGCCACATCGAGGGGACCAGGTTCCCTAGTGACCCCCAGAGACCAGGCCCACCTGGGCAGGCGGGCCTCAGAGAGCTGGCCCTTGATGTTTCGTGCTGCTAAAGCAGTAGCAGTGAGCCTCAGGGTATGGATGGATGAACAGCGGAGAAGAGGTGGAGAGACCGCTCAAGCTCACTGAGCTGTTTCGGCACACGCCCACCCCCTTAGCCCCAGGCCAGGACGTGAGCACACCCCCCCTCACCCCCCCCCCACCCCCGCCCCCGTCCTGCTCCCAGACTACAAGTTCTTTCCAGTTTGGGCAGGAGCCTCCCAGCTCCTGTGTCCTCGGTAGTTTTCATTTCTTGGTTTTGTCACTGGCGTTTTTACTGCCACCCGGACCTACGGCAGTGGGTATCACCATATCCCAGCAACGCCCGGAGGCGCCAGGCCAGGGGTCACACCTGCCGGCCCCTGCGCCCCTCCCAACACACCTGATTCTTCCTGTCCCACGCAGTCTCCTTCCTACCCCCCTTGACTTGCAAACCACCCAAACTGGTAGGAGAACACGGATGGGATTCTATTTTTGTGGTTCTTGTGCTTTTTAAAATCCACATCATTTCTAAAAAGCCACGAAGGAGAAAGAATACTAACCTAAGGCTAAAAACTTAAAATAAAAAAAAAAAACACAAAGCCTCAATCTCAAAACAGAACCACATTTAAAAAACGCAATTATTGGGTGAAAAGGCGGTAAGACGCATGCCTCTGGTTTCCTCTTAGAGAGGCTGATTCTAGATAACTCCGAAGGGCTCGGTTTTGGAGACCTAAATCAAAGACAGACAATTGTCTGGGCGCCTCGGCAGCTTAGATATCTGAGCACCCAGATTCTACGGCTAGTTTGCAAGCAAACCAAGGTCCCGAGCTTTTTGACGCCGTTGAGTAACTCTGGCTTTGTTCACTTGAACCCACACCCTGAAGCCCGAAGCCCGAAGCTGGTGCACCTGCAGCCAGAGAAGGCATCCCGGGCTGAGCCACTTGAGGCAAGCGGGTCCCGCTCCCCAGAGGCTGCTAATTCAAGAGGCGGGAGCCCCGGGGCGTGGCTGTGCGGCTGCTGCCCGCGCCTCGCCCAGCTGTGCCAGCTGTGCCCGGAGAACCCGCCCCGCCGGGTGCGGGCGGAAGCGGCCGGAGGCCCGGGGCGCACGCGGAGACGGGCCCGGCTCTCTGCGCTCCTGCCCGCCCCGAGCACACAGGGTGACCCGCCGGGTCACGGGCCTCCGGCAGGGGCGACCTGACTCACCGCCGGGCCGGCCAGGACCGCGAGCGCGCGCAGCTCCTCTCGGAAGTGGGACAGCGGCGGGCAGCGCGGCCGGGGGCGCTCGGGGCTGAGCCCCGGACCTCCGTCTCCCGGCTCTTCCATGTGCCCGACTTGGTGCCCGGCAACGCACCCGCGGTGGCGGAGAGGCGCTGGGCCGGCCCCCACCGCGGTCCCGCCCCGGCCGCCCGCCGCGCCGCCCGGGAGGCCCGGAGCAGGCGGGGCGCGCCTGAACGCACGCCCGGGAGGCCGATCGTGGCCGCGCCCCCTGCGCCTCCGCACGCCCGGGCACGCCCGGGGCTCGAGCAAAGTCCCACGAACTCCTGGACTTGGAAGGCAAAGTTTGGGGAACGTTCTAGAGGCGGCAGGAAGCTATCCGAAGGCGCTTGGGGGACCCGGCCCCAGGGCTCGAGCCTTTGGGGTTGCAAGCGCTGGGCGCGCGCCAGCAGCACGTGCGCCTCCGCGAGGTGGCGGTCCCCGCTCCGCAGAGGCCCCAGCGAGCGCTCCTGGGTTTCGATTTTGCCTGCTCCTTTTCTCCCGCCGATTAGTTGTTCTATTAAATAACTTCGGATCTACCCAAACAGAGTAGCAAGCCCACATTTTCCAGTTAGGAGAGTCTGAGTTGGCTGGTCTTTGGGGGGTGTTTATCCATCATCCTGATGGGGAGCCCGGGGAGGGGGGGTGCGTGTGACAAGAAGCCGTGAGCATCAGGCAAACGTGGGTTCGTGAGCCGCCTCCCGCATTCTGGCTGCGTGGGCAATTTGCTTGCTTCATAGAGCCTCCGTTTCCTCATCTCTCAATGCAAAATACTATGCATCGCTGGTTGTTGAGAAGACTAAATGAGATTATGTAGGCGAAGGACAGGTGTGAATACCCTCAGCTCCGCACGTGATAATTGCCTGACAAATGTTGGGTAATCAGGATAAGGATGATTTCTGCAATAGTCAAAATTCTTTCCGTTGTAAGAAAAAAGAAAAAGGCAATTTTCTGGCTCACGTAACCAGAAAGTTTTGCTTCAGGCGTTTTTAAACGGGGTCCTCGGTGTTCTCCATCTCCTGTCCCACCTCCCCTTCTTTGAGTCACTCCTTGGTTCCATTCTCTTCTTTTCTAGGCATCCGCTCTCTTCCTGTGCTCCGGAGATGGCCTCATACAAATCTCTTTACTATCTTTTCGACTTTGTAAGACAAAGTAAGAAACCCTCCTATTCTTCCAGGCGCAAACTGACAAACATAACAAAGGGGACACCAAAACTTGACTGGCCCTGCTGGGGTGTTTTGTTTTGTTTTTAAGATTTATTTTATTTATTTCTCACACACACACACACTTGTTTGCACTCGCTGTCTGCTCTGTGTGCTCTCTGTATCTGCTCATCTTTTTTTAGGAGGCACCAGGAACCAAACCCAGGACCTCCCATGTGGTAGGCAGGTGCCCAACTGCTTGAACCACATCTGCTTCCATTGTGACTTCTTACCTACCTCTGGATCAATCACCCTGGCCAGGAAACTAGGTTTTTGTTTGGGTGGCTATGGACCATATAGTCAGCCCTGAAGCTAATGGGGTTCGGTGCTATGACTGGCACACTGTCCCACCAAAATTACAGGTTTGGAGTGGAGGAGAAGTTTTCCAAAAGGAATGAAGGTTCTAACAGGCAAAAATTCTAGGTTATATATTAGATCTTTGATCACTGCTGAATTCTTTAACAGCCTTCTGGAAATCCTGGCCAATGCAATAAAACATGAAACAGAAATGGCATGAGGAAACATTGGAAAAGAAGAGGCAATACCATTATTTGCAGTTATAATTCCAGATAATCCAAAGAAATCAAGTAGGAAAAATTAACAAAGATGCTTAATAAAGTTGCTACATACAAATTCTGCAACAAATAATGTTAGTCCTTTATGTTGGTAAGAAAGTGTTTGATAATACTAAGCAGAAATCCCTTTTACAACAGCCAAAGGGGAGGGGCAGGACTGCCAGGGAAGATGGCAGAATAGGGAGCTCCAGGACTCAGTCCTTCCATCAAAACAACTATTAAACAGGCAGGAACTGTCTGAAACAGCTCTGAAGTTAAGTTAGTATCCAAAAAATATCATTGTTGCATATTTAGAGTGTTAAAATTTAACCCCATGGTAACCACAAGGAAAATAGATAAAAATATATCTAGATAGAAATGAGAAGGGGTTAAATATGATCCAACACAAAAAAAGCAAACCAATATAAATTAGGCATTAACAGAATTGAGGGACAAAAAAGGTTTAAGACTTACAAAAGCTAAATAGAAAAATGGCAGAAGAAAGTCCTGTACTATCAATAGTGACTTTAAATAGAAGTGGATTAAATTTGCCAGTCAAAAGGCAGAGACTGGCAGAGTGGGTAAAAAAGCATGACTCAGCTATATGCTGTCTGCAAAAGACTCACTTTAAAGTCAAAGATACGATAGGTTGAGGGTGAAAGGACTGAAAGGAGAAATTGACAGTTCTACACTAATAGTAGGAGACTTTAACACGCCGCTATCAACAATGGATAGTACTTCTGGACAGAAGATCTATAAGGAAGTATAGGACTTGACTGATACTCTAAACCAACTAGACCTAACAGACATACACAGAAAATGTCTGTCCTCAATATAAACAGAAGTCACATTCTTCTTGAGTGCACATGGATTATTGTCCAGGATAGACCATATATTGGGTCACAAAACAAGTCTCATTAAATTAAAAAATATTGAAATCATAAAATGTACATTCTCATGGAATAAAGCTAGAACTCAGTAACAGAAGGAGAAATGGAAAGCTCACAAATATGTTGTTCCATACACTTAACCAATGGGTTAAAAAGGAAATCAGAAGTGAAATTAGGATATATCTTGAGGAGAAATAAAATGAATATATCACATACCAAGACTTATGGGATGCAGCAAAGGCACCGCTGAGAGGGCAATGTATAGTTCTAAATACTTACATTAAAAAAGAAAGACTTCAGGAGACAACCAGCAAGATGGTGGTGGAGTGAGGAGCTCCTAGGGTCAGCTCCTGCTACAGGGCAGTTAGCAAACACCCAGAGCTCTCTGGAGCTGCTGAAGCACCTGTTTGGGGGCTCGAGGAGGCCAGAAGAGCATCCTGCCACGTCCTTGGGGGAGTGGAAGGAGGAGACTGCCCGTCTGCAGAGAAGACTCGTAAGTAGAGGCTCCACGCCCCAGAGGGCAGTGCCCATCCTCCACTGGAGGCGCAAGCCGCCTGGGGAGCTGTTCCGCGGCTGGAATTGGAAGCTCCACTCCCCAAAAACGGGGGAGGAAGAGACAGTTGGGCACCAAGTTCAGCTCCTGATGAGGAAATTCAGTGGGCTACCGTTTGAGCTAAAGTTTGAGCCTGTCCAGGTCAGAAAGAGGCCAAATCTCCTGGTTTATGCTGGTGTAAAGTCAAGTCTGTAGGGAAAGAAAGTCGATTACTTGCAAATTCAGAAATCGTTTTTATAGTCTTTCCTAGGGAAATGACTGCATCTTTCTGCAATCATCGTACAGACTTTGCATAGACATATTCCCAATTATATTTTGGGGGAAAGGCCACCCATAAATCATTTCACAAGGACTCCAACCGGGAGAGGAGGTGGCTCAAGCTGTTGAGCACCTGCTTCCCACATGGGAGGTCCTGGGTTGGATCCCCGGTGCCTCCTAAAAAAACAAAAGCAAACCAAAGAACTGCTCTCAGGGGAGCCGATGTGGCTGAGTGGTTGAATGCCGGCTTCCCACATAATACGAGGTCCCAGGTTCAATCCCAAATCCTAGTACCTCAAAAAAAAGAAAAAAGGACTCAAACCTAGTCCTCTTCTAGGGGCAACCCGAATTCTGAGAAGGGCAAGAGGCCACGCCTTATCCCAAGTAAGATTAGTTTCCTGACATAGACTAGCATTTAGTTTTCTTCAAAGTGTAATTCATCTGTTTAGTTTTTCCAGTCGATCGAAGTCTCCATGATGCATGTGATTTCCAGTTAATTCCAAGTGCTTGTGACACTTCTTGAGTGTTTGTATTGATTTATTTTTATTTTTTCGGAGGTCCTGGTTATTGAACCAGGGACCTCGTACATGGGAAGCAGGCGCTCGACCACTGAGCTCCACCCACTCCCTTGAGCTATTTTTGAAACAAAGGCACTGCCATTATCATTTTGACGGGGGAATGGCATGCCAAATCTAGGTATTATTTCCTTTAACAAAACTTCTGTGACTTCAGGGGCTTTTTCAGGGCAGGTGGGGAAGGCTTCCACCCATCCTGAAAATGTATCAAGCAATCCTGGAAGATAGCGAAAGTTCCTGTTTCCTCAGGGGATCACTGTAAAGTCTGTTGGCTGATCTTTCTCCGGGTGAAAAGCCTCGAGTTTGCACCCCTGCTGTCAGAGGAGGTCAGCTAGTCTTTGGGCTACTTTTATGACATAAAACACGTTTGTCCATAATCTTGTGAATTGTTGCTTGAATTTTCGGTCCCGCTATAAGCCTGTGCTGCAAAGCCCTCTTTTCCATAGAAGGTTCCTTGGTGCAAATACGATAGTGCAGGATCCTCCATTTTTTCTGGTAATCAAACTTGGCCTGATTCTGACTGCAGCCATCCTTCTTTTGACTCGACAGTAAATCCCCTTTCTTGAGCTCTGTCTAGATCTTTTGTTTCATAGGATAGGGTAAGTGAGGAGAAGTCCAAAGTTGGGATAAGAGCAAATTCTCTCGTGTCCTGAACTTGGTATCCAGGCAGGGTTTTTTGCTGCCAAATCAGCTTTTGTAGTCCCTTTTGCTAGTAGGTGTCAGGCAGTTAGACACAGCAGTGGGTTCCCTAGGCATGACGCTTCTGTCCTTCTATTTGGACCTATAATTAGTACTAGAGTTGGTAGGTGTACATCCAAGAGACTTAAATCTCTGGGCTGTCCACGTGCCAGCTGAGCCCTGAATCTCAATGGAGTTGTAGCACCTACTCTCCAGTTCAGTGGACTCACCCAGGACAACTAACGGGGAGGAGATGATGGACAACAACACACCAAGGAACTGAGAGTGCCAGCAACTGCAAGCAGGAGAGTCCCGACCATCGGATATATGGGATCGAAGACCCCTCATTTAATGGTGGTGTGGGCATCACCATCCCGGAGTCCTCAGGACTGGGAAACGAACTACGGACTAAAATGAACTTACTAGTAGTCTACTATAGACCTGCTGTGATTGTAGCAATGGAAGAAATACCATTGTTGTGGAGGCATGGCCCATGGATGGTCTGGGGTTAGGGAGAGGGAAAAATAGGTATGATAGGAGGCCATTTTCAGGACTTGGGAATCTTCCTGAATGAGATATTACAACAACAGATACAGGCCATTATATATCCCTCCATAATCTGCAGAGTCGAATGGGAGAGAGTGTACATAAAATGTAAACTATAATCCATGCTTAGTGGCAATGCTTCAAAATGTGTTCATCAATTGCAATGAGTGTACCACGCTGATGAAAGAAGTTGCTACTGTGGGAAAATGTGGGAGGTGTGGGGAGTGGAGCATGTGGGAATCCCCTATATATTCTCTGTAACATTTATGTAATCAAAGTATCTTTTAAAAAATAAAAAAGTGGAAAAAATAATAATAAAAATAAATAAATAGTTGTCAGGCTTTGGTGCCCAGGGCAGTGCTTTCCTGTAACTTCTGTGGGTAGCAATCCAGCTTCTAGTAGGGCTACTATAGCTTCTGGATGTTTAATCTCTTCATTCGTGGTGCTCAAAAGCCCTCTTTCCTTCCAAATTGTGCCATGGGCCTATACTACGGAAAAAGCACAGTGAGAGTCCACGTAAACATTTACTCTCTTACCTTGTCCGAATACCAAGGCTCGGGTCGGGATATAAGTTCAGCCTTTTGGGCTGAAGTACCGGGGGCAGGGGTTTGGCCGCTAGCACCTCTGCTAGGGTCACCACAGTGTGTCCAGCTTGTCGATGTCCATGATTTGTAAAACTGCTCCTGTCTGTGAACATCTGCAAGTCAGGTTGTCTTGGGGATGTCCCCCAGGTCTGGTCGACTGGAGAACAACTTCTCAGTTACCTGAACGCAGTCGCAGAGAGCAGGGCCACTGGCTTCCGGTATTGGAAGTGTAGAACTTAAGAAGCGGGTGTTTGTATTAATTATCCAACAGCAGAGTCTGATATTTCCCTAGCTTGCCGGCAGTCAGCCAGTAGCCCTCTTCTTGCTCAAGCAGGGAGAGCACACTCTGTGGGGTGTGCACCTCAGCTTCCTGACCCCAGGTAAACTTTGCAGCATCCTGCAGAGCATTGCAAGTGGCAGCCACAGCCCAAGGGCAAGGTAGACTCACTGTGCCACCCACTGCAAGTTTGGTGGTGGCTCCTGATGCCCCCCTGGCATCTACTCACAATCCAGGAGAGGGTGCAGCTGCAGAAAGGGCTTCTCCAGCCCACACCCACAGTCATGCACAATTTGGTGAGGGAGCAGCCAGTTCTGGGGTAGGGCAATTCCCAATGTGCCAAGTCCCTGTAGGAATTGATGATCAAGGACAGCCTTGAGGATTCGTGCTGGTACCTGCCCTGTTCTCAGCCTCTGATTTAATAAATTGGGAAAATAGCACCCCTGGCTATAGAGAAGGTCCTGAACAAATGAGAAGTTGCTTGTATCTATCTTTGCCACACACACACTTACATGAGTAGAAAATCAGGCATTATTGAATGTTTTACTGACTCCAGAGGGAAGTCAGATGGTTCTGGATAAGGCTAGAAAAGAAACTGAGCACCTGAGGGAAGGGGCCCTCAGAACCTGTTTTTGCTGCCCTAGGAAATGCTCTTCCTGAAGCAGATCCCCACTGGGACCCAAACGAGCCTGCGGTCGGTGCCTGCAGTGGGTGGCAGAATAGGGAACAGAATATCATCTTAGGGATATCCCCTCCTTCAACTGCGTGAGGCTCTCGAGGCACTTTCTTTTGGCTCTTTAAAACTAGTAATCTACATTTTCTCTTTCTTAATAACCAGTCATTTTGTTAGGACAAAATTACTTTCTTTTTCCTTAATAATAATAATAAACACATTCTATATACCTTACATACTTAAGTTACCAAAATGATTTTGGAAACTGTCTCCAAGCAAACCTTTTACAACATACAATTACCATCAACACTAAACAAACTTGCCAGAATAGTTATTCAATTTGGTTATACGCAAACATAACTTCTCCTCATTTTAAATACCTAGTAGCATGCAATACCAGAACACTGATAGTTCATAGGGGACGGTTTTCAGAAATATGTGCCTTCTTAGTTTACTATCTTTTTTTTTTTACATTTTATTTTTATTGATTTTGTAATAATATTACATTAAAAATATATATGTGAGGTCCCATTCAACCCCACCCCCCCACCCCCCCTTTTCCCCCCCCCAACAACACTCGTTCCCATCATCATGACACATCCACTGGATTTGGTAAGTACATCTTTGGGCACCTCTGCACCTCATAGTCAATGGTCCACATCATGGCCCATACTCTCCTCCATTCCATCCAGTGGGCCCTGTGAGGATTTACAATGTCCGGTGATTGCCTCTGAAGCACCATCCAGGGCAGCTCCATGTCCCAAAGACGCCTCCACCTCTCATCTCTTCCTGCCTTTCCCCATACCCATCAGCCACCATGTCCACTTTTCCCAATCCAATGCCACCTCTTCTATGTGGACATTGGATTGGTTGTGTCCATTGCACCTCTATGTCAAGAGGAGGCTCAGATTCCACACGGATGTTGGATGCAATCCTCCCACTTTCAGTTGTAATCACTCTAGGCTCCATGGTGTGGTGGTTGTCCTTCTTCAACTCCTTATCAATAGTTCAGAGAGACCTATTATGAAACATTTAGAAGGACACATTTCTGAAATAGTTTTCTGGAGGCAAGTTGGCAGGGGACGCTGGTTGCTATTGGAGCTAAGTCATGGTTGAATTACAGGCTTACAAAAGCAATCAGCGTTTTTCTATTTTTTTCCCTCTTTTCCTTGTCCAGTTCAAAAGTTATTTAACATTAATAACATTAATAATATTTTGTTATTTAACAAAAGTTATTTAACTTTAACAGCACCAACTTTATTAATGTGGCTATCCAGATCTAATTAGAATTAACATGGAAACAAAACCGAGAACATTAATGTTGCTTAGTTTTTCCACTTCTCCAGCAGCTAAACTAATTCCATTTGTGATTTCTTTTACAAAACACATTCAACTGTGAGATAGTATTGAAATTTAAAGACTCATTTTTAGGTTACTTTTCACTGTCATCCAATTTATACTTGGGCGAAGAAGGATTGCAGTAGAAAATCATTTTCTTTTTCTTAAGTGGGTCTCCTCCAAATTTAGAACAGTTACCCAATATACAACCCAGAGGAGATATAGCTGGCACATTCTAAAAGTTTTCCATGGCTAGGCAACACCAACAGAAATCACAAACACAGAATGTCAAGAACAGGAGCTCCTCAAAATCAACAGGTTCCCCAACTTCAAAGCAAAAATGAGATTTCAAAATCAACAGGTGAGCCCCAAATCTGAGATCATGAATAATGGGACTCAAACCCACCAGGTCCATATTCCCAAGTTCAGATCAACTCAAAATTCAACAGTCCCCTTGGCATAAGCAGACCGACAAAGTTATAGCAAGCACAGATCAGAACAGAAGAAAGAATTTCACACACTTACCTGGCACAGGGGAAAACTCAGCTTCAAAATCTTCCTTCCTACAAAGTGCCCAGTGTCCACCCATGGCAGAAACCTCGCCTGGAATCTCCAGCCTCATTTTCCAGGAAAATACCCAGGCGGCCACTAGGCATGGAGCTGAGGGATCCAGGGAAACCCCACAGCTGACAAGACACAGATCGGGGCTGCTTTGGGGGCTGCATCCCAGAGCAGCAAGGCTCCTGGTAGGCTCGCCAAATAGAAAGCCCTTTCAGGGAAGCAGATTTGGCTTACCTGATAGAGCCACATGGAAGGTCCAGGGTTCAAACCCAGGGACCTCCTTGACCCGTGTGGAGCTGGCCCACGTGCAGTGCTGATGCGCACAAGAAGTGCCGTGCCACGCAGGGGTGTCCCCACGTAGGGGAGCCCCACGCGCAAGGAGTGCGCCCCGTAAGGAGAGCCACCCAGCGTGAAAGAAAGTGCAGCCTGCCCAGGAGTGGCGCCGCACACACGGAGAGCTGACATAGCAAGATGACGCAACAAAGAGACACAGATTCCCGGTGCCGCTGATAAGGATAGAAGCAGTCACAGAAGAACACACAGGGAATGGACACAGAAAGCAGACAACTGGCAGGGGTGGGGGGAAGGGGAGAGAAATAAATTTTAAAAATAAATCTTTTGAAAAAAAAAAAAGAAAGCCCTTTCGATCCAGTGCCACAAAGGACATACACATCTCTTAGTGAAAAGGTGATTTATTGCAAGTGCACAGTCAAGGAACTGGGGGAATCTTTCCAAAACCAGTTCAAAGTGAAAATGGGAGCTAGGGTTTTTATCACAAAAAGGAGAGGTGTAGGGAGAAGAAAAGTGTATCTATCTAGCTAGCTAGCTAGCTGTCTATCTATAAAACAAGTGATTCCAGAGGTTTTGTAAAGAGGGTTGTGCAATTTTTCAGTCTTGTGTTATCTCAAGTAAGTCCAATTTGTCCTTGATTTCAGTGGCTAATAAACCACAGTTTAGATGTAGTTCCGCAGGTACAAGGCCTTCATGGCTCCTTTCTTAGCCAGCCACTCAAGGATATCAAGCTTTTTGTCTCTGACAAAAGCAACAGATTTCCACCATTTTGTCTGGTTTTGCTTTGAGATATTATCTTATTCCTATAAGCAAAACTGAGAAGATCTGGCTAATGTCCTTGAGGGAACTAAGTGTAAAGAGTAAATCAAATTAATAGAAAACCAACTCAATTAGTTTTAGAACTTTCAGAGCTGCCTAAGTGAAGAAATTTTAATACTCACATTTTCCAGATATCAAAACTGGGTGTGGGGTACATGGGAACTCTTGTACTATCATCTAAATCTGTATCTATAAATCTAAAATTAGTCTAAAATTAAAAGTTTATTTTTAAAAATATTCCCTGTCAGGGGAGATTTTCTCTTGCCCAGAATAAAAATATATTTAAAATTTTATGACCACCATTCCTAAGAAAGGTAAGCCACCACATTTCCCATAAAAGGCATATATGCATTGAGAAAAGATGAATAATATACATAAAATTCCCCTACGAAAGTTCTTTGGGACATCCTGATGACTTAGCTCTTCTCTTCATAGTTTACTGAATCTGTTTACCACCATTTTAGGGTGTGATGGGATGATCTGGTCAAGATCGTCCCCTACAGATGAATGACCCATGCTCATCATCGAGCCATTGAGCTCTTTCAGCTCTTGAAAGTTATTGAGTAAACGGCACCAGAGAACTGCCTCCAATTGTTAGAGCAAAGCACTGGGAACTTCCCTGAAGAGGTTCAACTCTCAACAGAAACTTACGTGGAATCTGGGATTATGGAGACAGTGAAATTTTTCACTTGCAGAGGGCTGAGGGCAATAGATGCTTGTAGTTTTTCAGTGTCAACTGGGGATTACAATTAACAGTGAATACAATGCTTACCATCTGACCTGTCTCTGTTTTGGCGTCCTCACATTTTCATCTCATTGAGATTCAAAGAGTCAAGGCTAAGTGCAATCAGGCTAGAAAGTAGGAATATTTTTAATATGAAATATATGTGATACTTATTTATGGATTTTAGAATAGAATTAGTTAGAGGTTTGTGATATTCTTTAAAATGATCAGCTTTTTTCTAAATACTATATCGAGTTTTAGTCCACTTCAATATAGTCCGATCTTTAAAAATGTAATAAAATAATCCTAAAAGCATTTGAGAGCATAAACAGACAAGGACATGTAATAAAATTTTGAAAAAAAAGGAAAGTAATGGGGAGGAAAGTAACTCTATTGGTGGATAAATAGATTTTAAGACAATGTGCAATTAGGAAAGACGACAACTAAATCAAGGGAACAATAGGCAATCAAGATAAAGAGTTCATCCATAGGCCTTATCTCACATTAGAATGTGATGTGTGTATGTTGAAGGGTCATTGGAATTGACGTGGAAAGAAAGGATTCTTACTTCATAAATGGTTATGGGGGAAAAAATCTGCTTGTCTTGCACAGTGTTGGAATTTTGATTGACATTGCATAATATCTGCAGAAAGAATTCACATCTTAAAATATTGATCCTTCTGGTTCAATCATATCCCTAGTCTGATCAGCTTCCCACTCTCCTACATATTAACTTGCCTAATTCCATCTATAACAATCCTATTTCCAAATAACAGTGTCACAGTCTGAGGTACTAGGAATTAGGACTTCAAAATATCTTTTGGGGGAACACAATCCAATCCATACCACCGAGTATTTTATTTGATAAAAGCAGTCATCATATCATTCATATGTAGTTGTTAACTTGCTGAGAGCTATTGTTAAAATCATGTATTGAAGTTGAATTTTATCAGATTTGTTTCAGCATTAATTGAAACAATCATATTTTGTCTTCTTTTTTAGGATATCAGTTTAAGTTCACTGCAGATTTCCTAATGTTTTTACCATCACTGAATTCTGGAATAAGCTTCTCTTGATCATGGTGTAGCATTATTTTATTACAGTGGTGGAATATCATTAATGTTATAGCCAGGACGTCTACATCCACGCTCATAGGTAAAATTCCTTTGTCTATGTGTTCACTGTCTGTCCAACTTAGATTATCAAGGTTAATTATGACTTTGTAGAATGAGTTGTGACACTTTCTGTATATTTTTACGCTCTGTAATTGTCTAAATATCTTAAGAATTACCTGCCCTTGAAGACTTGAAGGAACTTGACGAGAAGACCATCTGGCACCTTTTGGGGAAGATATGTTTTGTTTTAAAAAAAGAAGAAAGAAAAAGGAAAAGGAAGCTTTCTATTTCTTCTAAGTTTGCTGGTCTGCTCCTTGAGCCAATTTCAGTCAATCATGGTCAGTGTTTATAGATCACTGCTGTAACTAATTGCCACAAACTTAGTGGCTTAAATCAATTCAAATTCACTAACTTGCAGAGATCCAAAGTCCACCATGGATCACGGCAGGGCTAAAATCAAGTGTCTGCAGGGCCACGTGTCTTCTGGAAGTTCTAGGGGTGAATCTGCTCCCTTGCCTTTTCCAGCTTCTAGTGGTCACCTGCTCTTCTGGGGCCGCCGTCCATCCTCTGCCTTCAAAGCCCTCACTCCCAACCTCTGCTTCCATCACCACGTCTCCTTTTTCTCTCAGGATGAGTTGCACCTCCAAATCCTCAATCACATCTTCAAAGTCTCATTTGCCATGTGTTTTAGTTTGCCAAAGGGCTGCTGATGCAAGTTAACAGAAATGGGTTGGCTTTCTGTGGGTAAAAGCTTACAGTTCCAAGGCTGCGAAATGTCCAAATCCAAGACACCATCAGAGACGCTTTCTCACCAAAGCCAGCTTCCGTTGATTCTGTTATCTGGCCACACGGAGAAGCAAGGGGGCTGCCGACCACTGCCAAGGTCTCTGCCTTCCCCTCCAAAATTGTCTCCCTGAGCTCGGCTGTGGGCAGCGAGCCATAGAGCTGTCTCTTTCCAGGCTTCCTCTATCAGTCCCAGCTGCTCCTCTTTCTTCCTGAGTTTAGCTGCGAGCTCTCAGGCATGTGGCTCATCTCTCCCTGGCACTCAGCTCTTTGAGCCTCTCGAGGGCTTCTCTCCTTGCACCCCAGCTCTAGGCAAAACTGGAGTCCTTTCTCTCACTGCAGCATCAAGTATGGCGGTTCCCTTCTCTGTGCGTCTCCATTTATATCAGACCCAGCAAGAGGGTGGAGACTCAACCCAAGTCATGCCTCACTGATGACGTCCAGTCGAAAGGGTCTCACACCCACAGGAATGGATCAGTTCACCAACACGATCTTTGTCTTTTGGGGATTCATAAAAGAATTTCAAACTGCCACACCATGTTAGATAACATAGTCACAGCGATTAGGACATGGACTTCTTCGGGAGGGATTATTCTGTCTACTCTCCATCCTCCCCCATGTATTCTCAAAATTTCTCTGGCTTTCCTGTATTCCTTATTCTGATTAACCTTCCATTTTGTAATGGGTATTTCTCAAGTAGCTGTTTCTCAGGAAGGACACGTGGTGTGTACTTTCTTTTATTTTTTCTCCCCCCTCTCCCCACCCTGATGTTTTTGCTGTCTGTGTCCATTCACTGTGTAATCTTCTGTATCTATATCTCTTTTTGTCTTCTCGCTTTTCTCCTCTGGAATTTGATCCTGGGGACCTCCGATGTGGAGAGAGGTTCCCTGTCATTTGCGCCACCTCAGTTCCTGGTTTCTGTTGCGTCTTGCCTTGATTCTTCCCTTTGTCTCTCCTTTTGTTGCATCATCATCTTGCTGCGTGGCTCGCCACACGGGCACTGGCTCGCTGCACAGTGTGGGTTGCTGCACGGGCACTGGCTCGCTGTGCAGGCATGCCTTTTACCAGGAGGCCCCGGGGATCGAACCTGGGTCCTCCCATATGGTAGACGGAAGCCCAATCACTTAAGCCACATCCGCTTCCCTGGTGTGTACCGTCTGACTCCTTGTATGCCTCTGCGCTTTTCATCTGTTCTCACCCTAGCAATGCTGTGGTGTCTCATATTACACGTTATCAATGGAAAGACAGGGGCCAGGCAGATTCTCTTTTTATTGTAGGGAGCTGTTGTGGTTGTTACCGTAAGCACAACTATTTCCAATAGAATGGGTCTCCCGATCCGGTGCCACAAAGGACAAACATGTCTCTTAGTGAGAAAGTGATTTATTGACAGTTCACAATCTTCCCAAAACCAGTTCAAAGTGAGAATGGGAGCTAGGGTTTTTAATAGGCAAAAGGAGCATGGTAGGGAAGAAGAAAACAAGTGAAAACAACAACAACAAAAACAAGTGATGGGAAGCAGCTGTGGCTCAATCAGTTGGGCTCCCGTCTACCACATGGGAGGCCCTGGGTTCGCGTCCCAGGGCCTCCTTGTGAAGGCAGGCTCGCCCGCACGCTGCAGAGAGCCGCCGGCCCGGGCGCCGCAGAGTGCCACCAGCCTGCAAGCGCCGCGGAGAGCTGACTCAGCAAGGTGGCGCAACAAGGAGGGAGACAAGCAAAAACGCAGAGGAGCATGCAGCGAATGGATGCAGAGAGCAGATAGCAAGCAAGCCACGAGGGGAATAAATTTTTAAAATAATAAATACAGACACAGAAGAACACACAGCAAATGGGCACAGAGAGCAGACAGCAAGCAAAAAGCTGCAAGGCGGGGGGGGGGGGGCGGGGATTAAAACAACAACAACAACAAGTGATGTCAGGGGTCTTGTGAGGTGCAATTTCTCAGTCCTGTGTTGTCTCAAGCCCATCCAACTTGTCCTTAATTTCAGTGGCTAATAAACCACAGTTTATTAGCTCAAAGATAGCAAGCTTTTGTCTCTGACAATATTTACAGATTTCCACCATTCCGTCTGCTTTGCTTTGAGACATTAGCTTATTCCTGTAGGCAAAACTGAGAAAGTCTGGTTTATATCCTTCAGGAAGGGAGCAGATGGGGCTCAAGCAATCGAGTTCCTGCCTCCTACATGGCAGGTCCCAGGTTCGGTTTCCTAGTGCCTCCTGAATAAATAAAAAAACAAACAACAAGCAAACCAACTTGGGGGAGCTGATGTGGCTCAGTGGTTGGGCGCTGGCTTCCCACATGCAAGGTTCCCAGGTTCAATCCCCTGCCCCAGTACTTCAAAAAAATCCTTGAGGGAACTCAGTACAAACAGTAAAATGCTGAGATTAGATTAATAGAAAACCAGCTCAATTAGTTTTAGAATTTTCAGAGCTGCTTAAGTGAAGAAATTGTAATAGGCACATTTTCCAGCTATCATGGTTACTGCAATTCTTTCACCCCAATTAATTCATCTTTGCCAGTAATCTCATCCTTCTTGCCAGGGCCCTGGATAGAATTGGACATGTGCGGAACCCAATTCTAGCCTGAACGATACATAGGAGAAAAATCAGATGGAGTTTCTGGAAAAGTCTCCTTGTTTCTAAGAACATAGAACTGCTCTGGCCACTGGGCTACCAGCCCAAGGATGAAGCCAATACCAGAAAAAGGCAAAGCCAAGAGAATCACAGATATGAAAGGAAGGCTCAGAGGAAGACAGAGAGGAAGAGCCAGGAAGAGTATATAAACAGTCCATTGTACAAGGCAAATTGCTATCCTTTTGCAAGAAGGGGAAAGTCTCCTTTTATTGACACACACAGGAAGAGAACCAGTTGCCTCAGTTTTATTAACTTGACCCGAAAGTCAAAAAAAGTAAAACACAGAACTCAAAACTCCCCAGTTGGTTGAGCTGCAGACATCAAAGAGCTGCCCTCCATTCCAGGGGGTGAAAATCACTTTTCTTATTGAGCTATTTGAGCGCACAGTGGTGCACCAAAAATAAAAACAAAACTGGGGATCCCAGGAGATAACAGAATTCCCAAGACTAACGAACAAATCAACTAGTAACCAGAATTCCTGTTGTCTGCCACCTGAATGAGATCAGCAAGGGTTCAGACCATAAAATCCTCGCCAAGGAAGACAGAAAAAGCAGTACATAAATCAGAATTTCTGACTAACAAGAATTAGAACCAGATTTGGCCGCGAACCAGACAGAATATAGAAAGCAAAACAGAAAAAAGAGCCAGAAAACAGAGGGAAAAAAAACAAACTAAATAAATAAAATACAATGTCAATGAGAGGATGAAAGGAAAGCTTTCCTGCTACTTGAAATCCCCTGGGGCCAATGGCCCCTAGAAGTCCCAGGGACAAACAAATTTTCAGACTAGAGAAGAATGGTATTCATCAGACAGTTGCAAAACCAGACTTAAGAGAATGGATTGCCAAGTCAGAAAGCATCACAGGCCCCGCGCCAATCAAGATGGGGGAGGGAGCCATTCCAGAGCTCCATGCCCAACAGAAGCTTGCTTTGAACAACCAGCAAGTACTATCTGAAACACTTTTCTAAAGGTTCCAGAAAACAGTTAAAGGATGGTAGTAACAGCACAAGCACTGAATCAAGAAAAAAGCCACATAAAAGCAGTAGGAGCCAAGACACATGTTTAAAAAGTATAATTAAAATTAAAATTTAAAAATAAATATACAAAAAGTGGTAGGAGCTCATAGCAGCCTAGCTGGACCTTCCCCTTACCCCTCACCAGCTGGACACAGAGCCAGCCTGCACTCCCAGTACCAATCCCTGATTCCAGTTCTGGAGGGAGCAGAGGAAGCCTTGTGCACATATGGGAGCATGTATGTCTGACCCAATCTGTCCGGTGGCATCCTGAGGGACACTGTCCCAGAAATTGCCCTGCACATAGAAGGTAGCTCCTGGAGCTCTCCTGCAAAACGCCATGAGAGAGCAGTCAAGTCGTGGCTGCCTGGGGCAAGAGGTGGCTGGTTGTAGGACACACAGTACAGTGCCTGGGACTTGAGGAAACTGTTTCCTAAGAGGGGCCATTTGGATCTGTGTAAACGGGGGAGTTCCCAGGGCCACAGACACATGCCCAAGATAAGAGCACTGTGCAGAAAGGACCAGAGAGAACCCCCTGCTTGGGCCTCGAGCTGTTCTCCAAACTCATTGTAGGGATAGGCCTAAAGGAGAGCACTCCCACAGGTCAATCTGCAAAGACTCGAAAAGGTGTTTTCTTTTTCTCCTTCTTATGTTAGCTTCTAGCATTCAAGGAAAGCTCTATCATAACACTAGCTGGGTACACGTTTAAGGAACAAAGTCTAAATTTAGCCTGAGGGTTTAAATTCTAGTGATAGCACACTAAACATCAAAATGTCCAGGTTTCAAGGACAGATCACAAAACATACAAAGAAATAAGAAGTGATGGCCCAGGCATAGGAGAAGATTAAAGCTTTAGAAACCATCAGTGAAGACAATCAGACCTGGTACATACCAGACAAAAACTTTTTTAAAAAAGATTCTAAAAATGATTCATGCAGAGTGGGTGTAGCTCAGTGGCTGAGCACCTGCTTTGCTTATACAAGGTCCCAGGTTCAATCCCTGGTACCTCCAAAAAAAAAAAAAAAAAGCTCAAAGAGCTAAAGGAAACATGGTCAAATAACTAAAGGAAATCAAGAGAACAATAGATGAGCACAAAGAAAATATCAGTAGAGAGACGGAAATTATGCAAAGGAGCCAAACAGAGCTGAAGACCACAGTAACAGAAATTTAAAATTTCCTAGAGGAGTTCAACAGCACATTGCCAGAAGAAATGATTGGTGAACTTGAAATAAGACAATTAAAACATCCAGTCTGAGGAGCAGAAAGAAGAAAGAATGAAGAAAAGGGAACAGAGCCTAAGGAAACTGTGAGACCCCATCAAGCATACCAATATACACATTATGGGAGTTCTTCAAAAGAGCAGAAGGAGAGAAAGGGGCAGAGAGAATATTCAAGGAAATGATGGCTTTAAACTTTGAAAATTTAAAGAAAGACATGAAGATACATATCCAAGACACTCAATGAATTTCAGACAGGACAAACCCAAACAGACCCACACCCTGAGATATCATAATCAAACTGTCAAATGCCAAGATAAAGAGAATTCTGAAGCCACAAGAGAGAAGCAAAGCATCGTTACATGTGAGCCTGAATATTATTACATGTCTATTTCTCATCGGAAACCATAAAAGCAAGAATGCAATGAGATAACATATTTAAAATTCTAAAAGCAAAAAGATTACCAATCAAGAATCTTATATCTGACATGCTCTCTTTCAAAAATCAGTTAGGAAAGTGGACTTGGCCCAGCGGTTAGGGTGCCCGTCTACCACATGGGAGGTCCGCGGTTCAAACCCCGGGGCCTCTTTGTCCCATGTGGAGCTGGCCCATGCGCAGTGCTGATGCACACAAGGAATGCTGTGCCACACAGGGGTGTCCCCCGTGTAGGGGAGTCCCACGTGCAAGGAGTGTACCCCATAAGGAGAGCCGCCCAATGCGAAAGAAAGTGCAGCCTGCTCAGGAATGGAGCCGCACACACGGAGAGCTGACACACAAGATGATGCAACAAAAAGAAACACAGATTCCTGTGCCACTGACAACAGAGTTGGACAAAGAACATGCAGCAAATAGACAAACAAGAACAGCAAACAAGAATAAAAATGCAGCAAATAGACAAACAAGAACAGCAAACAAGAATAAAAAAAGCAAATAGACAAACAAGAATAGCAAACAAGAACAGACAACTGGGGCGGGGGGAGAGGAAGGGAGAGAAATAAATAAATCTTTTTTTAAAAATGAGTGAAAGTTAGACATTTTCATATAAACAAAAGCTGAAGGAGTTTGTCACCAGTGGACCAGCTCTACAAGAAATGCTGAAGGGAGTTTTTCAGGAAAGGACAGGACACTATACAATAGATCTAAGCTGCATGAATAAAGATACCCATTATAGATAATGGCATGGGTAACTACAAATACCAGTACTATTGTATTTTTTATTTGTAATACCACCTTTGATTTCCTACAGGGTCTAAAAATCAAATGAATCAAATGTAAAAACATATCAGTGGTTGGGAACTCATATTATATTTATAAGTAATATGTGACAGAAACTTGATAAAAGTGGGGAGATAGAGGGGTATAGGAACATAGCTTAAGTATGCTATTGAAGTTGTTAAGTTGGTATCAAAGCAAGCAATATTGTTACTGATTTAGGATGTTAAATTTAACCCCCATGGTAACCACCAAGAAAATATATGAAATATATGCACAGAAGGAAATAAGAAGGGATCCTATAGTGTTCATTACAAAAAGTTTGACTAAATACAAAAGTAGGCAGTAATGGAAGAATTGTGGAATGGAAAAGGGCTCAACCAAACAAAAAACAAAAAGCAAAAGGGCAGAAGTCAGTCCTGTATTATTTGGTAGTTACTTTAAATGTTAATGGGTTAAGTTCTCCTCTCAAAGGGCAGATATTGGCAGAATGGATACAAAAAGAAACCATGACCCAACTATATGCTATTTATAAGAGACTCACCTTAAATTCAAAGATAAGCAGGTTGAAAGTGAAAGAATGAAAAAAAGTTGCAGGTAAACAGTAATCAAAAGATAGCAGGGTGGCTGTAATATAGAAAAGGAAACAATCAGAGCTGAAGTCCATAGGAAGGAGTTAAAAATTCTTTAGAAGGATTCAATAGCAGATTGGAGCTGGCAGAAGAAGGACTCAGTAGACTTGAAAATAAGATGATTGCAATCATCCAGTCTGAGAAGCAGAAAGAAGAATGAAGAAAAGTTAATTGAGCCTGATGAACCTATGGGACACCATCAAGTGTACCAATATACACATTGTGAGGGTCTTAGGAGGAGAGAAAAGAGAGAAAGGGGCAGAGAGAATATTCAACGAAATAATGGCTGAAAACTTCCCAAATTTAACAAAAACATGAATATACACATCCAAGATTCTCAACAAATTCCATACAGGATAAACCCAAATAAATCCACAAATGTCAAAGATAAAGAGTGAATTCTAGAGTTGCAAGAGAGAAGCAAAGTGTCACATACAAGGGAGCCTCAATAAGATTAAGTACTGATTTCTCATCAGAAATCCTGGAAGCAGGGAAACGGACTTTGGCCCAGTGGTTAGGGCGTCCGTCTACCATATGGGAGGTCCGCGGTTCAAACCCCAGGCCTCCTTGACCCGTGTGGAGCTGGCCATGCGCACTGCTGATGCGCGCAAGGAGTGCCGCGCCACGCGAGGGTGTCCCCCGCGTAGGGGAGCCCCACGCGCAAGGAGTGCGCCCGTGAGGAAAGCCGCCCAGCGTGAAAAGAAAGAGCAGCCTGCCCAGGAATGGCGCCGCCCACACTTCCCGTGCCGCTGACGACAACAGAAGCGGACAAAGAAACAAGACGCAGCAAATAGACACCAAGAACAGACAACCGGGGGAGGGGGGAAATTAAATAAATAAATAAATCTTTAAAAAAAAAAAAAAAAAGAAATCCTGGAAGCAAGAAGGGAGTGGGAAAACATATTTAAAGTACAAAATTTGCTAGCCAAGAATTTTGTATTGGACAAAACTGTCTTTCAAAAATGAGGGAGGATTTAGTTTGATCATAAAACTTTGGTAATCAAAAACATATAGGGGACGACAGACTAATAATGTAAACCATAAGGCAAAACATAGGATAACTAAAAAATTTAGAAAACTGTACAACCTAAAGTATGGACCACATAGTAAGCACAGATGTCATCTTGTTTGAAAGCTATTGTCTCGGAATCTGTACATCAGTTTCAGGAAATATGATATGAATAAGGTAAAAGATTATCGCTGTGGAAGGGAAAAGGTTTTATGGTGAAATTGACTATGGGGAGCAGTGATGCTCAGAGATGTACTTACCGGGTGCAATGGATGTGTCACAATGATGGGAGAGAGTGTTGCTGTGGGGGGAGCGGGGGGTGGGGGCGGTGGGGTTGAATGGGACCTCATATTTTTTTAATGTAATTTTTAAAAATAAATAATTTTTAAAAATGTTATAAAATTAACAGTTTTTTAACCCTCTGTTAATTAAAGTTGTATCAGTAAAAGTCTCAAATAAATACTTAAGAGTGCATAAATTTACCAATATTTCAGCATAATATTAAATAGAAGTACAATGTGGAAAAATAAAATAAAATAAAACTTTGGTAATCAATGGTGGTGATAGCAGCACAACATTGTGACTGTAAGTAACATCACTGGATTATATATTTAAATATGGTTAAAAGGGGATATTTTAGGTTGTATATATGCTATGAAAATAAAATTTAAAAAAACAATAACATAGGACTGTACAACACAGTGAACCCTATTGTAAATGATGTACCATAGTTAATAGTACAATTTTAAAAATGTTCTCTCATGAGTTGTAACAAATGTACCACACTAATGCAAAGTATTAATAATAGGGTGTTACATGGAAATTTTGTGTTCTATACAACTTCCCTAATAAAAATTGTTTTTAATGAGAAAGGAATTAAGACATTCCTAGAAATCAAAAGCTGAGGGACTTCATCACCACTAGACCAATCCTACAAGGAATACTAAAGGGAGTTCTGTAGGCTGAAAGAAGAGGACACTAGACAATTGACTGAAGCCATATTAATAAATAGAGATTTCCAATAAAGATAAAGAAATGGGTAAATATAAATACCAGTATGATTATATTTTGGTTTGTAACTCCACTTTTTTTTTATCCCCACCCCCCACGGCTCTCTGCATGCTGTCTGCTTTCTGCGTCCACCCGCCATGTGTTCTTCCGTGTCTGTACTTTATTATTTTTATTTACTCCACCTCCCTTGTGGCCTGCCTGCTGTCTGCTCTCTGTGTCCCTTCGCTGCACGCTCCTCTGCATTTTTGCTTGCCTCCCTTTTTTTTGTTGTTGCATCACCTTGCTGAGTCAGCTCTCTGCAGCGCTTGTGGGCCAGGCAGCACTCCGCAGCACCGGGGCCGGCGGCTCTCCGCAGAATGTGGGCAAGCCTACCTTCACAAGGAGGCCCCAGGACGTGAACCCAGGGCCTCCCATATGGTAGATGGAGCCCATGTGATTGAGTCACAGCCGCTTCCCTGTAACTCCACCTTTTACTTCCTACAGGATCTAAAAGGCAAATGCATAAAACACAATGATAACTAAATGGCTTTGTACTCATAATATATAAATATGTAATTGGTAACAAGAATTACATAAAGGTAGCGGGATGGAGGGGTATGGGAGCTTAGTTTGTGTGTGTTATTGAAGTTGTAAGATGGGTATCAAAGCAAACAAGACTGGGCGGCGGACTTGGCCCAGTGGTTAGGGCGTCCGTCTACCACATGGGAGGTCCGCGGTTCAAACCCCGGGCCTCCTTGTCCCATGTGGAGCTGGCCCATGCGCCGTGCTGATGCGCGCAAGGAGTGCTGTGCCACACAGGAGTGTTCCCTGCGTAGGGGAGCCCCACGCGCAAGGAGTGCGCCCTGTAAGGAGAGCCGCCCAGCGCCAAAGAAAGCGCAGCCTGCCTAAGAATGGCACCGCCCACAAGGAGAAAATGACACAGCAAAAAGAAACACAGATTGCTATGCCGCTGACGACAGAAGCGGTTAAAGAAGATGCAGCAAATAGACACAGAGAACAGACAACCAGGGTGGGGAGAGGGGAAGGGGAGAGAAATAAATAAATAAATCTTTTTTAAAAAAAAGCAAACAAGACTGTTATATATTCAGGGTGATAAATTTAAGTCCCATGGAAACCACAAAGAAAATATCAATGAATATGCAAACTCATACAGAAAATAGAGCACAGGTTACCAGGGGTTGGGGCAGAGGCAATGGGGAGTTAACACAAAACAAGTGTAGGGTTTCTGTTTGGGGTGAAATGAAAGTTCAGGTAATGGATGGTGGTGAGGGTATTGCAACAATGTGCATGTGATTACTGAATGGCTGCCTGGGAGGGTTGGGATAAGCAGATTTATGTTGCTTATTTGTTTCAACAATTTAAAGAGGAAGAAAGAGAGAAAC
The DNA here is from genome assembly GCF_030445035.2 of Dasypus novemcinctus. NCBI lineage: Eukaryota > Metazoa > Chordata > Mammalia > Cingulata > Dasypodidae > Dasypus > Dasypus novemcinctus. Next base: position 15,181,849 of record NC_080693.1, on the reverse strand, counting down.
TAAAGAGATAATTAAATGCAATATATGATACAGGATGGGATCTAAGAATGGAGGAGAAAAGGCTCAAAAGAACATTGCAGAGACATAAGAAAAAAATTGGAATGTAGACTAAAATCTTTAAGTTTCTTGAACTTGATAGCTGCACTTAAGGTGATTATAGAAGTGGATATCCTTGTTCATAGGCAATGTACATGGAGTGCTACATGTTCAAAGAGTGTGATGTGTGCAACGTGCTCTCAAATGTTCAGAAAATTAGGAAAGAAGGAAGGGAGGGAGGAAGGGGCAAGAAAGACAGATGCAGATAGAATGATAGGGCTAAGTGGTAAAATGGAGAAATCAGGACAATTTCTGTCTATGTGGATATGAAACTAGCAACCTGGATGTCCTTAAATTGCCCCTTCTGCCCAGTTTGCCCTGTCATCTAAAATTAAAATCATAAATGGTTGAGCCCCATCTCACCTGTAGTGGGAAAGCCAACATCCTTCCCAATAATATCTCCAAAAAGGCTTGTGATGGGTTGGAAAATGGGCTTTGGTGATTGGTTTAGGCTAATCAGGACCTACTCCTTGAAACTGAGGATGAGATTAACTTCCCTCGATGTACAGGCTGTGGCTGGTGAAAGGAGTGGGGAAGGGTCCATGAAAATTCGTGCGGTTCTGGTAGCATAGCACCTGGGATGGATGGGTGGAGAGCAGGCAACATGTGCTCAGCAGATGTCCACGTGCCTGTCCAAGGTTTCAGAGAATTGTTTTCTGGCTCCCTTGAACTTGTAACACTGCCCCCATCAAGTGCCCCCAATACCCTGGATAGGGACTGCTTCCCTGCCTCCCCCCCCCCACCCCAGCTCACACCTAGAAATGACCTGAAGCACAGCCTGAGATTTTAGGTCCAGTTGAGCACTGACTAAAGGTAGAGACACAATCCCTTATAATATTGACCAGCGACCTCCGCCAGAGGTGAATGTTGGCCCAATGGCTGCCCAATTTGTGCTCAGGACTCACGGACCAGACTAGAGGAGAGGGCGTCAATAGCTCAAGTCCCTTGGGCTCAATGGACTCAGAGCTATGGTTGAGTGCAGAGCAGAACGAGACTAGTACTGGGTTTGGAGGCTAACACGAGACGTTTTTCAGATTCTTAACAGGGCCTGCCAAGGCCAAGCTCATTCAACTCCCCACCAAAGGAGGCTCATGTCCTTGGACTCTGAAAGAGGCAGCATGAAGGTGGAAAGAGCCGCTGGGGTGTAAATCAGGACAACAGAACGGGGTACAATTGAGTCACCGTGGGAGTGTGCCTGGAAGTGTTTTTAGCCCAGGAGCTCCATTTGAATGTCTCCCCAGGAATACTGATAACAATGACAACAATATAACAGTAATATCATTACCTACCATTTTAGTTAATAAATTTCCTTTTTGTAATACCATTACCCACTGCCATATTCCAGGCCTGTGCTAAGTGGTTTCATCCATTATTTCACAGTCCTCAAAACAACCCTAGAGGGGATTTTATTCCCTTTCTTCAGATGATGGGGTAGCTTAGGTTCAACACCGCTAAGTGACACTCCCAAAGCTAAATGGCTAATACGTGGCAAAGAGGGGATTGGAAATTACACTGCCTGACTCCAGAGACAGAGGAGGAATAAAAGATCATAATTAAATTCCAGATAATTAAGAAACTGGGATAGTCAACTCTGCACACTTGCTCACCAGTGAATACCTTGTGAGTACTTCACATAATCAAGAATAAGACAATAAAAATGAATAAATGTAATATTTTCAGCAATGAGGAATATTTTACCTAAACTCTCTGGAGCAATCTATACCCTAGAGTCAACGAAATTTCTATATTTATAGTCATTCCAGTTGCTTGGTTCTTTCTCTAAGTGCCCCAAGACTATGTAATCAGAGAACTGTAGAGCAGAGCTTCTCCACCTGTGACGCACCTGGGGATCACCTAAGGATATCGTTAATAAGCAGATTTGGAGTCAGGAGATCTGAGGTCAAGCCTGAGAATCTGCATTTCTGCTTCCAGGCATGACTCAACTGCAGGTCTGAGGACATTGGGGAGTAGTTATAAAATTATATAAAGAAAGCCTGGGGGACCCCTGAGAGCCAACGAAACACCCAAACTCCCTCTCGAGTTTCCCGTCTTTTGAAATTTGAAATCTCCACCAAGGTGGTTGATCCAGATAACCAGTCAAGTCCCTACTTCATTACATTTGACTCAATACAAAATAAAGTCCGCTTGCCTTAAACCTGCGCCTATAATATGACAAACCCTCTTCCAGTCAAAAGGAGTCAAACTAACTTCCTTTTTATGTCTCTAAAAATCATTTGCAATTCCTAGAAGCTCAAAGCTACTCCCATTCTTGCAAGCAATCTGGCTTCCTAGCTGCAGCAAAACTTCTGGTGTGCCAAATTTGTTGCTTTAATCTGAAAATGTGACTGATTTGTCTTTTGACAATAGTGAGTCAGTGGAAAGTTAAGATTAAGAGAGTGTTAAAGCTGGATGGTCCTTAAAGAGTATAATTCTTGCATTAGACACATTAGGTAAATAGGCCTAAGAGGGTAAAGGGACTTGCCCAAGTTCATATGGTAATTTAGGGGAAGAGCTGGGTCTAGATGTCATGGCACTGAGACCAATCATTGTATAAAACATGACATTATCTGACATCACCACAAGAATTTGTAAACACATCTAAGTCCCAGGCCCTGTAACACACTATCTCATTTAATTCCTGCCAAAGAAAGAAAGAAAGGAAAAAAAAAAAAATACAAGGTAGGAATTGTAATTCCTTTTTATAGATAAGAAAATTCAGGCTTATATGAAAGCAAATGGTCACACTAGGATTTGATGTGTGAATGTCTAACTTCAAAGCCTATTCTTTTCACTAGGACACATATATTTCACTCTATTCCAAAATATATAAGATCAGACATCAAGTGTGATCTTCAAAATGCAGTGGGCTCACACTGTATTAAATTACAAACTATTCCATTTTTTAAATTTACAAGACAATTTGGTGGTTTTCAAGTATTTTCATTTTTTCATATTCAAATTCTATTTACATGGGTTGCTAAAAAGGGAATTTACAGAGCTGTAAATTATTTCAGTGAGCAGAGTAAGGTAATTTAATATAATATAGATATACATAATATTTATAATATATAATACAAAAACACTTATATAATATAAAATATTGAAAACAACTACTACCTGCTCATTGATCAAATATTGGGAATATCTCTAAAATTTTCAGATCACACAGAGGAGGGGCAAAGGAAATTTAAAAGGTGGTGCTCTGTTTTTCCTAGCTGTAAAGTAATGAAACCATTTGGGAAAATTAAAAATATTTTTAAACATTAAAATGTTTAATAAGGTCAAATGTAAACACGTGGTAATTTTTGGACTTGATGATAGCACATTATAATGAGTATAACAAACATTGTTGATTTATGGATGTGATTGTGGCTGAAATGAGTAGTCTAGGAAAATTAATGTTAGTTGGAGAACAGCTGGAGGATAATATTGGGAATGTATAACAATGATTTTGGAAGTAGATGAAGATTGTGGTGGATAATAGAAATACAAGAGTGTTCTACTACAGGGTGTTAAGAATGTGCTGATACTGGGAAAAACACAACTAGTGTAATTTAGGGACTATAGTTAATGACAACATTGTAATGTTTTTGTGGCAAAAGCAAAGTTGGTACTATATTAATCCTAAAGGTTAAAAAAAAAGACTATGGGGTTTGGTTTTATGAGATATGAAAACAAGCTTTTTTTTCATTAATAAAGAGACCTTGACTAGGTCATTTAGCTAATCTTTACCTGTGTATCTTTCTGAACACCAGAGGAACAACTGAGCTGCCTTTTGCTGTTCTTTTATTTTTGTGAATTTGAAATAAACTTGTTAATAAAAGTTAATTAATTAAATATATATATTTAAATTTGCTAGCCCTTTTCTAAAGATTCCCTCTATGCCTTCAGCCTTGAGGTCTCCTTTGACTTTGACAAGGGATTTCTGGCACAGCTCTCCTTTAGGATAAACCACTTCCGGTCTCCACTGGACCCATGGACCAATCAACTTGTTCAGCTTTTCCCTTGTCTCAAAATCTATGTGAGGGCAATCTTCCAACTGGAATCTGCACACACCTACAACATGCCAAGACTACCGGCAAGGGTCTGCTCTCTGTGTCCATTTGCTGCGTGTTCTTCTTTGTCCACTTCTGTTGTTGTCAGCAGCACGGGAATCTGGGTGGCTCTCCTTACGGGGCGCACTCCTTGTGCGTGGGGCTCCCCTATGTGGGGGACACCCCTGCGTGGCAGGGCACTCGTTGTGCGCATCAGCACTGCACGTGGGCCAGCTCCACACGGGTCAGGGAGGCCTGGGGTTTGAACCGCGGACCTCCCATGTGGTAGACGGACGCCCTAACCACTGGGCCAAGTCTGCTTCCCAAGGGTAGCTTAAAGGTATTGGTTTTTCCACATCTCCAACTTCCACACTTCCTTCTCGTTAAAACCGCCCTGCCTGAGAAAGTGCCTGTGGGTGGAGGCTTCCCCGCTTCTCCTTCCCCTCTTCGTTCCCATTCTCCCTTCTTCCACTTTACAAAGGATGGCCCTCTGCCTGCCTGCCCTGCCCCTGGGCATAAAATCTGCTGTGCCAAACAAAGGGGCAATTTGACGATTTTGAAACTTTATTATCAAAACATGTGCGATACTTATATTGTCCTTATCAATAGTGCATTCATATTAATTATTGTGATAATTTAATCCCAAACAAAAATTGTTAGATCTTCAAAGCCTCAGGAAATACGAAATTTTAATTTTCAATTTTTAGTTGTATTTTTATAGAGAGAAATGGTAAGTAAAATAAAATGGTCACCTGCACTGGGCATTGCCTGGAGGGACCCCTTTCCAAGAAGAGCTTTTCTAGGAGACAAAAACAATTGACCTGCAGAGGCTTTCTGAGACAATGGTACCCTACAGATCGTAGATAAGCAATACCTGCCGAGAAATCAGTTTTGGTCCAGTAGTGATGGCTTATGGGATTGGACAAGCATACTGTCCTAATGGACGTACAACTGCTCCCCACTTTGTAAGACCCTCTTAAGTAAAACGGAAACTTCCAGTCAGCCAACGAGACCATCTCCTCATTTGCTTCTACGTTCATTGTATTTGAGCTTCCCCTTCTCTCGCCGGAGCTTCCTTCCTCTCTTTGAATGGGACGCTGTCTGATTCATGAATTGCTCGATAAAGCCATGAGATCCTAAGTAGCATGAAAAGTTTTGCTTTGATCAGTTTTGGCCAAGCAGACGCCATTCGAAGGCACCTGATGAAGACTCTGGAGACAACAAGAAAAACAAGGAAGGTGCCGTAGAACCCTCTGAGTTCTCTACTGTCTTCACCATCTCCAGGGGCTGTGGTTGAGTCCCTCCCGAGCCGAGGTCTACTCTCTTTGTGTTCAAACCCTGATCTGACTAGCCTTTAGTGCAAAGGCTAGCGGGTCAATCTTGATGGCCAAAGGGCTCAAACTGTGAGCCTGAGTCTTTAGCCTTTTGGCGCAGTTTGCCATTTTCATTTTTGCCACTGCTGCTTTCTTTGTCCTGTGCACAAGGTCAAGAAGGGAAATGATAAAGATGGGATCCTTAAACTCTAAGAACTTTGATTCTCCATGCTCTGGCACCCTGACATATTACATGGTCAAAAATTATGGGGCCTGAAGCTGTGCCTACCTAGCAAAATAGCAAAATCTCACCAGAGACAACCTAGACTTGCCATGGCCATTATAGGAAATGTTCCAAGTTGACAGACTTACTCATCTCAGGGGTGCACTTGAGAAAAAGGCCTCCTGAATTAAATAGGCCAAATGGGATGCCTATTTTAATTGGTACTCAGAGGCTACTAAGAAATTGCAAGACACTAAAATACATAAACTAGTGAGTTTTGTATTTCTATGTTTTCTGTGTTTCTGTATTTTTATGTCTGACTCATGGCAAAAAATTTTAAATTAAAATTATAAGCTCTGTATTTGTGTCTGTCTGTATGTTTGATGTATGACGTTTTTCTACCTCCAGATAAAATTACCATATCAACTAAAAAAACTCCTTAAAAGAGCTCTATTCTAATTGGCTTAAAGATAAATAAGTACTTATAGGTAAGTTAATACTCTTAACGTCCCAGAAATTAAGGAAACCAGACTTCTAATATTTCCAGTGAGAAAAGAGTACTCATCAAACTATAATCAAACATTTTTTTTTAAAGTTCAAATTCACATAGTTCAGATAAACCTTGACAAACAGGACTAGTTTAATATTATTAGTTAAATAAAAACAGCTATGTCTTCTGAGTTATAAGTGTTAAGTACAATAGAAACAAACAATTTTTTCTTCTTAGATTTGTTTTTCCTAAATTTATATGGGATTACTGATCAAATAAGGTAGGATTATATCTGCTAGATCTTTTAGATGATGAAAAATGTAAATTTGTATTTAACCAAACTGATTTATATGATTATATAAGTTCATATATAAATAAATAAGTTTAATTATATGGGTTTATTTGAGGAGTTGTTGTGTTTTGTAGGATGTTGGTTTGAAGACCATTTCCAATATCTTCTTGGTAATTTAAGTAAGTCAGGTTTGAAGGATGTATTTTTCTTAAGGAAGAAGAGAGTAGCTTTGTCCTAAAGTAAAATGACTGGTTGTTGCAGAATGAGAACCTAATGTGTAGGACAAAATCTGAATGGATATAGAAAGTTGTAGGTTTGCAGAAAAGGAATTCTGTTTGTCATGTTCAGGGTTGGCTAAGATTTAATAGGTATATAAGATTTTTAAGTGTTTTCTTATCAGTTTATTTATGCAAAACTAGAATTTTATTTTTTCTCTGTTAAATGACAAAGCTTTCTTGGATTATTGGTCTGCTCTTATAAGAGGTTGTAAAAAATTTTCTTAATAATCTGAAGGCAAAGATTTCTTAACTATACCTAGAAGGCAAAGATTCTGTATTTGATCAGATTCCATTTTTTACACTGACCTTATTTAGCATCCTTTATTGTTTTAGAACACAAGTCGTCTTACTTTTAAAAGAGCTAAGTCTTTTTTTACAGTCTTGTTAGCTCCTCTACAAATGTCTGAAATCTTTCATTGTCACTTCGGTTAAGGAGGGAACCAAATATTGTTTCACAGGGACCCATGATCCAATTTAACAAAATGGTCAGCCCTGACAATTTTTACATCTTACCTTTCCCAAATCAGACCCTAAATTACATATTCTTGATCTCAAACGGTCCTTGGGATTTCCCCAGGACAATCACTAATGAAACCATTCTTTCACCTTATAAAAAGAGGCGCTAGAAATAGGTTGATTTGCTGTGTTATGAGTTGCATGGGAAGTGTTGTCAAATTTAAAAGGGTTTCTAAACTTCTGTTAGTTAAATTTGTATGGATAAAATATTATTAATGTAAACATTTCAGAAATTATATGATGTTTCTAGATATTTTTCAGTGTCCTCACTGTCCATGAGAAATCCTATACTGCTATGCCTGATATTAGACAACAGTACAGTTTTATTGGTTAGAGTTTCAGTTATTCTTAAAAAGAATGTGGGAAGCAGATGTGGCTCAATGTTAGAGCTTTCCCCTACCATATGGGAGGACCTGGGTTCGATCCCTGGGGCCTCCTGGTGAAAAAGAAGAGAAAGCGTGCCTGCACGGCAAGCCAGTGCCCGCTCGAGTGCCTGCGTGGTGAGCCAGTGCCCACACGAGTGCCCGCGCAAGTGCCCGCATGGTGAGCCAGTGCGCGAGCAAGTGAGTGATGCAGCAAGATGATGACGCATCAAAAGAGAGACAAGGGGAGAGTCAAGGTGCAGCGTGGAAGAAACCATGAACTGAGGTGGTGCAATTGACAGGGAACCTTCTCCACATCAGGGGTCTCCAGGATCAAATCCCGGTGAATCCTAGAGGAGAGAAAATGAGAAGAGAAGACAACACAAACAGCAAAAACAGCAGGGCAAGAGGAGGGGAAGGGGGGAAATAAATAAAGAAATCTTTTTTAAAAATGTTACAGAAACAGCCAAATTTCTTTCTCAACTGCATCATTTTTGTAATGAACTTTCACTTTTGTAAAACACTAATAAGTTAACCAAGGCCATTTTCAGTCTTCCGTCATCTACAGATAGTTTTTATTCTGACGCTTCTCTGAAAAAAACTCGTGATAAACTACAGGCCAGAGTGCTTTTTTTTTTTTTTAAAGATTTATTTTTATTTATTTAATTCCCCTCCCCTCCCCCGGTTGTCTGTTTTTCTGTGTCTTTTTGCTGCGTCTTGTTTCTTTGTCTGCTTCTGTTGTCGTCAGCGGCACGGGAACAGAGTGCTTCATTTTTAACCAAAAGGACTGTCTCAGAGACCCAGGGAAAGTACTGTCATGTACTCTGGAGCACAGGCTTCTAGTGACATCAATAGAATAACTCTAGGACCATACATAGACTGCATCAAGAGTCTAGAACTCTAGTGAAGAAAGCGGTGGGATCGTGAGCTGCCAACCCAAGATTGAGTGGCTCAAGGACTAAGTGCCTAGGACTGAATGAACTGATAATGATTATAGTTTTGTTTAGGTTATTGCTGATATTTAATGTTCTCTTTTCTCTTAAGCTCTCTACAGTTTATAAAGCATTCATATTTTTCTCCCTGCCTGAACCCTCTAGAATTTGGAACGTTTATTGAATATTCTTATTTTTCTAGCAGAATAATTATTCGCATAGGCACAATCAGAATCTGACCTTGTTAACAGGACATAATGGGAGACAGTGTTTATGTGACCAAGGCTTTGACTGGCATGTTACGTTTGAGAATGATACTCATTTAATCAGATATGACCAGACACTTTCAGGGAACTGAGGTTGACTTTACGGAGCCAATACTTACAAAACCAGCCTGGCCCCTGGTTCCAGGGTCCCCAGCCCTCCAAGACAGTAAAGAGGGTTACTTTCTGGCAAGCATAAGAACCACATGAGACCTTGGGGACCTACAGAAAGAGGAATTTCACCACAGGGGAAAGCTGGTATGGAGTTCTAGGCGTGGTTTCCTGACCCCAAGAGACCTTTAGAAGTCCATTTGTAGGCTCCTTAAGGAAAATTCCAGCAAAGCAAACTTAAAAAGACCTACGCAGGGGTACAGATGTAGCTCAAGTGGTTGAGCGCATGCTTCCCACATACAAGGTCCTGGCTTGATCCCTGATACCTCCTAAAAACAAAATAAATGAACAGATGAAAAACCAGCTCTCACTGGGGAGCGGTGGAGCTCAGCGGCGGAGCGCCTGCTTCCCATGTACAAGGTCCTGGGTTCAATCCCCAGTACCTCCTGGAAAAAAAAAGCCTATGTGGCAAATCATCCACTGTGCTTGTGAAAATAACCAGGCCAAATCTAGTAAAACTGAAGGAGATTACTACAGGGAAAGGGAAGAGGTGGGTCACAGCTGAGGCCAGCAGACAGCAGGGCTGACAGATAACAAGGCCCGAGATCCCACCTGGAAACTTCCTGAGGGATCTCGCAAGACCCTGGCCGTGAGAATCTCATTTGGGATGAGAGTGAAAGCCCAGATACCCTCAAAAGCGTCACCACGGGCCCCTGAGAACTGGCAGGTGTGGCAACCAATCAGAACAGCAAACAGCTGGGGCCCCACCCCAACGTTACGAAGGGAGAGGAGAACAGATTAAAAAGCCCTGACCTGGGGCCCCACGCGCGTGCAGCTCGCCCTGCAGTACGCCTGTGGTCTGTGCCAGGGCCTGCGTACTTTTCTCATTTTCCTGTTTCTTAATAATCTCTTTATTCCTTTGCCTTCCCTATGTCATGTCCTTAAATTCTTTTCTTTTTTCTTTAATTTTTTAAAAACGAATTGAAGTATACCACTCATACATAAACAATATGTGTATAGTAATAGTTGTGAACTTACAAAACAAACATATATAACATCATACAGGACTCTCATACCTCACCTTACCACCAATACCTTGCATTGTTGTTAAATATTCTTAACTAATGATTAAAGAGCATTGTCAAAATATAACCAAAGTATTTTTCCCCCAACCCACCCTCTTGTAATTATCTTTATATCATTTGTATATGAATATACATAAACAATAAGTGTATAGTAAAAGTTGTAAACTTACAAAGCAAACATGCATAACATCATACAGGGGTCCCATATATCGACCCTCCACCAACACCTTGTATTGTTGTGAGACATTTGTTATAGATTATGAAAGAATATCGTCAAAATCTTACTACTAACTATAGTCTTTATCTTACATTGGGTGTATTTTTCCTCCAACATACCCTATTATTATTTTTTAAATATATATGACAGAAGTTGTAAATTTACAAAACAATCATGCACATGTACAGAATTCCCCCCCAAAAAACCTTCTATTAATACACCACACTGTGGTGTAACATTGATTATAGATTATAAGATATCATCCGATTGTTACCATGTCCATTCTGTACATTTGACATACATTTTCCACACTGCCCCATTATCAACACAGTATATCTTTGGTACAGATGCAAGAATATTATATTATTACTGCTAACCACAGTCCATTCGTCACTCCAGTTGTATTTTTCCTATGCTTCTCCACAATCCTACCATATTTTCCCATATTTGTATATGATGAAATAGTGATGTACATTTGCTCTAGCTAACAAAGGACACTCTTGCACCTGTACCATCAACCACAATTCTCCTCCACCTCTGGGTGTGCTGTGCTATTCAGTTCCTAGATTATTCTCTAGCATTCTGTCAATTGGCATTTACATCCCTAGGCTACCATTTTCAGCCACATCCCCATTTATAAGCCAGCTGTTACTCACTATAATGTGTTACCATCAACTCTGTACGTTTCCATGCTTTTACCGTAAAGCTAATTAAAACTTCTGCATACGTTAAACATCAGTAGTCCATTTCAGTCCTCTTCTTAATCTCCTTTAAGAATTCACCACCTACCACCAGGTCTTGAAGATATTTTTCTACATTTTCTTCTAGAAGTTTTATGGTTTTTGCTTTTATATTTAGGTTTTTAAACAATTTTGAGTTAATTTTTGGATAAGGCATGAGATAGGGGTCCTCTTTCCTTCTTTTTGCTATGGATATTCAGTACTCCCAGCACCATTTGTTAAATGGACTGTTCTGCCTGAGTTGAGTGGGTTTGACAGGCTATTCAAAAATCACTTGACCATACATGTGAGGATCTGTTTCTGAACTATCAATTTGGTTCCATTGGTCTACATGTCTGTCTTTATGCCAGTACCATGCTGTTTTTACCACTGTAGCTAGGTAATATTTGAAGTCTGGCGATGAGAGTCCTCTAACTTCACTTTTCCTTTTTAATATGTTTCTGGCTATTCAGGAACCCTTACCCTTCCAAATAAATTTGAAAATCATGTTTTCAATTTATTCTTAAAATGCCCTGTGATGGTAAGGCTATTGTGTCAACTCGGCCAGGTAATTGTGCCCAGTTGTTTGGTCAAGCAAGCACTGGGCTAACTGTAATACAAGGGCATTTATGGACTTTAGTCACCATTGACTTTACTGCAGTGGTAAATTATAGATAGCTAGTTATAATTACATCAATCAGGGAGATTGCCATCAGCAATGAGTGATGCTTTATCCAATCAGTTGAATGCCTTAAAAGGGGAAGGGATTCCAGCATTGAGTGTGAATTTCCCAGCTCGCCACTGGACAGCCAGTGTCTCCCAGAACTCGTCAAGAACCTTCATTGGAGCCCCTGGTTGCAGCCTGCCTGCGGAACCTGGACTTGTGCATCCCCATGGTCACGTGAGAGACTCTGATAAAACCACATACTATTGACAGATATCTCTTGCTGATTCTGTTTCCCTAGAGAACCCTGACTAATACATGCTCCGTAAATTCTTTTATGTGACATAAGCCAAGAATCTAGAAACACAGAAACCAGAGTCATCCAGTAACAAAATCAGCCTTATTTGATGACCAAGAATAATCTCTGGGGGGGTTATCTTTGATCAAAAGGAGAGTGACTGGAGAGAAAGTCTGTGTTTTAATAGAAAACTCTAACATACTCCAGTGGGTTATCAGGTTCTGCTCCTGCTCATTAACTATTTTGCATCCCCTTTGCAAACTGCAGATAACTGCATGGTTTTGTTACCCACCTATAAATTGGACTAGATCCTGTGATCTTACACATGTCTGCCTTAAATGCCAGTTACAATACTAAGTTACGATCTTTTGTATATTGGGCCTCAAGTGGACAAAAGAGGAATAATACCCCAATCCCTTGACCTACCTGAATTACAGGATTCCACATACCTTTCCTAGGAACACATGACTTAGAATGAGCAGATGCGTGTCTACAGTTATAAAACAGTTTCAATACCACCCCAAATGCTCTTTGGACTTTCCAGGCTAAATTTGAGAGCTGAGCATCTGTGGACTTGCTAAACATACAGGCTCTGGAGACCCTGGCTGCCCACAAACAATGGTGCTTATTTATATGTTAATAAGTCTGGTACAGTCATAAATCACCTAAATATTTTAAAGGACCAAGTTAAAGTGTTTCATGATATCAGTCAGGCTCAAAAATTGCAACGGACAGACTTATTTCTTGACCTAGGTTCTTGGTTTGATGGAATATGAGGACGAACTATTATGCCATGTATTTACGCTTTTCATTGCAATAATCAGTGATATGTTTTTATTTCTTGTTGTGCAAACTATGTTTCATGATTCTGTTCAAATTCCTTGTCACCCTCCAGACAGATGGTTGCTCTTAAGAAGCTAATCAAAAGGAAAATGAGAAAAAAGTGGGACTATCTCTAGTGGACCAAGGTTAAAATAAAAATAAATAAAAATAGCAGTGCAAAGTGTTGGTGGTGGGTTGATGTATGAGACCCCTGTATGATGTTATACATACAAAAGTTCACAACTTTTACTATACACTTGTTTATGTATGTTCCTGTATGGAAGATACACTTCAATAAAATTAAAAATAAGTAAATAAATAAAAATAAAAGATCCCTGACTCGAACAGAAGGCCACCGTACCTGTAATCCACTCAGTTAACCCCAGTCCACGGTTCTAAATGTAACCAAGCAGCCAACCCACAATCCTCACTGCAATCAAGAAAGGAAACAAATGAGAAGGAAAAATGATACCAAACGACTCACGGAGCCTACGCGACTGCCTGACAAGAAAAGAAATGAATGGTGGTGACCAGGGTGTTTTGGCCAAGCCTCCGGTGAGATTATTAGAAAAATGACCCTAATGGGAGGACAACTTTAAGTAAAATAAAATGGCCGCCTGCGTTGTGTGTGGCCGGGAAGGGCCCTTTTCCAAGAAGGGCTTTTCTGGCAGATAAAAACAATTGGCCTGCAGGGGCTTTCTCAAACGATGAAATGTATCCTAGAGATATGGAGATAACCAACACATGCCGATAAACCAGTTTTGGTCCAGGAGAGGAAGCGAATCAAAATGGATAATCAACATATATCTGCTCCCCACTTTGTAAGACACCCCCCCCCATATAAAATGGAAACTTAGTGTCAGCCATCTAGAACATTTCCTCATTTGTGTCCATGTTCACCCCATTTGAGCTTCCCCATTCCTCTGTCTGGAAGAGCTCACTTCCTCTTTCTGAATGGGATGCTGCCTGAGTCATGAATTGGCAAAGAAAGCTGTGAGATCCTAAAAGGTTGTATATATCAATCATGAAAAGTTTATCTTTTCTTTTATCAGAAGTCTGATAGGACGGTAAATCAATGCCTCTTCACATAAAAGTCTATGTAAATCTTAAATTTATGGGAGAAGGAATGCAGCTACTAGGAGAACAAGAAAGATGCAAAATATCTGACTGTTAAAGAAGTTACTTGTCCCTATACTTTTTAGATAGATGATAGCATCAAATGATTGTGGTGCTTATATTTCACTGGATATGTTTAAAAGAATGGGATAAACCCATTTATTTTTAAATGTTACTACTTACAACATGCTAGCCCTTGCAACTATTTTAAATGACAGTGAACATTTTAAATGCCCACTTGAAAATGAGCACAGGTTACATAGTTTTCTAGAAATTCATTTAGGAGTTATTCAAGGAAAGGGAAAAAAATGTTTAGCTTCCAAATGAAGAGGAAAGAAAAGATGTTCCAGTGGACAGTCTAGTTTTTCCTGAGTTTGCCAGGTGCGCCCTCTGCTGGTGAGCTGTATTTCTGTTTTTAAGAAGGCAACCGCCTGTCCTTTCCTGTTGTTCTCTCCTTCCCTGGAAGGTCCTGACACGAGGAGGCTGCCTCTGCTCATCTTGGTAGGGAACCTGTCGTGGACTGAACGTTCCGCTCATAGCGCACAGGCCACAGAATCATGAGATCAAAGAGTCTAAGGCCAGGTGAGAGCCGGAGCCCTGAACTTATATAATCTTCCTTTATTGGTCTAATGAATTTCTAGCTTTGGAAATGTTAGTAATTTTACAAGAGTACCAATAATCACGGTGACAACGTATAGTGTTTGCTACATTTCAGGCACTGCTTTAAGCATCTAGATAAATTAACTCACAGAAGCCTCTCGGTTGTCCTTGAGGTAGGAATCATTATTTCTATTTTACAGGTCAGGAAATTGGGCACTGAGAAGTTAAAGACACTGTCCAAGGCCACGCAATAATGAGGGGTGGAGCCCTTCCCGCTCCACTAGTCTTTACTGTTCAATGAACAGTCTTCACTGTTCACTGCAGAGAAAAGAGATAACACGGGCAAAATGATGAAAAACAAAACAGCTGCAGTCTCACCACCCAGAGATGTTTTGCCATGTGCCTTTCCAGTTCTGTATGTCTGTCTCTGTCCTTCTGCCTGTTTGTTTTACACAAATAAGATCTTAGAGTTCTGCTTTGGACACTTAAAAATACACCCAAATTCCCCTTGGTAATTTTTTTTTTCTTTTTTTTTTTTTGAGGTACCAGGCCTGGGAATTGAACCCTGGACCTTGTATGTGGGAAGCCAGCATCCAAACACTAAGCCACATCGGCTCCTCTGAGTTCATTATATTGTTTGTGTGCTTGTTTGTTTTTTGTTTTGTTTTTGAGGAAGCACTGGGAACCGAACCCGGGACTTCCCAATTGGAAGCAGGCGCTCAACTGCTTGAGCCACATTCGCTCCCCAGTTGGTCACTTTTTTTTAACTTTTAATTTTGAAATCATTTCAAACTTACAGGACAGTTGCAAAAATAATACAAGCCCTACACAGAGAACTCCAACATACCTTCCACCCAGTACTTGGGTCCATCGGCTTTTAATATTTTGCCATATCATTTTATCAACCATCTCTCTATATTTCTATCTATTTTCTAAACATCTGAGGTGGTATACCTCAAGCTCCTTGATCACATCATCCTGCCACGTACATTTCCTAGGAACAAGGGTATTTGCTTATGTAACCACCTGAAGTGCAGTTAGCAAGTTCAAGGACTTCAACACTGAAGAAAGCTCTGAGTCCATATTCCAAGTTTTCCATATGTCCCAGTCATGTCCCTTGGGGAATTTTCTCCTCCCTTATCAGATCTCATCCAGGATCACGTATGGCCTTTAGATGGTTGCCACTTTTGGTCACTATTCTCAGCCTTTGTCAGTTTTGTCAAATTAAAACGAACCCAGACGTGATGAGGAAAGACTTCACTGGAAAGGATTCTTGTGAGGCGGAAGGGAGACTGCTAAAGGGAGAGCGCTGATGCCTGCGGCTCTTTTATCAGAGGAAGGAGCAAGGTGTGAGGAAGTGGGCTGAAAGGTCAGCCTGATCAGACAGTAGATCAGAGGATGTTTTATGCTGATGCAGCCTATTTTCTAGGAGAACTCAGGGGCCTGAAGGAAGGAGAGACACTTCACCAAAGTTTGGTTAAATAAGAAGCATTTTGTTCTGATCCATCAGTGGGGACAAGCACTTCAGCTAATCATGTGGGAGGCTAAGAATGGGACTGTGGGGGGCCTTTGTCCAGCCTTGTCCTAAGTAAACCAGGGGCATCAGTGAGCCCCTTATCAAAGGGGAATTCTTTGCAGTGAGCCATTATTCCTGAATAAGACGCGGGGGAGGGGGATTTCCCAACCTTCCCTGTTTTCCAGGATAACAGGGCTCAGGTAAAAATTTCATATTGTCAGTGGAGCGTGAAGTCGGCAGAGGGCACTCTGTCTTTTTCTGGCATTGAGCTTCTAGAATTTTCTTTCCTCAGGACAGCTTGAGGGAACAAGATCGGGGGGATCTCTCCCCACAGACTTTGCCTGGCATCGCCTGCCAGTGAAGAAATCCCCCTCAAAGAAGCATGACCCGTCCTCTGAGGCAAGGGGGGTGGGGGCTGACAAGGAGTTTGTGGTGCTGAGGGCCAAGCAGAAATCAGCTGCCAGACCTTGGTTGCTGCTGCTGGATTCTTCTAGCTGCGGAGATGAATGCGCAGCCTTTAGCCCCTTAGGGGAGCAGTTTCTGAGGGGAACATTCACCGTTCAAGAGTTAAGGATGACGGGATTTGACAGGGAGAGTCCTGCTGGCTGCCTAGAACATTCCACCGACTGGATCTGAGCCGGGAAGCCTGCGAGGGAGCGGCCTCACATCCAGACCACCCGTCCTGAGGGCTCAGGGCAGTACCGTACAGGAGCCTACAAGGAGGGGTGCGGTGCTTTACCCCTAGGCCTGACGATCTGAGGGAAGCCAGTAGATCCCGGAACCTGGGAGAGAGAGAGCCCTGTGGAGACGGTCACCTGGCAGGAGCTGTGACCTTTAGTCAAGGTCACAGTTTGCCGTGATCCTTTCTGGAGGCAGCTGGTGAATAAACACCCTCTATCTTCCATCCTCCTGTTGGCGTTCCACATTAGCCAAACTCAGCGGGAAGCCAGAGAGCAGGGGTCACTGTGAGGAGACCCTGTAAGTGGGATCACGTCCACAAAAACCCATGTTCTTATCATAGGTACAACCAAATTCCCTTGTCAGTTACACTGTTTTACTCTCTATTTTCTCTGAAAGTACATGTGAAGAGCTTTACATGAGAAGTAAGGCAAGGATATCATTTAATTAACCTGTCAATTAACCCTAGTAAGAAGGTAAGGACAGGAGACAGTCAGGGGTCCTGACAGACAGTGTCTTTCGAACATCTTGAAAGTTAAATAGCTAGATACTTCTATGGGATATAAAAGTGAAGCAGGCTAATAAGATAGGGAATTAATAGACGGATCTGGAACCTGGCAAAGTCCACGTGGTTATCTGGAACCCCCAAGATGGCTGCTGGGGGACCCCCACCCCCGGGATTCTGCTACCAGAACAGAGACTCCTTCCTGCGAGCAAGGGAAAGCCCGGACATTCCCTAGAAACTTTATCATTGGGTCCTCACTAAGGGAGTGATGGGTGGGGTAATCAAGCCAAACAGCAAACAGCTGGAAGCCCCTCCCCTTCATTAGCAGAGGGGCAGAATAGTTAACAGTTTAAAAGCCAGGCACAAACCGGAGCCCCGGCTCTCTCACCCTGCTCTTTGGCCCGCGGACCTGCCTGCCCTCCGTGCGCCGCTGTCGCCATTTTTCCTCTGCCACGTGGCCACGCAAGTAACTCTTGGGACTTATAATCTATAATTATAATTATAAGCTACAATTGCAGCTTGTAAATTAGCCCTCTTCATCCCTTTTCATCTCCTTCCTCACTACCTGGGACCCCTGCTCTGTTATTTTCTCCCATTTCTCTTCCCTCCCTACCTGAATAAATTACTGGCCTAACTCACCCGGCGTGCGCTTGAAATTCATTTCTGTAGCATAGCCAAGAACCTGGATAAAATCCAGTAACAAAAGTATCCTGGTTGCCCTAGGTATGTTTTCTGGATAAATAGAGGCCCACATGGTAACTAACAAAATATTAAACTTTCCTCCTGGGAAAGTCCTGCTACTTTCTCAAATAAGATGGCAAAAAGCTTTGGATTATATAACCCTTACCTAATAAAAGAAAACAGGCCAATAAGCCAAGCCCTTAATCTTAAGGCTTGTACTTACAAACGTTGTCCCTATAATAATGAAATTAAGTCTAAGTTTAATTAATGCCTAAGAGTTACCTCCGGAAAACCTCCTTGTTACTCAAATGTGACCTCTCTCTAAGCCAAAGTCTACAAATAAATTCACTACCTGCCCCCCAATGTGGAACATGACTCTCAGGGATGAACCTCCCTGGCAACAAGGAATTATTACAAAGCATTAATCAGCGATGCAGCTGGAGACAGACCTTGACCAAAATAGGGAAATATTAAATAAAAATAAATAGAGCCAAGAGACTTCAAATTGAGTCGGGAAGTCATTCTGGAGGTTACATTTATGCAGGTCTCAGCCAGACTTCACAAACTGCCACAGTAAACAAAGCCTCAAACGAAAGTGCTCCCAAGGGCCCTAGGGATATCCAGATCCCACAGGCAAGCCATACGGCCACATGAAATCAGTGGGTCCTATCCTGGAATATATGTAACTCTATTTCCCCAATATAACATAGTTATATTCATTTATAAATCCCCTCATCTTGATTCTTCTACTCCTTTTATCTGAACTTATAATTTCCAGTTTACCTGTTAAGTATATTTCTCAGAGACTTCAGATTGTTCATATGCCAGGTGAGCCCTGCAACCCAGGAGCTATGCAGCCAACTCCTCCTCTTGAGTTCTTCCTGGCCTGCCTGGACAACTAACAAAACACTGAGGAAGGATGAGCTCCTCCCAAAACAAGGAGTATCTTCAACTGCAAGCAAAACAATTCTTTCCTCTGCCCCATAGTATCTAGTCCCTCCTCAGCCTGAAGCAGTCAGAGCAGACCTTGTCCCAAACCCCTCAAGACAGGAACGAGCAGAAATGGGGGCGGGGGCGGGGGGGGGGGGCAGAGAATTGTAACTATTGACCAAAGCAGATTATTATTGTATCTTATTATTTTATGTTTACTGAATAACTTGTAACAGTGATATAAATAATAAATTTTTAAAAACATATGCCCTCCATCCGTATTCCTGTGGGTGTGTGCCTGTTGTTAATAGGACCTCTTGAAATTATTATTTTCAGTTAAGGGTAGGCCCAACTGAAAGAGGAAGTTCTTAATCAGATTACTGGAGTCCTTTATAAGCAGAAGAAATTCAAACATGGTGAGAGAAAGGTGAGGAACAGGAAGTCAATGGAACCCAAAAGAGAAAGGAGAGGACACCACCATGTGACGGGAAAGTCAAGGACTGCCAAGTTTGCCAGCCAGCCAGAATGTTACCAGCCCCAGGAGGAAGCCAGCCTCCCAGCCTCTGAAACTGTGAGCCAGTAAATGCCTGCTGTTAAGTCAACCCATTATGGGTCATGGTCGTTGGGAAACTAAGACAAGGTCCACAGAGAAGCCACTTGGGAGGGTCACACACTGGGTCAAAGACCCAGAATGGCCCTTTATGGGAGTTTCATACATGGGAAGTCATGTTAGGAAGGTCAGGCATGAGATCAGGGCATACAGAAGTCACACATGGGGGAGATGGAAACGTTTTGGTAATGGATGGTGGTGATGATAGGACAACTGCGAATGTGGTTAATGCCATTGAATTGTGGACCTGAATGTATAAAATGGGTAATCATATGGTATTACAAAAAATATATAGTCACACACAGGAGCTCCCCCAGGGACCCTGACTCCATCCCCTTTTCCCTCCTGGCTCTGGCCCATTCCCACACAAGTGACTGTCGGAGGTTTCAGCATCCTTAGATATTAACGTCATAGATTTTGTTCTAGAAACCTGTTCTCTGCCTGCCCCTTTCAGATTTCCTGGATCCCGCTGCCTCAGCGAGGTTATTTATCAAGTCTACACTTCCTGCCTGCCCAACATCCTGCCCATAAATCCATGCCCAAATGTCCCTTAAAAGGCCTTTATGTGTCCTCAGGGAATACAAAATTCTTGGATGTTAATAACTTTTTTTTTGACTGGGCAATACATTCACATTGTGGTAAAAAAACAAATCAAAACAACATAAAAATATATGTGAAAGTTTTATCCTTATCTTTGCCCTTTCACCCCATTTCTTCTAACTAGTGGTTTCTGTACATTAATTTTGTACCTCACTATCTTATTGATTCCTTTTTGTCTTTAGTAATTTTCCAGATAATTTTTATCTTTAGGTTTTCAGTCATGCAATCATAACCTCAGTAAATAGTAATAGTTTTACCCCTTCTTTTGCATGGTTTAGATCTCTATTTTTTTTCCATTTTCTAAGTTTCTGATTTTGTTTTTGACCCATAAGGTAATTTAGAAGTATTTTTAAATATCCTATTCTGAGGCTAATTTTTTTTTTCTCTCCCCTTTCCCCCTCACCCTGGTTGTGTGTTCTCTGCGTCTTTTTGCTGCGTCTTCTTTGTTCGCTTCTGTTGTCGTCAGCAGCACGGGAATCTGTGTTTCTTTTTGTTGCGTCATCTTGCTGTGTCAGCTCTCCATGTGTGTGGCACCATTCCTGGGCAGGCTATACTTTCTTTCGCGCTGGGCGGCTCTCCTGACGGGGCGCACTCCTTGCGCGGGGGGCTCCCCTACGCAGGGACACCCCTGCGTGGGGCGGCACTCCTTGCGCGCATCAGCATTGCACATGGGCCAGTTCCACACGGGTCAAGGAGGCCCGGGGTTTGAACCTCCCTTGTGGTAGACGGACGCCCTGACCACTGGGCCAAGTCTGCCACCCTCTGAGGCTAATTTTGACAACCTTTTTCTTCTTGTTCTCTAGTGTGTAATTGTTGATTTGGTTTAGAGAAAGTGTCCTGAATAATATCTTTGCTTTGAAATTTGTTAATTTGAGACTTGAGATTTCCTTTTGTGGTCTAAAATATGGTCAAGTTTTAGAAAATGTCCCACATGAACTCAAGAACATTGTTCTCTAGTGGTTGTATGCAGTTCTACAAATGTCCTTTTGAACAGCCTTACTAATTTTATTATTCAAATCTTTTATATCTTTTATAGATTTTTTTTTGTTTGAATAATCAGTTACTAACACACTCTCTACTCTTTTCATGGTTATGCTACATTATGACATGTAATGTGGTCTCAGGCTGATAAATATCTTCCTCTTCCTTTCTAACAATGTAACTTCCTTCAAAGGTCTAGCTCCCAAAGTATGTTTACTTCTGAATTGCATGTTATTCTTGTCCAGTATTTTAGCTCCATTTTTTTAACTCCATACATTTGTAATACTACTATTGCTTTCATAGGGTCAAGGTTTGTTAGCAATACTCAAATGTATATCATTTTCTTTGCTCACTGGTGCTTTTTTTATCTGAGAGCTTCCATCTAGGATCACTTTCCTTCTCCCTGAAGTACATCGTTAGATAATCTTTCCAAGAGGGATGCTGGCAGTTTTGTTAGTTTGAAAATATCTTTTATTTTTACCATCATTCTTGAGAGAGAATTTCCCAGGTATGTAATTTTTTTTTTCTCTCCCCTTCCCTGCCTGTTGTCTGCTCTCTGTGTCCATTTGCTGTGTGTTCTTCTGTGTCCACTTGTATTCTTGTCAGCAGCACTGGGAAACTGCATCTCTTTTTTGTTGCATCATCTTGCTGGGTCAGCTCTCCATTGTGTCACGCCACTCCTGGGCAGACTGCACTTTTTTCATGCGGGACGGCTCTCCTTACGGGGCGCACTACTTGCGTGTGGGGCTCCCCTACGCAGGGGACACCCCTGCATGGCACAGCACCCTTTGCACGCATCAGCGCTACACATGGGCCAGTTTACCACACAGGTCAGGAGGCCCTGGGTTTAAACCCTGGACCTCCCATATGGTAGGCAGACGCTCTATCAGTTGAGCCAAATCCACTTCCCCCGGTATGTAATTTGAAGTTGGAAATTATTTTCTTTCAGCCCATTGGAATTACCAGTGCACTTTTCTGGGTTTCACTATTGCTGCTGAGAATTCAACTTCAGTCTATTTGCTATTTTTAGGTAATCTTTAGATAAATAATCTTTTCCTCTCTTTTTCTAAGGTCTTTTCTTTGTTTTCTGAATTGTGCAGTTTCCATATGATGTATATAGGTACGGGTTTCTTTTTCTTTGTCATGTTTAGGCTATATTGTGCTTCCTAAATCTAATCATTTTGAAAAAATGATTAGCCATTGCCTCTTCAAATATGACTTCTTCCCTATTATCACTATCCTCTCCTTCAGGGAACTCCATAGGCTTAGGTTAGAAGTTTTCATTTTATCCTCAGTATTTCTTAACAGTTCTTCATATTTTTTATCTATCTTTGCCTGCCCTTTGTGTAACTTCTTATATTATTTATATTAGTTATCTATTTCTGAGTAACAAGCGACCCCAAAACTTAGCACCTTAAATCACAAACATTCCCTATCTCACACAGTTTCTGAGGGTCAGAACTTTGGGTGTAGCTTCACTGTGGGTTATAGCTCAGGGTCTTTCATGAAGTTGGGTTAAAATGTTGACTGGGACTGCAGTGATCCGAAACTTGGGGATTGCTTCTAAGATGCTCTCTCACAGGGCTATTAGCTAGAGGCTTCCTTATATAAACCTTTCTAGAAGACTTCCTAAGTGTTCTCACAGTGTGGCAGCTGACTTTCCCCACAGCACATGATCCAGTGAGAGAACAAGCAGGAAGCCATAGCGGTTTTTATAACCTGGTCTCCAGAGTCACATACGGTACTTTCTTCTTGTTTCTATTGCTTAGATGCAAGTAATGAAGTCCAGACCACACCCAAGGGGAAAAGAATTAGGCATCACCTTTTGAAGGGAGTGTCAATCTGTGGACACATTGGTAACCACTACCATAAACCATTTCATTAAATCTCTTTTTTTCCCCACCTCTGTCTAATCTGCTATTTAATACATCCATTGTGTTTCCAATTTCAATTATTTACCTTTAGAATTTTTTTTAAAGTTTTTTTTTAATAGGAGGTACTGGGGATTGAACCCTGGACCTAGTATATGTGAAGCAGGAGCTTAACCACTGCGCAGGAGCTCAGCCACTGAACTATACCTGCTTCCCTCTTTTCAGTTCTTTATAAAAAATTTTCTGGTCATCTTATTGTCTCTTGTTCTGAGGTCAATTTTTTGGTTCTCTCTTTTATTTTTTAAAAGATTAAACCTATCCATTTTGTATTTCGTATGTGGTAAACCCCGTGTCTGAAGTCTGTGGGTTTGTTTTTGCAAATGTTGACTGGCACTTTATATGTGGGAAAACCAGAAGTCTTGGTTTGACGGTGTGTTTCTCTCAGAGAGAATTTACCTCTAGGTGATGCTTTGAAGTTATATGTACCCCAGAAAAACACGTTCTTAAACGTCATCCATTTCTGTGGGTGTGAGCCTGTTGTAAATCGGACCCTTTGGTGAAGTTACTTGGTTTAGGAGCAGCCCACCTCAGTCAGGATGGGCCTTAATCCTGTTCCTGGAGTCCTTTATAAGCAGAATGAAGTTCAGACAGAGAGAGAGCGCGCCGCAGAGGCAGCGGCCGGAAGCGGAAGCGGAAGCGCATCTGGGCGGGAAGCGAAGGCGCCTCCAGGAGATCCCGCCCGGGCAGCCCGTGGCAGCGAGGACCAGGACGCGGGCAGCCAGCCCCAAACGCCCCCGCCCTCCCCGAGCAAGCCCTGCTTAGGGCACCCCTTGATTGGGACCTTTTCCCAACCTCAAAACTGTGAGCAAATAAATCCCTGTAGTTTAACCCGCCCCATTCCATGGCATTTGCTTCAGCAGTCAGGGACAAGAAAGCAATCTACTCCGGCCAGCATCCTGTGGGACTACTCATTTCAGAAACTATAATTTCTTGGGCTGGAGACTTCAGACTCCAAACCCACATTTCCTAAGACCAGATGCCATGACTCCTCTCTCCAGGTTTAATAAATGTTAACGTTGGGGTGAATATCCAAATCTCTCTATAAATCTGCCTCCACCCAGTCTACCTCCTCACATTAAAAAATAACAAACACCCCACGTGGTGAGAGAAGCCGCCCCAAGACGGGACAACGTTGAGATACTAGAGTCTCTCAAAGCGAGGCGGAGAGAACAGGGCGAAGGTCAAGGCCGTGCAGAGCTGCCAGTCCCTGCGGGGGCGCGAACTGAAGCCGCGGCCCGCGGAGTCCCGACGCGCCCCGGGGAGCGGAGCGCGCGAAGGCTGGGGGGATTCCCGCTCTGTGGGGCTTGATGCGGCGCCCCCTGGCGCTCACCGGGAGGAAACGCTCAATCGCGGCCGCACGTTTGCCAACCCTATTACCCCGCGGAAAGCCAAAAGGAGCGCGGCTTTGTTTCGTGCCGGGCGGATTTTACATTTGGCGAGACCGGGCTCATTCTCTGCCTCTATAGTTGGGAGCGGAATCTACTCCTCTATAGTTGGGGGCGGAAAAATGGAAGCCCATCCCTGACCCCGACGTGACTTGAACACGCAACCTTCTGATCTGGAGTCAGACGCGCTACCATTGCGCCACGAGGTCACAAGGACTGAGGAGCTCGGCGTTGCTAAAGGCCTCGCTTTCTCGCGAGATTCAGGCCGGCGCCGCCGCCGGCTCCTGGGCGCCTTGAGAAAGAGCAGGCGCTCGGGAAGAGCTGGGGCCCCGGGTCCTGAGAGACGCGCGCCTGCCGGGGCCTCCGAGCCGGGGCCGCGGCGCCGAACCCCTCGCCCGCGGCCGCCCCCCCCGAGTGTCGCGGCCTGACGTCGCGGCGGGGACGCCTGGGGACGAGGGGACCCCGGGGTGGGGGCGGATGGGAGGTGAGGGGACCCGGGGGCACGCCCAAGGCTGAAGGCACCCCGAGGGGACGCGCTTGGCCGAGGGCACGCGGGGGCCTGGCGGGGGCCGCGGGCCACAGAGGCCCTGGAAAACTCCCCTCACCCGGCCGTTGCCGCCGCGCGCGCGCTCGGGACCCGGTGCGCGCTGTCCCCGCCGCGTTCGCTGTCAGCGCCGGGACCCGCGGAGCAGCTCGGCCCCCCGGAAGCCCCCCGGAAGCCCCCCGGAAGCCGCCCAGTGGCGCGGCGCTCAGCCCGGGCTCAGCCGCGCGCCTTCCCCGCACCACGCGCGCGGCCCTGGCGGCGAGAGCAGGCCCCGGGCGCCGCGCCCGCCCCGGCCCCGCGCGCCGGGACGCCACCCCGGCCCCTCCCTGGCGGGAGCTGGGTAGTTTGAGGAGAGTCCACCCTCCTGCATATTTTGAACCGAGAATGAAAGTTTCTGCTTTGCTTTGCTAAATCTGGGCTCAGTGGGCACCAGCTGACACCTGACGGGAGACCCATTTCGAGGGTCTGACCCAAAGGGGCCGGTGACAGCGGGGGTGTGGGGGGATTTTCTAGCAAAGCAAGAAAAGCGAGGGGTGGGGGGCGGCGAGCAGCTCCCACAGCCAGGAAACAGCTTCATCATTTGGAGAACCTAACAGTTTTCTCTGAACTATCAAAGTAAATGTTTTCTTTACATGAAATCAGACGGTATAGTGAAGAACATTAGAATCGCTGGAAATTCCACCATCCAGAGATTGCCTATTGCTAATATTTCCATGTGCTGTATTATTTTTCCCACATTTTTACTACTACATATTTATCCCAGATATGTTGCTGAACTTTCAATGGAGGGGTCATGCACATGCAGAAAAGTGCACAGTTCCACTAACTGTGCATACTTGTGTGTCCACGCAGGTCAAGAAAGAGAACATTTGGGAAAGGATGTAGCTCAGTGGTTGAGTGTCCTTTCTATGCCCGAGGTACTGGGTACCTCCTAGAAAAACAAAAAGCAACCCCTTTCCAGTCGCTTCAAATTCATTTTGAAATGCAGGGTCCAATACCGTCCTATTTAAAATGTTGATGTTATACTTAGCTATTATTATTAGATTTGAGTTTTTGTCAATAAAACGTTGTGGTTCATGTTTTAATTTTCTGTGGTACCTGCTGGGAAGATAATATTTTTTGAAAATGCAGAAATTTGAATACCCGGCACCGTGTACCATCTATTCAAATAAAAAGAAATGTTGATGTTTTGTTCATTATGGACTCTTTGCATTACTTTTTATTTTTAAAATGTATTGAATTAAAATATTTTTATTTATTCAAATATAACACTCATACATAAACAATAAGTGTATAGTAGTTGCGAACTTACAAAACAAACATATATAACATCAAACAAACGTATTTAACCTCTCACCCTACCACCAATAACTTGCATTGTTTTTAAACTTTTTAAACAATATTTATCTTGATGAATGGGTTTTTTGGCACCCCCTTAAATTGTGCGCCCTGAGAGTGCCTCACTTCTCTCCTCCTCTGCTGCTGAAATTCCATTTCTCCTTCACTCTCAGCTCCAGTGCTGTCCCCCTAGGAAGCTGCCCTGGTTACCATTCAGTCCCTCTCCCCTGGTTTCCCTCAAAGCCCCACTGCCATGTCTTTGTGTACATGTCTTTCTTCCCCTGGCCATACTGTTAACAGAAAGTTGCTAGTGGTCTGTCTTGTGCAAGAAATAGCAGCCCCCTTAGGACAAAGACAGTGTCTTTTTAAAGTTTTTGATCTCCATAAATGTTTGTGGAATGAATGGAATGCCCTCAAGAATTCATCAGGGGAGCTGGATGTGGCTCAACTGATAGTGTCCTCCTGCCATATGGAGGGTCCAGGGTTCTATCCTCAGGACCTCCTGACTCGTGTGGTAAGCTGGCCCACACACAGTGCTGCCACATGCAAGGGGTGCCATGCCACGCAGGGACATGCAAGGAGTGGAGCCCGCAAGGGGAGCAGCCCTGCGTGAAAAAAGCGCAGCCTCCCCAGGATTGGTGCCACACACACAGACAGGTGATGCATCAAGAAGACGCAACAAAAAAGAGACGCAGTTTCCTAGTGCCGCCTGGTAATGCAAGTGGAGGCAGAAGAACACACAGCGAATAGACACAGGTAGCAGACAAGGGAGGGGGGGAAGGGGAGAGAAATAAAAGAAATATTTTAAAAAATAAAAAAGAATTCATCAGGAGCCTCAACCCAGTCGAGATGGCAGAAGGACCAGAGGGAAGGTTGAGCCCTGAATCTCAACAGAGTTGCATCCAACACTGACTCACTCAGGACAGCTGCAAGCAAGACAGTTCCATCTGCCCCATGGGATCTGAGCCCCCTCTCAGTCAGAAGCGGAGTAAGCATCACCACCGCCAAATCCTCAAGACTGAGGAACAAACAAACATAAAGGGGGAATGCAACTATGAACCAAAGTAGACTTATTGTTATTCTAGCAATGGGAGACCTTGTAACATTGATACAAAGACAGCAGTGACCAGAGGTTCTGAGGGGAGGGAAAGGGAAGAACAGGTGTAATATGGGACATTTGGGGGAACGCTGGAATTGTTCTGCATGATATTGCCATGACAGATACAGGCTATTACACATTTTGTCAAAACTTATAAAATTGTGCATTGCAAAGTGTAAACCATAATATAAACTATAGACCATGGTTAGTATTATAGCAAGGCTTCAATATTTCTCTGCCAATTGTAACAAATGTACTGTACTAATGAAAGATGATGTCGATGGGGAAAATGTGGGAGGGGGAGGGAGAGGGGTATATGGAAATCCCCTATGTTTTTTATGTAACTTTTATGTAAACTAAAACTTTAAAAATCAGGAAAGGAAAAAAAAATGGCAGAATGAGACATTTCGGGGTTCTCTCCTCCCACCAAAGCTCTGAATAACCAGCAAGAACTGGCACTAACATCTTTCTCAAAGCTCCAGAAAAACAGTTAAAGGACTGCAGTAATAGGGCGAACACCAAATCAAGAAAAAAGTCTGCTTAAAAGCAGAAGGGTCTCGTGGCACCCTCGCTGGTCACTCTGCCACCCCACACCAGTTGGGTGTAGAGCCAGCCCCCGCTTCCAGTGCAGAACCCTGGTCCGGGTTCCAGAAGGAGCAGAGATGCCCTCGTGTACACACTGGGAGCATGTATGTTTGACCCAGTCTGTCTGGTGGTGGCTTGGGGGACTTGCCATCCCAGAACCCGCGCTGCATGAACACACAGCTCACAGAACTCTCCTGCAGAGCAGTGGGAGAGTGGTTAGGTTGCGCTGCCTGGGAAAGGGAGTTGCTGGATGGAGGACGTACAACGCAGTGTGTTTCCCGGGGAAGAGGGTGGCATCCCTACCTGTGTGAAAGGGGATACTCCTAGAGCGGCACAAACATGTCCAAGACAAGAGGCATGCACAGAAAGGATCAGGGAGGCCTCTAGGCTTTGGCCTGGAGCTATTGTCTAAACTCGTTGTATGACTAAGCTCTGAAAGAGAGTATTTGCACAGTTCAAATCTTCTTTTTGTTTGTTAGCTCATGGCATTCGAGGAAGGCTCTGTCATTACACCAGCTAGACACAAGCTTAAGGAACAGATGCCTGTAGTGTCTCAATTCCAGCAACAACACACGAAAACATCAAAGTGTCCGGTTTCAAAAAAAGATGATGAAACAAAGACACAGGAAGTGATGTCCAGGCAAAAGAGAAGGTTGAAGTGAAAGAAGAAAGAATGAAGAAGAGTGAACAGAGCCTAAGGAATTAGGGGACACCATCAAGCGTACAAATATACACATTGTGGGAGTCCCAAAAGGAGAAGAAAGAAGAGGTTAAAGCTTCTCAACTTTAATGAAAGTTATAAATATACACATCTGAGACACCTAATGAGCCCCAAATAGAATAAACCCAAAGAGACCCATACTGCACTCTTAGAATCAAACTGTCAAATGCGGAAGATAAAGAGAATTCTGAAAGCTGCAGAAAGAAGCAATGTGTCATGTACAAGGGAGCTTCGATAAGATTGTGCTGATTTCTCATCAGAAATTATGGAGGCAAGAAGACAGTGGAAAGACAGATTTAAAGTGCTGAAAGCAAAATACAAAACAAAAAACAAAACGAAAGTTCTATATCTGGGAAAACTATCTTTCAAAAATGTGATGGGATGAAGATATTCCCAGATAAAAGCTGAGGAAGTTCATTGCCGCTAGACTGGCCCTACAAGTTACCAAAAGGAATTCTACAAGTTGGAAGGAAAGGACACTGGACAACTGACAGAAGCCACATGAAGAAATAAGGATCTCCAATAATGATAATGACATGGGTAAATAGAAATACCAGTTCCTTTGTATTTTTGATTCATAACTCCACCTTTTACTCCTGAAGGAGCTAAAAGGCAAATGCATAAAGTGTAATGATAAATCAATGGTTTTGGACTCATAATGTATAACTATGTAATTTTTGACAAGACCTACATAAAGGTGGGGGATGCAGGGTAGAGGAAAATAGTTCATGTATGCTGTTGAGGTTAAGTGAGTATCAAGCAGAAGAGATTGTTATAGATTTAGGATGTTAAATTTAATCACAGAAAATATACCAGAGAATACACAAACTCATACAGAAAATAGAGCACAGGTTACCAGGGATGGGGGCAGAGGCAATGGGGAGTTAATGCATAATGAGTGTAGGGTTTCCATTTGGGGTAGGGGAAGGTTCTAGTAACGGATGGTGGTGAGGGCACTGCAACATTGTAAATGTGATAAATGCCACTGAACGGTGTGCTTGGGAATGGTTGAGGTGAGAAAGTGTGCTGTATGCCTGTTCCCACAATTAAAGAAAAAGAATGAGCCACAGGAGAGAATGACAATCAGATGTAGTGGGTGGTCCTGGACTGGATTTTTTTTTTAAGATTTATTTTATATTTATTTCTCTCCCCCCGCCCCCAGTTGTCTGCTCTCTGTGTCCATTCGCTGTTCTTCTGTGACCACTTCTATCCTTATCAGCAGCACTGGGAATTTATGTTTCTTTTTGTTGTTTCAGCTCTCCATGTGTGCAGTGCCATTCTTGGGCAGTCTCCACTTTCTTTCGCGCTGGGCGGCTCTCCTTACAGGGCATACTCCTTGCATGTGGGGCTCCCCCACGCGGGGGACACCCTTGCGTGGCACGGCACTCCTTGCGCGCATCAGCACTGCGCATGGCCAGCTCCACACGGGTCAAGGAGGCCTGGGGTTTGAACCGCGGACCTCCCATATGGTAGACGGACGCCCTAACCACTGGGCCAAGTCCTCTTCCCTGGACTGGATTTAATAACAGAGAAGTCCCAGGGGGACATTTTTGGGACATATGAAGAAAATGGAATATAGACTGTAAGCTTTGTGTTAACATTGAATTTCTTGAACTTGATAACTGTCCTTAAGGTGGCTGCCTAAGGGAATGTCCTTGTTCATATGAAATGTACACGGCAGTACTATGGGTTCAAGGAGTATGGTATAGGCAACCTGTTCTCAAATGTTCAGAAAAATAGATATAGATGAATGATAGATAGAGATATACATAGAATAAGGGAAGCGGGTATAGCTCAGTGGGTGAGAGCCTGCTTCCCATGTACAAAAGGTGCCAGGTTCAATCCTCAGTACATCCTTTAAAAAAATGATATGGCAAAGGTTAAAATTGGTGGATTGGGGAATTGGGGGATTAGTGGTATGTTGGAGTTCTCTGTATGGGTTTGTGTTATTTTTGCAACTGTCCTGTAAGTT
Source organism: Dasypus novemcinctus (assembly GCF_030445035.2). Lineage (NCBI taxonomy): Eukaryota > Metazoa > Chordata > Mammalia > Cingulata > Dasypodidae > Dasypus > Dasypus novemcinctus. The sequence continues at coordinate 15,151,342 of NC_080693.1, read as the reverse complement.
TGACATTATTTCAAAATAAAGATTTTTTTAAAAAAGAATTTATCAGAAGAAAGAATGCTCTATGCAGAGTGGGTTCTTGATGCCTTCAGCCATCCAACTACTTAATTGAGTATCTATTATGCACCAGTATTCGATGGGGACCACAACCCTGAAAAAAATGACAAAATGCCTATCCTCATGGAACTGGCATTTTAGTGATGTGTGTGTGTTTCCACAAATAACCTTAACAAGGGAGGAGAAGTTTCCAAAGAGGAGCAGTGCGGGACTCTAAAATCATCTTGACATCACTTGTTCGGACATCAGAAGTGGGTGTTTATCCAACCAGCCACCAGGTGGCACTCTAGGCTCATGGAGGAAAAAAAAAATCCTGTGGCTGATTTTCCTTACCCTGCTCTGCCCCAAGACTTGATTTCAGCAGGCCAGAGCCTCAGGCAGGGAAGGTCTGAAGCTGCAGGTATATCCCTTAGGAGAGCCCAAGGAAGCCTCCAAATAAAGTGCCTGCTCCTTGCTGAACAAAGAGCAAGAAAGATTATATACCGCTGGACTAATCCTGGATTTCTAAAAGGGAAGGGACATCTAATGCATGTCCAGGCTTTTGTTTCTATTCCCAAACACTGACTTGTACTTGGATATTGGACACCCCTTGATTCTTTGGCCATGGGTTCTCCATCTGTAGGTTGGAAATTGTGGATGGATGGAGTGTGAGGTTCTGAGGTTCAGTTTTGTTTAGTGCGGGCACCTCTCTCGTCCTAATCCGTACTGGGTATAGCTGTTTGCTCTGGTCTAGGATGGACCTAGACCAACTGAGAAGATTTGGTCTCTATTCCAGAACATGTAAAACAGAAGCAGAATACTAATTTTGAGATGGAAAACACAGAATGCTGTGTACCCTCCTTGGGCAGCTGAAATAACTCAGTAGGGAGAATGTCTGGCTGAAGATCTGAAGCCTGCATTGACCCCAGCTTGCAGCAGGGAATGATTTTTTCATATTATTGAACCCAGGACCTCCTACATGCAAAGCAGGTGCTCAACCACTTTCCATCACCACTCTGAATGAAAAAAACTACTATACTTGATGTCTTCCAGAAAAAAAACCAAACTATATATTTATGGAAACAAAACCAGAATATTTTCCTCATTACATCCCATTTGGAGAAACGGGCAGAGGCGAACCCCGGCTCACTGGTTGGGGAGCAACTTCGTGCCTGCGCCTGTGGGAGGCTTTTGGGAGTTGGTTTAATAGGCTGGGAATGAAGCAACCCTTGCCCCAAAATGGTACTAAAGCCAGATCTTCAGCTCTGCAGTTTTTGCATTGGCTCAGATGTGACCTTGGCACCCAAAAGAGGGTCTGCCCAGTCCTTGGTTTCTCAACTCAGAATACAAATCTGGTTTAATTGTGCGTTGCCTAGACCATGGTTCCTGACATTTCCCAGACGTGAGCATTAATAGAAAGAGATGAGGGCTGTGGTGAACGTGGCTTGGTCTCCCCTTCCACTCAGGAGACTCTCAGCCACCTTGGGGAGAAGGGAGTGCAGTTTCCATCCCAGAACCACCCGTGTCAGCCTCTCCCTGGTCGGCTCATCGGGTCTTTGCTGAGAACAGACAGTGTGGTAGATTGACTTATGCTCCCCATTGAGACATGTTCTTAAGCTTAATGCCTTCCTGGCTGTGTGAACCCCTTGTAAGTAGGATCTTCATGGTATTTTTGGTTAAGGTGTGACCCAACTGAATGAGGCTGGGTCTTAATCCGGGTTACTAGAGACCTTTATAAACAGAATACATTCAGGCACAGTCAGAGGAATCCACATGGAGGAGCCAGAAGCCGCCAGTCAGCAGGGACCCAAGACCAGGAACCCCGAGGATGGCTGGCAGCCAGCTCCAGAATGTTCCAGGCGTTGGGGAGGAAGCATCACCTTGTACACACCTCCATTTTGGAATTCTCAAAACCATGAGCCAATAAATTTCCATTGTTTAAGCCAAGCCATCATGTGCTTTTTGTCATAGAAGCTAAGGCAAGCTAAGGCAGATAGTGTTACTGAAGTAACAGTACTCCCAGTCTTGACCAGCACTATGATAAAAAAAAAATCCCCTCCCTCGCCCCACCCTACTCTTACTCCTTCCCTTTTTTTGCCCAGAAATGGTACCCGATGGCAAGATACATGAAGCCTGAGATCTACTAATTACTCGATGCTTGTCAATGAATGGGTGAAAGAGTGGGGCAGTTTAGACAAATGTTATATCCTTTGACTGATGAGGAAACCGAGGGTCACAAAGGCCAAAGTCAGTGGTGGGGCAACAATTAGAGGCCAACAAAATCTTCAGCAGAGAGAGGGGTCCAATTCCTCTCCCAGAGCCATGACCTCCACTCTCTTTATTTAAAAATAAAATTTTATCAGAGAATTGTAAGTTTACAGAAAAATCGTGCAGAAAAAATAAAGAGCTCCCATATAATGCCCCCTCACTGTTAACACCTTATATTAGTGTGGCACATTTGTTACAGTTAATATAAACATTATTATAATTGTACTATTATACAATGGCTTCCTTCTTTGAGTTGTATAGTCCTATGGTTTGTTTCTTTTATTTTAAAGATTTATTTTTTTTAATATATTTCTCTCCCCTTCCCCCACAGTTGTCTGCTCTCTGTGTCCATTCGCTGTGTGTTCTCCTGTGTCCACCTGCATTCTTGTCAGTGGCACCGGGAATCTGTGTCTCTTTTCGTTGTGTCATTTTGCTGTGTCAGCTCTCCATGTGTACAGTGCGACTCCTGGGCAGGCTGCACTTTTTTCACACTGGGCGGCTCTCCTTATGGGGCGCACTCCTTGCACGTGGGGCTCCCCTACGCGGGGGACACCCCTCCCCTGCGTGGCACGGCACTCCTTGTGTGCATCAACACTGCGCGTGGGCCAGCTCATCACATGGGTCGGGAGGCCCCAGGTTTGAACCCTGGACCTCCCATGTGGTAGGCGGATCCTCTATCCATTGAGTCAAATCCGCTTCCCTGGTTTGTTTCTTAAAATTTTTATTCTAGTGACATATATGTAACCTAACATTTTCCTTTTTAGCCACATTCAAATATATAATCCAGTGGTGTTAAGTACATTCACAAGGTAGCACTGCTGTTACCACCATACATTGCCAAAACTTTTCCATCACCCCATAAACTCTGTACCAAAGTAAGCATTAACTCCCCATTTCCACCCCACCCCATCCCCTGGTAACTTATATTCTAATTTCTGACTTTGAATTTGCTTATTCTAATTACTTCATATCAGTGAGATCATACAATATTTGTCCTTTGATGTAGGTTTATTTCACTCAACGTGATGTCTTCAAGGTTCATCCATATTTTCACATGTAGCAGAACTTCCTTCCTTTTTCACAGCTGAATAGTATTCCGTGTATGTTATACCACACTTTATTTATCCATTCATCCATTGATGGGCACTTGGGTTGCTTCTACTGTTGGCTATTGTGAATAATGCTTCTGTGAACATTGGTGTGAAAATATCCGTTCAAGTCCCAGCTTTCAATTTTTGGGGAATATGCCTTGTAGGAGGATTGCTGGGTCACGTGGTAATTCTACACTTAACTTTCTGAGGCGCCACCAGCTTCTCTTCCACAGTTGATACGCCATTTGACATTCCCACCAGCAAAGAACAAGGGTTCCTATTTCTCCGCATCCTGTCCAACACTTATTTTTCATTTTTAAAAAATAATTTTTATTCTGATAGGTGTGAAATGGTATCTCTCCATGGGTTTGATGTGCATTTCCCCCCTGGCTAGCGATATTGAGCATCTTTTCATGTGCTTTTGACCATTCATATGTCTTCTTTGGAGAAATATCTATGCCAGTATAACCTTCACTTTCAGTCCCCCCGAGGCTCCTGGCTCTGCACCGAGCACACAGGAGGCCTTGGCAAGGCGCATCTGCTTGGCATCATGGCAGACCAATGGGAAAAGTCTTTTTTGCAGGGTGACATGACTATTTATCAAATGCAAAAACTCTCCTATTATTTTGGAACCAGCAAGTCTCCATTTGGATAGTTCTTCTAAAAGGAAATTAGCATATACCCCCCAAGAAGCATGATATTTATTGATTTATTGTTTGCAAAGGAAAATAATTTGGAAACATTTTACTGAGAAATAGTTGGCTATATTAATCTATTCTTTATGTGGCATAATGCAGCAGACAAAACAAGTGTGGTAAGTAGTGACCTGAAAATATCTTCAAAATATATTAAGCTTACACAAAGAATCAGATTTTCTGTCTCTGTGAAAAGCCAGCTGGGATTTTGATTGGGACTGCATTGAATCTGTAGATCAGTTTTGAGCAAATTGACACCTGAACAAGCTGGAATCTCCTAATCCATGAACTTGACATACCTTTCCATTTATTTAGATCATCTTCAATTTTCTTCAGTGATGTGTTAGAATTTTCAGCTTAGAGGTTTTATGTCCTTTCATTAAATTGTTATTTTATGTAATTTTAAATTTTCAATTTATATTTGTACATTTCTAGTACACAGAAATGCAATTGATTTTTATAATGACCTTGCATCCTGTAATCTCACTAATTAGTTCTATATTATTTTTGCTCGTGTTATACAGTTTTACATATATAATCTTGCCGTGTGCAAATAATGACTATTCTTTTCTCATTTCCAATCCTTATGCATTTATTTCTTATTTTTGACATATTGCCCTGGCTACATCCCTCATTGTAACATTAAATAGGAGGGCTGAAAGCAGTCATGCTTGCCTTGTTTTGAGTTTTAGGGAGAAAGCAGTCAGTCTTTCACCACAATGTATGATATCAGCTATAGGTTTCTGATAACTCACACGGAAAAAACATAAAATGCATATGTAGCAGTTTGATATTATTGATGAATTCCAAAAAGTAATATTGAATTATGTTTGTAAACTCATCTTTTCCTCTGGGCATATTAGATTATATTGGATTCATAGGTTTACTTGATTAAGTAATTATGTAAACCTCTTGTGCCGGTAGGACAGATTAAAGGCATGGCACAGGACAGAGTTAAGGGTTTTTGTTTTGTTTTTGTTGTTTTTTTTAATTGTCTTTTTTTAAAAAAAGATAAATAGATCGCATAAAACATTATATTAAAAAACATAAGAGGTTCCCATATACCCCACTCAACACTCCACCCCAGACTTCTCCCACATCAACATCCCCTTTCATCAGTAAGGCACATTCATTTTATTCGGTGAATGCACCCTGGAGACTGCCACAGCTCATGGACCATAGTTTACATTGTAGTTTACACTCTCTCCCAGTCCATCCAGTGGGTTATGGCAGGATATACAATGTCCTGGCATGTGTACTGCAATATCATTCAGGACAACTCCAAGTCCCCAAAATACCCCATATCACACCTCTTCCTCCCTCTCCCTACCTTCAGTAACTCCAGTGGCCACTGTCTCCATATCAATGATACAGTTTCTTCCATTGCTAGAGTCACAATAGTTCTATAGTAGAATACCAACAAGTCCATTCCAATCCATATTATATTCCTCCATCCTGTGGACCCTGGGATGGTGATGTCCACTCCACCTCTAAATCGAGAAGGGGCTTAGATCCCACATGGCTGATGGATGTAATTCTCCTGCTTGCAGTTGTAGACCAAAGTTAAGGGTTTTGTTTTTTTTTTAAGATTTATTATTTATTTATTTCCCTGGCCCCCACCCCCCAGTTGTCTGCTCTCTGTGTCCATTCGCTGTGTGTTCTTCTGTGACCGCTTCTATCCTTATCAGTAGCACCGGGAATCTGTGTTTCTTTTTGTTGCATCATCTTGCTGTGTCAGCTCTCTGGCACCATTCCTGGACAGGCTGCACTTTCTTTCGCGCTGGGCGGCTCTCCTCACAGGGCACACTCCTTGTGTGTGGGGCTCCCCTACGTGGGGGACACCCCCACATGGCACGGCACTCATTATGCGCATCAGCACTGCACATGGGCTAGCTCCACACAGGTCAAGGAGCCCCGGGGTTTGAACCCTGGACCTCCCATGTGGTAGGCAGATGCCCTATCCATTGGGCCAAGTCCGCTTCCCAAAGTTAAGGGTTTTTGATGTTGGAGTTTTGATGCTGGAGTTTGATGCTGAAGCCTTAAGCTGGAACCCTGGGAAGTAGCACACAGAGGAAACAGAAGCAAGCTCCAGGAAGAAAGGAACCCCAAACCCAGAAAGAAGCAAGACCCTGGAAGAGAGGAACCCAAGAAGCCTGAACCCTCGCAGACTTTGGAGCCATCTTGCTCCAACACGTGAAAATAGACTTCGGTGAGGGAAATAACTTGCGCTTACAACCTGGTATCTGTAAGCTCCTACCCCAAATAAATACCCTTTTTAAAAACCACCCAATTTCTGGTATTTTGCATCAGCACCCCTTTGGCTGACTAATACAGAATTTGGTACCAAGAAGTGGGGAAGTGCTTTTGCAACTACCAAAAAGCTGGAATGGTTTTATCAACAGGTAAGGGGTATTTTTGGAGGATTTGTGAGATGCTTGGAAGAAAAGACCTACAGTGCTTTGAAGAGACTGTTGATAGCAATATGGATGCTAAAGAGACTTTTTATGATGCCTCAGAAGTAAATGATGAAACTATTTTTGGAAACTGGAGGAAAGGTGATCAATGTTTTAAAGTTGCAGAGAACTTAGCAAGATTAACTCCTGGTGTTTTATGGAACACAGAATTGAAAATGATGGGCCTGGGCATTTAGCTGAAGAAATTTCCAAAATAAACCTGGAGAATGCAGCTTGACTTCTGCTTGCAGCTTATAGCAAAATGCTAGATGAGAGAGACATGCTAAGGATTGAACTTTTGGACATGAAAACAGAAACTGATTCTGGAAATTCCAAGCCTCTGGAAATCAAGTTCCCAGGTGAAAGTGCCCCATTAGAGGACTTATCTAAACTTGGAACTTATAAATCAGGATTGCAGATGTCGTTGTGTTAGAAAGACTTGTGGAAAGTCTTACTGTCTAATGGCTTGGACCGCTGCTTCTTGCATGCTAAACCCACAAGGATTTTGAGAGAACTGTATGAACAAAACCACTGTCAGCTTGGACTAAAAGGGACACAGAAAGGAGAGACTGAAGGAGAAACAGCTTTAAGAGGAAAACCATGGAAGCTGAGATCTGGAATTAAGACACCACCTTGGGGGTGTCCCCCGCGTAGGGGAGCCCCACACTCAAGGAGTGCGCCCGTGAGGAGAGCCGCCCAGCGCGAAAGGAAGTGCAGCCTGCCCAGGAATGGCGCCGCCCACACTTCCCGTGCCGCTGACGACAACAGAAGCGGACAGAGAAACAAGACGCAGCAAATAGACACCAAGAACAGACAACCAGGGGAGGGGGGGAAATTAAATAAATAAATAAATCTTTTTTAAAAAAAAAGGCACCACCTTGGGACAAGGGAGGAACCCCACCTGTGTGTACAGAGAGGGTGAGTTTGCACTAGCCGTTGAAGAGGGTGGATGTTCCCACCGGATGTTCTGAGAGAGTTTTGCTGCCCCAGGGTACAGAGAGGGTGGAGCACATTTCCCACGGATGAGGGTGGTTAACGTCGGCACCCCACAGGTCTGAGAGGGGTGGGCCTGTCCTCCAAAGGTTAGGAAAGGTCAGGTGGTCAACTCATTGCTCTGAGAGGGTTGAGCCTGTTTGCCAAAGGTTAGGGGGAATGTTGTCTTCACATCACTGTACTAGGGGGGTTAAGACTAATCCAAAGATTGGGCAAGGTGTGGCAACCACCGCAAAACTCTTGGAGGGTGAGGTCTGGAGCTTGGTCAACACCCAGATGCTTGATGAGGGTGGAACCAAGAAAATGGCCATTGGTCAAGCATGTGGAAAGGGTGGGTCCCCATAAGGCCCCAAGGAGAAGAAACCATCATCTTAAGAATGACTCTCAGACTGAAATCGAATGGAAGATGTCCTGCATGTTTACTGAACTGTAAAGGACCCGTGACTCACGTTTCCCTCCCAGTTTATCCTTGCTGTAATGAAAATGTTTATCCTTTGTCCATTTGTGTATTGGAAGCAGATGAATTGTTTCATAAGTTTCAGAGGTCTATAGCAGACAGGACTTTGACCCAAGACAAACGTATTTCTTTACATTGATTGTAATATGATTTAGTACTTGCATTGTAACTAATTCAAGGTTTTTTAAAATATTGTAATGTCTTTTTGGAATTCAGAGGGTGGAGTGTAGCTGTTTGATATTATTGATGAATTCCAAAAAGAAATATTGGATTATGTTTGTAAACTGATCTTTTCCTCTGGACATATTAGATTATATTGGATTCATAGATTTACTTGATTAAGTAATTATGTAAAACTCTTGTGCCAGTAGGGTGTTGGTGGGTGGGGACTCACAAATAAAAGACATGGCAAAGGACAGAGTTAAGGGTTTTTGATGTTGGAGTTTGATGCTGAAGCCTTAAGCTTGAGCCCCGGGAAGTAAGATCACAGAGGAAACAGAAGCAAGCCCCAGGAAGAGAAGAACCTTGAATGCAGAGAAAAGCAAGACCCTGGAAGAAAGGAACCCAGGAAGCCTGAACCCTCACAGACGTTGGCAGCCATCTTGCTTCAACATGTGAAAGTAGACCTTGGTGAGGGAAGTAACTTATGCTTTATGGCCTGGTATCTGTAAGCTCCTACCCCAGATAAATACCCTTTTTAAAAATCAACCAATTTCTGGTATTTTGCATTAGCACCCCCTTTGACTGACTAATACAGCATATTTTCCACATCTTTCCCTGCAGATTGCAATGCCTACTGATCTTGAGGATGGTGGGACAGTTTCAGGGATAGGTTTGCTTTAGAAAAGAATGAAGTTCTTAGAGGGGCTCTGCCTGCTGATCCCTATTGACCCATGAGTGAGGGGCAATGGCAACAAGCTGGGCTGGTGGTCAACTCAGTGCAGGACCCTCCCCCCAGTGAGGGAGATTCTGGTCTCCAAAATGAAGTTTATTCTCCATAAGACTGGAAACAAGGCAAAGATCCCACAATGGCCATACAAACCATCTCCATCTTACCCACAGATGTCTAATTACTGACCCAACAGATGCCTGTCACTAACCCCACAGAGACACCCAAACTGCTAACCCCACTCAGCCACCATCACTGGTCCTCAAGGACACCAGAATCACAAACAACAGAGATCCTTCATTCCCGACCACTGAGGAAAACCACCCAGTGCCTCGTTACTCAGCCTCAAGTCTATCGACTAATCCCTTGGCCAAACCCCTCGGTCACTTTCCGCAGAGAGCCATCAACCCTGATCTCAGTCTCTCAACCTTTGGACCTTGGATTCTGTTTCCCACTGGTCAGGACCCAGGTATCTCCCATCTTCCTAGCAGGTCCTTCCTCCTTTCCTCAAGACCCCTGGAGTTCCCTTTGAGCTTTTGCTAGACTCAGTCGTGTTCCAGAGGTGATGAGTATTGAGCAGGTGGCAGTAAGGCAACGCCTGCCTTCTGAGCACATACTGCTTACGCATACATAGTATGCAACAAACACACATGCATATATATACTCACAGATTCCAAAGACCATTGTTTTGGTCTGCTGGACTGCCAAAATGCAATGTACCACAAATGCGTTGGCTTTTACAAGGGGGATTTATTAACTTACAAGTTTAAAGTTCTGAGGCCATGAAAACATCCAAATCAAGGCACCATCAGGCAATGCTTTCTCCCCAGAGGCTGGCTGCCGGAGATCCTGAATCCCTCTGTCACAGGGCAAGGCACATAGCGATGTCTGCTGGTCTCTCCCGTCTCTTCTGGGTTTCCCTGCTTTCAGCTTCTGGCTTCCATGGTTTCTCTCTGTCTCTCTCTCTGTATTCATCCCATTTATAAACATCTCCAGTAGGAGGATTAAGAACCACCCTGGGCCATGCGTAAATTGAAGTAAGCTAATCAAAATACCCCACCCACAATAGGTTCACACCTACAGGGATGGACTCACTTTAAGAACATGGTTTTCTCAATCTACTACAACCATGAGCCTTTGACCACACATGGACCCTGATATGCATGATCTGAAATAAACTCTGACCACGTGTACACATTCTAACTCCCATGCTCATACAGACGCTCACAGATCCCACAAGGACCAGAGTCCCTGTGGACACACCCAGATGCATGAGGAGCATGGCTGTGCTCACACAGGTGTGGGTCATAAAGCACCTCACTCCTCAGCAGCAGCCCAGGGCTGGGAGCTGAGAGGCGTGTAGCGTAAGTTCATGCAGAACGTCGGAATGCTGCTGAGCTGGACGCCGTGGCGCTCCGGAGGTGACGAGTGCCTCTGACACAGCTCAAGTCTCTCTGAAACGCCGTTTTCAGCACCGTGTGGTACAGTCACTCTTTTTAGTGTCATAGTTTGAATCTCTGTTTTGAGCGGAGTTTGGTGCATGAGTGATTCAGAAGAGTGATTAGAAACACTGTGTTTTAGCCCTTGTGTGGGGGGGGATGTACTCCTTTAGTGACATATGTGGAAATTCTGCATTTAGCAGAGCAAGTCGCACAAGTGAGTCATCACCCAGATCCCTCTGTGAAACACTGTTGAAACATACTCCCCTTAAGTGACATATGCTGGATTTTTTTTTTTTTCAATCAGAGTGAAGCGTGTGATTCATTCAGGATTCTTTTACCTGTGTGGTGCAGGTATGCCTTTGTTTACCAACCCAAGTCAAAACGCTGTGCTTCACAGAGCCAGGTTGGTGGTTGATTTCAGTGAAACACCCCGTTTGGCAACGTGTCTTGTCTGTGCTCCTTTCTTCAGTGATACTCGTTGGCTCTCTGTATCTAACAGCAATCTGAGGGATTGACTCAGTCTAGCAATGTCTCTACAAAACCCTGTTTTAACAATGTGGGTGCATGCCCTCCTCCCTCTGGTGATGTGTGTCAAAATCCTATGTTTCCCAGGCCCAGGGGCATGATGGATGTGCTATAATGATGTATCCCAGGTGTGTACACCTGGGATGGAGGTACCCCTCTTTGGTGATGTGTGTTGAGACTGCATTTAACAGAGTTTACGGCGTGGTTTATTCAGGACAACAATGTCTCTGTGAAATACTTACATTTAGCAATATGTGATGAATGCACTCCTATTTTTTTTACTGACATATGTGGTAACTGTGTTTAACCGGGCTATGTCCCCGATGGATTCATGGCAGTGATGTCTTGTAGAAACCCCATGCACTGATCTCTTTCTTTACCATCACGTGTTGGAACTCTGGGCTTCACTGTGCTCCATTCATGTTTCATTCAGTGTTGTTTTATCTCTGTGAAAGGCTGGGCTCCTTGGTGTGGGGTACATGTACTCTTTTTTTAAATTAACTTTCTTGCAACTTCAAAAAATAGACAAAAGGCAGCAAGTGGTAAAGTGCCTGCTTCCCATATATGGGGTCCCAAGTTCGATCCCTGGTACCTCCTAAAAGCAAACAAAACAGATAATGGAAAAGACCCGCTCTCACTGGGTAGCAGATGTAGCTCAGTGGTAAGTACCCACTTCCCATGCGTGAGGTCCGGGGTTCAATTCCTGGTACCTCCTTAAAAAAAAAAAAAAAAAAAAAAGGGCAGTGTAACAAATTATGGAAGCATTACTTGAAAAAAAAATCCCAGCCTATTTATTTTATTTAATCCTAAAAACAAACTCAATTGACTCTCCAGTGTTCCGAAAGTTAAATAAATAATACAGATTGGGGGAAACGGACTTTGGCCCAGTGGTTAGGGCGTCCGTCTACCACATGGGAGGTCCGCGGTTCAAACCCCGGGCCTCCTTGACCTGCGTGGAGCTGGCCCATGCGCAGTGCTGATGCGCGCAAGGAGTGCCCTGCCACGCAGGGGTGTCCCCCGCGTAGGGGAGCCCCACGCGCAGGGAGTGCACCCATAAGGAGAGCCACCCAGCGCGAAGGAGGGAGCAGCCTGCCGAGGAATGGCGCCACCCACACTTCCCGTGCCGCTGACGACAACAGAAGAGGTAAAAGAAACGAGACGCAGCAAATAGACACAGAAAACAGACAACCGGGGGAGGGGAGGGGAATTAAATAAATAAAAATAAAAATAATAATAATAATAATACAGATTGGTTAAATGACATGACCAAGATCTCATTGTGAATGAAGAAAATGCAGGAAAAAAATGCTTGATCATATTCACATCTCATAAATCTACCCCTATATTCCTTTTTTTAAACCCTAGGATTGACCCTTAGTAGTCTCTGCCTTTGCTACAAAAAATATTACAATATTACTGTTAACTATAGTCTTTAACTTCCATTATTTGTATTTTTCCATGGATCACCATATTCTTAGCACCTTGTAGTAGAGAAACAGTCTTATATTTGTATTATTAATCATAATCCTCATCTACCACTGAAATCACTATGCTATCCAGTCCCTAGCTATCTTTCAGTTACGTCAGTGACATGTGTTGAAACTCTGGTTTTGACATAGAAAGGTGCATTGTTGGTGCTGTAAAATGATGTGTTTATGAAACACCATGTTAAGCACTTTTGGCGAATGTAGTTCACTCTCGTGACATATGTTGAAATATTCATCAGAGGGAGGTGCGTATGTGGCTTACCTCGTGGCTTCTCTATGCAGTGCTGTGATTGGCCTGTGTGGGGTGTGTTCTCCATCTTTCATGACATATATTTAAATACTGCGTTTAACAAAGAAGGGAGTGGTTGATTCAATTAAAGAAAGCCTAGGTGAAACACTGTGTTCAGCAGCTTGTGATGCAGCTGAACTCCTTTTGCGACATGTTGACACTGTGTTTAACAGAGCCAGATGCGTGGTCTACTCCCTAAAGCGAGGTCCCTGTGAGACACTGAGGTTAGCCCCTCGGCGGAGCTGTTTGCTTGACTGTCTCACTGGAGAGGCAGCTCTGTGAAAACTTCTGTGTAGCACCGTGATGCATAGCTGACACTCTAACAACAAATCTCAAACTTCTGTGTAACAGAGCTAATGCATGAATGACTCAATGGCGGATTATCTCTGCGAAACACTATGTTTAGTACAGCGGTGCATGTGCTACACCCTCTGGCTAAATGTGTGTGAATGACTCAGTGGAGCATTATTTCAGTGAAACACCATGTTTAGCATTGTGGTGCATGTCTACATGCTCTAGCTACGAATGTTGAAGTTGTACGTTTAACAGAAGTATGTGCATAAAGCGCTGCAATTCATACGTAAGTGGTAATGACACTCAAACTTGTTTACTCAAGCTAGACGCACAACTAACTCTACTAGCATCTCTGTAAAACACTGTTTTTAGCATGTCGTGTGTGACGTCCGCTCCCCAGAGTGTCTACAAAACACTCTTTGGGGTGTGTGAGTCTTTCTTTAATGACATCTTTTTAAAAAACCAGATGAGATGTGTTATAGATGTTACCACAATAAAAAAATAAAATTAAAATTAAAAGCCAGATGACAGGTCGTCTCAGTGTAGTAATATCTCTATTTTTCTCTTTAATTTGATCAGCTTTGTTCTCTGTATTTTGGAGCTATTGTTGGTTGGCGAGTGGATGTTTATAATTATTATAACTTCTGGATAGACTGACTTTTTATCCTTATAAAATGTGCTTTTTTATTCCTAGTAACATTTCAAAGTCTGTTTGGTCTGGTAACAACACAATCACTCCAGCTCTTATGGTTGCTATTTGCATCTTACATCTTTTTCCCATCTTCAGCTTTCAACCTATTCACGGTTTTGAATTTAAAGTGTGTCTCCTTTAGATAGAATGTAGTTGGAATCCGTGAATGTCCTCACAATTGCCTTTCCCCCAACCTGCCCTGTTCTTGAGAATGCCCCTCAGTCTTAAAATTCTCCGTGCCTGTTGCAAATGAAGTCAGGTCCTTTGGGAAGGGACTAGGCCCATCTGAGGTATGGTCTGCTTCTCCCCCTCCAGCCCGAATCTCTGAGTCAAGGCTCTGGAACTGGGGGTGGGAACGATAGCAAGCTTCTCTCTGAATGAGAGCCCTGCTGGAGGAGCTGACTGCCTGGTGGGGGGCGGGCAGCAGCCTACGAATCCCTTGGCTTACCTCTCCTGGTGGACCACCATCTGGGAGCTGGAGCGAGGGCATCTGGAGCTTTAGTGTTCTCAGCGTGCCGCGCCCAACAGACGGCCTCTGCGCCAAAGGAGCAAGGGCCACTCCCCCTCTTGACGACACTGGCCAGGGCTTAGCCTCAGCAGCAGGTAGCAGGGCACAGGATGGCCAAGGCTAGTGTCCTGCTCCTGCCGGGACAAAAGCTGGCCAGCTAGGAGCGAGGGGCAGAGGGAGCTCTGTGTTCTTCGATGTAGCCATCTGGAGAGGAGCCTTCGCCTGGCTAAGCTAGAAGACAGGGAGAGGGGTCTTGATGCAGATACCGGAGACTCTTGCCTTTCTTAATGGATTGCCATTGATTTTCTAGAATTGATGTTTCTTTGTTTGCTGGTTGCCTTTAGAACCATTTCCAGAGGCTTTAAATGGTTGGTTTTTAAAAAGATTGACTTTCATCAGTTTCACTGGGGAGCAAGTCAACAGATTCTCTCACACTCACATGCCAGATGTCGATCATGAACTTGATTTTGAATTTTAACTTCGAGCTTGACCCTGACTTAACCTAGTCCTTAACTGGGCCTTGACCTTTTCCTGACCTTCACCTTGACCATCAACATGCATGTGGTGGTGTCCTTGTTCTGACCTTGATTTCTCCCTGACCCACACTCCTAGTCAGACCCCTACCCTGATTCTCACCCACACTGTCGTTTTCATCTTGACCATCTCCAGACCTTGACCCTGACTTTGACCCAGACCTGAATTTTCTCTGACCCTGCCGCTCATCCTCCATCCTGACCTTAAACATGACTCTGATTCCCAAGCTCATTTTGACCTTCAACTGGAAATGACCTTGACCGTGACTCTGACCTGGTGTTCACCCTTGCTTTGTCCCTGTCCTGCACCCTGACCGTGACCTCACACTAACACTGACCTTGACCCCCGACTGACCCTGGCCCTGACCGTCACCCTGAAGTAGCCCTGGAGTTCGCCCTGATATTGACGACGATTCTCGCCATCACCCCAGCCTGTCTCCTGCACACCGACCCTGACCCTCCCTTACCCTGAGGCCGACCTGACTCTGAGCTTCACATTGGCCCTGACCCTCTCCTCACTCTGACCTTTACCTCACTCATGTCCTTATCCTCATCCTGAACTTGACCTTCAGCCACTCCTCAACCCCGCCTAGCTGACCCTTTCTGACCCGGACCCTCACTCTTACCCTGCGCGTGACCCTTGCCTTCATCCTGACCCCATGACCCTCACCAAGACCCTGGTATTCCCGCTGACCATCACCAGCCTCTACCTTTACCTGACCTTTACCCTGAACCTAGAACGACCCTGACGTTCACCCTGACACTGACTCTCCCTTGACCCTGAGCCCCTAAGCCCCTTGCCCTAAACATGTTGACCCAGACCCTAACCGGGACATTGTCCCTGACCCTCATCCTTGCCCTTAACCTGACTTTGCTTGACTGTCATCCTCACTCACCCCCAGCCTGACCCTGACCCTGACCTTCTGACATTGTCTAACCCTCGACCTTAATAATGACTGGACGCTGAGCCTCGACCCAGCCCTATCCCCAGCCTTCACCACCACCCTGACCCTACCCCTAACCCTGACGCAGACTCTGAAGCCCCCTCCCCCGGGCTCATCTCCCCCTCTCCATATCCATTTCACCAGACGGGCCCCGACATCACCCTGGCGCTGATTCTGACCCCCCTCCAGCCTCACCTGAGCGGGACCCTCCGCCTGACTCTGACTCTACCTTGAACCTGATCCTGATGACCATGTGACCCTGAAATCACCCTGACCCCGACTCTGCTTCTGAAGCTGACTCTGAACCTTACCCAACCCTAGCCTTCACCTGGACCTTCCCTGAGACCCCAATTCTCCCCTTAGCCCTCGTGGCGGGTTGAGTAGACCCCTTGAAGTTCACGTCCACGCGGAATCTCAGAAGGTGACCTCATCTGGAAATAGGGTCTTGGCAGGTATAATTTTGTTAAAGATCTCAAGATGCAATTATCCTCAACCCAGTGACTTATGTCCTTTTCAGGGCTGGGGAAGGACAGAGGGATGGAGAGGTCACTGCCAGGCGGGTGGAGTTGTTCTTTTCAGAGTAATGAAATTGTTCTAAAATTGTGGGGATAAATGTGATTATGCTAAAAGCCATTGATTCTACACTTCGGCTAGGTTTTATGTGGTGTGAATATATCTCAATGAAACTGCTTAATAAATGAATAAATAATTGGACAAGAGTAGCCAGAAATAGTACCTAAATAGAGAGGTGGAGGGGTGATGAATTTTCTTGTCTGTTTTTTTGTTTATTATTATTATTGAAATAATGAAAATGCTCTAATAAGGATTGAAGTGATGCATGTACAACTATGTGGTTATACCAAATACCATTGATTTTATGCCTTGGATGAATTGCCTGCTTTATTAATATGCATCGATAAAATCAATTTGCTTGCAAAAATAAAGGACACAGGGGATTGGACCGTGTGAAGATGGAGTCAGAGGGTAGAGAGATGTGGCCACCAGCCAGGGAACCCCTGGAGCCACCAAAAGCTGAAGCTGTACAGGAATGATTCTCTTAGAGCTTCCAGAGGGCGTGTGGCCCCGCCCACACCTTATTTTGGGCTGCTGGCCTCCACGATGGTGAGAGAGTACATTTCTTTTGTTTTCAGCCACCCAGTTTGTGGAAACCATGACAACCCTGGCCTCACACTGACCCTGACTCTTACCAACTCCCTGACCCAACGTTGGACTCCGTCTCGCCCTGAAGCTGACCTTCACCCCATCCTCACCATGACCGACCCTGACCCTCCTCGTATTTTGAATCTTCCTTCAGACTAGACAGCACTTTTGCCGCCATCACTCCTGGAAGCACCGGTCACGTGCGGTGGCCATGTCGGGGCAGGGGCAGGGGTCCATTGCATGGCAGGGTCAAGGGGATTGCACTTGGCATTTCCCAGGAACAGTGGGCCCTGCCTGCCCCCCCCCCTCCACCCCCCAGAGCTCCGGGTAGGGTGTTTCGGGACAGAGGGACCCCTCTGCAAACTTTCCCAGGAGGGGCAGGAATTGTATGCCCAGGAGCATGCAGTGAGAAGCAGGGGGAGAGTGACTTAGGCCAAAACAGTGAAGTTGCAAAAGGATGCTGGGTGCGTTAAAACTTGCAGCCCCTCACTGGGTCACGGGGAAGGGAGATGGGCTTGGGGTGGGAGGATCGATCTCTCCAGCCAAGGGGAGAATGGGCCAGTGAAAGGGTCTGGCCTGTCCCTTTAAAAAAACAACAAAAACTTTTGCCTTTGCAGATTAGAGAGGTAAGCTATAGGACTCAGAGGAAGTCCTATAGATTCTGAAGACATCAAAACTGGCGATAATACTTTTGTCCACGGGAGGTGTGGAGGGTCTGGGGGAGGCTGGCTGTGTCGGGCTCTGAGCAGCGGGGCGCCCCAAGTCTGTGCAGCCCTCTACCCCAAGAGGAGGGTGAGCCTACCTGAGTCAGCTTGGCCTTCGGAGTAGCCTGGGGAGCTGCAGGGGTGGATGCAGCCCTGGGGGTCCTGCCCGGCAAGCCGCGAGCCAGCGGTGGCAGAGGACCCACTGGGCACCGCGGCCAGCACAGGCTGCTCTCCCCCCCTGCCGGCTAGACGGCACCCTGCCCAGTTCTTGCCAGTGGAAAAGCTGTTGGCAGAGGGCAGACCCTGGCTTCCCTGGCCAGCCTGAGGCCTTCGTGGGGGACCTGAATTAATTAGGTCTTCTGGGAAGGTTTGCATTTCTGGTGCCCAAATCTTGAGCCGTGGCTGGAACAATTTACAGTCATAGCAATGCTAATAACCACCATTTGAGATGTGTATTTTGGCCTCATCTTGTTATTCTTCATGCCAGCCTCCCTCCAAGATGGAATGCTCCCATTTTTTGCATATGGGGAAACTGAGGCACCGAGTGCCATAGTGAATGGAGCAGAGTCAGTGAATGGTAGAGCCAAAACCCTGGCCAAGCCAACTCCACTGTCCCTGTGGACGTTTAATTTCTCAATGCCCTCAGCCAACGGGCGTCAAGAATGAAACTGAGTAAAGTCTGGCTTATTACTGGTTGGAGCAAGGGAGAATGACAGCACTGAGAACTGTTAGAAAGGATCTAGCACGGGATTGGGGCATGGGCTGGGTGATTTGGTGGATGGTCTAAAGAATTGGGGAGTTCACTCTAGATTATATCATTAGAAAGCACAGTTAATTCTATGATGGGGTACTTTGTGGGTGAACTTGTCCTTGTCTGTTAGACAAAATTATGAAGCGGTCTTGTTTGGTTTCACTCTGTCACGGTCTCATAGTAGCCTTGTCTGAGGTGGATAGTCTGCTAAGATTTTTTTTTTTTTAATGTCTAACAGGAGAACAAAATGGCCTGGCCATGAGCCTCAGACCAGCTTGCAAAAATACTGAAGTCTAGCTGTGAACATCAGATCAGTTCCAGATGTCAGGGGCTGCTTTATTCTCTCTTGGTTCCTCTTTGGCCAAGGACAGATGACGTTAGGCTGCCGGACATTAATTCATGAGATCCAGATTTTTACCCTTGTCAAGTGTTTGTTGATTAAGATCAGAAGAGTGTCTATTGAACATAGCCTGTGGTTGCACCAAGGGTCATCTTTTTTCCTTCACTGTTGTAGGATGAGTTTTGAACCATCTGATGCAATAATGGCTGTGTAGTAGCATTTAGACTGTGGACAGGACCTAGAGGACAACTGAAATATGGGCAATTATCAGAAAGGCATCGGCTGTTAGTGCTTTTTTTTTACAGATTTATTTTTATTTATTTCTCTCCCCTTCCCCCGTTGTCTGCTCTCTGTGTCCATTTGCTATGTGTTCTTCTGCGTCCACTTGTATTATCAGCAGCACTGGGAATCTGTGTCTCTTTTTGTTGTGCCATCTTGCTGCATCAGCTCTCCGTGTGTGTGGCACCACTCCTGGGCAGGCTGCTTGCAGGGCACACTCCTTGCACATGGGGCTCCCCTACGCGGCACAGCACTCCTTGCGGATGGCAGCACTGCGTGTGGGAACTCACCACACGGGTCAGGAGGCCCTGGTTTGAACCCTGGACCCTCCATATGGTAGGTGGACGCTCTATCAGTTGAGCCACATCCGCTTCCTGGCTATTAGTGCTTTTAATAGTTCTTGAAGCCAATAGGCCCCAGAAAACAGTTGGGTCAGTTTTAGAGATCCAGGTGCCTTTTTCTTTTTCACTGAGTATCAAACAGTTTAATTTGCCCTATGGTATTTATATTGGCGGAACAAGAAGTATTCGTTATAGCATTAACCCCCCTTGACGACTAAGAGCAAATCAAATCATGCAGTTGTCCATGATGATTTTAATGAATGCTTTTAGACTAGTTTGTTGCACCTTCTGAGAGGAAATGATATCATTTATGACTTTTGGGAAGGTTAAAGAAAAGTCTGAGTCACTGTTTATAACTGTTTTATTCTCCTTCTGGATTTTGTATTTCATAGAGGAGGTATGGAAAGAGGATCAGTGATCTTTTTTGGAAGTTTTTAAAAAATAAACTATGGTTTTCTTTAGAGGCTTTTAGATATTCTTTATCAGGGAATATGATATACCAAAGGGGGGTAGTTTTAAATATCTGAACGTCTCTAATAATCACTCAGAACACACAGGATAAATTAGAGCATCGTAGATAGGTATAAGCCTGATATTCATATGAGAAGTAATCCAAGTGAATCTACATTTACTGGAAGTATAAGTATCATTTATAAGAATGAGTCAATTGGGCATGCTTCCATAGATTTATGGTGCCTTGAAGCTTCACTGATCTTGATACAGTATTTTAAATTGGTCTTTTGCTTACTGCACCTTGATTTGGAACTTGGAGACTGAACAGTTATTGGAACTCACACAAGTCTGGGAAGAGTTTATGTTTCTGCCAGTCAGCATGGAAAGACATTGTACCAGACGGTACTAGATTTTGTACTCCTTGAAAGACTGTTGCATTTTGTTTTAAGACCCAGCTAAGTTACTAGGGATCCATTTGATCCTTTTGAGCTATTTGTCAGAAGAAAATCCAACATTCTCTTTAAGTGTGTTCAGTAGGGGAAGCAGATGTGACTCAGGTGATTGGGCTCCCGTCTACCATATGGGAGGCCCCAGATTTGATTCCTGGGGCCTCCTGGTGGAGGCGAGCTGGCCCGTGCCACCACTGAGAGCTGATGGCAGGCAGTGAGCGCAAACATCATGGGGGGAAGAATAAATAAATGGAGTAAAAATAAATAAATATTTTTAAAAAGAGTATTCAATGATATCATGGTCCGAACAATGTAAACTTCACAATGTCTAACATCCAATTAAAAATTAATAGGCATGAAAAGAAGCAGGAAATGATGGCCCGTAATCAGGAGAAAAATATATCAATAGACTCAGACCCATAAATGATAGAGATGATGAACTTAACAGACAAGGACCTCAAAACAGCTGTTACAAATATACTCCATATGCCAAAGAATATAGATGAGGAGGAGATACAAAGAAGGTTCAAAAGATATTGGATGAGATTACCAACAGAGTAGACATTACAGAATAAAGATCAGAGGAGAAAAGAACAGAGAAAGAAGCAAAGAGAAGGAAAATTAAAAACACTGGTGATTTGTGGGATAATATCAACTGGTTTGCATACACGTAATTGGAGTCCTAGAGTGGGAGGGGTCAAGAAAAATATCGAAGAAATAATGCCCTGAAGTCTTCCAAATTCGATGAACATTGTAAACTAACAGAATCAATCACAAACATAGGAAACATAAAGAAAACCACATGAAGACACATCATATCAACAATTACTTTAAATGTAAATGATCTAAATTCTAAAAACAAAAGATAAATATCAGATGAGATTAAAAAAAGCAAGGCCCAATTACATGCTGTTTATAAGAAACCCACTTTAAATATAAACTTACAGATAGTTAAAAGTAAAAGAATAAAAAATGATATGGCATGCAAGCAGTAAACAAAACTGAAATGGCTATATTAGTATCTAACAAAGTTGACTTCTGAAGGAATATTGCCAGAGTCAAAAAGAAAATTTTCATAATGCTAAATTCAAAAAGAGGGCATAATATTCCTACACCTGTTAGGATTAAATCATGTCCTCCATATAAGACATTTTCATTTTCTGCATGATTTTGCTATAAATCTACAGCTTCTCTAATAAAAAATATATATATTAAAAAAAAAACCTTTAGAGGAAAACAACAATTAAAAAAGATGACATGCTCACATCTTAATCTGGGCTCCTATGAGTGTGAACCCATTTTTCAAAAATATTTTAAGTTACTATTTATTTTATTATTATTATTATTATTATTATTATTAGGTGGTACTGGGACCTCATACATATGAAGCAAGGACTCATCCACTGAGCTACACCTGCTCCCCTAAACCCATTTTTAAATAGAACCTTTGGGGAATGGATGTAGCTCAAGTGGCTGAGGGCCTGCTTCCCAGGTACGAGGTCTGAGATTCGACCCCTGTTACCTCCTAAAAACAAAACAAACAAATGGGAAAAAAAAAAAACTAATTCTCATTGGGCAGCAGATGTAGCTCAGTGGTTGAGCACTTGCTTCCCAAGTACGAGGTCCTGGGTTCAATCTCTGGTACCTCCTAAAAAATAGAGAGAGAGAGAACCTTTAAAGATGTTATTAGTTGAGGTGAGGATCCTGTTTGAATAAGGATGGGCTTCAAACCACATGCCTGGAGTCATTCTAAGCAAAGGAAATTTGGATGCAGTCAGTCAGAAGGAGCCAGAAGTCAGGGAAACCAGAGGAGCAGACACAAAGAGAGAGAGACTTCCTTGTGATGGAGGAATGCCAGAACACTACTCTGGGAGTAAAGCAAACCTTGATTTTGGACTTCTAGCCTCCTATACCGTGAGACAATAAATTCCCTTTACTTAAGCCAACCAGCATGTTGTATTTGTCATAGCAACTTGGGCAAACTAAGACACCACCTAAATAACAGAACTTCAAAATACATGAAGCAAAAACCCATAGGGGAAATAGATAAATCTACAAGCATAGTTGGAGATTTCAACATCCCTCTGTCTGCCATTGATAGACCAAAAAGATAGAAACCAGTATGGATACAGAAGACTTGACAATGATATCAACCACTGACCTAACTAATATTTTAAAAAGATTCCACCCAACAACAGTAGAGTTCTTTTCCTCTGAAGTTTGGTTCCCATACAGATAAGTTACCTGAGGAACTTGCTTTCTTACTTTCTCCTGATCCCCCTGTAAACCTGTTGTGCAGATGGAAAGCTACCACATTCTATCCTCTGGATGGAATGTTGGTAGAGCTCCCTGGTTACTACGGGCCTTCTGAGCTAAAAGGGGGATGGGAGAAAAGCTCCTGCCGTGCTGGAAAAGCACCTGATGCTGAAACAAATCAGTGTATCGCTTTAGGCCCTGGGCTATAGTGGTGCTGGCTTAATGAGAGATACAGAACTGAAAAAAAATAGATTACCGAAAGGACAAGCCATGGGCCATGTGGAATACAATGTCCTTTGTCTAGAATGCAATTAGAGAGATTCGAGCCAGAGATAAAAAAAATTAGAAACACAAGCAATATATTTTTAAATAATTCTTTTCCTTAGAGAAGTTGTAGGTTTACAGGAAAATCGCTCAGAAAATAGAGTTCCCGTATTACTTTCCTATTATTAACACTTTGCATTAGTGTGGAAGGAAGATGATTAAAATTCACTACTTTTTAAAATGTTTTTTTAACTGTCTTTTTTTAAAAAAAGATACATAGATCACACAAAATGTTACATTAAAAAATAGAAGAGGTCCCCATATACTCCCCACCCACCCCCTCTCCTCCCACATCAACAATGTCTTTTATACATTTTGGAGCGCTGCTACACAGCATGGATTGTCCATCGTTTACATTAGGTGTCTTCGTTTGCTGCAGGGCTGCCAAAGTAAAGTACCAGAAATGGATTGGTTCTTTTACAATGGGGAATTTATTAGGGTAAAAGCTAACTGTTCCAAAGCCACAAAAATGTGCAAATCAGGGAATCAGGAGAGATGCTTTCTCACCAAAGTCACCTACTGGTGATCCAGCGTTCTACCACGTGGTGAAGCACGAAGGCGGCCCATTGCTGCCAAGGTCCCTGCCTTCCCCCCAAGATTCACCGTCTCCCAGAGTGTGTTCAGGCCTACGGGTTGTCTCCTTCCTGGCCTCCTCTCTCAACCTCGGCTGTTCTGCTTTCTTCCTGAGCCCAGCCGTGGGTGATCAAGCATATGGCTCGTCTCTTCATCCTTGCGCTGCCCGGTGGGCCCAGCCTCTTGGGGGCTTCGTGCTTCAGCTTTGGCCGCTAGCCATCCTCGAGTCCTCTCTCACCATGGCAGGTGAAAGATGGCAGTGGCTCTCTTTTTCTGTGTTCTCAGTTTATATAAGACCCAGCAAGAGGGCAGAGACCCTGTTGTGGAATTTAAGAGAAGTTCAATTATTTGAGTATAGAGAGGCCAGGACTCAGGAATGATTTTGAGAAGGAAAAAATGGTTTATTGACGGCCGGCCGGACTCGGGAGCTTTCTGTTTGAATCCCGAGCCCGGAACAAGATTTTCAAACGTCTTTTATACAGAGAGGAAAGGCCAAATGGTCCCTTTGTTTCAGTTCTCAGTAGGCTTCAATTAGCATATATCTCTTTCACATCTTAGGTAAGCTTTTAGCAAGGACTCCAGACATTTTAGATAAGCCTTGGTTTTTGCATTTCCCCTAAATACTTAAAGTTTATAGCCCTTGCTTTGTTAAACATTTCCTGGGACTGGAGCCTGCTGGTCCCTAAGAGCAGGACTGCAGCCTCTTACCGTTTCACACCCACAAGTCAAACAACTTAGTTATTTCTGAAGAGACACAAGTCAAACAGCTTAGTTATTTCTGAAGAGACAAAGAGCCTTCCACCCATAGCCCACATCAACCCAACCTGAATCATGCCTCACTGATGTAGTCCAATCAAAAGCAATCAATCAAGTGATCTAATCAAGGTCGATTAATTGAATCTAATCAGAGGGCCCCATCTACAATGTGTTAAATAGGCTAGCTTAAGAACATAATTTTCTGGGGTCCCCAAAGCACAAACCAAGACATCGGGCTTCACTGTTTGTGTTGTAAAGTCCTATGGTTGTTGTTTTATTAAAGGCACTCACCCTGCATAGAGTTGAATTTTATCTCCCTCAAGTGAATGGGACATTATTTGGAAATGGGGTCTTCATAGATGTAATCAAGTTAAGCTGAAGTCACACAGGATTAGGGTGACCTAAATCCAATCCCAGGTGTCCTTATAAGAAGGTCACATGAAGACGGAGGCACAGATGAGAGTGACGCATCTACAAGCCAAGGAAAGCCGAAGATTGTCGGCACCCACCAGAAGCCAGAGAACCAAGGAAGGATCTGGGCACCCTGGCTTCCAGAACAGTGAGGCAATGCATTTCTGTTGTTTGTGATCATTGTAACAGCAGACCTAGGAAACTTGGGCACCTTACCGTACTCCCATCCATCCAGTAGGAGAGGAAGGAAAACTTGACAAAGATGGTTGACCACTATTTAGATTAATCTGAGATCTTAGGGAAGTAAATGACTCTTGTCCCTATTCTGACTTCAGTACTGTTCTCTGCAAAGTTTTTCTCTGTGGTTGATCTATTTTCTGTGTCTTTCTTTCTGTTCTTCTAGCTAATGAGTCCAAATTCTTATTTGCTTTTGCTTATGAAGGTTCAGTATTTATAGCAAAGGATTTCAGAACTCTCTTACTATTTTCCCTAGCCATTTACAGAAATCCTGAGGGCAATTCTTTCCACCAGCAGGATCTGTAATTTATTTAATACATAGGTTATCTGCTGCATAGGTTATCAGAAACTAAAGAGCAATACAAAACTGATACTTCAGCTTTGTTACAATTCCTAGCTTCTCAGGGACACAAGTCCTTGCCAGACAAATTGCAATACTGCCAAATTGAAGTAAAATATTTAGGGCATCTGTTGTCCTGTGGCTGAAGGCCACAAAGTGTCACAATCTAGTAGTCAGCCAATTTTGCAGATGAAATAGCTTACTACAAAAAAACAACTTAGACAATTTTTGGGATTGGTAGGATATTTTCTACAGTGGATTCCAGCTTTTGCAGAGCAGACAAAACCTCTGATGGAGTAATTGCATAATAAAGTTCTGGAACCTCTGATTAAGTCCCTAGAATCTGCAGTGGGTTTTGAACAACCGAAACTGGCTATCGCCTCTCCCCCTGCTGGGAGGATCCCAAATTTTGAAAAACCTTTCCACATGTTTTGCCATGGAAATAAAGGTACGGCTAGTGGAATTTTAACTCAGAAGTTGGCTTTAGACTCTGTGCGCATTTCTCGGTTCTTCTAGATGCTCTAGCACTGGGACTCCCGGGACGCCTCCAAACTGTGGCAGCGGCCATCAAACTCACTGAAAGAACCTTAACCCTTACCCTACTTCAGGTAACTTGATTTATTTGCATGTCCCACATGCTGTGACAGCTTTCAAGTGCCTGAGGTCCAACATTTGTAGCTACGCCACCAGACTTGATCTGAACAAGCATTGTTCTCTTGGCTGCTATGACCAGTAACGCACGATGGGTTGGCTTAAACAACAGATTATTGCCCCACGGTTTCAGAGGGGAAAAGTCCCCAGTCAAAGTGTCAGCAAGACCAGGCTTTCTCCCGGGGTTGGTGGCATAATGGTGCTGGCTTGCTGCCACCATCGGGGTTCCTGAGCTTGCAGGTTTGCTTCTGGTCCCTGCTGACTCTGGCCTTGTGGCTCCCCTTCTGGTGCCTTCTCTCTAGAAAGCCTCCAATCTTGTAGATTAAGGCCCACCTTGAATTCAGGTGGGCCACACCTAAATAGGACCTTTGAAGAGCCTATTCACAAAGGAGCTGCTGATTCATCTTCCAAGAGTCCCCTTTACAAGTGGGTTCGCACCCATGGGAATTGTTAGGGTCTGTTCAGTTGACCACATTATCCAGTCCTAGCATGGTGCTTGGGAGATGGAGTCTCCTCAACCCTGCTGCTCTCCTACCAGATCCTGTCAAACAGATGATCCTCACTGTCCGTTCACTGGTGAGAGAAGGACTCAGAAGGCTCTGTTATTTTTGTTCAAAATGCTGATGCGATCATGCCTACTGATTGTGTAGATGAAAATGACAATTAAGGGCTTCCGGGAATTAAATTGGGGCAAGCTGAGTTAACTAATTGTCACTAGGGCTGCAAGTCTTGGTTCAGGTCTTAAAGTGAATATATATACCTACAGTAGTGTCTGTTTGGGGTCTGTCATACAACAAGGCAAATTCGGAAAAATAGAAAATTCTTGACTTTGGTGGAAACTAAAATATCTCATGGAAAATTCATAGCTGAGTTGTTAGATATAATTAGATATAACTCATATAGCAGCAACCCATTGCCGCATTCACATGGGGCAAAGTGATGAGATTTCTATAGGCCATGATTTTGCCAGCAGCTGCAAATCTGTTGTTAAACCATGGCAGACTCTAAACTTAGAAGACCTGCTTTGATATGGGGGGTGGGGGTGGGTGGGGTTGTTCACTTTCAAAAATATGCTTCACGAAAGAAATGGATGGATGGGTTGAGATGGAAGAAATTCTTCTGGACTATGGCAATTTGCTAAAAAAATAATTCCTATATCACAGTCCCTCTTTGCTTATTAATCGTATGTGTCATCTGAATAAGAGGGATTTTAAAGGCACCGTGCTTAGCAAAAAATGAAATTATCCAAAATGTGTTAGAGATGTGTTATTTGTCAGCAGAATTCTTACTTCCAAGGTAAGTGCAGGAGTTTTTCTGAGCCACCTTTACGAGGAACCTGATGGCATTTGAATTTCATAGACTCAAGGCCCGTGGGAAGTAAGAGATTTTGTCTAATTATGCATTGTGTGTGATGTCCAGTCAGTCTGAAGTCCATTGTCATTCAGGAATTAGGTAAATCATGCTGTCTTCCCCTAGCCTTCTCAGTCCTCTGGACAAGTAGAGCAGATGAACCAAACTCTAAAAAAAATTCATTCAGCAGTCTACTGGGCTAAAAACACCTAGAGCTTTCCCACTAGTCTTGTTAAAAATTAGAGCGACTCCTGCAAGCAAGCATGACATCACTCCCTTTGAACTTATCTTTGGAAGGTCTGTGCATTTGGGTCTAAGACCATGTGCTGTGCCCAATTTAACTGAATCCTCTCATAAATCATGGTCAGCACTGGTGGAGATTGAACCACATCCCCCACAAAGGCAGGTTCAAGTCCTCCACCCCTGATCCTGCGGGAGCGAACCCATCTGTAAATAGGAACTTTGAAGATGTTAAGGGGCAGACTCTTTTGTAAATAGGGTCTTCAAAGAGCCTCTTGAGAAGAAGCCAAATCGAATCAAGGTGGGTCTTGATCCAGGTACCTGGAGTCCTCACAAGGAGAGAAAGTCTAATCAGAGACCCAGATGACTGAGCAGGAAGAGTAGAAACCAGAGAAGAACAGGCCATGCAATGAGAGGCAGGGAGGCAAGCCAAGGCACCCCAAGGATTGCAGCAAGCCAGCACCCAAACCCTGTAGACTGGGAGACAGTGTGACCTGCCAAGGCTTTGATTTTGAACTTCTGGCCTCCATATCCATGAGGTAAGTGGGTTTTTGCCAACCCACTGTGTGGCTTAAATAATGGGAATTTGTCATAGCAGCCCTAGCAAACTAAGACACGCTTAAAAGGACTTCTGTCTTCCCTAGAAATCCTGAGACATAAAGTCGTAAGGATTGGAGGGACCAGTGGATTATGTCTACACGAAAGCATTCTGGAGGAGAAGGGGGCTCTCACAGCACCAGAAGACCCTTTCGAGTGTTGCTGATCACCCATTCTATAGTATCAAAATGAGGAAAACCCAGCTGGAATTGAGGTTCCCGTGTGAATCCCGCAGCCCAGGAGCGGACCTCGGTTCCCATAAGGACTTAAGTTTTCTAGAGTCTCTAACACTGGGACTTGAATTCAACCAAAAGGAGGCATTCTAGCAAACTGAGTATGATTCCCAAAGACTCTGCTGTTGCCCCCTTCACTAGGGTGACAATTTCAAATTGAGCCTCACAAACACGTTACTGGTTGCCCTGCTTTTTCTTTCTGCTCTCCGGGCACTGGTCCCCACCATGACACATTTCCAGTCAGCCCCATTTCGTATTCCTAGCGTAGGCAGGGCCTGGGTGTATAAACCCAGCTGAGTCTTAGAAGAGTGGAGGTGGGACCATCTTCATCTGTGGCTCTTGGCGATACTGTGTCAAGTAAAAGTGACACATATGCATCCCAATATCAAGCCCTAAATTTGATACAAAATGCCTGAACCTGGTATCATTCTTCCTAACCAGAACTGTGTCCACTGGGCGCCCCCATTATGGAATCTGTTTATTATAGGGCCTGCGTGGGGTCCTACAAGGGCAAAGGGCCTTTGGGATATAATCCTTGAAGGAACAGGAAGAGGCAAGGCATAACGAATGTTTGTTTGTTTTTAAAGTTTTATTTTACTTATTTCTTCCCCCGCCACCTCGTTGTTTGCACTCGCTCTCTGCTCTCTGTGTCTATCTGTTGTGTGCTCTCTGTGTCTGCTTGTCTTTTTTTTTTTTTTAGGAGGCACCAGGAACCAAACCCGGGACCTCCCATGTGGGAGGGAGGCACCAAATCAATTGAGCCACATCTGCTCCCGGCTGGTTGTATCGTTTTGGTGTATCCTCTTTGTGCATCAGCTCACCACGCCAGCCCATCATGTCAGCTCCGCTGTCTTGCTTGTCTTCTTTAGGAGGCACCGGGACCCAAACCAGGGACCTCCCCTGTGGTAGGCAGGTGCCCAACTGCTTGAGCCACATCCATTTCCCACCACTACTGTTTTTTTTTTTTTTTTTTTTTTTTAAGATTTATTTATTTATTTAATTCCCCCCCTCCCCCGGTTGTCTGTTCTTGGTGTCTATTTGCTGCGTCTTGTTTCTTTGTCCGCTTCTGTTGTCGTCAGCGGCACGGGAAGTGTGGGCGGCGCCATTCCTGGGCAGGCTGCTCTTTCTTTTCACGCTGGGCGGCTTTCCTCACGGGCGCACTCTTTGCGCGTGGGGCTCCCCCACGCGGGGGACACCCTTGCGTGGCACGGCACTCCTTGCGCGCATCAGCACTGCGCATGGCCAGCTCCACACGGGTCAAGGAGGCCCGGGGTTTGAACCGCGGACCTCCCATATGGTAGACGGACGCCCTAACCACTGGGCCAAAGTCCGTTTCCCACTACTGTTTTTGATATTGGTACTTTGACTAATGATCTTGGTGCTTTGGGACAATTATTAAAAAAAAAAAAAAGCAAAACACATGATATAATGGCTATGGGAATGGAGAATATTTTGGAACTGGACTTTGGGGAATAGTAGAAGGCTGAAACAAAAGATCACCACAAAGGTCTCAGAGGCACTCCCTCTATGATAAAACAGCTTAGCCATTAGCTACAAAACAGGTCTGAGAGATCAGCGCTAGTGCAGAATTACAGGACTGTTTTAATAATATAACTATTGATTTAGAACAATGTGAATAATGGCCCATAAGTTGGGTTTGTCCTCAAGATGTAATACAATTAAGAGTCACATCCATTAAGCATTGGGAAGTCAATCTGTGTCCTTCAAAGTGTGTCTCGAGATAAGGCTTTGATATTGGATAATGGCCATGGATAATTTCATGTTTCATGTCTGGGATATATTATTCAGGAACATGGAACAATTATGGAAGGACTTAAATTATCATGTCAATGTGATGTTGTTTGTGTGATTCGTGGGAACACAGGAGAAGTTCATTGGGCTTTCAAAAAAAACATTTAACTAAAAATCTAGATGGCCAGGCTCTGGAGGTGAGCTACTCCTTAGGTTTAGATCGGGTATGACTTTGTAAGGAACCACCAATCAATGCTCAA
Organism: Dasypus novemcinctus; assembly: GCF_030445035.2. Lineage (NCBI taxonomy): Eukaryota > Metazoa > Chordata > Mammalia > Cingulata > Dasypodidae > Dasypus > Dasypus novemcinctus. Next base: position 15,121,292 of record NC_080693.1, on the reverse strand, counting down.
AAGATAATCGTTTGAAAATGTAGAGGAACATCTGAAAGACCTTGTGGTAGGTGGTGGTTTCTTGGACCTTACACCCAAAGCACCAGCAACAAAGGAAAACAGAGAAAAATGGGACCTCCTTAAAATTAAACACATTTTCACCTCACAGGACTTTGTCAAAAGGATGAAAAGGCAGCTAACGCGGTGGGAGAAAATAGTTGGAAATCACATGTCCAATAAGGGTGTAATATCCATGATATATAAAGAGATATTACAACTCAACAATAAAAAGACAAACAACCCAATTAAAAATGAGCAAAAGACTTGAATAGATATTTGTCCAAAGAAGAATTACAAATGGCAAAAAAACACATGAAAAAATGTTCAACATCACTCATGATCAGGGAAATGCAAGTCAAAACTACAATGGCGTATCATTTCACACCTATCAGAATGGCCACTATTAAGAAGCCAGAGAATGACAAGTGTTGGAGAGGATGTGGAGATAGAAACATTTATTCACTGTTGGTGGGAATGTAGAATGGTACAGCCACTATGAAGCATTGTTTGGCAGTTTCTAAAGAAGTTATGTATAGATTTGCCATGTGGCCCTGCAATACCACTGCTGGATGTATACCCAGAAGAACGGAGAGCAGTGACACAAACAGACATCTGCACACCGATGTTCATAGCAGTGCTACTGACAACTGCCAAAAGATGGAAACAACCCAGGCGTCCATCAACCCGTGAGTAGATAAACAAACTGTGGGATACTCACACGATGGAATATCATGCAGCGGTAAGAAGAAATGAAGTCATGAAGCGTATGACGACATGGATGAACCTGGAGGACATTATGTTGAGTGAAGCGAGCCAGACACAAAAGGACAAATGCTGTATGACTGTCCTACTATGAACTCAATATATTGTGTAACATATTGTATGACTCCATTTATATAAAAAGTAGATATAAATCAGTTAGAAAGATGAAATTTGATTAGTGGTAATGTAAGGCTGGGGAAGGCATGCTAAAGGGTCTGGAGTTTTTCTTTTCCGAGTAATGAAATGGTTCTAAAATGTTTTGTGGTGATGCATGCACATCATTGTGATTATACTAAAAGCCATTGAACAAATAAATAATTGTGCAAGAGTAGCTAGAAATAGCAGCTGTGTACAGCAGGGGAAACAGAGACAGATTGAGAGGTGAAGAATTTTCTTGTTTGCGTGTTTTTGTGTTTTTTGCTTATTATTTTTGAAATAATGAAAATGCTCTAATAATGACTAAAATGATGAATGTACAGCTATGTGATTATACCATATACCATTGATTGTACACTTTGGTTGAATTATCTGCTTTATTAGTATCTGCCAATAAAATTGATTTGTTTAAAAAATATTCAATCATTTGAAGGTGCAAGCAATAAAGTCAATAGTGTGTAAAATTAATCTATGGCAAAGGAGAATGTTTGTATGTTGCTAATCAAGAATTTGCTTTAACCATACACTATTGGTATGGCATTTCTAGAGTTTTTTTTTCCCCTAAGGTGCATAGTGTACTGAACTTTTTAATTCATCCTGTTATAATTCTGATAATTGCTTTGCTTTCTATTTTACTCTGGACTTGCTAAATATATAGAAGACGGCAAACTGCCCAGGGAAAGGTAGGCAATGGGGAGATAGTTAGAAAATGGTAGAGTTACTATAAAATAGTAACAAAAGGGGGAGGGAATTGCAAGGGTAAAAAGAAATAGATTGAATTTTCCTTGTTGCCAAGAGAGAAAGTGACACTTTGTACTCTGCCTTTTTAAACCGTCTTCCTCGGTCCCTTTGACCTGTATGGCAATCTTTTTCAAGGTGAAATAAACCTCTTGCCAATGTTACAACCCAGGGATGTTTTTCTTAAGAACTTGGGCGCCATCTCCCTTGAGAGTAAACATCAAGAAAGATGGCGTTCCAGGGGGTTAGCCAAGGTGAATTGCTCCAAGCTCCTGCTTGTCACAGAGATAGAAGAAGTTTTCTTTTTCCTTCAAATAAAGGGAATTAGCTAGCTCAGTTGGCCATCTGGATTACCAGGTGAATTTAGGATGAAATGTGGAAGCATACAATGGGGTCAAGTTCTGTTACATAAGGACATGAACATAATAGATTATATCTGCCCAGCTATATAAATAAGATGAGATTTCATTCTATATTGTAACTTATTAGGAGATGCACATCAAAGTCTGGTTTAAGGCTTATTCAATAATAAAACAGTTTTCTTTCCTTTTCAACGTTTTGCGGGTTGGTAGGAGATGTATTTTTAAACGTCCCCTTGACAGCACAGAGTCTTCCTTCCAAGTTATTGTAAGTAACAAAACTTTTTGTCACTGCATAAAATGGATCCCACAGTGTGCTTCCTCACTGCCCACCCTCCAACTCGGGATTTTTTTTTTTTCTCTCCCCTTCCCCCTCCCCCCCCACCCCAGTTGTCTGTTCTCTGTGTCCATTTGCTGCATGTTCTTCTTTGTCCACTTCTGTTGTTGTCAGCAGCATGGGAATCTGTGTTTCTTTTTGTTGCATCATCTTGTTGTGTCAGCTCTCCGTGTGTGGGGCACCATTCCTGGGCAGGCTGAACTTTGTTTTGCACTGGGCAGTTCTCCTTACGGGGCGCACTCCTTGCGCGTGGGGCTCCCCTACACGGGGACACCCCTGTGTGGCACGGCACTCCTTGCGCACATCAGCACTGCCCATGGGCCAGCTCCACACGGGTCAGGGAGGCCCGGGGTTTGAACCGCAGACCTCCCATGTGGTAGATGGACACCCTATCCACTGGGCCAAGTCTGCTTCCCTGGGGATATGTATTTTTAACTTTTGTTACAGCATCATCCCATTTCAAGGAAACACATTTCCGTATTAGTTAGAGTAGGTTAGGTTATGGTGTCATAACAAATAAGCCCCCGACTCTCACTAACTTAGTGCAATGAAAGTTTACTTCTTGTTCATGTCGTAGTTTAATATGAAATCACTGGAGGGAAGGTCCAAGTTGCTTGCCTCAGGATCCTGCCACCTTCAGCAGGAGGCCTTGGAAGTGAGAACTGCAAGTTAAGCTACCAAATCCCTCATCTGAAAACTCGCCATGTGAGAATCTCAGCGTTGGTGACCTTCAACATGTCCTAGACTCAGAGTCAGCCAGACCTCAACACTCAGCCATAGAGTCACAGGAATAATTTTCTCATGGATTACAGAACCCATGTCGGAAGCCCAAGAAGCCACTGTGATCGTCTGAAGCTTTTCGTGGGTCCCAGAAGACATCATGTTCTTGGAGCTGATTCATTCCTGTGGGTGTGGGACCCTTTGATTGGACCGGATTCAGCTGGGGGGACTTGGATTGGATTGCATGACCCAGGGTGGGTCTTGGTCCTCTTGCTGAAGCACCTTATAAATGGAGGACTGAAAACAGAAACAACACAAAAAACCATCAAGGACAGAAGAAAGGGCCCCCAAGAGACTGAGAGAGAAGCCCATGGAGAGCAAGAAGCTGGTGCCACAAGACTCAGACCGGAGATGCACCACTGCGTCTCACCTCGTGGCTGGAGTCCAGGATCGCCAGCAGCCGACCTCTGGTGAGCCAGCATCTCAGATGACGCCTTGATCTGCATGCTTCCACAGCCTCAGAACTGTAAGCTCTGAACCTAATAAATCCCCATTAGAAAAGTCAACCCGCTTCTGGTATATCCATCCTAGCAGCTGTTTGCAAATCAGCACAGCCACCTAATGGCACCAGAGCCTGCAGGGACCTTGGTGTGCAGGCACACCCAAACAAGGTGTTTGGCCTCGAAGAACTTGAGTTCAAGTCCTTCTATCTCTGATGACTTGTTTCAATGGAGAAGCGCCGCATCTCTGAGCTTCAGTTCTCCCTGTGTGGAAATGGGTAGTCTACATACTGCAGGAGCTGTTTGGAGGCGTGAGGGACAGGATGTTTGGGAAAATGGTTCGTGAGCTGTAAAGCACAAGACGAATGCCGCTAACGCTTAGTCATCTTTCCTCTGCTGAGTGCTTGCTCTGTTGGGTCCCCATCTCCCCATCCGTCCAAAGCTCAGGGAGAAGCAGATGACCAGAGAGCCTTCCAGTTTTGTCGGGTGGGACTGTAGCTAGACAGCACCCACCCCACCCCCCTTCTGGCTCCCAGAGAGAGCAGACGCCCCTCCAAGCCCTGAGCCTGCCAGCCCCAAAGCCGGGGAGTTTTCATAGCTCATGTGTCGACCAGATGAACCTGAGAGAATGTTTCCAGAAAGCCTTTCTTGACAATCACCACATCAAGTCCAGACGCCGACCCCACGCCTGGCCCCGTTTCTCCAAAAGGTACAGAGAGTCATCCTTGGCCCGCCTCTGCACCCTGCCCACCCTCACCCCAGCTCTGGGGTGCATCTACCTCCTGTTTCCTCCCCAGCCCATTCACTGCAGCTTCCATTGTTGAGCCATCTGTCCCAGACCAGCTCCTGCTGTCACTGTCCCCCCCCAGCACAGTTTCCCAGAGCTGGGCCTGATTAGTCGGAAGGCGGCACAGGAAAGGAGCCTCTCCTTTCAGCCCAGCTGCCAGGAGGAAAATCGCTTCCGCCGGATGTCTCTATACAGTGTGGGATCCGGGGCTTCGGGACTCCCCTGCTTCTGGCCTCAGGAGCACTGCCCGAGATTTTCCTGCTCTGGGTTTGGGCTCAGGGGCCACTATCGTCCCTCCGGATCCAGTAATCGTCCCTAATTCCAAGGCAGCAGCTGGGGCTGGCTGGGAGGGGAGTCAGGCGAGGTCAGGCTGGCTGGCCCTTCAGATGTGGCCTCTCCTGCCTTCTGGATTGTACCCAGGACCCCCCCACGCCTCCAGCCCCTCCTCTTCTCAGAACAGATGCTCCTTGGCAACCAGTTAACAGGGTCGTCTGGGGCGTCTTCACACGAGGTGGCCGCGCACCTGCTCCTTCGGCCCGAGCCCTCCCTGCCACCCTGGGAGGGGTGGGGCTCACACCGGACCCCCGCCCCGATCTCTTTGGTCTTCTCCCCTTCCATCAGCTGGTCCCGGTGATGGAGCACCGTGGCTCGCCTCTTCCCGCCCCTGACGCTTCTCAGGGCGGAATTCCTGTGCTAATAATTTACTGGGCCGCTGGCTTTGAAGTACACACATTTTATTTCTCGCGTAATGTGCCCAGTCAGGCCCTTTCAGCTGGATGGCGTGGAGCTCTTCCCAGGGGAGGGGGCTCTGGCTCCTGCGGGCGGGCGCCCTGTCGTCCGAGCCCCCCGAGGCGTGTCTGGGAGCTGCTTCCAGGGGTCTTCCTGCTAACGGGGGAGAGTGGTCGTCTCCCCATCTTGGGGGAGAAGGAGGCTTCAGGGGCTGAATGCTTTCACTGTTTTCATCGCCGGACTCTGACGGAACCTGATGCCAGGGCTGTCTGGCTTAGCTCAGAAGGTGCAGTTCTTTGGCGCTAGACCTTGTGCTGCAGTGGCCTTCCACCAAGCCACAGGCGCTCGGCCATCTGACCTGGACAAAGGGCCTGCGCCCAGGAGGGGCTGCTCCACCGGGGGGGGGGGGGTCGAGGGCACAGACAGTCCCCGCCTGGGATGGCGGGGGAGGCGGCGGGGTGCCGCCGCGGCTGCGGGGAGAGCGCGGGGCGGATTTCTGTTTGGCCATGCGGGCCTGACCACCACAGCCCTGGCCAGTGTCCACTGCCTTCTCTCCACCCCCGGCCCAGCTCCTTGGAGCACCTGCTCGGGAGCCCCGCGATGGCCCGTTCTGGGGCTTCTCCCATCTGTGAAAGGGCCAAGGGCAAGCTCCCGGGATGGGGACCCGCCTCCCGCCCGGGCCTCCGGGAAAAGCCTCACCAGCGTCTGGGAAGACGACAGATTTGCAATTCTCTGCAACCCCAGACGGGCCAGCCCCGGCCTCAGCCAGGCCGCAGACGCCCCAAGCCCTCCCCCCGCCCACGTCCTCCCCCCACGCTGCTGGCTGTCCCTCCCTCGGACTTGCCCCCGCCCCGGGCCCTCTACTCTTCCTGGAGCAGCGGCTCTTCGTCTCCTTCCTGCTCCCTCTCGTCCTCCTCCGTCTCCATGCAGCCCACCGTGGCGGCCAGCCCGGCGCCCACGCCGCCCCCGACCACGGCGGCCCCCGTGGCCCCCACCGCGGCCCCGGCGGCCACCATCCCGGCCTCCGCGGCCAGGGCCGCCGCCGCCATGCCGGCCCCCACCACGCCGCCCGCCAGGCCCATGAGCCCGGCGCCCACGGCGCCCCCCACGGCCGCCAGGTGGCCGCAGAAGCGCATGGTGTACGAGTCCATGAAGGCCTTGGCCGTGGCCTGCAGCTCGGCCTCCAAGGCCTCCAGGGCCCGCTCCCGCCCTGGACACTGCAGGGCCCCACCGTGGCGCGCCAGGATGGCGTCCTTCTGGGTGGAGAGCAGGCTCCGCATGGTGTCGGGCAGGATCCGGAGAGCCGAGAAGAGGCGCTTGGTGGCCAGGTCCTGGGACGGGGAGGGGCGGTCCTGACGGGAGGCCCCCCCCACGGAGGGGGGTCCCCGCCCGGCCACGCTCGGGCCTACCTGCTGCCGCACGAAATCCTCGAACTCCCTCTTGGCGGCGTCCACCTTCCGCAGGTCGTGCAGCTGGGCCGCCATCTGTCCACACAAAGCCCCCGCTGCCTCCCTCCTCCTGGGCCGGAGGCGCCACCTGCTTCCTCGCCCCCCTCCCCGCCCGCCCCCGGGGAGCCCCGTACCTCATCCGGAGAGGCGAAGGCGGGCACCGTCCTGCCCATCCAGCCGGAGAGGTTCTGCGGAGGGATCGGGGCGTGCGCAGAGGTGAGCCGGGGGCCGGGGGGCGGCTGAGCGCCCCCGCCCCCAGGGTCCGGGGCCGTGCCCTGACCTTGATCTCCTGCGCCAGCTGCTGTCCAGTGAGCAGGCGTCGGTCCCCCCTGGCCGCGGCCCGCCCGTCGCCCCAGTGGCCCCGGCAGCGGCTCTTGGCGTGCTGGGGAGCCGCGCTCAGCACCTCGGCAATGTAGGCGCGGAGGAGGCCGCCGGGGTCTCCATCTGGGTCTGAGGAGGAGGGTCCCCGTGCTGAGGCCACCATGGGGGGCCGGGACAGGCCAGGGCTTTGGGAGGAAAGAGGGTGCTGGGAGAAGCTGGGAGAAGCCGGGAGAAGCCGGGAGAAGCTGGGAGAAGCTGGGAGAAGCTGGGAGAAGTCGGGAGAAGCTGGGAGAAGCCGGGAGAAGCTGGGTCCCGGGAGGGGGCCCCCGTCGGGGGGTGCTGGAGAGCCACAGGGGACGCTCACCGCCTGGACTCGCCTGGCCCCTGTTCGCCCACCGCCTGCCCGGGGAAGGCAGCAGGTAGCAGCGGGCGCGCTTCCCTTGCAGCAGCAGCTCCTGGAGCCGGGGGTATTTGTCCGACAGTTTCTGAGGGGGGGTGTCAGAGGGAGGTGTGAGCGAGGGCACCAGCCCCCCTTCTCAGCCTGCCCCCAGGGGTCCTCCCAGCGCCCCTCCACCTCCAGCCCTGCCCACCAGCCCTCTCGGGCCCAGAAGCCGGCTGCCCCCTCCGCCCCCCCCCACGCTGCTCACCTGGATGACGTCACCCACGGGCCTCGGCCCTGCCTTTTTCTGGTGGGATGAGTCTCGGACCAAGAGATCCAGGTGCTGGAAGAGAAGGGGGGAGAGGGTCCTGCCACCAGCCGCCGGGGGCCGCCAGGGGGCCGGGGCCAGAGCTTCGGTAAGAGAGTGTCTCACCTGGATCGGCACCATCCCATAATGCTTGCCCATCACCTCGGCCACGTGGACAAACATCTGGGGGGGGCACAGAGAGTCACGGCCGGGCCCCTTCTAGGACAACGGTGCGTCCCAAGCCCGTCTCCCCGGCGGCCCGCCCTCGCTATCGGAACCAAGTGTCCCCTTCCCCAGTTCTGGGATGCCCATGCCTCGCCCCAAAACCAGGCGCCCCGGGTTCCCCCCGTGCCCGCAAACCCACCGAATTCGGCTCGAGGATAACGCAATCCTAGGGCAGAGCTAGGATTTGGACCAAGCCCGTTTGGTCCAGTCCCCTGGACGCGCAGCCGGGGCGGGGACGGGCGGACGGCGCCCAGATCCGGAGGCTCCTCACCTCCAGGTATTCCAGATCTGTGTCCTTGAGCTCCCGGGAGGCGCTGAGGATCTGAAAGAGGAGGACAGCAGGACGGGAGAACGGCAGGGCCGGGCGGGCGAGGAGCTCGGGGCCGCCGGGAGCCTCGGGCCGCGGGAGAGACCCGGCCCGGGCCCCGGGGCCACCAGCTCCCCCCTCCAGGGACCATCTCCAGCCCCAACCCCCATTCCCACCTTCAAAATCCGACTGGGAGCGCCTTCCCCTTTCAGGGGCACCCCCAGAAACGTTGGGGACCCGAGGCTGTGAGATTGGGGTCACTCTCTCCTGCAAGGCCCGGGCTTGGGAGAGCTGGGGGGGGCCGCGCAGGCCCCGGTGGGGGGGGACACCCCAATCCCAGCCCCCGCTCACCTGGTAGGAGCTCAGCATGGTGGTAAGCGCGCACAGCTTAAGCCTGGTCTCCCTGCTCAGCTCGGGGCTCATGGCACCCCCAGTGTCCACCAGGAAGACGGCCACCTGGCACGGGGCGCCGAGAGGGCCAGGGCTGCGGGCCGTGGAGCGCCACCCCCCGCGCCCACTTCCCCCGCCCGCTCTGGGTCCCCCTCGGCTTTCTCTCTCCCTCTTCCCCTCCCGACCCCCTTCTTTCTCCCCTCACCTTCTTCCCTTCTTTTCCCAGCAGGAAGGGGTGGCTCCACATCCAAATGCCCCTGGAGAGGCTACCGGTGCCCCACCTGAGCCCCGGCAGGGACCCCCCTCCTCCTGCCGGCCAGCCGCCCCCGCCGGACTCCTGCAGGGGGGAGGAGGGAGGGCCTGGGGTTGGTCCATTCCCGCCCCCGGCCCCTCCCCAGCCAGGCGGGGCCTCCTGACCTGCCCCCAGCCCCCCCCCCAAGGGCTCACCAGGCCCGGCAGGCCCCGGAGCAGGTGGTTGAGCAGGAACGCCTTGCCCGAGCGCTGCTCCCCCAGGACGGCCAGGAGGCAGACGGGGGTGTCCCTGGCCAGGGGGTGCTTCAGGCAGCGGTTGACGGCGCCCATCCTCAGGATGAGGCCCCCCGAGGCGCTGATCCGGACGAGCAGCAGCGGTTCCGCCTTCACGTCGCAGGTCTCCTGGGGGGGGAGTGGGGGGTGGCAGGGAAGGGTTCCCCGGGCCGCAGGGTTTGGGAATCGGGCATCCCACCCCGCCCTTGCAGAAGAGGGGCCGGCGCCTCCCCCCGCATCCACCCCGGGGACCCTCGACTGCTCCGCCCGCCCTGGGGTGAGGCCGGACCCCCCACCTGCAGCGCGGGGGGCGGCGGCCTCTGGGGCAGGAGCCGCATCTTCTCCCCGAGGCCCCGCAGCCCGCGCCTCCGCTTGCACGTCTTGCGGCACTCGGGGCAGGCGGGCGGCTGGCAGCCCGGGGCCCGGTGCGTGCTGAAGCACTGGACGCAGAAGTCGTGGCCGCAGCGCAGCGAGACGGGCTCCCGCGGCCGCTCCAGGCAGATGCAGCAGGCGGGCAGCTCCCGGGGCGCGGCCGGCCGGGGCACCGGGCCCAGCTCCGGCTTGGGGAATGGTGAGCGGGACCTGGGGGGCACAGAGCGGGCCATTGGACGGCAGGATCGGGGCTGTGGGGGTCGCATCTGATTCCACCGCGCAACAATCCTTCTGTGCCGCCTCAGTTTCCCTCTGTGGCCCCTGAGCCCCGCCCATCCCTCGCCAACTCGCATCCCGGAAACTGGGGAGCCCAGAGAAAGGGCTGCAGGGACCTGTGTGAGCCGGAAAGAGAAGAAACCTGGAGATCCAGTCCTGGTTCTACTCATCCCGGCTGTGCCGCCTTGGGCCAGTGGCTTCACCTCTCTGAGCCTCCAATGTAGGGTGTTCGGAGAGGTTGGCAGTGCCCGCCTGGCCGGGCGGCCGAGATGATTATGTGAGCTGGTGCCCGCCCGGCACTCTGCACGCTTTCGGGCACAAAGCTCACAGCAATCTCCCCCCCTTTCTTCCACAGCAGGGGATCCCCAGGAGATTTTGGATTTCAGCAGGACCCCCTTTCTAAGGAAGGATACCTGCTATGGCGTCCCACCTCGTGCTGCGGGGACAGTGAGGGTAGGGCCGTGCCCCCGATGCCCAAAGCGGCTCTTTCCCAGGCCGGGCAGGTGCTCTGGGTCTCCCGCTCCAGGCTGGGGTCTGCCTCCCTGCAGCTTGTCCCTGGCCTTCATCCAGAGCCTGGCAGGCCCAGCTACCCTCTCCCTCCCCAGGACGGCCCCAGACCTCCTGGGCCCCAGGCCTCCTGCACGGGCCCGGATACTTACGAACTGTTGCTGTTGTTTCCCATGAAACTCCATTTTCTCTCCTTGGGAGAGGGAGGAAACATAAAAAAAATGAAAAAGACCTTTAGAACAGAATCCAGGCTACTCTGTTAATCCTGGGTTCCCAGTGGCCCCCATCCGCGCTCCCCAGACCCACCCCTCCCCTCCGTCCCAGATCTTCAGACTGAAGACTTGCCTGCTTGCCAAGCCGGTGACAAAAGGAAATGACTGACAAGGTGGGCCTCGGCATGGGGGGCGGGAGTGGGGAGAGGGTCTCCACGCGGGAGGCCCGATGGACGTGGAGGGGGGCTTTTGCTCCCGGATGGGCCGGCTTGAGCTGCGGCAGGTGCAGGTGGGGGGGCCGGGGCGCGGGGGCGGGGGGCGGGGAGGGCCGGTCTCCCCAGAAGCGCCGGCTGCCTCCCTGTCAGAGCTGAAGCGTGAATGTAACAAGTCGGGCAGAGGAGGCTGGCTCCGGGCCGCCCCAGGGGGCGGAGACTGCGGGTCCCAGCCCGGAGGAGGGAGGGACCGAGCTCCTCCGCCGCGGGCTGGGTGGTGAGTCGCCATGGAGACCGGATCCGGAGGAGAGATCAGGACAGGGAGGGGGGGAGAGGGAGAGAGGGAGCCGGGACCGCAATGTGGGGTGAACGGCAGGACGGGGCGCTGCCCCTGCCCGGCCAGCCGGGGGCGGGGAGAGCGGGGGCCCGGGGGCGAGGGTGGGGAGGGGAGGAGGCGGGGGGGGGGGGAGGGGGGGGGTGCCAGGAGGGGGCAGGGAGAGCCGGGGCGGGCCATTCAGCCCACAGACGTCCTCTGAGCACCGCCCTGCGCACCCCCTCACCCCAGGACTGTCCCCCCCCACCTTAAGTCCCAGCTGCAGCCTTCCCTCCGCCCCCACCGCATTTCCCTGGCACTGGGCCCCCCCCCCCCCCTCGCCTTCCACCTGCCCATGGCCGGGCACCTCCCGGGGCTGCACCAGACACACTCGCCGAGGCAGCGGGCCTGGCCCTGCTCGCCCACCCTTGGTGGGTCCCTGCTGCCCTTGTGACCAAGTCCAGACCACGGGCCTGGCATCCACCGCCTCCCACCGGCAGCCGGAACTTCCCTCCCCAGGCTTCCTTCGTACCACACCTCGCCTGCCTCCCAACTGCTGTTCCAGGTGTCCTGTGCCTGCGGCGCTCATCCTTCCTGAAGATCTGCCAGCGTCCAGCTCGGAGGCCATCTCTGCCTGGGAGCCTCCTCGCCTCCCCCACCCCGGCCTCTCCCCCCTCCCCGATGTCCACAGGCCTCCCACCCGGCCTCCCTCCTGGCTTGGCCTCCCTCCTGGCCTCCCCTGGCCTCCATCCCGGCCTCCCACCCGGCCTCCCTCCTGGCCTCCCTCCTGGCCTCCTCTTTGCCTCCATCCTGGCCTCTCTCCTGGCCTCCCCGGCCCCCTCCTGGCGTTTGAGCCCTTGCCTTCGCGAGCCTCCTGGCTCTCTTCCGGCACTGCGGTGCTCGCCTTGCCGTGCATCTGGGGCAGCCCAGGCTTCAGAGCCAGGCTCGCCAGGGCCCGATGTCCAGCTGGCCAGTACGAGAGCGTGTGGCCTGACACTTGCTGTCCTCTCTGGACTCTGTCCCCGCATCTGTGAAATGGGGGTCAGCGCCCCTGGGAGCCGCGCAGCGTCCTTCCTCAGTGCAAGGGGCCGGAAGGCAGGGCCGGGGGACGAGGGGCCCACGGCCGGGAGAAGGCCGGCGGGCTGGGAGGCCTCTGGAGCCGGGGCTCCCCGGGCGGGGCCTCGCGTCCTGCTTTACTGCGCACAGGACGAGGGTCCCAAGCCAGAGAGGCGGCGACATGCACTCTGCCTCGTCCCGGCCACGGGGACAGCCCCGCGGGTCAGCAGCAGGCCTGAGCCACGTGCCTGCGGGAGGCGGGGCCCCTCGAGCCGGGCATCCTCCGTCCTGGGTGGAGAGGGGACGGGACTTCCCGCCAGACTCCAGGTCCTGGGCTGCGTCTGTCCCAGCGTGTCCCCTCTGAGCCACGGTCTTCTCGTCGCCAGGCAGGGAGAGGGGACACGACCCGGGCAGCCGCTCTTCCCTTAACAGAGCCCACCGAGCGCCAGGCACGGTGCCCGGCCCTTGGGGTCCAGCCGGGGACGAGAGCGGCAAAGCCCCGTCCTCCCCCAGGGCCTTCCAGCCGGGCAATGGGACGCAGCGCCGAGACCCCTGGGACGAGGATGGGCAGGTCGAGCCGGGCCGAGCGAGCCCACGCGCAGGCGGCCAGCGCCCGAGAGGGGCCGTGCCCGGGAGGGGATGGGCGGGCCCCTGGCTGCCGGGGTGGGCAGCACCAAGGCCGGGTCATGGAGACCTTGCTAGGAAACAGGGGGCTGGCCCAGTACAGAGGGGAGCAGAGGGGCTCCCGCCGGGGCAGCCGGCCTCCCCTTCTTCCCACGGCAGATGGATGTCCCCCAAGGAATTTCTGCTTTTCCACTGGGACGTGCTCAGCATCTGGATTGGGGATGGTCAGGGGCCCCCGCTGAGGTTCCCACAAACCCATTGGGGCAGCCCAGGGAAGGGCAGCCCCACCCTCTCCCACTCCAAGACGTGGGGGCCGATCCAGTGGCGCCGATCCTTGAACCACGTGCAGGCCTCCGGATGGAGGGGGCGTTGTTGTGGGTTAGAGGTGGGCCGGGGGCCGGGGGTCGGAGACCAAGAACCCATCCCAAGGGGGTGGGGAGGGGTGGCATGTGCGTGAGCTGGCGTGCCAAGCCCCCGGTGCGTGTTCCACCCTCTCACCAGATTTCCCTTAAGAAATACACATTCCCAGGTGACGTTTTTGTTTTTTTTTTTAAAGATTTATTTTTATTTATTTAATTCCCCTCCCCTCCCCCGGTTGTCTGTTTTCTGTGTCTTTTTGCTGCGTCTTGTTTCTTTGTCGGCTTCTGTTGTCGTCAGCGGCACGGGAAGTGTGGGCGGCGCCATTCCTCGGCGGGCTGCTCCCTCCTTTGCGCTGGGCGGCTCTCCTTATGGGGCGCACTCCTTGCGCGTGGGGCTCCCCTACGCGGGGGACACCCCTGTGTGGGCACTCCTTGCGTGCATCAGCACTGTGCATGGGCCAGCTCCACACTGGTCAAGGAGGCCCGGGGCTTGAACCGCGGACCTCCCATGTGGTAGACGGACGCCCTAACCACTGGGCCAAAGTCCGTTTCCCCACAGGTGACGTTTTTAAGAGCAGGACTGTGGACAGTCTGAGCCGTGAGGCTGCGTGGGTTGCATCTGGCTGCTGAGCAGGCAGAGGATCAGGCAGGCACGGCTGGAGGCGCGGAGGCCAGGTTGGGGCCGGGGGGTTGCAAGGCTACAACTGGCAGCCCTGAACATGCCTGGAGACCCGGCAGGTGTGCCGAAGGGGGGACCCCGGATTCCTCCAGCCCGAGAGCCCCGCCTGGTGGGCCGTGCCCCCGGTCCTGCTTCTGTGCTCTCGGAAACACCCTGGTGGTCCCCAGGGCTCCAGGGGGCCCCTCGCCCAGGGAGGCCAGGGATGGGGCGAGGCCCAGCAGCTCTGCTTACCCACGAGGCTCCGCAGGCAGAAGCAGGGCCTACAAGAGGGTCTACGGTCTAGGGGAGTGCTTGAGCCCCGACGGGAAAAGCAGGTCTCTGAACTACCAAAAGAAAACCTCAGAATCAAAAGTAACACCCGCTTGGCTCAGTGTCCACTCTACCCCATCTCAGGTGGACCGATAAACTCAGCTCATCCGTAAAAGGCAGACTCGAATCAGATGAGCCGTCGCTGATTTGACAAGGACTTAGTATTTACCGAGTGCCAAGTACTAAGTTCTGCAGAGTTGGTGGTGACCAAAACAGATAAAACAGTAGCGCTCATGGATGAGAATTTGCTCTTATCAAAATGCAACATCGCAAAGATTGATGTGGAACCTCTCAAAAATACTTATGGCAAAGATCTCACTTCCACACGGGCTGTGGGTGGCACGTGTTTTAACGTGTTTGGTGGGATGCAGAGTGAGGCCTCCCAAAGGTCTGAGACCCAAGGCTGGCACAGTTTTTGAGCCTGGAGGAAGTGCCCTCTTGCAGGAGGAGAAGCCAGCACCCCATGCAGACCCCAGAGTTTCTGCACAGGGACCACATTCTCCAGGGAGGAATGGGGAGGGGGTACTCCTCTCTGCCTGTTGTTTGCTAACTGAGGTTAGGGCACGCGGGACCCCATGGCACCCCTTGCCAGCTCCAACCTGTCCCCACGGACTTAGAGGGTCAGAAAGTCCACGCTGCACCATTCCTGGACCTGCGAGGTGGACAGCCCACCTGGGAGCTGCTGAGAGAGGGCAGAGCCCACAGGAGGGGCTGGCACTGGTGGGTGGTCCTGGATTTCAGGTGTAGATCTGAGTGGTGGGGAGAGAGTAGAGTCCCGGCCCTAGAGACAGACTCATTCGTTCCTTCATCCGTGTATCCATTCATTCACCCGACACATCTTTCTTGAGCAGGTGAAATGTGCCTGGAACAGAGCCATCTGCTGGAGAAATCAAGGGCACGCTCCTCTCCCAGCCCTCGCCTACCCCCTCCTTCTCCCCTTTTGCTAGTTTGTGTGCAGGCGTTTGTTGTGTTTCTATTCAGCAAGAGACCACAGGCAGCCAGGGGCACATTCCATCTTTAAATTAAAAAAAAAAAAAAATCAGTTTTGTTGATACGTATTAATAAAGCATACAAATCATCCAAAGTGTACAAGCAATGGTATTAGGTGTGCATTCATCAATCATTATTAGAGCATTTTCATTCTTTCAATAACAGTAATAAGCAAGAACCAGACAAACAAACAACCAAACAAGAACGTTCTTCACCTCTCAATCTCTCTCTGCGTCCCCAGGCCTGCACAGCTGCTATTTCTGGCTCTTCTTTTGAGGCTTTCGATTTTAACTAGTCCCAGCTGCTTGCAGGGCACACAGGCCACTTACTGGCAGACGCCCCGCCCCGTGGAATGTATAAGAACCTGGCACTCGGGGGGCGCAGGTGTCCCCCATCTCCGACACTAAGCGAGGCCTGCGGAGCTGCCGTCCACCAACACTGACCCAAGCAGCTGGCCTCCCCGGGGAGCCGGCCGAGGTGGGCTCTTTTCCCCTGCTCATTTGGACCCTTTGTGCTGTGCAAGCAATAAAGCAGTCACTTGCTGGGAGCCTCTGCTGCGCCCGAGGCCGTCTTCCCATGACACACGGAAGAGCAGCTCACTCCACGCCATCAGCAACCCAACATCCCTGCCCGCAAGGATTTGCACCAGCTAGGAGAAATACGGACCCCGGCTTCCCACGGCCCCTGCACCGCTGCCCGGCCACACCGTTCTCTGCAGGCTCGGGATGGGTCCGTGGCGGGGCGCCGCCCCTCGGAGCTCGGCTGTCTGGTCCCCGACTTCCTGCACTGGGTGGCGATGACCGTGGTGTTGGATTGGAGGGGGCACTGGTGTTTCCCACCACCTCCAGCCCGGCCGCTGGCAGGTCCCCACGGGGCGTCCAGCGCTCGGGGCAGGATTTCCTCCTCTTGCAGGGGAGGCAGGCTGACTGCCACTCACCCACAGCTGAGCGCACATCCAGCCCGTGGTCTCCAGATCCTGGAAGTGACTGCTCCCAGCACCCATTCTCCCTCCAGCCCTACTTCTGCATGCCCACGCTGCGAGACCAGCTTCCTGGCAGCCCAGCTCGGGGCTCTGCCCTCCTGCCCCTCTGGCCTCCTGACCTGACTCTGGACCAGCTTCAGGGGCCAAGAGTGTCCCCTGGGACACTGGGGAGCCTCCTGGGAGCCTGTTTGGGGGAGAGGGGCTCTGTGTTCCCTGATGCAGGCAGAGGTGGCTTCACACACACACACACACACATATGAACACACACATATGCACACACAAGCGCACGTGGGCACACGCTGGTGCCCGCCCACTCACCCACTGTCACGGGTCACTCCCACTCATACCTGCCCAGGTAAATTCACACCCACACCAAGGTCAGAACACTCCCACGTGCCCACTCACTCTCAGGTACACACACACATTCGCGTACACTCATCTCGTGTGATGTATGCTCCCGCCCTCTGTGTAGTCACGTGCATCACGCTTACACCCGCAGTGGCGCATACACCTCCCCCTGCACGCCCACACACACTCATATTACACACATGCCTCGCACACGCCTGCACGTACACTCAGCTCTGTTCTGAGTACTGGCGGTGTCCTCGCTCACCCTCCAGCAAGGCAGGTACCAGATTGCTCCCATTTTACAGATAGGGAAAGCGAGGCCCGGGGGCTCAAGTTCCCACGACTGTCGAGGGGCAGAGCTGGGGTGTCCACCCAGGCAGCCTGGCTCCAGGGCCCAAGAGCTTTCATCCTTCTGAGCTCAGAGGGAAAAAAAATAATCATAAAAATGAGCCGAGCCCTGGTTCAAGTAGACCGTTGGGATCTGGCGCCTGAGTTCTGGATGGTTCTGACCTCCGCTGGCTGTGTGCCTTGGGCAGGTCCCTGCTCTTTTCTGGGCCTCGGATTCCAGGTATATGAATGGAGCGGGGGTTGGTGATACCAGAAGGTGAGACCCCGAGTGAGTGTGCCTCCTGCTTTCCCACCTCCCCGGCTGGGGGGCTCCCTGAGGGTGGTCGGGCAGGGGAGTGCTGGCCCCGGAAGCCCGGGACGGTGCTGGGTGGGCAAGCCAGAGCCCTCCCCCTCCCCGGCCCGGCGGCCTGCGCATCCTTCACTCCCCGGCGCTCCTGGGAACCCACCTGGACTCCCGCTGGGCCGGGTGGTGAGCCCGCGTGGCAGCGCGTGGCCGCACAGGCGGCGGAGCCCTGATGCGGTCTCAGAGCCCGCCCTTCGCAGAAGGCCCAGCCTCCCTGCTGCCCCCAGCCCCCAGCCTGGGCTGGGAGAAAGCAAAGGCAGGACGTCCAGACCTGGGGACCCCCCTCCACCACCACCCTGAACGCAGGGGCTCCACCCCCAGCTCCTCCGCCCGAGCCACGCCCAGCTCCCTGCGCTCTCCAGCCCCCACGCCTGAGCCGCTGCCTGCCTCAGCCCCCAGCACCTCTTCCCCAACACAGGCAGCTCTCACCAGCGGTGGCCAAGACAGAGCCCGTCGTTCCTTGCTGTTCGTTTCTCTCCCAGCGCTTCTTGTCCTTCTACAGCCTCTCCAGCAGGTGCACGTGCCATTCCTGGGCCGAGAGGCCTGTGGGGGTCTCTGCCAGTATTCCCAAGAGGGCCCAGAGACACCCCCCCCAATCATTAGACAGGCCACGCATGTGCTGGCTCCACCCAAGGTGTCCCACAGGCTTGCCAGGTGAGTAAGGGGTCCACCCACCTACCCATCCATCCATCCATTTATCTACCCATCCACCCACCCATTCTTTATCCATCTGACCACCCACCCACCCGCTCATTACGCACCCACCCATCCACCCATTCACTATCCGTCCTTCCAACCATCCAACCATACAGGCACCGATGAGCCACCCATTCATTATTAACCCGTTCATCCATCCACCGTCCATGCACCTGCCCAATATCCATATACTCACTATCCACCTGCTAATCCGTCCATGCACTCACCGTTCGTTTTCGATATTCTTTCACCCATTCATTCCCCAATACCCATCCATAAGTCTCCCCACGTGCGCACATGCACGGTCTCCTCCACCGCCCCCCCACCCGTCCACGTTACAGGTATTTATTGAGCACCGCACACCCGGCAGCATGCTCGGCCCTGTAGACTGCAGGGCAAGATGTCCCCCCTGCCTTGGTGGTGCTTCCAGTCCAGTGGGGAAGACAGAAAGGTAAACAAGCAAGGACAGGGGATAAGGTCTGATGCGAGCGAGCGAGGAGAGCTCCAGGAGGGGCAAGCAGAGGCACGTCCTCAGACCCGGGCACCCGGGCAGGCTTCCTGCACAAGGCAGTGTCCCCGCGGAGCCCGAAGGCCGGGTGGGAGTCGGCCGGGCAAAGGTGCGGGGACAGCCCACAGTGCAGAGCTGCGCTGGACCGCCGCGCGCGAAGCCAGGGAGGTGGCAGGGCCAGCGGGGGAAACGCGGGCCACATCCCTTAGGCTCACATAAGCCTTCCCGCCCGCTGGCGGCGCCCCTCCCTCCCCGCCCCACGGGGCCCAGGAGGCCCGCTGTCCCAGCAAGGCAACGGCCTCAGCGCGCGGCCGGGCTCGGGGGGCTGGGAAGTGGCCTGCGGACCCCCAGGCGCCCTGGCGCCGTCGTCATCGTGGCTGCCCAGGCCCCTCGCCCTGCTGCCCAGGCGCGGCGGGCCGGGCGCGTGATGAGTGAAGCTCTCTCGAGCGCTCGCTTCGGCAGCGCAGATGCTGAGACTGGAACGACACAGAGAAGATGCGCGCGGCCCCTCCGCCAGATGACACACAAAATCGTGAAGCGTTTCTTACGTTTTGCTGAGGGCAGGGAGAGGCAAGAGGAGCTGTGATGTGGGGGCCTTTTCAGGACTTGGAGTTGTCCTGGGTGGTTCTGCAGGGACAGATGCTGGACATTGCATGTCCTGCCTTAACCCACTGAGTGGACGGGGGAGAGCGTAAGCTACAATGTAAACTATCATCCATGCGGTGCCGCCGCGCTCCGAAGTGCACTCACCAAGTGCAATGAAGGTGCCACAATGACGACAGAGGGAGTTAATGAGGGAGGAGTGTGGGGGGGTGAGGGGTATATGGGAACCTCTCATATTTTTTAATGTAACATTTCGTGTGATCTATGTATCTTTTAAAAAAAAGACAACAAAAATTTTTTTAAAAAAACACAAAACATCACTTGCGTGTGCCCAATGTGACCCGTGCCCTCCCAGGAAGAGGAAATTTGGACCCAAGCGATGGACAGTGGAGAGAAGGCCACGTGGGCACCGAGGCGGGGAAGGCGCCGGCCGGTTCCCGGCCACCGCGGGAGCCAGGACGGATGCCGAGGCCGATGCCCCCCGGCAGCTCTCAGAGGAACCGTGATTTCAGGCCCCCGACGCGGAACGGCGAGACCACAGACGCCCGCCGTCTTAAGCCACACGGACGGCTTGTGACGCAGCAGCCCTGGGGGAGGAGGACGGGGCCTTTGGGAGGACTCCCAGGGGAGGAGAGCCCGGCCCAGGCCGGCCCGGCCTCCCGCCCGCCGTGTTAGAGCTCGGGACAGTGGGCCTTGGTTCAAATCAGGACCGAGGTGAGGCCGAAAGCCCCGTGTGGAATTCCTGCTTTCTAAGATCCGTTGTATTTTTCCGTGTTTTTGGAATTCCTGCTTTTGCGGTGGGAAGACGGACCTTCCCAGGGATACCTGCTCCCCATCCCCTAGGACCCAGACCCCAGCCCGGATGTGGGGAACCCCGACGCTCCCCAGGAACGAGGCCGCGGGGGCCGGCTGCTGGTTGCCATGGTTACAGGCAGGCGGCTCGGTTTGACAGCCACGTGCTGCAGGAGGGTGGAGGGGGAGTACTCGGAGAGGACCCCCCCCCGGCCAGGTGGGGGGCAGTCTTGATCTAGAGAGGCCAGGCCCACACGACCCTGCACCCCCAAACCTGGCTTCACCCTCTCTCCTGCTTGCCGGCCTCGAGGGACCTCCCATCCTCACCTGGAGGAAGGTCCCCGCGCCCTGCCGCCCTCTCAGAGCCCCCACGGTCGGTCGGTCCGGTCCTGGGCTCTGCTTCCCAAAGTAGCCGTTCCTAGGAACACAGCTACGCGACATTGTCTCAGCGGTTTCGGGCTCGCAGCGTGCTGGCCCCTGATTCTCACTAACAGGGATTGGTAGAGCCCCCACCTTTTCTTTTTATCCCCCCCCCTTGCAGCTTGCTTGCTGTCTGCTCTCTCGGTCCCTTTGCTGCACGCTCTCTGTGTTTTTGCTTGTCTCTATTTGTTGCATCACCCTGCTGAGTTGGTGCACTGCGGGTGCACGGGCGAGCCCGCCTTCACAAGGAGGCCCTGGGACACGAAACCAGGACCTCCCATATGGTAGGCGGGAATCCAACTGATTGACCCACAGCCGCTTCCCCCACCCCTTTTGTTTTAGATGAGGAAACTGAGAGTCAGAGGGGCAAGACTTTACTGTGATAACCCTGGAGGGAGGAATCAGAACCCCCGACTCCCAGTAGTTTTACGTCCTCCCTGCCTCCACCATACCGTGTGTGTCTCAGCGTAACCAGGGAGAATCCTAATATTCTCTCCTCCCGACTTTGCCTGCACTACCCCTCACTGCAATGCCCTCACATCCTCTGCCTGTCCACATCAGAGGTTGGGGCTGACTTCCTCAGGGGAGCCTTCCCCGTCCTCCTCTCTCCTCCCCTTGGCTGCTGGGGGCTTAGGAGCCGTCTCCTCGCAGCCCACACCCTGGGTGAGGAACGAGCTGCACCCCTGGCCGAGTCGCTCGGAGGCTCTGATCAAATGAGGAAGTGGACAATGCTGTCCCTTTGGGTGATCAAAGCTGGGAGGCGGAAGCCGAAGGGACAATGGGAGCCCAGAGTGGGTCGTGAGGCTCAGCTTACAGGACAAGCACAAGGTAACCAGGTGAGAGGTGTGAGGAGGGGGTCGGCACAGGAGACAGAATGTGCAGGCACGGGATGGGGGGCTGGAGAGGAGGAAGGGTGTGGTCTGCAGAGAGCAGAGCCCAAGGAACCCCTTTGGGACTGGACCCACGTGACAACAGCTTTCAGCAGGGAGGGACATCATCAGACCTGTGGGTTTTATTTTTTATTTTTTAGAAGGTACTGGGGATCGAACCCAGGACCTTGTAAGTGGGAAGCAGGCGCTCAACCACTGAACTACATCTGCTCCCCAGATTTGTGGTTTTAAACCACTTCTCTTTCTGCCCCTCGAGAGCAGCCTGGAAAGGTGGTGCTTTAGTCTCACGCACCTTAGAAGTGCTTCACTAGTCCTCCAACGAGCAGCCCTAACGTTTGGCTGGAGCCAGCAGTGCCGCGACAAATATTCCCGTTCTTGCGTCACTTTCCACTCAGGCAAGTATATTTTAAGGCAATCCGCACCCACACGGAGCCTTACCCCCCCGACCGAGCTTTGCCGGTTTCAGCTACGAGTGGTAGATGTTTCTCACATTTTATTCTGCGTTTCCAGTTTGCGCTGGAGAGCTTGGCTTGCCCATCCGCCATGTTGCCAAAAGCAGAAGCATTTTAAAATTATGATTCAAGGGTAACGTTGTAAGCATCTTAGATGTCCAGTTATGAGTAAACAGGTGATGATGAAACAAACAGGCGTTTTCAACACGGGGCTGCTCTGGCAGGACGGGATTGGTTGGCCGGCGCTCAGAGGCACGGTCAGTGGAGTGAGTCTATTCCCGATTGGCTTGTGGATGCGAGGGCCGCCGCCGGTTCCCACGTATACAGGTGTGAGTGGCACCTACTTGCTGGCCGCAGGCTCCCACAGATCCCCATGCACAGCGGACAGCAACGCCGGCTGACAGCGGAGGGCAGCACTGGCGTGGAACACAAGAGCACGCTTCTCGTGCAGAGGTGGGAGATGCCCCCACCAAGCAGGAGCATGGGACTGGAGCTTGGGGGGAGGATGTGGGTGGGCAGAGGGGTGGGGCCTTCCAGCCAGGGAGAAGAGCTGAGCAAAGGCCGGGCGGCCCCAGCCCTTTCCGGGGGGGGGCGGGGGGAGGATGCTTCTGGCAGATTCATAAATCAAGGAAGGCCACAACGGGGCTAGCAAGACCAAAGCGTGTTTGTAAAGTCAGGGTTCTCGAGGGAAACAGAACTGGTGGGAGATACCTGTAGATGATATGGGAGTTTATGAAATTGTCTCGCACAGCCTTGGGGATGCCCAAGTCCAAATTCCACAGGACAGGCTGCAAGCCAGGGGCTCCGTGGAGGGCCTTGATGAGTTTCCAGGAGACAGTGGCTGTCCGAGGCAGAGATGGGACTTCTCTCTCTGAATGCTGAAATCACTGCCCCTCGAAAGGCCTTCAGCTGGATGAGACGTCGCTCCTTGCTGACGGCAATCCCCTCGGTTGATTGTAGGTGTAACCAGCCATCTGTGCAATCAACTCGCTGACAATTAAAGTCCACGAAAAGCCCTTGTGTTACAATTAACCCAGTGCTTGCTTGACCAGACAATTGGGCACCATCGCCTGGCTGGGTGGACGTGTGAGCTAACCGTCACAATCGACGATGAGTGCTTTAACTCCCACAACGCCCCTTTGGAGACAGAAGTCTGAGGTCTAAACTTGAGGTCCTTGGTCACTGGCCTGTGACAACCGCAAGTGGACGGCTTCTGCCTGAGTACACTGAGGGTGAGGTGAGAAGCCTGCAGGGCTGGCAGCGCAGGAGGGGCCTCGTGGCAGGCCAAGGAAAAGGGAACCCCCCCAAAAAAAGGGGGGGGGCAACCAGAAGAGCAGAATTTTCCATAGATTTCGGTCTCCCTAGGGCAGCTGGCATGGTGGAGGGATTAGACCAGGAGAGAAGGTCTGTGGGGTGGGGATAGGAGGCAGGAGGCACCATCCCATTTTATCCCCAAGAAAACAGCCTTGGAGAGGTGGCCGGCTCCCCCGAGGCTCACCCCAATGTCTTTCCCAGGTTGAGGCTGTGGCCACCTGGGGGGCGCTAAACATTTGCAGAATGTATTGACCAAAGGAGGAGAGCCAAATTCCAAAACGGGGGGCCGCCTGCTTCCAGAGCGCCGTAGCCCGGGGGCGGGGGGTGGGCACGGGGGGCGGGAAGGGGGGCTGGCAAAGCAGAGCAGTCGACGCAGGGTGGCCGGGTTGGGGGGGCGCTCGCTGGAGGTGGGGGTCAGAAGAGGAGGAAGGCGCAGGCGGAAAGGGTCAAGCTGGAGGACCCTGCCAGCGCTTCCTGGGGGGGCTCCTGGGCCCTCGCCCCCAGTCTCCCTTCTCCCAAGTCGGGGTTCTGCACTCAGCTCCGGCCCCTCTGCTGTCCTCATACGGCCCCCTTTTGACTCCCCTACCCCCCACCAAAACCTGGGTCTGAGCTCGCAGGCAGGACTGGGCCCAGCTGCCTCCCCCGCCAGGGCAGCCCCTCGCGGCTGGTCCGGCAGGCCCGCGGCCCGTGTGCGGCCCTCGCGTCAGCTGCACCCTTCCTCAGTGCAGGCCAGGCCGGAGCGGCTGTGCGGGCGTCCCCGGCAGCCCCCACGCTTGGGCCCCTGGGTTCAAATCCCGGCTCTGCGCAACTTGCTGGACCAAGTCACTTCCTCGGTCTCCTTTCGGCAGTAAAACGGAAGATAGAATTCCTCCTGCGAGGTGTACGTGGGACAGCCGAGAGCCCGGCGCGCGATCGGCACGCGGGAAGCGCCAGCCTGGGCCGCTCAACTCGGGGAGCCCAGGGCGCCCTCCCCGGCCTTGGCTCTGTAACCCCCCTTCCCAAGGCCTCACCCCTGTCTTTTTTTTTCAAGTAAAAAGCCAAGAGATTCCCAGAGAAGCAGGATCTTAGCGGGAGGCCACGGGGACAGAGACCCGACGGTCGAGGGAGTCCGGTTTCAGTTAATTGACTCCGTTGTAACGAGGATCCTGCCCCTTTGCTGGGCTCCTCCTGGATGTCCAGTCCTCTCTACAACAGACTCCAGACTTGCCCACATCCTTTCAAAGGTGGGAATATGGGCCCCATTTCACAGATGAGGAAACCGAGGCTACCCAGGGACTTACCCAACACCATTGGGCTAAGAAGTAGCAGAGCTGGGATTCACAGTCACGCTCCCTCCCTCCCTCTCGATCTCTCTCTCTCACACACACACACACTAACTCCCGGGCACCTTCTCCTCCCCACAACCTCCGAATGCAAGCTCAGGCAGCGCAAAGAGCCCACCAAGCCCTCAGCCATCCCGCAAAAGACACGGCCACGGTCTAACTCACAGTCCCATGAAGGTGGTCCTGCTTGGAAACAGGATCTTTGAAGATGCTGTTGAAGATGAGGCCTTGGGGAGCGGGGGAGGGGAGCTTGGAGGTTGAGCACCTGCTTCCCATGTCTGAGGTCCTGGGTTCAAGCCCTGGTACCTCCTAAAAAAAAGAGAAGAGGCCAAACTGCATTGGTGGGGGGCCTTACAACGACGGGTGTCCCTATGAGAAGAGGAAATTTGGACACTGTAGCAGTTTGATGTTATTGATGAGTTCCAAAAAGAAATATTGGATTATGTTTGCAAATTGATCTTTTCCTCTGGGCATATGGGATTCCATTGGATTCTTGTGTCAGTAGGGCGTTGAGTGCCCACCCCTCGGTGGATGGGGACTTACAGATACAAGGCATGGCGAAGGACAGAGGTGGAGGGTTTTTGATGTTGGCGTTTTGATGTTGGCGTTTGATGCAGAAGCCTGAAGCTGGAGCCCAGGGAAGTAAACTCACAGAGGAAACAGAAGCCAGCCCCAAGAAGAGAGGAACCCTGAGCCCAGGAAGAAGCAAGCCCTGGGAAGAGAGGAACCCAGGAAGCCTGAACCCTCACAGACGTCTGCAGCCATCTTGCTCCAACGCGTGAGAATAGACTTTGGTGAGGGAAGTGACTTATGATTTATGGCCTGACATCTGTAAGCTCCCTTTGTAAAAACCAACCAGTTTCTGGTACTTTGCATCAGCACCCCTTTGGCTGACTAATACAGACCCAGACAAAGACAGGGCAGGACGCCACGGCCTGCCAACAAGCCAGGAGAGGCAGGAGCCCGGAAGAGGTTCTCCCTAAACAGCAGGGCTTTTGGACGTCTCGTCTCCAGACCCGAGAGAATAAATTCTGGTTATTGAAGCCCCTCCCCCTCCCCAGGTCTGTGGCCCTTCAGAACGGCAACCCCCGGGACACCAGGTCAGCACATTTACAGATGCAGGAGATGTCACGTCGCCGCGGAGTGAGGTTCGGTCACGGGAAATTAGCGCCGACCCCCGCGAGCTGGGACAGGGGGTCCAAAGGTTTGAATTGGCTTCTGCATTCCAAAAATGAGTTCGAAGGAAGAAAGAGCAGGGTTTCCCACCCAGATGAGGCAGGCCCCGGCTGCTCCATCCTGACCGCCCGCCCTGCTTGCAGAGAGGAGGGAGGCGGTCAGCCAAAGAACCAGCTTGGGGACAGCACCCTGAGCCCTGCGCTCAGGCTGCGAGAAGCAGACGGTGGTAACTGGGAGCCCCAGGAGCTTGCTGGGGTGCTAGGAATGTTTGCTTTAGGTGGTAGTTCCAGGCGTATGCCTGTAACGATTGGGCCCCCGCACTGCAGGTAAGTGGTACCTCATTGCAGACATTTTAAAGGAACTTCCGGGAAGTGGATGTGGCTCAATTGATAGAGCGTCTGCCTACCATACGGAGGGTCCAGGGTTCGATCCCCAGGACCTCCTGGCCCGGGTGGTGAGCTGGCCCACATGCAGTGCTGCCACGTGCAAGGAGTGCCGTGCCACGCAGGGGCGCCCCCACGTAGGAGGAGTGTGCCCCGCAAGGAGAGCCGCCCCATGTGAAAAAAAAGCACGGCTCGTCCAGCCGTGGCACTGCACACAGGGAGAGCTGACGCAGCAAGATGATGCAACAAAAAAGAGACGTGGTTTCCCAGCGCCGTCAGGTAACGCAAGCAGACGCAGAAGAGCACACAGCGAGTGGACACAGAGAGCAGGCAACGGGGGGAAGGGGAGAGAAACAAATTAAAAATAAATAAATAAAGGAACTTCCAGGAAGATGGAACGGATGTGCTTTTCTCCTGTTCCTTGAGCTCAGTTACAAGGGAAAGCCCTGGGCATTCTACACAAAACAAGACTGAAAGGTGGAAGGAAGGAAGCAGGCCAGGTAGGGACCTGGGGAGTCGAGGAATGGCACAGTGGTGAGTTCCTGGGCTTTCTCTTTGTCTCTATATTCCAGAACTGGAGCTGAAGAAGACAACAACCAAGAAATGCCAACAGGCACAGACGAAAAATAATAATACTAGCTCAAGAGAAGCCTGCTCTCTGGAGCCAAAGCACCAGGAATGGGGCAGCCTAGCAAGACAGAAAAAGTGTAGACAATTGCTCTATTCTAGCCAAAACCACAGGGGGAAAAAAAACACAAAAAACTGGGGCCCCATTCCACCAACGTCAGCAATGGCTAAGTGGGGAGTCTAGACCTCCTCCCTCAGCAGGCAGAAATGGGGAGCCTGGAAGCCCCCACCTGGGTGGCATCAGAGGAGGCCAAGTGAGACCAGACTTCCATCCCAGCTGGTCACAGCCCAACCCGCCCGCGGGGTCAGTCGGGACCACAGGGGATCTGGACCCCACCCCCACATGCTTCCCAGCAGAAACAGGGGGCCCCATCATCGGGCATCAGCGGAGCCTGAATGGGGAACCGAGAAGGTATCTCCACCTGGCAGGAAAGAGGCCGTGCTCCCCCCGCCCAGGGGGTGTCAGAGAAAGCCGGCTTAAACAAGCTTAGAGGATCGAGCCCTCCGTGACTTGATGGTTTTACATCTTCACTTCCAATCTGGGTGCCTTTTCCTCCTTTTCCTTGCCTGGTTGCTCTGGCTAGAACTTCCAGGCCACGTTAAACAGCAGGGGGACGGCAGGCCTCCTTGTCTTGTTCCTGATCGTAGAGGGGAAAGCTTCCAGATTTCACCTTGGAGTGCAATATTAGCTGTGGGTTTTTCATAGGTGCCCTTAACCTTGTTGAAGGAGTTTCCTTCTATTCCTGGTTTCCTGAGTGTTCTTAGGAAGAGGACGTGCTGGATGTCGTCAAATGCCCTTTCTGAGTCAATTGAGTTGATCACGTGGTTTTCTTTCCTTCATTCGATTTATGTTTTCTTAAGCTGAACCACCCTTGCTTGTCTGGAATATATCTCACTTGATCATGGTGTATAATCCTTTTATCTATTTGCTTATTTATTTTTCACACTTTTTAAATTAAAGTTATACCATCCTTTCAATGTTCTGTTGGGTTGGATTTGCAAGTATTTTGTTGAGGATTTTTGTATCTACACTTATAAGGGATATTGGTCTGCAATTTTCTTTTCTTGTGATATTGTTATCTGGCTTTGTTATTCGGTGATACTGGCTTTATATATATATATATATATATATAGTTAGAAAGTATTTTCTCCTTGTATTAGTCAGCCAAAGGGGTGCTAATGCAAAATACCAGAAATCAGTTGGTTTTTATAAAAGGTATTTATTTGGG
This sequence comes from Dasypus novemcinctus, assembly GCF_030445035.2. Taxonomy (NCBI): domain Eukaryota; kingdom Metazoa; phylum Chordata; class Mammalia; order Cingulata; family Dasypodidae; genus Dasypus; species Dasypus novemcinctus. The sequence continues at coordinate 15,093,921 of NC_080693.1, read as the reverse complement.
GTAGAAGCTTACAGTTACCAGGCCATAAAACATAAGTTACTTCCCTCACTGAAGTCTTTTGCCGCCTGTTGGAGCAAGATGGCTGCCGATGTCTGCCAGGGTTCAGGCTTCCTGCGTTCCTCTCTTCCCAGGGCTTGCTTCTCTTTCCTCACAGCCAAGCTCCTCTGTGTGCTTATGTCCCTGGGTTCCAGCTCAAGACTCCAGGACCAAAACTCCAACATCAAAACTCCACCTCTCTTCTTTTGCCATGTCTTTTATCTACTGACATGGCCCACTCAAAGCCCTAATCATAACTATATCAAACTGCTACACTCCCCTTCAATTTTATTGAAGAGTTTGAAAAGGATTGGTGTTAGTTCTTCATCAAATGTTTGGCTGAATTCACCAGTGAGGCCCTCTGGTCCTGGGCTTTTCTTTGTTGGGAGGATTTTGATGACTGATTCCATCTCTTTACTAGTTATTTTGCCATTGAGATCTTTTCTTTCTTCTTGAGTCAGTGTAGGTAATGTGTGTGTTTCTAGGAATTTGTCTGTTTCATCTAGATTGTATAATTTGTTGACATACAGTAGTCCGTACCATGCTCTTATAATCCTTTTTATTTCTGTGGGGTCAGTAGTAATGGCTCCACTTTCATTTCTGATTTTAGTTGTGTCCTCACATATAACTATTTTGTTCTCATAAATAACAACTATTCCTCACAAATAACTATAAATAACTATTTGTGTCTTTTTATGTCAGTATAGCTGAAGGTTTATCAGTTTTACTGACCTTTTCAAAGAACCAACTTGTAGTTTTGTTGATTCTCTCTATTGCCCTCCTATTTTGTGTTTCATTTTTCTCTGCTTCAATCTTTATTATTGCCTTCATTCTGCTCACTTTGGTTTTAATTTGCTCTTCTTTTTCTAGTTCCTCCAGATGTGAGAGTAGGTTACTGATGTGAGATCTTTCTTCCTTGTTAATGTATTAAATAAATTTCTATAGCTATAAATTACCCTCCAGCACTGCCTTTACTGCAACCCCTACATTTTGGCACATTATGTTTTCATTTTCATTCATCGCAAGGTATTTCCTAATTTCCCTTATGATTTCTTCTTTGACCCATTAGTTGTTTGTTTTATTTAATTCCACATATTTGTGAATTGTCTAGTTCTCCCTCAGTCATTATTTCTAGTTTCACTCTATTGTGGTTGGAAAAGATGCTGTGTAAAATTTCAACCTTTTTTATTTCATTGAGGCTTATTTTGTGACCTAACATATTGTAGTCCTGGAGAATGATTCATGTGTACTTGAGAAGAATGTTTGTTCTGCTCTTGTGGTGTAGAGTGTTATATATCTATCTGTAGGTCTAGTTGATTTAGAGTATTTAAGACCCTTATTTCCTTATTGCTCTGCTGTCTAGATGTTCTATTTTTTGTTTGTTTGTTTCTTTGTTTATCCCCCCCTCATTGTTTGCACTTGCTGTGTCTGTTCGTTGTGTGCTCATCTTCTTTTTGGAAGCACCATAATCGAACCTGGAACCGCCTACATGGGAGGGAGGTGACTAATCACTTGAGCGACCTCTGCTCCTTGCTTTGTGTCTCTCATTGTGTTTTCCTCCTTGTTTCTCTTTGTGGTATTGTCTTGTTGCATCAGCTCATCATTTCAAGCCCGTTGCTCATCTTTAGGAGGCACTGGGAACTGAACCTGGGACCTCCCATGTGACAGACGGGAGCTCAATTGCTTGAGCCACATCCTCTTCCCTCTATTATTGAAAGTTCTGTATTGATGTCTCCTACTATTAATGTAGAACTGTGCCCAAAACATAATGCATGCTCAATAAATATTACCAAGTAAATGAATGTGCAAGAGAATGTATGCATTACCCATAGTTAAGAATGAAGGCTTGATAATGGAAACAAATGCTAGAAGTAGGATTCTACATCCACTAGTCCTTTATTTTTGTAGGAATAACATCATCACATTCAGAACTCCAGGCCAGGATTCCCAAACACATGCTCTTTCCATTCTGCTTGTTCTTGCCGAAAGAGCACCAAGAAGAAGATACCCTTGAATTTGCAAGGCACTCTACAAAGCACCATTGCTTTCATTCCGTCCTTACAACCTCCCTGGACCTTGAACAGACCCAAGGCACCTGCATTACCCTCGTCGCCCTCCCTACCCCTGCAAGAAGGCTCCCAGGGAGGAGTGCTTTGGGGCAGGTGCCACAGAACGCTCTGTGCATACATGCAGGGGCCTGAGAAAGGTCCAGCCATGGGTACTGGGAGAAGCTCCTGCATCCTCCTTGGGCTGTGCACCCTTGCTCAGCCCTCCCTGCCTCCTTGTCCTCACTACAATTGGCCTGGCTCCCACACACGTCCCAGCCAGCAGGACAAGGGCCTGATGCTCTCCTTCCCATGGGGTCATCTCCTGGGGCTCCAGGAGTGTGGGAGAAGAATCCTGGTCCTGCTACCTTTCTAGCCTCAGTTTCTTCATTTATCAAATGCAGAGAATAGTGCCTATAATGTGAAATTATTTAGAATAAGATGACGTACATTTAGTCATCTGGGGCTCAAACCTGGTGGGTTCATCTTTTGCATTTATTTCCCTCTTCCTCCCAATCCCATTTTAAAAATGGTAAAGAAATGTAAAAAGTTATAAATCCTCCAGGAGTTCTGCTCTGTCAACTTCTGTTTGTGTGTAATGTGAAAAAGTAAGCCTTCATTTGGTAGTGTTACTGTCATCAGGTTTTCTGTTCTGTTTAGCAGAGCACATTTCTAAAAGATACATCATCCACAGTGAAGTCAAGCTCCATCTGTGCCCACAGAGCTTCCAGATGAGATTTTAGAACCCCCCATTGTTCCCCAAATATGAATAAATCAGCAGGTGCTTGAAGAAACCTTCAAACATAAAAGAGAGGGACCAAAACAAAGGGAAGAAATAGAGATAATGCAGGAAACAGAAGAAAAATTCACTGACTATAATTTATATCCTCATAGAAATAAGAAAAGATATGCATCCATAAAGCAACCCCCTCAAATTACATCCTATTAAAAAGGATCAATTGATAAATTATACACTCATAATAGGTGAATTTTATGATATACAAAGTATATCCCAATAAAGCCATAAAAAAGAAACTGGAAAAGTTAAAATAATATAATGGCTAATTGTTTAAGTCAGGACAAGTGGTGGTCATTAAGGATGTGTTCCAGAAAGCAGAATTAAAAGAATGAAGTTGGAAAATGGCAGAGACAAGATAAGACTGAAAAATCAGTAAACTCAATTCAGGTGGCCCAACATCCAGCTAATAAAATGATCAGAAAGAGAACAGAGAACATGGCAGGGAAGAAAGAGTCAAAGAAGCAAATGAGAAAAATTGCCCCAGAACTGAGGGTCCACTAAGAGGTCAGCGCAATTAAAATTGAAAAGACCCATCCCAAGAGTTTTTCAAGTGTCAGGAACGGGGACAGCTTTTCTTCAATAGAGGGACTTTCAGTACCTTTTTTTTCCAACTATGTACATGTACTTATTTGTTTTTTTTTTTTAAAAAAAAACCTTTAATTTGTACATTTTCTCCCCACTATACGACATTCACACACCTCACACAGCAAAATAAAATCAAGTACCTCACTTAAATAGATCCCAGATGGTGAGTAGGGGAAAGACGGTCCTGCCTCAACACATCCTAAAACCAAAGACCTTCAGGGCCAAGTTCAAACTTCTCAACCTGAAGCTCAATCCTGTCCCCATCTTCCCGCTGCCTCGCCTCTGGACCTCTCCCTGAGTTCCACCAACTGACCTTGCCCCAAACTACCAAGAAGTGGGGAAACACCAAATCCCTCTTAGCTTACTCCCTTTTATGAAACTTGTAGGGGTGTGAAAGAGCGTGCTCTCTACCACAAATCTCGTTGGCCTTGGAGCCTGTGTTTCCATTTCCATCTCCCCAGCCCTGGCCTTCTCTAAAGGCCCTGTTCCAACTTGCAACTCCCGCCTGCCTTCCTCGCTTTATGCTTCGCAGTACTTTACTTAATTTTTATTTGTTTTTCCCTCTCTTGCTCCGTGAGGGCTGCACATTCTGGGCGTCTTGTTCATGGCTGCATATGCAGGAGTTAAGGAGTACCTGGTCTGTGGTTGGCGCTTAATATGTCCTTATTAGAGGCAGAAATGAATGAATGAATGAATGAGTGAGTGGTTGAGTGAATAAAGGCTCCTGACCCAAAGAACCAACGAAATAAAGGAAGGCATTCTTCCTTCTGTCCTTCCTGCCCCAACCAGGGAAGATTTTTAAAAGTTTCCTTCCTTATAAGCTGAAAGCTTCCCACACAAATTCTGTTAAGTCTTTTCAGCAAGAATAATTCCCAGAAATAGAAATGCCTGGTCCGAGGTTATTCTGGCCAATAACCTTGGCAAAATTTCCTTGTTTTTGGTTCCGTAAACTCTGACACCCCCCACCTAACTGACTTTTCCCCTTTCACTTTGGGGTTAGGGTCAGAAGCTAATGAGCTGACTAGTTATGAAGCAAGATCTGTGTATCTATTCACAGAAGATCAATTATACACAACACAACAGTTGAAAACAATGGAGAATGATTGCAAAATTCCTGCGGGAGTCCCCTCTTTGCCCAGAAACACTGCCTCTTGCTGGATACCTGTGCCTGTCCCAGAAGGAGAGAGACTTGCCCATGGGGTCAACCTCCTTGTTTTAGTCTACTGGGCTGCCGAAAGCGATTGACCAAAAATGGTTGGCTTTTACAGTGGGGCCTTATTAGTTTACAAGCTTACAGTTGCAAGACTGAGAAAAATATCCAAATCAAGGCAATGCTTTCTTCCCAGAGACAGGCTGCTGGCGATCCTGGACTCCTCTGTCACATGGCAAGGCACATGGCGGTATCTGCTGGGCTCTTCCTTCTCCTTCGGGTTTCACTGCTTTCAGCTTCTGGCTCCTGTGGCTTTCTCTTCTCTTCTCTGTATTCATCAGGTTTATAAATCCGGTAAGAGGATTAAGACTCACCCTGGCCACACCCTAAATAAAGTAACCTAATCAAAGCCTCCCACTTAAAATAGGTTTGCACCCACAGGAATGGGCTAGCTTTAAGAATATGATTTTCTGGGGTCTATCCAGCTTCAATCAATCCATCCAGTTTCAAATCAGTTGTGGCAGGAGATGGCAAGGTCCAGCACTTCTGCTCCCAAGGTCAAAGTGGAGGACCCCACCCCTATTTGAAACAATGACCGCTCGTGCCCTTAGAAATGGCTCCGGGTGTTGGGAAGATCCTTCCTTGTCAGCTACTGCCCAGACCGAGTGTCCCATGCTCAGTCAGGGTGAGCTGGGATGTCCAGCAATGCCCAGAAGTAATCCCACTTTCACCCAGGGATGATAGGCGAATGTTGCCGCATATTATCTTGGATACGAAATGAAGCCTCAGTGTGCCTTGGAACTGGAATCTGTCTCTTGGTGTCCAGAAATGTCCATCTCATTGCTTTCTTTCATGGGCTGGACTCCGTGAAGTACAAATAAGGCAGAATCCGATTCCCACGCATCCCCACCACTGCTCTGACTCATGCCCCTTCCCTGCTCTCTGCCCTCATCTCACATGGCCCCCAAAGTTTTTCTGACCACTCTCATTTGAGAGATCTTTAAGGGGTACACTCTAACCTATCAAAGCTTTACCCTCGCATCCTCCTCAGATCTGGCAAGTGGGGAAAGCGGGGGCTGTCTGTCTTGGTACTCTGTGTACTTCTTCCTGGAGTGCTGCTCCTCACCACGGCTTTTATCATTGGCACAGACAGGCGGGATTAGAGGTCTATTTGTTGTTCTCGCTTGGCCACTAAAAGCCCTCTGTCCTGGCAGGTGTCTGCATGCTTTTGTGGATTCTTCAGAGAGCCCTCTGTTGGGGATTGGCTCACGTCCCCCACAAAGTCAGGTTCAAGTCCTAACCCTCGGTCCTGGGGGTATGAGCCCATCTGTAAATAGGACCCCTGAAGATGTCATTGTCATTTAAGGATCTCTCCAGATCTGTTGAAGGTGAGGCCAAATTGAATTGAGCCTGAATCCATATGCACAGAGTCTCTACAGAGCAATGGGAATTTAAACACAATCAATCAGTGGGGATGAGAAGTCAGGAGAAATCCAGAGGCGAAGACCAAGGAGATGGGGCAGCAAGTGACAGAGGCAGAGCCGCAAGACAAGGAACCTTGAGGATTGTGGCAAGCCAGTGCCAGAACACCAGACCCCGGGAGAGTGTGTGGCCCGTTGAGACCCTGACCTCCCAGCCTCCAAAACCGTGAGACAATATAATATGTTCTGCTGTTTAAGCCAAGTGGCATGAGGTGTTTGTCATAGCAGCCCCGGCAAACTGATACCTCCCAGCCCCATACCAGGGGGACTTCCACCTACCCCCTTATCTCCACATACACACAAACTGGCTTTCCATGGGGCAGTCGGGGGGCGCCAGAAATAATTCCCTCTCTCTCCTGATTCGTCCACAATGCCCACTGGGACTCCAGGGACAGCCATAACATTGTCCTGACAGACAATGCCTGCAGACCACTGCCTGCTACCCTCTCTTTGGGTTCCTCCAGCGAGGAACTCTCCAGTGAAAGGCAGGTCCCAGTTTTGTTTTGGATTTTTTTTTAGGAGGTACTGGGGATTGAACCTGGGACTTCATACATGGGAAGTAGGCACTCAGTCACTGAGCTACACCCAGACTCCAAGGTCCCCATTTTCCATGCCTCCCCTCTTCAAAATGTTCTTTCCTGCTCTGCTGCAGTGACAGCCCTTGGGAAGCACCCACGGGTTTCAGAGGTGCATCCAGGGTCATCTTCTGGCAGAGGACCCCATCTCTCTTGGAGCCCCTTCACTTGGCTTGGGCTGGGGGGCCACATCCCTTTGCCTCCCCAAGTTGCTCCTTCGAGTTCCCTTCCGATACTCCCCTTCTCAGCCTCCTCCAACCTCCTCTAGCTTAGGCCGAAGGTAGGTCGACGAGGCTCGATGATCAATGAGCAGTGTGGCCCCCTGCCTTAGCTTGCCAGCTCTGTTGTGACAAAGACCACTTAATAACGCAGGGGTTCTTAACAAGGGGTCTGTGAGCTTGAATTGAAATTAAAAAAAAAAAAATAACAACATTTTTGTGGGGCCGTGTTGGTGCGGGTGTGATGTATTTATTAAATAATACACAGTGTAGTGTGGACTTAGTAAGGGGTCCGTGGTTTTCGCCTCACTGGCAAAGGGATCCTTGGAACAAAAAAGGTGTAAGAACCCCGCAATAATGGGAATTTACTGGCTTTCCTTTTGAGGCTTGGAAAAGCCCAAAACCGAGGTGCCAGCAAGGTGATGCCTTCCCTCCAGAGCCTGTGCCAGCTGCTGGCGATCCTCTCTGCTTCCCATCACACTTCCATGTTTTCTTTCTCTTCCAAATTCTGTTGACTTGGCGCTCCAGGCTCCTCCCCAAGGCTTTTCTCCTGCTGGCTTCGGTTTCTTTCTCTTTGTAAATAATCCAGGTTAAGACCCCACCCTCATTAAATGGGACCACACCTTAACCGACAAGAACGCCCCAAGAGATCCTAACCATGCTGGTTTCACACCCACAGGGATGAGGATTTAGATTTACAGGTTGGGGAGCTGACTTAGCTCAGTGGTTGAGCACCTGCTTCCCATGTAGGAGGTCCTGGGTTCAATCCCCATTACCTCCTTAAAAAAAAAAATCAACATTGAAATTGTGGTACAATCTACCACCCCACTCCCCAGAAAGTCCTGCTAAGAGAATGTGACATCTTGTCACTCATTGTCCAAGACAACAAAAACTCTCCAGTCCACAGACTGCTATGCTTTTAAAAGAAACCAGAGGGACGCGGATTTGGCTTAATGGATAAAGCGTCCGTCTACCACATGGGAGGTCCAGGGTTCAAAGCCCGGGCCTCCTTGACCCGTGTGCAGCTGGCCCACGCGCAGCGCTGATGCACGCAAGGAGTGCCCTGCCACGCAGGGGTGTCCCCCGCGTAGGGGAGCCCCACGCGCAAGGAGTGCGCCCCGTAAGGAGAGCCGCCCAGCGCGAAAGAAAGTGCAGCCTGCCCAGGAACGGTGCCACACACGGAGAGCTGACACAACAAGATGACACAGCAAAAAGAAATGCAGATTCCTGTGCCGCTGACAAGAATGCCAGCGAATGCAGAACACACAGCGAATGGACCCAGAGAGCAGACAACCTGGGGGGAAGGGGAGGGAAATAAATGAAAAATAAACCTTTAAAAAAATAGATAAAAGAAACCAGAGTAAGACCTGGCATCCATCAGGGACCTGGCAGGAGGCAAAGGCAGACTGAGCTGGTTTTTGTTCGTCGTTGCTGTTTTAAAGGAGAATCTGATGAAGGGCCCATGGACTCCACGTAGGCACTGAGGAAACCGACTTGGGGGTGTCGAGAGCCTGGACTGACGACAGTGGGCAGCGTGAAGGGGGGGCGGCGGGGTCACCTGAGCCGGTGGAGGGGCTGTGCTGGAGCTGTCCTCTGGGGGGTGGGGAGGTGGACGAGCCCGCAGCGCCAGGTGGGGTGGGAGCAGGCGAGCCGAGCCCAAACCTCCCTCCTCCCGCCTCGGCTCTCCTGCCGCTGCCGCGCATTGGCTGAATCCGACCACAGCCAGGGCCATGGGAGCTGGGGCCACGGGAGCAGGGGGCCACGGGAGCAGGGGGCCACGGGAGCAGGGGGCCAGGGGAGCAGGGGGCCACGGGAGCAGGGGCCACGGGAGCAGGGGCCACGGGAGCAGGGGCCAGGGGAGCAGGGGGCCAGGGGAGCAGGGGGCCACGGGAGCCGGGGCCACAGGAGCCCAGAGAGGCCCTCTAGAAAGGGCAGCACCCTGGGCGAGGAGCAGGGTGGAGCAGGGTGGAGAGCGGAGCAGGGAGGCGGGGGTGCCCTGCTCGAGCAAGGCCCTCCAGCAGGAGGTCGTGTCCTTTGTGAGGGCTCTGCTGCGACCCACGAGCTGACAAGCAGGAGGCAGGAGCTACTTAACCGTCAGGCATTCGGGCTGGTAACAGTACAGACCACACGGCGAACACGAGAGGCTCCCACATGGGGCTCTCTAGGGACCCAGCTTCCATCTCCTCTCCGTCAGAACCACCTCTTCCCCAGCAGGTACCGAGGGAAACGGCCAGACTGTCAGCAGGCTCCCGTCAGGCAGCAGAGGACAAACTGAGCAGCATTCAATAGAGGGGCTCCTCAAGGCGTGAGCAGGGACACGGGGTCCCATCCTCAGGCCGGGAACCCCAGGCCTGAAGGGGCTTCTGGAAGCTTGAATTAATATGTATCCTCCCAAATACATGTTCTTAATCATTTTTTAAAAAGATTGTATTTATTTCTTATTCCCCCCGTTGTCTGCTCTCTGTTCATTAGCTGTGTGTTCTTCTTTGTCTGCTTGTCTTCTCCTTAGGTGACACTGGGAACCGATCCTAGGACCTGCTGGAGCAGGGGAGAGGTGCTCAATCTCTTGCTCAGCTCCCTGGTCTGCTGCGTCCCTTATTGTCTCTCCTCTGTGTCTCTTTCTGCTGCATCATCTTGCTGCGCCAGCTCTCCGTGCGGGCCAGCACTCCACGCGGGCCAACTCTCCACGTGGGCCAGCTCACCTTCTCCAGGAGGCCCTGGGTATTGAACCCTGGACCTCCCATATGGCAGACGGGAGCCCAATCGCTGGAGCCACATCCGCTTCCCTGTTCTTCATCTTCCTTAGCATCGGCCTGGGTGTGGACCCAAGTGTAAACAGGGCCTTTTATTGATTTCCAGCTTCCTTCCATCATGATTAGAGAAAGTTTTGTATCATTTCTGTCTTTCTTAATTGGTTGAGACTTGTTCTGTGACCCAGTAGGTGGTCTATCCTAGAGAATGATCCAGGAGCACTTGAGAAGAATGTACAGCCTGCTGTTTTGGGGTGCAGCATTCTGTAGGTGTCTGTTAGGTCTAGTTTATTTGTCATATTACTCAATAAACAGGGCCTTTTGAAGATGGCATTAATAAAGGTGTAGCCAACTGAACGAGGGTGGGACTGTGGGTCGTTCTCAATATTACCGGAAAAAAAGCAAACTGGGAAGTTACAGAAAAAAGGGGACATGTCCATGTGGCAGGAGGCAGAGGTACAAGTCAAGGAACCCCGAGGATTGCCAGCAGCCAGCACCAGAATGCTCCAGACTCCGGGAGAAAGCCCTCCTTGCCCATGTCTTGTCCTGAACTTCTGGCCTCAAAACCATGAGCCCCTAAATCCCTGTTCAAGCCAACCTGTTGTGCGGTACTTGTCATAGCTGCTCTGGCAAACTAAGACGTGGCCAGAGGAGGGCGCAGTTACATGAACTGAGGGACAGGGGGCGGCGTGGCGAGGACCGCATGATGGGACCCAAGACTCGGGGTTGAGGAGCAAGGCCAGGCCTCAGGGCCCCCCTCCAGTGCCCTGCTGGGGCTCCTCGTTGGCGGCACCCAGGCAGAAGGCAGAGGCTAAGGGAGCCCGCTGCCCACACAGATCAGCCTCCAGGGCGCAGAGCAGGATGGAGAAGGGTGGGGTACAGAAGCAAACAGAAGTCATCCGGCAAGCACCCCTTGCCAAGGGGGTGGGCAAAATGACCCAAGCAAGGCCACAGGGATGGAAAACCCCCCTCCACCCCATACCCTGGAAGCAGGATTTTGAGCACACAAAGCCATGGGCCTGTCCATCCTGACAGAGTCCCCCCCACCAGGACCACCATGGAAGGCCTGTCTCCCAGGGCCTCCCGTCCCCTCACCCCCAAACCCAGGGAGTGCTCCAGCCTCCTAGCAATTCTCCGAGCCCCTTGAAGGCGAAACAACAAAGTCAGTCCGAGTCGGTGTCTGTTGCCAGCCATCGAAACAGCATCTTCCCACGTGTCGGTTGGGGTTCTTTCTCAAGAAGAGAGTGGGCGGTGCTTGGAAAGCCCGAGAACCGAGTTCAGGCCCTTTGCAGCCTGAGCCAAGCCAACAGCACGCGAGCTGGCCCAGTGAGGACGGTACGGCCACTGCCAGTGCCCGCCAACGACGAGCACTGGGCTGGCAAAACCATCTCCAGCCAGCCGGGGGACCCCAGAACCCAGACGCCACCGGGGTCACCAGGCTGCTGCCCCCGACTCACCCCAAGAATGGACTCTTCTTGGTCCTGCTTCTCAGATCACTAGCTCCAGATAGGAGGCACAGGGCAGTGTGTGATTGGCTGTAGCAGGGTCATGTGCCTTCAACCTACTGCAAGGAAGCCTGGGAAAGTGAGCATCCAGCAACCCTTGCACGGTGGGAGACTCCCAACACAGGAAGAGCTTTCCCACTCCAGGCAGTCCACTCCTATTACAGAAGTGATATATGTAGCCTTTTTAAATAGGGCGGATTATTTTCTTTACATAGAATCTTCAAAGAAGGGTTACCAACTTTTAATATGTATAGCTAAACTTCTTTCCCAAAGTAAACTAACTCCCAACCACATCCAGCAAGCAAGAGTGCCTGTTCCGCCATGTGAAGTTAATAAGCTAGATAGGATACCCCATGGCTTTGATTCATTTTTGAAATTTATATTTCTTCCACAAAAGTCTTTGATACTTGACGTTAAGACATGTTCCGATGGCTGGTTTTTCATTATTTTCCTTTTTGTAGCCTTGTGCTAAAAGTACCTGGCATTTGATGGAAGGTGAAATCTGTAAGGGTTACATTCAGCAGCATTAACAGGAAGAAACAAAAGGGGCTTAAACTAGATAAGAAACTTCTTTCTTTTCCAAATAAAAGAAACCTAGAGAAGGGCAGTCTGGGTTGGTAAGACCGCCCTGCCTCACAGAGCTGAGGGCCCCGGCTCCTCTCTCATCATCACCACCCTACCCATAAGGCCCTCATCCTCACTGCCCAGAGAGGCAGCTGGAGCTCCAGACATCACATCTAGCTGCAGGACAGAAGGCAGGATGGAGCATGACTAGCAGCCTACCTTTGCAACATTTCTGTTGGTGTCTTATTGGCCAAACCAGAGGGGAGGCCAGTGAGTCCAGCTAAAAACCAGGCTCTGTCCCAGTCAGGACAAAGGGAAGAACGGGATATCGAGGGGCAGCCAACTGTCTCTTCCATGGACAAGGATAAGAGTCCTGTTGAAGATCACCCGTTCACAGACGCGCAGTCATGTTTACGAGGCTGACAGCTAACATTTACTGAACAGTTACTAATTGTGAGCATTTGCGATCTTTGACTTAAACCTTCTGCATCCCTTTGAAATAGATGCTATCATTATCCTCATTGAAAAGAGGGAAAAACGGAGGCATGGAGAGATTAGGTAACTTTTCCAAAGTCACACAGAAACTGGATTTCAATCTGGCAGCCTGTTTGTCTCTGTTCACGTTTGTGTCAGGGCAAAAACGTGAGCAGAGGCAACTCTCACCAGCCATTAGAGACCCCCAAGTCCAAGAGGTGGATTGGGGCTCTCCCAACAGGCTTGTCGACGCAGGAGCGGGGAGAAGGGGCCTGTGCCAAAGCTGCTTTCTTAGCCTGGGCCTCTGAGTATTTCACTTGTTCACCCGTTCAATGGACGTCCTTTCACGGCACACAGTCCATTTGCAATTAATTGTCAAAAGCCTGCTTTGGCCGCTTCTGGGAGGCGGACGCTGGAGGCCAGCAGCCAGAGCTGATGCACCTAAGAGGTGCTCAGTGAATGAATGTGGTTATTGCAGCCCGCCCCGTGCCAGGCTGGGCGAGGGGTCCTCGGCCTGCAGAGGCGGGTCTCCGCCACGGAGACGAGACAGGCGAGGGGGTGCACGGGGGACCCTGCGGGCAACAGCACAGAGAGGCGTCTGCTGTGGCCGGATGGCAGTTCAGGAGTCAAGGGCAGTAAGGGGTCAGGCCCTGAAGGTGCGCCAGAGCGAGACTTGAAATTCTGTTCAAGTCCAAGGTGAGCCCTTTGGCCTTGGCCCTGAGGCACTGGGGAGCCACTGGAGGCTTCTGGCAGGGGGTGACAGAGCCCGAGCGGTGGGTCGTCTGGAAAGCTTCTTCGGGCGGCTCCTGCGGAGGGGGAGGGGGAGACCACAGGCAGGGAGGGCCACGAGGAGCCTGAATAACAGGGGCCCCCGGCGAGGGGAGACCCTGGCTGCAAGGAGGCCAGAGGGGAGCGTGGAATGGAGGAGGGGTCAGCACGGGGCCCGGATGAGACCCGGGGCTGCAGGCTCCATCCACCGAGGAAGGGCAGGGAGGGGCGCCGTGGGTTTTCAGGGTCGAGAAAGGGGCTGCAGGGGCCCCGGGGAGGGTTTGGAGAAGCTGGGGTGGGGGCGGGAGCGAGGGGTTTGGAAGAGGAAGGAGGGGTGCGGGGAAACAAAAGAGGCCGTGTGCTGGAGCACGGGCCCGGGGCGCCAGACGGGTGGGCCAGGCGGTTCCGTGCGAGGGGGGAGGCGAGGCCTGGGGTGGCGGCGGGCGGGGGCAGGAAGGAGGGCCCTGGCTGGAGCCGGGGCCGACGGAGCCGTGGGACGCCTGCGGCCTTGTGCTCATGGCTCAGCAATGTCCCAGCCTTGCCAGGAGACTGCCTGGGCCCCGCTCCCCGCCCCCCGGGCCAGCCAGACTCCCCCCCGCCAGGAGCCCTGAAGTCCTCCCCCCACCCCCCCAGCCTCCCCCCCCCCAGGGTGGGGGCCTGCCCTCCCCAGAAAGAGACTGATGAAACACAGGCCAGGGAAGGAGGAGCAGAAAGTAAACAATGTCTGCTGGGGAGCCGGTCAGGAAGCGGGGGACGGGCGGGGGCCAGCTGGGGGGCGCCAGGTCCGGCGGGCTGCGGTGGGGGGGGGCGTGGAGCCGGATCCAGGGCGCCGCCCGAGCCAGCGGGGAGGTAACCTCTGCGGCGTGTGGCCCTAATGAGACTCAGGTGGTCCCTGCCCGGCCGGCCGGGGCCCCTACCTCCCCTGGCGGGGAGGGGGGCGGGGGAGAGGGGGGAGCAGAGGGGCTCCTCGGCTCCAGGGGGCGGGGCCGCGAGGCTGGCGGGGAACCAGCACATATCTTGCGGCGGGTGGGGGCTGCAGACACCCAGCCGCTCGGAGCTGAGCCGTCAGCATGAAGGTACCGGGGACCTGGGGCAGGGGTCTCCCCCGGCGTAGGGGAGCGGGTCCTGGCCAGGGCGGGGACTGGGAAGTCAAGGGATGGCAGTGGGGGGGGGGGGGCGTCTGAGCCTGTCCCAGGGGAAAGAGGAGAGGGCAGGCAGGCGGAGGGCTTCTGGCAGGGTGGGTGCGTGTGCTTGGGAGGGCAATGCCAAGAAGGGGGGAGGAGTCTGGGCTGGGGGCTGGGGGTGCTGCAGTAGCCCCCCACCTTCTTGCCCAGGCCCTCCTGGCCGTGCCGCTGCTGCTGCTCCTCTCTGCTCCCCGCTGCAACCCCCAGGTGTCCGGGATCCGGGGAGACGGTAAGCAGCCCCCTGCGCCCAGGCCTGCCCTGCGGGCGGCGCCCCGGCTCTGCGGGACCGTTTCCCCTTCCATAAAACGGGGCAGGTGGCTGAGTAGGTGGGGGCCCCCACCTGCTCAGATCTCGGGGGGGCTGAGGCCCGGCGGGGGTGCTGGGCGCCTGTCCGCCCCAGTGGCCCCCTCCGCGCCGTCCCCCAGCCCTGGAGAGGGCGTGCCTCCCGCAGCCCCTGGACTGCGACGACATCTACGCCCAGGGCTACCAGGCGGATGGCGTGTACCTCATCTACCCCGTGGGCCCCAGCGTGCCCATGCCCGTCTACTGCGACATGACCACCGAGGGCGGCAAGTGGACGGTGAGGGGCAGGGCCGACCCGGGCTCCGTCCCAGCATGTGACCGCCCCCCCACGAGAGCCTCCCAGGCCCCTCCTGCACGGCCGGGGGCGGGGGGGCCTACACGCGATGCCCAAGTGTCTAAGGTGGACGAATGCTTGATGCAGTGACCCTTACGGCCACCCCGGGGGAAGGGGGCCATTGATGGGTGAAGCCCTGAAGCCAGAGAGGCCAAGTAACTTGCCTGCAGCCGCACAGCAGCAGCTGGGCTCAGCCCTGGCCCCTCTGGCTGGGTGTTCGGGCTTTACGGGGCCTGTGAGGATCCGTGGCGGGGGCGGGCAGGCCTTGACGGCCCCGTCCCCTGTCCTCCCTGCCGCAGGTCTTCCAGAAGAGGTTCAACGGCTCGGTGAGCTTCTTCCGCGGCTGGAACGACTACAAGCTGGGCTTCGGCCGCGCAGACGGGGAGTACTGGCTGGGTAAGGCGGGGGCCGGGCCGGCGGGGGGCCCCCAGGGAGCCCGGCACTTGCTGCCCACCGCCCCCTCCCCCCAGGCCTGCAGAACCTGCACCTCCTGACGCTGAAGCAGAAGTACGAGCTGCGCGTGGACCTGGAGGACTTTGACAACAACACGGCCTACGCCAAGTACGTGGACTTCTCCATCTCGCCCAACGCCATCAGCGCCGAGGAGGACGGCTACACCCTCTACGTGGCGGGCTTCGAGGACGGCGGCGCAGGTGCCCCTCCCCGCGGGCACCGGGGGGCCTGCGGGGGGACGGGGGGGGCGCGGCGGCACACGGGCCCCCTCCCCGCCCTGCCAGGCTGCCGCCCGAGGTCCGGCAGGTGGCCCCTCCCTCCCGGCAGCTGGGGGGGGAGGGGGGAAGAAGCGCCTGTCTCATGGCCCCGCCCTGTGCCCCCCACCAGGCGACTCCCTGTCCTACCACAGCGGCCAGAAGTTCTCCACCTTCGACCGCGACCAGGACCTCTTCGTGCAGAACTGCGCGGCCCTCTCCTCGGGCGCCTTCTGGTTCCGCAGCTGCCACTTCGCCAACCTCAACGGCTTCTACCTGGGCGGCCCCCACCTCTCCTACGCCAACGGCATCAACTGGGCCCAGTGGAAGGGCTTCTACTACTCCCTCAAGCGCACCGAGATGAAGATCCGCCGGGCCTGAGGGGCTGGCCCCCCGCGGCTCCGGGCCCCCTGCCCCTGCCCGAGCCCCTGCCCGGGGCTGGCTTTCCTGCTCCCTCAGGGCCGGCTTCTCCCAGGGCCGACCCATGCCCCCCCCAGGCGTCCCGCTTGAGCCAGGCCTCTGCACACCCCCACCCCGGCTTTGCCGCGAGGCACGGCGTTCCCAGCAGCTGAGGGCCAGGCGCGCTGCCAGCAGGCCTCATGGCTTCCCTACCGGGGACTCCATCTGGGGCCCCCGAGCCACACCCCCAAGACTCCCGCTGGCTTTCTGAGAGCGTCTCCCACCCCTGACCTCCCTTCCGCAGCCTGTTGTCCCGTCGTGAGCACCTCGAGCCCCCAGCCCCTTCTCAGCCTCACACCCGGCTTCCCCCGCTGGCCTGTCCCAGTGTCCCGGAGCTCAAGGCCAAAAGTGTAAATCGCCACTGCTGCCCACCACCCAAACGGCCCCAGCTTGAGCCGCCGTGAGGCCCGAGGCCTGACCACCCCCGCCAAGTCCTGAGCAACAGGAGGGAGCAGGGACTGGCTCTGTGGGAGGGGCGGGGACGGGGAGCGGAGGTCTCAATAAACCTGCAGGGCCTCGAGCCGGCAGCTGGCTCTTCCTTGTTCCCCTCCTGGCGACATCCTGTCCCCCCCAGCTCCTAAAAGGACACCCAGAGTCAAGTGCCGAGGGGATCCTTGTATTTCACAGGCCTCATTCCGGCGACAGCAAAACGATTGTGTAAAAAATAATAACACACGACACTGGAAAGGACCGCTCAGGGGGAGGCGCTCCTGCCCTGGCTCGGCGGTGGCTCAGGTGGCTGCTTGAGGCTGCAGGGGGGCTGAGGTGAGCCTGCAGGAACACCCGGGCCGGGCCTCACCTGTGGGCCCGGGGCTGCCCACGTCTCCCAGGGGCCCTGGAGCGGGCTCCCCACCCCCGGGGGCCAGGCACGGTGGGGGTCAGGGCTCCTGGAGGTCGGGCAGGTCAGCCAGCAGCATGGGGGAGTCCATCTGAATCTCGCGCTGCAGGGACTCGATGTCGGCGGGGTTCATGCCGTGGCCCTCCAGCCAGTCGGCGAGCAGGGAGGCCGAGAGCGAGGCCGAGTCTGCCTGGCTGCAGCGGGGGGCAGGGAGGGGAGAGGAGGGGGCTGGTAGGAGAGGCCCAGAGGCCCCCGCGGCCCCAGGGATCCCTCTGGCTTGGTCGGGCCGTCCCTGCTCTTACCCATCCTGTGGTCCATCCGCTACACCCATATCGAAAGACTGGTTCAAGAATTCCTCCAGGTCGAAGCCAACCCCATAGCCAGCGCCACTGCCCTTTGGGGTGCCCGAGAACACGGGGGGCAGGGGGTCCTCCACCTGCGGGGGAGGGTGGTGGGGTCACGACATGGGCCGCAGCTGCAGGAGGAGCCTCCGTGGGATACCCCAGGGCCCACGGCCACCGGGCGCTCGTGGGGCGCCCACTCCAAGCACAGTGGCCTCATGGGCAGCACCTTATCTGCCTCAAGGCCACCTCCCCTCGGGCAGGCGGTGCCTCCTCTAGGAGGGGGACAAGCTCAGAAAGACAAAGCCCCAGCTGTGTGTGTCCGCAGAAGGAGGACGGTCCCCGCGCACCACACAAGGACCTCTCGAGCCCGCTGTCCCGGGCCCGGGGTTCTCGCTCACCTGGGACTTGGACAGCTGCTGGGTGACCAGGTTGACATCGGGGGACTCTGAGGTGGAGGGCTGAGGGGCGCCCCCGGGGTCCGCAGGGGGTGGGCCGGGTGGGAAGTAAGGCAGGACTCCCGGGGCGCTGGGTGCAGGCAGCCCGGGGGCTGGCACGAGCGGCTGCGGGACCAGGAGGCTGGGGGCAGCGGGCTGGAGTGGAGTGGGACCAGGGTGGGGCTGAGGGCCTGCTGGGTGGGGGGCTGGGTCAGGGGGTGGGTGGGCGGGCGGGGGTGCGGGGCCGGGGGTGGAGCCTGCAGGCTGGGGTGGGGGGCCTGGGGGCTGGGCTCTGGGGCCTGGGGGTGGGCTGGGGGGCGTGGCTGGGGGGCCTGTGGGGGCGGGGGGCGGGGGCTGGGCCATGCGCGTCCAGCGCTCCAGCAGGCTGCGGTCGTTGTCGCTGAGCACCAGCCCGGCCAGGGGGTCGGTGGAGGGGCCCCCCGGGGCCCCGGCGCCCCGCTCCTTGCGCTCCCGCTCCTGCCGCCTCTTCTCCCGCTCCTTGGCCCGCTCCTGCCGCCGCCGCCGCTTTTCCTCCCGCTCGCGCTGCCGCTCCTGGGCTGTCACGGGCTTGCGAGGCTCGGGGGCCTCCAGCGGGGCGCTGGGACCATCTGCAGAGCAGTTGGGGAGGGGGTTGGGGGGGTAAAGCGTCAGAGCCTCCAGCACCATCCGGGCTGGGAGCACCCGCCACCTCCCGGGGCTGACCCCGGCGTCCACGGGCACCTTTGAGCCGGTTGCGCAAGGACTTCAGCAGGGCGGCTTTGAGGGCGGCCTTGGTGTTATCCGAGATGGCGCCCTCTCGCTTCGGGGGGGCAGGCTCACTGAGGGGCGGGGGCGGCCTGAGGGTCAGCGCCATGGTTTCGGGGGCTGGGATGGGGCGGGGCACTGGGACGGGCGGGGGCGACTCCATAGTGCAGTCCCCGCCGGGCGCCCGGGGGCTGGGCATCTCGACGTCCGGGCAGCCCGGCTCGCTGGCCACGGGCCGCAGCGGGGGCTGGAAGCGGATCTGCTGGCGGATGCCCTCCCGCCGGGCGTGGAAGTCCTCGATCTCGGCCACGATGGCCTCCTTGATGCGCTCCCGGGTGAGGGCTTCCCGGTCGAAGGCAAAGTCGAAGGGTGGGGCGCAGTCGGGCTCGTCGTCGGGGTCGTGGTACTTGGCCAGGAAGGGGTGGCGCAGGGCCGCCGCGGCCGAGATGCGGCTCCCGGGCTCGAAACGCAGCATGCGGCCCAGCAGGGAGAGGGCCTGGCGGTCGGCGCCCGGGTACACCGTCTCCCAGGGCACGGGCTGGCGCGGCGGCAGGCTCTGGATGTAGGCCCGCACCCTCTCGGCCCCCACCGCCTGCACCACGGCAGGGGAGGGGGTGCCCAGCACCGTCATGATCAGCTGCAGCTGGTGCACGTAGTTCTTCCCCGGGAAGAGCTGGCGCCGGGCCAGCATCTCGCCAAAGATGCAGCCCACGGACCACAGGTCGATGGCCTGCGTGTACTCGTGCAGCGAGAGCATGAGCTCAGGGGCGCGGTACCAGCGCGTGGCCACGTACTCGGTCATGAAATACTGGTGCTCGGCAGGCGAGGTGCACAGGCCACGGGCCATCCCGAAGTCACCGATCTTGAGCTCGCAGTTCTCGTTCACCAGCAGGTTGGAGGGCTTGAGGTCGCGGTGGATGACCTGGGCTGAGTGCATGTACTTGAGGCCGCGCAGCAGCTGGTACAGGAAGTAGCGCACGTGCTCCAGCGTGAGCGGCTGCGAGGAGTGGATGATCTGGTGCAGGTCGCTCTCCATCAGGTCCAGGACCACGTAACTGGGTGAAGGGGCGAGGGGAGTGAGGCAGAGACAGGCATGGACAGGCCCTCCCAAGCTCCAGAGGCTAGCCCCGCCCTCACCATGACTCCCCATCGGGGCGAACAGCCTGGCATAGAGAAGAGTGCTAGCTTCTAGATTCTCTATGATTCGGCGATGGACTTGGTTAGAGTGTTTCTCTCTCTGGACCTAGTTTCCCCATCAGACAAAACAAGGGGCTGGACTAAACCAGGGCTGGTCAATAGATGTGGGGGTCGTATCCCTGGCTTGGGAGCAGCTGCTTGAAAGACTCTGATCAAAATTGCAAAGCCCTGTCCATTTTCCATAGGAAAGTATTCTACAATTGATTAGTGATGTCTGCCATGGGAGCAGGAGGGGGCAGTGGAAGCATGACTGCCCCACGTTCGCCATCCTTGACTAAACTTCCTGAGATTCTCTAACACTGTAATATCTGACCTCTTCTCGAGGAATAACAGCTGCCCTTGGCCACTCCCGAAAGAAGCACTTGTCCCAAAATCCTGGGAATTTTCCCAGCCGGCTTTCCATTGGGTTCAGCGGTCCTTTCAGAAGGTGAACAATCTGGCCCCAGCGCACCCTTCCTCTCCCAGCCCCACTCCTTACACAGACTTGAACTCGCCGTAGGGCACCGTGGGCCTCAGGATGTCCTTGATAGCGATGATGTTGTCGTGCTTGAAGTGTTTGAGTATCTTCAGCTCCCTGAGGGTCCGCTTGGCATTGGTCACCACGTCAAAAGCATTTGGGATCTTCTTGATGGCCACCTGCTGGCCTGAGAGCAGAAAAAAAGGCAGATACCAAAGGATGAGGATGGGACCCTGGGGAAGCTGGAGGGTGATACCAGGCCTCCCTCAGCACTTGGGAGTCTAAAGTGCAAAGAGCAACAGCTACTGTTCACTGAACAACTATTACGTGCCGAGACTTACGTTAAGCACTTTACACACATTATCAAATTCAATCTTCGCGGCTACCCTAAGAGGCAGGTACTAATGGCTCAAGTTAGAGCTAGTTAGTGACAGAGCCAAGAGGCTAAGGCCTGGCTCATCCTACTTCTGCACTCTCCCTCCCCATCTCAGGCCTCACCAGCCCCCACGCGCCAGTCTGTGGTTCCGGAATACAAGTCTCTCTCAAACACTGAGGACAGGATCTCCGCCCTGGCCTAACTGGGCTTGTCATTTTTTTGAAGGAGAAAGCAGACATCTAAAGGAGGATGGCAAAATCACCAGATCAGAGTTCCAGAGGGCCGGGCCTGACAGCTCACAAGTGGCACCTCATGAGTATTTGTTGTCTTGAACCAGAATTCGTATCCCAGTTTTCCTTCCGGACTCAGGCTGGGCAGGTTTCTGACTCTCTGTACCAGGGTCCGTGTATGAGAGAGGAGTAGGACATGCTCCCTGTCCTGCAGAGTCCCTTTTGGAGGAGGAAGGGAGCAGAGCTCACCGGTGAGGCGGCGGCGGGCAGAGGACACCACCCCGTAGGCCCCATTGCCGATGGTCTCGATGATCTCGTACTCGTCCCCTACGTCGAAGGTCACGTCGAAGGAGCGGGCTTTGAGCAGGGCCAGGTTCTTGGCCGTAAGGGTGGCGGTGTTGGCGGGTTCGGCCTTCACCGGCCCCGGGGGCTCTCCGGAGCCGTCCTCGCCGTCTTCCTCCTTTAGGGGCTCGGCCATGGTGTCTGCGTGGGAGAAGCTGGTCGGGAGGGGCCCGCACCCCGCGGGCCTCAGTTTCCCCTCTGTGGGCTTGGGGCGGCAAGATGGGGACATTTCCAAGTTCCCTAAAGCAAAGGGGCCGGGTCGGCGGCACGAAAGAGAGCGGCTGACACGTGGTAAGCCGCCTACACCTGCGAGACGGAGCCCGGAGCTCAGGGTCGAGGGCGACACGAGGGTCGGGGAGGGGGGAGGAGGCCCAGGAAAAAAGGAAGGGGCGGGTCCCCACTCACCGAACGGAGCCTCACCCCGAGGCCTTCTCTGGGCTTTCGGAAGTAGCCGGGATTGCCCGGCCTCCGGTCCCCCACTGGAAAGGGACTCCGGGAGCCGCTCACTTGCTAATTCAAGGGCCGCCGCCGCCGCCCCGGCGTCGAGCTCGGCCCTCCCGGCGCCTCCTGCCCCGCCCCCCCAGGACCACGCCCCATCCCGCTCCGAGCCAATCGCTAGGCTGCCTCTGCGGAGGTTCCCACCCCTTCTCCTCGCGGCGTCCAATCCGAGGCTCCCGGCCGAGGAAGCCCCTCCACCCAACTGCCCGCGCGCGCGCCGCTGTCCAGATCCCCCGCGGGAGCCGCCCAAAGGGTGCACCTCGCTTCACAGGGGTGCGCCTTCGCCCGGCGTCGTCCCTGACGCATGCGCTCTGGCGCCCAAGGCGCGGCTTGAATGGGAGGCCACGCCCCGCACGTCTGCACGCGCGTGCGTGTGTCCACGCTCGGACTCCTCCGGGCCAATCAGAGCTTGTCCCAGGATCCCCGGGGGCCGCTGGAAGACGGCGGAGCGAAAGAGTGGAGATGCTTGGGACCGTTACCTTGGCGACCGGCTTCCGAAATCCTCCTCCTTTTGCTCCTCTTCACTTAACAGTCAGCCTTCCCGGAGACTGTGGCCCCATTTTTTTCGTCCCCCGGAGCCCGGCTCCAGGAATGCACGTTTCCCGGGAGGAGGAGGTGGGGAAGCCCCTTCCGTCCAACCACAGAGATCCGGTCCTCCGCAGTTCTAGAGCGGCCGGCTTGTAGCCGCCGCTGCCTTCCCGCCGCGGGGCCTGTCCGCGCGGCTTCCGCCCTCCCCTAGGTGGAGATTGCCTACCTTGTCGGCGTGTTCCCGTCCTGTTCTCCCAGATTTTGTGCCGCGGCGGAGCCGAGCCGTCCAGCCTCTGCCCCTTCGTGGGGCGTGGGGGCAGGGGGAACCCAGAGAGAGCAGAGCTCGCTCTAGAACTGAGGTGCCCTGGCCCATCCCTGAGCCCGAGAGTGCGTTCACGCAGCAGATGGTTATGGAGCGCCGTCCCTCTACGGCTCGGTGCTGAGGAAGCAAGGCGGACACGGTGGGCAGTGTGAACTGGAAGGAAAGGTGGGGCGTTCGAGACTGTAAGGAAGAAGTGGTTTTGGATTTCGGGCGCCAAAGATGGCTGGGTTTCCAGCGACTGAGTTGAAAAGGAAGGGCCCTGGAAGCTGGGGGAACAGGAAGGCAAAGGTGAGAAGTCAGAAGTAGAGGGACGCAGGCCTTCTGCGGAGATTCGGATGAAATTTGATCAGTAGAGCCTGAGTGCGAGACTCAGGGTTTATTCCTGAGGTCGCAAACTAGTGGCTGATGGCCTAGACCCAGACCAGAAATGAATTTTGGTAAGCCTCCACTTTTTTTTTTTTTCCCATTTATAGTCCCCTCCATTTTGTGTTTTTATTTTTTTAATTTTTAAAAAATTTATTGAAGTATATCACTTAAACATAAACAATAAGTGTATAGTAATAGTTGTGAACTTACAAAACACACATATGTAACGTTATACAGGACTCTCGTACCTCACCCTACCACCAATACCTTGAATTTTTGTTAAAAGTTTTAACTAGGGAAACGGACTTTGGCCCAGTGGTTAGGGCGTCCGTCTACCATATGGGAGGTGCGCGGTTCAAACCCCGGGCCTCCTCGACACGTGTGGAGCTGGCCATGCGCAGTGCTGATGCGCGCAAGGAGTGCCGTGCCACGCAAGGGTGTCCCCCGCGTAGGGGAGCCCCACGCGCAAGGAGTGCACCCGTGAGGAAAGCCGCCCAGGAATGGCGCCGCCCACACTTCCTGTGCCGCTGAGGACAACAGAAGCGGACAAAAACAAAAGCAGACAAAGAAACAAGACGCAACAAATAGACACCAAGAACAGACAACCAGGGGAGGGGGGGAAATTAAATAAATAAATCTTAAAAAAAAAAAAAAAACTTTTTTTTTTTCCATTCCTGGGCAGGCTGCTCTTTCTTTTCACGCTGGGCGGCTCTCCTTATGGGGCGCACTCCTTGCGCGTGGGGCTCCCCCACGCGGGGGACACCCTTGCGTGGCACGGCACTCCTTGTGCGCATCAGCACTGCGCATGGCCAGCTCCACACGGGTCAAGGAGGCCCGGGGTTTGAACCGCGGACCTCCCATGTGGTAGACGGACGCCCTAACCACTGGGCCAAAGTCCGCTCCAAAAAAAAAAAAAGTTTTAACTAATGATTAAAGAGCATTGTCAAAATATTACTACTAACCAAAATATTTTCCCACAACCCACCTATTATTAGCTTTATATCATTTATATACGAGCATACATAAACAATAAGTCTATAGTAAAAGTTGTGAACTTAGAAAGCAAACATGGATAACATACAGGGGTCCCATACATCAACCCTCCACCAACACCTTGCATTCTCGTGAGACCATTGTTACAAATTTTGAAAGAATATTGTCAAATCTTACTACTAATCATAACCCTTATCTTACATTTGGTGTGTTTTTCCCCAGCCCACCCTATTATTATTTTTTAAATATATTTTTTATGACAGAAATTGTAAACTTATAAAACAATTAGACACACGTGCAGAATTCTCAATTCTCAAACACCCCTCTATTAACACACACCATACTGTGGTGAAATATTTTTAACAGATAATATCATTCAGTCATGGCAGATGGACTTCAGTGCCATGTCAGTTGGCCCTACTTTGTAGTTGTGGTCCTGAGTGTGATGGAGCTGGACTCAGGTGTGATCTTTGTTCACAAGCCTCTCCTGTCACTTTTACTGGACCTGTGGTTGGCGCTGGGGTTTAGTGTATACTTGGGGGACCTGAATCTCTGGACTGTCTATGTGATAGCCAGGTCCTGAGCCTAAACAGACTTGCAGCTCCTACACTCTGGTTTATTGGACTTACCCCCTCCAGCTAACAGGGAAGTGAAGAAGGTCAACCACCACACCAGGGAGCCAAGGGTGCCTACAACTGCAAACAGGAGAATTGCATCCATCATCCAAGTGGAATCAAAGCACCCTCTTGATACAGAGGTGGAGTGGACATAACCATCCCAGGGTCCACAGAATGGAGGAATAGAGTATAGATTAGAGTGGACTTACTGATACTCCACTCTGGAACTAATGCAATTAGTAATGGAAGTACATGTAGCACTGAGATGGAGAAAGTAGCCGTGGTAGCTGCTGAGGGTGGGAATGGGAAGAAGAGATGTGATGTGGGGGCATTTTCAGGACTTGGACGTGTCCTGGATGGTGCTGCAGGGACGGTTTCTGGACATTGTATGTCCTCCCATGGCCCACTGGGTGGACTGGGGGACAGTGTAAACTAATGTGGACCATTGACCATGAGGTGCAGCAGTGCTCAGAGATGTATTCACCAAGTGCAGTGAATGTCCCATGATGATGGAGGAGGTTTTGGTTATGGGAGGAGCGGGGTGAGGGGGTGGGAGGGATATATGGGTACCTCATATTTTTTTAATGTAACATTAAAAAATTAAAAAATTTAAAGAAAAGATAATATTATCTGATTGTTACCAAATCCATAGTGTACATTTGGCACACATTTTCCGCACTGCCCCATTATCAACACAGTACATCTTTGGCATAGATGCAAGAATATTATATAATTACTGTTAACCACAGTCCATAGTTCACTCCAGTTGTATCTTTCCTATGCTTCTCCACAGTCCCACCACCTTGCAATAGTGATGTAAATTTGCTCAAGCTCACAAAGGACACTCTTGCATTTGTACCATTAACCACAATTCTCATGCACCTCTTGGTTTACTGTGCTATTCAGTGCCTAGATTACTCTCCAGCATTCTGTCAATTGGCATTTACATCCCTAGATTACCATTTTCAGCCACATCCTCATTTATAAACTAGCTGTTACTCACTAAATGATACTATCCACTCCATACATTTCCACACTTTTACATTAAAGCTAATTAAAACTTCTACATACATTAAGCATCAGTAGTCCATCTCAGTCCTCGTATCTCCCTTAACCACCACCCAACACTAGGTCCTGAAGGTATTTTCCTATAATTTTTTCTGGAAGCTTTATGGTTCTTGCTTTTATTTTTAGGTCTTTGATCCTTTTTTTCCCCTTTATTTTCTTTTAAATGTTACATTAAAAAATATGAGGTACCTATATACCCCCCACCCCCCACCCTACTCCTCTCACATCAACAACCTTTTCCATCATCGTGGCACATTCATTGCATTTGGTGAATACATTTTGGAGCACTGCTGCACCACATGGACAGTGTTCTACATTGTAGTCTACACTCTCCCCCATTCCACCCAGTGGGCCATGGCAGGACACACAATGTCCAGCATCTGTCCCTGCAGCACCACCCAGGACAACTCTAAATCCTGAAAATGCACCCACATCATATCTCTTCTTCCCTCTCCCTACCCTCAGCAGCTACCATGACCACTTATTCCACATCAATATTACAATTTCTTCCCTTATACTAATCACAATAGTTCCCCAGCAGAACACCAGTAGGTCCACTCTATTCCTCCATCCTTTGGACCCTGGGATGGTTAAGTCCAGTCCCCCTCTACATCAAGAGAAGGCTTAGATTCCACGTGGATGATGGATGCAATTCTGCTTGCAGTTGTAAGCACTCTTGGCTCCCTGGTGTGGTGGTTGATCTTCTTCACCTCCCTGTCAGCTGGCCAGGGTAAGTCCAATAAACCAGAGGGTAGGAGTTGCAAGTCTGTTGAGGCTCAGAGCCTGGCTGTCACATGGTCCAGAGATTCAGGTCTTCTGAGTATACACCAATCCAAACGCCAACCACAGGTCCTGTAAAAGTAACAGAAGAGCATGTGTAGAAAGGTCATATCTGAGTCCAACTCCATCACACTCAGGAACACAAACTCCAAAGTAGGGCCCACTGACATTGCCCTGAACTCCAGAGCCATCTGCCATGACCACAGAACCTGTGGGTCTCCGTAGCCCTCAGGAGCACCAGCACCTGGTTTCAATCTACATTGGCTGTCTCTGGTACCCTGCTGAGGTGTGCATAAGCATTACCCCCTCTGATGACCACCCGACTCTTTTTTGGAGACTCATAGCCATATAAACTCATTTGTCCTTTCCATTTCCCCCTTTTATCCAAGGTTTGATCCATTTTGAGTCAAATTTTGGATAAGGTGTGAGATAGGGGTCCTCTTTCCTTCTTTTTGCTATGGCTAGGCAGTTCTTTCAGCACCATTTGTTGAATGGACTGTTTTGTCTGAGCCGTGTGGGTTTGACAGGCTCGTCAAAAATCACTTGACCATATATGTGAGGGTCTGTTTCTGAACCATCAGTTTGGTTCCATTGATCTATGCGTCTGTCTTTATGCCAGTACCATGCTGTTTTTACCACTATAGCTAGGTAATATAATTAAAGTCTAGAGATGAGAGTTTGCTTTTCCTTTTGAAGATGTTTCTGGCCATTCAGGACCCCGCACCCTTCCAAATAAACTTGATAATCATGTTTTCAATTAAAAAAAAGTGCTGGTGGAGTTTTTATTGGGACTGCATTGAATCTACATCAATTTGAGCAGAATTGACATTTCAATGATATTCAGTCTTTCAATCTGTAAGCATGGAATGTTCTTCCAGTTATTTAGGCCTTTTTTGATTTAACATTGAGTTGCAGTTTTCTGAATACAAGTGCTTTACATCATTGGTTAAGTTTATTCCTGACTATATGAGTTTTTATCTGTCATATTTTATTTTCACCACTCTTGACACTTTTAGTTACTTTTGTTGATATAATCTTCATTTCTAGACTCTCTTCTAGGCCTCTCTCTGCTTGTCTTTTCAGGCTCTAGCACACCCTTTAGAACTTCCTGAAAATCTGGTCTCTTGGTTAGAAATTCTCTCAGTTTCTGTTTATCTGTGAATATTCTAAACTCACCCTCATTTTTGAAAGACAGTCTTACTGGATATAAGATTCTTGGCTGGAAGTTTGTCTCTTGTATCTTAAATATATCATACCACTGTCTTCTTGCCTCCATGGTTTTTGCTGAGAAATCAGCATTTAATCTTATTGGGTATCCCTTATATATTATGCATTACTTTTCTCTCGCTGTTCTCAGAATTCTCTCTTTGTCTTTGGCATTTGATATTGTGATTAGTATGTGTCTTGGAGTTGGTTTATTTGGATTTTTTCGGATGGGAGTACATCTATGTCCTTCAGTATGGTTGGAAAGTTTTCTAGCATTATTTCTTCAGATATTCCTTCTGCCCTTTTTCCCTTCTCTTCTCCTTCTGGGACACCCATGACACATATGTTTGCATGTCTCTTGCTGTCATTTAGTTCCCTGAGACCTTGTTCAATTTTTTCCATTCTTTTCATCATCTGTTCTTTTGTATGTTCACTTTCAGAGGCCATTTCTTCAAGGACACCAATCCTTTCTTCTGCCTACTCAAATCTGCTATTATATGATTCCAATTTTTTTTTTTTTTTGGTGGTGGTGTTGTTTTCTCTCCCCTTCCCCCTCCCCACCCTGGTTGTCTGTTCTCTGTGTCTATTGGCTGCATCTTTTTCTTTGTCTGCTTCTGTTGTTGTCAGCGGCATGGGAATCTGTGTTTCTTTTTGTTGCCTCATCTTGCTGTGTCAGCTCTCCATGTGTGTCGCACCATTCCTGGGCAGGCTGCACTTTCTTTCGTGCTGGGCAGCTGTCCTTATGGCGCGCGCTCCTTGAACGTGGGGCTCCCCTACATGGGGGACACCCCTGCGTGGCACGGCACTCCTTGCATGCAACAGCACTGCGCATGGGCCAGCTCCACACGGGTCAAGGAGTTTGAACCGCAGACCTCCCATGCGGTAGACGGACGCCCTAACCACTGGGCCAAATCCGCCGCCCTTTTCCAATGTTTTTAAAATATAATTTATTGTGCCTTTCATTCCCATAAGATCTGCTATTTTTCTATGTATGCTTTCAAATTCTTTGTGCTCATCCAGTGTCTTCTTAATACCCTTAATCTCTTTAGCCATCTCATTGAATTTATTAAGGAGATTTGTTTGAACATCTATGATTAGTTGTCGCAACTCCTTTATGTCATCTGGAGGCTTATCTTGTTCCCTTAACAGGGCCATATCTTCCTCTTTCTTGGTGAGAATTTTAATTTTTTGTTGATGTCTTGGCATCTGGCCTACTAGAGTATTCTGGGTGCAGTTTTTCTCTTTAGTTTAGGGCTTCCTACCCTTTCTCCCTTGCTGGTTGTGCAGTAGGAGCCAAGGATGTAGTTGGTGCTATAAGCTGTAGAGGGTCAAGCTGCCCTCATTGCCCCAGGGACTGATGAAGCTTCTCCCAACTTTCTTCTTTGCCAGAGGTAGGGACAGAGTCCCAGCTGTGTAGAATAATCCGAGCCTTGCAGGCCTAGACTGTAGTTGTCCAGAGAGACTGATGAAGCTTCCTGCCCCTTTCTCCCCTGCCTGGGGTGGTTATGGAGCTGTAGGTGTGGGCAGCAATCTATGTAGTGTGGGTCCAAGATGACTACAGTTGCCCTGATAAACTTCTGATTATTCAGTCTGTGCCAGCAAAAGGTACCTGCAGCTACCTATATAGGCTGGTTTAGGGCCTGCCATCCTCCTTCCTGCCAGAGGCAGGGCTGAAGCCCAGGCCAGGGCTAGAGGCCGATCTGGGTGAAAGAAATCGGTTCCTACCATCAGTCAGCCTGGCTTCCCCTCAGACTGGGGGTGGAGTCAAAATGGCAGCCACTGGCCTCCTTCTGACCTGGATGAGTTCATACTTTAGCTGTTCTTTGGGTTATACTCTAGCCAGCCGAATCCACCAATCAGTAGCTGAAATCAGTGGCCAACTGTCTCCTCCTCCCCTGTTTTTGGGAAATGGAGCTTTTAATTCAAGCCACAGAATAGCTCCTGGGGTGGCTTGCGCTGCCAAAGGAGGACAATCACCAGCCTCCACGGCATGACTGGTAATTTCCCAGAGAGGCTGGGGCAGGTCCCCACAGCTTCCTCCTGGCCAGAGGTGGACTGGAGCCTAGGCTAGAGCTACAATCTGACCTGGATGGAAAGAATCTGGTCCCCACCAGCACTGTGATTCTCAGTCCGCCCTGCCTCCCCTCATGCCAGGCACACCATTAAGATGGTGGCTACCAGCCTCTTTCTGTCTTGGAAAGGCTCAAACTTTAGCTGTTCTTAGGATTATATTTTAGCCCCCTGAATTTACTCCTCAGTAGCTGAAGTTGGTGCCCAGCCACTCTTCCTCCCCCGTTTTGGGGAAGTGGAGCTTCCAATTCCAGCTGCAGAACAGCTCCCGAGGTGGCTTGTGCCTCCAGTGGAGGATGGACTCCAGCCTCCATCACGTGGAGTATTCATGAATCTTCTCTGCAGATGAGCAGTCTCCTCTCTTCTATTCCATCAGATATGTTGCAGGATGCTCTTCTGGCCCCCTGGAGCCCCCAAACAGGTGCTTCAGCAGCTCCAGAGAGTGCTGAGTGTTTGCTCTAGGAGCATCTCACTCTGCTGCCATCTTGCTGGTTGTCCTCTGTTTTTATTTTTATGTCTTACTGAACTGTACATACAGAAAGTTGCACATATCACAAGTGTACTGCTCAATAAATTTTCACAAATTGAACTTGAATCCAGAGAAGAAACAGGACGTGACCAGTCCCTCAAAAGTCCCTCCTTTTTTCTGGTAGTGAGTTATTTCTATTAACTCTTTTCCATGTTCTTTGTTTGTTTGTTTAACTAGATTATAAGAGAGTTATTGGGATCGTTACAATAAAATAGGAAAGTAGGTATTATATTTTTTAAAACTCAGCCTCAGGAAAATGTATATTTAGGAGTAGTAGATAAGGCCCAGGGGAAAATTAGCATTTCGATATATTAAGTTCATATGGTCCAACTGACTTAAGGTTCAATGTGAATTTGTATTGTTATATATGCTTGTACATGATTCAAAACTCAAATAATGTAAAAAGTCTTAAGTGAAAAATCTTTGTACAAACCCCAGATGATTGTTTTTATTAGTTTCTTACTGGCAGTAAGTATTGCAAATGCAAATATATATTATCTGTCTTTTTCTAGCCCCTTTCATACATAAAAAGCAATATATGCATTTTCTCTGATTACATTTCCATATCAACGAGAGAGTTGCCTTATTTTCTCATAAGAGCTTTTTTGAGATATAATTCATGGACCATACAATTCAGTGGTTTTCAGTATGGTCAGAGTTCTGCAACCATCACCGCTATCCAGTTTTTGAACATTTTCAACACCCTAAAAAGAAACCCTGCACTTGTTGTCAGTTCTTCCCCTTTTCACCCCCCCCCCTTCAGTCCCTGGCAACCACTAATCTACTTTCTGCCTCTGGATTTGCCTGTTCATATGGAGTTATACAGTGGGAAGCCTTTTGTGTTTGGCTTTATTCACTTAGTATAATGTTTTTCAGTGTCATCCACTAAGTCTATAGATAAGCTCAAGGTGAATGGCCATTATTTTTTCAAATATTCTTTCTCCCTTTTTCCCTTTTCTTCTCCCTCTGGAATACCCATAATTCATATGTTGGTACACTTTATGGTGTCCCACAGGTCCCCTAAGCTCGGTTCACTTTTCTTCATTATTTTTTCTTTCTGCTCCTCAGACTGGATTATATCAATTGCTTTATCTTCAAGTTTGCTGATTCTTTCTTCTCCCTGTTTGAATCTGCTATTGAACCCTTGAATGAATTTTCTACTTCACTTTTTATACTTTTCAACTCTGGAATTTCCTTTGGTTCTTTTTAAAAATTTCTGTCTCTTTATTGAAATTCTCCTTTTGTATACATATGTTCCTGGCCTCCTTTATCTATTTGTCCATGTTTTCCTTTAGCTCATTTTTAGGACAGGTGACTTAATGACAATCTACAGAATGGGAATCAATATTTGTAAATTGTATATCTGCCCTGGAACTTTTATCCAGAATATATAAAGAACTCCTGCAACACAATGATAAAAAGACAAACAGTCCAATTAAAAATGGGCAAAGGATTTGAATAGACATTTCTCTAAAGAAGACATACAAATGGCCAATAAACACATTAGTCATTATGGAAATCATCTGCAATGAGATACCACTTCTAACTTACTAGGATAAATAAATAAAATTTTTAAATGAAAAAGACAGTAACAAGTGTTGGTAAATATGTGGAGAAATTGGACCTCTCATACTTTGCTGTTGGGAGTATAAAATGATGAGCAGCCACTCTGAAAAACATTATGGCAGTTCTTCAAAACGTTAAGCATAGTTGTCACATGACCTAGCAATACCACTCCTAGGTATATACCAAGTGTGGTAATTTGAAGCTATGTAGCCCAGAATAACACGTTCTTAATCCGTTCCTGTGGGTAATGTGGATAAATAGGGCCTTTTGATGAGGTTCCTCCAGATAAGGTGTGGCACAGGATGGACCTTAATCCTCTTACTAAAGACCTTATAGAGAAGATCAAAGAGAGAGAAAAGGCCATAGAAGAAGCACCCAGAAGCTGAAAGTCAACAGATACTGGAAGAGAAGAGCGGTGTAGGGGGAGGCCACCATGAGCATTGCCATGTGACAGAGGGGCCTGGGACCAAGGATGGTTGTCAGCCAGCCCCAGAACACCAGTCTCTGAGAAGAAAGCATTGCCTTGATTTAGACTTTCAGCCTCAAAACTGTGACTCAGGAAATTCCCATTGTTTAAGCCAACCCAGTGCATGGTATTTGCTTTAGCAATGAGGAAATTAAAACAGAGAGAATTGAAAACATATGTTCATGCACAAATGTGTATGTTCACAGCATCATGATTCATAGCAGTTAAAACATGGAAAATAATCAAATGTCAATCAACTGATAATAACAAAATGTGACCTCTCCATACAGTGATACAAAATGTTTTTTCATGTGTTTCTTCACCATTTGTATTTTTATCAGGTTGTTTGTCTTTTTATTTTGAGTTATATGATCTCTTTATAAATCATAGATATTAAACCCTTATTGGATATATGATTGTCAAATATTTTCTCCCATTGAATCGGCTGCCTTTTCACCCTTTTGACAAAATCCTTTGAGTTGCAAAAGTTTTTAATTTTGAGGAGGTCCCATTTATCTTTTTTCTTTCTTTTTTTTTTTTAAATTTTTTTTTTTTAAAGATTTATTTATTTATTTAATTTCCCCCCCTCCCCTGGTTGTCTGTTCTTGGTGTCTATTTGCTGCGTCTTGTTTCTTTGTCTGCTTCTGTTGTCATCAGCGGCACGGGAAGTGTGGGCGGCGCCATTCCTGGGCAGGCTGCTCTTTCTTTTCACGCTGGGCGGCTTTCCTCACGGGCGCACTCCTTGCGCGTGGGACTCCCCCACGCGGGGGACACCCTTGCGTGGCACGGCACTCCTTGCGCGCACCAGCACTGCGCATGAGCCAGCTCCACACGGGTCAAGGAGGCCCGGGGTTTGAACTGCGGACCTCCCATATGGTAGACGGACGCCCTAACCACTGGGCCAAAGTCCGTTTCCCCTTTTTTCTTTCATTGCTCGTGTTTTGGGTGTAAGGTTTAAGAAACTACTGCCTACAAAAATATCTTGAAGATGTTTTCCTACATTTTCTTCTAGGAATCTGATGGTGTTTGCTTTTATATTTAGGTCCTTGATCTATTTTAAGTTAATTTTTGTATAAGGTGTGAGATAGGGGTCCTCTTTCTTTCTTTTGGATATGGATATCCAGTTCTCCCAGCATCATTTGTTGAATAGACTGTTTTGACCCAGCTGGGTGGGCTTAACAGCCTTGTCGAAAATCATTTGACTGTACTCCCCAGCGTGGGACATGACTCCCAGAGATGAGCCTCCCTGGCGCCGAGGATTACTACCAAGTGCCAGCTGATGCTGTAACTAGAAAATGACCTTGAATAAAAGGGTCAACTTGGACCAACAGAATATCTCAATCTACATATAATACCAGAAGTTAAAAATGCTTTTTGACCTGAATAAAAGGGGGAAATGGAAAGGACAAATGAGTTTATATGGCTGTGAGTCTCCAGAAAGAGCCAGGAGGTTATCAGAGGGGTTGCCCTTATGCACACCTGAGCAGAGTCCCAGAGACAGGTAAAGTAGATACAACCCCAGATATTGGTTCTTCTGAGGGCTACAGAGACCCCCATGTTCTATGGTCATGGCAGATGGGGTTCAGTGCCATGTCAGGTGGCCCTACTTTGGAGTTTGTGTTTCTGTGTGATGGAGCTGGACTCAGATGTGATCTTTGTCCACAAGTCTCTCCTGTTACTTTTACCAGAACTGAGTTGGTGCTGGGGTTTACTGTATACCCAGGAGACCTGAATCTCTGGACTGACCATGTGATAGCCAGGCTCTGAGCCTCAACAGACTTGCAACCCCTACACTCTGATTTATTGGACTTACCCCACTCATCTAACATGGAGGTGAAGAAGGTCATCCACCACACCAGGGAGCCAAGAGTGCCTACAACTGAAAGGAGAATTGCATCCATCATCCATGTGGAATCTAAGCCCTCTCTTGATATAGATGTGGAGTGGACACAACCATTCTAAGGTCCACAGGATGGAGGAATAGAGTAGACTTACTAATAACTTATTCATGAACTATTGTGATTAGTAATCAAAGAAAATGTGGCATTGGCATGGAGAAAGTGGCCATGGTGGCTCCTGGGGGTAGGGAGTGGAAGAGATGTGATGTGGGGGCATTTTCGGAGGTTGGAGTTGTCCTGGGTGGTGCTGCAGGGACAGTTACTGGACATTGTATGTCCTCCCATGGCCCACTGGGTGGACTGTGGGGGAGTGTGGGCTATGATGTGGACCATTGACCATGAGGTGCAGCAGTGCTCAGAGATGTATTTGCCAAATGCAGTGAATATCTCATGATGATGGAGAAGGTTGTTATGGGGGGAGGAGTGGGGTGAGGGAAGTGAGGGGTATATGGGGACCTCATTTTTTTAATGTAACATTAAAAAAATAAAGACAAAAAAATCATTTGACTGTAGATGCGAGGGTCTATTTCTGAGTTCTCAGTTTGGTTCCATTGGTCAATCTGTCTATCTTTATGCCAGTACCATGCTCTTTTTACCACTGTAACTAAGTAATGTGCTTTAAAGTCAGGAAGACATTTTGGCTATCCAGGCCCCCTTACCCTTCCAAATAAATTTGACTATTGGCTTTTCGATTTCTGCAAAAAAGGCTGTTGGGATATTTATTGGAATCATGTTGAATCTCCAAATAAGTTTGGGTAGAATTGATGTCTTAACAATGTTTAGTTTTCCAATCCATGAACACAGAATGTCCTTCCATTTATTTCAGACTTCTTCTGTTTCTTTTAGCAATGTTTTGTAGTTTTCTGAATACAGGTCCTTTATTTGTTTGGTTAAGATTATTCTTAAATATTTGATTGTTTTAGTCGCTACTATAAATGGAATTTTCTCATTTCTTCCTCAGACTGCACATTAGTAGTGCATAGAAACACAGTCGATTTTTGCATATTAATCTTGTATCCTGCCACTTTGCTGAACTCATCTATTCTAGTAGCTTTATTGTGGATTTTTCCGGATTTTCTAAATATAGTATCATATCATCAGCAAATAGTGAAAAATTTATTTCTTCCTTTCCTATTTGGGTGTCTTTTATTTCTTTGTCTAGCCTAATTGTTATAGCTATAACTTTAGCACAATATTGAATAATAATGATAAGTGGGCATCTTTATGTTGTTCCTGATCTCAGTAGGAAAGCTTTCACTCTTTCACCATAGAGTACAAAGCTACCTGTAGGTTTTTCATATACGCACTTTACCATATTGAGAAAGCTTCCTTCTGTTTCTATCTTTTGGAGTGTTTTTATCAGGAAGAGGTGCTTTATTTTGTCAAAGGCCTTTTCTGCATCAATTGAGAGGATCATGATTTTTCTTCTTCAATTTATCAATGTGGTTTATTACACTAACGGATTTTCTTGTGTTGAACCACCCCTGCATACCTGGGATTAAACCCACTTGATCATGGTATAAAATTCTCTTAATGCGCTTTTGGATTTGGTTTGCAAGCATTTTCTTGAGGATGTTTACATCTATATTCATTATAGATTTTGGTCTGTAATTTTCTTTTTTCGTAGTATTTTTATCTGGTTTTGGTATTAGGGTGATGTTGGCTTCATAGAGTGAGTTTGGTAGTGTTCTTCTGTTCAGTATTTTGGAAGAGCTTGAGCAAGATGGGTATGAGAGCAACTTTGAGTGATTGGTAGAATTCACCTGTCATGTCATGTGGTCCCAGGCTTTTATCTTTGGGAGTTTTTCTTTGTTTGTTTGTTTGAACAAATCAATTTTATGTATACATATTAATAAATCATGCAGTTCATCCAAAGTGTACAATCAGTGATATTTGGTATAATCACATAGTTGTGCATTCATCACTTCACACCTTATAAAGCACCCTCATTATTTCAATAATAACAACAAATGAACAAGAAAATTCTTCACCTCTCAGTCTCTGTTTCCCTTGCTGTACAAAGCTCCTATTTCTGGCTATTCGTGCACATAATTTATTTATTTATTAAGCAGTTTTATTGAGATATATTCACATATGATCTATCTAAAGTGTATAGTCAATGGCTTTGAGAATAATCACAATGTTGTGCATTCATCATTGCAGAAATTTTTAGAATTATTTCATTATTCAGAAAAAACTCCATACCACTTAGCATGCCTTCCCCAGCCTTATATAACCACTAATCAAATATCATCTTTATAAATTGATTTATATTTACATTTTATATAAATGGTATCATACAATATGTTATACAACATATTTCATTCATAGTAATGCAGTCATAAAGTATTTGTCCTTTTGTGTCTGGCTTACTTCGATCAACATAATAGCCTCCAGGTTTATCCATGTTGTCACATGCTTTATGACTACATTTCTTCTTGCAGCTGCATCACATATCAGTGAATACAGATCCATTCATCAGCTGAGGGACACCTAGGTGGTTTCCATCTTTTGGCAATTGTGAATAATACTGCTATGAACATCATTGTGCAGATGTCTGTTTGTGTCACTGTTCTCAGTCTTCTGGTTATATACCCAGTATGTTAGATAATTTTCCTTCCTCTTCAATTTATTGGAAGAGTTGCAACGGGATTGCTGTTAATTCTTTTCAAAATCCTTGATAGAATTCATCTATGAAGTCATCTGGTCCTGGACTTTGCTTTGCTGGGAGATTTTTTATGATGAATTCAATCTCTTTAAATGTGATTGGTTTATTAAGTTCTTGTATTTCTTGTAGCATCCGTGTAGGTTGTCTGTGCATTTCTAGGAATTTGTCCATTTGATCTATGTTGTCTAGTTTGTTGACATACAGTTTCTCATAATACCCTCTTTTTTTTAAAGATTTATTTATTTATTTCTCTCCATTTCTCCCCCCCACCCTGGTTGTCTGTTCTCTGTGTCTATTTGCTGCATCATCTTCTTTGTCTGCTTCTGTTGTCAGCGGCACAGGAATCTGTGTTTCTTTTTGTTGAGTCATCTTGCAGTGTCAGCTCTCCGTGTGTGTGGCGCCATTCCTGGGCAGGCTGCACTTTCTTTCGTGCTGGGCAGCTCTCCTTACGGGGTGCACTCCTTACGTGGGGCTCCCTTATGTGGGGGACACCCCTGCGTGGCAGGGCACTCCTTGCGCGCAGTGGCATCAGCACTGCGCATGGGCCAGCTCCACACGGGTCAAGGAGGCCCGGGGTTTGAACCAGGGTCAAGGAGGATCTCCTATGTGGTAGGCGGATGCCCTAACCACTGGGCCAAGTCTGCCACCTTAAGAACCAGAAGTTCAGGTAACACTGGGTTCGAATGCCTACAGCCAGGGCTTGGTGATTCAGCCCATTGTCAGACATCCCCGCGGGTTGGCTGGGCCTCTGAGCTGACTGGCTGGGCTTCTGTTCTGATTGGCTGGGCCTCTGAGCTGACTGGCTGAGCTTCTGTTCTGATTGGCTGGGCCTCTGAGCTGACTGGCTGGGCTTCTGTTCTGATTGGCTGGGCCTCTGAGCTGACTGGCTGGGCTTCTGTTCTGATTGGCTGGTGCTCATGCCATCTGTGTTAGTAAATATCTTGAACACCACCCCTCCCCCAAGCCACTGGCTGGGACTAAGCACGGCCATTTATCCCCTTGGTTGGGAGGGTGGTGAGGAGGGATTGCCCGGCTGGACAGGGGAGGAGGGCAGCAGCACAGAAGCCAGAGGAACCAATCAGGGGCAGAAAGCCAAGCGTCTTGATCTTGCATCATTTGTGCAGTTCAGCCACGTGCCTGAACTAGTCTGCAGTCTTAGAGCAGAGGAATACTGCCAGTAGCCACATCTTTCAACAAAGGAGGAAGCAAAAGCTAGATGTGGAGATCAGCTCATTGAAGACCAAAGAAAGAGAGCACAGTTCTTCACGGAAATGAAGTGCCGGCTAATGACACTCATTGCAGCTGCCTTGGCCCTGGCTGTCCTCACCTATGGAGCCTGGGAGGAAAATGCCCAAATTTCCAGACTCCCTTGCAGCTAGCGGAGGCCACGTGACTCAGTTCTGGCCAGTGGGTATGAAAGCCCACATGAAGTCTTGCCAGGAAATCTCAGTGGCCTCCCCCTTCTGCCTTAGTTTCCTTGCTGTAACGAAAGACCACAAACTTAAAACAACAGAAATGCACTGTCCCACAGTTCTAGAGGCCAGAAGTCTGAACCCAAGGTCCACGCTCCCCCCTCTGAAAACTGTAGGGGCGAAACCTTCCTGGGCTGTCCTAGCTGCTGGTGGCTGCTGGCTGTCTTAGTTTGCCAAGAGCGAAATACCAGAAATGGGTTGGCGTTTAAAACGGGAAATTTATTAGGGGTAAAAGCTTACAGTTTTGAGGCTGCAAAAATGTCCAAACCAAGATCCCATCAGAGATGCTTTCTCACCAAGGTCAGCTACTGGTGACGCGGGCGTTCTGCCCCGGGGTGAGGCAGGATGGCGGGCCTGCCAGTCTCTGCCGAGGCCCCTGCTTCCCCTCTGGGCTCGCGTCTCCAGGAGCCCGGTTGTGAGCAGTCAGGCAGATGGCTCCTTCCCGGCCTCCTCCTCAGCCTCGGCTGCTCCGCTTTCTCCCTGAGCCCAGCTGTGGGCCGTGAGGCATATGGCTTGTCTCCTCAGTCTTGTGCTGCTCCGTGGGCCCAGCCCCTCAGGGGCCTCTCTCCATGCCTCTGCTCTGCTGATTCCAGCCTTCAGGACCTCCCAGCCTCCTGGGGCTTCTCTGTCTTCCTGCAATCCTCGCACATGGCAAGATCAAAACGGCAGCTTCCTTTCCCTGGGTGTCTCTTTTGCATGTCTCCATTTATTTAAGCCTCCAGTGAGAGAGCAGAAACCCAGCTTGAATCACACCTCACTGAGGCAGTCCAATCAGAAGACTCTAATCAAGTGATCTGATCGAGATCCCTTAAATTTTGAATCCAATCAAAAGACCTCATCTACGCTGCATCTACAGGCCATAATTTTTCAGGGTCCATAAAAGACAAACCAGTACAGCAGCCTTCCATGGCATTCCTTGGCTTGTGGATGCAGCACTGCAATTCCCACCTGCTCCTCTTCACCTGGCCACCTCCCCAGTGTCTGTCTGCTGTCTTGTCCCCTCTTCACATAAGGACATCAGTTGTATGGACTGATGATGTTGGAGTTTGATGCTGAAGCCTTAAGCTGGAGCCCGGGAAGTCAGCCCACAGAGGAAAGAGAAGCCAGCCCCAGGAGGAGAGGAACCCTGAGCCCAGGAAGAAGCAAGCCCTGGGAAGAGAGGAACCCTGAACCCAGAGAGAAGCAAGACCCTGAAAGGGGGAACCCAGGAAGCCTGAACCCTGTAGACGTTGGCAGCCATCTTGCTCCAGCATGTCAGAATAGACTTTGGTGAGGGAAGTAACTTAGGCTTATGGCCTGGTAATTGTAAGCTCCTACCCCAAATAGATACCGTTTATAAAAACCAACCAGTTTCTGGTATTTTGCATCAGCGCCCCTTTGGCTGATTGATACAGGGGCAGAATAACAACTTCAATGTATTAGAATCTCCTGGGCCAGGCACTTGGGATATGATAGATTACCTCAGTTTGTGTCTCACAATAACCATGTGATGATGGTATTATTACCCCAAAGCAAGATAGGGAAGGTGAGGTTCAGAGAGGGTGAGCGACTTGTTCAAGGCCACACAGCCTGCAAAGTGGCAGAGAAAAGATTCAAACCCAGGTCTGTGGAAGTTCCAGAGCCCACAAACAGTCATGACACGGCTGCTGCCACTCTGTCAGCTCGACAGATAGTGGCTAATTTAACTGTCAAAAGAAACATGGAAACGCATTGTCAGAATGTGATACTGAGGGAAGCGGATGTGGCTCAAGCAGTTGGGCTCCTGCCTACCACTGGGAGGTCCTGGTTTGGTTCCCGGTGCCTCCTAAAGAAGACAGCGAGCTGGCACAATGGGCAGGCACAGTGAGCTGACACAAGAAGAAAAAGAAAATGAGAGACACAACAAAGCAGGGAGTGGAGGCGGCTCACGCGATTGGGCACCTCCCTCCCACACTAGAGGTCTCTGGTTCAGTTCCCAATGCCTCCTAAAGAAACAAAAGAAGACAAATAGACACAGCAAGTGCCAACAACGAGAGGGTGGGGAGAAATAAATAAAATAAATCTTAAAAAAAAAAAAAAAGAATGTGATCCTCAAGAGTAAGGCACATGGAGGGGGGCATCGGACTTCAGGGGAGTGGGAAGGGAGCAGGCTGTTTAAGAAAGGCTTCACCAAGGTGGGCTTTGAAGGCTGGATAGGAGTTCTCTAGGTGGATAAGGTAGGGAATGACATGTTAGATAGAGGGAACAGCATGTGCCAACTTGGAGGCAGGAATAAGCACGAGTGTTCCCAGAACTGTTTTTAATTAGGAGAAAAAGCTTAAAGGTGTTGAGCACAAGTATGTTCTAAGTACTTGACATACGTAATCCCCACAAGAATCTCCAGCGGTATGAGGAGGAAACTGAGGCTGTGAGAGGTTAAATGGCTTTCCCAGCCTCACACAGGAGTCTGATGCCAAGCTGCAGGGGCAAGAGGTCGTAGTTCAGGCTGCAGAAGTTTGCAGGGGCCTGGAAAGAGTCGGACAGGCGGGTAGGGGGTGGTGACTTCCAGGCCCCGGGGCTCCAAGCCAAGCCCGGGGGCCCAGTCTCCCCAGGCCCGGGCGCAGGCCGGCAGAAGCCTCCGTCTGGAAGGGCCCCGCCACGTGGCCCCGGCAGGCGGGCACCTTCCTGGGCGGCCAGTACCGCTGCGAGGAGGACCTCATCGTCCAGAATCAGGTGCCCTGGGGTGCCGACTGCTTTGGCAGGGTGCAGGCGCTGGGGCTGGTGACAACAGGAGGGGCCCCCGCCCCGCTCACCTCCCCTCTCTCCACAGTTGCCCTTGATCCTGCTTCAGCATGTCCCTGGGCCCGGCTTGAACCTAGGGTCACTGGGGGCTGTTGAGGTCAAGTGTGCGGTAAAGGAGATGCTCCTGTCCCCAGGAGGGCCTGGGGGCTGGCTCTGGCCCGGCTGGACAGGCCCCACCCTCAGCGGTGTCGTGCAGCCTGTCCCTCTGGCAGCCTGGCCCCAAGTTTCCCTCTTGTGGCTGCTCTGCTGGGTGCAGCTTTGGTAAGGTCGGGAGCAGAAGCCTGCCCTGGGTGGGTGGGGGGACGCAGGATTGGGGGGGGGGGGGGGGCAGACAGGGTGGAGCTGGGGCCCTGCAGCCCCCAGAGAATGGCCTAGCTCTGGCCGGGGGGGTGGGGGGCATCGCTGGGCCGTGGTGCCTCAGTCAGCTTCCAGCTCCACCCTCCCTGCGCCTCGCCCCTCCCCGGGCCTCGGGTGCTCAGGATCCCGGGGGCACCTGAAGCGGCATCAAGGAGACGGTGGAAAACGTTCTCTGGGAGCGGCGGGGGAGGGAGCCCAGCGGAGGACAGACGGAGTTGTACTAACTGGGGTGGGAGCGAAGGGGGCCGGGAAGCTGGAAGGCAGCGGCTATTCACTCACCGGGTGGGGGGAATGGGCCGGGGTGGGGTGAGGGGAGGGGGCCCAGCTGAGGCTCCGCTCCACCCCCCACGCAGACCCCCACATCCCACCCGAGAGCTGCTGAGGCTGATGCACTTGAACAACTGCAAAGACACCTTTCGTCTCCAACCTGACTGTCCCTCCAAGGAAGCCGGCCCGCCCCCAGGCGCCCAGGGCCCCACCACCCCGCCGGCCCACTTGAACTTGTGGTGGCAGGTCCCCGAGGACCCCTGGCCCCACTCCAGCCCTCCGGGTGCCACGAGGTCTGGTCTGGTGGAGCTCAGCCTGGCCACCCTCCCAACCACTCCCACCCCACCCTGGGGCCTCCCATTCCCCAACACCCAGGGACTCGAGCTTTCCTGCCCCTCCCCGCGCTGTGTCCCATTCAAATGTGGGGCCACCTTTCACCTAGCCAGGCTTTGAACGACCGGGAGCCCCCCGTTATTCCATAATCGCAAGCATTTTTACCACAAACTAGGTTTCGTGTGATATGGAGCCCGGAAGCCCATGGAAAGGAAAACAGTTGTGTGTCTGGTGGACCTTGAGGGAGTAAGCATTTTTTAAAAATGTATTTAGAGAACACGCAGGTTTACAGAAAAAGCATGCCTGAAATGCGGAGTTCCCACACACCCCCTACGATCAACACCTCGCATTAGTGTCATGCACTTGTTACAGTTCACGAAAGAACGTTTTTATAAGTGTATTATTAACTCCAGTCCACTGTTTGCATTGTTGAGTGTATCGTATAGACATATGTTTGTTAAAAATTTTTATTTTAGTAATTTTAAATGAAAAAAAGACATGGTATAAGAAAGTAAAAAAAAGAAAAAAACACAAAAAAACAGGATGTGAGGGGTGGGGGAGGGGAGTGTGACCGAGTCCCCAGGATGGGGGTGGGGGGTGGGAGACCAGACAGCTCTGGCGGCCTTTGCATGTAGACCAACCCATCCAGCCTCAGGGCAGCCTCTCCTGTGTGTGTGTGTGTGTGTGTACACAACCCATCCAGCCTCAGGACAGCCTCTCCTCTGTGTGTGTGTGTGTGTGTGTGTGTGTGTGTGTACAACCCATCCAGCCTCAGGGCAGCCTCTCCTGTGTGTGTGTGTACAAGCCCACACGCCCCTCCCCCAAACAGGTATCGCTGCCCACCTGGGAGGGGCTGAGCTGTGATCCCTCCCTCCCTCTCCACCACAGGTGGCTGCCCGGAGCCCCCTGATCTGCTCGCAAGCTGGCAACTTGTGCTGAAAGGGGTGCAGCCCTGGGCTCCCTGCTCAGGGCCCGGCCTCCCCGGCACACCTACACTTCCTGGATCCACGAGAAAGTCTGGAATGCCACCGTCGACCCTGGGGCCAAGAAGCACCCTTGGGGCTGGCCCGGGACAAGGCCGAGGAGGCTGTGAGGAGTCCTGAGATTGGACGCTGGCCCGGCTACTTAAACATCTTGCTGTCACTGTGTCCGAGTCACCTCCCCCCTCTGAATCTCAGCTGCCTCCTCTGTCAGATGGGGACGTTTCACTCATTCACTCAAGTATTTACTGAGTGGGTACTATGTACCAGGCAATGGAGGTACAAACCTGCCTCCGCCCCCTGCTCACGGGGCTGGCTAGTGGGGCAGGCAAACACCAGGCCGAATTGTGACAATAATAAATGTCCAAGGACACGCCACAGTGGGTGCCAGGAGGCTCGCGACCCATGTTTCAGTAGAAGGCCACAGCCTCGTCCGCACAGCCTGCGACCACAGGTCAGTGACCGCTGGGTGAATGGGGTGCCAGGAGCTGCCCCGTGTGGGCCTCAGTTTCCCCAGCTTCGCGTTGAGGAGCGGTGGCTTAGACTTAAAGATGCGGGAGGCCCCTCCCAAATCTGATGAACCTTTGGGCGAAAGGGGTCCCACACCACAAGTGGCATCCCCCTCACCGGGTGCAGGAGGCCGCTGGGCCCGGG
This sequence comes from Dasypus novemcinctus, assembly GCF_030445035.2. Classification (NCBI taxonomy): domain Eukaryota; kingdom Metazoa; phylum Chordata; class Mammalia; order Cingulata; family Dasypodidae; genus Dasypus; species Dasypus novemcinctus. Next base: position 15,050,624 of record NC_080693.1, on the reverse strand, counting down.
CTGGGGAGATCGCGAGGAGCCCGGCAGGCCCGACGCGCGGGCTGCGGCCCCTCCGCCATCCTCCCACGGGCCACAGCGCCACCTCGTGCCTAAGGGGTCCCTCCTCCCCTCCCTGCTGTCCCCTGCGGGCGTAACTGGGTCGGGCTGTCGGGCTGGGTTCTGCTCTGGGCCTCCATCCTCTCACCTGTACTCCGCGGTCCCAGTTCCCGCCCCGCGACTCACGGGCACTGTTCCGGCGTCCCGGGAGCAGGTGGGCCGCGAAGCCACGCCCCCTCCTCCAGCGCCGGCAGACTGCGCACGCGCACTCCGCCGCACACGCGCACTTGCCTCCGCAAAGGTCCCGCGGCTGGGAAACGTGTCCCGCGCGCCGTGCCGTCTGTTTCCAAGGCAACCTCAGTGCCTCTTAGCAACCGCGCACGGCAGCCTGGGTGGGTTCCTGGCGCCCCCAGTTCGGACATGGCGGCCGCCGGGCCCAGCGTCTTCCTACTCATGGTCAACGGGCAGGTGGAGAGCGCCCAGGTGAGCGGCCGTGGGCCCCGCCGGGTTGCTGCGTGGGTCCTGGCGAGCAGGTCACTCCCCGGGGACTGTCGCTTGGCGAGGCGGGGAGAGAGCCTGCAGCAGATAGGCGGGGCGAGATCCTTAGTCCCCGCGGGCGGGGTGTTCAGCTCGTGCCGAGATCACTCTCCGTCGGGCCCGTGGCCCCTCGGCCCGGCCCGTGTCCACTGTGAGCCACGGAGGAGCCTTGTCCTCACGAGACCGAGTCCGGGGCGCCCTCGGAACCCTCGCATCCTTGCACTTGGGTTCTTGTGAGCAGGGTTTGGGGAATCTGATCCAGCGATGGTGACTGCGGGTCTGGAATGGTCCGGGGGGGGGGGGGGGGGGTGTGAGTGTCCCGGGTCGCTACTCATCATCGCCCAACACTTTATAAAGTCCATTTGTTATTATAAATAAAAGCCAACGTGTACGAAGTATGTGCAAACCCGTCTCAGTACTTCTCGTTTAAGCTTCTCTGCAATCCTGGGAGGTAAATATTACCAACATCCCTGTTTTACAGATGGGCACATTTGCCCAAGGAAGTGGCAGAGCTGGGATTTGAACTCAGGTCTGTCTGAAAGCTCTGCTACACCATAACACTGGCCTTACAGGGCGTTGGAGGCAGCATATCTTATTATTATATTATTGTGAGGATCAAACAATCTGGTTTCGGTGAAGCTCTGCCAGGGTCTGACTCTTAGGTGGTGTCTCCTGCCTTTCCCCGTTTCAGCGGGGCCTTTTCTGTCCTATGTCTGCGCTCTCCACCTCCCCCTTGGCCTCTACCTGAGACTGCTCCCCTGCCCCCTCCCTCATTCTGTTCCATCGGGGGCTCTCAGGTGGGCAAGGTCATATAGTCTGAGCTCCCTCCCTTGTGTCTCTCTGCTCTAGGCCCGTCCCTCTCTTCAGGCTCCTGCCCCAGCCATGCAGATGCTTCCTGGTTCTCAGACCTTTCCTTCCACCTCCCCGTGCCACTTGCAGGGACCACAGGAAGGAGTCAGACGCATTCATAGGCTTCTGGGGTTGGCAGGTAGAAACAGGCAACCAGCACCGTGACGGAGGGCCAAGAGGCGGCCCTTCAACCAGCCTGAGCACTGGGGCAGGCTTCCCAAAGGGTGAGGTTTGAAGGATGAGCAGGAGTCTGCCAGAGAAAAGACCGGAAAGGCCACATCAGACAGGAGGCAGAGCCCGAGGAGCCTGGCACTCTCCCTCAGGGTCCCCCTTTTCGGCCCCCAGCTGCCTCCCAGACTCTGCCCCAGGTGCCTCGCGTTGTGAACCCCGGGCTGCGCCTGCCTTGATGTGTGGACTCAGCCCGAGTCCCCCGCAGGTCGAACCTGTGTGTGCTTGTTTCCGCAGTTCCCAGAGTACGACGACCTCTATTGCAAGTACTGCTTTGTATATGGCCAGGACTGGGCCCCCACGGCGGTAAGCTGGACTCTCGGCCTCCCTTTCCGTCACACCCCTTCCCTGTCTGGTTCAGAGCCAGTTGAGACGTGGATCTGAAGTTTGGAGGGGAGCCCCAGCAGGGGTTTGCTCCTGGCAGAGCCGGAGCAGGGGATGCAGCCACAGTTGGGTCGTCAGCTACACCCTCTCCCCACCCAGGCTGTATTTAGTTATGTACCACCAAGAGAGCACGGGTGGGTGCAGTGCAGGCAGACGCCCTGGACAGCCCGCGTGGAGCCAGCTCTGACCCTCTGGGCCGGTGCCCCTGTTGCTTGTCCTCTCCTCGGCCATGGCGAGGGCTTCAGAGTCCAAAGGTGGCCCACTGTTTTCCTTCCCGCACGTCCCAAAGGACTGCCTGTCTCGGGCTGCTTAATCCTCAGAGCAATTGGGGAAGTAGAGGCCCAACCTCTTAGCCCCTCTGGGCATCTCAGTTTCCCCATCTGTGCAACTGAGATGACAATTCTTTATTTTCATCCACTCATTCCTTGAATACTATCGAGAGCTTCTGGATGCTGGGGGTACAGGGGTGGACAAAATAGGCAAAAGTCCCTGTCTGGTTTTGAGACTGACAATAAGTAGTGAAAATTCTAGTCTGCCAGCTAGTAATAAGCACGAGGGGAAAAATGAAGTCAGGAAGGAGGTACAGAGGAGAAGCGGGAGGTTGGAATCTAGACAAAGTAGCCCTGGAAGGGCTCACTGAGGAGGTCACTTTTGAATAAAGACCTAAAGGAAGCAAGGGAACAGGCCACATGGAAGTGTGTGGAGAGAACCTTCCAGAAGGAGGGAGCAGAAAGTGCAAAGGCCCTGAGGCAGGTGTAGACCTGAAATGGAAGTGACAGAGGGGGCTGGTTCCACAGGGCTTTGTAGGTCAGAGCGCAGACCCTGGCCTTTACGTGGGTGACATGAGACCCGCATCCGAGTGTTTGGAACAGAGAACCAGAAAAGGTGTCTGACCTCTGTTTTAAAACGATCCCTCTGGCTTCTGGGTTGAGAAATAGCCTGTGCACAGGAACAAAAGCAGGGAGACCAGTTGATGGTTACAATACGGCTGAGAGAAGATGGTGGCTTGGTGTGGGTGGCAGTAGGGGTGGTGGGGAGGGGGGCTGGATTTTGAGTTTATTGGGAAGGCAGAGCCAGCGGGTTTTCCTGTCGGCCCCAGTGTGGGCTACGAGAGGAAGGGGAGGTGAGGCTGATGCCAGGGTGTTTAGCCCGAGCACCCGGAGACATGGAGTTGCCCTCAAGTAGAAGACGAGGGGTTCGGCAGACGGGGAGCACCCGGGGCGCAGCCTGTGCAGGCTGGTTAGATGGCACCCCAGGGAGGAAGTGGGGAGGCCCGGGCTGGAGACGAAAGCGGGCGTCATCCACAGGAAGACCACATTTAAAGCCAGAGCCAAGCACAGAAAGAGGAGGGGACCACGGAAGCTTCCGGAAAGAGGGAGCAGAAAGCACCACATGTCCCCCATGAAGGAGGAGCTGGCAAGTGAGGCAGAGCAGGGGCTGTCCCGTGCGGTGGTGGCCTGGAAACCAGGGGGAGGAAGAGCAGACTGTGGTCGGGGTCACAGGCAGCAGCTGGGGGGTGGCAGGCACGTGAGGACAGAGTGGCATGGCTCTCTGTGGTGTTACCTGATGAGGACACTGCGCTGAGGGCTGGGGCCGGGAGTCAGGTGGAGGTGGGTTCCTGAGAGAACAGGGAGGAGAAACTGGGGACGGCAGGCGTTGACAGCTCCCTCAGAGTCTTGCCACCAAGGGCGCACAGCACAAGGGCGCTGGAGGAAGGTGAGGCCAGGGGCTCTTGTTTTGCAACCGAGAAAATAGCCTGCACCTGTGCGTGGGCAGGACCGACTGGGTCAAAACCGATGGCGTCGGAGGGGGAGTGACAGGTGGCGGGAGGCAGGAGGGTCAGCTCTAGCAGGACCGCCCAGCCCCGGTGAGCCGTGGCGCCCGGGCACCCCTCCACCGCTTAGCGGGGGGACCCCACGCGGGGGGCCGGGGGCGTTCCGGCCCGGGCGCGGCCCCCAGCCGCCCTGCTCTTGTCCTTGCAGGGCCTGGAGGAGGGGATCTCCCAGATCACATCCAAGAGCCAGGACGCGCGGCGGGCGCTGGTGTGGAACTTCCCCATCGACGTCACCTTCAAAAGCACCAACCCCTACGGCTGTGAGTCGGGCGGGAAGCGGGGCCGGGCGGCCGGGCAGCGTCTCCACCTCACCGCGCCACCGCTGTCCTGACGCACATGCCCACTGCCGGTCACCGGTTCTCCGGCACCTACCTTGTGATGTGCCTCGGGCGCGGCCGTCTCCGGCGCCCCTTCCTCGTCCCCCACCACCCCTGCCTCCGACGCAGACACTGCTCAGCTGGCCTTGGGAAGGTCGCTGGGGATCAGAGCAGACAGCCCCGGGGCCGGCCGCAGCGGCCGGGCCTGGAGAGCGCGCCTCGCCTCTCAGCCCTGCAGCGTGCCTGTGCCCTGCCGAGCACCGCGTGCTTCTCGCGCGAGGCCCTCAGTGTCCCTCTCCTGAACTCTGTCCGCGCCGTCCCCCGCCCGGGATGCCCGCCCCACGTTGTATCCCCAAGCCTCCTGAAGGCTTCCTTGTTGGCTGCTGGCTTCCTGCCTTGTCGGTGGTGGGGATGGTTCATTCACACTTAATTAGCGCCTTCTGTGTGCAGAGCCTGGGGTAGGCCCGGGGGGGCCTGGGAACACTTGCCGAGGTGGGCGAGTCCGCTTTGCGCCCTGACTGGTGGACAGCTTTCCCCTCCTTTGCCGTGGGAGGACACTGGGGCTCGAAACAGCTTCCAGCTTTACATTGAGTAGCTGGATCCGGACTTGAATTTGGGTCTGTCCGATGCCATCGCCAGGCCTGCAGGCTGCCCTTGGCGTGGGGCAGGGGCTGCCTGGTGGTCCCCTGGGCCCCCATCCTGCTGTTGTCATGAGGAGGGCCGCTTCAGTAGGCTTCCCGGAACCATGCACTTGGCAATGGACCACCCTCCGGCTGAGGACAGCCAGGAAAGTTGGCTGAAATATTAAAGGCGGAAAATAATCTACCGGAAGGCGACAGCGAGCCTGCAAAGCAGTGAAGGTTTACCAGGCCGAGCTCCAGGAGAAGCACAGAAATCGGGAGAGGTGCCCCCCATCACTTCCCCCTGGGAATATCCAGGACTCGTGACAGCCTCTCTGCACCAGGCATAGGAAGTTTGATGCCCAGAGCCCTCCAAGGGGCTGGGGAGGAGGGGGCATTGGGGCGAGACCCCCCAAGGGCTAGACCCTGGGGATAAGGGAGAAGGAGAAGTGGACGAGCACCCTAGGGGTGGCAGCCCGGCCCCCAGCGGCAACCGCCTGAGTTTCGAGTCGGCTCCTTCATAGTTAGAGCCCGGGACAGCCGCCACAGCAAATAAGAAATCTCTGGAGGAAGAAGAGCTCCTGGCCTTCACATTGTGGCTCCCGTTTTCTTCCAATACAATGTCCACCACATAACCAAAGAAACGACCGCGCCGCCGCCTTTGTAATTAGCCCCCCAAGAGCACACGTGTTCGTCAGCGCAGAACGAATCAGGCTCTTCCGGCTTAGTCAGACGTTGGGACCCGGTAGGGCAGCGTGACGGAGTCCACGGTCAAAGTCTTTGGACGCCTCCGTGCTCCCGGGAACCGGGCGTTGAAGGAGGCCACCCGGAAGCCTCCGTCCCCCTCTGACCTCTCCCGCTGACGCCTGCTCCTGTCCTCCAAACTGGCACCCCCGGGTCCCTTGCGCCCATGCAGGGACACCCAGACTCCCGCCTCAGAGCCGACGGCCCCCAGCAACCAGCCCTTTTGTCGCCTCGCTGCCAGTCCCGGAGCCGCGAGGGGGCCTGGTGCCAGCAGGAGCTCGGCGCGTTTCCCGCGCTTACGGGACAGGGCCGGGCTGGGTGTCTCTGCCCCAGGCTCCCTGGCCTCGAGAGGGAGCCGGCCAGGAGCCGCGGGGCCCACGTGAAGGGAGCTGGTCAGCAGGTTCTGCCTGGGTCTGGGGGGCTCCTCGGGTTCGAGCTTCCCCCGGCCCGTGCTGACCGCCTCGTCCTTCCCTAGGGCCTCAGATCGTGCTCAGCGTGTACGGGCCGGACGTTTTCGGGAACGACGTGGTGCGGGGCTACGGGGCGGTGCACGTGCCTTTCTCACCCGGCCGGTAAGTCCACCCCACCCCAAGCCCAGCGGGGGAGGTGGTGAAGAGGGCCCCCGGGGGGCCGGGTCACTCGGGCCCTGAGCCCCTAGACGCTCGCTCCGTCCAGTCCCTGCTCCTCCTCAACGTTCTGAGCTAACGCCGGGGGTCCAAGGACACAGAGGGGGCAACCCGAGCTGCCCTCAGAAGCCCCCAGAGCCATCGAGGAGACCGGTGGGGAGTCAGGATTCTTTTCTGGCAAACGCAGGGACCCACCACAGCCACAGGGGCCAGGGTCCCGGGCGAGGAGGGCCCAGGGGCTGGGCGGGAGCAGGTGGGGGAAGAAGCAGGAGCAGTGGGCGAGCCGGGAGCCCAGGGCCCGGGTGGCTGCCGAAAGTGACAACGCAGGACCCCGGGGGAAGGGGACGTGGCAGAGAGGTCAGAGGGACTGCCGGCACAGTGGCCACAGTGGAGGGCCAGGCCCAGGGAATTGGCAGGGGCTTCCTGCAGGAAGGACGCCCCCCCGGGGCCTCGGAGGCGGCAGAGGATCCCGACACGGGGAGGACAAGGCCTTCCTGGGGGCCCGACGTGGGCTGAGCCCCCGGAGTCTTTATAAAAAGCCTCGGCACCCCCCTCCCCACCGCGAGGCTGTCCCAGTGTGTAGTCCTGGGCCGAGCCCGCAGGCATCCAGCCAGCAGGAGTCGGGTTTGTTGGCCTTGCTCAAAGCGCCCAGACCCCTCTGGCCTGGGAGGCTTCAGCTCACACTTTCTGGAGGTGCAGAAAGTTCCATCCTCGGCACACAGTGAACCACATTTCTGAAAACCTGATTTGCAGGCACAAAAAGACAATCCCCATGTTTGTCCCGGAATCGACATCCAAACTGCAGAAGTTCACAAGGTGAGTTTTTCCCCGGCCCTCAGCCCCTCCTCCGGCTTTAGGGAGCTGGAGGGCAGAACGGTGGACAGCCCATTCCCGCCCCTCCTCTCTGTGCCTGGCAACTCTGTCAGACCTTCCGGCTGCTTCTGCCTGACAGGGACAGCGGGAAGCGGGCCCTGGGGCAGGCCGAGCGGCCCTGGCCCCCGTCTGCCGCCCCCTTAGCGGCGCACGGCCCCGCGGCGGTGCCTGAGCCGGTCAGGGCCTGCACTGGGAGGCGCAGAGCACGCGTGTCACACGAGGCACAGCCCCGCAGCCTCGCGTGCCGGCACCACGGTGGACACGGGACGGGCAGCAGGAGCCAGCAGCCCGGAACTGCCACCACAGCGGCTGCCCTGGGCTCTCCTGGCGCCTTATTTCAGCCTCACAGCTGGAAGAGGCAGGCTGTGCTCCCCGCTGCACAGAGGCCCTGACCTCTTCACTGGCCCCGCGGAAACCCGCGTCCTCACTCATTTAACCCTATTATCGGCTCCATTTTACTTTTATTTTTTTATTTTTTGGATTTTGGGGGTATTTTTATTTTGGAAACATAAATACAACCTAAAATTTTCTTGTGTTGTACACACAGTTATACAATTCACTGGTATAAGTGACATACAAAATGTTGTGCCATGATTAACATCCATTACCAAAATTTTCCTTTCACCCCAAACAGATACCCCTTACAAATGAGAGGAAGGTTGTGAGCCATTTTATTGGTTTAAGAGACAGAGGTCCAGGGCAGTTGGGCATCTTGACCAAGATTGACAAGCCAGGGGGACTTCGGAAGGAGGTGGCCTTTGAACTGAGGCTAGAGCAGAGCAAAGGGGCATTCCAGGCATGGGAACCGCATGTGCAAAGGCCCCGGGGAGAGAAGGAGCAGGGAGGGGGGTGCGGCCCTATGTCGCGAGCCCAGGACAGAGCAGAGGAGAGCAGGAGCTGCACCCAGGCCGGCGCCTGCACCAGGGCCCCCTGCAATCGTCTGCCCCAGGCTGCAGGCTGCAGGCTGGGGGGCAGACGAATGGAAGGGGGCCGAGCTGCCAGGCTTCCTACCCACCCAGTGGGCGTGTGGAGGGCCCGCGGGGCCCTGGCGGCCTGCGAGTCGGGCTGGCGGCCCCACCAGTGACGGGCAGGCTCCCCCCGCTCCCCGGCGGGGCGGGTGCGACCCGGCCCTGGGCCTCCCCGCCGCAGCCAGGAGGAGGGAAGCTGGAGGACCACCGGGTTCCTGGCAGCCTGACCAGAGCCCCTGGGGAGGGGGCGGATAGCGGGGTCTCTGGAAGAGGTGACCCCACGCCCTAACCCCCATCGGGGCTGTCAGGTGGGTGGGGAGGCCGGGGGTCCCAGGGAGCCCGCGTTTGCCCGCTGGCCGCGGCCCACAGCTCCGAGGAGGCCCCCGGGCCTGCACCTGAGGGCTCGCTGCTGAGAGGCAGCCCGGGCTCCCCTCTGCCCGACAGCAGCGCAGGGCAGGACGCCGGCTCCAGCCTCGGGGCCCTCGCCTGGGCCGGGGCAGGTGTGCTTGGGGTATAAAAATTGGGCCAACACTTGATTACCCAAGGCAGTTTGACTGGCACAAGCTTTCCGGAGGAGGGTGTGGGGGGTGCCGGCCACCCGACTGGCTGAAGCACCCTGTCTCTAGGGGCAGGAACGTGGGTGTCCACCCCCACCCCCCTGAGCCCAAATCAAGGGGTCCCCGGACCACGAGGCTGTAGGGGAGCCTCTGTCCCTGGCCGCTCCCAGCTTCCTTCCGGGGGCTGCCGGCCACCCTTGGCTTGTGGCCGCAGCGCTCGGCCTGTGCTCCCCTCGGCGCCCCCTCCTCTGCGGGTGCCTCGTCTCTCGGCCTCTCTCTCAGGAGGACTCTTGCATTGGACCATGACAATGGGACCCAGACAATCCCATTTCTCCCCATCTCCCGTCCCTTGACTTAATCACACCTGCAAAGATCCTTTTTCCAAATAGGGGCCCCTTCCCAGGTCCCAGGTGCTGGGGCCTGAAGTCTTGGGGCCGCCGTTCAGCCGCCCGCTGCCCCTCGAACCGCGTCTTCACAGAGTGACAGCGACCGCTTCCCCAAAGCGCAGCCGGGCCCTGCCCTCCCCCTGCTGGAGTCCTCTGCTCCTCGGATCGCCAGCCCGGCAGGGCGGGGCCCCTCGGGGTGCTGGCCTGCCCCTGCCCCCTGCCCGCCGTGCTGCCCCCTCTGCGGCACGGGCAGGCTTGCCCCGAAGCCAGGCTGCTTTCTGAGAAGGTCGCCCTCGTGGGCTCCAGGAGAGAATCAGAACCAGGAAGCTGGCTGGGACCTCGGGCTGTGGGTCCGTGACGTGCGGGAGGGAGGGCCGGGAGATGCTGGGACGCCCCAGGGCCCCGTGCTGAGGGCCCGGGCCGGGTGGGCCGGGGAGGGCACCCGCAAGCCCTGCCAGCCCCGTCTGAAGTGCCGGCTCCTCACTTTCTCCCTTCCTCCCCTCCTCGGGCATGGGGGGGCCCACGCATGCTGATCGTCCCCGGCCCTGTGGCCACGGTGGGGACGGGCCCGGCTGGGCGAGCGCCGCTGCGTGTCCTCGCCAGCCAAGGGCCCCACCCCCACCCGGTGCCCTGCCTCGCCTGGGCCTTCGTTTCCCTGCCCATGGCCAGGCCCCTGATGGTCAGGGTGCCACAGGGTAGGCCGGCTTAGGGACAGGAGTGGGTGAGGGGCCGGCTTGGGGGTGCTGGCTCAGGGGTGCCTGTGCTGAGCCCACGTCTGCCTGACTCATCCCCGGGACTAGTGCCCCTGGTCTGCTTCCGGCTGGCATGGGTGTCGGAGGTGCTGCTCCCGGAGGACGGCAGCCCTGGGGGCCGCCAGGAGGGTGTCACAAGCGCCTCGTGCGCGGGAACCAGGGCTGCAGGGCTCCTTCGTCACCCACTGGACGATGAGGACCAGGGCCCAAGCAGGGGCGAAGGCTCTGGCCACGCGGCTCGCCCGCAGGGTGGGAGGCGCCTGGGTCAGGCTCCCCGTCTGGCCCCTTTGCCCCCACCCCCCATGCTGCCGCCCCGGCGTGGACCCTCCTCACCAGGGAGTGCCCCCGCCTTAGCTGCCGGAGGCTCCCCAGCCCAGCCCAGGGCGCACTGTGCCCCCTGCCTGCGGCCCACACAGCCCCGGCCCAGCCTCATCCTTCCCGGGGGGGGGGGGGGGGGGGGAGAGGGGGGGAGCCCAGGTGGGCGCCTGAGGTCGGCTGACCCCGCTCTCCTCCTTCCCAGCTGGTTCATGGGCCGGCGGCCCGAGTTCACGGACCCCAAGGTGGTGGCTCAGGGAGAAGGCCGGGAAGGTAAAGCTGGGTGCCCCCACCCCACCCCACCCCCGGCGGGCGGGAGCCCCCCAGAGCCCCTGCAGCCCCCGCCTCAAGGCCCGGCCTCCGGGAGCGGCGGCCCTGCTGAGCGCAGAGGGATGGTCCCAGTGTCCCAGCACGTCACCCGCCGACCGAAGGGAAGGGTGAGGCGGGCGCGGCCAGCGGCCCTCGGGCCTGCGGCCGCCTGGTGACGCTGCACCTTCTGTCCCCAGTGGCCCGCGTGCGCTCCCAGGGCTTCGTCACGCTGGTCTTCAACGTGGTGACCAAGGACCTGCGGAAGCTGGGCTACGACACGGGGGCTGCGGACGGGGCGGGCGCCTCGGGGCCCGGCCCAGCCCAGGGCCCGCTCCACTGAGGCCCGCGGCTGCCAGCGCCGCCGCGGGGAGGGGTTTTCTATAATAAAGGTCACCTTTGCGGAGCTGCCTGCTCGACCCCTTAGCTCCCGCCCCGGGGGGCCGGCGGCCTGCTCCTGCCGCACGGGGGCCTCGCAGGGGCGCTGCCCAGGGGACAGGAGCTGCCCCGCGACCACGCAGCAGGCCGGCGAACCAGGCGCACGCGTGGGCTTAGCCCCCGCCCTCGCCCCGAAGGGCCTGGCATCCGCCTCAGGAGCCGGGGGCGCTCGGCAGCATCTCCCCTTCGTGCTCGGTGCTCACTGCAGTCAAGAGCGCCCCGTGGACGTCTGGGTCCCCGGCCCCCCACCTACCTCCCCCACTCGAGGCCCAGCGGGAAGGGGCTGGAAGCTTCCCAGAGGGGAGAAGCTCCTTGCTGGGCCCCCAGCGTGCTGGCAGGACGAAGGGCCAGAGGAAGGGGAGCCCTCGGCCAGCAGCCTTTGCCCTGCAGCTGCCTCCTCGCAGCCCCACGCCTGCAGCTTCAGGTGGCACCCCAGGGTGCCAGCCAACGCCCCCCCCGAAGCTTTCTTCAGCCACAGCTGGCAGCGGAGGCCCCGCCCAGCAGGTCCCCGCTCGCCGCCACTCCAGCGGCACTGAGGGGAGCCACGAAGCGCCTGCCCTGGGCTCCTGGGGCGCCGCCACCCCCAGCCTGGCCACTGCACCACCTCGGGCCGAATTTGAACTTGCCCTGAGAAGTCGGTCATGCTTAGTTCGGTCTGGGCCAGAAGTGGGTGCTGCCCACGGCTCCCTGTCCCCCTCACTCCTGTGTGCCCCAATTCACTGTGAACTCTGGGGCGCGCGGTGTGTCGGCAGAACCCGCTTCCAGCCCCGGCTCCGAGCAGAAGCTTCCTTCTCCCGGCTGGCCCTGGCTGGCCCCGGCTCACCCCCGGCAGCCCTGGGAAGAGACAGCCTTTTCCGCCCACACCCCTTGTCCGCGGGCTTAGGGGTGGGCTGGGTCCTTGGCCCTGGCGAGCGTTTCTGTAGGGGCTCCTTGGCCCCCTGCCCCAGCCCAGCTCCCTGGAGGCCGAGGCCCTCACCTGTGTTTCCTTCCGTCTCTTCTGGACCTTCACCCCAACAGCCGCCCCTGCCCAAAGTCAGGCGATTTCTAGTTTAAAAAGACCCCCTGCCACCAAATTTGGGATCCAAGCACCGCCCACTCAGACACCCGTCTCCCCACATCCAGTTAGTGCCCGGTCCCCGCTCCCAGCCCGTCATCCCATCCAGGGCCGCCAGCACCTCGTGGACCCCTCCCCAGCCCAGGCTGCGGGCATCGCTCTGCACGCAGGTGCCACAGCCGGCAGGTGTCACATCCCATCTCACGCCTGCTCCTTCCTTCCTGTCTCCCCCCGCCACAGCCTTGGCCACCTGGCCCCTCCGCCCCGCACTGCGCACCGGGGCTTGGCTAAAGGAGAAGGGCCAGCCCACACCCAGGTCTTCCTCAGTCACAGCCCTTGTCCCATGTCACTCCTTCTCGAGAGGTGCCCACGAGGGAAGGGAAACAATCCAAGAACCCCCTGGCCACACCTCCCAGCCGGCCCATTCGTCCCCGTGGACGCTGCCTCCCCAGTGCCACCCGGAGCTCTGCGCCTGCGCCTGGAACCCCGGTCTCTCTGGTTCCTAGGATGTGGTGCCCACAGCCCCCCATCCCACCCACACCCCGCGCGCTCCCCTCTATAAGACCATTCACAGTGCCCGAACAGGCGCCCACTGAGACCACTGGCCACACCGCCAGGAAGCTTTCCCACGCCTGGGGCATGGGGGACAAGGTAAGGGAGGCCCCCTGCCCAGAGAGAGGCACCAGAGCCTTACCGAGGCCCCCACACGCGACTCCAGGGCAGGGACAAGGCTGTGCCCGAGGCCGCCTGGCCAGGGCCGCCGTGCTCCCCGCGCTTTGCTTCTCTGTGCGGCGTCTGTGCTGTGGTTACTCAGCCCAGCTCTCGGGCTAGTCGGGGAGCAGGCGGCAGGTCCCTTTAGTTACAGGCTGCGCCTGCCGTGGCGGGGACAGCAGCGCATCGCACAGGGACGGGCTGGGCCTTTCACCTGGGAACGGGCCATACGCTCTGGGCGGGAGAAAGCGTGACCGGAGGGACCCCCCACACAGGAAGTCTGCACTGCCCACCCCCTTGCAGCTGCAGTGCAGGCAGGACAGGGCAGCCCACCCTAGACCACCTGCTGGCACGCTTCTGCTCGTGCCCTCCCCTAGCCTTCCAGGCCGTGTGCCGAGGGCGGCGTGTCACAGGATGAGGAAAGCTAGGACCCCCGAGCCACTGCTTGAAGAGCTGCCTGCCAGTCTCCCGACTTTATGAGAAACACACTTTTAGGGCTTGAGCCACAGACATGTATGCGTTTGTTTCTGCAGCACAACCTAACTTAGCCTCACTACTGCATCCTTCTCCCCCTGCTGTCACTGTCACTGTCCTGGAAGCGGCGCCCTCAGCCACCAGCCCCTCACCGCTCCCCCAGGGGCGCCACTCCCCCAGGTGAGTCTCTCCAGCTGGAAAGATGGAGCCGGTGCCGGGAGGCAGGGCAGCGGCCAGCTGTCCTCTCCGGCCCCAGTGGTCCAGGGACTGTAATGGATCAAAGGGTTGAGGGTCGGGCCTCAAAGTCAGGTCCAAAAGGGCTCTTGTCTCTTACAACAGAACCGCTAGCAACCTGCAGGGTGGTTTGGCCTGCACTGCTTCAAGATGTGCCTTCCTGGGGTGCATCCTGCCTGCCCAGCCCCCCCTGCTGCCCAGCCCCCCCTGCTGCCCAGCCTCCCCAGGACCAGGTGTGCACTTCTCTTAAAGGGACACAACACAGGGTGTCCTACCTCCTGGGCCAGGCCAGGTGCACCCAGCAGCGGCCCAGAACTGCTCTCAGCTGCACGGTGCTCCTGGGGCCAGAGGGGACACCTCAGGGGCTGAGGGGCGAGTGCTCTTAAACGGAAGAAAACAGGCAGCTGAGTGATGTTGAAGCCGGAGCCAGCGTGTCCTCCTGGCTGGGCCACAAACCGCTGTGGACTCTCATGTCCCCGGCGCTTGGGGTTGGTGCTCCAGGCACCGGGGCAAGGCGAAGGGGTTGGGGGTCTCGCCCTCCCTGGAAGGGCGGCGAGGAGCTGGGCCCCCTGGGCTGGGGGTGGAGGCGGCGCGGAGAAGTCACTGCGGAAAGCAAGTCAAACCCAGGCAGGGCAGACCTGCCGGGCGCGTGATTCGGGGGCAGCTCCCCTTGGCTGGCAAGCGCGTTCAGAGCTGGATTTGTGACACGCCACTTTCCTGAGTGTGGTTGGGGGGCGGGGCTAATGGAGGTCGGTAAAAACCTTTCCTAGCCTGAGACTGACTTCACCTGCCTCTCAAAAATGTGATGATGCTCCTCAAGTCTGTAACACGTGCCTGGGGCGTTGGGGGGGCTCAGATTTCCACCGTCAGCAGAAGTCCTTGTTCAATTGAGCATGCCTTTAATAGGAAAGGAGTAAGTTGATAAAGACGGGGGAGTCATATTTATACATTAGAGTCTTTTTAATCTAGCTTTCAAGGTGTAGCTGTATTCGTAAAAAAAAACAAAAAAAAAAAAAACAGACTCTCTCTCAGGATCTAGCCCAAAAGAGTAAAGGTCAATCGATCTGGTAATTCACCAAAAAAGAGAATTAAAAAAGGAAAAGGCAACTGGAGGCTGGAAATTTTTGTTGCTGTTGTACTTTTTTTTTTTTTAATAAACATCTTTTATGTGTAATTAAATTTCCATATTTTTTTCCTATAAAGTTGCAAGAATTTGCTTTAGTTTTCTCATAAGGCATATATTTTTTTGTCATCCAAACATCTCTCCCTTTTTAAATTTTCTTACAGAGTTAAAACCATAAATAAGAGAATTTAAACCACTAAAATGACACGTGCCAATATCTTAATTCAGCCAGACCTGGTAAATTCTATCAAAACTAGACAGTTAAATAAGAACCACATTATAAAAATATTAGCCAAAAAAAGACTATTAGGTAATTCTGCAAACTCAAATATGAAACTGTACTAAACAAAATATGTGCAAACGCATACCAGCATGTAGCCACGTGGGGGTTACGCTCGGGTTAGCCTTAAAGCTCGCCTTAGTGGCTTTAATTCAGGAGTTGTCCCTCGGCGGCGGGGTTTCCTTGTGTTTACTTTGCACTCACACACGAGCCCAAGGAAAATCAAATGTGCACAACCACTCCCCGGGACCGCCAGTGTCCAGTGGAGCCGCCCAGGCGTCCTTCCGCCGACGGCCGGGGCACGGGCAGAGACGGGCTGCCCGACGTCCGGACCTCAGCCCGCTCCAGGCCTCGGGGTGCCAGCGGGCCTCGGGGCGCCGGGCTGGAGGTGGGGGGGGGGGGAGGAGGCTCCCCCGTCCCCGCGGGCCGAGGGTGGCGGGTGGGCGGCGTGGGCGCAGGGCTGGGAGGCAGCCCTTCCCCGGGAGGCTGGAGCCGGGCGCCCGGCAGCCCTCTGGGCGCTGTTCCCCAACCCAGAGGCCCCGTCCCCGCCCCGGCCAGGGGCTCCCGGCCTGGGCCCGCGCCCCTAGAGGAGGAAAGGGTTGGTTGTGCCGGTGGCCTGGGCGGCCGGCGGGGGGATGCCCGCGCCGCCCACCATGTTCATTGCCGCGGGGCCCAGTGGCGTCAGGGCGGAGCTGCTGCCCCCCAGTGCCGGGTGCGGCGCCACGGAGGCCACGGACGTCACGGAGGCCGCGGCCATGGGCTCCACGCCCGGGCTGGGCCCGAAGGACGCGCTCAGGCCCAGGACCGGGCTCCCGCGCAGCTGGTTGAGCGTCAGCGGCTGGGGCTGGTTCACCTGGAAGGGGTTGACGGGCGCCGAGGCAGCGGCCGAGCCTGGGGAGAGAGCGGGAGCAGTGGTCAGCGGCGCCTCCAAGGCAGGGCTGCGGGCCCGGGGCCTCGGGGAGCGGCAGCACCCGCCTCGGGGCCCTGGGGCCGTGCTCACCCCCGTGTGCGCGCAGAGCCTCCCACGGCCCGTGCTACTGAAGGCGAGCGAGCGCGGGCCAGGAGGCCGTGGTGGGAGAAGCCGGGCGCTCGTCCGGGTTCTCAGGGCGGGCACCCTGGGGCCCCTCCAGCACAGGTGGCCACAAGGCCATGACACTCCCTGATTCTACGGACACAGGCCTGCAACTGCAGGTGCTGGGAGAAGCAGGGTGGGGGGAGCGGTGGACCCC
This sequence comes from Dasypus novemcinctus, assembly GCF_030445035.2. Taxonomy (NCBI): domain Eukaryota; kingdom Metazoa; phylum Chordata; class Mammalia; order Cingulata; family Dasypodidae; genus Dasypus; species Dasypus novemcinctus. The sequence goes on along the minus strand of NC_080693.1, from coordinate 15,034,749 downwards.
GGCCCGTGGCTGGCAAGGGGCAGCTCCCATGCTGTATCCTGGGACCCGCCTGCTGGCATAGTGAAGGCACTGAGGATTCCTGCAGCGAAGGAGCTGATTCCTCCTCCTCTGAATTCTTTTTTCCAGAACATATATCGTGTCAGAAAGCCTCTTCCCTCTTCTAGTGGCCCCTGATAACAGTGGCACCCCAGAAGTTGCCCCAGGGTGATGATACTGCTGTTCCTTGATGTCCTGGGGGCGGCAGGCTTTGCCCAAGCCGGGCCCTGCCGAGGGCGCACCGGGCACCCCGAGGCAGCTCTGCGTGCCACCCAGTCTGCAGCTAAGGAAGCTGAGACACAGCGTGCAGGGGCCTGCTCGAGAAGGGACAGAGCCGCGACGGCGCCTCTGGCTGCCACGGGCGTGCGCCAACCACCTGGAGCCCCGGTGACCTGGCGAGCGGCCCCGGCGGCCCCTGGGCTGCCTGAGCCTCCTCCGCCTTGACCCCCCCACACCTGGACCGCAGCCCCAGGGGGTGGGGCGTGCAGCCTCAGCAGCTGGGACGACCCCCTCCAGGCTCCCGCTGGGCCCTGGGTTCTAGTCCAGCTCTGCCCTGGCAAAGAGCCCCACTGAGTGAGGACCCCCTCATCCTCAAGCACCTCAGGACTCGGGGTTGTGTGGGGTCCAGAGTCCGGGCACCCTGCTTCCGCTCCCCAGCCAGGAGCCACTCTCCTCTCGGAGGTGGGGGTCTTGGGGCCAGAGCTGAGGCTGGACCTCCTGCTCCCGGGGAGCCCAAGGCTTTGCTGTGCTATCTGAGGAAGAGGCCCGTCTGCGCTGGGCACTGACGGCTGAGTAGGAGTTTTCTACTGGTAGAGGAGGAAGGAGGACATTCTGGGCATACGGAATAGAAAGCGGAGTTGAAGAAGGGCCCAGCACGTTTCGGGACCACCGAGGAGCTTGGTACAGCCTTGGAAGCTAAATCAAGGGGCGGGGGGCTTGTCCGACAGCCAGCACGCAGGTCCCTGGAGGGTGCAGGGCAGGTTGCTAGAGCCCCAGCAGCGAGCAGAGCAGGGAGCAGGGAGCAGGGAGCTGAGGTTCAAACCCTAGGGGTCAAGTGAGGGTCCCGCGGCCCTGGAGGAGGCTCATGCTGAGCGCTAACTTACACCTTCCGCCAGCACGGGGGGAACCGCCGGCCCGTCGGGAGCTTCCTCGCCTCCAGCCCTCCCCTCCACCCCTGCCCACGGCTGGCACTCAGGGCCTCCCTGGCCTGGCGCCCGCGCTGGCACCTCGACTGAGAAGGCCTGTGCTCGACCACCACGCCCGCCCCCCTGGGCCTGGAGAGAGGCTTCCGGAAGCCCCGGTCCGGGAGGCAGGCAGGGCCGGGCCCTGGCCGTGGTGTGGTGGCAGCCGTGAGGCCGGCACCCTGAGCTCGTCGCGGAGCCCAGGGGAGGAGCTGCTGGCCTGGCCGAGGCCCAGAGCCCAGAGGCCCGCGCAGGCCCCGGAGGCCGTACCTGGTGCCAGGAAGGGGTTGGGGGACGGGGCGGGCGGGGCCGGCCTGGCCACCAGCGAGTCCAGGTTCACCAGCGCCGCGTTGGGGCCCAGGAAGGACTCGGGCGTCTTGCGGGCGCTGCTCGGCTTGCTCGGGGCGGCGCTCAGGGGCCGAGACTCGAAGGGGTCAGGGCTGGCGGCTCCGTTGTTCGGGGAGGGCAGGGCAGCCACGGACTCTGCAAGACAGGGACACGCGCGGCAGGGTGAGCCGAAGGCCAGGGCTCGGGGGCGCGGCGTCCCACCCCGGCAGCCCCAGGCACCCAGCGCGGAAGCGGGAGCTCCCGGAGCCCGCCCGCAGGAGCCCGCCCGAGACAGGCGGGTGTTCTCAGGGGATGGGGCTGTTCACCGCAGGGGGCTTCTGACAGCCCAGCAGCCGCAGGGCAGCTGCAGACCCCAGCCACCCGGCGGCCACTGGAGGGGCACAGAGGAGCGTCCCAGGATGAGGAAAGAGAGCCGGGTCAAGTACTAAGTGGACAGGAAAACAGTAAGTACGTATACAGCACAACCCTCCAAAAATATGAAGAGTCTGGGTTGGTGGCAAGACGTGGGCAGTTGGCTTTTTTTTTTTTATGTTCACATTTTCTAAAATTTCCACAATGCACATCAATTACTTGATAGTAGGAAGGAAGCAATTAAATGCTTTTTTAAAACGCAGCCAACAGACGGTAAACGCTGAAATAGGCAGGTGGGCATGTGACTCCTTTGTCGGGATGCAACGAGGCCATGGGCAGCAAGGTCCCCGAGAACGGCCGTCCCCTCCGCTCAGTGACCCCGCCTGGGAGTCAGGCCTGCGGAAAGGACGCGTAACGTGAACCGGGACTTAAGCACAAGATGCCCACCGTGGCGTTACCTACGCTAGCAGAACTGCAAATCAACCTAAAATGTCCTCCCCCAAACTGATGACCCAACGAATGATTCTCAAACCACACAGAGATGATATAACTAGGAAATGTCTTCCCGTAAGCTAACATGAAAAAATGCCTTCCATCTGTTAGTCCACGGAAGAAGGGGGAGGGGCAGGGCTGACACGTGAGCCCACGGTGGAAAGACAGCACGCGGGAGCTCGGGGACATGCTGGAAGCAGATACAGTGACCAAGCGTGGGTGGGAGTTAGGCGGGATTTGCATTTCCTTTCATCAACTTTGCCATATTTTCTAGATATTGTTCTTACAACAAGAACGCTCCTGGAATTGAGAATAAACCATTTAAAAGCCCAGGCAAGTGCCACGCAGGGGTGTCCCCCATGTAGGGGAGCCCCACGCGCAAGGAGTGCGCCCCGTAAGGAGAGCCGCCCAGCGCAAAAAAAGCGCAGCCTGCCCAGGAATGGCGCCGCACACACGGAGAGCTGGCACAGCAAGATGATGCAACAAAACATGACACAGATTCCAGGTGCCGCTGACAAAAATCCAAGGGGACCCAGAAGAACACACAGCGAATGGACACAGAGAGCAGACAATGGGGCGGGGGGAAGGGGAGAGAAATAAAAAATAAATAAATCTTAAAAAATTTTTAAAAAGTCCAGGCAAGGCCGTTCACGTAGGAATGGCCGAGGAAGAAGGCAGTTAGGTTGGATTTGGGCTGTGCCGGAGACCCATGGACACCGAGCCGTTTTGTGAACGCAGCAAAAGACAGGCCCGAGAAGCAGCGCGTCCTCCCAGCGGCCTGGCCGGGCGAGGGGCTGCTCGGGGGCCAGGCAGGCCGTACCTCAGGCCGGCCGGGTCAGGTCTGCAGCTGCAGCTGGGAGAGCGAGGGGGGGAGGCAGCCAAGGGGGGCGGGAGGGGTGGGGGGAGTGGGGAGGGCCGGGGAGACACCGAGAGGACAGACGAGAAGAGTGGCAAGGCGGGTGCGCAGCCGGGAGGGGTGGCCAGCCCTGCTCCGGGCACTGCCCCACCTCGTCTGCGAAAGGAGGCATCTCTTGGGAATGGGGAATCGGGCCAGAGGGCGGGAGGTGAATACAAATGGTGGCCAGGCCCGGGCTGGGGGGACGCGTGCTGGACGGGGAGTGCGGGCAGTGGGCTTCTGCGGCCACCAGGGCCCAGTGACACAGTTGCTGGGGACAGCGAGGGGACCGTAACATGGGCTCGCCCAAACAACTCGGCCGCGGGCAGGGCTGCCCGCCAGGGGTCTCCGGGGACGGGGAGGAGGGCGTGAAGCCGCGGGTCTCGCGACTTCCTCGTTCTGCACCAGCCGGGCAGGCCCGACGCACAGGGAGCACAGGCAACCCCAGCCAGCTGCACATACCTGCTTTTCCCGAAGTTCGGAGGTTGTCGAATTCAGAAAAGTCGTCTTTGATGGAGCCGTTCAGGTTACTGAAGAGATCAAGGGACCCTGGGGGACACGACAGGCCGGTGACTCGGCTGCAGTCCCCAACCCACACCAGGGCGGCTGCCATGGGGGGCCTCTGCCCACATTTGGGGGCAGGAGGTAGCGGGCCACCCCCACCCCCATGGAGGGGGCTCCAGGCCACCAGGGAGAGTGGGAGAAGGACCTGCCGGGACCCTGGCCCCCGATAGGCAGTGTGGGCTCCCCGGCCCCTGCTCCCACCATGGCCTCCAAATGGAAGGCAAGGCTAACGCTGGGGCGTGGGCATCAGAGCGGGCTGGAAGCGTGGGCGAGGACTGGAGGGCAGCTCTGCGGTGGGAGGCACCGGGCCACCAAGGCCCGTGGGCTCGCCGCCAGCAGGCCTCACAGAGCCAGGAGGCGGAGGGCTGCAGGCCCCAGGGAGCCCCAGGGATGGCGGGGTGGGGGCGTCTCACCAGAGGCAGACAAAGGCTTGGTGGCCGGGGCGCAGCCCCAGGCGTCAGACACTGCTTTCCCAGCACCAGGGGCAGGCTGCGGAGCGGCCCAGGGGTCTGAGCTCTGGAGGGCTGCCTGTGTGCTGGCTCCGGTGGGCACACCCCAGGGATCGACGGGTGTGGCGGGCTTGGCACCTGCAGGAGGGTGGTCAGGGCTCAGTGCGGTGCGCAGTGCTGGGCAGCTGGGTGGGTGGAGAGATGGACGCTGCGGGCCACGCCTGGGCCTGTGCTCAGCACCGGGCGCGGGAGCCCGCAAAGGGCGCGGAGACACGGGGAGGGGCCACGCGCCAGCCGGCCGGGCAGAGCGTGCACCCAGCGCCGGCACCCATGGGGCAGTTTCCAGCCCGGCACGACCCTGAGCGGCTGCTCGCTAGGAGGCCAGCGAGGAGATGCCCACAGAGAGATGCTCCCTGCTCCACGCCGCGCCGGGGTCTCGCAGAGGGGTCCCTGGGCTAAAGCCCACTTTCACAGAGTATCTGGCACAGCCTCGCCTTCCCCAGAGCCCACAGCCTCCCCCACGGACCACAACTGCGGCCTGCCCGGCTGCGCTCGGACTTGCTTCCCAGAGGCACAGACGAGCCGTGGAAGGCGCGATACCCTTGCGCGTCCTCTCCCCATCGCCTTGAGTGGTTTCTGCTTTCCGACAGAACTGCGAGAAAGCAAACGAGCACAGCACCGAGGAATTAAAAACACCTCCGTACCTACCACCCAGCTTCAGCAACAAAGCCTTGCCAAACCGCCAGCAGCACTGTCGAGGCAGCGGGCCACAACGGGCTGGTTTTTTTTAAGACTAGAAGAGAAAATCCCTGAGTGCGTCTCATGCGGGGAGAGCGCATCCTGTGGGTGACACTTTCACTTCTGTGTAGACCCCCGTATCTGCGTGCGTTTGTGTACGTGTCAACACACTGTGGTCGCCTTGCTTCCCAGCAAAGAGCCACTGCTGCCCATGAGAGGCCACAAGGGCTCCCCCAGGTCCCCACCCAGTCCCTGCAAATGCCATTAGTCATCCCTCCCCCGCCCTTTTTATTTCTTAAACAGTTTTAGAATCAGAGGTTATCTTTAAACAAGATACTAGTTAGCATGAGCTTTTTCCTGAATTTTGTATAAATGGAAACACACTTTGTGGTGTGTGTGTGTGTTTGTGTCTTCCCATTTTCTCCTCTAGGATTCACCGGGATTCGAACCTGGGGACCTTCGATGTGGAGAGGTTCCCCGATACTTGCGCCACCTTCAGTTCCTGGTTTCTATGGCGTCTCCCCTTCATCTCTTTTTTGTTGTTGCATCATCATCTTGCTGCATGGCGCGTGGGCACTGGCTCACCACGTGGTCACGCCTTTACCAGGAGGCCCCGGGGATCAAACCTGGGTCCTCCCATATGGTAGGTGGAAGCCCTATCACTTGAGCCACATCCACTTCCAGAAACATACTTCCTACATTCTTTCATGACTGGCTTCCTTCATTCCATATTTTACTTGGGAGATGCATCCATGCTGAAATCTCAATTCTACTTCCTTGGAGTAGTCTATTCTACGACAGAAACCCAATCACTCTTCTAGGAAGAAACTGGTTTGTTTTGGATTTTGCTTTTGTTTTTCTGCTTATTCTCATTTACATCTGCCTGTACATATGTATACATGAGAATTTCTGGGTAACAGGCCATGCACCTTTCCAAAGTGCCAATTTGTACTCCTGCTAGCACTGGGTAAAATGTTGTCCCATGAGCACCTAAGAACTTGGTATTTTTATGTTATCTTTTCAAATTTTCATTTTCTCTTATTGTTACAGAGTGAAACTATTTTTGCATACTTTTTTATCCAACAATCTTGCTAACCTCTTTTTTTTTTTTTAAGATTTATTTTTATTTATTTAATTCCCCTCCCCTCCCCCGGTTGTCTGTTTTCTGTGTCTTTTTGCTGCGTCTTGTTTCTTTGTCCGCTTCTGTTGTCGTCAGCGGCACGGGAAGTGTGGGCGGCGCCATTTCTCGGCAGGCTGCTCCCTCCTTCACGCTGGGCGGCTTTCCTTATGGGTGCACTCCTTGCGCGTGGGGCTCCCCTACGTGGGGGACACCCCTGTGTGGCACGGCACTCCTTGCGCGCATCAGCACTGCGCATGGGCCAGCTCCACACGGGTCAAGGAGGCCCGGGGCTTGAACCGCGGGCCTCCCATGTGGTAGACGGACGCCCTAACCACTGGGCCAAAGTCCGTTTCCCCTAACCTCTTAATTCTAATAACTGTAATTGATTCTATTGGCTAATTCTAATATTACTTCTAATAATTTATCTGTAGGAGGTTTTTTGTTTCTATGTACATAATCATGTCACGTGCAAATGATGACTATTTAGTGTCTTTTCTAGTCCTTGGCCTTTTCCTTTTTCTTGTCTTATTGCACTGGCTAGACAACCAGGTTACAGCATTAAGTGGATACTCTGATGGCAGATATATTTGTCTCATTCTTATCTTAAAGAAATTATTTTCAACATTTTACTACTAAGAGCAATGTTAGCAACAGAATTTTTCTTTTCCTTTTCAGAAGTTATGGTAGTTCTCCTTTATTCCAAGTGTGCAAAGAACTTTGTCATGAATGATTAATGAGGTTTTTTTTTTATGGTCTACAGAGTACATTTGGTATATTGTTTCCATACCCCCATTAACACAGTACTTTCTTTGACACTGATTCAAGAGTATTACAACACTGCTGTTAACTATCATCTATAATTTACACTAACTGTGTTTTCCTATGTATCTTTACATTCTTACCACTTGTAATAGTTACATACATTTGTTCTAGGTCACAGAACGTCCTTGTATTTGCATTAACTACAATCCTCATCCACCTCCAGATTCTCTATTTTTTTCAGTCCCTAGATTATTCTCTAGCTTTCTATCAATTGACATTTATGTTCCCAGACTACCCCCTTAAACCATAATCCCATTTAAAAACCATGTATGTTAGTTACAGTCACTATAATGTGCTACCATCAGCCCTACCCACTTGCACACTACACAGTCAAGCTAAGTGGAAGTTTTATATGCCTTAAGCATCAGTACCCCTTGTCAGCCTTCCTATCTCCTAGCAACCTATGGTTAATGAGTTTTATCAAACTTCTTCTGCCTCTGTACTGATCTCATAATCTTTTTAATCCACTAAATCGATTTCCTAATGACCTGGTCCTTGCACACAAACTTTGTCATGATAAACTGTATCTCTTTTATATGTTCCTGGCTTTCAAATATCCCTCCCAACCCAGGTGGGATTTTTACATTTACATTCATAAGTGAGACTGGCCTGAAATTTTCATTCTCGTACTTTACTGTCCTTACCTGGTTTTGGTGTTAAGGCTATGCCAGCCTCACAAAAATTTATAGGAATATTCCTTATTTTCCTAATCTCTGAAAGAGTTTATATGAAAGTGGAATTCACTGTTTCTTGAACAGAACTTGCTGATAAAACCCTCTGAGTGGATTGGGTTTTTTGGAGGGGGAATGAAGGATTTTAAGTTCCGACTCAATTTCTTTCACAATTACAGGAGTATTTCTCTTTATAGGTTTTTTTATTGTTCTTCAGTCAGTGTCGCTAAGTTAATTAATTTACCCATTTACCCTGAGTTTTCAAATTTATAAGCAGAATTGATCAAATAGCCTCTTATCTGCATTATACCTTTATCTGTAGTGCCTTTCCTCTTTATTTTTCAAAGTAATTTTGCAAGAGATTTATCTGTTTTATTATTCATTTCAGTGACCAACTTCTGACTCTTTGTGTACTGTTATGTGTTGTGTTCTATTTCAGCTATTTCGGTTCTTATCCTTAATATTTCCTTCCTCCTACTCTATCCGGGTATAAGGCTATCTTAACTTCTTATGGTGATTCATTCATTTTGAGTCTTTCTTATTTACAAGTGTAAACATTGGAGGTTATAAATTTCCCCTTACTATTGCTTCAGTTGTCGTCTACAAGTTTTGATAGGAAAGTATGCATATTATTCAGTTCTAAATAGTTCTTACTTACAATATAAATTCTTCTTTGACTCAAGAATTTAGAAGCATTTTTTTTTAAACATGAATGGTGTCTTTTTTTTTTTTTTTTTAAAGATTTATTTATTTAATTTCCCCCCCTCCCCTGGTTGTCTGTTCTTGGTGTCTATTTGCTGCGTCTTGTTTCTTTGTCCACTTCTGTTGTCGTCAGTGGCATGGGAAGTGTGGGCGGCGCCATTCCTGGGCAGGCTGCACTTTCTTTTCACGCTGGGCGGCTTTCCTCACGGGCGCACTCCTTGCGCGTGGGGCTCCCCCACGTGGGGGACACCCTTGAGTGGCGCGGCACTCCTTGCGCACATCAGCACTGCGCATGGCCAGCTCCACACGGGTCAAGGAGGCCCGGGGTTTGAACCGCGGACCTCCCATATGGTAGACGGACGCCCTAACCACTGGGCCAAAGTCCATTTCCCTAGAAGCATTTTTAAAACTTCAAGTATATGAAGCTTTCCTTTATTTTTTAAAATTTTAAGTGGAGTATTTTGTATTCTGATGTGCTTCTATGACCTCGCTTTTTAAAAATTTGTTGGGGCTAACATTTTTGCAAAATACATGATTAATTTAAGGACTCTGCATGTGCTTGAAAAGAGTGTGTGCTTCTCCAATTGCTGGGAACAACAAATTCACAAGTCTGCTCAAATTTTCTTATATTATTGATTTTTAATATTTTCCCACCTATTTCCCATTTCTGATATCCTTCATTTCTTTCTGAAGTTCTGCGTTTCTTCTTTCCTGTCAGCCTAAAGAACTTCTTTTAGCATTTCTTGCAGTGCAGGCAGGCTGAGCTCAAATCCTCTCCATTTTCCATTAGTTGAAAATAAAATAATTTCACTTACATTACTGAAGAATACCTTCACTGAATAGAGAATGCTGGTGACAGTTTTTATTTCAATACTTAAAAAGTATCACCATCATTCTTGGGAGAAAGATTTTGCTAGGAAGAGAACGCTAAGCTGACAGCACTGTGGAGAAGTCGGCTGTCAGCCCGCTGCTGCTCCTTGGGCAGGGACGGCCTCTTCTCTGCGCTGTCTTAAGAGGCCCTCGGCAGTTTCCTAATGACGTCCCCAGGTGGATTCTCTTACTCGTCTTGCTTACGAGATTCACTTGACATGCTGGTTCTTAGAATGGGCATCTTTCTTTAATTCTTGAAATCCCGCAATCAGTATCTTTTCAAATATCCATCCTTGTAGACCTGCAATTAGAAATGTTTTTGACATTTCTAATGTCACATAGCCCTTCACATCTCTTAGGCTCACTACATTTTCCATTTCTGTCTCTGAGCTGAAACCTGAATATATATTGGCATCTCTCTTCACTCCACTACTTCTCAGCTCAGCTATTCTGATCTGGTATTTAGTCTAGCCATTGAGCTTTCTATGTCAATCGCCATGCTTCTTACTGCTAGGATGTTCTGATTATTTTTCAAGCCTGCTGGTTGCTCTTCAGAGTCTCCCAGTCCTAGTTCGTATTTTCCAGCTTATCCTTTACTTATAACCTTTGCCACATTGATCATAGTTATTGCCCGGTAACTCTATCTCTGTGGTCTGCGGGGTCTTTTTCTATGGCCTGTTGTGTCTCCTGGTTCTCACTCGTGTCTTGGGTTTGGGGAGTGTGTGCATGACGTGTTCTTTTTCTTCTTTTTTCCTAAGCTGCTCGTTTTCCTCAGAACTTTACTTGGAAACATCCAAAAATGGATTTGCATTTTATCAGTCACTGGGGCCACAACTAACAAAGCAGAGTCCAAGTTAAACTTTCTGCTCAAGGCGACTTTGTGGGCTCACAGGTGCTTGGGGAGGTGTCTGCCCCCTTCTATCCTATCCCCGCCACCCTCCTCTGGAGGCAGCTCCCCCACGGAGAAGGCCCAGCGCAGCCTCTGATGCAGGCTCAGTTATGCACTGGGGCTCCAGGTTCCACCCAGGGTTTCAGCTGCCTTTTGCCATAAGGTGATTCAGGGTATCCAGTCTGCCCTTCTGCAAAAACAGAAGTCTAATGGCGTTTTGTTTGTGTAAGATTTGTTTATTTACTTTCCCCCTACCCCGCCCTGCTGCTTTTGCTGTGTGATCTTCTGTATCTACTTCTCTTTCTGTGTTCTCATTTTTTCTTCTCTAGGATTCACTGGGATTCGATCCTGGAGACCTCTGATGGGGAGAGAGGTTCCCTGTCACCTGTGCCACCTCAGTTCCTGGTTTCTGCTGCGCTTCACCTTGACTCTCCTCTTCGTCTTTTGTTCCTTCATCATCTTGCTGCGCGACTCACTTGCACGGGCACCCAGCTCGCCACACGGGAACTGGCTCACCATGCGGGCACTGGCTTGCTGCGCAGGCACACTTTCTCTTCTTTTTTCACCAGGAGGCCCCAGGGATCGAACCCGGGTCCTCCCATATGGTAGGCTGAAGCCCTATCACTTGAGCCACATCCATTTCCCCTGACGGCATTTTTATCATAACCTTCTTCATACCTTTTTTTAAAAAGATTTCTTTATTTCTCTCCCATCCCTCCATCATCTGCTCTCTGTGTCCATTCACTGTGTGTTCTTCTGTGTCTGCTTGTATTCTCATTAGGCGGCTCCGAGAACCGATCCTGGGACTTCTGGAGTGGGAGAGAGGCGATTACTCTCTTGTGCCACCTCAGCTCCCTGGTCTGCTGCGTCTTCTATTATCTCTCCTGTCTCTTTTGGTTGCGTCATCTCGCTGCGCCAGCTCTCCGTGTGGGCCAGTACCCCTTGTGGGCCAGCACTCCTGCGGGGGCAGCACTCTGCAGGGGCCAGCTCACCATGCAGGCCATCTCTGCCTTCACCAGGAGGCCCTGGGTATCAAACGCTGGCCCTCCTGTATGATAGATGGGAGCCCAACTGCTTGAGCCACATCCTCTTCCTTTCATATCTTTTTTGAAACGTGTATAACTAGGGTTGGCGAACAAGAAGGTAGAAAGGAGATTGAATTGGGGTGAGAATCTTGCTCAAATCTGACCTTGACATAAACCAGTAAGGGTTGAGATTCTCTACAGCAGAACGTTCCCTTAGGGAACGAACCACAGGCCAAGCTCCTCAGCCATCCCATGAGGCCTCTGGGCCCACCCTGGTCTCCCGGCCCACCCAGCCACACTGGCCTCTGCTGCTGCCCACCACCTCTGTGCCCGCAGGCCCCCCAGCTCTTCCCTTCTCTTCTTGCTTCCCTGACTCCTCTGTGATCCTTCCCGTGGCTTTAGAGCATTTACCACAGAGCATCAACAAAACTACCCATCTGCTGGTGAGCCTCCCCAGGGTGAGTGCCCTTTGGACACAGGAAATGCCCACCCCAGCACCAGACACGAGGGCAGCACCGTGGCAACCTGGCTCAGAGAGGGGCCGCCTGGGCAGGCCCACGCCACCCCCAGCCCTACGCATGCCCCTCGACAGCCTGGCCGCAGTGCTCAGGAACGGGCACAGGTAAGGGGACTCCTTGGCCGGACGTGAGCCCCGCTCCCTGCCGTCCTACATCATGACCGCTCCCTTCCTGCCCTTGACAAGCTGAATGCCGGTGGCAGGGCCCCTGTCCTGGATGCCCCGTGCACTCCGGGCAGGGGCTAGCTGACAGCAAGCTGGGAGAGGCACGGGCAAGGCGGGGAGGAGCAGCGTGGCTCTCCTGACTTCCCAGGCTTGCTGCAGCGACACAGACACCCGGCTGTGAACTTGAAATGGGCCAGGGCGGACTTGCTCTGCAAGCTGGAGCCTCCCACAGGCAAGACCCTCACGTGTGAGTGCAAAAATAGCACGCCCTTGAGGAATGAGGTTTAAACACAGCGGTTTCCCCCCAACTGATGGGCTAGTATCCTGAAGAGTTAAAGCGGAGCCTTCTGGCATTGCCAAGCCAGCTCTCTCCATCCCGAAGGCTGTGACTTGTCTCAGTGCAGCTTAGCAGCACACAAAGCCCCTGGCCCCAGGCTCCCAGGGCAAGGCTTGCACACGGGGCACCCCGTGCTGCCAGGCTGCCCCCTTCGATAGCCTCTCCCGACGTCCCCTCTCTGATCTACTGAAACAGAAACAGGAGCAGCAGCAGCAGCGTGGCCACCGATTTTAAAAAGCAGCAGCTCCTACTCCGCACGAGGCTGACTTCTGTCGGCTGTCTCGAAGGACGCCCTACAACCAGCACCCTTCCCAGCCCCTCCCTGGAAAGGGCCACGCAGGGCAAGCCCGGCCCACGGCTCCGGGGGTTTTCCGCCTGCTCTGGCCCTCTGAGTGGGGCTCCAGTGCCCACCCGTGTGCAGAAGGAGGAGTTTTGCAATGGGAGCAAAAGGCGTGCTCCACTCAGCCTGCAGCCACACCCAGTTGGCCAGGTGACCACGGCTGAGCCTCTGGACTGGGCACCTGAGTCTGGTTTTCGTCCTGAGTGATGACCGGCCTCTCCTGTGCACACGGACCCGAGGTGACAGCTGCGCTGGTCCAGGCTCGGCGCGTGCACACAGCTCCACAGCCACAGGCGGCCGGTCCAGTGGTGGGTGCCAACAGCTCCTCCGGCCGAGCCGGGCCAGCAGGACGCAGCACAGCCAATGCACATCGCCTTGCTCAAGCCTGCTGGGGACGGCGACAGGCCCTCCGGCCTGCCGCGGCTGCTCCTCCCGCCCCACGCGTGGGCTGTGGGGCCGAGAGGCTCCCCTGTGCCCTGCCTCCCTGGCAGACCCGGCAAACAAAGGCCCCTTGAAGGCGTGAATGAATGGGAGGAAACGAGGATGGAACCGAGTCAGAAACACCCAGCGGTTTCCGGCTCCCCCTCTGTGGGGTCCATTCAGGGAGCGCTCGGCTGGCCCTCTCCCCCGGGTGGCACACATAAATATTCATGCTTGCGGGAGGCCGCCCCAGGGCGGGGTGCAGGACGGAGCTGCTGCAGGGTCCCCGGAAGCCAGCACCGCCACCTGCTGCGGCGGGCAGAGGCGGCCTCTGTGCTGGCTGGGGAGGGGCTGGCGCCTGCCGGGCCTTCTGAATCGCAGGCTGTGAGCCTCCTCCGGCCAGGTGGCTGGGCGCCCCGCTCCCTCCTCTCGCCCCTCACATTTCCTCCCAAGGCCACTTGGCCAAGCTGCCCAGGGCCCCTCGGGAAGATCTGGTCATGACGAGCCCCACTGCCAACAGTGCCAATGGGAAAGAGGCCTTTCTTTCATCTGGGGGAGACTCTCTTAATGTTTTTAAATTCATAAACATATATCAAGACGAAACAGTGGCCCAGAGAACATGCGCCAGAAGGTTTTTTCTACTAGAAACTCGACTGGGAAGGACCCCCGGTTCTTGCAAAGCAATTGTCAACGTGCTTTGGGCAACGCAGGGCTGGTGTGCGGACACTCTTCCTGCAGGTCTCGGGGAAACACTGATTTTCACGTCGTTAGTACGTAAAAAGCAGATTTCATGCCCAGGGCAGGTGCTAGAACTTCAAAACCCCCTCCATGTCCAGCGCCAGGCTGTAGAGTGAAATACCACCGTAGGACGGGACCGCAGAGCCACGGCCCGCGGGTCTGCAGTGATGACTGTGAAGGTTCAGGCTTGTGCCAACTGAAAACACGGACACTTAAAACTGTATACCCAGTATGAGCCCAGTGCCACAGAAACCTAAGTGCCCAGGGGGAAAAAAAGGTCGCAGAGAAGCTGGCATTTAACAATCGCTGTCTCCCGGTGTTGCAATCAGTGGCAACGTCTCTGTGACAGGCCAGGCCCACGGTCCAGGAGGGCATGACAAGCCCAAGATGAGGTGCCATGAGCAGGAGCCTGCCTAGCACTTGCTGTGCAACCCCAGAGGAAACTAATAGCCTCTCTGGGTTTGGAGGGCCCCCGTCTTTCCCCCCTTCAAAATCGCTGGACAAACTGCCAGGTGCACACCAAGGTAGGGGGAGGCTGGGTTGGGCTGCCAACGGGCGGTCTCGGGCCCCAGGGGGAACCCTCGTCTATGCTGATACACCTTAACACGTGCTTAGTTTCCTAAATTCGCTGCCAACATTTAAAAACTAATCTATCTTTAAACATCAGGTTTCAGCTTGTTCTTTAAAAACGGGGTTCATAATAGCCCCAAACTAGCAGCTACAGAGGAATGGATGAACACAGCGTGGGTCACCTCCATTACGGAATACGAGTCAGCCACTTGAAGGACTGCGCGTGGACACACGCTACTCCACGGCCGGCCGTGAAGACATTACGCGCCCCAGCAGCCAGCCACAAAGGGCCATCTCCTGTGGGGCGCCATTCCCGTGCGTGCTCAGAAGGGGCAAACGCAGAGAGCCCGCAGAGTGGCGGCTGCTGGGCAAGGGGGGCATGACGGATAATGGACTGGGCCTTCGTTCTGGGGTGAGGGAAACGTTCTGGAATCCAGCAGTGGTGACAGGTGTGTGACACTGAACTTGGGACCTTGTTCGTGGGAAGCAGGTGTTCATCTCTCGAGCTACACCTGCTCCCCCAGAATTCAATCTTAATACAATTCCTCCCCTCTTTTCCGGGCTCAGAGAAAACTGCCGTCTGTTTAATGATCCATCCAAGTCAGAAAGGAATCAAGCACTTTCCTGAGGAACATTCTGTCCATCGCTTATTGGGGAGACACCTATTTTTCAGATTTAAAAATACAATCTAAAGCCGCTGTGTGGAAAGGCCGCCACTTCTGCGGGCACGGCCATGCAGGGGGCTCCCCCTGTGCGCCCTGCACCTGCTCCTGTCCACCACGGGCTGCCTGGGTGGATGCGGCCTGCAGGGCACGCAGCACACACCCAGCCCCGGCCCCTCAGGCTCCCCAGCGCTCCTAGGCCAGGGCCAGTGCGCCGGCCACGCCACAGGGCTGAGGGCTCGTCCCCCGCGAAGCCCGGGCCTCACACCCTTGGGCTCGGGTGCCCGTCCTGCACCAGGAGGCTCCGGATAAGCCCTTGGGGCCCTGGATGGTGGGGCCGGGCCTGGCACCTGGCGCCCGTCGGCAACGTCCAAAGTGCCAAGCTGAACGGAAATGACAGCTTCAGTTTGGGGAAACAGGAACTCAAGAGACATGCACAGCTGCCATAGAACACACACTTCAAGAGTCCTAGACAGAGAGCCTACCGTCAGCCATGCTTGGGTCACAGCAGTGGCGAGAGGGGCCCTCGAGAGCCAGGCCAGGCCCCTGCTCCGCCCACTGCCCGGAAGCCCACGTGCTCACAGCCACCCCCAGGCCGGCCTGGCCTGCAGGGCACTGTAGGCCCCTGAGCCGGGCGCTGAGCACAGCACTGAGGCTGCGAGGGCTGCAGGGTGCCCTGGAGAAGGGGGGTCACCCCGCATGGACAAGGGGCAGCAGGGAAGCCAGCCTGACCTCACCCAAAGCAGACAGCCCTCCAGAACGGCAAGAAACAGACACAGCCCTCCCGGGGGGGAGCAGCAGCAGGCGCCGCAGGACAGCAGGTGACACGCACATTCGTCACATCGACTGGGCGCGGGGTGCCCCGCTGGAACCCCACCTCTGCCGAGGGAGGAGCAGCAGCCCCACCCGCTGCCCAGCACCCACCCGCAGGCAGAGGAAGGAGCCTTTACCAAAGGACGGCCAGGGCCCCGAGGTGCTGGCTGCGGCCGCCGGCCCGCCCCAGGGGCTGGCCTGGCTCCCCGCGGCCGCCGGGCCCCAGGGCTCCACCTTCTGGGCAGCAGGGCCTGAGTTGGGGAGGGCGTCCATCAGGTCCACCAGGGAGGTCTGCTGCGGGCGGGAGCCGAGCTGTAAGCAAAGAGAGGGGTCCAGGTGTGGCTTCTCTGCAGGTAGAGAAAGCACGCCTGGGCTAGCCACACCCGCTCCTGGGTTGGCCACACCCGCTCCTGGGTTGGCCACACCCGCTCCTGGGTTGGCCACACCCACTCCCAGGGCCCCTGCTCCAGGGCTGGCCAGAGCAGCCCCAGGATGGAGCTTCCTGTGTCCTGACCATCAATCAGCAGGGACCCCCACAATGGGCTCTACTCTGGCTGCCAAATCCCCGACTCCTTTCCAGAAGTCCTCAGTGCTCAGTAAACCTTTCCAGGCTGACACTGGCCGTCGCCTCCCGCCCCCATATTCTGCAAGCTCCCCGGGGGGCCTCTCTCCTGGGGTCCCTCCACCCGCCCACCCCCGGCCACCACGGAGCCCTGCGCTGGGGTGTGAGGAAGGGTTGTCTCCCTGACTGGGTGACAAGGGTGCACAGGCAACTCGGGTCACTGAGCCAGGAAATCCTTGCAGAGCACCCGAGGTGGCATGTATTTAATATTCCCCTAACCCCCGGGGGAGGCCGCCTTAGCATCCTCTCCTCACAGATGCGGAAGCCGAGGCACTGGCAGGCACACTGAGGAGCCTCTGGTTTGGCGTCTCGGAGGTGGTGCGGCGAGGTGCCAGCCACGGCCTTGGGGGCAGACATGTCTCCAGCCTGGCTCTGCTTCTCCAGGCACAGGGGCTGCGGCGACTGGAGGCCCCGGCATCCCGCAGGGACCCCCGCCTGGAGCCCCCCCGCTGCGGCATCCTGGGTACGTCAGCACCTGCGAGACAGTCTCCGACACCTCGGCCGGGCCCGTACCTCTTTCTTTCTGGGCGCTTTGACCGTGTCCCTTCGGCTTTCTTCTAGGGCCATCTGCAGCCTCAGGTCATCACCCCGCCGCAGGCGCTCTTCCTGCAGAGGGAAGCGTGAGCTCAAAGCCAACGCGAGCTGCCCCAGCACCACGACAGGTGACAAAGCAACCCGGGGACGCGCGGCCATCTTGGGTATTATTTCACGGGAAGGTTTACAGGCAGTTATAAAACACAATTGCTATTCAATCATGAATGTCTGTGCCAAAAACTTGCTGCCGCTCGGCAGCCCTGCCCCCAGGTGAGTCCGACTCCCCTCGGGGCCGCGCCGGGCAGGCGTGGAGCACACATCGGGCCTGAGTGGACAGAGAGGATGTGCATGTTTAAGTCATCTTTTTTCAAAATGAAAATGGCCTTATACTTCTTCCTAATTTTGAGAGCAATGTCTGCTTATAAGATACAAGATCAGACCACCCCAGAAAGAAATGAGACAGGGGCCTAGAGTCACAAACGGCTCCACCTCCCTCTGGAAGCCCCCAGAAGGCTGCAACTGCCAACGGGAATTGTGAGTGTTCCGATTTATAAATACACGCATCGTTATAAGAACATTCGTAGACACGGTGTAGTAACTACGACGGGGCTGGACTGTGGGCCTGTCCCCGACATTTCTCGTGGGCCTTTCCCCTGTTGCTGGCGACAGCTTGGCATCTGCAGGGACGGATTTATCTGGGCTGTGGAACTTTACAGTTTGGAGAGGCCACAATGGGAGCCATCCACACTTGCTGAGCTTCCAGATAGTTCCGATTAAAAGGACAGAAACAATGCGGGGACAAACACCTCTGTGTCCCTGCTTTCCCTGCACACGCTCATTTCTAAATGAGCTCTAATTCTCACTGCCCTTTCAGACCAGAGGCCTGTGGAAACACACCTGGCTGCGACAGCCAGAACAGCCCCTTCAAAAGGCAACTTCAGTCTCTCCTTCCTCACTTCCCCCCGTTTTAAGGTTGCCCATGCTTATTAAGACAAACTGGAACTGAGAAAGAGATTAAAACTGCCTCCACGAGAAGCAGATGTGGCTCAATGGTTGACTGCCTATTTCCCATGTACGAGGTCCTGGGCTCAATCCCAGGAACCTCCTGAAAGAAAGGGGGAAAAAAAAAAAACAGCCCACAAATGCCCACTGGGTCTGGGCGACTGTGTCTGGGCAGCACTTCTGACTGGTTTCTTCCCTTGGCAAAGACCCCAAAACCTTTTCCCAATGTAGCCTGGCACGGGATCCCGGCCCCAGTCAGGTGACAAGGACGCAGATGGCAGTGCTAAGCCCCGCCTCCGCAAGCATGTCGTGCAGCAGCACTGCGAGAGCTGGCTGTGTCGCCCTCCGCCCCGGAAGCTGCCCTGGAGCCCGGCCCCGCCCCGGGCACTGACCTGCTCGGCCACTTCTCTGCTCATGGCCAGCGCCAGCTGCAGCTGCAGCTCCTCCTCTCCGCTGGTCTGCGGCCGGGCCTGCTCCAGCTCAGAGGACACGCGCGGGGAGGTGGCTGTGGGGGCGAGAAGCCAAGTCACCACGTGCGGAAGGCCGGGGGACTGCTCGGCAGACACCTGAGCAAGTCACCTCCCACTCCCCACTGGGGTCCACGGGGCTGGTCAACAGCCCGAGAGGGCAGGCCCTGGAGAAGGCTCCCAGGCTCTTTCAAGGTCAAATGCAAGGTCCGGCTCCCTGTGATCTGATGGCTGCAGAAGCCACATGGCACTGACCAAGAGAAGGCGCCTTCCCAATTGCAAGGAACCAGTCGTCGCGGGCCCAGGATGACAGCCTTAGGTGTCTCCAAGGATCTGCCCCGCTTCAAAGACATGTGCCAATCCCAAAAAAGGACTGAGAGCAGGCGTCTCGAAAAGCTGATCGAAGAGCACGACTCAAACCCGTGGACTAGGCCACCGCGTGGGACTCCCCTGTATTTAGGAGGCTCACTCTGCTTCTCAGCCTTTAGGACCATGGAAAACGAAGCCCTAACACTGCCGGGTGACCCAACCACAGTGTAAGTTTGTTTTTTCTAGTAACTCTGTGTATTTCCTAGAAAAAACAAGCACATGCATTTTTGCTGTTGGTCCTTAGGTTGTTTGAGCACTTGGAGCAGCTCCTGGAAAGACAGTTTTTTATTGACGGGATGAAATGTGAACTCCTAGCTGATGTCACAAACCCCAAATAAAAGTCCCCACATAAACAGCCAGGCTGGGCCTCCCCGGGTGGAAGGTGCCAGGGCTGCCGACGGCCACGAGGGTGTTTTGTGGCCCGGGAAGGAATGGATTCAGTGGTGCCCGCCTCCGCCCAGCGCAACATGTGCTCCTCCCGCTGTGCCCTGGGCGAGGGACGTCTGTCTCGTCCCCACTACCCCAGCCCCGAAGGTTAGCACGGCAGCTGGCAAATGCCTGTTGGATGGATGGACGGATGGGCAGATGGACAGACAGACGAATGGACAGATGAAAGATTCCATTTCCTGGCTAGGCGAAGTTGTGTTAAAATTTCTGTGTGTATGGATTTACTTCCTTCTTTTATTAAGCCCAGTCTGATCACCCAAGAGAAAGTCACTTCTGCCTTAACCCTCCCATCTAAACTGCTTCCTAGGACTTGCCTCTTTGGGAGTAGGTACAGGGTTGGGAAGGATTCCTGCCAGACGAGGTTTCCCAGGGGCTGGGCCCTGGTGCGGGGAACCGAGCAGAAGAGAGCTAACTGCAGTTAGGGAGCCAGGCAGGCGGGCAGGTGGGGCCAGGGGGCAGAGTGGGTGAAGCAGGGCACAGTGGGCAGTGTGGGGCGTGGCCAGGGGGCAGGGTGGGAGCAGGGAGGAGACTGTAAACTTCCCTGCTCTTTCTGGTGACCAGTAACCAGTATGCAGTTTTTAAAAATAACAGATCCAAAACACACAGCTGTAAGACTCAGTTTGGAACAATTCTGTGCCCTGAAGCACAGTGTGACTGCTGTGATTTATGTCAACCAAAAGAACTAACCTCCCCACCCTGCCTCCCCTCACAGAGCCTGCAGCCACTGCTCCACATCCTCCAAAACCTGCGAGGTCAGAGGAGAGCCGGAAACCACTGCAGTCACAGAGACACACGCCCCCCTTCCCAAATAAAATAAAGAAGGAGCCCGTACCCGTGCAACGCCCCAGCTATATTTTCCAAAGTATTTCTGCAGAAGTAGAGTGCGATGGCAACGAAAGATCCTCAGGCCCGTCTAAGACACCCACACACAGAAGTGCACCTTGGCTCATCTGGTTCCCGACATTCGCCCGTGCCAGTCACGAGGCAGACGCCACCACCCAGGCTGGCAGAAACCGAGAAGGCAGGCAGACAAAGCCGGGGACTCTCCTAACTGGAGGTGGCTGTCCCCATCCAAACCACCAAGCCCTCCAGCCGCCTACCCTGCAGCTCCCTCCCCGTAAAGGGAGGCTCTGTGGGGCTCGGCTCACAAAAGCCTAGTTCAAGACCAGAACGGGGCACACCTGATAGCCCTGGGTTCCTACGGAACGGAGACCACGAGTGAGCCGAGCAGAAGGCCCCGTGCCCCCCATCCCCGGAAGTGTGCCCTGGAGAAGGAGCCTGTCGTGGGCGCAGGCGTCTAGCTGCAGCGCGGCAGTGCCCGTTTCAGCCAGGCTGGCAACAGACCCGGTGGCCCTCTGCTCGGGCCCTCCTGGGAAGCACGGCCCCCCTGCTCCTCTGAGCTCTGCACACCTGCACGGCCAGCCGGGCGACCGTGCCTGCTGGGGTCTGAAGCAGAGCTCCGAGACCACCGCAGGTCTGGCACCCGCAGGAGCAGCTCATCACGCCGACGTGGAAACTAAACAGGTGTTCCCTGAACGCTGGGGTTGGTACACGGTGGTGTGTGGTGCTCAGCTCCGCAGCGGGTAGAGCACACGGCCACCACCCTGGGCATCACGGAGCGGCGCCAGCGGGTCTCAGCTGGGCGAGGGTCCGGCATCTCCGGCCCACAGCTCCTGTGCCATGCCCGGGGCCGCGAACACGGCTGCTCGGGGAGGCGAGCCTGAAGGCCCTCCCACCACTCGGCCCGGGCGGAGCTGGGGGCGCAGGTTCACCACCCGCAGGGCCGTGGAAAACCCTCTCGGGGCGGGACGCCGGTCGCGGTCAGGGACCGGCAGCTGCCCCAGCTCGCTCGTCACCACGGGGCACCCGGGGTCCTCCCTGCCCTCACTATCCCGGCACCCAGACCGCCCCGGAAGAGCTCAGTCTTCACGCGCTGTGACCGAGAACCATAAACACAGGTTTTTGGGGGGAGCTGTAACTGCCCAACAATTTCCTCAAATGGCAGTCCAGGAGGAACACCGAGACACACCCCTGTCCTGAAGGCGGCGCCTCCGTCCGAAGGCAGGCTGCAGGCTGCAGGAGGCACCCCGGCTGGGCACCCGTGCTGAGCCAAGGGCCCCGCTCCCCACACGTAGTCCCAATGCAAGGCTGGAACGTTCTCTAACCAAGACGCTTCCCCTGGCCAATTTCGGTTCACTTTGAAAGCAGTCAAGTCGACAGAAAAACAGGAAATTGCTTTTGCTCGTCGGCCACGGTTTGCAACTTTCCTAGAAAGCACTTCAGCAGCATCTGCCGGTCACGCAGCAGGGAGGAGCGGGGACAGACACCGCGGGGACACGGCTGCTCCACCCAGCGGCTGGCGCAGCGACGACTCTGGGCCCCGCGGCTGTGCTGCGGTGCAGGCCCCCAGGGCAGGAGGCAGACCCCTCGACAATGGGGCCTCATGTGAGGACACCGGGCTCACAGGCCTGACGGGGTGATGGCCGCCGAGGTTCCCAGGCCAGGGTGCTGGGAACGCCTCCACCTGGTGCAGCACTGGCTCAGCCACCGGCCCGAGAGGGAGGGTCGCTGGACACGGGCCATGCTCGAATCCCGCCCCTGCCCCTTCCTAGCCGCGGGACCACATCCGCCAGGTTCCGTGGCCTCTCGGAGTTTCTGCGCCCCCCTCAGTGACGCGGGACGCCTCAGGGGCGGCAGGAGGTGCTAACGAGCGCATGTACAGAGGGGCCAGGCCTGCCCCACCTCGGGCTCTCCTCCCGCCAGCGCCCACCCGGCCTGTCCAGCCTGCTCCACCTTGTGGCCCCCAGACGTGGCTGGCACCCCCTCCACCGCACACAGCCTGGGCACTGCCGCTCCAGCGGGCTCTCGTTTCCTCCCTCACCTTCTGCCACACTGCACCCTCTGGGGGAGATGGGGGGCTTGGGGGGCCGGCTGGGCCCCAGGGCCAGCTCCCCAAGTCCAGCTACCTTCTTTCCTCGTCGATGAACTGCAGGGAAGCCCCACTCGCCAGCCCTTCTCGACACGGCGACAGCTTCCAGCGGTCCTGCACCCATTTTCTGAGTCTACAGCGACCCGCGCCCACCGCGGGCACCGCCTCGGAGCCCTGGCCTGACCCGAGCTTCTCCACTCACTGCCTCTGACTGCCCCGGCGAGAGGAGCGGGAGAGACGACGGCTTTTGGTTAACTGTGGCGCGATATGAGAAAAGCAGCCCTGATCACCTGCAGCAACGCTGAAAGGAGGAGGGTGTAAGTGCACGGTGGGCAGGCCGCGAAGGGACAAAGGGGAAGAGCCCCGGAGCACCCCCGACCACTCAGAGGCCGTGGCTCGTCCCCCGCTGTGGCCAGCGCCAGCCCGCATGGGGCGCCCGGGCTCGCCCTGAGTGTCACGCCGCCGCCCAGGCCCATCCTGGCAGCTCTTCGCTGGCAGCTGACCCAGGTCCAGGTCCAGCTGGGGGGGCGAGCTCCCCAGGCCCAGGGAGCAGGCGGGCAGGCGCAGACCGATGGGCGGCCGAGCCAGCGTGGGGCACGAGGGAAGGCGCCACGGCGAGGCCCGGCCTGGGTGTGGACGCTTCAGTCACAGGACGCGGCTTGGAAAGCGGGCGGAACCTGACGGCTAACGCCGGTGAGGGCATTTGATGACCTCGAGGGCATTCTCATCTTGTGAGGGGGAACGACGCTTTGGGGTGACACAGAAGCTCTCTCTTTAGGGGGGCACACTGGATTCTTTGGGGGTGGCAAATCATGACATCCATTACTCATTTTTAAATACGTCAGCTTGAAAAAATAAAGAAAAGCTCATCCTGCCCTCATTCTCCCAGAAGAAAACAGCTGTTAACATTTTTTCATGATTCCGCCCAGAAAAACCTTTTAACGTGTATGCGCTCCAGCATGGGTTGAGGGTAGGCCTGGGTGTGTAGGTGAGAGTGATGGATTTGTGAGTTCCTGTGTGAGCACATACATGTGCACGAAGGTACGTGTGAATGTGGCATGTGCGAGCGTGAGCATGTGTGCATGCCTGCACGTGTGTGTGCGTGCGTGTCTTTTTCTGACAATTGCCCACTGGGGCCACGTTTTTCCCGCCACGTGCTGCTGCTTCTCCCTGGGCCCTGGCCCCCAGCCCCGGCCCCGCACTTTGTTGGTAACGCGCGACCTTGGCCGGGCGCCTCAGCCGCTGGGCCACGCCTCCCCACGGTGGGGGGGACCCGCAGGCTGGGCTGGCTGTGCGGCGTCAGCGGGAGGGCACGGGGCCTGGCGCCTGGCACACGGCACCCCGAGGCCGGGAGGGGCGCCCCTGCCAACTTACGGGGTCAAGCACCTGCCCGTCACCTGGCCGCCGAGGGGGGTGGCCCCAAACGTCTTGCCCTTTATCACCAACCCCTTTTTCTCAGACAACGCAGCGAGGGCCCAGAGAGGCTTACGACCGGCTTGCGCCGGCCAGCGGCAGAGAGAGAACGCGAAGCCCAGTCTTCGGACCGTGCACCCTATGCTTGCCCCCAGCACCCCGAGGCGCCTTAAGGTTCCCCGGCAGTTACACGTGCACGCCACGCCCGGGGCCTGACAGAGGTCTCTGCACTGTGTTGTTAGGGGAGGACAAGGAGCTCGCAGTGCGGGCGGGCACTAGAGAGCTGCGGAGGAGGATGGCGCGGCACAGGGCGCAGTGCCCGTGGCATCCCCTCGTACAGGGTCAGGGAGGCCTCAGGCGCAGACCCCAGCAGAGCCCCGGGGGCAGCGAGGGAGCTGGGCGGGGAGCAGAGGGCAGCGCGGCGGGGTGGGGAGCCAGGCAGGGAGAGTGGCCAGCGGACCAGGCCAGGGACGCCAGCCCCGAGGAGGGCCAGTGGCTGGGTTCTGGGTGCGCTGCACTGAGACTCCGGCACTCCTGGAACTGCGCACGACCCAGCCTGAGGCCACAGGCGACCCAACGGGCGTCCCCACTGGCCACCTGAGCCTTCTCTGGCCTCGGGGCACAAGCCCTTCGCCCTCTGCAGCACCCTGCCAGCACTCGCCAACGCCACGCCCGCGCCCCAGCTCCCTCCCCGCCCTGCGCTGTGGCCAGGCTGTGCCTGCTCCTCAGCCCTCACGAGCGAGAGGACCCCCGCTCCACTCCCAGGGTGCGCCGTGCCGGCCTCTCGCCAAGGCCGTGAGCACCACCGGGCGGGAGCATCAGGAGTTTTATTTAACACCGGGTCCCCAAGGTGGGGCCTGGCTACAGCAGGTGCTCGGGGCCCTCGGGTGCAGGACCACCACAGCACCCCGCCCACACCTGTGCGTCCACCTGCCCGTCTGGCCTCGAGGGCTCTGCTCAGGGGCATGGCTGTGCTGGCCAGGGGAGACCCTGGCTTGGAGAAAGGGTGCCCATGTCTATTAGCTGAATGAATGGCTAGGTATTCGTTTCCGTGAACGCCAGGACCAGCCGTGGCCTCCAAGGGCACCTGCAGGCGCCGGGTGAGGGGTCCCACCTGGCCCCCACACACGCCGCAGCCGGCCCCAGGGCCCCAGGCGGGCGGGCGGCCTGGCCGGGCCCATTTTGCAGAGAGCCTGGGCCTGGGGCTCAGCCAGGCCTCCGCAGTCAGAGCCGCCGCCACCCACAGCCTGACTTCCGCGCCGACTGCCCGTGATTGCGCACGAGGCCCAGCAGACACGCGCGTTAGAGGGCTGCCCCGCCCCGCCCCGCCCCGCCCCTGCAGGCTCGCCTCTGGCCACCCGTGCCGTGGAGCCACCGCCCCTGGCAAGCCCGCCGGGACCCTCCCCACGCGAGAGGCTGCCAGCGCCTGACAGCGAGGGCAAGAGAAGGCAGGGGCCTCGCCTCTCCAGGGCCGCTCAGGCCGCGGGGCGTGGCTGGGGGCCACGGGGGACGCGGGAGCCGCGGCAGAAGGCGGTCCTCTCCCTCGGCCACAGAGTCAAACCCCCTGGAATTAAGGCAGCACGTTTGCACTGTCCCCTCTGGCTCCGGGCAAGGTCGGCAGCTGGTCAGGTACACCAGGGAGGGCCTGGCCTGGGCTGTGGGCAGCTTTTCCTTAAGTGGTTTTTCCAGGGATCCCGGTGATCCCGACTGCTTCTGTCCACAATGAAATAGCGTGGGTGACGGCCGGTCCCGTGGGTGCAGCCCAGGGAGGGCCCATCCTGGCTGGGGACACGGGGGCTGCCCACCTCAGCCCTGAGGCCAGCCCAGCGCCCTCCAGTTGGAATGTGGGTCAGGGTGAGGGTGGCAGGTGGGTGCGGGAACCCAAGCTTGGGAGCGGGCCCCGGGCAGGGTGTGCACTTTAGCAGAGAGATCATTAATCTCATTTTTAATTCAATCCCCAACTTAAAGTGAGGAAGTAGTCGGCTATAGCAGTTTCCTCAAGTAATACGTGTAAACAGGGAACTAATTTTAAAAATGAGTATTCTGGTAATAATTTCCATTTCTTAAATTAGCAATAATCTAAAAAGAAAGGGAAAAAAAGTAATGGTCTAAAAAAAAAGTCACAGTGCCACTTTCAGCTCTGGGGGCTGGAAACTGAGCTCTCTCCTGCGCTACTGGGAGCTTCATCAACGGGCAGAATCCATTTAAAAAGCAAGTCACAATCTCTTTTGAGAGGCGGAATGCTGCTCAGACGCCGTTCCCATTTACCTCGCTTCTGGGAATCCTACGATGAAGAATAACCTACAGATTCCAAGGAGCGAGCTTTCCGCACAGAGGCTTGCAGCGGTGGGGACAGGACGGCATCCCTGAGGGCAACGAGGAGGAGGACTGCCTCACGGCCCATCTCCCACCTGGGAGGCAGCAGGCTGGGGCGGCCGTCAGCCCACGGTCTTCACGCAGGGACCCACAAGAGAGGGACCAGCGGACCCCACCTTGCAGACACAGGGACTTCTGCTTACAGGAGCTCAGGAACCTGTCCCGGGTGTAATGACCTTTAGAAAGTAAAACTGCAAAACCCTGGAAAAGGCAGATTAAAGGGCAGGTGAGGACACCGGGCGCCGTAATCGCCCTTCCCCGGGGAGGCGGCGCCGGGGCAGCACTGTTAGGGCACTGCATGCGGCCTGCGCTCCCAGCCCGGCTCTGCCGCCCGCCTCCTTTCCCGGGCCCGGCCCCTGCACCATGGGGACTGCGATCTCACGTGGGGTGGTCTGGGGGACTCCTGGACTGGAGGGGCTACCCCTCAGCGCGCAGCCGCACGCCTGCTCAAACCACGACGCGGCGTTCTGAAGAGCACGCCTCGGAGATGGCACATGGTGGCGGTGACACTTCTGGACGTGCTGTCGGGGCACCCGGGTGGGGTAGAACAGCAGACTGCATCGGAATTCAGGCAATGCCCCGCAGCCCCGTGCCCCTGACCCGGCCGGGCAGCTGCCTCTGCGCTACAGGTCCCGAGCCACCCTCGGTTCCTCTCCTGGCAGAAACCTCCTTGTCCCCCAGGGGGACGCGATCCGGGTGGCTGGGACACTGCAACTGGAGACCCCTGGGCTGCCGGGAGCCCGGCGAGCAGGAGGACCGCGCAGCGTCCACGGGGCTGTGGAGTAACCCAAGAGCATGCCTCTGTGACGGGTTAGGAGACAAAAGGCCGAGACACCGCGGTGCATCTGCTGCGGAACCACGAGAGTGCAGAGGAAAATGCACCAACACGTGAGCCAGGAGGGCATGGGCTCTGCCTTCTTTGGTGCATTTTTCAGTTCTCAGGGGACGGACTGCAGTACTTTCATAAGAGCGTCCCTTTCCTGTGCACGGCACACTACACTGTCAGCATCTGGGCAGTGGCCGAGCAGGCTCGGCTGCGCGCCAGCGGGCTGCTGGGTGCTGGCTACCTGGGCTGGGCGCTGGCAGGCTGCTGGGCCGCAGGCTCACCCGGGCTGGGTGCTGGCGGGCTGCTGGGTGCTGGCTACCTGGGCTGGGTGCTGGCGGGCTGCTGGGCCGCAGGCTCGCCCAGGCTGGGTGCTGGCGGGCTGCTGGGTGCTGGCTACCTGGGTTGGGCACTGGCGGGCTGCTGGGCCGCAGGCTCGCCCGGGCTGGGTGCTGGCAGGCTGCTGGGTGCTGGCCGCCCACGTTGGGCGCTGGCGGGCTGCTGGGTGCTGGCCACCCGGGCTGGGTGCTGGCCACCCGGCAGCGGGGGGAGCCCTCCACTGGAGAGCGCCAATTCCGAGCTCCTGAAAGCTGGGGTGATGCCTGCTTTTTTGAAGGGACTTTGCTAGTGGCAATCAGCTGGAGGGAGGGAGGGGGAAGGACTCCTCCAACAGAACAAAACCAGCGCCCACAGGCCCGTTTCCAGTCCGCCCCGGAGGCCTGGTTCTTGCCCCGCTGCCCCGGAACCTCCCGGAAGCTGCAGCCCCTGCGGGGCTCGAGCCTACCGGGTCAGAGGTGGCCCCGCCATGGGGCCCTTTAAGGGCTCCTTGGGTGAAGGCCCCACGGGGCTGAGTCAGGACCAGGACTGTCAGAAGAGAGAAATGACATGTCATGACGGAAACAAAAACTGACGACGACAAACCACACCGTTGCTCAACTGACTTCAAAGCACTGAGAAACGAAACAAATACCGAAACATTTCTACATTTCTGCAAAAGCCCACAAAATGTATCTTCCAAGAACTAACGCTCATGGCTGGGGCAGACGCCCACCAAGACGGCCACAATACAGCAACTACTAGCCCTCAAAAAAAGGGTTCAGGGCGGCTTAGCACCCATTCATTCAGTAAGTACCTACCAAGCACCTCTCCCGGGTCAGGCCCTGTGCTAAGGGGCACAGAGATAAACACAGCGAGTGACAGGCGAGATTTTTGTTTCACAACAGGAGGACAGAAAATAAACCAGTATGACAATTCCAGACTGTGAAAAGCACTCTAAAGACAATAAAATGGGATACAGAGAGAGATGATACTGAAATTATCTGGTCTCTTTTTTCATACAAAGGGGAAAAATTATCTTTACACCTTCGCTCCTGTTTTTATTTATATAATTTGTAAAGGCCCCTTGAAGTTGACAACTTGAAACTAGCAATTACTGTACCGAGCAGCCGTGAATCCAAAACGCTGTCAGCAGCTTTGTGGCTGCTGGTTAACCGTGCACTTAGTGACGGTTTACAAACAGTGTGTTTACCTTCACTAAAAAGGTATCGATACTTCAAAGACCAGCAGAGGAGCAGGAAGAGGCAGGCGACGCAGCCCATTCACAGGTCAGTGTTCTACACACAAGCGGCAGTGCCCGCGATCCTTTTCGCTGGTGGCTGCCAGTCAGCGCTTTGGGAGCTGGTTTCACCGCTGACCACTCACCACCCTCCCCTCCCGGACGCCCGAGGGGATCTCGCACATCTGGGTCACACTTAGGCAACAGTTGGGTGTTGCTGCTTTTAAGAACCACAAAAAAAAGAGCCTGACAGGAGCTGCAGCCTGCGTCCCAGCACCGTAATAGCTCTTCCCCGCAGAGCCACCTATTCTGCAGAACAATCTCCAAACCACTTGCTCGTTTTGCAAAGTAGGAGACGAGAACCAGCGTTCTGGGAAACCCGGGTTCAGGGGCTGGCCCCGCCGTCAGCCGCGGCAGATCTGGGCGGTCACTGCGCGTTTCCTGCCCGGGTAAGGGCGCTGCTCTGCCTGCCTCCTCGTGCGGGCAGGGGTGCAGACCCCCGTCAAGCAGCCACGCCGCTCTCCAGCCCCCTCGGCGCCTTTGCCCCCGTGGCAAGGACAGGCAGCTTTCACGTGCTCTGGGCACGATCTCTCTTCCCACGAGGGAAGAATCCAGAGGTGCGCCCAGCCGACGCCCAGAAGGGGGACGCCCAGGTGGGCGGCACGGAGGAGGACGGGAGGGTTTTTGTGGGACTGTGGCTGCGTACGTGGGCGCTGTTCAGGGCTGAGCCAGCGCGGGGCAGCCAGGGCCCCTCAAAGGGCTTCGCCCGCTCCACCCCAGGCCTTGGCTGCAGGCAGCTGGGTGCTCGGGCTTCCTGGGAGCATCCCTTGCAGGCTGACTCGGATGACGAATGGGGGGTCTAACACCAGCGTGCGGGCCCAAAGGCGGGCACGGAGTCAGGGCCACAGAACTAGACAGGGGCAGGATGTGAGCGCTTGCCAAGGCCAGACCGCCAGGTGCGCGAGGGAGGTGGGTGGGCAGGGGAGACGGGAGAGCAGGGGAGACAGGAGGTCACAAGGATCCGGAGTCAGAGAGAAAGGTCTGTGCGGAACCGCGAGGACCCTGGGAGGCTGTGCCATGGGAGGCTACACCACAGGGGGCTGCGCCACGGGAGGCTGCGCCACGGGAGGCTGCGCCACGGGAGGCTGCGGCACGGGAGGCTACACCACAGGGGGCTGCGCCACGGGAGGCTGCGCCACGGGAGGCTGCGCCAAGGGAGGCTGTGCCACGGGAGGCCCCCTCCGGGGCTGCTGCAGGCGCGGTGCTGCAGGTCAGCGGCACGCTGGCTCCCGCCCTTGGACAGGCACCCTGGCCTCCCAGCGTGCCAGGCTCCTGGCGGGGTGCTGACACAACCCGACCCGACCCGGCGGCCTCACAGGAAGTCAACGCTTTGGCAGCAAGTTGAGAAAGAGGGTCCGGGTCCCGCTCTTGGCGACGGGTGAGGGGGCGAGGAACACGCAGCGACGCGCAGGTGGGACGCGGCACCACAGCCCACGCGCTGCCCAAGGCTGAGGTGGCCACGAGAAAGGCTCCAGGGAAAACTACCCCGCGCCCGACGTCCACCCTGCCTCCGCCAGCCCCCACCAGCCGTGCGCGTCGAGGGGCCGGTGGGACCCGGGCTGTGGAGTAGGGGGTAGGGCAGACTGCTGGAAGGAGAAGGCAGGTGATGGCGAGGCCAAGGGAGGGCGGCCGGGGTGACGTCGATGCACCAACACCCTGAGCGAGCGCCAGGCGGACACGTGACCACCGCGGAGACGCAGGCAGACATCGCCAGTGTCAGCGTGGGCAGCTGGTGGGGACAAGAGGGAAGCTCCAGGGAGCTCACACTGGTGGGGACAAGAGGGAAGCTCCAGGGAGCTCACACTGGTGGGACAAGAGGGAAGCTCCAGGGAGCTCACACTGGTGGGGACAAGAGGGAAGCTCCAGGGGGCTCACACTGGTGGGACAAGAGGGAAGCTCCAGGGAGCTCACACTGGTGGGGACAAGCGGGAAGCTCCAGGGAGTTCTGTGCGATGCTGGAACCTGTTGGGCGCAGCCCCTGGACATCTGGGGGAGCAGCAGGGGCCTAAAAGCACCTCTGGGTGAGCTTCCCAAACGTGCGCTGACCATTTACATTCCTTACAATTCAAAGTGGGTCCCCGTGATGTTTTCTGAACCTCAATTTATAATAATCCCGAACTCCATGTAAACCATCAAGGGAAGAGGGGCATGAAGGAAAATATCCCCAGGCTAAGTATCGTGAGCCCCCGAATTCCCCAAACAGGCTGGAACGTTAATGAGGCGTGAATGAACAGAAACTGTTTCCAGGGCTGAGTGGAGGCTGCCCCGTGATCGGGCAGGGCAGCACAAAAGCTCTTCATCAGTAAAAGAAGAGAAGAGAAGGGCAGCTTTCTTCTTTCTAGCGGGGTTCCCACTGGAATGATACCAAGAACATTTTCTAGTAGACAGCAAGGAAAACCTGTTTCCAGGTTCACCTGCCAGTGCTGCGGGCACCAACAAGGACACGCTGTTAGTGGAAGAGAAGCCCCGCTTTCCGTCACCCCTCAAACCGGCTATCTTCAAACCAGGGGACCCGGAACTGCTGGTGCAGCCAACTCTCTGTTAACTGCGGTCACAGGGCTTTTAGGAAGATCGGCAGGGAACCGGGAGGCAAGAGCAACTCCCCGTGCTCCTCGGCAAGGCACGAGTGCAGCCACATTGTGGGGGGCCTTCCACCAGCCCGGCGCCGTGGGAATGCACGCACACAGCGGGCGCTCTGACGCGGCAGCAGAGCTCAGCTGCGATTCTTCCGGCCTCGGGGCCATGGGGAGAGCCCGTGGCTTGTCCACACAGCAGCTCCCCCAGGGCTGCGGCAGGGCTCCTGCGAGTGAGGAGGGGCTCGAGGCGGAGTGTGCAGGCCATGAGCTCAGGGGAGAGGGGAGGCCGAGGGGACGCAGGCAGAGAGGTGGCTGCACGCGCAGGACGAGCACGGCCGGCGCGCTGCGCGGCACCTCTGGAAGGAGAGCAAACCGCCGTCCCACCTCGGGCTGCACGGTCACAAGTGAGGCAGGGGGACCAGTCGCCGTTTGGGCGGGAGGCCGGCTGCGGCAGGAAGGGGTGGCGCTGGCTCGGTGGCTGCAGCTCCTCGCTCGGACCCAGCGGGGCCCCTGCGCGGTGCTGGGGACACAGCGAGGCCTCGGGCGCTGTGGGGCAGGGACACACACACGACACACAGAGAAAGAGACGCCGTTAGAGGGCCCGGGCGGGCTCTGCAGGCCGGGCAGCGACCCGGCAGCCCGCGGAGCACCGGTGGCCGGGCCGGGCACGGCGCAGACCCAGCGCTCCAGAGCTGGAGCCGAGGTCGCTGCACATCCGGTAGCTGGAGGCCAGGAGGGTGCGCCGATGGCCCCTGCGCCCGCGTCGACCCACGAGCCGTGGAATGCGAGCCCCCTTCAGCCCCTGGCGGTGCGGTCTCGGGCTCCTGGGAACGGTGAGTGCGGCGGGCAGCGCCGCGCAGCCCTCGGCCACAGCCGCGGCTGGACGAGGCCTTGGCTTTGCGAGGGGCGCACCTCACCGCTGTGCCCAACTTAGCCCAGGGGGGGACTTGGCGAGGGGAAGCTCAGGCTTTTCTCAGGTTTCACGAATGTCGCAACCTGTACTTAAGGAGAGAGCTTTGAACTAAGAGGAAAACAAGGCAGTAGCGAGAAATGGGACAGGGTGACGCTAACCTGCTCCCAGCTCGCTAATAATTTAGAATTCCCAGAGACGGGCAAGCCGACTCTGAGGGGCGAGCCTCCTACATGACGCAGCGCTCGAGATGCTGGCGAGGGCGGCATCGTGTCGTGTGGGAACCGGCAGAGGCAGGAACCGTTACTAAGCGGCCTGGCGAGAGACCACCGGCCGAGGCAGTGGCTGCAGAGGCCCTGGGCAAACCACAGACAACTTCCTCTAGCAAACAAGCTTGCTGGGGAGACCGGCCCGGGCTCGGCTCTGCGCTTCTGGCCCACCAGGGGGTCAGCACCGCCCCTCCCCCGGCGACCAGGGCCGGTCTGCGCGGGGACCACCAGCACCGGCCCCCGAGCCTCTCCTCCAGGGAGCAGCCCCCAGGCCGACTCCCCGGCCGCGGACCCCACTCGCTTCTGCTGCTGGACTAAGACCCGAGCCGGCCGCCACGCACGAGGGGGAAATGGGCACCCGACCTGGGCAGGCCACAGGCCCCAACACCAGCACTCCCGCCCACGCTGCTCGGGCCCAAGGAAGCTCCACCTGGGCTTTTTCGCTCTTTCCCTGACGCTGGACAGGGACACCCACCGCCACCCTGTGTGGTGCAGAAGGAGGCCTGCAGCCCCGGCATCGGGAGACCCTGGCAGCCAGGGTGAGAGAGACACGGCCACCAAGAGCGCACTCCCGTCCCCCCGAGACGCAGGCCTCCCGCTGTCTGGCAAGCAAGACGACCCTGTGCGGCCACTTCCAGCTGGGAGGCGGCAGGGGGCCCTCTGAGACCCCCTCGCCAGGCTGGGCACCCAAAGCCCCTGGCCACTGTCCCTCTCTCTGGGCCCCGGGAGGCTGCAGGCTGGCGCACAGAGGACGCGTAGAGTGCGGCGCAGGCACCGCGCTCTGCGCCTGGCGCCTCCCCGCCCACAAATACCGCGCTCTGTGCCAGGTGCCTCCCCGCCCGCGGCCAGCGCCACCGTGCCCATGCGGGCATGTGGGCTGGGCCGAGGGGGGCCCAGGTACTCACAGCCATGGTAGGAGGCAGGCGAGCCCCCGGCCTTGCCGTACTCCTGCTCCGAGTAGCTGGTGGAGAGGTTGGGCTGGCTGGAGCCACGGCCGAAGGTCACCTGGTGGCTGCCCATGCCGGTGGCCACCTGTGCCATGCGCTCCTTGGTCTTCAGCGCCTGGGCCCGCTCCGCCTTCAGCCGCTCCTCGTCCTTGAGCAGGGCCGCCAGCTGCTTGGACTTCTCACGCACGTTGACACCCTGGTCCTTGCCGTCGCGGTCCACGTACTGGAAGTCCTTGAGCGTCTGGATGGCGAAGATGTTCTCACGGCACTGCTGCGCCACGCGCTCGGAGCCCGTCTTGATGAGGTAGTCGAGCAGCGTCAGCGCCTTGTACACGTGCCGCCAGTTCTTGCCGTGGTCGTTGAGCCGCTTCCACACCATGCTCATGATCTCCGAGAAGGCCACCACGTTGTAGGTGAGGTCGGCGATCTCGGTCATCAGCGAGCTGGACGGGCCCCACGGGTCGTTGGATGTGGCCTCCCGCACTTTGATCTCGGCCTCGGAGTAGTTGTTCACGATGTTTTTCATCTGCCGTCTGATGGACGAGGTCGTCATTTTTATCTTCTTCGTTACCGATGATGCGAGGCCCTTCCGAGAGAGAGAGGCGTCCCCGTCCCCGGCAGGTCCACACCCTACGAGGGTCCGGTTTCTGTCGTCAATCTGGGGCGAGGTCCCCGGACGGTCATTTCCTCCTCTGGAGCCTCGGGTTCAAGAAACGGGAAGCCATGACCTGGAGAGAGAAGTTAACAGAAAACGAACCACTCCATCGCGACCTGAGCTCCTCCGGGACGGCCGGAGCCTGTGACTGGGGCGATTCTGCCGACAGCAGGAATCGGGACACAGGTGAGGAGCGAGCAGGAAACACCCCGGCCTCCCGAGAATGACACTCCTTCTTTCTTTCAAAACTAAGATGAGATTAATGTTATCCGGTTAATAATCAATAAAATTTAAACTTGCGCTTTCACCTTTAAAGAAGGAAAAGTAAACACGATGACTGTTCTGTTTTCCAAACTACTGGGCTGGCTGTTTTGTGAGCTGTGCTTTTACTGCTTGGCAAAAGCTGGCTACTAAAGAAAAAGAACGTCAGGGAGAGTCAACCCTGACAGATTTTCAATTACATGTGGGGGCAAGAAAGCCTCTCGCTTCAGGTATTTCTTAGCCCCAAATACCTGTCCATGCCTTTAAAACTCCTCACCGTTTTGGCTTTGTTTCACCATGCTTGTAAATGTCCCGGGAATTCTGGAGCACCATTTTTCTCCTGACCTTCCCTGCTCAAGAATTTAGAAAAGCTCCTGGCTGCTCTTCTAGAGCATGGCTGAAGATCCTCACCCACTCTCCAAAGCCGCAGCAGCCGACCTGCCCTACTGCAGCCTTTAAAAGCCATCTGGGGGCTCTCTCTGCCCAGAGGAGCCCACACCAAATCTTGGTATATATTTCCATCTCTCTCTCATTTCCCAGCAAGCTCTGTTCTTTGCCCCATTTCCCAAATGAATTATTTTTACTGGCCTAACTAAACTGGGGTGTTCATAAATTCTTCTATGCATCATAGCCAAGAACCTAGAGGAATCAAATGTTTCCCCGGCTTCATTTGGCGAGCCAACCAGGAGAAAAACAGGGGAGGGGCGCTCTCCCAACCCCACTGGCAGCTGAGTTTTAAGGCCTGTCTGGGCCCTCTTTTGGTTCTGCTGTTTCCAAGGGGTGAATGGCTCTGGGGTGCCTGGATAAGCTCCCAACGGAGGTGGCAGGGTAGTCCCCGAGCGTGTAGATCCAAGCAGGTTCTGGGTGGCAGGTGAAACTGCCCTTGAGGCCTGCCTGGGCGCGGGGCCTAAGGGAGCAGGAGTCCCCTGGGAGGTTACCAGACCCCCTCTAGGGTCAGCATGTCACTGGCTGCACCGTTAGATTGCTGGCTAACTGCCTTTAATTAAAAGGGCCTTTGATCTTCCACTGCCATCCTCATTCTGGGTCTGTGAGATGCTGCAGAATGCCTTAAAGCCTGAGAACTCATCTGTTAGGGAGTCTAGGCCCCACCCTCTCCTTCACCCTGGAGAGGTCCAGAGACTGTCTGGGTGGGGCCATGGTCCCTGAGGGTGTTTGCCAGCAAGTCCCGGGACAGTCAGTCTCTAGGTTTTCCTGGGCTCTGTCAGGTTTAATTGAGGAGCTCCCCGGGGGCGTCGATGGGGTGGGCGCGCCCACAGCCAGCTCCCAAGACCACTGCAAAGGAGGCAAAAGCATTTCAAGGTCCCTCGCCAGCCCCTTCCCGAGGGCCAGCCCTGCTAGGACCCAGGCACCCCCTCGAGGCCTCTGGGGACGCCCAGAGACAAAGCTCTTAATCCCCAAAACATGGCACAGCGAGCAGGGCCCCCAATTCCAGGGTGCTGGTTTGGTGAGCAAACCTGTTCCGTCAGGACAGTGGTGGGACGCCACCCAAATTGACGGCAGCATTTCCTCCCCTAGGATAATGGGCGGCTCTGAAAGTGGGACAACCTGCCTAGTGTAATCCTCCTGCCACACCACATGGCCTCAGTGTGGTCGAGAGCAGCTTCTGTATGGGACCCCGAATGCCAGTTAAACCTGTGTAAGAAAGGAGAAGACAGCTGGACCTGAGCCAGGGACCATGTGGTCAGGTCTCCTCAAAGCAGGGGTTCTTAACAAGGGGTCCATGGAACGAAAAAAAGGTCGATAACCCCTGCCTTAGAGGGAGGAGGAAATGCACTCTCATTACCAAACCTCTCCCCACAGAATAAGGCACCTCCTCGTGTGCCATCAGCTGTGATTAAAACATTCCTGGTTTTCCTAGCTCCCCACCTATTGCCTAGGACTGCAATCCTTCCAGGAAAAAAGGCTGGCGGGTTTTACCCCTTGCAGGCAGTGACTAACAATACAACCCCCAGAGCACCCAATGCCCGTCTCTCTGGGGGCAGGGCTTCCCTAGACCCCTCAGCTCCGTGCTTAGCAGCTGTCCAGGGATTTTTCTGGAGGAGCGAAATGGGAGGGTCCTGCACCAAGTTCCTGCCATGGACAGTCCCTGGGAGCTTGGCGTCGAGGTGATTCTGAAGTCAAGTCTTTCCCTAAACTAAGCTGAGAGTGTAAAATTATTCTGTTCTAATCTGTGCTTGCTTTGACTCTGTTAATCTGCTCGTGTCTAGGAACTTGTAAATCAGATTTGGGGTTCACCTATTACAAATTTGACAGCAGTGAAAGGTAACATAAAAATAAGTCTTTAAATGGCAATACCATCTTGCAATTAAAATTGAAGTATAAAAAAATCACAAATGGAATTAATTCAACTGCAGAAAAAGAAAAACTTAGCTAAATTGTTACTAATAAAATTATTTTAGTTGCTTAAAAAAACAAAAATGAAAATGAAAACAATCTGGGGAGCAGATGTAGTCCAGTGGTTAAATGCCTGCTTCCCATGTACAAGGTCCCAGGTTCGATCCCCGGCACCTCCTAAAAACAAAACAAAACAAAAAACCAACTCTCACTGGGGAGCACATGTAGCTCTGTGGCTGCGCACCTGCTTCCCATGTACGAGGTCCTTGGTTCAATCCCTGGTACCTCCTAAAATAAAACAAAATAAAAACAGTCTGGTTCTAGCCCGTCCCCCTTGTTTCACAGAGGAGGAAGCAGGGGGCTACATGTTAACTAGTCCACCCAGCGCCCCCACTCCAGACACGCCCACGCCCTCATCTCCTTACCGAGCTAGAGTGAGGGCCGCGTCTCCAACAACAGGCTCTGTGCCTCCAGTCCAGGGACCCCCATTTGCCTTGCTCGTCCACGAGAACCCAGCACCTGGCACTGTGCCTGGCACAGAGAGAGAAACATGGTCTTATCAATGGATGGAACAAATCAAAAAAAGGGCCCCTGACCTCAAGGCGGCCACCGCCTAGGGGGGACAGGGGCACTGGGGGATTCAAAGCCGGGACGCCCAGCTTGGCTGGCCACCGGGGCTGTGGAGGGGTTCTCCCTCAGCACTGTCTGCAGAGCTGGGCAGAACCTGTCAGGAGAAAGGCACAGCAAAGGGGAGCCGCCGCGCAGGCTACTCCTTGTTTATAAAATGAGGACGTTGGGGCCCAGCGGGCCACCAAGAGGGCAGCGAGGGCAGCTGGGGTCCGCGCCCGGCCCTGCCTGGAGGGAAACACAGGCCTCCCCTGGCCCCCACTGGCGAAGGTCACACAGCTGGGACTGGATTCGCACCTGCAGCCCCAGAGCCTGCGCCCCGGGCCCCCTCCCCACGCAGCCCCCACCTCGGCCCCAGGGGCCTGGAGACAGAAGCTGCCCCTGCTCCTCGGTGGCCCTCACCCTGCCCGAGGAAGAACGCAGAGCTCCCATTTTCCAGGAAAGCCTTGGACCAAAAAAGGGCACATTGGAAAAATTTTTTAACAAATAAAAACGTGCCAGGAGCTGGAGAAAAAGCCTAAGGGATCGCACGTGACCGTGCAGGTAAGACAGGGGTGGCTCACAAAATCCCCGCCTGGTGCCACGACGTCCCTGCTCTGGGCCGCATGGCCCTCTGCCCCCCACTCCCCGCTGCGGCACGTCGGGAGCTGCCGGTCTGGAGCTCACAGCTCTGCGTCAGCCCCGAGGCCAGCTCGTCAAGCCCCTAAAGCTTGTCCAAGGCCCGAGGAGGAGAACTGTTTTCAGGGTGACCTGCACATTTGACTCAATGAGGCTTTCCATTCACAATGCCACATTCACTGCCGGCAGAGCTGGCGCGGCCCTGGCTGACGCACAAACAATACTTTGGTTTCTAGTTAGCATTTCTCTGCTGAAAGAGCAAAGGCTTGTCAAAATCAGCAGTGACGCTCGGCTGGATCGAATGCCAGGGGCCCCACGTTCTCCGGGCGCTTCGGCCCAGGGGCGTGCGCGGCAGGGACCATGGCTCACTTCTCAGAGGAGCTAGGGTGTGGCAGAGTGGGCGCTGGCCACGGAAGAGGCCTCGGTCCCCTTCCGCCAGGTCACGAAGCAGCTTCAAGTGCGCACAAGAGCAAATGTCCTGGTAAAGAAGCTTAGAGTGGTTGACAACTATTTTAAAAAAACAATTTCTGGGAGGAGAAATGGTGTCCCTGGGCTCTGTTGCCCCTCTAGCCCTGGTGGCTTCCGGAATGGCCGGGGGCCTCCTGCTGGGCCACATCCTGCCGGGGAAAGGCTGGTGGCTGGAAGGCCAGCCAGGGCACCCCCCGAGCCTCCTGGGCCTGCGGTGGCTAAGAAAAGGCAGGGACTGCTGGGAGCCAAGGCTGGGAGCGGCCCTCCAAGCTACCGAGGGACGAGGGACGGGGCTGCTGAGCACAGCAGGGGCTGCCCGACTTGCAAAGCCAGCTGCTGATGGTCTCTTTCGAATATTTAGGCCTCAGGAAGAAGGGAAAGGCTAACAAAATATTTGTTTGTTGTCAGAATGGGGGAAAAAAGGCCTTGACACAGGTGGCTGCCTGCTATTTTCTTACTGCTTCGGCACTGTGGGAAGGGTGCAACCTGGGGGCAGGATCCGCTAATGGGAGAGAGGGCTCCATGAAAACACCTTTGCAGGGCCAGCTGTCACAGGCCGCCCTAAGGCTTCTGATGGACCAGGAGAGCTGGCCACGAGGAGGCCCAGGCCAGGTCGCAGGGCAACAGGACGGCTGAAGACCCACGAGCTCCCCCAGGCTTGGTCTCATTTGTCTATGGAACCTCCCATCCCCTTTTCCCTTTTAAAACCTGTCCACCTCCAGGGCAATCTCAGGATTGCACCATAAAACTCATCAACTGCTCCTCTCCTGGCAGCAAGTTCCCCAGCCCACCCACCGAGGCACATCCTGTGCTACTGCTAGAACCTGAGTTTTGTCTTGACCTATTACTGTTTTGACTAGTTTGCATGTGCCACTGTTCAAAATATCCTTCATTAATTTGCCAGTTTTCATCCCTTTCCAGCTTGCTGAATCTCAACTAATGTGCATGCAAAAGCAACCAAAAGAGGATCGTTTAGCATCTTGGGGGCTCTTCACTCAACCTGAGGCCATGTGGTCAAGTCATAAACATCCAACCATTTATTGGGATCTCCAGGCTAGCCATGGTTAAGATGGGGAGGGGGGAGAATCAAAACCAGATGGGGCCAGAGCAGGTGCAGCTCTAAGGCTGAGCGTGTGCTTCACATGGACAAGCCCCAGGTCCACTCCCCAGTACCTCTAAAAAAAAACAGACGGGGGCAAGCAGATGTGGCTCAAGTGGGCTCCCGTCTGCCACGGAAGAGGCCCCGGGTCTGATTCCCAGGGCCTCCTGGTGAAGGCGAGCTGGCCCATGCAGTGGAGAGCTGGCGGCCGCGCCTCAGACAGCTGGCGCAGCAAGGTGACACAACAAAGGGAGACGCGGAGGAGAGACAGTGAGAGACGCAGCAGACCAGGGCGCTGAGGTGGCTCCAGCAACTGAGCGCATCTCCCACACTGGGGGCGCCAGGGTCCGTTCCCGGTGCCTCCTAAAGAGACAGACGAGAAGACAAGACAAGCAGACACGGAAGAACACACAGCAAATGGACACACAGAGCAGACAGCGAGCGTGAACAACAAGGGGGGGTAATAAAAAAAATAAATCTTTAAATTAAAAAAACCAGACAGGGACGACTGAAGGGATGAATGCTATTCAGACAACGGTGATTAGAAATTCCTTTAGGGGTGGGGGGGTGGGGTTGAATGGGACCTCATATATATATTTTTAATGTAATATTATTACAAAGTCAATAAAAAAAAAAAAAAGAAATTCCTTTAGAAACACCTTCGAGCACCAGGTATCACTGGGAACTACCTTACAGTAGGCTGTCAGTGAAGTTCGTGAGTTCGCACAATTCCGTTACAGCTCCAAGTGTTTTTGAATGGAGACAGCAAACGGGCTTTAAGTGGGATCTGTCATTCAAGGCAAACCCATCACTCCACGCGTCCCCCAGAGCAGGGCGGGGTGGGGCCGGCCCCCAAGGCGTCTGCTTGTGCCCGTGGATCAGGGGCCAGGACAGCCGTCCTCGCCCCTCAAGGCCCCTCCCCACGCGCCGCAGCCTCGGCCTCAGAGCCTCACTCTAAAACGGCGCTCGTCACCCCTTCACCGCAGCAAGAGCCGGGGTTCGGACCCGCCCTGCGGTCACCACGGCTGGCCGCGCCCGGGGGGGAGGAAATGCCGGCGCATCACATAGGAGGCCTGGGGACGGCCACCGTGACGAGCAGACCTCCTGCCGCCCTCTGAGAGCCGGGGGACCCACGAAAGGCCAGGCCCCTGCAGTGTGAACGGGAGCTCGCTACCCACGGCTGGGTCCCCAGCACTCTGCCGAAGAACGCTCTCTCCCACCCCGGAAGCGGAGCCCGCTGTCCTCACGCCTCGCCCTCGGTGGGCCCGGCCCTGCGCCACCCGGGACTCGGGGTGGACCCTCGGCCTCAGGGCGCCATCCGGCCTCAGGCTCGGCGGCCAGGAGGACGGGGCCACGGGATGCCTCCCCGGCCCTGCCCTGTGCCACTGGCCGTGCGCCGGCACTCACCCCCGCGGGGACGCGCCCCCCTCCTCCACGCGCCCACCCACCCAGTCGGCACTCCGGTGACCCGCCGTTCGGCAGGAGCTGCTCAGAGCCGCAGCCGTCGAAGAGCAAAACCACCCGCCACGGCAGCCTGAAGGGAGGGCGGGCGGGCCGGGTGTGGGACTGCTTCCGGACCCGGACGGCTCGGCTGGACATGGTGGTGCCCAGTGGCCCGCCCCGCCCCCGGGAGGGCCCGAGACAGGCCGCCCAGGCACCGAGGGTCAGCCTCCACCTGCCGGGGGCTGCCCCGATCTCTCAAGAGGCTCGGGGACCGGCTTTCCCGCCACCACCAGCAGGAATCGAGAGCAGCTCCTGCGCAGGGCGGCAACTGCCCCGGTCCCCCGTCCAGACAGGTCCGGCCAGAGTCCGTCGAGACGGATGGGACGATACCATCATGAGCCATGAGCGCCGTCGCGTGGACCACCTGGCGCTCGTCGCCGCTGGTGGCCGAGGACGAGTGCGCCGTGGGAAGGGGTCACCCCCCCCCCCATCCCACGTGCCGGAACCCCCAGGAGAGCACGCCCGGAGATCCGGGAAGGGCGGAGCCGCAGGAAGGCCGCGTCCTGAGCTAGCCCCGGCGGTCGTGGGCACCTCGAAGGCAGGACGCGCAGGACCAGCCCCGCACGAGTGCTGCCATCGGGCGACGCGGGCCTTCGCCCCCTGTGCGCGGGATCGCCACCCTCCTCCGGCTGGGGCCGAGGGACAGTAGCCCGCGGTCCCCTAACGGGGATCTCCTCGGCCTGACGAGAAAGGCCGCAACCACTGGCCCGGCCCGACCGGCAGCCGTTTGAAGACTGGTTTGCTCCTGCGGGGGGGACAAGCACAGGGAAAGAAGAATCCGTTCTTTAACTCCTGCCAGAAACACGGTGAGACTTAGCCAGAAAAGAAATGTCCCCTCTGTCACCCGGACTTGGGCATCTGTGTTCCAGCAAGTCCTTGGTGGAGAAATGTAAACGCTGCACCACTACTCAGAAAGTGGGCTTAAAGACGTGGAACTGCGCGCAGGTATTTGAAGAAGTTAAAGGGAACGTAAACATTTACACTAGACTCGCAGATGACAACAACACAGCTACCGTCCCCAGCGCCTGCCTTCTGCGGAGGGAAGCGTCCGGCGGGGGCCCAGGCACGCACGGCCCTGGGGGAGGATGCGGGCAGCTCCTCGCCCTGTGCCGGCGGAGCCAGCAAGGAGCTCAGACTGCGCGGCGGCCTCCGCTGACCTCATGCCCTGGAGCTTTCTAAAAGCAGAAACCCATCAGAGAAGACGCACGCAAGGGGGTTCGTCTTTCCTTACCACGTCCTAACCGCTTAGGATCTGGGAAGCGCAGCTGTGGGTGCGGGTGACAGGGATGGGGAAACGCGCTGGGTTTTAAAAGGCCACGTGGAGCGCACGGGCCTTCCTGGCAGGCCCCCGCGTGGCTCCCGGCCGGGCCCGGGGCTGCTCCTCCCCTGACCCACAGGCCGAAGGTGCCCGGCCGAGCCCGGCTCACGGCCTGAGGGGCACACGCTGACAACCACACAAAGGGAACACGGACACCATCAAGAGCCACCCAGCCTTTTACACCTCCGCGGTTTTGCCAAGGACCGAAGCCCGGGCGGCATTTTTAAAGAGCCCGGGCCACAGTGAAAACGACGCCGCGTGGCAGGGAGGGCAGAAACCGGAGGGGGGCACGAGGGCTGGAGCTTTCAGCTCTGCCATCCCAGCGTGCTGGGGCGCCAGGCGAGCCGCCACCCGGGGCCCTGCAGCCCAACAGGCGGGTAGGCCGGGCGATCCGCTCCAAGGCCTCCTGGCACTCAGTGGGTCACTCCCCCGAGGTCTGAGGGGGCAGGGACCCCAGGCATCTGAGCAGCCCCCAGCAGAGCTGCTGTGGCTTGCCGGAGGGCGGAAGCACAGGGCCTCCCTCGGCCTTCGGGCGCAGGGCAGGCGGCCCTGGGGCGCGGCTCCTCTGTATTGGACGCGGGCGGCCGAGCTGTGGGGGACAACTTGATCAGCACAGTTGTCCAGCCTGAGACATTTGAGGGAAAAATGCAGAGCTGCATGGGAAAATTCAGAATTCCCAGGCTTTCATGCTTAATTTAGACCTGCCTGGTTTCTTGGGGTGGTGCTAAGTGCTGGGGGGAAATAGGGGGGCTGGGCTGCAGGGCCCTCGACAGGGGCCGGCTTTGTGTTTCAAGCACAATGACTCATTGCTCTTCCCAAAGGAGCTCAGGGTGCCGGCCAAGGAGAACCTGGCAGGTAGAGCGGGCACCTCCCGCTCCTGTCCAAGGGCAAGAGCGCAGCCAGAGAAAGCTCTGCTCTCAGCCCAGTGGTGCCCGGGGGGCACGGCCGCCTCTTCCCAGAGGCAGCAGAGAAACAAGGCAGACCCTCACGGGAGGCTCAGGGAGGGTGGTCTCATCCCCTCCGACTGCTGCAGGTGCTGGCACGTAAACAGCAGGAGGTGGCACAAGGTAGCACAGAAACACAACGAGGTGGCAGAGGGAGGCACGAGGTGGCACAGGCACGGCAGGAGGGGTATGGGGATGGCATGAGGTAGCACAGGGGCAGCAGGAATGGGGGTGGCACAGGGTGGCACAGGGACGGCACGAGGCAGCCTCTGCACATGAACCGCTCTGCATCTCTTCTGGCCTGGACTCGGGGACAAAGCCAGCCAGGCCTGAGCAGCGACGACAAACAACAGACAACAGGGACCCCACCCTTCCTTTCAGCTGGGTGGTCGGAGGCCAGTGGACAAGCTGTTCCAGAGTCCGCCTCTCGACGGCTGCCCCGTGTGTATGATTTTCCCAGCTCCTTCCCTTCCCTCACATTTTACCACCCCCGCCCAAGGGAGGCCAGGCTGCACCCCCATGTGACTAAACACCAAGGTCCTCGCTTACAAGTTCCACTGGCCAATTTTCCCCAGCTCTCTGCCACTTTATAACAAGGGTCACCTTTCTTCCCATTCCCAGGAACACGTTCGTTGTTTCCTTCCAAAGCCTCCTCGCGAGTACCTTTAACATCCGTCTTTCTACCACATAATCCAGGTTTTTCCTACCAAGCACCTCACAATTCTTCCAGCCAATTACCCAATTCCAGAGCCGTTTCCCCATTTTTCGGTCTTTGTCATAGTAGCATTTCACTTTCAGCACCAAAAACAGTATCACTTAGGGTTCAGCAGAGAAAGAAAACCGACAGGATACACACACACTTACATAAACATTCAGAGATGTATTCCAGGAGGCGGCTCAGGAGACCCTGCAATCGGCAAACCCGAGCTCCCTGGGGAGGCTGCACGCTGGGAATGCGGTGAAGGTTTGAACAGTTCCCTGCGCTGCAGTTCGGGAGCAGCGGGGAGGGGAAGCCGCGCGGACAGACCCACTGGGTGCAAATCTCATGCCGGCTGGTGATGGCACTGCCCATGAGCGCCCCACGCGGCCGGCAGGCGTCGTCCCCCAGCCCACCCGCGCCTCTCCCGTGCGGCCGGCGCCCCAGAGGCGCTGCCTCCCCCACTGGTGGAGGACTCGGAGGGGGGCTCTCGGAGCAGCCAGCCCTGCCCCTCCAGCCCCAGGCACTGTGTGAGTGTGTGAGTGCAACACCTTCGGTCTGCACGACAAGCGGGGGTGGGGGGTGGGGGGGTGGGGTGGTATCAGGACCCCCATTTTACAGAGGACACCGGGGGCCTGCCCAGGCTGCGCTGCCAGGAGGCAGGACCGGGACTGAGCGCTGACCCTGCTGCGGGGGCCCTGTCCTCTAGAACCTCTTCTTACTCTGCCTTGCTTTAGACAAAGCCAAGGATCAAAGCCCGAAGAGTGGCCGAGCCTGCCCTGCGGGACCTGCAGAGGCTCCTGAGGCCCGCACGCAGCAGGGAAGGTGCCGGAGGAGCCCTGTGCCCCCAGCCCACACCGCGCCGGCTCCGGGCACTGGAGGCCGCAGGACGGAGCGCTCGCTCTCCCGGGTGGTGCGAGCACATGTGTCAACGCAGGGGCCCGTCGCGCGGTGACCAGGACCAGGATGGGACCGAGCAGGGACAACTCTGTCCGGCGCAGCGAGCGAGAGCGGAGGGGCTTGGACGTGCTTTGGAGACAGCTCTACCTGGGCAGCAGGGAGGAGCTACCGTGGACACAATCCAACAGTCAGGGTCGAAACGCGAAACAGGATCCTGACGTGCAAAACAAGACTTTTTTTGGTTCTTCGGAACTCACATCCCAAGAACGCTGCCTCTCTGGTTGTCGGGTGCCTTCTCGACCATCAGCGCCGCCAGCCGTGAGTGCCTCGGGGGCCGGGGGCACTCCCCGGACAGGC
Organism: Dasypus novemcinctus; assembly: GCF_030445035.2. Lineage (NCBI taxonomy): Eukaryota > Metazoa > Chordata > Mammalia > Cingulata > Dasypodidae > Dasypus > Dasypus novemcinctus. The sequence continues at coordinate 14,989,933 of NC_080693.1, read as the reverse complement.
CATGGCCACCTGAAACACCACTCAAGGAGAACACGGCCTCTCGGGGCCTGAAAGGCAAACTCCCTGTCTCGGTACAGAAGAAAAATGTTATTTCCCTCCTTCCGCCTCTGCTGGAGAGAGTCCCAGTGTTTTATTTATTCTGCAACACTGACTGGATACATTAGGAAGGAATGTTCCCTCCTAACTCTTAAATGTCAGATTCTTCCCAAGGAAAGAGGAAGCCAGCCTAATTTGTCTTTCCTCCTGTTTTCTTAAATGTTTTATTACGTAATATTTGGTAGCTGTAAGAGATTAAGTGCAAAACAACAAAGCACATGGACAAAATAAATTCCATGGCCGGCTGCCCCCAGGCCCAGCTACAACTGGGTGGGCCCAGGCCTCCTGCTCAGGGGTTTGGCTTCAGTCCTTTGACTTTCGTTCTTTTACAGGAAAACCATGCACAGAGCACAGCTTCCACACACACCCAGTATGCCCCGTTATTAGCACTTTGCACTCGCAGGGTACGTCTGTTATACCGGTGAACCGATATAGTTACGTTACTAACTACAGTTCACAGTTTACATCAGAGCACACTCTGTGTTTGTGTGAAATAAGCCAGATTCAAATGGACAAATATTGCATGATCTCACTCCTGAGATAATTGGAATATGCAAATTCAGTCATAAATCAGAATACGGGTTACCAGAGGCAGGGGTGGGGAAATCGGGAATTAATGCTTACTTAGTCCCTTGACTTCTAAACAAGAAAACAACCTTATCATACATGTATGTAAAGTGAAATAACATGGTCTACAACATGCTTTTGTCACTCCTCCCGTTTCTGGGATGCGTCCGCGTTGCCGCGTTGTTGCTAAATGATCCTTGATTCCGCTGCTGTTTGACGATTTACCCCTTCCCCGCCCCGCCCCGGGCTCCTGTCAATGCCTCCGGGTCATCTCCTGGCTGTGCCTGCCTGCACCTGTCTCACGGTGTCCCTGGGACGGATACTGCCCAGTCACAGGGTACGTAATTGTTCAGACATGACGTTTTAGAAACGTGTTGGCGTTTCTCTCTGATAACATCACTTTACCTAGTTGATGCTGGATTTGACAAAGACCTTTCCTGCGCACTCACCGTGTGTCAACGAGGCCAGCGCCGCCACGCCCAGGGGTGGGGGCAGCACAGACGTGTCTTCAGGTGGAGGCTGCAGGTAGAGCAGTGACAGTGACAGATTCCTAAAACCAGACTCCCAGTCGGGTGCTCAGGTGGCTCGCAAATTATGATGGGGGGGGGCTGGGGGGCAACGGGGCGTCAGCAAGTGTGCGGGGGAGGGAGGCCCCAGGGGCAGCAGCGCAGCGACAGCAACGGCGCTTGCAGTCTGGCAGCAGCAGCGGCAGGCTGAGGCGGCCCGCCCTGGCGCAGAGGAGCCCGGCTTCTCTGGGAGGCCACAGCGGCTCGGGCTGTGGTCACTCCCGTCAAGAATCCCACCATCTCCTCCAAATAACAACGAAGGCCAAGGCTCGTGCAGCACTGCGTGCCAGGGCACGTCTCAGTAACTATCAGGTTTCATCCTCACTAAAGCTAAACTGTCGTTTGCTCACTATTTTCAGTGAAATCAACTTACTTTTTTTTTTTTTTAAAGATTTATTTATTTATTTAATTTCCCCCCCCCCCCCTGGTTGTCTGTTCTTGGTGTCTATTTGCTGCGTCTTGTTTCTTTGTCCGCTTCTGTTGTCGTCAGCGGCACGGGAAGTGTGGGCGGCGCCATTCCTGGGCAGGCTGCACTTTCTTTTCACGCTGGGCGGCTCTCCTTATGGGTGCACTCCTTGCGCATGGGGCTCCCCCACGCGGGGGACACCCTTGCGTGGAACGGCACTCCTTGCGCGCATCAGCACTGCGCATGGCCAGCTCCACACGGATCAAGGAGGCCCGGGGTTTGAACCGCGGACCTCCCATATGGTAGACGGATGCCCTAACCGCTGGGCCAAAGTCCGTTTCCCTCAACTTACTTTTAAACTCAAGTACCCACGTTAGTAATATATAGGAAATCGGGTATTATTGCTATGACATTTTTCCTTTGCTTTTTGTTTTGTTTTTATTGAGATACAGCTCACCTACTGTTAAAGACTGACCATGTTAAAGTGGTATTCAGCATATTTACAATAGTGTGCAACCATCGCCGGCTATCTAGGTCCAGAACATTTTCATCATCCCAAAATGAAACCCCAGATGGGAAAGTTTAGTAATGGAAGGGGGGGGGTATCGTAAAATTGTGAATGTGATTAGCCCCCCTGAATGGTATGCTTGGGGGTGGCTGAGATGGGAAAGTTTATGCTATAAATGTTCCCATAATTTAACAACAGAAAGGGGCAACCAAATAGACCAAGACAACTAAATGCAATACATGGGGAGTGGATGTGGCTTGAGCAGTTGAGCGCCTGCTTCCCACACGGGAGGCCCAGGGTTTGGTTCCTGGTGCCTCCTGAAAAAAATAAACAACAAGCAAAACAAACAAAACCAAAACCAACTCAGGAAAGCTGCTGTGGCTCAGTGGTTGAGTGCTGGCTTCCCACATTGAACCTGGGGTTCAATCCCTAGCCCCTGGTACCTAATCTAAAAAAAAAAAAAAAAAGCAATACACGCTCCTGGATGGGATCTAATAAGGGAGGAGGAAAGGCCATATGGGGACATGTGAAAAGCTTGGGACAGAGAATGTACGCTTTACGTCAACGGTAAATTTCCTGAACTCGGTGAGGCACTGAATGTGGTTACACATGTGAATATTCCTGTTAAGGAAATGAACATGGAAGTGTCACGTGTTCAAAGAACATGACGCATCCAACCCACGCTCAAGTGCTGAGAAAGGGACTGATAAATGGATGGATGAACACACGGAATGCTGGGACAATATGTTAAATTGGTGGATATGGGTATCTGGGGGGAGAGGGGCTATGTTGGCATCTTCTTTATGGGGTTTGTAATATTTTTAAGTTGGTAAGCTTGAAAAAATTAAAAAGTTAAAAAAAAGGGAAAGAAGAAACCCCAGCCCATGAGCCGCGCCAGGCCGGGCACGCACAGCGTCTGCCGTCGCCGTGGAGCGCCTGCTGCGCCATCTGCTCTGAATGGCATCTGCAGCGCGCCGCCTGCAGGTCTGGTTCCTCACTCAGCACGACGCTGCCCAGGGTCCTCCGTGGGGTCGCGGGTCACGGCCTCCCTCCTTCCTACAGCTGAGTAGTATTCCACGACGGGAGCCTGCGTTCCCGCCACCCAGCCATCCACAAAGGGCGTGGCGCCGTTCCCGTTTTTGGCTGCTGTGAGCCACACGGCTGGGAAGTGTGTGCAGAGGCGTCCCGCGGGCCTGCATGGCCAGCTCTCCCGGGGACACACCCAGGCGTGGGGCTGCTGGGGTGCAGGGGAGCTCCATGCTGAGCGTTCTGAGGAACTGCCAGGATGCTGTGGCGTTTGTAAGATAAATAACCATGAAACTAGCAGCGTTCATCTCAGTGCCACTTGGGGTTATTTTGGGAAACGGTGCTGGAGGCAAAGCCACTGAGGTTGGGTTTGGTTTTGTTTGGGGGCGGGGGAGTGACGTTCTCAGAAGGGCATTTCTGAAATCCTCATCAAGCAGCTCTGGAGTTGAGAGGCTGGGGGCGAGGGAGGCGGCGGGAGGAGGACACGGACAGGAGGGGAGCACGGAAGGAGGGGCCGGGACGGGCAGACAGGAGGGGGGCACGGAAGGAGGGGCCGGGACGGGCAGACAGGAGGGGGGCACGGAAGGAGGGGCTGGAGACGGGCGGACAGGAGGGGGACACGGAAGGAGGGGCCAGGGGTCGGGCGGACAGGAGGGGGGCACGGAAGGAGGGGCCCGGGGCCGGGCGGACAGGAGGGGGGCACGGAAGGGGGGGCCAGGGGACGGGCGGACAGGAGGGGGGCACGGAAGGGGCTGGAGACGGGCGGACAGGAGGGGGCACGGAAGGAGGGGCCGGGGACTGGGCGGACAAGAGGGGGGCACGGAAGGAGGGGCCAGGGAACGGGCAGACAGGAGGGGGGCACGGAAGGAGGGGCCAGGGAACTGGCAGACAGGAGGGGGGCACGGAAGGAGGGGCCGGGGGCCGGGCACCACCGGCGAGGCAGGAGGGCGGCTGCAGGTTGCAGGGCTGCGCAGCTGGTTCTAGTTCAGACCAAGTGGCTAGGGTGCAGGTGGCAGCCGTGGGGGCGGAGGGGGAAGCAGTGCGGGGAAGGGTAGAGAGGAGCACAGAGAACGGGGGCGAGGAGGCCAGGGACCACCTGCCAAGGCAGAGGGGGCGGGGGCCACCCGCCAAGGCAGAGGGGCAGGAGGGGACAGGGACAGGGACGGGAAGCAGCCGAGGCAGGGAAGCAGCCGAGGCAGGAGGCGGGCGGGAGCCAGCAGGACAGGAGGCCAGGCGGAGGAGTCCCCGGCACCTGCCTTCCGGGCGCCGTGGCAGGCCTCTCCATCAGCGCTCATCTGCGTGGCGGCCACCGCCCCTGTGCAGAGAGCACGCTGGCCCACCCCCTCCCGCGCCCCACGCACCCAGGGCCCCGGCCGCACCTGCTGCGTCAGGGCGCAGGGCCCGGCTTCCCGGCTTCCGGCTCCCCTCCCCCTCCTTCCAGCGCCTCTGCCTGCAGGCTCCGGGGACAGAGGCCCCGACTGTCTCCTCAGGGCCGCACGGCAGGCCTGGCACGGCGCCTGGCACACATCTGCAATTAATGAATGACTCCCACAGGGCGCCAGGGCGCCCACCTGCCAGCGCTCGCATGCTAGCTCGCTCTCTGGGCTCCCACCCGCTGCCTTTCCCTCCCTCTCCCTGGCTCCCCGGGCTTGCTCTCTTCCCTCTCTAGCTCCCCTCTCACCCTCGTTCTAGCTCTCTCTAGCTCCCCTCTCACCCTCGTTCTAGCTCTCTCTAGCTCCTCTCTCACCCTCGTTCTAGCTCTCTCTAGCTTCCCTCTCCCTCTCTCTAGCTCCCCTCTCACCCTCTCTCTAGCTCTCTCTAGCTCCCCTCTCACCCTCGTTCTAGCTCTCTCTAGCTCCTCTCTCACCCTCGTTCTAGCTCTCTCTAGCTTCCCTCTCCCTCTCTCTAGCTCCCCTCTCACCCTCTCTCTAGCTCTCTCTAGCTTCCCAGCTCCCCTCTCACCCTCTCTCTAGCTCTCTCTAGCTCCCCTCTCCCTCTCTCTAGCTCTCTCTAGCTCCCCTCTCACCCTCGTTCTAACTCTTTCTAGCTCCCCTCTCCCTCTCTCTAGCTCTCTCTAGTTCCCTTCTCACCCTCTCTCTAGCTCCCCTCTCCCTCTCTCTAGCTCCCCTCTCCCTCTTTCTAGCTCCCCTCTCCCTCTTTCTATCTAGCTCTCTCTAACTTCCCTCTCCCTCTCTCTAGCTCCCCTCTCCCTCACTCTAGCTCTTTCCGGCTCCCCTCACTCGCTCTTTTCTTGTTCCTTCCCTCTTTCTCCTGCTTGCTCTCTCTTGCTCCCTTTCTCTTTCTTTCTCTTGTACTCTCTTGTCTCTCTGATCCTCCTACACCCTCACAGAACACCCCAATCAAGGGCCCCCAAATGCTCTCACAGTCTAAAAATACCAGCACCGGCAGAGCAGAGAGGAGCCGCGCTGCTCCCACCGCTTTCCCATCACCTTCAGGCATCCCCACTTCCTCCCGCTTAACCCGGAAGTGGTGGCTCTGGCGGTGGGCCGGAGAGCTGCTCCCTCCTGGGGCACAGGGTCCCTCGCTGACCCCGCCTGCTTCTGACCCGACCTGTGCATACCCCACCCTTGGCTGTCCCCCTCCAGAGCAAAAACCCGGAAGGGGGATTAGTCTATTTCACACTAAATTTAACAAGCAAAACAAACGGCAATTTGCATCCTAGAGACGTTTTCACAGTTGTTTTTAATTCTTAAAAGATTAGAAGCATACTGTCAAACGTCAGAAACAAAAACCAAAAGGAAATTAAGGTTATTTTTCCTCTGGGTTTTATCTCCATGGGCCAAACGCTTTTGTTCAAAAGATGTTTACATTACCATTGTCCTGCTTTGTTTGAAACAATAACCATCAAGAGGCAGCTGCCAGCAGAGGGGCCAGTGGCAGCCTGCAGACCTTCTGGCTCTTCCGGCAGCCAGGGGGCCACCCTAGAGAGTTGCTGTGCCCTGGCCCCGAGGGATGAGGGATGGCTGAGCTCTGGCTGAGCTCTGGCCTCGGCCTTCAGCACAGTCAAGGAGGCCAGCCTCTGCCTCCAGCCTCCACGCAGGTAACGAGGCCTGGGCCCAGCGCAGGCCTTCAGCGAGGAACCTGGGACAGGGCCTGGCAGTCCCACTCCCAGGGACATAAGAAAAAGAGAGCTGAAAGCAGGGACTCATACTTGCACACGCGTGTGCACAGGAGCCAGCAAGCCAGCAGATGGCTGGAGACACCAAAGGCGGTCTATCCAGACAACGCGGCCGTAGGAAGGAACGCCGTCCTGACGAACGCGCCAACGCGGATGAGTGCTGAGGGCAGCACACTATAAAATAAGCCAGGCTTCTGTCTGGGCACACTGCTTGATTTGGATGAATAATGTATGATTCCAATCATAAGAAACGTCTGCAACAGGAAACCCACCAACCAGAAAGCCGGGTGGGGGGGGGTGGGACGGGGGTGGCTGCTAGAGGCGTGGGGTGTATCTGGTGGGGGGGATGGAGGCGGTATTCTAAAGCGAGGGTACGCTATGGGCGACGGCTCTGTAAACATACTAAAAACCACGGACTGGTCCACTCTCGTGGCTGCTGTGGTCTATTAGTCACATATCCACGAAAGTGTTCAAGAAAAAAAAAGCACATACAGTAGGAGTCCACTGATAGAAAATGTCCAGAATAAGCAAATCTACAGAGAAAATAAATTAGAGGTTGGCTAAGGTGGGGGGTGGGAGGGACTGCTGATGGGTACAAGGTTTTTTGGGGGGGGTTACGAAAATGTTCTAAATTAAGATTATATATTGCACAACTGCAAATATACTAAGAAAACACGAATTATGCATTTTAATGGACGTTCTGTATAATATGTAAATCACACATCAATAAAGCTGCTCATTACAACGGGCAGTGCCTCCACCGGCCGGGGTCCACGACCTCGCTGGGAGTGAGGCCCACGCCCCACGCGCTGGACACGCGTGTGCGTGAGAAACAAGGCTGCGCCGTGTCAGGGCTGCTGTGCCGCGGCCTCGCGCCCGTCCTGACAGGGACTCCCACACCTGCACTCCGTTTGCTCTCGCTGGTCTGTGCCAACCAACTTAAGACCCTGGAAGGAAGCCGAGGCTGTGCTTATGTCCAGTGTGGACGGCACCGTCGCAGCGTCATCGCCACAGCCTTTAAACACCAGGAAACTGGGGCCGGTGGGGCGGGAGGAGCAGAGTCACTTCAAAGAATCTGGGCAGAACAGAAACAATCGCTAGTCTGAAAACTATTTGCAGCTCATAACGCAACGAAATAACCTTCCCAAAACATAAAGAGCTCCTAGAAATTGAGAGGGGGGGAAAAAAAACGTAACATCAACCAACACCCCATGAGAATAAGGGTTTCAGAACTGTTCACAATATAAATGGTCCTTAAACATATGAAACCATGATTACAACTAAAACTAAATTGAGGGCAACAGGGAAGTGGACTTGGATCAACGGACAGAGAGTCCAACTACCACATGGGAGGTCCGCGGTTCAAACCCCGGGCCTCCTTGACCCGTGTGCAGCTGGCCCGTGCACGGTGCTGATGCGCACAAGGAGTGCCCTGCCACGCAGGGGTGTCCCCGCGTAGGGGAGCCCCACACGCAAGGAGTGCGCCCCGTAAGGAGAGCCGCCCAGCACGAAAGAAAGTGCAGCCTGCCCAGGAATGGCACCGCCCACACGGAGAGCTGACACAGCAAGATGACGCAACAAGAGTCACAGATTCCTGGGGCCACTGAGAATGCAGGCGGACACAGAAGAACACACAGTGAATGTACACAGACAGCGGGGCGGGGGGGGGGGAATAAATAAAGTAAATCTTAAAAAAAAAAATTTCAAAGTGTCATCACGGAGACTGCCGCAGTTTCCCGCTTCAGCAGTGCTTGCGCGGAACCCGTGCTCGCCCCCGGGCTGCCCTCCTGAGAGCTGCCCACCATGACGACTGCGTCCCCGTCGCAATGCCACACGACAACCAGGCCTGGGAGGCGCCGTGGGCCACCAGGTCGGCCTGGAGCGCCTGTCCAGATTCGCCACTGCAACCTGATGGCCAGGCTTCGGAAGCTCTGCCAACTGTCCCCTGCAGCGGCCTCACAAGGGCAGGGAACAGGCCAAGGGACCTGGGAAGCCACTGAGGCAACGAGCGGCAGGTCTTCCTCCAGGATGTCGAGAGACCGGCACCTGCCGACCGGGAGCACGGGCTGCGTGCGGGAACGTGCGCGACCCCGAGGAAACACGGGGGCATTGGTCACTCCTGGAGCTGTGAAACCCGGCCGATGACAAAAATGCCCCTCCCTTTGTGCTCCATCAGAGCTCACTACCTAACGAGCTGGCGAGGCGCACAGGACCCGGGCAGCTGTGCCACCTGGGCGGCGGGCGCCCGCACCCGGCTGAGCAGTGCGCTCTGGCGAGCCGAGCTGGGAGCCGGCCGGGAGGAGGGCCCAGCCGGGGCTGCGGGCTCCGCGCTCTGCAGCAGCCAGCGGGGCCGAGCTCCGCCGGCTCTGTGGGCTGGATCGACACCCACCACGTCTCTCATTCGTACCACTCCTTCACGAAGGTAATCTGGTACCCTCCTGTTTAGTTTGCCTGGCTGCTCAAGCAAATACCACGCCGTGGATGGGCTTAAACCGTGGAATGTACTTGCTTTGGTTTTGAGAGGAGGAGGAAATCCAAATCGAGCCACCACCAAGGCCCTGCTTTCTCCCTGAGGCCGCGGCGACCTTAGCCTGCCACGTGGCTGTGCACGTGGCGGCCTCTTCCGGACTCTCCCTCCGCTTCCAGGTTCTGGGGAGACCAGCTTCCCAGCGGCTCGCTCTGCGGCTCTCTCCCCCTTTGACTGAAGATCACTCTCTTATAAAGAAATCCAGTAATTGGATTAGACCCCTCCGCGGGGGTGGGCCACACCCTAACTGCAGCCACCCGTCAAAAGGTCCCACTCACCACTGGGCCACACCCACAGGAGTGGACTACATTAAGCACATGATGTCTTTCTGGGGTACACACAGCTCCAAACCATCAGGACCCCCAGAAAAAAAACTAAACTAAATTGAGATACTATTTACATCGGTCAGACTGGCCAAAATCCAAACACCTGACTCCACCTTCTGCTGGCAGGGAGCGGGAACAGGGACACGCTCACACACTGCTCTCGGGAGCCCAGGAGCGTGACACCCCTGGCGTGGACCAACAGCGCAGAAGCTATCAGACCACCTGTGCATCCCTGGACCCAGCAACGCCCCTCCGCTCTGCGGGACGGGCACACAGGGTGACTCGTGGGAATGCCATGAAACGGCAGGTTGGGGACAGTCCAAATGCCTCCGGGCATGGCGCCGCACCCGACGCTCAGGCCTGGCCTCTGGCTTCTGAGCCCCGCACGGTGGATGCAGGTGGACGCAGGAGACAAGTGACCAAGAAGTCCAATCAGCGGCCAGGAAAGTGGACGGGGGAAAGTGAAAGCTGCAAGGAGGGCGAGCCTTGCCTGGGAATCTCACTCCGGAACGCGCCGTGCTCAAAGGACGCCCAATGGACACGGTGTGGTGTGGGCTTGGCGCGCGCAGCGCAAGACCCCGTTTCCCACATCGCCGAGGGAAGAGAGAGACCTCAGGCTGACACGCTCCCAGATGCTGACTGCCCGGGGCCTCAGAAGGCAGCGCAAACAAGGCACTCTAACTTCCAAGTGCTTGTGCTACAGAATCTTTTCTTTGAAGGAGGCCCAGGTTTGTCTGCCATTTCCAAGTTTTAAACTGATTTTTTCCAGTGGGGGGAAACTTCTTCACAGAGACAGTCCAGTTTAAATTCAAGGGGTTTCTTTTTTTTTTTTTTTTTTTAAAGATTTATTTATTTATTTAATTCCTTACCCCCCCCCCTTTGTCTGTTCTTGGTGTCTGTTTGCTGCGTCTTGTTTCTTTGTCCGCTTCTGTTGTTGTCAGCGGCACGGGAAGTGTGGGCGGCGCCATTCCTGGGCAGGCTGCTCTTTCTTTTCACGCTGGGTGGCTTTCCTCACGGGCGCACTCCTTGCGCGTGGGGCTCCCCCACGCGGGGGACACCCTTGCGTGGCACGGCACTCCTTGCGCGCATCAGCACTGCACATGGCCAGCTCCACACGGGTCAAGGAGGCCGGGGTTTGAACCGCCGACCTCCCATATGGTAGACGGACGCCCTAACCACTGGGCCAAAGTCCGTTTCCCTCAAGGGGTTTCTTGACCCTCCACCCGCCGGTCGCCTAACGAAGCACACCGTGCGCATGCCCACGTGGCAGGTGCCAGGCTCCCTGGCCAGGGGCCCCCAGCAGTGCCAGCACCCTGCCGGGGCCCGCAGCCCAAGGGGAGATGGCGTCCGTTCACTGCGTTTGGTCCATGAGCAGCCAGCAGGGAGATGGGGGGAGGCGGCCCGATGCACCAGCCGACTGTCCACGGCAGAGTCGACGCCGAGGGCTCCTCGGAGGAAACCGCCGGCCGGCATGGTGGGCGGCGCTGGGCCCGGCTGACCTCGGCCTGCACCAGCTCTCAGGTGGGACCGGAGCGGGCTGGTGGGCCTCCCACGGGCACGTCTGCTAAGGAACTGGCCTCCTCTGCGTTCTAGAGACCCCGCCGAGCCGTGGCGGTAAACCGGGTGCAGAGCTGCGCTGACACCCATCACCAACCGGTCCGCGTCGACCCAGCCCAGCCAGACCTCTCCAAACAGCAAAGACCCGCTCGGAAACAGCGGGCAGCTGCCCGCCTCGGTGCCACTCTCCCCGAGGACTGCAAGGCCGTGAGGTGCAGCAGGGGGACCCCGTGACGCCCTGGTCCTGCTCGCCCATATACCTCACAGATGGTGCTGGGGATCGAGGCGTGTCCCCCTCGAAAGGCGTGCTCAGGCCTAACCGGCCCCGCGGGGGGACCCATGTGTAAACAGGCGCTTCGGAGGTGCCCTCGCTAGTGTGGGTGCGGCCGGCTGGACACGTGATCGCAGGGTGTGGCTTGGGTGACGCTGTGGTCCCCGCGGCAGGCTGGGCTTGAACCCCATTCCTGGAGCCCTTTACCGGCAGAGTCACAGAGAGAAGCCACCGGGCCAGACGCTGGAAGTCATGGAACCTGAAACCGGAGGGGACCAGAGGAGCCGCCGCCGTGTGCCTGCCGTGCCACAGGAGCCACGGGCCACGGACGGCCAGCGCAGCCCGGAACGCCCGTCTTCCGAGCGGAGGCACAGCCTTCCTTGCTGCCGACGCAACTCTGGCCTTCTCCTGGCCTCACAGCCCCAGTCAAAGAAACCCACTGTTTAAGCCAAACCCTCGCCCGGCATTTGTCACGGCGGCCTGGGCACCGCGACGGCTGGGGAAACTGAGGCCCTCGTCCTCCCCGCCCGATGGTGCCCCGCCCACCCAGGCTCCCTGTCTCAGCACCAAGGGCCACCCCTCCGCCTTGCCCTCCCCAGCTGACAGCAAGCCCTGTCCTTCCAGCACAGCCCCTCCCCGCCGCTCTCCCCTCCAGCCAGAGCCTCTGGGCAGCTGCGGGCCCCATGTCGAGCAGAGGGGGCGGGACGGGGGGCAAGAGTGCCCCGGAACAGAAGACACACCACAAGGGGACTCTGACCACAGCCAGCACCAGGCCGCAAGGACCCTGTGTACGTGCAAACACAGAAACCTCAGGGGAAACCTACGAGATGTTAACAGAGGCCACAGGTGGTCAGACTGCAGGTCAAGGTCGGTCCTTTCTACACAGACATTACAAATTTTCTCTGATGGTCTTGAAAACAGGCATCCTAAACCTTCCCCGTGAGATGTCAGCCTGGACAATCAGCCTGGAAATACTAGGCTGCATGTAGGCTTTTTGGGTAAAGCTGACTTTCGCACAGTCTTTGGAAAATGCTGATTTTTCAAATAGTGGAGAAGAAAAAAAGTTAGCAGGACTGTTGTTCAAAGGCAAAAGAATAAATGAAAAAGGCCTGGGGGATAGGAAGAGATGTGGTTTTGCTTGTTTAAAGAAATATTTCGGGAAGCGCACTGGGCCCAGTGGTTAGGGCATCCGCCTATCACATGGGAGGTCCGCGGTTCAAACCCCGGGCCTCCTTGACCCGTGTGGAGCTGGCCCATGCGCAGTGCTGATGCGCTCAAGGAGTGCCGTGCCACGCAGGGGTGTCCCCCGTGTAGGGGAACCCCACGTGCAAGGAGTGCGCCCCGTATGGAGAGCCGCCCAGCAAGAAAGTGCAGCCTGCCCAGGAATGGCACCACACACACGGAGAGCTGACACAACAAGATGACACACAGATTCCTGTGCCGCTGACAACAGAAGCGGACAAAGGTCACACAGCAAATAGACACAGAGAACAGACAACTGGGGGGAGGAAGGGAAAGAAATAAATAAAATATATCTTTAAAAAAACATATTTATTTATATTTCTTTCCTACTAATAAAATATACTCTTATTTCAAGGGTGCTCCCTCTCATCATTTCTTGTTTCTTTTTAAAGCAGGGAAAAAGTGGGATTTTTTTCCCCTTTTCTGAAGTGCAAGAGGGATCAGATAGTGGCAAAGACCACATTTCACATTTTCTCTTTATAAACTGGCCTTCTCTATGATTACATTCCAAATGCAAATGAATTAATGCATAAATTAAGTCCCACGGGGAAGCAGATGTGGTTCAAGCGACGGGGCTCCCATCTACCATATGGGAGGTCCAGGGTTCAATTCCTGGGGCCTCCTGATGAAGGTGAGCTGGCCTGCGTGGCGTGCAGACCCACATGCATGCTGGCCTGCGCAGGAGTGCTGACCCACATGGCGGGCTGGCCTGCGCAGGAGTGCTGACCCACATGGCGGGCTGGCCTGCGCAGGAGTGCTGACCCACATGGCGGGCTGGCCTGCGAAGGAGTGCTGACCCACATGGCGGGCTGGCCTGCGCAGGAGTGCTGACCCACATGGCGGGCTGGCCTGCGTGGAGTGCTGACTCACATGGCGGGCTGGCCTGCGCAGGAGTGCTGACCCGCATGGCGGGCTGGCCTACGTGGCGTGCAGACCCGCATGGCGTGCTGGCCCAAATGGAGTGCTGACCCGCATGGCATGCTGGCCCGCGCGGAGTGCTGACCCGCATGGCGTGCTGGCCCACGCGGAGTGCTGACCCGCATGGCGGGCTGGCCTACGTGGCGTGCAGACCCGCATGGCGTGCTGGCCTGCGCGGAGTGCTGGCCTGCGCGGAGTGCTGACCTGCGCGGAGAGCTGGTGCAGGAAGATGATGCAACAAAAAGAGACACTGAGGAGAGACAGTAAGAGGCGCGGGAGACCAGGAAGCTGAGGTGGCACAAGAGAGTAATCGCCTCTCTCCCACTCCAGAAGGTCCCAGGGTCGGTTCCCGGTGCTGCCTACAGAGAAGACAAGCAGCCACAGAAGTACTCACGTTTACTAGACACAGAAAGCAGACAGCAGGCACAAAAACAGTGAGGGGAGGGAAGAAATTAATTTTTTAAAAACTTATGGGGCTGGGGCCCTCGAAGGCCCAGAAGACCTTGCTAAAAGCCGCACCACCACCAGGCAGGCCCGAGGCCTTCCGGGCAATCTCCAGCTTCTCCTCGCCGGCCGCCACGGGGCGGAGGCTCATGTGCATCCAGCCAGGGAGAAGGGCGCTCCGGAGCTCTGCTGTGGGGCGGCCGCTGGCTGAGCTGCGGTACTCTGTCCTGGTTCAGGTCAGCTCCCCACCCAGACACCAGCCTTCCCCTTGACCAACCCTTCCCTTGTGCTAAAAAGACACAAAGAGGCCTAAAGCGGTGCTTCCTTTTTTTTTTTTTTTTTAATTTTTTATTGATTTTGTAAAAATATTACATTAAAAAAAAATTATATGAGGTCCCATTCAACCCCACCACCCCCACCCCACCACTCCCCCCCAGCAACACTCACTCCCTTCATCATGACACATCCATTGCATTTGGTAAGTACATCTCTGGGCACCTCTGCACCTCATGGTCAATGGTCCACATCATAGCCCATACTCTCCCACAGTCCACCCAGTGGGCCCTGGGAGGATTTACAATGTCTGGTGATTGCCCCTGAAGCACCATCCAGGGCAACTCCAAGTCCCAAAGGTGCCTCCACATCTCATCTCTTCCTGCCATTCCCCATATCCATCAGCCACCATGTCTACTTTTCCCATTCCAATGCCACCTTTTCTCTGTGGGCCTTGGATTGGTTGTGTCTGTTGTACCTCTATGTCAGGAGGAGGCTCAGATTCCACATAGATACTGGATGCAATCCTGCTTTCAGTTGTAGGCACTCTAGGCTCCATGGTGTGGTGGTTGTCCTTCTTCAACTCCATCTTAGCTGAGTGAGGTGAGTCCAATAAATCAGATTGTAGGAGCTGGAGTCTGTTGATACTCAGGGCCTGGCTATCCTATTGTCAGTCCAGAGATTCAAATCCCCTAAATATATCTTAAACCCCAACACCAACTACAATTCCAGTAAAGTAGGATGAAAGTCTTATGAAAAGAGATCCCATCTGAGTCCAGCTCCATCACACAGAAACACCAGCTCCAAAGAAGGGCGAACTGACATGGCAGTGAACCCCATCTGCCATGACCATAGAACCCGTGGGTCTCTTTAGCCCTCAAAGGAACCAACACCTGGGGATTGCATCCACTCCATCTGTCTCCCAGACTCTGCTCAGCTGTGCACAGGGGCAATCCTTCTGACAGCCTCCAGACTCTTGAGCGGTGCGTCCTGCCCTGTCACACACCCAACCAAACCTCTGGGAAGCTTTGGAAACATATTTATGCTCAGGCCTCATCCCAGGGCAGCTCAGAGAGAAGGGGCCCAAGGCCAAGCACTGGCACCTTTAAATAAAACCAACACAACCCCCAAGTGATTAACACACGAAGTTGAGAATCACTGGCTTAGAGAAACCCACAGACTATAATGAAAAGTGAGGGTCTGACCCGACCCAGGCAGTAGGGAAAACAGAAAAAACAAAGGCCACTCCCACCCTCAGGGCGCCAGCAGTCTGCCCTAGGATAGACTAACAGACTGCTCAAGTCTCAAGGCCAGCAAACAGGAGGGAAACCATCCCAAGGACCTCTGGCCCTCGATCCAGGATGTGTACATACGTGATACACTGCACACACTACATGTGTACTTTCATATATATATTAGACCTCAGCAAGTTCTTTCAAAATGTCTTGGTTGAAATAAACAGATTCGAGAGAAACTCACTGTCGGTGATGGTTGCACAACACTGTGAACGTAATTAGTGCCACTTAACTGTACACTTGAAAATGGCTAAAATAGCAAACTTTGTGTTATATATTTTTTACCACAATAAAATGTTAAAAAACAAAACATGGTTAGGTCATGTGTCAACTCAGCCAGGTGACGGTGCCCAGCTATGTGGTCAGGCGAGCACCAGGCTGTCAAGCAAGGACATTCCTTAGACTTTATCGGGGAACTGATGGCCTCGAAGGCTGGTTACCCCGACAGTCGACTGAGCAGACTGCCTTCGACAGGGAGAGACGGCTCACATCACCAGCCAAAGGCCCGAAGGAGAGGTGATTTCTGCCTTCCGCGAGAACTTCCCTCTTACTTCAGACAGCCAGTGTCTCCGGCTTCTGGGGGACCTGCACGCCTGCCTCCCAGCTCACTGCCGCACGCATCTCCTGCAGGGCCCTATACACGCACCCCTGCCCCTCACGCACAACCTTTCCTTTTTGATCCAGGTACTGCAGGGCCACGTTTCAAACTAGGCAATGATGAGCGAAGTTGAAACAGCAACTCTTCACAGTGGCCCGAGGGCAGGAAGAGGCCGAGTGCCCATCACCGGGATAAACAAAATGTGGTGCATCCACATGACAAATATTCTTCAGCCATAAAAAGGAAGCTCTGGGAAGCGCAACAAACATGGATGAGCCCTGAAGACATCACATTGAGAAGCCAGGCCACTGAGTCCACAGATGTGAAAGGTTCACAGGGACAGAGAGCAGATGCCTGGTGGCCAGGGGCGGGGAGACACTGCTTCATGGGGATGGGGTCCCCTTTTGAGGTGATGAAAGTCTTCCAGAACTAGACAGAGGCAAGGGAGCGGGAATGCACTACAAACACCACTCAACTCCACACTCTAAAAAGGTGAGTTTTAGGGCATGTGTATTTTACTGCAATAAAAACACAAAGCAGCAAAATTCTCATTGTTTTGTCCTAATAGAACTGATAATCAAATTTAAAACCTAAATCAAGTCTTCACTATTCAATTTTTTAAAAACCCGCTTCAGCCAGAGGACATATGAAAATCAAAATTAGGAGGGCTGGAGGCCAGTCTTCCCTTAAAAGCAGGGTTCTGAAGAGTCCGCACCTGTTAGAGCTACATCGTACTGAAGGATTTTTCCATGACATGGAGTCTGGAATTTGCTTTACAGTCATCCCAGGGTGCACTCCCATGCTGGGGTGTTCTGCTGTGATCTCAAATAGAGGGGCAGGAGTCTCCCAGAGCACAGGCAGAGCCTGACAGGGGAGGACAGGCCAGCATGTCACACCCTCAATGTTGTCGCAAGTAACTGCGAGTCTTGTTCTTCAAGGAGTGAAGCTGGGTGGTCGTGGTGGGTCCGCGGGGGGTGGGGGGGGCGGAGGGAACAGAGGGAGCACGGGCATTTGGGGGTGGGGGGCTGGAAGTGTTCTACCTGACCTTGCAAAGATGGATACAGACCATGCTAACTTCATCAAAATCTGTAAAAGTGTGTGGTCCAAAAATATAAACTGTAATGCAAATCACCAACCGTGGTTATGTTTCAATATCTGTACATCAATTGTAACAAATGTACCATCCACATGTAAAATGTATGTTATTAATAGGGGAAAGGGGGGAAAGGGGAGGATGTTGGGTATAGGGAATCACCTATATTCTGGTTGTGACTTTTCTGTGACCTAAAGTTTCTTTGAAGACAAAATGAAAAAAATAAGACACTGGGGGAATAAATGGAAAAAAAGGTCACTGTACATACAAGACAACAGATCTTACAGTGATGAAAGACATAATGTCAAAAAAAGTTTTAATTTTCTATTTTTTTATTTCAACCATTTGCTATTTTTAAAACTATCATTTTCCTATTAATTGTATTCAGTTATTTTGTTGGCTTCAATTTTAAAGACATTTTGTATCATTGAAGGTTTACAACTGTGGCAGGGGAGGATCACTGGCGTGGGGTATCAGAGATGGAATGCACAGGAGGAGGTTCACCCGGGGCACACCTATGAGGCATATGAATGTGGTTCAAGTGTTCACGGGGCATTGTCACAGTGGGTAGAGATTCACACAATAACCAAAAGAATATGGAATTCCCAACCTGGGGAGCTCAGCCACATTCTCTAATGGGACCGCAAGAATCCCCTGAATACAGGGGCAGTGACTAGTGAAGGAGGATGGACCACTGGCGGGCCCTTAATAGTGATGACTGTATTTACGAATCTTTACTTCAGAAATTGAAACTTAGCCTAGTATTATGCGGTGCCTAAGAATTACTTCCTGAGAGCCCCTTTGTTGCTCAAATAGGGCCTCTCTCTAAGCCAAACTCAGCAAAAATGCATTACCTTCCCACCAGTTTGGGACATGACTTCCAGGGATGAGCCTCCCTGGCACCAAGGTATTACTGCCAAGCACCAACTAGCAATGCAATTGGAAAAAGACCTTGACCAAAAGGGGGAAAGGGTAAAGACAAATGAGTTTATATGGCTAAGAGATTTTAAGGCAAATTGGGAGGTGATTCCAGAGGTTACACTTAGGCACGTCTCAGCAGGATCTCATTGACTGCCACAGTAAACACTGCCTCAAATAGCATGTCTAGTGAGGGCTCTGGAGACATCCAGACACTATAGGCAGTGCAGAAAGCTCAGGAGTTTGGCACCCTGCCAAGCGGGCCCTACTTTGGAATTTATGTTCTCCAGTGTGGCAGAGTGGGACTCAGTTGCAGTTTCTCTACACATGGCTGGCTCTTCTGCCCCTTCTATGAACCTAGTTAGTACTAGAGTTGGCAGGTATATATCCAAGAGACTTATATCTTTGGGCTGTCCATGTACCAGTTGGGCCCTGAATCTCAGTGGATTTCCAACACCTACTGTCAAGTACATTGGACTCACCCAGGACAGCTAACAAGGAGATGATGATGGACAATGAGCATCTCAAGGAACAGAGTCTGCAACTGCAAGCAAGAGAGTCCCATCCATCTGCCCATGGGATCTAAGCCCCCTCTCAATTAGAGGCAGAGTGGGCATCACCATCCCAGAATCCTCAGGACTGGGGAATGAACGATGAACTAGAGTAGACTTATTGTTATTCTATTACAGACTTACTGTGATTCTACCAATGGAAGAATTTTTATCATTGATATGGTGGCAGTGGCCACTGGAGGTTCTGAGAGGAGGGAAAGGGAAAAATAGATATAATATGGGGGCATTTTGGGACTTGGGAATTGTCCTGAATGGCACTGCAATGACAGAGACAAGCCATTATATATCCTGTAATAACTTACAAAAACGTGTGGGATAGAGTGTAAACTACAATGTAAACTATACTCCACGCTTGGTGGCAATGGTCCAAAATGTGTTCAACAATTGTAACAAATGTACCACACTAATGAACAATGTTAATGTGGGAAAATGTGGGAGGGCTAGGGAGCCAGGGCATATGGGAATCCCCTATATTTTTTATGTAACATTTATGTAAGCTAAGTATCTTTTGTAAAAAATTAAAAAGCATATTTTAAAAAATCAGTGGGGATGGGGTGGGGACGGGAAGTCTAGACTAAAAGTGTTAAAGCTGAGGATGGGAGTTCATTAAACTCTCTTTTCCTACTTTTATCCATTTGTTAGGAGTTCTCCATAAGGAAGCATTTTGTTTTGTTTTAAAAGCAAGTTTCCAAAGATCCTTAACATGTTGGATAATGATGTCAAGAAAAAAGTAGATATCCCTAAACTGTCAAACTGACGGCTCAGCCAGAGGCCCCCATGCAGCCCCTGGGAAGGCGGCCAGCGCGGGGCTGGGAACCCTGCGGGGCCGTCAGCCTCCTCTTTCTCTGACCACCAGCCGTTAGATCTGGTCTCGCGGGCAGGCCAGTGTGCTCCGGGGCTTCCTGGACGCCAGCCCCAGGCCCGGGGTCAGCGACATCCAGGCAATGTCTGCAAGTGCGGGGCCTTTCACCCAAGTGTCCTTACCAGAGCCTCAGGACCCCCTGCTCGAGTCCGTCTCTCCCCTCTGGTCCTGGAAGGCCTGCCCAGAGGCAGGAGGGGTGAGCCAGGGACACGGAGCAGCACTCCCTCCTCGGGGGCACCCCAGTGTCTGCACACAGAGGGGCCTGGAGCAACCGCGCGGCAAGTGCCTGGCGTGGGGTGCTGATTTTTAACAGACTCTGCTCTCGACATGCAGGTACATGGCTTTTTCCAATGGCCAATCAAGACATATGAGATGAAAGAAAAGACTTAAGGCGGAAGGCACCGGAATGCACCACTATTGGGTGCCAGGAGAGGAAGAGGTGGGAGGCAAGCAGCGATGAGAAAAGAAAACCATCTACAATGGCATAGAACAGGGAGCCGGGGGTGGCGGTGCATAGAGAGAGAGGACGGATGGGAGTAGGGGGACTTCTTGGGAAGCAAAGCCGCACTCCAGCATGGAGGGGGGCATGAGTGCTCACAGCCGCCCCGAACACAGGCCTAGGTCCCTGGAGCAGGTGAGCGAGTGGATACCTGAGGGACAGGGGCTGGGGGACAGGGGCACCCACAAGCCCCGTCTGCGTGTGGTGCCCGCGCTGGCGCTGGCCCCTGGTTGCCATGCAACAGTGCGGGCCCTGCTGCCAAGGTCTTTTGATTTGTCAGTGAAGCTGCAAGCCTGGATTGCTACACAAAATCCCCCCGAACCTGTGAGGGCGCTGGGTGACACGGCAAAGGGGACAGATGGGACCCCGGCTGCTAGTCCGCTGACCGTGAGATGGGAGGTTATGCTGGACGACGCGGGTGGGTGGGTGGAAGAGAAGGCGTGCCAGAGCGTCGGGAGGCGAGAAGGGCTCCATCCAGCACGGCTGATGTGAAGACGGGGAAGGGGCCCCGAGCCAAGGAATGCAATGGCTCCTGGAAGCTGGGAAAGGCGAGGAAACAGATTTTCTCCTAGAGCTTCCGGAGAGGAACCAGCCCTGCCAACACCTTAATTTTAGCTCCGAGTGAGACCCGTGTCAGACTTCTAGCTTACAGAACAGTGAGACAATGAATTCGGGGTTGTTTAAAGCCACTGCACGTGTGATCGTTTCTTCCAGCAGTCTGAGAAAAGTAAAACGGCGAGCAGACTGCTTTTTAAAAAGCAGAGGCCAGTGCCAGCGACACACACACAGGTGCACTGCAGCATTCGGCCCCCAGGGACCTTGTTTTTAGTTTTCCCTTAGTGCAGACTGGGGAGAGCTGGGGGCTGGTACCCACAGAGGCTGGTGCGCCAGGGCCCTCTGACGCGCGTCCTGGTCTGAGCAGCAGGCCCCGGCCTTTCCGGCCCTGAGGGGTGCCCGGGGACAGAAAGCGAGGGTGGGGAGGGCGGCCAGCAGAGAAGGTGCCAGCAGGTGGGGATGCTGGAGGGGGCACTGCTGAAAGGCTGGGAGCCCCCAAGAGCCGCGTCAGGGCGTGCGCACAGGTGCACACCCACCTCCGCAGGCCAGGGGAATTCTCTAGGGATTTATGGAAAAGAGGATTCAGAGCCCCTGCTCAGGGGGTTCTTTTGAGCTCCACCCCCTCAAGGCGAAAAGAAAAAGGTGAGCGCTCTTTAGGTCCTCGGGAGAACCTGGGTCTCTCCCCTCCAGCCACACCGGGGCTCTGGGCCTGCTTTTGGGGATCACCACTGACAGCGGAGAGCAAAAGCGATGCACGGGGAACCCCGCTTTAGGGGCAGCGCTGTGCACCCCCAGGCGGGGGGGAGGCGGCACGGCGGCCCTGGGGGTCCAGTCCTCCCGGCTCCCCTGCCCCGGCTCTGGGCGCAGGCTGCTCCTCTCCCGGGCTTCACCCTTCATTTCTGTCCCCCATTGCCCCCGCTCTCCCTTCCACACCCGACCCCAGCGCCCTGCCCTCTGGCGCCTCCCCTGCCCAGGCACCGCCGACACCACTTTCCAAACTTTCCGCGGCCTCCTCCCCCACTCCTGGCTCAGCCGCCCCCTCTGCGGGCGGGCAAACGAGCTGGAAGCAGGAATTCGCGCCTGACTCATCTGTCTTCCCCGTCTACAGCAGAGAACGCATGTGCTCAAAGAACAGTAAATAAAGAGGGAAACGGCCGACAGGCTCTTTTTGCCAGAAATAGCATAAATGCGTGTGCTACCGCGACGGGCGTTCGGTGTACAAGGCGAAAGCCCACTGCCATCTTGGACTGAGAGCGCCACTCTCCCCGGATTAGGGCCAAGTCTCCACTACCGACTCCCTTCTGGAAGAGTCACTCTGCAGAAGCGCAGTCGCCAGCGCCACAAGGGCCGCCTGAGCAGGAGGCGAGGAGGGACTGGCCCAGCGCCGGGCTCGCGGGCCTGGGCAGACGGGAGCCCGCCGTGCCTGCTTGGCAGGACGCGCTGGAGCGCAGGTCGAAAGGAGGGCTGCCAGACAGGTGGCTCACAGGCGCCCCCCACCAGCTCAGGCTCGGCGCCAGGCCACCCTGCCTCTTCCCGGCCGTCCACTCCGACCTCCGACATCGGGGCCCAGCTCCCCACAGCCCGTCATCCCCTTCCCGGCTCCCCCAGAGGCTGCCCCAGCAGGGTCTCAGCCCCCACGGACAATTAGGATCATCTGGGGCCCTTCGAGAAACAACTGGCTCCTTCTGCTGGTCTGGGGCGCTTCTGCAAAGAGCTTCCCAGGCCACGTGACTCGCAGGCTCGGTCAGGGACGCGCTCCACCGGCTCGCCCGGTCGCACCGCGCTTCTTGGCGGGCGCTGGAGGCCCCTGAATCTTCCAACACAGAACTGGGCCACGGTCCCCCTTCGCGGTGACTTGCGCCCTGCGCTGTCCCCTGAATTGGCCGCCGTCCATCCGGGCTCACGGGAGCCACCCCGGGCCGGGCCCACACCACAGCCATCACCCCACTTTGCAGGCACTGCCCGAGCGCCCCACCCCAAAGGTCCACCCAGCAGCCTGCAGCAACTAAACCTGCTCAGAACCTGCAGCCATCTGGCCCGCAGGCCCTCGCCCACCCCCGACCCCGGCGGGTGGCTGCCGGAGCCTGTGCACAGACCACGTGCACACACAAACAGTGCACGACACGGCACGTACACACACAGGCAGACACGCCCGGCACACAGAGCAGACACACGGGCTTACACAGGCACACACGCCTGCACACCCCCGAGCTTCGGCTCCGGCAGTCCCTCTGTCTCAGATGCCTTCCCACTCCCTTCCCCGCCTGCGCGCCCTTCCCTGTCCTTCCAGAATCTAGACCCAGTTCAAATCCTACCTTCTCCCCGACACCCTCCCTGACTAGACTTTCCTCCATTCATCAGCCTCCTACTGACAAAGAACCAGGTTCACGGCCCGTGAATGTCAACTCCATCTTCTCAATGAGACTAACCTCTTGGTTTATACCTGAAACTTTGAGTCCAGTGACCGCGTGCCACATATTTTCCAGGCTGGCACTGACTTCAAATATTCTGCCCTATTGTCATGAAACTGTCCTTGGAACACAGATACTTCGACATCTCCCAGGCTGACTTTAGTAAAACGGCAGTAAAAATTATTTGCAGATCATATGTTTCCCACGTAAGCACAGCCTTTATCCTACGGCCAGATCTGGGTGTCAAACAAGAGGACCTGCTTTCAAGAAAAAAGTGTGAAATCATTTAGCCGGTCAGCATTCCTTTATTGCTTAGACCTTTTTTTTTTTTGGGGGGGGGGCATGAGTGGGAGGGGGAGGGGTCTGTCTTTTTGCCTTCCTTTATTTATCCACCAGGAGTTTTAAAAGAGTTCACAAAATAACAAATGCTAATCCAAATCTCTAGGGCCTCCCAAAAGCCAGGGCAGGTCCTGACACATAGCTGTTTACCATTCCTTGACTTAAGAGCTGTGTGCAATTTTCAAACCTTGGGAAAGTGATCCCGCCCCAGCCAGCTCAGTTCATTTTAAGAGCACAGAAAATTACCCATCTGCTGCAATTCCTGCGCTCTAACTGCCCACTGGGAAAGGAGATATTTTATATTGATATACGTGTGTGATTTTTAAAAACTATCAAGCTTCGGTATGACTGTGATCACATTTTAACAATGGCATCGCTAGAGGATTTAGTCCCTTAAAACCCATGAGTCAAAAAAAATAAAAAATAAAAATAAAATAAAATAAAACCCATGAGTCACACTTACAAAACCAGTGTGCACAGAGTCAGGATTACGGAGTAAAAAAAGGAAAGGTCCCTTCCCGCAAAGAGCAATTTGGCCAATTATCTTAACAAAGCTTTGCAAACACAAAAACCCTTACCAGCCGACAGACTTCCTCCCTGCGGCTTAGGTCATGAATTTACTACCAGAATGTGGACCGGGAGGGAGATGTTGTCATGGAGTCCCAGCCTGGGCCACCCGCCCTCTGAGCCTCAGCCTGCGCTTCTGTGAAGGGTGTCCCCGCCCCAGGGCTGTGGAGAGGGTAAAACGAGGTAATGGAAGCCCCTGTGGCTACAGAATTAAGGTGGGTTTCCGTCCCACACAGCTCTGGCACTCACCAGCTGTGTGGCCTGGGGCAGGTTGCATAACCCCTCTGAACCTTGAACAGAGCTAGAGAGTGAAACGGTGGCAGGCCCTGCGGGCTCCTCGTGAACATTCAATTAAACACTGTGCGTAGCAGGCGCAGCAGAAGGCTCCACACACCGGGTAGCTGGCCGTGGGCGCTGGCACGCCACACCCCCTCTGCTTCTGATGGACTAGTTGCTAATTGGTACTGAAGGGAAAAAAGAGTGTTCTTCGAACTCCCAACAACAAAGCATGTGAAATCAATCCGAAGGGGCAGCGACTTCCATTAGGGCCCCGGTCTCTCGGTCGCTCGCCCCGGCGGCCCCCAAGGTGTTTCGAGAAGCCTCGGCAGTGACGGGGAATGACCAGCCTGTTGTCAAGTGGAATCTGGGACTGACTGCCGGCCCAGGACACGGATGTCTTCATCGAGGAGGCCCTCTAGAATTAACTCACAGTGATAAAAATGCCTGGGACCAAGGCCCACATCACAGCACGTAAGAACCAAGCGAACGCACCTCGTTGGGACACCAAATTTCCTTCCAAGTGTCCACCTGGAGGGCCCTATTTATAAGTGTTCAAGAGGCAGAAAGGAACTGCTGCTTCTAGTTTCCACTGCCTGGCCAGGCCCCGTGTTAAAACCCCTCACACAGAAATTTTTAAAAAAGAAAAATTTAATTTAAAAAACCCTCACAGGCCTTCTCCTGTAATGCCCTCACCCCACACCTGGTCTCTAGACAGCAGCATCGGAGCACCGGGGAACTGGCTACAAATGCAAACGCTCTGGCCTTCTCCCGGCCCCCTGCCCTAGTGAATGAGGACCTCTGGGCCAGGCCCAGCGACTGCTGGTAACAAGCAGCCCCTCGGGGGAGGCTGGGGGTGGAGCTGGAGAAACACTGCCGCTCCATTCCGTGAAGCACTTTAGCGATGAGGAAACCAAAGCTCAGAGATTACAAGCCAAAGCCGCCCCCGCGTGAGGGGGGGAGCAATCTGTACCCACATGTGGTTCCAAAGCTATTTGCACATATGGCCTTTGTAGCCAAATTGCCGGTACCATTTGGTGCTCTCAGCTACGGTGACATTAACTTAAGAGGGGTGGGAGTGGGAGGCAAGACAAAGCTTGCATTCAAAAGGGACCCATTACAGACGCCGCGAGAGCCACAGGGCGCAGGAGCCCTCGGGGATGCGATGCGGGTCTGGTCTGTTCACCAGCTGGGTCACCAGGAGGCAAGGCGGGATGTCCTCCCTTCAAGACCGCCGGGCACCCAGTGCCTCGCACAGCTTTCAATAGAAAGGGGATTAAGTTACCTCTCGGGCCTCTAGAGGGCTGGAAACTGCAGCACACTTTGCCTAGACCAGGACAGACAGAAAAGAGGCAGGAAAAAGCTTTCTGTGCCCAGGAACAAAGCAGCAGCCAGTACCTGGGCTCCCTGGGAATGAGTCACCAGAATGGATCTTCTGCAGGTACAGGGAGCCCTTCTAAAACGACGCGGCCTTCTTTTTTTTTTTTTTAATTCAAACCCTAAATCTACTGTCTACTAAAGTGGCCCATTCAATGCTTGATACTCAAGCTGCAGTGCTCTTTCACAGATTCTAAGGTTAGGAAAAAGAACTCAACTTATTCATGATTTCCGACCTTCTAAATAAACTTGGCAGTAGTTTTCAGATCATGAGTTTATCAGATTATTTAAATGATTACTCAGCACACTCTACAAGAGCTAGAGGAGCTGATGGGACCTGGGTTTGGGAACCAGACAGACGTGGGTTTGTGTTTGGGCTGTGCCAGCTCCCTGCAGGTTGCTTAACCTCTCTGGGCCTGTTTTCCACTCACAGATGAATGGTAAGGCCCACCTGAAAGGGTCCTTACAAAGATGAAATGAAATTATGGTTAACAAAAAAAAAAAAAGACAGCTGAAAACATCTTTGCATTCAAGGCATCAAACGCCTGACAGCCTGCCTGGAAATCAGCACGGTCAAACAGATCCATAAATGGGAGTGACTTAAAATACACGTTCAACAGCATGTGTGCTTAACTCACAGTAATTGTTTTTCTAACAAAGTGTCTATTTCTAGATACCTTGAACAAGCTAATTACGACCAAAGAAAATCCTATTAACAAACTTTATCAGGAAGCCTGTCAATTTTCAGAAACTCAACAGATGGACATAAATAGTCACTCCACAATGCAGTGACAGAAACAAAATGTACTCTCCAGCCTCAAGCATCTAAACTGCATTATCCCACAGCACTCGATTCGCTGACCGCTGGGCAGCGCGGCTTTAAGCAAGTCTCATCACCCCTCTGAGACTCAAGTTTCTCAAAGGAGGCAGCAGGGGTCCAAGAGATCTGCTCAAATGCCAGTCGCACGCCCCGCCGGCAGGAGGACCGAGGGCACAGGGTCTCAGTTTCCTCGCCTGTGGAAGGAAGAGAACGCCCGACACCTGTGGCCAGCTAAAAGGTCGCTCACGTGGGTTTTGGAAATTCAAGGCAGGACAGAGGAGCCTGGAATGGGGGATCAACACAGCATGTGCCTCTGCCCCAGGACTGCTTACTCACCCCAGGCGGCTTGGCTGGGCACCCACGTGCTGAGCTGGGGGCTCCGGAAGTAAACAAAGCTTGGTCTGTTTACTTGGTCTTTTGGTCTCAAGATGTCATAATGTAGGAAGCTGATTTGGCCCACCTGATAGAGCATCTGCCTACCACATGGGAGGTCCGCGGTTCAAACCCCGGGCCTCCTGACCCGTGTGGAGCTGGTCCACGTGCAGTGCTGATGCACGCAAGGAGTGCCCTGCCACGCAGGGGTGTCCCCCGCATAGGGAGCCCCACGCGCAAGGAGTGCGCCCCATAAGGAGAGCCGCCCAGCGCAAAAAAGATGCAGCCTGCCCAGGAGTGGTGCTGCACACACGGAGAGCTGACACAGCAAGATGACACAACAAAAAAGACAGATTCCCAGTGCCGGTGTGGACACAGAAGAACATACAGTGAATGGACACAGAGAGCAGACAACTGCGGGGGCGGGGGGAAGAGGGGAGAGAAAAAAATTAAAAAATACATCCTTAAAAAAAAAAAAGATGTCATAATGTGACCGCGGATACACTGACAATGTGACAAGTGCTCCAACAGATTACTGGGGGTGGTGAGAACAGAGAGGAAGCCAAATCCAAATATTGGTGGGGTTGGTTTGCTAAGGCTGGATGCCTCGAGACATGTTTAAACGGAACAGATGAAACGAAAGGTTCAGCAGACAAATAGGAGGGTAGGGCGAGATAATTCCTCGTGGCCTCCCCACCCCCAAATCCCCCAAATCCAAGCCCTCTGACTTCTCCAAGGTTCAGGGTCACCAGGCACTCACACCACAAAATGGCCAAAACCATGGTCAGGCCCTGCCCCCCACCAACCTGGTAACAGAAGGGTTCTGGGGAACAGTGAAGGAGCAATCGCGGAAAGGCTCCCAACACTTAAATGCACTTCCCAAAAGCAGGGCGACAACGAATCCACCCATGCGCTAAACCTCTTAGCGCCTCAGTCCACAAAGCACTCAAAGGTGCCACTCCTCCCATGAAATCTCAGCAGAAAAAAAAAATTTTTTTTTTGCCCTCCCTTTAAATTTGAGAAAAGCCAAACCATTAAAATGAATGAGAGTCCCCAAAACTTCACAATCAGTTTTATGGGATTCTTAGCAGGATCATTACTCTTGGGAAACCCAGGCTTCCCTACTGGAAGACAGTTACCTCCGAGGCAAATGTATTTCTAGAAAGGACGGGCCATTTCTCAAGACTGCACGCCCAGGGAAAGTTTTACAGGTCACACCTCGCATGCCTGGCCTCGCTGGGAGGCAGTGCTCCACTGAGCTCCCCATCTGCCAAGCTCAGTGGCCAGGGCGACAAATATCCTCCCGGAAGCAAGGAGAGAGCAGGAGGCAACCCAAACTTGCCTCCTAAAATCACCCCTCACAGTTATTCCTACTTTACCCAACTCTTCAAAAGCCAGTGCTTACAAAAGAATAACCCAGCGGCCGGCAAGGGCAAACAGGCTGATTTTAAAACTAAGGAAACAAGGAAGCTTGAAAAATGTAAAAAGAGAAATGATACAGATAAATAAAAGCTAAGAAGATCTGGGTACATTTCCAAAACAACCGCTTAGCCCAAACACAACCAGTTGAACAAGTACAGTTTCAGAAACACGCTGTAGTCCATTTTGATGTTCATTTAAATACAGATGAAAACTTAATTACCCAAGCAAATTCAACCACTGCTGGGCTTCAGTGTAGGATTTTGTCAGCACCCATCATCAGGCTTACAAAGCGCCAAGACAGCACGTGCTCTCTGCCAAATCTTCCTTATCTTGCGTGAGCCCGAGGTGACCAGAGATAACTAAAATTCACCTTTTTCAGTCATTTTAACCCCCGTTCCAATCCCTTCTTTCACTGGGAATTTTCTGAAGATGGAAAGGGAAGCATTCAGACTTTTTCTCTTCTTCTGCTTAAAATTACTTGTGTGACTGTAAATACAAAGAGGGGGTGGGGGAGATCCCCAACATCTCTTTAAATATAATAATAATAAAATGTCGTGGAGAGAGCCCTGGAGACGAGCTCCTAGTTCTGGCACTGATACAGTACCACTATGTGACCTTGGGCAAATCCCTGCATCTCCAGGCCTCAGTTTCCCCCATCTGAACCCAATAATGGCCGAGCCCCCCTCCTCTCTTATAGCAGACTTCAGATGCCTCCCCAGGACAGCAAACCAGGGGAACCCCCTCCCACACACAGAGTCCCTGGGAAGTGCAGAGCAATGGACTTTCACAGGCCCCTGCTAGTATTTTGGGGGAGTCCGGGCGGCTCCCCCGGCAAAGCCACCCGGGCCAACTTCAGGACGCCAACAAAACCCTGTTGGCACGGCGTCCTCCGGGAAGGGCCGGCTCTCCCCAAGCGCTCGCCGGCACCCACCACCAGCACCCGGAGCTGCCGAGCGCTGGGTGCCGGGGGAAGCCGCCCCAAGGGGGGCGCGAGGAAGGGTCTGCTGGGAGAGGCCGGCCCCCGCGCGCCCCGCGCCCACCGCGGTCACCGCGCAGGGCCGCCGCGGGGGGGGGTCTCTGCCATCCCACGCGGAACAAAAGGCAGCTGGAGCCTGGCTCTGCCGCCCCCGGCCCCGCTACAGCGGGGGGAAAGGGGGCAACCCGGTCCTCGGGGACAGGCGAGGGGAGGGGGTCCCGCTCCAGCCCTAAGGGGGGAACGGCCCGGACCCCGGGCAGAGAAGGGGACCCCCCATTCCTGGAGGGAACGGGGCTGGGCCCCACACGGGGGTGGGAGGGCGGCGGGACTGGGCTCTGGAGGCAAGGGGCGCCTGCCCCGGAGGGGGGGGCGCCGAGAGGCGGAAGGCGAGGGCCTGCAGGGGCTCTCGGACCTGGGGCGGGAGTCGACGGCGCCCCCGACTCTGACAGGAAGGGAGGGGCTCCCCGCTGGGCAGGCGGGGGTCTTGCGGCGCCAGGAGGGGTCCCGACGGGGACGCGGCACGCTCCAGCCCGTGGCCGGGGCCCGGTGGACAGCCGGGGGTCCCCGCTGGAGCGGCCGTGCACGCTCGGGGGGGGGGGGGTCGCGCTGGGGGGGCTGCGCTCGGGCGTCCGCGCCCGGGGAGGGTCCGCGCCTCGGGCCGCCGCCCCGCGAGCCCCCGGCTCACCTCGGCTCCTCCGCGCCGCCCGCTGCGCCCGCGGCCGCCGGTGGCGCTGGGGAGCGCCGGGAGCCCGGGAGCGCCGCCGAGCGAGGGCAGCCGCCGGCCGAGCCGCCGCCGCGCCTGCCTCCGTTTGACACCCACACGCCAGCCAACATGGCGGCCGGGAGGGGGCGCGCCGGCTGCGTGCGCGCGCCCGCCCCGCGCGTGCCCGCCGGGCCCGCCCCCGCCCGACCCCGCTCGGGTCCCCGCCCCGCCCCCCGCCGCCCAGCGCCGCCCGCCCCGGAGCCGCCCCGCCCGGCCCCGCGCCGCCCGCGCCCCCTCCCCGCCCCCGTCCCCGCCATCCCCTGGGCTCTCCACCCCTCCCGCACGCCCCGACCCCCACCCCTCCCCCACGCCTCGACCCCCACCCCTCCCCCACGCCCCCGACCCCCACCCCTCCCGCACGCCCCGACCCCCACCCCTCCCCCACGCCCCCGACCCCCGACCTCCACCCCTCCCCCACGCCCCCGACCCCCCTGACCCCTACCCCTCCCCATGCCCACGCCCCTCCTACCTCCCACCCCTCCCGATGCCCACGACCCCCCCGACTCCCACCCCTCCCCCATGCCCATGCCCTCCCGACCTCCCACCCCTCCCCATGCCCACGCCCCCCCCGACCTCCCACCCCTCCCCCATGCCCATGCCCCCGACCTCCCACCCCTCCCCCATGCCCACGATCCCCCCACCTCCCGTGGCGTTCCACAAGCACCCGACACACGTCCTGGGACCCACAGCCGCTGTGCCAACCCTTGCACCCTGCCCAGCGCCCAGACATGCCCAGCCGTCCCGCAGCCTTCCCTCCAACCCTGCAAGCTCACCTGCCCCCGCCCGCCTGTCCCCACAACTCCCCACCTCTCCACCCTCCCCCGCCCATTCACAAACCCCTCCCGCCCACCCAGAAACGCCGCCGGGCTGCACCCACCCAGCTCCGAAACTCAGCCTCGCCTTGTGCATTGGCTCAAGAGTCCTCTGCAGCCGCTCCTCTTGGGAGGTGGAGACCCGGGAGCCAGGGTGGGGGCGTGGTTCTGGGGAGCTGGTCTAGGTGCTGCGGACACAGGTTTGCTTACTTTCTTCAGATTTATCCACACACCCTTTAGATTTGGGCAGTTTGCTCGAAGTTTTGGATTTCAATAAAATATGCCCAGAAAATTGTTGAGAAGGGGGCCAGGGGCTGCCTGAGGGTGCTAAGTGATCTGTGGCGCACAAGAGGGAGACCCCTGGCACTGCAGCCCTCCCAGGTTTAGAGACACACCGGCCGCAGATTCATGCTGTCACGGGTCACACACGCATGCACGCCACGTGGGCCACCTCTTCCCTTGGGGTCAACCAGCACCCACAAGGCTCTCCACAGGGCAATGAGTGACAAAGCTGGATGAGAGGTGGACCCTCTGATTCTAAGGCCAGCCCCTGCCCTCCGCGGTTGGAGGTGCTCCAAGGGGTACCTTGGAGTGCAGGAGGCTCCCCCAGCTCAGAGCTGACCAACCTGCCCCGGTCAAGTGGCATCCAGCAGGGATCCATCCCAGAGGGGTCCCGGGGTGAGCAGAGGGCACCCCTCTGCTGCCTCAATCCCAGGCAGGCCTGGGTAACATCTACACCAGCCCAAGCCCTGGCTTCCAGGAAGTGGGGGCCAAAAGTCCCAGTCTGTCCCACGCTCACTGGGGGACCATGAGCACGTCACTTCGCTTCTCTGAGCCGCCTCGTTAATGAGCCAGATGGCCAAAAAGTACCCCCTCTGGTTCTTACACGCTGGGATGGAGAATACTCTTCCCTGGGAAAAATAACAAGAGCGGGGAGAATGAAGCAGCCCCTGACACGTTTGCAAACCCACCTCTTTTCCCTCTGAAACATTCAATACTTGAAGTTTCTCAGAAGATGTTAGAAACCCCTCCCCAAAGTTTTACTTCTTCCCCACTTCCTGCTGGTAGGTTTTCCTTGTCCACCCAGACAGTACATTTTTAAAAGCCTGAGGGCTTTCCTACATGGTCTAAAGCAGCACTATCCAGTAGAACTTTCTCCAACGATCGAAACGCTCTATTTCTGAGCTGTCCAATACTGCAGCCCCCAGCTACATGTGGCCAGTGGGTACCTGAAATGTATCTAATGCAACCAAGGAGCGGGATTTTTTTTTCCAATTTCATTTTTATTAATTTTAAATTTTTTAATGGTTTATTTTATTTCTCCCCACCCCGTCATCGTTTGCACTTGCTGTATCTGTTCATCTTCCTTCTTTCCTTAGGAGGCACTGCACCCAGGACCTCTGCTGTGGGAAGGAGGCATCTAATCACTTGAGCCACCTCCGGTCCCTGCTTTATTGGGTCTCTCATGTTTTTCTTCTTGTGTCTCTTGTTGCATCAGCTCACTGCCCCTGCTTGTCATGCCAGCTTGCTCTCTTCTTTGGGAGGCACAGGGGGACAGAACCATGGACCTCCCCCAGTCACCTGAGCCACAGATCTTGCCTAATTTAAACTTACATAGCCACAAGTGTCTAGAGTCTACTGTATTGGACAGCAGTGATCTCAACCCTATTTGCATACTCATTAAACCTGTTTTAGTTTGCTAGGCTGTTGAAAGCTGACATCATGAAATGGGTTGGCTTTTCACAATGGGGATTTTTTTTAGCCTATGGTTTTGAGGCTGAGAAAAATACCCAAATGAAGGCATCATCAAGGCGATGCTTTCTTCCCAAAGACCAGCTGCCGGCGAGCCACGTGGCAAAGCACATGGTGGCTCTCCCTTCCCTTCCAGGTTTCGTTGCTTCCAGCTCCTGGCTTCCGTGCCTCTTTCTCTCTGGGTTCACTCTTTTTATAAAGGATTCCAATAAGAGGATTAAGTAGCTTCCTCAAAAGGTCCAGCTTACAAGGTGTCCGTACCCACGGGAATGGATTACATTTGAGAACATGCCTTCCTGGGGGTACCTACAGATTCCAACCACCACAGAGCCCCTTGCACAAAGCAGGTGGCATTTGGCTAGACGATGGGGCTCTGGACACCCAGGCTGATTCCTCTGTGGGCAGAGCCCACGCCCTTCGCCCTTCAGCACCCAGTTGGCACATGTCCGAGGCTGCTGCGGCAGGATGCAAGCTTTGGAAAGAGGAATGGCTAGGGCTGAAGGTGGACGACAGGACCAGCTGACACCCAGGCCATGGGGGGAGTTGGAAAGGGAGAGAATGTGCCAGGCTAGGGGGGGGTCCCGAGGCTGAAAGACCACCGCCCCATGTGCAAGTTCAGAGGGCACAGGCCAGCATTCCTTGCCCTCGTGTCTCCTTTCCACACCCCCCGCTGGAATGCATCACCCTCTCACGCCCCCTCCGAGAGGCCCTCAGGGCCATCCTTGGGTATCAGCAGCCCTGTTCCCACTTGGCAGAGGACACAGAAGCAGCACCTAGCAGGGCCGGGGTGCATGCCAAGTCCTGAGCAGGGAGTAGGTGCCCAAAGCGGCCCAGGGGCTCGTCCTCCGGGGGGTGGACCCCCTCACCCGCCCTGCGAGGATTCGGAGGTGGGTCCAGAGGCAGAGGCCAGTCTGAGGGTGCATTTCTGGACCAGAGCGGGACGGCCGCGCAGACAGACAGCTGCCCCTGGGGTTAGGGAGCTGGGGCTCACGGGGAAGGTCCCGCAGGAGAAGGCTGGCAGAACAGACAGGGGAAGCCTGCGCGAGGGGGGAAAGAAACGGGCTGGTAAAGATGCAGCAGGGCCCCGGGGATCTTCGCCGAAAGTTTGCACTCCATGCGGAGAGTCTAGAAAAAACTCGCTTCTTGCCGCCTGATGGGCCACTTGGCCTCAGCCATGTCGCTGCCCCCTCCAGGCCTCAGTTTTCTCATCTGGGAAGTGGGGATGATAATCCTTTCCCACCGCATGGGATTGTACTTTGGGTCCAAATGAAGAGGTAGAGGATGAAAGGCTTTGGAAACTGGAATATTCTGGACAGGTGTGAGTGGTGGTTCTCACTAAGGTGAGGAGATAGAGCCATCCTAACCTCTCTCGGCATCTAGAAGCGCAGAGGGCTTGGGAGCACATTTAGCACAGGAGCAGGAAAGAGACCACATAGAAAGGGAAATGGCCGTGGGAGCTCACAGGAGCTGGTGGGGGAAGGAGTGATCAGGGCAGGCTTCCTGAAGGTGGAGGTACTGACAGCAGGCCTTTACAACAGGAATAGTCTTGATGATCACTGTGATAGTTTGAATTTGGTAAATCCCTCTCCCCCAAAAAAATTGTTTTTGAGCTAACCCACTGCTGTGGGTGTGAGACCCTTTGATTGCATTAGATTATGTTAAGAGACCTTGATTAGATCACTTGATTAGATTGTTTTTGATTGAACTGTGTCAGTGAGGCCTGACTCAGGTTGGATCTAGGCCTTATATAAACAGAGACACGGAGGAAGACACACACAGAAAAGAGAGCTGCCATTTTGACCTGGCCATGTGAAAGCAAGGATTTGAGGATGGCTAGCAGCCAAAGCTGACGCCTGAAGCTCCCACGAGGCTGGGTCCAAGGAGCACCTCCAAGAGAGTCTGGAGCGGAAGGCAGGGACCTCAGCAGAGATGGGCGCCATCTTGCTTTGCCGTGTGGCGGGACCCCAGGATCACCAGTAGCTGGCTTTGGTGGGAAAGCATCTCTGCTGGTGCCTTGGTGCCTTGATTTGGACACTTCTGGTACTTTGCATTGGCAGCCCTTTGGCAAACTAAGACAACCACACAAAGTCATAAGCATTTGTGCATAAACTTCACCTGGATTATCCCATTTCCTCTCCGTAACAACCGCAAGAAGTTGACGCTCTCTTATCCCCTTTTTACACGCTAGGTTCAGGGAGAACCAGTCGCTTGCCCAAGGTCACACAACCAAAAGGGGGGAAATTGGGGAATCACACCCCTCCTGTGTAATTCCAAAACGAAACTCGTGAGAGGAATGTTAACAGGCTGAGGAGAGAGGTTCCCTGCCTCCAACGCAAAGATTGCAAAGAACAAAGCGTGGATTCCTGCTGATTCAGTGCAAGCACCTTGAAACAGTCATACCTGAAGCTTTCCACCTGGACGTCCTAGGACGGAAACCAATACGTCAGTTGGAACTCTTTTGATAGAAAACCCAACCCAAACTGGCCTAAATCACCATTCGCTCACTTACATAAAATCTCCAGAGTCAGGTCTTCAAAGTGCAGTGTGATCAGAGCTCTGGGCTCCATTTCCTGGAAATTCTCGGTTCGGCCCTCCTTGGCGGCTCAGCACGCTGCTGGCTGTCTTGACTGGCTGTCATTGGCTCCGGCAGAGTCCTGCCTCCCGTCTGCAGCCACACCCCGCTTCCTCCCAACCAGGGAGCCACAACTCTAAGCACGGTGTTCACGTATGAAGGACGTACTTCGATACATTGCTTTTAAAATGAAAAACAACAACAAAAACCTAGGCTGACTCTGACGGGAAGAACTTGGGATCACCCGTCCAACTTTGAGTCAACTGTGGGGAGGGTGATGGAATTATGCTGAATTGGGGGCCAGGGTTATGGGAGGGGACCCCAACTCTGCCCACCACAGCCAATAAATTCCCTTTCCTCCTTCAGCCAGTTGATCTGAGTTGGATCAAGATTCCTGGGTACTCACGGTCACCTACTCCATTTCCAAACAGATTTCACTTATTTTTTTGACACCTTCACACATTCATACTTCCAGTATTCTTGAAATCCATCAGTGAACTGATAATTTTGCTTGGAATTTACATAATACCTTTCTTCCCAAGCTCTCCTCACACCTCATAAACGAGTTTCAATTATCATCATCCATTTCCTGCCCCCACCCCCAGGGCCTAAGGTGAAACCACAAAAACATAACATCGACTTAATAGTTTCCGATTTTATGACACAACATTCGGTTCCTCCTGGACTGCTAACCTGCAGGTTCTTTTCCTTGGAGTGGTGAACATTCCCTTTTTAAAAATGGTTTCTCAAATTGTCACATCCCACTTTGAAGCCCCTACTGTGTGATCTAGACACCCTACACACGCCCCATTTCAGGATATGGTCACAGCCACCCCACGGGCTGGAATATTTGTTATCACCACTTTAGGGCTGAGCAAACTGAAGTTCAGAGAGGGGCATCGTGCTGGCCCTAAGTGGCACAGCGGTCAAGCAGCAGGGCCGAGACGGTCCCTTCTCTCGGAGGGTTCTGAAGAGGCCTCTTCAGAAAAGTTTTTTTTTAAGATTTATTTCTTTCTCCCCCCACCCACCCCCCGTTGTCTGCTCTCTCTGTCTATTCGCTGTGCATTCTCCTGTGTCTGCTTGTCTTCTCTTTAGGCAGCATTGGAACCTTCTGGAGCAGGAGAGAGGGGCTCAGTCTCTTGCACCACCTCAACGCCCTGGTCTGCCATGTCTCTTCTTGTCTCTCCTCTGTGTCTCTTTTTGTTGCATCATCTTGCTGCACCAGCTCTCTGCTCCGTCCAGCTAGCCATGCAGGCCATCTTGCCTTCACCAGGAGGCCCCGGGACTCGAACCCTGGACCTCCCATTTGGTAGTAGGGAGCCCTGTCGCTTGACCCACATCCGCTTCCCGCTTTTCAGAAATGTTAAGGACAAGTTGGACGCGCTGCTACTTCCCTAAAGCTCTCAGTGTGGGGGTGGAGAGTTGAACCAGCCGCCCAAACAGTAACAAAGAAGCGTCTGAGCCTCTAAGGCTGGGTCATGGGAGCAGATGTGGCCCGAGCGGTCGAGGGCCCGCTTCTCACGTGGGAGGTTGGTGTTCAGTTCCTGGAGCCTCCTAAAAACAAACAGAAAAACAACCAACCAGCAAACAGATGAAAAAACCAACTCAGGATTGCCCATGTGGCTCAGTGGCTGAGCACCAGCTTCCAACATACAACGTCTGGGGTTCAATCCCCGGCCCCGGTACCTAATAAAAATTTTTTTTTAAAGATTTATTTATCTATTTATTTCTCTCCCCTTCCCCCCCACCCCAGTTGTCTGTTCTTTGTGTCTATTTGCTGCGTGTTCTTTGTCCGCTTCTGATGTTGTCAGCGCACGGGAATCTGTGTTTCTTTTTGTTGCATCATCTTGTTGTGTCAGCTCTCCGTGTGTGTGGCGTCATTCCTGGGCAGGCTGCACTTTCCTTTGCGCTGGGCGGCTCTCCTTACGGGGTGCACTCCTTGCACGTGGGGCTCCCCCACGCAGGGGACACCCCTGCGTGGCAGGGCACTCCTTGCGCGCATCAGCACTGCGCATGGCCAGCTC
The DNA here is from genome assembly GCF_030445035.2 of Dasypus novemcinctus. Lineage (NCBI taxonomy): Eukaryota > Metazoa > Chordata > Mammalia > Cingulata > Dasypodidae > Dasypus > Dasypus novemcinctus. The sequence continues at coordinate 14,953,192 of NC_080693.1, read as the reverse complement.
CACACGGGTCAAGGAGGCCCGGGGTTTGAACCGCGGACCTCGCATGTGGTAGACGGACGCCCTAACCACTGGGCCAAGTCTGCCACGAAAAAAAATTTTTTTTAAAGGATGAGTTAATAATCCTTAATGGTAGCTAATATCTAAACCCATCATATGATGTCTATATTTTCTTTACTATGGCAATAATATAATATGGTACAGTATAACAAATAACTATATAATTTGGGGAAAAGAAAAAAAAAGGATGGGTTGTTATTGGCTATGTGCAGAGCAGGAAAAGCAATTCAGGCAGAGGAAGAGACTGAGCTATGGCCGGGAGGCAAGAAAGCGTGGGTAAGTGGTACAGCTTAGCTGGACTGCAGGATGCACAGAAGAGAGAAGAAGGAGGTACCTCAAGAGAGATCAGTTGGAAGATGATATGGACCCACCCATCTATGCCTGCCCTGCAGCTTTGGAGAGCAACCCTGCCCCCCAGGGGCGGCCATGTCCCTGGCTAGCCAATGAGGTTTATCTCATCTGCCTGACTGGTGATTGGTTCAGCAACGGGCATGTGACCCGAGGCCAACCAATAAGAGCTTTTCCTGGGACTTTAGCTAGAACCATCAGGAAAGAGGTCCCACTCTGCTTCTGAGATTGTGGGTACCAAGTACCCTGGAAGCCTGCGGCTGCCAGGAGCCCTTTTCCTCACCCACATGGACAGTTCCTAACACCTCCACATCAGGCCAGCCCCAACAGGGAGCCAGGCAACCAGCTGGGTGGGGCAGGCTGACGTCACCTCAGCTTTCTTGAAGGCCAAATCCAACATTGTCTCAAGTAAAGCTCTCTATTGATAGAGTCTTTCTTCTCTTTTTCCCTCCCCTCCCCTTCTTCCTTCTATCCTTTCTTTTTTCTTTTGTTTCCTTCCTTCCTTCCTTCTTTCCTTTCTTTTTTCCCTTATTTTTTCTTTGTTTCTATTTCTTTTTGGAACAGATCTTTAAAAATAAGAGTAATAGGACTACACTACATTCTACAAATACCCAAATAGTACTCGTCAAAGTGTTGAAATCATGGGAAGTGGACTTGACCCAGTGGTTAGGGCGTCTGTCTACCACATGGGAGGTCTGCGGTTCAAACCCCGGGCCTCCTTGACCCGTGTGCAGCTGGCCCACGCGCAGTGCTGATGCGTGCAAGGAGTGCCCTGCCACGCAGGGGTGTCCCCCGCGTAGGGGAGCCCCACGCGCAAGGAGTGCACCCCGTAAGGAGAGCCACCCAGCACGAAAGAAAGTGCAGCCTGCCCAGGAATGGCACCACACATACGGAGAGCTGGCACAACAAGATGACGCAACAAAAAGAGATACAGAGTCCCGTGCCGCTGACAACAACAGAAGCGGACAGAGAAACAAGATGCAGCAAATAGATACAGAACAGACAACCGGGGGTGGGGGGAGAAAAATAAATAAATAAATCTTTAAAAAAAAAAGAAATGGGGGAGCAGACAAGGGCCTGCTTCCCATGTGTATGAGTCAGCCCAGGGGGCGCTGATGCACAGTGCCAGAGTGTCATTGGCTTTTGTAAAGTATTTATTTGGGGTAGAAGCTCACAGTCACAAGGCCCTAAAGAGTCCAACTCACGGTACCATAAGAGGTACTTGCTCACCAGTCATCTGCCACGGGTTGAAGCAAGACGGCGGGCGACGACTGCGAGGGCTCAGCCTTCCTCCTTCCTCTTAGGGCCCCGTGGTCCCAGCTTCAGCGACTTCAGCTGTAGCGGGCACGAGGCTCGTTTCTTTCCAGGCTCAGCTGCTCTGTTCTCTTCACAAGGTCAGCTGTAGACTATGGGGCTGGGCTCTCTTCCGGGGCTCTGCTCTGTCTCATGAGCTGTCTCTCTTCCAACGCCGTGTGTTTTTGTGTGCGTGTCCACCCACAAAAGGGGCGGGGACTCAATGCCCTACTAACGTGGCCGAATCAGAGCCCTAATCTTAACTTAATCGAGCCAGCTTAATCTTTGCATTTAATACAATCAAAGGGTATCACGCCCAGAGGAACTGGCCAGTTTAGAAACATATCAAATATCACTTTTGGAATTCATAAATAATATTTAACTGCTACACCCTGTATGAGGTACAGGCTTCAATCCCTGGTAACTCCTTTTAAAAAAAAAAAAGGAAGAAATGAAGTTCCGATACACGTGACCACACAGATGAACCTGAAAGACATCATGTGGAGCAAACTAAGGAAACACAGAAGGACCCATAACATACCATCTCTTCTCTGTGACCTAACTAGGATATGCAAATTCATGCAGACAGAAAGTAGAGCAGGGGCGGGGGGCGGGGCTGGGGGGGACGCCCGTGCTTAGTGGGAGGGGAGTTTCTCTTTGGGGGGATGGGAAGTTTGGGTAATGGACATTGGGATGGGAGCACAACATTGTGAATGGAATTACCACCACTGAAGGGTACACTTGAAAGTGGTTAAAATGGGAAATTTGGGGTTGTATAGATGTCACCATCATTCAAAAAAAAAGAAAAATGGCCCAGAAAATGCTCAGGAAGTGTGACTCTTGTCCCCTCCCCAGGCAGGATGCCTAGTACGGGGATCCCTCAGGGATCTGGGGTTCCACTGATGGGTGTAGGCTAGGGCCAGGACAGAAAGTGTCTGCCTGTAGGTCCTAAGGGCCGAGGTGGCGTCCCCGCTACTCAAGGGGCGTAGAGCTGGGGGGTGGGCCATCAGCTCCCATATGGGGGCTGCCCAGGCCACCTCAAAACCCCCCAGCAGGGAGGGCCACAGGGACTCTCTTGCCCCAGCCACAGGCCTCCCCTCCAGTATCAGAGCCCAGAGAGGTTGTTGTCTGGGCCGGAGACACACAGCGGGTTGGGGGCAGAACCAGTGCCCGCAAGCACCGAGCCCAAGGCGCACTGTCAGTGGCACGGGCGGCACCACGCAGGCCGCCCCCCACCACCTTGTCCAGTCAGCCGTGGGACTCCTGGGACCCACCACCAGCTGCTTCCTGGCACGGCCGGGGCCAGCCATGTGCCGGCGCTGCCCAGGGCACTTCCATTTTGGAGGAAACGGAGGCCGGGTTCCTCTCGGCGCTGCTTACCTCACTCTCTTCCTCCCCTTCCTGCAAAATGAGTCACAGCCGCCGGGTGGCAGGGGGCCGGGGGCTGCCTGAGTCAGCGTTTCCCTTACCAGCTGGCGACTTCTGGGCCACCTCCAACCCTGGGAAAGCTCTGTCTCCACACCTGTGAAAGGGAGGCCTCCGCCTGGCTCAGCACCCAGTGGGTGCCCAAGCACAGCGGACACCTGGGGCAGCCCCTCCCCCGAGCACTTGCCCGACGTATCTCATTTAATCCTTAAAGAGCGCACAGTGAGGAAGGTGCCTCCCTTCTCCCATTTCTCATTTACGGAAACTGAGGCACAGGAAGAGGCACATCCTGGGTTTGCCAGGCTCCCTCCAGGGTCCGGGCTCTTACCCGCCTCCTCCGTAAACGGGGGCTCCCCAGTCACGTTCCCATAGCCTACTGCACCGGTCCGGGTAGTGCGGTAAGCCTGCCACTCTCTCGTGTGTGGTTAATCCTCCGGACCGCCCTGCGAGGCGGGGGTGAAGAGCCCCCCGTTTTACCGGTGGGTCAAGCGAGACTCGCAGAGGGGACGTGGCTTCCCACAGACCACACAGCCAACGGACGGCACAGCCGGGCCCTGCGCCCCTGCGCCAGCCAAGCCCAGAATGGCGCCCCTGGCTCCTTCCTCCCCCCCAAAGGAAGCCAGGCTGGCTCCGACCTTGGCCGCTTGACCTTTCCCCTCCAGGGCTCCCCAAAGGGGAGAGAAGGCGGTGCCTGGCCGGCGCCCTCCGAGGGGCAGAGCAGAGGGGGACTAAAGGGATGGGGAAGGAACTGGACAAGTCGGTGTTGTCCCCGTCCCCCTTCTTCCCAGGTATGTACGGTCCCTGGATTAAGTCCCTGCGCTGTGCCTCGACTGGCTCATTTATTAAAAAGAGGATACGGAAAAGGAGACTAAAAAGACACCTTCTTCTCACGGTGTGTTGGCCCAATGAGTTATGTCTGGCACATAATAAGAGCTCTGCAAATATCGATGTTGTGTGCTCCCCGAGGCCCCAGTTAGGGGCCGGGCTCCCCTCACTTCCTGGAGACTGTGATGTAAGAAGAGAGGAGGGCAAGGGAAGAATGGCGAGGCTGTGGAGTCTTTCCAGCCAGAGGGTTTTCTAAAACCCACTCTACAGGGACTGGCTGGAGCTCAGGGGTTGAGTGCCTGCTTCCCATGTACAAGGTCCTGGGTTCAATCCTTGGTACCTCCTTAAAAAAAACACACACGCACAATTTGCCAGTCTCAGTTTGCCGGGGCTGCTATGACAAATACTACAGAACGGGTTGGCTTAAACCACGAGAAGGTATCGGCTCACGGTTTCAGAGGCTGGAGGTCCCAAAATCAAGGTGAAGGCAAGGCCGTGCTCTCTTCTGGGGGCAGCAGGGCTTTGGTGCCGGCTGGCCACATTCCCGGGATTTGCATCCGTGCCTCCGTCACATGGCAATGGCCTTGGTCTCCTCCCGTGGCTTCCTCTGACTTCTGGCTTCTCTTTATAAAGTGTCCGGTTATACAGATAAAGACCCATCAGGCTCGGTTGGGCCCCCCCTAAACAGAACCTCCAGAGGTCCCACTCGCCGATGAGCCCACACCCTGACTGGTGACATCTCTTCAGAGGTCCAATCGACGACACATCTGCGCCCATGAAAACGAGGAACGAGCCTTCTGTTGGGTCCATGACTCAATCTACCACACTGCCCGCGCTCAAAACCCTTCCGTGCTGGGAAGCGGATGTGGCTCAACCGATAGGGCATCCGCCCACCACATGGGAGGTCCAGGGTTCAAACCCCAGGCCTCCTTGACCCGTGTGGAGCTGGCCCATGTGCAGTGCTGATGCGCGCAAGGAGTGCCCTGCCATGCAGGTGTGTCCCCCGCGTAGGGGAGTCCCACGCACAAGGAGTGCGCCCTGTAAGGAGAGCCACCCCGTGCAAGCCTGCCCAGGAGTGGGGCTGCACACACGGAGAGCTGACGCAGATGACACAACTAAAAGAGACACAGGGGAAGCGGCTGTGGCTCAATCAGTCAGGCTCCCGCCTACCATATGGGAGGCAGGCTCGCCCGCAAGAGCCGCACAGAGCCGACTCAGCAAGGTGACGCAACAAAAAAAGGGAGACAAGCAAAAACAGAAGAGCGTGCAGCAAATGGACATAGAGAGCAGACAGCAAGCAAACCGCAGGGTGGGGGGAGAATAAAATAAAACAAATTATACGCTATGATCACATGCATTTTTTAAAAAAGAGACACAGATTCCTGGTGCTGCCGAGAACGCAAGGGGACACAGAAGAACACACAGCGAATGGACACGAGAGAGCAGACGGGAGATGGGAGAGGGGAGAGAAATAAATAAAAATAAATCTTTCAAAAAAAAACACCCTTCTGTGGCTCCCCGTGACCCACTCAACCACCTGGGCGTCAAGCCCGAGCACTTGAGAGCCCCCTGGCCTGATCCCCGCCGACACCTCCAGGCCCACCGCCGCCCCGTCCCCCTCCCACGGGGCGCTGCCCCTTCTCCAGGCCTGTGCCGGCTCCCTGGGGAACGCCGCTTCCCTGACCCCCCCGATCTCCTGCTGGCGCGTGCCCGCCCGTCCTCCAAAGCCCGGCGCGAGGGCGGCCTTGGGGTGGAAGAGGTCATTCTCGGGGCCCCCGGCTCCCAGCTCCCCCTCTGGCCCAGCGGCCCTGCTCGGGTCCGAGCCCCCGGTGGCCGCCTCGTGCGCCGGCCTCGGGCGTCTGCGGATACTTTTGCATCGTTCCCTGCCCCAGAGCCCAGCGGGAGGCCGGCTCGGGGAGGGGCGCAACTGGGCCACTGAAGGAGGGACGGGCTTCCCCGGGCACCCCCAGAAGCCCACCCCGGGTGGAGGCTTCCGGGGCAGGGGTCCTTCCTGGGGGATGCAATCCCAGGAGTCGCCTTCCGGGGAGCGTGGAAATGAGCCAGGGAAGCAAAGGAGGCAGCGAAGGGTTTACCTGGGGGCAGCTCACCCCTGGGGGGCACCCGGGGCTCCGTCCCAGCCGGGAACTCTGGGAGACGCATCTCCGAATTAGCCCCGATGGGTGAAGGGGCTGGGGCACGTGGCCAGCCTCTGCCAGCAGGGCCACCGCTGGCTGAGGGCTGCTGGGCAGGGGGACTGGGCAGGCAGCTGCCCTTCTAGAGAAAGCCTTCGGGGGGTCAGTCACCGCTGCCCGTAGCTGCCACCCTGGGGCGCCGCGGGCAAGGGAGCGGGCCAGGCGGGGAGGGCATCTGTGGGGGGACGCAGGGGTGAGGGCAGGCAAGCAGCAGCGGGCGCGGAGCAGCACAGCCCCCGGGCGGGCACTGCTGTGTGGCCCTGGACACAAGGCCCGGGCGGCGTCCAGGGCGTGAGAAGGGGCCCCCCTGGGCTCCCCCCCCCCAGGCTCCGGGAAGCGAAGCAGCGCTGCGGTGGGGAGCAGCCGCAGGAGGCAGGCGCCGTGCCCGGGCTGGAACCGCAGGGGCGCTGGGGAAACCACATCACGGCCGCCGCCGGCCCACAGCGGTTTCCGCCGCTGCCTCTGGTCGGGGCACAGCCTCCCGCCCGCAGCCGGCCGCCCCCTCCGCCAGCACCTGCCCCGCGAGGCCCCCGCGGCCCCGCTCCCGGGTCGGGGCAGGCTGGCGGCTGTCCCTCCTGGAGGGAGTGGGCACCAGGGGGTCTGTTTCAAGCTTAGCATGGCATGCTCCTGAGTCTCCATGAAAGCACAAATGTGTCTTGCTTCCCACCCAGTCCCCGGGGCCTAGCACAGTAGGTGCTTAATAAATGCCTGTTGGGGAGTTGGGGGGAAAAGGATGACTGTCTGAAACACTTGTCTTTGGCTAACTCCTTACTCTCACGGTGCGGACTTAAATGTCACCTCCTCCAGGCAGCCTTCCCTGATTGCTGGGCTGGGTTAGGAGCCCATCTGGGTTTACCCCACCTCCTTCCCCCATCACGGCCACCTCCGTCTGCCTCCCCCAGCGCAGCGAGGGAAAGAAGCGGCGGGAGAGAGGCTCGAGGAGGCGCAGGCGCGTCTCGGAGGCTCGGGGCGGCGGCGGGGCAGCGAGGGCGCCGCGGCCTGGGGGCCGGAAGGGGGCGGAGAGCCGGGCGCAGGGCCCGAGGGCGGCTCCCCGCCCCCTCCCCGCCACTGACGCCAGGCCCCGCGGGGGCGGCGGGGGCCGGGGTCTGGTATTTCCTGAGGCCTGGCCGGAAATGCTTGGGGGCGGGGCTGGCCTCGGGGCGGGGCCGGCCGGGGAGGGGCGCGGAGTCCCAGCCCCCGCGGCACTTTTGCCCTGCCCGCGTTCCCCGGGGCGCTGGAGCCGGGCGCTCGCCTCTAGGAACCGGCTTCCTCGATCGGATGACGCTTTTCAGTCCCCATTTCACCGAAGAGGATACTGAGGTCCAGAGAGGGCCACCAGGCACCCGCCGTCCCAGCGCATGCAAGCTGACCCTCGGGACAGGGCCCCCCTCTAGGTCGCCGACCCCTACCACCAAGTCCTCCCCTCTCAGGGGGGTGCGGCTTAGGGCAGGGATCCCGGCTGGAGAGAGGGAACCTGGGGTGAGGCCGGAAGTGGAGGCGGGGTGCCTGGCACGACCCGCGCGCCACATGGCGCGTCCCGCCGCCCCCGCCGCCCCCGGCCTTGCGGGCCAGCAGGTGCCCGCGTGCGATGCGTGCCGCACGGCTCGGCCGGGAGAAGCAGGCTCCCGGCGCCCCATTGCACACGCTGGGGACGGCGACCCCAAGACGGACAGTTAGGAGCCGTTCAGCCGGGAGGCAGCGAGGGGGCTGGAGCCCACCGGCCTGGCTCACGCACCCGGCACCGCCCGCTCCTCCAGGACCTTTGGACAGGGGGCTCTGCCCTCTGGGGGATAAAGCAGCGCCTGCCCCAGGTTGCACTGAGAATTAAATTCGTTGGCCCATGTAGATCACTGCACCCGGCACATAATAAATGCACAATAAACGTTAGCTATTATTATAGAAATGGGCTCGGCCCTCTTCACCTCAAAAACACTCCCCACTTGACTCTTACTTTTTTCCCAAGTACTGCCCATCCACTTCTTTTCCTTCCACTGCTGAATGTTATCAGACATCCATCTTCTGTAAGGAATGTGTCCAGCTGCAAAAAGGAGAAAATGAATCACAGTGGCTTAAACAAATACGGCTTTGCTTCCCCCCATCCCAGCGGCCTGGAGATGGGCTGTGGCTGGCACTGTTTCGCGTGGGGCAGGATCTTGACCTTTCCCTCCTGTGTGCAAGATGGCTGCTGCTGCTCTTGGCATTGCAGCTACATTCAAGAGAGGACAGGAGAGGAGCAGATGGGTTTCGGGTTCATCAGAAGTATTTGAGCCTTTTCTCACTACGAAAAAAATTTCCCAGAACTCACCCCCCACCTCCACAGACTTGGACCTAGAGCTTCTTGGCCACGAGTCAGCGGGCACACTAGCTGCAAGGGAAGCTGGTGGGCGCGTGCTTTCTCTCATCCAGCCTCCTCGGCGGAAGACAGCGGGAGGGCCGGGGGACTGGGAGTAGCAGATGACTCTGCCGCCTCCTGGTGTCTGCCACCCCTTCCCCCTCCGCCTGCCTCCAGCCTCACCACTCCCAAGCCCTGCTTTCTATGGTAACCCTGGCCTCTTCCTTCCTCTAAAAGCCAGCCCCTTGCCATTTTCCTTTGGACATTGGAAGCTGTCTGGGGTTCTGCACTCCCACAGGTCACCAGTCGGTTGATCCTGAGTAAGCCTCCCCCTTTATATGGGAAATGATTCTCAGTTTTGCCTCAGACCCCACCACTCCCTAACACCTCCAGTCGATTGTTTCATTCATTCACATTTCCTGCCTGGCCCTGGTGTTGGAATATGGCTTAATGCTCTCGTTTCAAGGAGTTAATACACAAAAATATCCTTTTTAGGTATTCCACAGGTATTGTAGAGCACAGCACAGGGCGGATTCTTCCTCAGAGTCTCCAGGAGTGGCCAACCCTGCTGGCACCTTGATTGCAGGTTTCCAGGACTGCGAGACAATACACATTTCTGTTGTTTTAAGCCACAGAGCCAGTGATAATTTGTTATAGCCGCCCTAGGAAGCTAATACAGGTATCAAGCAAAGTCTCTTTTCTATCACTTGATTCCTATCTCTCTGCCTTTATGATTTCACTCACGCAACCCTGAAACATTTGGGGACTCTCCTCTCCTCTCTCTGACTCCTTTTAGGATTTTCTTTCTTTTTTCTCATTTTCTGCTTGTTTATTTGTCTTCTTTAGGAGGCACTGGGAACCCAGGGCCTCCCATGTGGGAGGCGGGAGCTCAACCACTTGAGCTGCATCCGCTCCCCGGGATTTCCTCTTTGCTTTGGTGTTCTATAGCATCACCATGTCATGTCCAGGAGTGGATTTATTTCTGTTTCTCTTGCACGAGAGTCATTGGACATCTAGAATCTGTGGATTTAGTGCTTTTTTCATCTGTTCTGGGGGAAAAAATCTCAGACTATATTTCTTCAAATATTACCTCTGCCCCATTCTCTTTCTTTTCCTTTTAAAACTTTTAACTAAAGGTTCTGAAAGTTCGATCTTCTTGTTCTAAGCCTCCATGTCTCTTAATCTCCTCTTAAAAACGTATTTTCCATTTGTTTGTCTTTCTGGTTTATATTCTGGGTAATTTCCCAGATCACCAAGTCTCTTCTGCTATTAAAACTGCCCATTGAGTTTTTTTATTTCAGTTCCTATATTTTTAATTTCTGGAGATTCTATTTTGTCCTCGTTCAGATTTGCTCAGCTGTTAGCACTCAGACTGCCTGTGCTGTTCCGTCTGCCCCGTATCTTCCCCCAGCTAATTCCTACCCAGCCCTTTTGTCTCCCCCTTTCCCTGACCCTCCAGCTGGATTAGGGTCTTAATTGGACCTCCTCAGCCCTCCAGGACCTCTTTGTCATAGCAGTATAGTCACACTGAGCCATGCTTCTCTTAAGCAGGCGGCAGGACTCAGCACACAGTTAGGTTTTTTTTTTTTAAGATTTATTTATTTATGCCCCCCCTTGTTGTTTGCACTTGCTGTGTCCATTCATTGTGCACTCTCTATGTCAGCTCGTCTTCTCTTTAGGAGGCACTGGGAACCGAACCCAGGACCTCCCACGTGGGAGAGAGGCGCCCAATCGCTTGAGCCACCTCTGCTCCCTGCTTTGTTGTGTCTCTCGTTGTTTCTTCTTTGCATCTCCTTGTTGCATCATCTTTTTGCATCAGCTTACCACACCAGCTCGCTGTCCTGCTCGTCCTCTCCAGGAGGCATCAGGAATTGAACCTGGGACCTCCCATGTAGTAGGTGGGCACCCAAACGCTTGGCCACATCTGCTTCCTCACAGTGAATATTAATAAACATTTATGTATTTTTTAAAATTTTTTTAACCTTTTCCTTATTTTATTCATTCATTATTTCTTTCACTTATTTACTCAGTTAGCCCATTCATCAATCCTTTGTCTCCTTTGTTGAGTCACTTACTCGCTTTTAAACTCATTAATTCACTTCCTCATTCATTCATTTCCTCATTCACTCACTAAGCCCTTTCCAAGCACAACATAGGTTGTTCCCTAGTAGATGTGAACTGCATGAATGAATCAGTGATAACGAGTGGGTGAAACAAGATGCTGTGAGGAAGTTTAACAAGTAGGAAGACTTCAGGCTGGAGGGGACGTTAGAGCAGAGCCTTCAAGGATGAAGGATGGAGAGAGCATTAGTGCTAGAAGGACACATTGTGTGGGAGGGGGCCCCACAGGGGCAGCCAGACAGCCTGTGGGGCTGAAAGCTCATATTTTGCTCCCCAAAATATGAATAACTCATCTTTTTTTTTCACTTTATTTCTCCCCATCCCCTTGCTGTTTACACTTGCTGTATCTGTTCATCTTCCTTTTTTCTTTAGGAGGCACTGGGAGCCGAACCTGGGACCTCTGATGTGGGAGGGAGGTACCTAATTACTTGAGCCATCTCTGCTCCCTGTTTTGTTGTGTCTCTTATTATGTTTTTCCTCCCTCTGTCTCTTGTTACATCAGCTCATTGCACCTGCCTGTCATGTCAGCTCGCTGTCTTTTTTTTTTTAAGATTTTTTTCTCTCCCCTTCCCCCCCCCACCCCGGTTGTCTGTTCTCTGTGTCTATTTGCTGCGTCTTCTTTGTCCCTTCTGTTGTCGTCAGCAGCACGAGAATCAGTGTTTGTTTTTGTTGCGTCATCTTGTTGTGTCAGCTCTCAGTGTGTGCGGCACCATTTCTGGGAAGGCTGCACTTTCTTTCATGCTGGGCAGGCTCTCCTTACGGAGGTGCACTCCTTGCACGTGGGGCTCCCCTATACGGGGGACACCGCTGTGGGGCACGGGCACTCCTTGCATGCATCAGCACTGCACCCGGGGTTTGAACCGCGGACCTCCCATGTGGTAGATGGACGCCCTAACCACTGGGCCAAGTCCACCGCCTTGCTGTCTTCTTTAGGAGGCACTGGGAACCTCTGCTCCTCTGCTCCTCTGCTCCCTGCCTCTCATTATGTTGTTTCTTCTTGTGTCTCTTGTGTCAGCTTGCCAGGCCTGCCTGTCGAACCAGCCTGCTACCTTCTTTTAGGAGGCACCAGGATCTGAAACAGTGACCTTCCATGTGGTAGGTGGTTTCCCAGTCGCCTGAGCCTACTCTTCTTCTTTCTCTCTCTGCCTTTACTGTCAAGAAACTCAGAGCTTAGCAGGGTGCAGAGCAGTCGTAATTTTTCTTTGCCAGGGATTTTGCAGCTATCGCTGTTTGGGGCTTACAACCTTTAACCCTTACACTATTTCTGTCTCTTATGGAAAGCTGTGAGTAGAGGGAGTAAAATTATTAATTATTGTGATAGTAATGATTTGACTTTCCCAAAGTACTAACATTCAGGTCACAGAGTCCTGCAGTTGGCAAGTTAGATAGTTGGAGAATTAGAAAGTAAGTCAGCTCTTGCCATGTTAATGCCATGTAACAAATCACTCCAAAAGTCAGTAGCTTAAAATAACAATCATTTAATTCTCACAGAGGCATCTGTCATTTGGCTGAGGCTCAGCTGAGGCTCAGCTTCAGGCAGGAGGGGAGACTCTGTCAGCCCTATGCAGCTCATTCTGGGGTCCAGGATGAAGAGACGACAGTGGTGGAGGCGGAGAGTGAAGTGATGTATCTACAAGTCACAGAACGCCAAGGATTGTCGGTAAACACCAGCCGCTAGAAGAGGCAGGGAAGGACTCTCCCCTTTGGAGGGAGTAAGGCCCTGCCGACACCTTGATCTTGGACTTCTAGCCTCCAGACCTGCGAGAGGAGACATTTCTGTTGTTTTAAGCCACCTGTTTTCTTGTTGTTTGTTGTTGTTACAGCAGCTGTAAGAAGCTAATACTGACCCCGTTGCCCAAAGCAAGCCATATGGCTGAACCAAGTCAAGAGGCTGCAGCACACACAGCCCACCTGAGGTCAAGGCCGGCGTGTGAGCCAATATTCAATCCCATTCACCCTCCCAGTCATCCAGCCGCTCTCCCTCCTGCCCCTCATTTCTTACTGGCTACCCAGAGGCCCTGAGAGAGGCAATCCAGGGCCCACACTGGGTCAGAGCTGCAACCTGGGCAGTGCATCTCGATTTCCAGGCTCCTTTCCCACAAGCCCCGGGCGGTCTCTCCCACAGTCTGGCTCATCTGGGAGCAGACAAAGTCTGGAACCTGGAACTGAAAAACCCCGGAATCTTGACAATCTGGGTTCTCTCCCTGCTCCCCCACGGCCAGCCATGCGTCCCTATGCAAGTCCATTCCCTCTCTGAGCCTCAGTTTCCTCATTCTTAGAGTGGGACTAATGATAATGCCAACCCCCAGAAGACCAGTGGCAGGATACAATAAAATTAGTTTATGGTGTCGCTGAGTCTTAGAGGCCAGGTTGATTGGCACGTGCTCCATGGAGGGAACCATTAATATCCTTTCTATTGTTGCCAGGATGATCTCATTTGGGCTGCATGTTGGGAGGGAATCAGGGAAGGGGTGAGGATATTCGTTTGATGAAGAGACAGAGGGTCAGAGAGTTTGGTTTGTTTGCTGCCTTCAAGGACTCAGGCTGTGAAACCAAACCTTGCAAAGGCAGGTGGGCTCACTAATCCCACCCCTCGAGAGGCAGGAGGACGATGGGCATCCTGAAAACTCTGTGTCCTTCAGGCCTTAGTAAAGGGCAGGGGCTGGATTCCAGGCCAGGCTCTTCTCTGACTGCCCGTGTGTCCTCTAAGCATTTCTGGGAAATGGGGTTATGTTTTAGGAGGGTGGAAGCCCTGAGCACAGAGTCCCCAGCCCTGGGGGTCTGTCAGCAGAGATGTCCCTCCTGCTGATGACTCCGTCTAAACCTTAGAGTTCTGTGACCTCAGGGGACAGCTCCGAGGGGCCCAATTGCCACCCATGATGCCTGATCTCCCGAAAGGCCTAGAAGTGACAGGGGTACCCAAAGAGAGTCCATGTAACAATAATTATCCCCATTCTCCGGAAGGGGAAACCGAGGCCCAGAGCAGCCAGGTAACTTGCCCAGAATCACACAGCCGGAGGATGGCGAAGTTGGACTGGAACCCAGGGCTGCTGCTCCAGTGCCTGCGCCCAGACTGCGGGCACCTCTCCCCTCGCCCAGGGCTGAGCACCCACAGCAGGTGGAGCTCCAGCACCTGGGCCCCCAGGCTGAGGGGGCCCTCACTTGGGTCCTCCAGGCCCGGTGGCGGCTTATCTGGAGACCGAAAGCCCTCCACGCCCAGGGCAGGGCCGAGTCCTGGACCCTCCGTCCCTGGCCCGGGGCTGGGCGCTAAGTGACCGCTGGAGCTGGCCGGCTCTTTCCCAGCCCTGTGGCCTCCAACAGGCCCCTTCTGCTCTCGAAGTCTCGTTTCTTTACGGGCAAAAGGGGATTCTGTGATTTCATGCATCTCTACCCACGTAGGAAAGCACCTGCGGCCTTCCTTGAGCCAGACCGAGGTCTTGCAGTAATTCACCAAAACGAGGACCACAAAGGGGAGGAGGAGAGGAGCCTGCTGCAAGTTCTCCAGGCCTTTTAGAAAACATGGAGAGAAGCAGATTTGGCTCAACTGATAGGGTATCCGCCTACCACATGGGAGGTCCAGGGTTCAAACCCCGGGCCTCCTTGACCCGTGTGGAGCTGGCCCATGCGCAGTGCTGATGTGCGCAAGGAGTGCCGTGCCACGCAGGGGTGTCCCCGCATAGGGGAGCCCCACGCGCAAGGAGTGCGCCCCATAAGGAGAGCCGCCCAGCGCGAAAGAAAGCGCAGCCTGCCCAGGAATGGCGCCGCACACATGGAGAGCTGGCACAACAAGATGATGCAACAAAAAGAAACACAGATTCCCAGTGTCGCTGACAAGAATGCAAGTGGATGGAGAAGAACACACAGCGAATGGACACAAGAGAGCAGAGATGGGGGAAGGGGAGAGAAATAAATGAAATAAATCTTTAAAAAAAAAAGAAAATATGGAGTTGTTCTTTGACCACATCTATGCGAAGCTTCAAGAAACGGGGCACCGTGTGGTAGACAGGAGGGAATGGGCGCTGTTCAAAAAGGAATGCCTGCAAAGTTACCATGGCAAAACCCGAGAGCCCGCCGCGTCCCCAGCAGGCGGGTGGCATCGTGGTGGGCGCTCCGGGAAGGGCAGGGCGCTTGCCGAGAGAATTAAGTAGTCACTGAGCCTGGGGAGCACTCAACGAGCTGACCCGGCTTCCTAACGCGCGGGGAGGAAAACGAGCAGAAAAAGGAGGAGGTCCGAGCCGGGCCCCTGGTGCCCCTGCAGCGCCCTTCAGGGGAGCTGGCGGGAAGGGCCTGGGCTCCCAGAACCTGTACCCCAGGAATTCACAGTGGTGTTTAAAAAAAAGAAAAGACCTGTGGGGGGTGCAAACGTTAGGGCTTTGGCTTTCTCTTGAGTTGGAAGTACCGGTGTCCCCGCCCTAAAGGAAGTATTTAAAGCAAACCTACTTCATTGGGTCATAAACTGTCTTGACTATTTAAAAAAAAAAGGAAGGAAAAAAAGTGCCTGGGGGGGGCAGGCTGGGGGGGAGGGCAGACTAAGGGGGGGGCCTCAACCCCCGCCCCCCTCCATCCTCCCAGGACGAGGCCACCTCAGCCTCTCCAGCGCGTCAGGGACCCAGGGGCCTCCCCGACGGGTGGGCAGCCCCCCCAGGTTTGACCCCTGAGCTTCGGGGTCCAGAGCTGCCCGGGACAAGCCAGCCCTTAGGAGAAGCCCCCTGCCTCCGCGTCCTGGGACCCCACCCAGCCCGGGCCTGGAATCCCCCGGTGTCGCACTGGGGGGGTGGCCGGGGCCTGGGGGGGGGCGCGTGGAAGCTCCCCGGGAAAGGCCCACGTCCCGAGGCCCCCGGCAGTGCTGGCGGGGGGGTTCCCCCACCCCCCCTGCGCCCCGGCCTCCGGGCCGGCGCCGCCGCCAGCACCCCCCTTCTCAGGGCGGCCCCTCGGGGCTGGGTCTGCAGGACGGCGTTTTTACAGCCCAGCCCCTCCCCCGGGCGGCGGGGGGCCTCCCGCGCCTCCCGGGGCCCCGCGCGGGTCCGCGGCGCCCCCCCCCCCCCCGCCCGGGCTCGGCTCCTCCCGCGCGCCCGCAGCGCCCTCTGCCGGCAGCTCTCGGGCCGCAGCGCCGCCCCCTCCAGGTGCCCTCCTGGGTCTCCGGGTCCAGGGTTCTGGCTGCGGCTCGGAGACCCGGGAGAGCGTCGGCCGGAGAGGGGCCTGGCCCGCGGGGACATCGCTCCTGCTCAAATCCCTGTCCTGCCTGCTCCTCTCCACGCGACCTGGAGTAGAACAGCTTCCCTCTCTGACCCTCGGTTTCCTCTTCTGCAAAATGTATCCTCAGGTCCTATCTCGGACCAATCAAATTAACACCTGCAGTTTAACAAGCTCCCCAGGTGAAAAAAAAACGCATCAATTTATTCCACAAATATTCCCTCAGGGCCCACTGCGGTACCAGGTTCTGAACTGAAAGGTTTTCTGGAGGAGGAATGAAAAGTGGCAAAAACAAAGGGAAAAGTGTTCCAGGCAGAAGGAATGGCAAATGAAAAGGCGGGGGCCATCGGCCCTCCAAGTGGCTCAGGTTGGTGGAAGAGGGGAAAGTGGCCTGGGGCCTGAGCCCTGCTTCTGTGGCTAACCGCAGTGAGACACGCAGCAAGCCGCTTAACTGCTCCATGCCTCAGTTTCCCCATCTGTAAAGTGGCTATGCTACTTCAGAGGGCTGTGGGTGAGAAGTGAGTTAACTCATCCTGAGGGGGTATCCAGTAAGTGCTCAATAAATATTAGCTGTGATTAGTATATTCAAGTTCACTTTCCTCCACTGTGATAGAAAAGGCAGGTGAATCATCAGCATCATCGTTGTTACTGGCATTTGTTCATCATTATGATGATGCATAATTATAATTACTATATCAGACATTACATTCATAATAGTAAAACAATAATTTTTATCGTTTTTTTAATGAGGTATACAGCAGGTTAGTGCCACAGGCACCTGAAGCGCCAAGAAAAGTGGGGGGAGAAAAGCAGACGTGGCTCAATGGATAGAGCGTCCGCCTACCATATGGAGGGTCCAGGCTTCAATCCCCAGGGCCTCCTGATCTGTGTGATGAGCTGGCCCACGCGCAGTGCTGATGTGCGCAAGGAGTGCTGTGCCATGCAGGGGTGTCCTCCACGTAGGGGAGCCCCTCATGCAAGGAGAGCTACCCCACATGAAAAATCACAGCCTGCCCAGGAGTGGCACCACACACACGGAGAGCTGACACAGCAAGATGACGCAACAAAAAGAAACACAGTTTCCCGGTGCCGCCAGATAATGCAAGCACACACAGAACACACAGCGATGGACACAAGAGAGCAGACAATGGGGGGGGGGGAGGGGAGAGAAATAAAATAAATCTTAAAAAAAAAAAGAAAGTGGGGGGAGTCCACCCCAGAACGGTGCCATCGAGAGCCGAGGAAGGTTGCTGCCTGCCGCCCCCCTGGGCTGAGCTCGCTCCCGCAACCAGGGCAAGGCTTCAGGTGCTCCAGGTGTAGGGTTGCGGCATTGAGCAACTAAAAATACAGGACTCCTGGTTAAATTTGAATTGCAAATGTTTCTGTGCATGCAATATTTGGGACACACTGATTCTAAAGAATCACTCATTGGTGACCTGAAACCAGTTTCCCGGGGCATCCTGCATTTTTTCGGGCTGCCGTATGGAGGCGGGAAGCCCTGGGCAGGTGCAGGGAGTGCGCGGGCGGCGGCTGGTGCTGGCTGCCCACAGGAAGCGCGCTGGCGGCAGGAGCCCCCCTTCTCTTCCTTGCCCGGCTTTTCCGCTCTGCTGCTTGGGCTTCCTCACGCCATGGTGGCTGCTCCTACAGGGAGGATTCCCAGAGAGGCGGGGCCAAAAGCTGCTTGCCCTCTTGACGCCTCGGCTGGGAAGTCCCCGAACATGACTTCTGGTGCATTCCATGGGCCGGAGGAGCCACAGGGCCAGCCCGGGTTCAAGGGAAGGGGAGATGGGCTTCCCCTCTCGATGTGGGAATGACGCGTGTCCGGGGAGGGGAGAAATGGGTGGTGGTCGCGTTTGTAGACCATCGACGACAGTGGAAAGCCATCCCCTTCTTAATTCTGTTCTTTTTTTAGAAGCCAAAGGTTTTTTGTTTTTTTTTAAAGATTTCTTTCTTTCTTTCTTTCTCTCACCCCCCCCAGCCCGGTTGTCTGTTCTCTGTGTCTATTTGTTGCGTCTTCTTTGTCCGCTTCTGTTGTTGTCGGCGGCACGGGAATCTGTGTTTCTCTTTGTTGCGTCATCTTGCTGTGTCAGCTCTCCATGTGTGCGGCGCCATTCCTGGGCAGGCTGCACTTTCTTTTGCGCTGGGCGGCTCTCCTTACGGGGCGCACTCCTTGCGCGTGGGGCTCCCCTACGCGGGGGACACCCCTGCATGGCAGGGCACTCCTTGCGCGCATCAGCGCTGCGCATGGGCCAGCTCCACACGGGTCAAGGAGGCCCGGGGTTTGAACCGCGGACCTCCCATGTGGTAGACGGACGCCCTAACCACTGGGCCAAGTCCGCCTCTATTAATCTTCTGATTAGATTCTGGAGAAATCTCTGGATGGTGTTAGGGCAACTTAAATTTCTCTCAAACACAGTTGTCCCACCTCTGGGTTGTTACCCGTGAGTAAGCTGTAAAGTCAGTTTAATGGCTCAAAACCAGTCGTTTTCAATTTGCAATTTTTGATCACACATGAAGGTAAAAAGTACGAGCTCCCAATACCAGTATCCAGCTTCAGCCTTCACCAGCACTTTTTTTACTTGTTGCCTCTATCCACCTCTGAGTATTTTTAAAAGTAAAGTAAAGTAGATTGAATAGAATAGAGGGAAGTGGTCTTGGCCCAATGGATAGGGTGTCCACCTACCATATGGGAGGTCCATGGTTCAAACTCCGGGCCTCCTTGACCCGTGTGGAGCTGGCCCATGTGCAGTGCTGATGTGCGCAAGGAGTGCCCTGCCATGCAGGAGTGTCCCCCACATAGGGGAGCCCCACGCGCAAGGAGTGCACCCATAAGGAGAGCCTCCCAGCGCGAAAGAAAGTGCAGCCTGCCCAGGAATGGCGCCGCACACACGGAGAGCTGACACAGCAAGAGGACAAGAAAAAGAGACAGATTCCCAGGCCGCTGACAAGAATAGAAGCAGACACAGAAGAACACACAGCGAGTGGACACAGAGTGCAGACAACGGGGGGAAGGGGAGAGGAATAAGTACAAAAAATAAATAAATCTAAAAAAAAAAAAATAGAAAAGACCAGAATAGTCAGGGTATGATTTTGTGAGATTTCGGTTTCGTCTTTACATGCGTCTACTGAGTGGCGTGTAAACGTGTTTGAAGAGCCCTGCTCTGCCACCTTGCTAATCTCCCTTTGTAATCAAGAGGGAGTGGCCTCCGCAGAGCTTTTGTGGACAAGACTATCCACAAAAATAACACAATAACATGGGCTGGTTTTTATCATATTTATTTTCATTGTTACAGCCTATGAAAGTGATACAAGTTTTCCACTTAGAGCAGTGATATAAAAACTCCCTTTTAAAAACATTTATCGACATTTCAAGTCATTCTTTCCCTAATGTGAAGTCTGAACTAGAGCCAAGAGTGCAATTATAATCCTATGCTTCCATCCATCGTGACGAAGGTGCCACACTAATGCAGTGTTAATAATGGGGGAGGGGCGTGGGAACTCTCTTTTCCGCATGACTTTTCTGTAAAACTACATAAAAAATTTTAAAAAGTCATTCTTTAACAAAATGTCATTCTATGCCTTGAAAGACCAGTAGTTCAGGGAAGGTGGGGTGAAATCCCGGGGTGGCAGGAGCAAATGGGGTGACGCCGCCAGCCCTGGCCTCCCCAAGGCTCGGGCTCCGAAGCCCCCGGCTCCTATGTCCCCTATGGTGGTCGGTCTGCGGGTGCGTCCGTCTGTCCTGCAGGGAAGTCAGCAGGGTCCCCGGGCTCCAGGCAGGTCTCTAGCTCTGCTCTGCCGCGTGTCCCTTGGCCCAGCCCTGTTCAGTCTGCATCTGGGGGGATGGCTGGGTGGGCGGGGTCAGTGTCCCCCCTGCAGTCTGTGTGGCCTCCGAGCAGAGGGACGTAGGAGGGACTCGCTTGCTCCTGGGTCACAAGTGAGCGCGCGGACTTGCAGTTCCCGGAGCTGCCGCAAGAGGGCAGAGGCGCCCACCGATGAGCTGCGGGGCTGCCCGCGGCGGCCAGGAAACCAGAGAGCCCGCCCCTTCCCGGGGAGGAACCGCAGGTGCTGGCGCCGCAGGGCCGTGAGTTCGAGCCCGGGCCCCTCCACTTCCTAGGACCACTGTCTCCACCTCGCCCCCAGTAAAATGGGTTACTGGAAGGATGAAGTAACGTGACTATGTGGTACCTTCATAAACGGGTCCTGATTGTCCCCAGCTTCTGCCCAACAGCCAGGTAGACACAGCACAGACCTTCCACGGGGGAGCAGCTAATGAACTGGAAGAACATGGAGGATTTTTATTTAACAGGAAAGTTTGTGTGGGGGGGGAGTGTCATGGTTTAAAAATGGAAAAAAGGGGGGACATTTTTTTTTTAAGTGCTTATAATCCTACTCCTCAGCAATAACCACAGGGGGTTTTGGTGTACAGCTTTGCAGACTTATTTTCACCGCAAATATGTACAAACATATATGAATATTTACCCTCAAACTCAGGGGTGAAAGAAATGTCACATCACTTCATTTTAAAATATTTTCTTTTACTTTAAATAAGGACTGTTGTTTTTATAAAAAGAACACCTGCTCAACAGGAAAAATGCAAGCAGTTTAGAAAGTACAAAGAAAAAAAAACCCAAAAGCATCACCCACGATAAGCAGGATTTTATATTTCATGAACACCGTTCTAGAATTCTTTCTACACAGCCTTATCCTAACTTTACCAGATGAAGGGAGGGGTAGATAGACAGGATTTGTAAGACTGGGATAGAAATCCACCCTGTTATATAATTAAAAGCATTTAAATTGACTTCACTGGAATTTAGAAGAGGAAGAAAACAAAGTAAAGATAAATAAATCCTGATCTGAGATTTTTCTTTAAAACTACAAAATGTGAGTTCCTTGAAAAGAATCCTTCTGCAGTTAAGAAAAGAGTCCCTGAAAGTCAAATTAGAGTCTTTTTTTTCCTTTTTTTTTTTTTTTAAGACAAGTTTCAGATTTAGATGATGGGAAATGGCGGTGTCCAGGGTGAGGTAACTGAGGCTGGGCCCTCCCCAATTTGGTTGCTTCTATTCTTTTTATTTTGTTAAAATGTGTAATGTGCTCACATCCTGTTCTGCAGCCAGCGCTGTTCCGTTTTAGTTCCACGTTGAAATGGATTCAGTACTCACCTCCAGGCCTTCTCATGTGGCTTTCCTGTTTCTGAACTCTCTATTTTTTTAGATTTATTTCTTTCTTTCTTCCCCTGCCCCCGTCGTTGTGTGCTCTCTGTGCATTCTTGCGTGTCTGCTTGCCTTCTCTTTAGGCGGCACCAGGAACCAATCCTAGGGCCTTCTGGAGTGGGAGACAGGCGCTCAACCTCAGCTCCCTGCTCTGCTGCGGCTCTTATGGTCTCTCTGTGTCTCTTTTAGTTGCACCATCTTGCTGTGCCACCTCTCCACGTGGGCCAGCGCTCCTCTCGGGCCAGCTCGCCTTCACCAGGAAGCCCTGGAATCGAACCCTGAACCTCCCGTATGGCAGACGGGAGCCCAGTCGCTTGAGCCACACCTGCTTTCCTGAGCTCGCTATTTTGATTCATTGATAGGCTGGTCACATTTTGCTACTGAGCAGCTTTTCTAAGAAGGCTGGAGGGGTGCAGTACTTATTTTCTGAGTGTAGCACTCGGGTCCGGTTGGGATATTGGCTGCAATGGGTTAAACAGGGGAAGTGTAACTTAAGAATGATTAATGATGATGGAAGAGTCACTGTGAGATACTGGACAAGAAAAGCATATGGCCCCCTTGCTGAGGTACATCCAGCACCTGAGAAAAGGCCAGATTGGAAGGGGGCCAGACTCATTGGAAAAGGTGTGGTTCAGCCACTGGACAGCAGACACATTTGCTGGTTTAGCCAGGACAGAGCTGGTCTGGAGCTGCTGGGCAAGCAGTAGACGACTCTGGAGCACAGGTGCGGGCCCAGGAGATCAGCAGCTGCAGGTGAGGGGCAGGAGCCCTCCAGAGAATGTGCACCACCTGCGGGGCTTGCAGAGCACTTGCCAGATCGTGAGCACGCCGTGAGTGGGCTTCGGTTTCCGTTTCCGAGCCAGCAGTGGGAAGGTTCCGACCAGGCTGTGGCTGCACTAAGGTGGCAGTGGGATCATATTTGGGGCCACAGGCTGGGACCAGCTCCCCTGAATGTCCTCACACTCACACAGCTAATCCTTTTGCCTCCCTGTGCCAGAAATCACCGGAAACCTCTTCTTCCTGCAAAGTTTCTCCAGCACCTGCTGCTGAAAAAGCACTTTTTTAAAAGATTTATTTTATTTATTCCCCACCCCCTTGTTGTTTAAGCTTGCTGTCTGCTCATTGTGTGTTCTATCTGCTTGTGTTCTTTATTTTAGGAGACACTGGGAACTGAAACCAGGGCCTCCCCTGTGGGAGGGAGGCAGCTAATCGCTTGGGCCACATCCAGTCCCTGCTGTGTCTCTCGTTGTTTCCTCGTTGCATCTTTTCATCATGTCATCTTGTTGTGTCAGCTCGCTGTCTTGCTTATTTTCTTCTGGAGGCACCAGGAACTGAACCTAGGACCTCCCATGTGGTAGGCGGGTGCCCAACTGCTTGAGTCACATCTGCGTCCCTGATGAGAAAGCTTAACACATGCTCACTCTAAAAGAGAAATGCTTAAAGGAATGTCATGGTCTATCATAGAGCATATATGGAAGGGTGCGTTCAGAGTGGAGAAGCAATCAATTGACAATGAACACACTGAGATTTATTTGCATTTGGGAAGCTCTGCCTTGATATTTGATTGGCAGTTTGGCCGGTTATCATATTTATGGGCCCACTTGCCCTCAGAAGGTTGTGGCTTTGTTGGCATGAAATATTGCTGTAGAGAAGGCTATAGGTGGCCTGATAGTTTCTCCACATAGATGATTTCAATTTTCAGTTTGGATAGGAAATTTTTCTTTATTCTTGAAACTTTACCAGGATATGTTCCTGTTGTTATGTATGATTTTTCCGTATTAAAGTTTTCTGGTATGTGGTTTGCCTTTAAGGTCACCAAGTCACTTTTTTCTTTACTTCAGGGAATTTTTCCTGTTATATATGTCAAAATTATTTTTTGTATCTACTTGGGGGCATCTCTTTTTCAGGGATACCAATTATACTTAGTTTAGTTCATCCTTATCATTGTTCCTTCCTTACCACTTCTTGCTTATTGCATCAATCTTGTTTCCCTCTGCGTTCATTGTGATTTTTTAAAGCCTTTCCTTCATGTCGTATGTTTTATTTTTCTCCATGTCCATTCAGTTTTTGTTTCCAATTCATGTCTCAGGACTGGGATGACATTTTCCGGATCTCATTTCATTTCCTTAAGTCTCCCATCTCCTTTCCATCCTTCTGGCACCTGAACGCCCCATCCATACTGGGTACTCAACTATTTTCTAGTCAAATCACCCGTGGGGAGTTTTCTGAATTTAACTGTGCTATGTTTTCTTCCAGACAGACTGGGTTTTGTGTTTCTTTCTTTGGCTTTAACTTTGGGGCTTAGCCCTAATATCTTTGCAGGGCTGCCCTGTTTGCTCGTGGGTGTCTGGGGCATCTCTGCCCGAGCTTTCCACCTGGACCCCCGGGGGCTCCCGCCACAAGCTCTTTCCCTCCGCCGTGGGGTGAGGGAGGGGCTCTCACCCTCTCGATCCGAGAGGCACGGCTGTAAGCGTTCACCGCTCGTGCAACCCCAGACCTCCATCCCCTCCCCCAGTGTCGAAACGCCCCCCCTTGTTCTCCCCGTCTGCACCCTTAAATGCCCTCACCCCTTCCCTTCCCCCCCAGGATCCTTATCATAAGCTCCTGTGGCGGTTTGATATTATTTATGGATTTCAAAAGGAGATATCCACTATGTTTGGAAACCAGTCTGTTCCTCTGGGTGTGAGAACCCTTTGATTGTATTAGAGTCAGCTGAGATGCCCTTGATTAAATTATGTTAAGATTAGGGCTTTGGGGAAGCAGACTTGGCCCAGTGGTTAGGGCGTCCGTCTACCACATGGGAGGTCCGCGGTTCAAACCCCGGGCCTCCTTGACCCGTGTGCAGCTGGCCCATGCGCAGTGCTGATGCGCGCAAGGAGTGCCCTGCCACGCAGGGGTGTCCCCCGCGTAGGGGAGCCCCACGCGCAAGGAGTGCGCCCCGTAAGGAAAGCCGCCCAGCGTGAAAGAAAGTGCAGCCTGCCCAGGAATGGCGCCGCCCACACTTCCCGTGCCACTGACGACAACAGAAGCGGACAAAGAAACAAGACGCAGCAAATAGACACAGAACAGACAACTGGGGGAGGGGGGGAGTTAAATAAATAAATCTTTAAAAAAAAAAAAGATTAGGGCTTTGATTCGACCATGTCATTAGGGTGACTCCCTTTGGGTCCCCGCCCCCTTTGTGGGCTGTATAAACAGACACCCAATCTAGGAGACACCGGAGAAGAAATACACAGAGGACTAGAGAGAGTCCATGGACACGGAAGAGGAGAGACCTTGATGTGGGGCCCCGGAGAGGGACGAGCCAGTCTCCTGATAGTCTACAGCTGACCCTGCGAAGAGACCAGAGCAGCTGAGCCTGGAAGGAAACAAGCCCTCCTGCCTACAGCTGAGATCAGAAGGAGCTGAACTCACGGAGCCTCAAGAGGGAAGAGGAAGGCCGAACCCTCAGAGACACCGCCCGCCATCTTGCTTCAACACGGGGCAGCAGAGTTTGGTAAGGAAGTAACCTTGAGGTGGACTCTTTAGGGCCTTGAAGCTGTAAGCTTTTACCCCAAATAAATACTCCTTATAATAGCCAACAGATTTCTTGTCCTTCGCTGCAGCACCCCTTTGGCTGACTAATACAGCCCCCGCATAGGCCCAAATACCAGGGAGAAAGCCCACCTTCTAGCCTGGGGCCTCAGAAGCTATGCTGTTGGGAAGCAGATGGGACTCAAGTTAGTGGGCTCCCGTCTACCATACGGGAGGACCCAGGCTTGATGCCCGGACCTCCTGGTAAATGCATAACCGCACAGTGAGCCAGACCCATGCCGTGAGCCAAGCGCCTGTGCAGTGACCTGAGCGGCGAGACAGTGCCTGCGTGGAGAGCCAGTGCCTGCACGGCGAGCCATGCAGCATGATGGTGAAGCAACACAAGAGAGACGAAGGGCAGAGTCAAGGCGAGATGCAGCTGAGGTGGCGCAAGTGACAGGGAGCCTCTCTCCACATCAGAGGTCCCTAGGATCAAATCCCAGTGAATCCTAGAGGAGAAGGACGAGAAGAGAAGACATTAAAAAAATATATATATATACAGAAGATCACACAGTGAATGGACACAGACAGCAAAAACAGAAGGGTGGGGGAGAAAAAAAATGCTACCCTATTGGACTTGGAAGAATGAGGTGAGGGGTTGCTGAGGACACAACAAAATCCAAACCATGCTGGGGTGGTTTGACACTATGTACCCCAGAAAATCATGTTCTTAAAGTTAATCCTTCCCTGTGGGGTTTCACCTGTTGTAAATAGGACCTTTTGATGAGATCACTTCAGTTAAGGCCTGGCCAGGGTGGGTCTTAATCCTCTCACTGGAATCCTTTATAAACAGGATGAATCCCGGGAGAGAGCTGAGAAAGCCAAGGGAGCTAGAAGCCGAGCGCAGCGAAACCTGGAAGAGAGGGCAGAGCCCAGCAGACGCCACCACGTGCCCTGCCAAGTGGCAGAGGGGCCCAGGATCGCCGGCAGCCGGTCTTTGGGGAGAAAGCATTGGCTGATGATGCCTCGATTTGGGCATTTGGGCATTTTTCTCCGCCTCAAAACTGTAAGCTTGTAGGCTAATAACTCCCCGTTGTTAAAAGCCCACCCGTTTACAGTCTCAGCTTTGAGCAGCCGGGCAAAACAAAACCACACGGTCACTTAAGCAAGCTTCAGGCTAGTAGCTATCCGAGGTAGGGACCGAGTGTGGGGGGTGGGGTCCAGAACCCCGCTGGAGCAACTGGGCGGGTGAGGGTCCTTCAAGGAGATGGGCAACGTGGGGGGGGGAGCAGGGGGAGGGACAGCGGTGAGCTTGGTCCACAGTGGTGCGCTGAGGCTCGGGGAGCCAGGCTGGGGGGCGGCGGGCCCTCTTCTTCTCTTCCCCGGGGCAGAACGTGGCACTTCCTCTGGGCTCCACAGTGGAACGGGCTGGGGCCACCCCGGGCAGGGTCTCTGCCAGTCCCCCGATTCACCGTAATTCGCGACTTTTCATCCCAGGGCACCGGCCCGTCCAGGTGCTCGGAGCTGGCACTTGGGGCTGGCGCTGCCCTGGAGGAGCTCAGGGCCGGCCGGGGAGACAGGTGGGGACCCCAGGGCCACAGGGTCCTGAGGACAGGATGGACCCTTCCCCGTGCCCTGGGCTTTGGAGGCTGTCACCTCTCGGGGTGACGAGGGCAGGGCCAGCGAGAGGGCGCGGAAGGACGGCTCCGGGAGGTCGGAGGCCTTGGGGGGGACGAGGGGAGCGCGGCCGGGAGGGGCCCCCCGGGCTTCGCCTCCGGGGGTGCCGGCGGTGGGGGGTTCCCAGGCGGTGGGGGGGCAGTCCAGGCGGGGCGGGGCCGTCCTCCACCGCGGGGGCTCCCGCCGACCTGGGCTTGGGAGGTTCCAGCTACGCCGCCCGAAGCAGCGGCAGCCAGCGCCGTTTGGAGAATGGGGGCGCGGCTTCTCCTCGGCGGCGCGGGGGGCCCAGGCCGGGCTGGTGAATTCGGCGGCAGGAAAATGTGAGCGCGCAGGAGCCTTCCAGGCAGCTGGGGCGGCTGCATCGCCCAAACAAACAGAGGCGGAGGCAGGGGGCTGGCGCCTTCATCAGAAGGGGAACTTACGGCCAGGCCAGGAAGGACGAGGCATTTCTTTTCTGCCATTATACCCCTCCACGTCCCCGGCCTCATCTCCACCCCCTCCCCAGTGCGCTCCGCCCCGGGCCCCCTCCAGCACTGTTCCACACTCCTGCCCCAGGACCTTTGCACTGGCTCTTCCTTCTCAGACATCTGCGTGCCTCGCCCCCTCACCGCCACCCTCGCCCCCTCACCTCCATCAGGCTTTCCTTTACACCAGCGTCACTTCCCCGTGACCTGATATTTCCAGTTGCAAAAGACTCCAGAATCCCCATCCCTGTCCCTGCCTTGTTTCTTCTCCATAGCGCTATCACCTCCTAATGTTTTACAGATTTTTAAAAATATGTATTTTTAAAAAGATTTGTTGTTTCCCTCTGCCTCCTCATTGTTTGCACTTGCTCCAAGTTCATCTTCCTTTTTTTTTTTTTTTTCAGGAGGCACTGGGAACCAAACCCGAGACCTCCCATGTGGGAGGGAGGTGCCTAATTGATTGAGCCACCTCTGCTCCCCACTTTTGTTGTGTTTCCCATTATGTTTTCCTCCTTGTGTCTCTTGTTGTGTCAGCTCGCTGTTTTGCTCATCTTTTTTAGGAGGCACCAGGAACTGAACTCAGGACCTCCCATTTGGTAGGCAGGAGCCCAATCGCTTGAGCCACATCTGCTTCCCAGATTTTTTTCAATCGAGGTAAAATTCCCATAACATGAAATTAACCACTTAAAATCACACACTTCAGTGGCATTTAGTACGTTCACCATGTTGTGCAGCCACCGCCTCTCTCTAGTTCTAAAACATTTTCATCTCCCCAAAAGGAAAGCCCATACCCTTTAAGCATTGTTCCCATTCCCCCCTCCTCACAGCTTCCAACAACTGTCGATCTGTATTCTGTCTCCATGGCTGTTTCTGTTCCGGATATTTGATATCAGTGGACTCAGACAATTATCACCTGTTAGTGGGTATAACATTTTTGAGGTTCACGCACATTGTAGCACCTCTCAGCCTGTGTTTCCTTTTCATGGTTGAATAATATACCACATTTAACTTATCCACTCATCCATTCATTGACGGGCATTTGGATTATTTCCAACTGCAGGCTATTGGGAATAGTGCAGCGATGAACATTGGCATGCCAGTTTTGCTTTGTGTTCTGAAATGGTTAAAAGGTGTATAGACCCAAAGGAAACAGGTTCTTAGAGCTAATCGTTCCTGTGGGTGTGAACCTGCTATAACAGTAGGACCTTTTGATGAGGTCACTTCAGTAAGGTGTGGCCAGGGTGGGTCTTAATCCTCTAATTGGAGTCCTTTCCTAGAGAATGAAATTCAGAGGAAGAGAGAAAACCAGGGAAGCAAGAAGCTGAAAGTAACGATACCTGGAAGAGAAGGGGAGCCCAGCAGATGCCGCCATGTGCCCTGCCATGAGACAGAGGAGCCCGGGATCGCTGCCAGCTGGTTTTCAGGCGAAGGTATTGTCTTGATGATACCTTGATTTGGACATTTTCATGACCTCAGAACTGTGAGCCTGTAGGCTAATGAATCCCCATTGTAAAAGCCACTCCATTTCTGGTGTAATGCATTTTAGCAGCCCAGCAGCCCAAAACAAGTGCCTAGGAGTACAATTTCTGGGCCATGTGGTAATTCCAAGTCTAACTTTTTGAGACGCTGCTAATTGTTTCCATGGTGACTGTACCATTTAAAATTCCTACCAGCAATGCATGAGAGTTCCAATTTCTCCTTTCCACATCCTCACTAACTCTTGGTATTTTCCTTACTATTGCTATTATATATATATATGTATTGGTATATATGTATTAGTAAGCCAAAGGGGTGCTGCTGCAAAATACCAGAAATTGGTTGGTTTTTATAAAGGGTATTTATTTGGGGTAGGAGCTTACAGATACCAGGCCATAAAGCATAAGTTACTTCCCTCACCAACGTCTGTTTCCACGTGTTGGAGCAAGATGGCTGCTGACGTCTGTGAGGGCTCAGGCTTCCTGGGTTCTTCCCTTCCAGGATCTTGCTTCTCTCTGGGCTCAAGGTTTCTCTCTTTCTGAGGCTTGCTTCTGTTTCCTCTGTGAGCTTCCTTCCCAGGGCTCCGGCTTGAGGCTTCAGCATCAAACTTCAACATCAAAACTCCAGCATCAGAAACCCTCACCTCTGTCCTTTGCTGTGCCTTTTATCTGTGAGTCCCCACCCACCAAAACTCGGAGACTCAATGCCCTAATGATGTGGCCCAATCAAATCCCTAATCATAACTTAATCGTGCCCAGGAACAGACCAGATTACAAACATAATCCAATATCTATTTTTGGAATTCATAACCATGTCAAACTGTTACTACATATTTAAAAAATATATATATATATATGTATGTATGTATGTATGTATGTATGTATTTAAGAAGGTACTGGGGATTGAAACCAGGACCTTGTACATGCAAAGCAAACGCTCAACCACTGAGCTCCCCCTGCTCCCCCTTTGTTGTTGCTATTACCGTGTAGCATCCTAGTGGGGGTGAGGTTGTGTCTCATTGTGGTTTTAATTTGCATTTCCCTAATGGCAAACGATGTTGAGCATCTTTTCATGTGCTTGTGAGACATCTGGATAACTTCCTTGGAGAAATGTGTATTCTAGTCCTTTGCCCATTTTTTAATTGGGTTATCCATCTTTCTGTTTGTGGATTTCTAAGAATTTGTTATATATTCTGGACTCTAGGCCTTTATTGGATATATGATTTCAAAATATTTTCTCCCATTCTCTAAGATTTTTTTTTTTTTTTTTTTTTGCGGTACTGGGGCCAGGCATTGAACACTGGACCTCGTATGTGGGAAGCTGGTGTTCAACCACCGAGCCACATCAGTTCCTGTTTTTTTTTTTCATTTCTTTGCTTGTTGTTTTTTTTTTTTTGTTTTGTTTTTAGGAGGTCCCCAGACCTCCCATGTGAGAAACAGGTGCTCAGCCGCTGCTGAGCCACATCCGCTCCCCTGTAGGCTGCTGTCTTTTCACTTTCTTGATAGTTCCCTTCGATGAACAAAAGTCTTTAATTTTGAGGAAGACCAACGATTTCATTTGCCCAGAGCTGCCAATGCAAAGTACCAGAAACGTGTAGGGTTTTAAATGGGCATTTGTTTGCGGGGGGCGGACAAAGCTTACAGTCACCAGGCCAGGAAACGTCCAAATCGGAGGACTCAGCAGAAACGTTCCTGCAGCGTCGGCGCCGCCGAAGCAAGATGGCCGCCCCCGCCCTTCCGGTTCCGCTGGGGCCCGGCCCGGCCCCTCCGGGCGTCCTCGGCCCTCCCGCGGCCCCGCCGTCTCGCTGAGCCCCGGCCCCGGCTCTGGGGCCCCTCTCCGAGCAGCGGGGGGTGGAGCCGGCGTCCTTCCTCTCGGCCTCAGAACCGCGGAGCGCGGGGCGCGTTTCCTGCGGCTTCCTCGCCTCAGACCCGGCGGGGGCGGCTCGGGCCGGGCTCGCGCCCTCGGGCGTCGCCTCGGGGGTCCCGGCCCACGGGAATGGATCCGTGCAGCCGTGGTCCGTGTCTCTCAGGGATTCATAAAATAACCCGCCTTCCCCTTCTGCTGCGTGTGCTCTGGGCGGCACTTCTCAGAATTCAGTGCCAGATTCGAGGTCGTGAACTCTCGCCCTGTCCTTCCTCCGACTGTTTTATTGTCCGGGCTCTCCTCTTTAGGCTTTGGGCGCGTCTGGGGGGTAGGGGTCCCGCGTCCCTCTTTGGCGTGTGGGCGTCCAGCTGTCCCAGCACCGTTTGTTGAAGAGGCTGTTCTTTCCGGGTCGAATGGTCGTGCCGCCTTGTCAGCAATCCACGACCGTAGATGAATGGGTTTATTTCTGGAGCTCAGTTCTAGTCCGTTGTTCTCTGTGTCTGTCCTCATGCCGGTACCGCTCTGTTGTTTTCTTTTGTTTTGCTTTTTGAGGGTCTGGGGCCGGGGATTATACCCGGGACTTCGTTTGTGGGAAGCAGGCGCTCAACCACTGCGCTACACCTGCTCCCCCGAGCTGGATTTTCCATTTGTTTGCTTGGGGTTTTTTTGTTGTTTTCTTTTAGGAGGTACTGGAGATGGAACCTGGGACCTCATACGTAGGAGGCAGGCACTCAGCCACTTGAGCTACATCCTCTCCCTTGATTATTGTAGCCCTTTAAAAAAAAGATTTATTATTTATTTATTCCCCTTCGCCCTCGCTGTAGCTTTGTAGTAAGTTTTTAAATCTGCAAGTGTCAGGCCTCCAACTTTGTTCTTCTTTTTCAACATGCTTTTGGGCCACGTGGAATTCCATGGGAATTTCTGAAATAAAAAAGGCCACTGGAATTTTGATAGGGATGGCATTGAATCTGTAGCTTGCTTTGGGGTATGCGACCATCTTAACAATGTTAAGTCTGCCAGTCCGTAAATACCAAACGTCTTGCCGTTTGTTTCAGTCAGCCTTTCATTTCTTTCAGCATTGTGGTGTAGTTTTCTGTGCAAAAGTCTTGCACCTGCTTGGTTAAATTTATTCCTATTTTATTCTTTGTATTCTTTTGGATGTGATTGTAGTGGAATTGTTTTCTTAATTTCCTTTTTGGATTGTCTACTGCTAGTATATAGAAAGGCAGCTTATCTTT
The DNA here is from genome assembly GCF_030445035.2 of Dasypus novemcinctus. Taxonomy (NCBI): domain Eukaryota; kingdom Metazoa; phylum Chordata; class Mammalia; order Cingulata; family Dasypodidae; genus Dasypus; species Dasypus novemcinctus. Next base: position 14,921,962 of record NC_080693.1, on the reverse strand, counting down.
AGGTGTTGATACTGTACCCTGCAACTTTGTAGAATTTGTTTCTTAGCTCTAGTAGTTGTGTGTGTGGTTGCTTTAGGGTTTTTTATATAAAACATGTTATCTGTGAATAAAGATAATTTTCCTTCTTTCTTTGCAACTTGGATGCCTTTTATTTCTTTTCCCCCCTAATTGTTCTGACTAGGAAATGTTGAACAGCAGTGGTAAAAATGGGCATCCTTAGTTGAATATAGATTTTTCATGTGACCTGGCAATATACTACCGGGTATATACCCAGAAGAACCGAGGGCAGTGACACGAACAGACATCTGCGCACCGATGTTTATAGCGGCGTTATTTGTGATGGCCAGAAGACAGAAACAACCCAGGTGTCCATCAACTGAGGAAGACAAACTGTGGTGTATTCACATGATGGAATATTACACAGCGGTAAAAAGAAAAGAAGTCATGAAGAATAAGACAGCATGGATGAACCTGGAGGACATTATATTGAGTGACACAAGCCAGACACAAAAGGACAAATATTATATGATGGTGCTTTTATGAACTAAATATACTGTGTAAAATTATGGAATTAATAATTAGAATATAGGTCACCAGAAAATAGCATGAGGTTAGAGTATGGAAAGCTGAAGGATAATCTGTTCAGAATTGGTAAAAAAGGTCATCTGTAAATCTTTGGAAATGAATAGAAATGGTGACAACACATCATTGTGTTTGCAACCAGCAGAGCTATTATATGGGTATGACACTAGTTGAAAGGGAAATTCTAAGGTCATTTATATTACTTGAAAGAAAGCTAAAAAATGTAACATGGGACTGTAACATAGTGAGACCTCATGTGAAATATGAATATTGATGATATTTGCATAAATAAGACTATTTTTGCAAAATACAAATACAACTAAACTAGAGAGATGGTGTATTAGTCAGCCAAAGGGGTGCTGATGCAAAATACCAGAAATTGGTTGGTGTTTATAAAGGGTATTTATTTGGGGTAGGAGCTTACAGATACCAGGCCATAAAGCATAAGTCACTTCCCTCACCAAAGTCTATTTCCACGTGTTGGAGCAAGATGGCTGGCAATGGCTGTGAGGGTTCAGGCTTCCTGGGTTCCTCCCTTCCAGGGTCTTGCTTCTCTCTGGGTTCGGGGTTCCTCTCTTTCCACGGTTTCCTGCTTCTTCCTGGGCTCAGGGTTCCTCTGTTCCTGGGACTTGCTTGTGTTTCCTCTGTGATCTTACTTCCCGGGGCTCCAGCTTAAGCCTTCAGCATCAAACTCCAACATTAGACATCCCCAACTCTGTCCTTTGCCGTGTCTTTTACCTGTGAGCCCCCACCCACCAAGGGGAGGGGACTCAACGCCCTAATGACGTGGCCCAATCAAAGCCCTAACCATAACTTAATCTTAGCCAGGTACAGACCAGATGACAAACATAATCCAATATCTATTTTTGGCATTCATAACCTTATCAAACTGCTACAGATAGAAACAGAAAAGGAAACTATGTACAACAGGGGAAGCAGAGAGAGATTGAGAAGTCATTAGTTTTTTTGTTTGCTTGTTTTCTGTTTATTATTATTCTTATCATTGGGATAATGAAAATGCTCTAACAATGATTGAAGTGGTGAATGCACAACTATGTGAATATACCAAATACCATTGGTCATACACTTCGGATGGATTGTTTGGCTTTATTAATATGTATCAATAAAATAGATTTGTTTTAAGAAAGAAGTGGGCCTCCTCGCCTTGTTCCTGATTTTTACCATTGAGTATAACGTTAGCTGTGGGTGTGTCGTAAATACCCTTTATTCTGAGGAAGAAATTCCCTTCTCTTCTAGTTTGTTGTGTGCTGGCAATAGTCAGGGTTCTCTGGGGAAAAAGAACGACAGGAGATGTCTGTAAAGAGCATGAGCTTTAATGAATCGTCTCCCGTGGCCACGGGGATGCACACGGCTGACTCCCACAGGCAGGCTGCAAGCCAGGGGCGCCATGAGGTCCTTGATGAGGTCCCGGGAGACGCTGGGTGTCGGAAGTGGAGATGGGACTTCTCTCTGAATGCTGAAATCACGTGCCCTTCAGGGGCCTCCAGCTGACTGGTGAGACCCCACTCGCTGCTCAGGGCAAGCCCTCAGTTGTCATGGGTGCACCCAGCCATCTGTGCAGCCAGCTCACTGGTCATTAAAGTCCATGAAATGTCCTCAAATTGCAGTGGGCCCAGTGCTTGCGTGACCGCTAATGTCAACTAGCCATCACAGAGCTCTCATCATGAAAGGATGTTGGATTTTGTAAAAAAAAAAAAAAAGGTTTGGGACAATTGAGACAATCATGTGGTTTTCTTCCTTCATTCTATTACTGTGCGTATGACGGGTTAATTTCACGTTGAATGACCCTTTCATTCCTGAGATAAATTCCACTTGGTCATGGTGCACGATCTTAACTCGCTGTTGGATTCTGTTTGCTAGGATTCTGTGGGAGGTTTTTTATCTACAGTCATACGGGATATTTGTCTGTAATTTCCTTTTCTTGTGACGTCTTTGTCTGACTTTATCAGTGCGGTGCTGGCCTTGCCGAATGAGATAGGAAGTGTTTTCTTCTAATTTTTGGGGGGAAGAGTTTGAGTAAGACTGGTATTAAATATTTTTAAAATGTTGTGTAGAATTCGCCAGGGTTGCCATCTGGCCGTTGTTTGCTGGGAGGTTTTGGTTACTGAGAAAGTCTCTTTTTCTGTTCAGCTTCTCAGTTTCCTCTTTTTTTTTTTTCTTTGACTTTTTTAAAAATTAAAGTTAATAGACCATGAAGAACGTTATATTAAAAAACATAAGAGGTTCCCATATACCCCACTCCTCACTCCCCCACCCCATCATTTTTGTAAATTGTATTTTTTTGAAGATATGTACTCAGTTTCTTCTCGAGTCACTTTTGGTAGCTTGTATGTTTCTAGCAATTTGTTCATTTCATTGAGGTTGTTCAATTTGTTGCCATACAACTGTTCATAGTATTCTTACAATCCTTTCTATGTCTGTAGTAGTGTCCCCACTTTCATTTCTGATTTTAATCGTTTGAATCTTCTCTTTTTCTCTTGGCCAGCCTATCCAAAGACTTGTCAATCTTATCGAACTTTTTTTTTTTTTTTAAACTAACTTTTGTTTTCATTGATTCTCTTTATTGTTTTGCTAGTCTCCTTTTTTGCTTATCTCTGCTCTAATCTTTATTATTTCCTTTCTTCTGCTAGCTTTGGGGTTGGCTTGCTCTTCTTTTTCTAGTTTCTTAAGGTGGAAGTTTAGGTTCTTGATTTGGAATCTTTTAAATGTAGGTGTTTAAAGATATAAATGTTCCTCTGATCACTGCTTTCACTGCATTCCATAAGTCTTGGTATGTTGTGTGTTCATTTTCATTTGTCTCAGAGTATTTTTTTTTTATTTTAATTTTTTTAAAAGATTAGTTTTATTTATTCCCCCTCCCGGCAGTTGTTTGCACTCACTGTCTGCTCTCTGTGTCCATCTGCTGTGTGTGCTCGTTTGCTCTTTAGGAGGCACCAGGAACTGAACCTGGGGCCTCCCATGTGGGAAAGAGGCGCTCAATCACCTGAGCCACCTCAGCTCCTTGGTTTGTTGTGGCTCTCATTATCTTTCCTCTTTGAATCTCCTTGCGTCGTCTTCTTGCATCTGCTCGTTGTGCCTGCCCGTCATGCCAGCTTGCCGTCTTGCTTGTCTTCTCCAGGAAGCTCCAGGAACCAAACCCGGGACCTCCTGTGTGGCAGGCAGGAGCTCGGTCGCTTGAGCCGCGTCTGCTTCCCATGTCTCTATGTATTTTCTAATCTTCCTTGTGATTTCCTCTCTGACCCACTGGTGTTTTAAGAGTATGTTATTTAATTTCCACGTATTCATGAATTTTCCAGTTTTCCTTCTGCCATTTATTTCTGATTTAATTCCGCTGAGACCAGAAAAGGTACTTTACATGATGTCAGTCTTTTAAAATGTGTTGTGACTTGTTTTCTCACCTAACATATGGTCTATCCTGGAGCACGTTCTATACGCACTTGAGAAAAATGTGTAAGCCGCTGTGGTTGGGTAGAGACCGTGCTATAGGTTTTGCTTATTTATCTTACTTATTGTCTCTCTCTCCAGTTGAAATGTTAGACCTGCCCCTGCCTGGAAACTCAGGAGGTCCCGCAGAGGTTTCAGTGAACCTTTGATGATAAAAGCCCCCCCACCAAATAGCCCGAAACAGCGGCTGTGCACGGGGGCGGGGAGTGTGCAGAGACTAGAGGTGAGGGGTTTTCTTGTTTGTCTGGTTTTTGTTTACTATTATTATTGAAATAATGAAAATGCTGTAACAGTGATTGAAGTGATGAACGCACAACAATGCGATTATACTAGATACCAGTGATTTCACACTTCGGATGAGTTGTATGCTTTATTCTGATAATACGTATCCTTCGGTGTGAGCCTGCCGTGGGCGGGGCCTCCTTTTGAGGATCACTTGGGTTAGGCGTGACCCGGGGTGGGTCGTAATCCTCTTGCTGGAATCTTTTCCAAATGGAACGACTCCACGGGGACAGAGAGAAGCCCACCGGCGCTGAGAAAGTCCTGGAAGCCGAGAGCCACGGAAGCAGGGAGAGAAGGGAGGGCCCCGCGGGCGCGGCGTGGAGCCAGGGTGGCGGGCAGCCGGCCTTCGGGGGGAGAGCATCGCGGGGCCGGGCCTTGGTGTGGACGTTCTTCGCGGGCTCGGAGCTGCACGCTTGGAAGCTAACACGCCCCCCGTACCAGGCCACCCGTTTCTGGGACACTGCACTTCGGCGGCCCCGCAAACTGAAACAGGTGTTTAAAACCACACGGACTTCTCGCGTGAGTCCGGAAGCCAGAGGGCCACGCTCTGTCTCCCTGGTGACAGCCAAGGTGGCCAGCGGGGCTCCTTCCGGAGGCTCCAGAGGAGAAAAGGTTCCCCGCCCCCTCCGGCGTCGAGAGGCCTCGGGCACACCTTGCCCCCTCCTCGGTCTTCAAAGCCAGCGCCGTGGCGCGTTGCTTCCGTTGTCCCATGGCCTCCTTCGCTGTCAAGTCTCCTTCTACCTTCCTCTTTTTTAGGAGGCAGCAGAATTCGAACCCAGGACCTCGTACGTGGTGCGCAGGCGCTCAGCCACGGAGCCCCCCGCTCGCCCTGCCTTCCTCTCACAAGGACACTTGAGATTTCGTTTTGGGCCCAACCTAGGTAATCTAGGATAATCTCCCCAGCTCAGAATCCCCAACTTTATCCCGTCCGCCAAGCCCCTTTTGTCGTCAGTCCCAGCACCCACCTGGGTCTGGGGTCTGCACCCTTCCAGGGGTCTCCTCAGACAAAGCCCGTCGGCGGGGTCCCATTCGGTCTCCGGGAATTGGGCACCTTGGCTTCCAATGAAGATTCGCCACTTGCCCCCCCCGCCCCCACGCAGCTGTCTCGACCCCCCCATGATGGGCAGCCTCGGGGGTCTCGGGCAGGAGCCAGATTCCCATGCGAGGCCGTGGGGCAGGGGGCCACCAGGGACCGTGGCTCAGGTCTGCCTGGGTTTGACGCCCCCGGCCCTGCCGCTTACTAGCTGGGGGTCCTGGGGAAAGTTCCTTCGCTCTCTGGGCCTCGGTTTCCACATCCATAAAATGGGGCCATGCGGTCGTTACGAAAAGGAACCGTTTGTAGGCACTCAGGAGAGCCTGGCCACGCCGAGGGCTCTGGAGAGAGAGGAGAGAACCCAGCCCGCGGCCCACAGAGCGGGGGCCGAGGGGAGGCCTCCCAGCCTTGGCTCGCGGCACCCCAGATTGGAAATGGGGTCAGGGGGAAGGGACCCCAACCCCTCTTGCACCCTCCTGGAAGCTTTAAAGCCTCAGCTGAGAGCGAGACAGAAAGAGGCACCTTCTGACATCCTGCCGTCAGGGGTCTGGGCCAGGCGGGAGGCGGGGAGGGGCGAGGGGGCCACGCCGGGGGGGGCCTCCAGGGCAGGGGTGGGCTGGGCTCCTCTCTCTTTCCTTTCCCCTTGACTCCTCTACATTTTTAACTTTTAATTTTAGGTCATGGTAGATCCGTGAGTGTCCTCTTACCTTTTTTTGTTTTTTAAGGAGGCACTGGGGATTGAACCAGGGACCTTGTACAGGGGAAGCAGGTGCTCAACCGCTGAGCGCCACCCGCTCCCTGCTCCTTTCAACGTCTTATGCAGAAAACGTTCAAACCGCTGGAAAAGCGTAGGAACAGTTCAGTTCCTCCGTCGCCCTTCCACCTGCCTTGGCCGATCCACCGTCGATGGACCCCAGGGCTTTTCTACTAGAGCTAACTCGGTAGACACAGACGGAGAAGTAAATACGAAACAGGGAGCTTTCTCTCTCCACTAGGAAATATATTTCTAAAAAAGTCATGATTTTATCTGTACAAATACGCACATATATGTAGTATATATATATAAGTTTTATACGCGGGTGTTTTTCCCTGGCTCTGTCTGCTGGGAGGCTCCAGGCGCAGTGGTCCTTCCAGAAGCTGCGAGCGCAGCCGGCAGCCGGGGCACCCGGATCTCTAGAGGCCGCAGAGAGCAGGGCTCTGGAGAAACGCCGGCGGCAGCGCGAGGGCAGGGAGAACACGGGAAGAGCCCGGAACATCTTTTTGGGCCAGAAAGTAAGGACGTGCCCAGAGAAAGCTGGGGGCCTGTCCAAGGACCCGGACGCGAGGGTGAAGGGGCTTCGGCCGTTCAAAATGGGACGGTTTGAGCATCGAGCTAAATAATGGCCACGTATGAAATGATGCGTCCATCCTGATATGAAGAAATGCGTGAGTGAATGAGTGAAGGGAGAAAGGAAAAAAACCGTGACTTCGTGTTGACACACCTGTCCCAAGCCAACGCCACAGGGTCTTTCTCGCCTCCCCCCTTCCAGGTTGGTGTCTCCTTTCCCCGGGGCGAGAACCCTCAGCTCTCCACAGCAGCACTGGGTTTATCCATTTGCTCTATTACAAGACTCCAAAAATAGTTTGATTGCTACACCGAGACCACTCGCTTGAACAAACCTACTATGGAAAGCTCACAATTTCATTTGCGACTCTTTGGGGCTTTAAAATACACATTGAGAAGTGGCACCTTCCGGTCTGGGCTTTGAGGGATGCATAGGAGTCTCCCGGGTGCAGAAGGGGGAAGCTAGGCCCAGCCTGTGCAAAGGGCTGGGAGTGAAGTGGGGGCCCGTTCCCCTGCGGCAGCTGAGCCCCGGGGCTGGCTGAGAGTGGGTAAAGAAGGGTGGGGGCGGGGAGGGGGGCTTGGAAGGGCCTGCGACACAGGCGGGGAGCTTGGGGATGCTACAGTGCGTTGGGGAATCACGCCCGGCCCTAGAAGGTAGACGGGCGGCTCGCGGGGGCGCCCGGGCCCCGAGACACAGGGCCCGAGCCGGCCGGGCGGCCTCGCGGCGTTTCTGCTCCAGCTGCCTCAGTTTTGCCACCTGTAACGTGGGTACAAGGTGGCCCGCGCGCGGGGCTGCGGGAGGCTCCCCGGGGGCCCCCCGGCGCTGCGCGGGGGGCCGGGCCGGCCTGCTCCCCTCCCTGTTCCATGACATGTCAGCACTTCCTGTTTCTCTCCTGTCGGGGGCAGTTTCAGTCTCAGCTTCGAAAGAACAAACACTCTCAAAACAAAGGAAGACGTCCCGACCACGGAGGAAGCAGGAAGCAGCCGGCGCAGCTGCCGCGCGGGGCGGGGGCGGGCGCCAGGCGGCAGGCGGCGGGATGGAGTCGGTGGCCCTGTACAGCTTCCAGGCCACGGAGAGCGACGAGCTGGCCTTCAGCAAGGGGGACACGCTCAAGGTAGGCCAGGGAGGAGGTGCCGGGGGGTGGGAGTGGGAATGGGTGGGGGTCCCTGGGCTGCCCCCCGGGCAGAGGCCAGTTTCCGGAGGAGGACAGGTCCCGCTTCTCCGTTTCTGGCTGTGTGGCCCCGGAGAAGTCACCTTGTCCCTCTGAGCCTCAGTTTCCCCACCCAGGAAATGTCAGTCTTCCAGGAAGGGATTTGAAAAGACAGTTGTTGAGAGAGCAAGAGGGAGACTGAGAGTAAGTAAACAAGCGAGAGAGACAAGGTGGTAGGAAAAAAATAAGGGCAGTGCTAACCTGGGGGATTAAAGTAACTGGTATTTAAGCATCAAGGATGAGCTTCCCGGCAGGGTGGAGAAAAGGGAAAATAGCGTCATGACACGGCTCATTTCCTCTCGTCCCCTTTTGATGGATATCATGGCCCCCCCCTGGGGTGGTCCAGGAAGAAGAGTCTGTGGGACCGCTCTCTGGAAACGACCTTCCTTAAAAGATTACAGATGACCAGAATCAGGGAGAGGCAAGCTTCCACTAACTCACCCTAAGTCGCTGCCCTCGCTGGGCCTCAGTCTCCCCCTTGGAGCCGCGGGCCTTAGACGGGACGTCCCCGAGCCACGGGCAGCCTGAGAAGGGACAGGGGCCCCTCCCGACTGGCTCCCCAAGGGACCCCGAGCGTCGGCGGCGCCCGCCCGTGTCCCCTTCAGGCAGCCGGGCTGGGAGGGCTCCCCCCACCTCCCAGATGACCACCCCGGGGCCCGGAGCTGACGGGACCCTGCCCGGCGCGGGGTCAGAGCTGACCCCAGTCCCTTGGGCTCCGGAACCCGCCCCCTGTGCCCTGTGGGCCTGGACAGGCGGGCTGGGGGCTGGGGGGGCTGGGGCCCAGGGCACCGTGTCCCCTGGGGCAACTCCTCCCCTCTCCGCTGGGGGGTCCCAGGGATGCGTGGCCAGCTGGGGCCGGGCAGGCCGGGCCCGGGACTCTGGTTCTTTGTGAAGACCCACGTTTGGCTCGGAGGCTCCCGAGAGCACTTGGGGCATCTAGACCCAGGAGTGAGGGTTGGGGTGGGGAGCAGGAGAGCAAGGAGCCAGGAGCGGGGTGGGCGGCGGGCGTCCCCCAAGGCCAGTGTCCAAAGGACTGCGGCTTCCCCGCTCTCCTCCCGGCCCGCCACCCGCCGCCCGGCCTGGAGAGCAGCCCCCAGCTCGCCTGGCCCGGGGCCGCTCCCGCGGGCTTCCTCCAAGGCGCTGGAGCGGGGACAGGGGGGGCGCACGGTCCACCCCCCACCCCCCCCAGCATGTCAGCCCCTTCAGGACAGGCCAGCCCTCCAGCGGACGTGTAACGGCGCCCAGCACACAGTAGGCCCGCGCCGAAATACAGAGAGGTCGAAAGGCGGGAGGACTGAAACGCTGGCGGGGGATGGTGGGCCACAACCGTGCCCGGGGGCCCCAGCACTTCTAATCCACGGCGACCCGGGACGGGGCACGGGCCGGACCTTCGAGCTCGGGGATGATGGAAGGAGCTGCCTTCTCCTTCAGTCATTCGACAAACACTTGCCGTGTCCTGAGGACACAGCAGGGAAGGGGCAAAAGGCTGGCCCCCCGGGGAGCAGCCGTTCCAGAGTGGGAGCCGGGCGACCAACGAGTAGATGACGGCCGGAGCTGACAAGGGGATGGGAGAAATCAACGAGGGAGGTGAAAGGCAGCGTGGCGCTGCGGGGAGGGGCTGCCTTAGACGAGGGGGCAAGGGGGGCCTGAGCCGAGACCCGGGCTGGGCAGCGGCCGGCCAGGCAGGGAGCGGGGTAGAGCGCCCCAGGCTGAGAACGCCGGCGCCAAGGCCCCGAGGCAGAGCATCAGTGTTGGGAGAGCTGGAAGAAGAGCCGCAGCCGCAGGCAGCGGGAAGGAGAGGGCGCGGGGAGGGCAGGGCCGGGCAGCGGGGCCCCGAGGGTGTGGATTTCATTCTGCACGGGAGGGGCGTTCCGTGAACAGCGTTCAGCAGGCCGGACGCCACCAGATTTACGTTTTAAAGACAGCAGAGGGAAGCGGGGGTAGCTCAGTCATCCGGGTCCCTGCTTCCCGTGTATGGGTCCCCAGCTCTCCCTGGGGTGTGCGTGGAGCTCAGTGGTTGAGCACCTGCTTCCCAGGCACGAGGTCCTGGGTTCACTCCCCATTACCTCCAAAAAAAAAGAGAGCAGAGAGAGGCAGGGATGGAGACGGGCAGGGGCCGCTGCAGTGAAGGCGACTTAGACTAAGAAAAGTTCTTGGCAAAAAGTGACCAACTAGTCATGTCCTTGATAGGTAAAGAATTCTTATAAATCAACAAGAAAATTACAAACAACCTAAAAGGAAAATGGGCAAAGGATAGGAATGGGACATTTGCCAAAGAAGCAATGTAAACAAGTAAATACCCAGTTTCACCAATAACAAAAACAACTTGTAACTCAGAGCACAGAACTGCATTTTACCAGCTCAGCAAAGTTTTATCTTAAAAAGAATCCCCAAGGTTATTGAGGGTCTAGAAAAACGTGCGCTTTCACGTGTGGGTGGTGGACAGGTTGAGTGAGGCAATCATTTCGGAGGGCGCTGAGGAGACGTCTGTACAGAGCCTTAAAAATATCCAGGCCCTGCTTCGGGGAAATAATCAGTCGTGGGTGGACACTATTCCATCAACAAATATTTTGGAGGGTGTTTAACGACATAAAGATGCGCATGCAGGAGCAGGCATAGCTCAGTGGTTGAGCGCCTGCCTCCCATGTACGAGGTCCTGGGTTCAAGCTCTGGTACCTCCTTTAAAAAATGTTTGTGGAACAGGAAATGGACACTCAGGTGCTAAATTTATGCATGGGGGGGGGGAAACCTAGAAAGAAATGTCCTTATAAGTTACGAGTAGCCCTGTGTGCAGGATTTCGAAGGGCACAGTCAAATCTCATCTTTAAAATTCTGATGGGTTTGTTGTTTTTTTGCATAAATTTTAATAGATCTTTTTAACATATGTATATTTTTATTAGAGAGGTCGTGAACTTCAAAACAATCGTGCACATGTGTGGAATTCCCACACAATACCCCTCCACCAACACGCTGCATTGTTGTGGAACATTTGTTACAGATGATGAGATGATATCATCAGACTACTGCTACTATGCCCCACAGCGTACACGCGGCATGTTTTTTCCATTCCCCCCAATTCTTAGCACAGTACATCTTTAGTTTGATGCAGGAGTATTCTGGTATTGCTAACTGTAGTCCATAGGTAGACCTTATTTTTTTTAAACCATTTTAGATTTACAGAACACTGGAGAAGATAATACAGAGACTTCCCATATAGTTAACATCTTACACAGATATGGTACCTTGGTTACCAGTAAAGCCCCAAAATAGGTACTTTAGGATTTATTTAAAGACTTATTTTATTTATTTAGTCCTCACTCTCTTTGTTTGTGCTGGCTGTCTGGCCTCCGTGTCCATTTGCTGTGTGCTCTCTGTGTCTGCTCGTCTTCTCTTTAGGAGGCACTGGGAACTGAACCCGGGACCTCCTGTGTGGTAGGCAGGAGCTCAATCGCTCGAGCCACATCTGCTTCCCGATACTTTAGTATTATTAGCAACTAAAATCCATATTCAGCTTTTGATTACTTAAAAAAAATTTTTTAAGCGTCCATTAAAATATTCTTTATCTTGGTTAAGGTTTTCAGTGTCCCCTTAAAGCAGGGGCTCTTAATCTTTTTGGTTCCACGGGCCCCTTCCCAGGCCCACCCTGTGCTGTGCATTATTTAATGAACACATCACGCCCGCCCCAACACGTCCCCGCGAGAATGGCGTGCTTTGGAATTTTCGATTCAAGCTCGCGGGCCCCGTATTAAGAACGCTGCCTTCAAGTCCGCGCCCGAGGCACCTCCACCGCCTCGAGTCACCACGGCGACGCTCCCGGCTCGCGGCTGGGGGCCCGAGGGCCGCTGCCTTCCTGGCCCAGCTGGAGGCTGAGCTCCCCGCCCCGGCCCGTCCACCCCTCCAGCGGCGCGGGGGCTGGACCCCAGGGACTGCCCGGGGACGCTTTCTTCAAATGTCACCTCTGGTCTTGGGTGGAAACGCAGTGGGGTGGTGCTTAGCCTTGGGCGAATGGCGGCCCCCGGGGGGCCCGGCCCCCTGCAGTCCCCTGGCCCCGAGCCTCCCCTCTCTGGGACCCGGCCAGGCCCTGGCGGGCGCTCAGCACCTGCTTCTCTCAGCCGGAGGAGGGACGTGGGTGATGGTCTCACCGCACATCTCCACTGACGGCCGCGCCCCTGAGACTGACTCGGGGAGCCCAAGGGCTCCGTGGCTCCCCTCCAGACCCAGCCCGGCCGGCACTCAACGCTGGACCCGACCCTCCCCAGCCCTGCTCGTGCCCCCCACCCCCACCCTGCAGCCTGTCTCCAAAGCAGCCGATGGCCGCTTCAACTGGCCAGGGCTCGGGCCGAAGCTTAGGAGTTGTCTTCAGCTTCTTTCTAGCCCTCGGCCTCCCGTATCTAGCCCGTCCTACTCTGAATCTGACCACTTCTTAACCTGCCCCCTGCCACCAGGCCACAGAGGCCGCCGCCGTTATTTGCTAGGACTGGTGCAGCAGCCCACTCTCCGCCCAGCAGCGAGGGGCACCATTCAAGGCTGACCCTCCTCTCGGCAGCCCGTCAATGGCTCCCATTGCTTTTAAAATAAAGTCACAACTCCTTCCTGCGGTGACCTAAAAGCTCTCAAGTGCTCTTGCGGGGTTTGTGTCTCCATATCAGCCCCTCCCTCAGCTTTGGACACATGGTCCTCCTTTCTGTTCCTGGGACAGCTTGCTCCCGCCTCAGGGCCTCCGCACTGCCCGTTCCCTCTCCTTTCACACTGTTCCCTACACCATCTCATGGCTGCTTCCTTCCTGTAGCTCTGGCCTTAGCCCACACATCCCCTCCTCAGCGAGGCCTTTCCGGCCGCTGCCCCCACCACTCTCCCTCTACGTCATCCTGTCCTGCAATTTTCAGACCGCTTCCCACTGCGGTAAATCACCTTGTTTCTTCCCTTGTTTACTGTCTGCCCCTCCCCACCCCGTGGACACCGGGGCCACCTCCACTGCCGTATCCCCAGGGCGTAGCACACAGTAGGCGCTCAACACATGCTTATGGAGAGGATCCACTGCGCAGGGCACGTCGGAGCAGAACGGCCTCCTGCGTGAGGGCGCGGAGCGGCAGGGGCTCGGGCCGCTCAGGGCGTTTCACCCTTGGGGGGCCCCTCTGCTTTCGGGGCGTCTCGGGGTGGGGGAGGGCTTGACGCTTTTCCATGGCGCTCGGGGAGCCCCCGAGACCCCCGGGCCTCTGAGCGCCACGCCGGGAAGCAACGGCAGGACGGGGGAAGCCCAGGTCCCGCGAGGCCCGGGGCGGGCCAGACCGGCGCTGAGGCCACAGGGCCGCGGGGACACGTCCCCAGTCCCGGGCCGCCCCACGCGCTCTCTTTTTCTCAGAAAGCCGGGGGGCATTGTTTCGTTTGCTTTTTTGGTGAAAGTGGTTAAAAACGGACCACTGCTGAGTCAGCCGCCTGCTTCCTCCCAGCCCCAGGACAGGGGGAGCGGCCAGGCGACAGGGACAGCCGGGGGGCCCCTGCGGGGATCGGGGATCGGCGGCCACCCGCACCGCCCACCCGGGGCCTCGCCCCCTGCACCCGCCGCGTGGAGAGACGTGGGGGCGCTGTGGGGCGGGGACCCCCTCTGGCCAGCTGAGTCCCGGGCCCCCGGGCCCTGCTCCCTCCACGGGCTGCCTCGGTGGTCCCTTCCGCCCTCTGGGCCTCAGTTTCGTCCTCAGTAGAGTAACAGGTGACGGCGGAGAAAAGGCCCAGGAGGTATTAGGGGGACGTATGGAAAACACCAGGCTAGGGGCTGAAAGCTTTGTATGGAGGGGAAAGTCCTTGAACTTGGTTGGTGGCTGCGCCTGAGGCCGTGGCACGAGGGGCACCCTGGGCCCCGGGAGACGTTCGTGACGTTTTCGGTGTTCAGGGAGCAGGAGGCGGGCAAGCTACGCCCGAGCGCGCGGTTGGGTGGGTGGGTGGGGGGACGGGCGGCTGGAGCGCGGCGAGGGCGGCGGGAGGCTACATCGCCGCCTCTGCTTCCTGTGCGGCCTCTCCGTGTGGGGTTTGCAGTATTTGGGCGACTATCTTGTGCATTTGAAATGATTTCAAAATAAAAAGGTTCAGGAAAAATAAAATACTGACGGGGGGGGGGAAAAAAAAGCCCCTGACGGCCCCCACCCCAGAGGGCCTGGGCGACTCGGGCTGGCCCTGGGGGAGCTGGCGGGGGGGATGGGGCCCGCTGCCCAGGCCAGAAAGCCCAGGCCGGCCCCCCCCTTTCCCAGGACCTCAGATGGCCGCCCCCAGCTCTGCTCCCCAAGACCCCCGGGCCTGCCGGGGACCCGGAGGCAGGGGCTGGGAGCTGCGGCGACCCCAGCTCCCTGCGTCCCCCTGCCCGCCCCCCCCCCCCCCGGAGGCCACGGCCCGACGCCAGGGCGAGGGCAGGGCTGTGCCAGGTGGGTGCCCGTCGCGGCGCGCCCGGGCCAGTCCCCGCCCCCTGAAGCGGGGCTGGCGGGGCCCCCGGGGGCTGACGGCGGCGTCTCCTTGCCCCTTGCCCGCAGATCCTGAACATGGAGGACGACCAGAACTGGTACAAGGCCGAGCTCCGCGGCGCGGAGGGCTTCGTCCCCAAGAACTACATCCACGTCAAGCCCCACCCGTGAGCGCGCTCCCCGCCCCGCCCCACCTGGTCCTGCCTGGCCCCACCTGGCCCCAATGGTCCCACCTGATCACACCTGGCCCCACCTGACCCCGCCTGACCCTGCCTGGTCCAACTTGGCCCCAACTGCCCCCACCTGACCCCACTGGTCCCACTTGACCCCACCTGCCCCCACCTGACCCCACTGGTCCCACCTGGCCCCACCTGGTCCCACCTGGCCCCACCTAATTCCATCTGGTCCCACCCAGTCCCACCCAGTCCCACCTGATCCGGGTCAGCAGCACAAAGCTGCCCCTGGCGGATCCGGCAGGTGCCTCCGGCACGGGGCCCTCACCAGCCCCTCCAGCTGCCCCAGGCCACCCAGCCGCGAGGTGTGAGGCTCCCGAGGTGGTGGGGAGACGGGGTGGGGCGGGGTGTCAAGGTGAAGGCCCCCGTGGGGACGTGGGGAGGGGGCGGGCACCTGCGCTGTGGGTCCGTGTGGCCTCAGGCAGGTCCCCGCTCTCTCTGTGCCTCAGTTTCCCCATCTCTACCCCCGGGAGAGCCGAGGCTCCAATCTGCTCACTGCACCCCCAGGAGACCAGCTGAGCCCTGGCAGGGGTGGAGGGGTGGGCAGGCAGGAGGGCCAGGCGCAGACCCTGGGGGCCCTGCCTTTGGGGGGCGTCTGGGCCCCGGCTCCCCGGGCTGGGGAGCCCTGGGTCAGGCTCCCAGCACGCGGCACCCGTCCTGGCTGCCCTGGGAAGGGGGTGTGTGCAGAGCCCAGGCCCGAACAAGCCTGGGTGGCCGAGCGTTCCACTCAAAACAACTCGACCATGGCCGAGGGGGCCCCAGGACCTCCGCTCACTCGGGCGTCCACCCAACACTGCCCACGGGCCCAGAGCAGCCCCATCCCGTGGCAGGGACAGGACACAAAGAACGTACAGGGGGGAGGGGTGTAGGTCTGTGGCTGAGCGCCCGCTTTGCATATATGAGGTCTCGGGTTCCATCTCTGGTGCCTCCTAAAAAAGAAAGTAAGAAAGTCCACGAGGAGACAGTCAGCACTGAGGTGGCGAACCAGGGAAGGCTTCTCAGAGGAGGTGGTGATGAGTGAGGTTTTGAAGGGTGTGTAGGAGCTGGCTAAGGAGGAAGGGAGAAAGGCATTCCTGGGAGATGGAATGGGCTAAGCAAGGAGCGAGAACCCCGTGGCATATGGGGCAGGCAGGAGAGCCTCCCACGCTGGGCAGGGAGCCGTGGAAGGTATCTGAGCAGGGGAGGGACTCCGTGGGGTGGAGACAGGTGCTGGCGGGTTGGGGGCCGAATGCGAGTGGCTCAGGCGTGGAGGGGGAGGGAGGCGAGGGCAGGGTGGGGCCGGGGGTGTTTCCTCTTTATCTCTCAGGGTTATTTCCAAACCTGCCACCACCTCCGCCTTCCTGTGGGGGGGAAGCCTCCCTCCCCCACCCCCCAGTCCCAGGCACCTCCAGCCTCCCCCCCTCAGAGACTGCAGCCCGCAGCCCACGCCTGGGGCTGGAGCCCGGGTCCGAGGCCCTGCGGGGAGTCCCTCCCGGCTGTGTGACACCGGGCAGGTTTCTGACCCCTCTGATCCTCAGTCTGTTGGTAGTTGGGAGGGAAGGAGGAAGGGGTGCACGAGGAAAGAGGGAGGGGAGGGGCCGGCTCCGAGCCTTTGAGAAACAGAGAGGGCAGGAAACGGCCGGCGAAGGCCTGGCGCTGCTGAGGCAGAGGGTCCAGCTGCTCAGGGCGGGGAGAAAAGACGAGCAAGGTGGCGGCGCCGGGCTCCCAGGGCCTAGAGGCCAGGGGGTGGGGAGAGATTGGGCCGGGGTAGGTGGGAGCCAGAGAGGGCTCCGGTCCAGCCCTGGACGCAGCTCAGTCAGCTTCGGTCACTGGCGTCTGGGACAGAGCAGGGATGGGGGCTCGAGCCGCTGATCGCCCGCCCCCCCCTGCAAAGCAGTGCCCGCGCCTGGTGGTGCCCTCCAGGTACCTTCTTGGCTGCTCTCGGCACCTGCCCTGCCCCAGAATAGCTGCAGGGAAACTCCCGCTCTGCACCTGACTCAGCCTGTGAAGGTCCCAGGATGTGGGGGATGAGATGAGCGCTGGGCCCTCTGAGCAGCCACTGTCACCACCACCCCCACCCACAGAGGCCCCAGGTAGGGGGAGGGGGAGGCCCCAGGACTCCCGGAGTGACTGGTGGGGCCAGGGAGGGCTGACTAAGGAAGGGTATGGGCTCCTGGGTCTTGAGGTTAGAATAGGAGTTAGCCAGGGCCGGCAGGCGTCAGCTCTAATCGGTGGGAGGAGGAGTGTGAACGGCTGGCTCTGCTGTCATAACACAGCAGACACCTTCACGCAGCAGCTCCTTTAATTCTCCCACGGCCGGGGAGGCGGCTGCTGTCATCACCCACCAGGTGAGGAAACAGGTACCGAGAGGTGGCGTGACTTGCCCGGGGTTGCACAGCTGGCACGACGCAGAGCGGGATTCGAAGCTGGAGAGCGTGGCCCCGGCTTGCTCGCGTGGTGAGCTGCCTGGAGGGGCAACCTGAGGCCGGTGGCGGGGAGCCGGAGGCCAAGGACTTGCTGTGCAGCCTCGGGCAAGCCCTTGCCCTCTCTGGGCCTCAGTTTCCACCTTGGGAACCAGAGGTGGAGGGATGCCGGGAGGGAAAGCCGGACTCTGGGCGTGGTGGAAGGCTTTGCTTGCCTCTCACCCATTACCCATTCCGTCCAGTCCCCTGCGGACGAGTCCTGCTCTCTCCAGTGTGGGGGCAGGTCGGGGTGGGGGGGAGAGTGGGCCGGCCCCCTGTGTCCGGCACCCCCCGCCTCGAGGTCACCGGGACGCCCCCCACCCCCCGGCTCAGTCGGGAGGCGCTGGGCGCAGGCGCTGAGGGAAGGGGGGCGCGTTTCGGCGACACGGGGCCGGCTCTGGCCTCAGCATGCGTGAGGCCTCCAGCCTTGCTGGGCCTCAGTTTCCCCATTTGGACAATAAAGGGGTCAGAACTAAACGAGGCCGAAGCCCCGGAGCCAGGAACCCGGGGGGGGGGGGGCGCCCGCCCGGCCCCTCTGAGGGTAGGGGGGGGCGCTGTCCGGGCCGCAGGCAGGATGGTCAGAGCCGAAGGCCCTGTCCCCTGAGCCGGGCTGTCCCCTCCAGCCTGGGGGACGGGCGCAGGAGAGCCTGCGCGCCATTACCAGGCGCCTTCTGTATACTCGGGCCCCGGATCTGTACCTGTGAAAAAGCCCACCAGGCTGCATCTGTGAAATGGGTGCAGGGAGGGCTGCTGTTTAAAAACGTTATTTTATTAATTTAATTTTATTAATCTAAAACAGGAAAGCTCAGCGGAAGCGGGCTGGGGCACGGTATGGGGTGGCTCATCGGGGTATGATTTTTCTGTTCTCCTGAGGGGACGTGTTGGCCCGGGCGTAGCGGGGGCGTCACCTTTCCGCCCAGCCGTGCCTCAGTTTCCCCGTCTGTCGAGCGGGCCCAGCCATGCCCCGCCCCGCAGCTGCCTCTCTCCTAGGTGGTACTCGGGCAGGATCTCCCGGCAGCTGGCGGAAGAGCTGCTGCTGAAGCGCAACCAGCTGGGCGCCTTCCTGATCCGCGAGAGCGAGAGCTCCCCGGGCGAGTTCTCCGTGTCCGTCAAGTGAGTCTGGCCGCGCCGGGGGGGGGGGGGGGCCCTGACCGGGGCGCGGACCCCGGGGCCCGAGGTGGGAGGAGGCCGGGGGGGCGTCCAGGACGCAGACAGAGTCCACTGCGGAGTGACGCAGGCCGAGGCCGGGCTCGGGGCCGGGCTGCTTGCCCGTGAGCCCTGGCTCTGTCACTTCCTGGCTGGGCGACCTAGGGGAAGTCAGTCAAGCTCTCTGTGCCCTGTGCCGGCTCCCTCGTACACAGACTGTGCTGTGGCAAGAGCCAGGGGGCTCTTAGGTTGACTTATTTTCTTAAAAAGGTTTTATTTTATTTCTCCCCTTTCCCTCCATTATCTGCTCTCTGTGTCATTCGCTGTGTGTTCTTCTGTGTCTGTTGTCTTCTCATTAGGTGGCTCCGGAAACCAATCATGGGACCTTCTGGAGTGGGAAAGAGACGATCATTCTCTTGTGCCACCCGGGCTCCCTGGTCTGCTGCATCT
The DNA here is from genome assembly GCF_030445035.2 of Dasypus novemcinctus. Taxonomy (NCBI): domain Eukaryota; kingdom Metazoa; phylum Chordata; class Mammalia; order Cingulata; family Dasypodidae; genus Dasypus; species Dasypus novemcinctus. The sequence continues at coordinate 14,903,343 of NC_080693.1, read as the reverse complement.
CTTATTGTCTCTTCTCTGTCTCTCCTTGTTGCGTCATCTTGCTGCGCCAGCTCTCTGCATGGGCCAGCGCTCCTTGCGCGGGGCAGCACTCCGTGTGGGCCGGGTTGCCTTCACCAGGAGGCCCTGGGCATCTAACCATGCACCTCCTACATGGCAGGCAGGAGCCCAGTTGCTTGAGCCACACCTGCTTCCCAGTTAATACATTTAAAGCAATTAGAATAGTGCCTGGCCTTGGGGAGGGTGGCACCACTTGAGGGTGGCAAAGGGGTCAGGCCCCGGCTGGTCAAAACCGTGGTGGGTGGGTCTAAATCACACAGGGCCTGGCAAAGGAGGTTGAGTTTTCTCACAGAGCAAGAGGGAGCCGTGGAGGGTTGTAAGCAGAGGAGGGACGTGATCAGGTTCACCCTGAGGCCAGGAGGCGGGCAAGGAGCCTGGAGCGGCTGTCCAGGCGGGAGGCGATGGCGGCTGGGGCCACCTTGGTGGGGCCTGAGGGAAGTGGCCATGTCCTGGGTGGAGCGGGTGGCCTGTGAAGCGGGAACTGCCGCGACCACCCACTCGGGCCGCGCCGCCAGCCCGCGGGGCCGCTGGAAGTCGCCGGCGTGCGCGTGTCTGCTTGGCTGGGACGTCGGTTCGTCCAGGCCTGGGCTGAGCCACGGCCAGTGGCTTCAGCGTTTCCCAAAGGGCGCGCACGCGGGGCTGCTGGGAGGGCGACAGTCATGCTCCCAGGCCGCGGTCCCGAAGCGGAGGGGGCTCAGGGACAGGCAGCGCCGCCCCCCCCAGCTCGACGCGCCGCCCGCGAGGGCCCACGCCGGGGCTCGGCCGGCAGGAGAGGGTCCTCCGGGGAGGCGGCTCTGCCCGGGCGCTCCCCGGGCCCCTGGCGGCCGGGCCACCTTGGGATGGTGGCGCGGGACCCGCAGGGCTCGTTGGTCGCGTAGTCAGCGCGTCTGGCCTTCCTGCGGGAGCGAGCGGGGCTGGTGATCGGGCAGCTCATTTGCGTTGGCCCCGGGCCCGCTCCTGACCAGCGCCTTCTCTTTGGTGTGTCGGTGGCACCTGTCAAAGCGGCTGGGAAAGCTTTTCTCAAGCCGGTGTCCCCATCGGTCTTGTTGACCCCAGCTCGGAGGGCAGGGCCCAGAGGTGAATTTTAACCTGAGGCCGGAAAAGGTTTTCTAAGGAGCCCGGCAGGTAGTGAGCTCCCCGTCTGTCTGGAGATGCTCAGGACGCCGGGGGTCAGGAAGGCCGTCGGGGGGCGGGGGAAGGCAGCGTCCAGGGACGTCACAGGGTCCCCCTGACCCCGCCCTCCCCGCCAGGGCCCCGTGCCGCCGTCCCGCCCGCCTTCACCCCCTCTTTCCCTTGGGAACAGCCTGGCTCCCCGAGGGGGTCCCACCCTCGCTGAGCCTCTATTTTAAAAACGAAGGCATTTTGGGGTCCGGGGGGGGGGCGAGGGTCCTGGGGGTGTCTTGGCCCCGGGCCGGCTGCCCCCCGCCCCCCGCGCTCTCGCCGGCCCCGGGGAGGAGCCGCCTCTGGTGTGGCAGGAAGTGGCCGCGTGCCAGCTGCCGGGGGGAGGGGGCCTGGTCGTCCCCGGCAGCGGCGCCCGCCAGGCGGCCCGGCCCAGGGGCTTCTGGGAGCAGCCCGAGGTCACCCGGCAGAAGCAGGGCAGAGGGGACCCGAGCTGCGGCCGGGCCTCGCGCCTCGCTCTCGGGGCTTTGCTCCACGCGCATTGATTGAGCATCTACTGTATGAGATCGTGGCCCTGAGGACGGGGCAGGGTTCAAACCCGAGGAGTGGAACGGAAGGCACACTCGGCCGGGGGGTCTCCGTGATGAACGAACGAACGAGGGGGGTTCAGTTACTGCGGGGGGCGTCAGGGGAGAGGTGACATCTGAGCTGGGCCCTGCGGTAGGAGTAGGAGTTCGGTGCACAAGGAGAGGAGAGGGTGTGCCAAGCACAGGGAACAGCGTGTGCAAAGGCCCAGAGGCAGGGCGGCGCGGGGTGCGTTTGGAGAGCTTGACCGGGAGGAGAGATGGGCAGGACTAGGGAGCCTCGGGCAGCTCTTGAGCAGGGGAGGACCGGGCACCAACGCTGTCCTGGGAACGGCCTGGCGGTGTCCCCCAGAGAAACCCCGGCACCCTCTGCCCCTGCCCAGGGCATCAGGCCGGGTCCCAGCAGGAGCTCCTAGGGCGCGGGTGACTGCGATACGGGCACACCGCCACCAGGTGGCGCCCTCGGCCCCGTGTTTCTCCCCGGCCGGCCCGGGCTTGGCGGCTCCACTCGGGGGGGCCTTTGGAGGACCACGGGGCGGCGTCCGAGCGGACACGGGGGCTCAGAAGAGGCGTGCGGTCAGGAGCGTGGGCTCCGGCACCCGCCGGCCGTGTCACCACCCTGGTCACGGGACTGCGCCTCGGTTTCCTCATCTCTGTCTAAAGTGCTTGGCGTGGCTCCTGGCCCATGCTAAGCGCTCAATAAACGCCAGTACCCGTAATGATCACCACACTGCACGCCCCCGGCCCCGGGAAGGGTGTCCCTCCCCCGCCAACGCAGCCAGGGCTCTCAGAGAAGGGGACGGGACAGGAGCAGACGGGACCCCCGCTCTCATTCTGGCTTTGCCCCGGCTGTGCTGTGTGACCTCAGGCAGGTCCTGGCCCTCTCTGGGTCACCGCACCCTCATCTGTGACCTAGGAATGGTAACCCCTGTCGGGTCTGGTGGCCCAGTGACCACCCGGGAGAAGGCTGACGTGGCAGGTTCACGTGAGAGCCCCCCCCGGGGCCCGGCTCCACGAGGCAGCACCCACACGTACACACCAGCCCCGTAAAGCTGTCAGAGGCGGGGGTTACGGTGCGGGCCGCGAGCGTGGCCACGGGCGGCTGCCCTTTACGAGTTTACAGAGGGCTGCCCGCCCCCTTCCGCCCCGCAGGGCGCGCACCGGGCAGGCCGGGGCCACGCAACTGCAGGCCCCGCTCCTCTCCAGGCCACTGCTTCCTTTCTGGCCGGGTGCCTTGAGCACCTACTACGGGCCAGGGGCCCTTGAGCCCACGCACACGCACTGGGTCGGCAGATCTGCCTGAACCCTAGCTGCGCACCTGCCCCACGTACTTGAGGCTGAGCGGTGAACAGAAGAGGACAGAGTCCTCTGCCCTTTGGACCCTCGCATTCCAGTGGAGTGACAAGCAAGAAGCCATTAGCCGCTTACGTCCAATCTTAGGAGGCGATACAGGCTTTGGAGAAAATGAAGCAGGGAAGAGGGGGAGAGGTGGGTGGGGTGCGATTTTAAGCAGGGAGGGACTCACTGCGAAATCTGGATGGGAGTTGTCCCTAGCAGGCTGGTCAATGAGGAAACCGGAGCCCAGAGAGGTGGAGTAACTTTTCCTGGGCCACACAGCGTGGAGCAGCAGGGCCTGTGCACACCAGCCGCCTGGGCCTGCCAGCCCTGGCCTAGCCTCCCGCCCACTGGCCCTGAGACCAAAGGCGCAGCAGGAGGTCGGATTCTAGTTCCTGTGTGCTGTGTCAGGGCTTGTCCGTCTCTTTCCCTTTCACAGACGGGCAAACTGAGGCCAGAGAGGGGCCTGCTGGAGACGCCCCAGTGGGGTCGTCGGTGCCTGGCGGGCCCTGGGCCCCCTCGGGCCAGCAGGAGCCGACCCGGGTCAGGAGGGGAGCCTGGCCCGCCCTCGTCCTGCCCCCGCCCCTGCCTTGTTTTTCTTCCCCGCGCTGCTGTCACCTTCACTGCAGCCACCGCCGCCAGGCCAGAAAAACCCGCTGGGCAGGCCCTGCCGCACGCTCAGGGCCCGGGGCTTTTCTGGCAGCCCAGGGGCCGGCCCGGCCCCTCTTCGACCCTGGGTGGGTGGGGGTGGGAGCCCCAGGGACCGGCAGAGCCACCCACGGCTCTCTCAGAGACGCGGATGGACGGAGCAGGAGAGACACATCTGGCCACACACGCCCAGGATGCCCGGCGCCCCTGGCCCACGTGTGCCACGACGCCCGCTCCCACACACACACAGACACACGGACACACATCCACACACAGACACACATCCACACACAGACACACAGACACACATCCACACACAGACACACAGACACACATCCACACACAGACACACATCCACACACAGACACACGGACACACACCCACACACAGACACTCCCGCAGAAACACACGCACAAAAGGCGTCCTCACATGCGGCCCCGGGCGCTCCTGTCCTGGCCAAGCCCGGCTCACCCCTCCCGGCCCCCGCCGCTCCTCCCTCTCCGGGGTCAGCAGGACTCGGACTCAGTTTCCCTGCCATGCCCCACAGCTCTCCAGGACCCAGAGTATGGGGGTGGGGTGGGGCGGTGGGTCCCCGGAGGACAACTCCCCGGTCCGAGGGATTCTTGGGTGCGTCCTTGAGGATCTCGAGCCTGGCCCTGAAGAACAGTCAAGGTCAAACCCAGGAAGAGTGAGGGAAGAGGGCCTGGACGCCTGCCCGTCTCCGGGGGCCGCCGGCTGGGCCTCCTGGCCTCGCACCAGCTCGCGGGTCCCCACAGACCCTCCCCGCCCCGCTCGCCCCCGCCTCCGCCAAACCAGGAGGCTGGGCTCCGCACGGGCCGCAGAGGCGGGTCTCGCAGCTCCAGGCATCCGGGACGCCTAGGTCTCGAGGGTTCTGGAATTCCCGGCGAGGTATGCATGTCTAGACTCCTTGACCTCTGTCCCTCACCTCCCGGCCCTCCTGTCTGTTCAAGGAATGCTCTGCCCTGGAGAACCGAGCCTTTCAGGGAACCGAAGAGAAACTTCTAGTAGCCAAAGGCCCCGGCCCGCGGGCCGGCCGGGCAGTGTGGACTAGAGGTGGCACAGAGCTCGCGGGGTTCCCGTCGAGCCGGCCGGCGGCTGGCGTTGCCAGATGCCCGTCATCTGCGCGGTTGTTGCCCTCCGTTCCTGCTTGCCCGGGGTGCTCCCTGGGTGCTCCCTGAGAAGGGGTGCTCCCTGAGAAGCATGCTGGAGTGAGGTCAGGCCTCTTCGCGTCTGTCGGGATGGCGGTGCCGTCTTCCTCTCCTTCTGTTAACACGGGCGGTGGCGCTGACCGCTTTTCTTACGTTGAACCATCCCTGCATTCCTGCGATAAACCCCATGTGGCCGTGGTCTGCGATGGTCCGTGTGCTGCTGCATTCGGGTTGCTGGAATTGTGCCGAGGACTTTTGTATTTATGGTCATGAAACAGGCAGGATCTTTGTAGTTTCCTTGCCGTGTGATGTCTTTACCGGGCTTTGGTCCCGGGCGATGCTGCTCTCCTCGTTGGGAAGCGTTCTCTCCTCTTTGAGTTTTTGGATTAGGACCTAAAGTCTGGACCAGAATTCCCTGATTCCAGTCTCTCCCCAACTGGGCTGGGCCCCAGGCCCCACTGCTCTCTCCCTGACGAGGCCTTCACTGGTGTCTACGTATGCAACCTGTTATGAGCAGAGGTCTAAAAGAAGGTTGTACAAGGGGCTGAGGGACCCACAGAGATCCCCGATTTGACTGAGCCAGTCTAAGGAAGCTTAGAGGGTGGGCCATTTTACTTGGGCCTTGAAGCATGAGTAGGAGTTTGACGAGGGCACGATTCCTTCAGGTTGGAGGAAATGGTGTATACAAAGGCCCAGAGGTGCGTTAGGAAGCGGAGAAAGGTTCTGTTCGGTTTGGAGAGGTGACTCAGGTGGGTAGGGGGCGCTACTTTATCTCCCACATACAGACCAGAAAAAGGTTAACAAAATCTTGATTTAAAATTCTTAGTCTTCGGTCTTTAACAGAGCAGCATGCCGGCCCCAGGCTGCCGGGTGGGGGAAGCCAGGGTGGGAGGAGACCAAGCGGCAGGCCTGGGCCGCCGGGGCAAGAGACCCTGCCTCCTGCTCAGGATGGAAAAGAACTCAGGCCGTGGATAGCAGGGAACTCAGGCTGCGGGTGAAACCGAGCTCGACACACCCTGCGTCCAAAGCGGCTAGAATCAGAAGGCGGGAGTTTTGGTTTTTGTCTAGTCTCAGGGCTGGTGAGCGGTTCTCATTTAGCCCCAACAAAACGAGCCGCAGGTTTTGACTCCGGATGCCCAGGGGTGCCCGGGGCCCTCAGGCCGTCCCGTCCACCGGCCACCTAGGCAGGACGCGCCCGCCCCCAGCACCCAGGCCTGCGGGGAGCAGGTCTTCTGTCCATCCTCTTACTTATGAACGGGCTTCTTCCTGCTGGGAGCCGAGGCTTCTCTGGAGGCCGCGGCCCCCCGGGTCTGCCAAGCTCAGGGCAGCCCTGGCAACCGGCACCTGCACAGCCCCCTGAGTCCCAGCCTCATCTCCCCCTCCAAGGAATGTATCAGCGCACACTGACAGAAGAGGACACTGAGGGTCAGAGAGGGCCACAGGGCACCCAAGTCCAGGCCAGCCTGACCGTAACGCTGAGAAGGGTGGTGAGGGTCCGGCCAGGCAGAGAGGATGAGGGGGGAGGGAAGACCTCCTGGGGGAGGGCGTGGACACAGCCCACGTGGCACACAGCAGGGCCCGACTGGGCTTGGAACGAGAAGCTACATCGTTAATGTCATAATTAGAATCGTGTTCTTGTTATTATACAACAGTGACCAATCGGGGAGCGGGCTAGAGCGACACTTTCCCGTGCGTCAGCTCAGAGGTAGCCGTGGCGCCACCCTTTCTCGCCGGGTGACTCCGGGCAGCTGACTGTGCTCCGAGCCTCAGTTTCCCCACAGTACAAGGGGCCTGATTTGCTCTTCCTGGGCCACAAGGCGGGCCCAGCCGCCCCCACAGGACAGAGGGGAGGGAATCACAACAGCCGGCCTCTGCCCCGGGTCCCGACCACCCCAGCCGGGCAGGGCCTGGCCCCCGCGGAACACGCCGGAGGTGGGAAGGCGTGGGGCAGGGCGCTGTGCCCAGGGCCAGCCGGCGCGGCCTTCGCCCAGCCGGGCGGCCTGCGAGGGAAGCTGTCTGCTCAGTGGGGCTGGAGGGATTTGGAGGCCGTGAGTCAGAGGGAGGCACCTTCCAAGCAAGGAGCACAGCCTGGACAAAGGCTGGGAGATGGGAAAGGAGCCTGTCGGCTGAATCACAGCGCACGAGAAGGCAAGGAGGCCGGGCCTCGAGTCGGAGGGCACAGTTTTATCCGGAGGGCAATGGGGAGCCACAGAAGGTTCTTGAGGAGGACAGGACATGAGGCACCCGCCACGCCTGACCGCTCGTGCCAGCAGGCTCTGGTCCCAGACGGGAGGATCTTAGGATCCTCTCCACAAGGGGCTGTCATGCCTGGAGGGGGGAGAATGGCAAGGCTGAGGGGGGGGTGTGCAAGATGTGAGAGGGCACGCTGTCCGAGCCCCACTCGCTCAGAGACCCACTTAACGTGCGTAGACCGGAGTCGGCATTTTCTCAGCACTTATCCATAAGGCAGGTGCAGTCATCATGAGGACAGTGAAGTTCAGAGAGGTTCAGTGACTTGCTGAGGGCCACACAGCAAGAAAGTGGCTGAGCCCGGCGCCCTGGTCTGGAGCCCGTGCCCTCAACCCCACGCGCCACTGCGGGGGCTGGCTGGGGGGGTCTTGGGCGGAGGCTCCTAGGCCCGGGCCGGGCTGGGCGGGGGCTCCGAGGCAGCCACGGCCCTCTCCCCTAGCTACGGCGACCAGGTGCAGCACTTCAAGGTGCTGCGGGAGGCGTCGGGGAAGTACTTCCTGTGGGAGGAGAAGTTCAACTCCCTCAACGAGCTGGTGGACTTCTACCGGACCACCACCATCGCCAAGAAGCGGCAGATCTTCCTGCGGGACGAGGAGCCCCTGCTCAAGGTAGGGGGCGGGGGGGGAGGGGAGGGGGGACGACGGACAGGTGCCGCGGGTCTGGGCGACGCAGCGGGCGCCCCATCCGTGCCGATTGAAGGCGGGACCCGGCCCCCGCGGAGGCCCCCGAGTGCCACGTCTGAGCCGGGTCATTGCAGAGACGGGGAAACTGAGGCTCTGAGGGCCGCGGGACTCTGCCGGCGCCGCCTCGGAGTGGGCCGCCTGCTCCAAGCCCCCCCGATAAGGGACCATCTGCCCGGCCAGCCGTGTCATCGAGAGGCCCCGAGGGCGAGGCTGGCCCTGGCCCGGATGACGCCGGCCCGCTGGGGCATTAGCACAGCCCTGCTGGCGGGCCTGGGGCAGGTGTCGGCGAGGCCTGGGGCTCGGGCTGCAGCCCCCCCGCGTGTGACCCCCGGGCCCGGTCACCCCTCGGCGGGAGCAGGGTGGCTCCTGAGGTCCCCTGAGCCTCGGGGACACCCGCAGCTCCCCCTCTGCTCTTCCAGGGACCCTGAGGGCCGGGGTCGGGGGTGAGCATCCAGGCTTGGGGGGTGTGCCTCGCGGGTGCCCGGGAGCGGCTCCCCAGCTGAGCCCGGGTCAGCTCTGCCGTGGAGGGCGCGAGGGAGCCAGGATGAAGCGGGGGGCTGCCTGACGCGTCCCCCTTCTGCTTCCAACACTCCCTGGCTCCCTATTGCTCTATGAGAAAATCCAGTCTCCTTTCCACGGTCCTCAGCCGCCTCGCCTGGGCCTGGGACCCAAGACGCCGCCTCCTTCCTGGGCAGAGCGCGGCTAACAATGGGCTCCTGGCCGATCCTATCACCCACCCCGGATTAGACTGAATCTTATCTGCCCATGGCAGATGGGGAAACTGAGTCCCACAAAGGGCAGGGACTTCCCCCAGGCCACCCACGGGTTATAAGTAGGATTGGAACCCAGGCCTGAGAGCCCAGAGCTGCTCCAAGAAGCCACCTTTTCCCTCAAAGCCCGGCCCAGGGCAACCCCCAATGGTACAGCACTCTACAGTTAGCCCTTCTTGCGGCTCAACAGCTTTGAGTAAAAAATTATCCACAGCAGGGAAACGAGGCCCCAGGAGACCTCAGGAGCGTGGGCCCTCCAGCCCTGGGACCAGCTGATGGCTCGGAGTATGTAGATGCAGAGTCTGTTCTATGTAGATGCAGTGTCTGTGCAGCACACCTGCCAGCGTCTGGGTGGCAGGAGGCCTCTGGGGCAGACGCGATGAAGTTTGAGTTGGAGCCCAAGTCAGCTCCGAAGCCCGCGCCCCCCAGCTCAGCCGGCCACTGCTCTTCGTGGCGCCCCTGCCGGGGGCGTGCGGGGCTGGGAGGCTGTGGGCGCCCCACTAACCACGCTCTCCCCCCGCAGGCGCCCCGGGCCGGCTTTGCCCAGGCCCAGTTCGACTTCTCGGCCCAGGACCCCTCGCAGATCAGCTTCCGCCGCGGGGACATCATCGAGGTGGTGGAGCGCCTGGACGCCCACTGGTGGCGCGGCCGGCTCGGGGGGCGCGTGGGCTTCTTCCCGCGAAGCTACGTGCAGCCGGTGCACCTGTGAGGCCCCGCGGGAGGGGAGACTGAGGCCCGATGGGCTCGGCCGCCACGCGACCACCGCCCACCGGCGCGCCGAGGCCGGGCGCGACCCCTCCTGCCATGGGCCACCTGCCGCAGGTCGCCGGGGGCGGGGCCGGCAGAGGCTCCGCCCACCCCACGCTCGCCCCGCCCCGGGGAAGGCCGAGGCCTGGGTTTGGCCCCGGGGGGTCGCCCGGAGGAGAGCCGCGGGCCGGCGCGGGGGCTGCTCCCGGCTGCACTTGGGGCGTCGATGCCCCCCCCACGGGCCCTTTGGGGTCGGGGGAGTCGCTGAGACCCCCAGGATGGGACAGGACACGGGCAGCTGCGCCCCCACCCCCACTTCTCGCCCCGCATCGCCCATGGAAGCCCCCAGCCCCCACGGTTCTGCCGTCCAGCAGGAGGGACAGACGGATAACGGGCTGGACAGGCGCTGCCCCCAGCCCGGGCGGTGGCTCCTGCGCGTCCAGGCCCCGCTGCAGCCCCGAGCAGGGGCCGGGGGCCGCGGGGCTGGCGAGGGGGACACGGAGGCCGGAGCCTTCGGGGCACGTCTTGTAGGGGGCTCCCGGACGGAGGCTGCGGCCTCGCGGACCAGGGAAGGGGGGTCCCCGGGAACGGCGTTCGTTGGTGGCCACCTCCACCCGGAGCAGGCGCAGGCCGGGGGGAGCGCGGCGGCTGCGGCGGGGACGCCCGCATGCGCCCAGGCAGGCCGGGGGGCCCCAGTGGTGGGCACAGCTCAGCCCCGGCCCGCGCCCCGGCCCGCGCCCCGGCGTTCACGGGGACGCAGTAAAGCGCTGTGCGGCTGACCCCGGAGTCCACTTTTCTTTCTTTCCAACCACGACTCCTTTGAAACAGCCAATTCTTTTCCCCGTGACCCCCCCTTAATTTTTCGGGGCTCTGCTGGCTGGGCGGCTCCTGGGGCACCGACTTCTGAGTGGCCTGGTAGGGGGTCAGCCCCTGCCTCTGACCTCGGCGTCCGCGTTAGGAAAGAGGGGTGGCCCCGGGGGCTCCAGTCGCCCCAGCCTGGCCCCCCATTCCTGCCCGGGGGAGGGGGTCGTGTCAGGCGAAGTAGGCGTAGAAGAAGACGTTCACGCACACGAGGAGCACGGCGTTGACGCCGCACACGCGGGCCCAGAACGCGCGCCTCTGGGGTGCCTGGCCGCCACCTGGGGGGGCGAGAGGGGGACACGGCAGGTGAGGGGCCAGGCGGCGCCGCGCTGTCCCCGCTGTCCCCGGCGGGAGGGGCCGGCCCGGGGCCGGGCTCACCTGCTTTGCCCCCCAGGAGCGCGTCCCGAGACAGGGTCCACCAGGTGAGGTTCTCGATCTGCGGGGGCCGGGCAGGGCCGGGAGGGGTCAGCGAAGGCCCGACGGGCAGCGACGCCACGAGGCGCGGGGTTCGGGGCTCGAAATCTCGGGCCGGGAGAGTCGGGGGCCAAGAGGGGCTCGGGGTCAGAGGGGGGCGGCTCACCTGCAGGCCGCGGGGGGGCGGGCTCAGCAGGCTCCCGGCCACCACCACGGCCCCGCTGAGCACGAAGAGGGCCACCGCGAAGTGCAGGTAGTGGACGCCGCCGAGGACGGCGGGCGCGGGGGCCGGCCGGCCGCAGGGGGGCGGCGGGTGCAGGAGCTCGAGCGCCAGCCGCGCGGCGCCCACCGCCAGCCCCGCCATCAGGCCCCAGAAGGCGCCCTGCGGGGAGGGGCAGCGGGGGGGGACGGCCGTGAGCCATGCGGCGCCCCGCACCCCCGGGGGGAGGGCCGGGGCCCCCAGTCCCGCCCCGGCTCCCACCCCCTCACCTGCTCGTTGGCGCGACGCCAGAAGATGCCCAGGAGAAAGACGGCGGTCACCGGGGGCGCCAGGGAGCTGGTGACCGACTGCATGTAGAGGAAGAGCTGCCCGCCGCTGGAGCCCTGCAGGACGGGGATCCAGGCCACGCTCGCGCCGACCAGGGCCGCGACGACCAGCCTGCGGGCGGGCAGGGGTGGGCCGTGGGCACCCCGACACCCCCGCCCGCGCCCCGTGCCCCGCTAGGCATCGCCTCGTCCTCCAGGCCCCCCCAGGGCGGCCCTGCGTCTTCTGTTCCCTCCTCCACGCGGGATCGCCTTCCCCGGGGGGCTCCCGACGCCCCTGGCCCGTGGCAGGTGCTCGACGGCCACACCGGCCACCCGGGGCCCTGGCACAGCGTCGCCCCCGCCGGCCCCCACCCTGGAGGGGGACAGGCTCCCGGCAGCGCGGCCTCCCCTCTGAGAGGCGATGTCTGCAGCCACCGGAGGAACGTGCCCCCCTCATTCACTCTCAGCCCACCCTGCTCAGACGCCCACCCCCAGGGCAGGGCGCCCAGACTCGGCACGCGGAGTGGACCAGGGGAGCGCCAAATCTGGGGGGGCTCCCAGGAGGCGGCAGCCCTGAAGGCTGATGGGAACCAGCAAGGGGCGGGGCCGGGGGACCTGGGGGTCCCACCTGCTCCTGCACGCCGGCTCGGGTGGGGGTCCCTCTCCCCGAGGCCAGGGCCGTGGGCGGGCTGGGCACCCCCTGCCTGCCCGCCCTCCCTTCCTGCCCCGGCCCCGGGGGAGGGTGGAGGGTGGAGGGGCGGGCGCCGCCTTGATGGGCTAATGGCCCTTCCAGCGGGCGACGGGCGCTGCCCTCCTCGGAGGCGGGCGGCCCCGCCCTCCCCGGCTCTGCGTCCGGGCGCAGACTCAGCACCTCTCGCGGGCCGGGGGGCCCCGCTGCCCTCGGGGGCCGCCTCTTCCCGCGCCCCGCTCCTCGGCTTCCCGCTGACCTCTCACCCTCCGCCCTCGCCGACACCTCGGCGTTTCCTTCCGCCATCAGACCGGCTGGCTTGGGCTCCCGTCCCTGCGTGGGCCCTGCCTTCTGCCTGGGGTGCCCTGCTCCGGCTTGGGCACCGGCGAACTCCTCCTCGCCCTTCGAGGCCCGGCTCGGGTACCGCCTCCTCCAGGAAGCCTCTGAGCCCACCCCCCGCCTTCTCCCTGGGCTGCAGCCAAGGCCACAGGGGATCCCTTCAAAGGCAGAGGAGGGAGACCCTGAAGTTCTCTGGGTCTCCCGTGTTGCCCAGCTAGGTACAGGGTATCACGGAGGCCTTGGGCACTGTTTGTTGACTGAATAATAGAGAAGAGAAGGGAAATGAAGGAACAGAAGGAGAGGGCGTGGGGTGAGCAAAGACTGGGGACCCAGGCGTGAGTTCACCGCTGCCCCCAGGGCCTGCGACGGCCCCTCTGGCTCCCCTCCCCCTGCATGAGTCCCCGGGGGTCACCGGCACGTCCCCAACATCGCAGGATGGTTTCCTCCCCCGGCTGCAGGACGCTGCCCTGCTGCTCCCTCTCTGGATGTCCCACCCTACGTGGACGGAGGCTCCAGCCATGCTGTTCCACCCTGCCTGAGAGTCAGGCTCTCCCAGGGCCTCGGGGCTACTGTTTGAATGGCCAGGAGGAGGCTGAGAAGGCGGCTCAGTGGCTGGGGGGGGCTGGGGGGGAGGCGCTGTGCTTCAAGAGGGAGGGTGGCCAGCCCTGGGACCTCCTACTCTGAATCGGGGCCCAGAGAGGGCCAGCAACCTGCCTGGCATCACACAGCCCTGGGCCGTGCCCCACAGGGAGGCTTAAGGCCAGGCAGGAGGCGGGTCTTGACTTGGCGGGAGAGGTGGGGTGCACGGTGGCTGGGTGGGTGGGTGGGCACGGAGGGGAGGCCGTCCAGGGACTTGAGCTGCCCTGCCTCCGAGGAGGTCGGGTAGGAGAGGCAGGGGCAGGGGGTCGGCAGGCCGGGGTGCAGCGGGAGGGGCGGGTGCCGGGGCGCCCCCCCGGGCCCGTGCACTGAGGACAGTGCTCCTCTGGGGACACCGAGCCCAGCCGCGGGGGACAGAGGGGCCCAGAGAGGGCTCTGGGCAGAGGGGGGTGGGCTCTCCCGGTCCGACAGCAGCCGGGGGGGCAGGAGTCCACCTGACACTGGGCACGGAGTCACAGCCCAGAGGCCCCCTGCGTGGCAGGGGTGGAGGGGCCCTGTTTTGGAGAAGGCGGTGGCCCTGCGGTGGCGCCCGCCCGCCGCACGTTGTGCCCCGGCAGGCCCTCGCGCAGCGCCGGGCCGGCTGCCGGGGGCGCGGCTGGTGGACCCCGCCCCGAGGACGGCCTCCTGGGCCGCTGGCTGGGGGCGCAGCGAGGACCCAAGTACAGCCAGGGTGGACTCAGCAGAGGGCCAGACAGACAGATGTGCGCGCTCAGTGGCTCCGGCCCCCGCCGCCCGCTCCCGGGCTCCCCTCCGCAGGCCCCCTGGGTGCCCCCTGGCTGGACGTGGGCAGGACGGGCCCTCGGGGAGTGCCTGCCTCGGCAGGGGGCCTGGGGGTGCCACACGCGCGGTGGAGGAAACTCAAGAGCCCGGTGAAGGCGCTGGAGGGTGCTGCGCTTCCTGGCGGGGGCGGCGGAAAGGACTCCTGGGGGGGCGGCATGTGCAGAGCCCTGAGCCACAGGAGGTGGGGGGGCAGAGGCCCGAGGGGCAGCACGACCATGGCCAGTCCTGAGTGTGGTTCTGGGGCCCTGAGGATGCTTGGGACTGTGAGGGGCTCAGATCTGGAGGAGACAGAGACATCTCAGTGGGACGTGGGGGACAGCTAACCCTGGAAGAAGGAACCCGGCCTAGGTTAAGAGGCCCCAGAGATGATGAGGCCTGCGAAGGGGCGCAGGAGGGTGCTTTAGGAAGCGGGATGGACAGACCACTCTCTTCCGTAACTGGCCAACTCCTATGCATCCCTCAAAGCCCATCACTGGCTGGTCGTGTGGCTGGAAGCGCCCACCACCCAGTCCCTGTCTGCTGTCTGGTGAGGAGGCCGGCTCCTGGCCAAATCCTTGAGATGGCTTTTCAGTCTGACCGCAGGCCATTCTGAAGGCTTGACCCGACAGCCCTCGGGGGGGGACAGCTGCCGCCCCCACACAGACGCAGCACGTGGCCTGCGCACGGCAGCCTCTGAAGAGCTGTGCCGTCAAGGACCCGGGTTCCACCCGGCCGGCCAGGCCCCCCGGACCCGCCTCCCCACCCAGGGCCTTCCGCGGGCGCCTCTGCCGAGCGGCCTCCTCGGGGCGGGTGGGGCGGCAGGACTCTTGGACTTCCTCTCCGTGACCCAGGATGTGGGGACTTTCCGCGCCTCGTCCGGCCCCACTCCCACCCTGCGGAGCCACGAAACCGCCACGAAACCGCAGGAGCCTCTCCCGGGGCCTCCCTCGGCAGCGAGGTGCCCCCACGTCTCCCCGGGTGAGGGGAGCGGCCCGGGGGCGGCGGGCGCCTTTCCTCCCGCTGGGCTCGCGCTGGCGCCGCCGCGGCGCCGGCCTGACTGTCACTTTCGCCGCGGCCGAGGTGTCGTCGTGTGCTGCCCGCGGCGCCCGCGGCCCTACCGTCCCACCAGCAGCAGCTCCCGCTCGGCCGCGCGGGGCCGCAGCCGCCTCCAGATGTCCATGGTGAAGAGGGAGCTGCTGCTGTTGAAGATGGAGGTCAGGGAGGACACGAGCGCGGCCAGCATCGCGGCGATCATCAGTCCCCGCAGACCTGCGGCGGGGGGGGGGGGGGGGGGGCGGCGTGAGGCCGCACGGCTCTGTCGTCCGGGGCGGGGGACGGAGGCTGGGAGCGAGGAGGACCCAGACACGCAGGCCGGCGAGGACCTGGGACCCCCGTGCCCCTGCGCCCCGGGCCTGTCAGCCGTGACTGTCATGGCCGTGACGGTGGCCGCCGCCCGCTCGGCGCTAGAGGCCTGCGGGGGACGAGCGCCTCCACGCCCGTGGCCTCGTGGGGGGGCCAAGCCTTGGACGGGGAGGGCGGGGGGCTGCCGAGGGGCGCGGGGGGGGCGAACGGCTGGGACACGGCCCTCTGCCCGCAGGTCACGGCTGGTGGGCGGGCGCACCCCGCCCTGACCCCCGGCCCGGCCCTGGGATTTTCCACGCTTCCTGCGGGGCAGGCCCCGGCCTGCAGGCTGCATCCCCGCTCTCGTGACTCCCCGCGATTGGCTGAGCCCGAGGGAGGCTCCCACGGCGGGGGGGGCGAGGCCTGGCTGGGCAGAGCCTCCTGGGTGCTGTGGGAGGGGAAGGGGCCGGGTACTCTAATTCCAGCTCCGAGCTGTGGCGTCTTGCTTGGGCGCCTCCCTAGCCCCCCGGGGACTCCCCGCGGGGGGTCTGCCCTCACCCCCTGCGGTCCCATAAGCCCGGCAGGGACACCCTCCCCTGGGGCGCTGCCGTTTGCCGCCTGGCTGGGGCGGCAGCCCGGGCTCGGCATCTGAGGCGCTGTGTGATCGCCAGGCACTCCATCGCCCTCTCTGTTCACTCAGGCCGGCGGAGTTGAAGGGCCACAGGAAAGGGAGTTAAATCACGGTTCCCCCCAAACCTTTCTCTCCCCTGCTCTTGCTCGGAGAAGGTAGATTATGTCAGCACTTATCGCCCCCCACTTCCCGGGCAGGGGCCTCAAGTCCCTGGGAGGGCTGTGTGTGTGGCAGCCCACCAGGGGAGAGCGCTGGGGCAGGCGGGGACAGAAGGTGGGGCCAAGCTCTCGGCGCCCTGTCACTGTCCCCGCTTTACCGACAGAGCCACCAGGCTCCCAGCGGGGAGGTCACGAGCCCCAAGTACCGCCGCCAGCGAGTGGCAGAGCCGGGACCCCACCCCAGGTCCAGCCCTCCTGTCCCCCTGGGCCTCGGCTCAGCAGAGGGGAGGGAGGAGCGTGTGGAGGGCCCGGGGGCCCCCACCGTGCCTGGGGTCCAGGAGAGGGGAGGGCTGGGGATTCCCTCGGGTACAAAGGGCTTCCGAGAGCGCCTTCCTCTTTTTGCTCGGGGTGGGGCCTTTGGTAACCTTTGTCTTGTGTTTCTGCTTGCACACCTCCTGTGATGGGGAACTCACCACCTCGCATCAGCCTGGCAGGGCTGGTGCTGCCCCGAGAAACGTGGAAAAGGCCAAGGTCTGCCCCCTCGTCCCACCCGCTGGCCCTGCAGTGTCTCGGGGCAGGGGCTGTGGGCTCACACCTGGAGATCTGGGGGGGGGGGGCGGTCAGTGCAAGGGGTTGGGGGGGGACTTGAGCTCCCACTCCCTGTAGAGCGAGCGGTGGGCTTTGGGGCCATGCAGACTTGCGTTTGCGTCTTAAGTCACTCCGCAGCCTCGGCCACGTCACTTTATGGCTCTATGCCTCAGTTTCCCCATCTGAAAGATGGTGCCAGCGGCTCCACCTTGCAGCCTGCCACGAGCAGCGGTCTGCGGAAGAGCCTGGCCCCCGGGCCGGCGGGTAGGAAAGGCCGGTGACTCTTCTAGAGCTGGGGCGTCCCTCGACTGCCCTGGGCCTCAGGCCCCACCCCCACCCTGGAAACGGGGAGCACGGAACAGCCTCGGGGCTCTGGAGGGGAGCCCCTGGCGCCACGTGCTGCCGTGGGGTGGGTGCTCCCCGAGTGTTTTCCGGCTTTATGCTTTCCCTCTCCCCCCAGGGGCATGCCACCTCGGGGTGCCGGGGGCCCTCCAGGCCTGGCGGTCCCCACAGCGCCCCCCCCCCCCCGCCCCGAGGCCCGCCCCCGCGCCGCCTCACCCGTGGGCATCAGCTCCAGGACCAGCTTGGGGTAGGCGATGTTGGAGCAGCCGATCTCGGCGCCGCAGGCCCGCAGGCACTCGGCGGGCACCACGCAGCCCACGTCGTCTGCGGGGGAGGGCGTGCTCAGGGCCCGCACCCGGGGGGCGCCCTGCCCTGCGCCAGCCCCTCCCGGACCAGCTGCCGCTTGGCTCCTGGGCGCCTCCCCCCGCCCCCCGCCGGGCCGCCCCCGCCCCCGCCCCCCGCCCCCCTCCACCCTAAGCCCCTGTCCTGTCCCCAAGGGCCCACGGCCCGGCCGGTGGGGGCGGCCTTTCTGCAGCGGGCGGCCCCCTCCTGTAAGAAGTCCACCCCTCCGCCGGAGCTTGTCTTCCTTTTCCTCCTCCAGCCCCAGCCATTCTCCCCAAAGGGGGAAACTGAGGCTCGCGGGGACGGGCTGGGGCCCCATTTGCCTTCCCCGGGGGCATGTTTTCACCCAGCAGGGTGGGGGGTGGATGTCCTCGCTCCCGCTGCCCAGGGCTCGGGGTCAAAGCCACCATGCCCCTTCTGCCTCCCCGAGCCCCTCCCAGACCCCCCAGCCAGGACGTGAAGGCGGCTCGGGGCTCGGCTGTGGGCCTCCCTGGTGTTTCATGGCCTTGACACTGCGTCCAGCATCAGGTCACGTCCCTCCAGCCGCCCGACAGAATCACCCACGCTGCTCTCGCCGCCCGCAAGGCCCTCTGGCACCCACCCCCTGCCACGGCCTCCCTGCTCGCCCTTCTCCGGCAGCCCAGAGGCCTTCCTGCCCCAGGGCCTTTGCATGTGCTGTCCGTGGCCGTGGCACTCTTTCCTCGGACCGTCCCAGGGCTGCGGGGTCTTTCGTGTTATTTGGGTCTCTTCTCAGAAGTCCCTTCCTTGTTCTGAAAATAGACCCGCACCGCACCCCTTTTCTGAGTCCCTTCTCGTTCCCCGGAACGGTCGGCCTGCTCACTCACGGCCGCCTCTTTCCTCCAGGCAGGGGGACAGCTGCCCTGCTCAGGGCTGCGTCCCCTGTGGCTGGAGCAGCGCACACTGCAGGAAGGAATTACTGAATCTCCTGGATCTTAGTTCCAGCTGAACCCCAAGTCCAGGCCTCCCCGGCGAGCGGCTGGGGTGGGCCTGGGGCAGCAGCCTCCAGCGGTGTCCACAGGCCGCGCTGCCGCAGCCCCCACTGCAGCGTGACTCGGGCCCTGGCGCTTGCGAAGGGTTTTGCTCCTCCCCAAGTGTGACGACGGATCCACGGCCCAGAGGAGCCAGGGGTCCAGTCTTTGCTCAGCTTCTCCAGGTAAACTGAGGCAGGGGATAGCCTGCAGCCTCCGTGCATGTTCTCCTCCCGCCAGAACTGCTGGCACCTGGAGCCTGCAGGCTCAGCGCCCGGGGAGCGCAGACCCCAGCCCTGCAGCCTCCCCGCCCCGCCTTCCCTCTGCCCCCTGCCGGCTCCCCCCACGGCCCCGTCCCCCTTTCTGCAGACCAGCCTTCCCGGCTGAGAGTTTCCAGCCGCACGGGTTCGCTCACGCCCCTTGCTTCTCGAGCACCTCCTTCCCGCACACCCCCGACCCCCCACTCCTGGAGCCCCTGGCTTCCTGGGGGGAGAACAAAAGACAAAAACACCTTCCCGTGGCACCCAAGGCCCTGGACAGCCGGCCCAGCCCGGCTCGCATCCGGGCCCCCGGGCTCCAGCCGCTCTGACCTGCTCGCGTTTCCTCCAACCACGCCCTGCCCTCCGCAGAGCCGTCCCAGCTCCTGCCGTGCCATCCCGTTTAGCGCCCGCCTCCGCCCTCGTTGATGGCAGGGCTTGGCCTCTGAGGGCCCCGGGGCCCCCACACCTCCAGACAGAGCCCCTGCCTTCCTAGGGAAGGCGGCCAGGATTGAATCAGCGCTGTTTGTTTACATATTTCACCTCCTGCACCAGAGCGGGAGCTCCCCAGGGGCAGGCACCTGTGCTTGAATCATCCTGAATCCCTGGTATCGCCCAGCCCAGGGCTGGGCCCCGGAGACACTGGGGAACGTTTGCTGAATGAATAAGTGAGTGAATGGTGGGAAGGAGGCAGGGGAGGAGAAAGGAGAGGGAGGAAGACTCCAGGAGAGAGCCATGAAGGAGTTCAGGTACAGTTCGATCCAGCTGCTCTGCTCTACCACCTCTGCCCCCCACCCCCCACCCCCACTTCTGCAGATGGAGGAACTCAGGGCCCGGGAGGGCCTATCTTGCCTAGGTCACACATTGAGGCCCGGGACAGAGCCCGGGGCAGGACTCGGAGGCCACCGAGGCCCTCCTGACAGGCACGGAGCCTGGACGGGCCGGTGCTGGCTCTGGGAGGACCCAGCCCTTCTGGGAGGGACAGGTGAGGAGTCACAGCCACATAATGGCCCAGGAAGCCCGAGTCAGGAGATTCCTCCCGTTTATTCAGCCCATTGCAGGCTCCTGGCACTGGGCACCGCCTCCCGGCCCTGCCAGCTCGTGTTCATGCTGAACAAGAAGAAATAGCACCTGTGCTTCAGACAGCAGCCGCCATTCAGGCCAAGTCCCCGAGTGTGCCAGCTCAGCGCGAGCAGCCAAGGGCCAGCGAGGGCTGGGGAACCGGGCGTCCGTGGGAGCAGGCCCGGACCCCACCCCCAGCCAGCCAGGGCCCACCCCAGAACCCTGGAGGCGCCCCGCCCTGGCTCCCGTGCCCTCAGCCCCAATCCAGGCCAGCCCTGCGCTGGGTACCTGCGCCGGCTCACCTTTCCACCCGCACCTGCCTGCCAGCCAGCTGAAGGGATTCTCAGACCCCCCGTCGCAGCCCCGCTGGGGCTCTCCATCCCCTGGGAGGGACTGGGAAGGCTCTGGCCACGCCGCTTGAGGCCCTCTGCCCCCTTGACCAGCCCCAGCCCTGCCACTTCCGCCTGTACCTCTGGGCCTTTGCCTGCTGTTCCCTCTCATGGCACACCCTTCCCGCCTTCAAACCCAGAGGCGCAGTGCTCGTGGATGTCCGAGCTGCCAGGCCACAGCAATGAGAACCCTGACTTGTGTCTGCCCCGCCTCCCCTGGCAGATGGGACTGGGGGGGTCTCAGGGAGGAGGCGGCCCCAGAGGTGCCTGGTGTGTGCCAGCGCGTGGCAGCCTGTCGGCGCTGGTTTGGCTGACCGAATGACCCTCTCTCCCAAGAGGGCCGCTGGACATGCCACGCCACGGGGTGACTGGGCCTGGCCTAGTGCCACTGTCAGGAGCACAACACAGCAGACCTGAGTTCGAGTCCAGCTCAAACTCAGCCGTGTGATCCTGGGTGATTATTTAAGCTCTCTGAGCTTGGTTCTTCCTCTGTCAAAACTCTTCTGGGGGGAGCAGATGTAGCTCAGTGGTTGAGTGCCTGCTTCCCAAGTAGGAGGTCCTGGGTTTGAGCCCTGGTACGTCCAAAAAAAAAAAAGAAGAAGGAAAAAAAGGAGAAAAACCAACTCTCATTGAGGAGTGGCTGTAGCTCCGTGGTTGAGCACCTGCTTACAACGTGTGAGGTCCTGGGTTCAATCCCCAGTACCTCCAAAAACAAAACAAAAACCCTTCTTGGGACATCTGTAGGCAAAAAAGAAAAGAAAAAAGAGAAAACCTGAATCTTGACCAAAATCTCACACCTTATACAAAAATTAACTCAAAATGGATCATAGACTTCGATGAAAACATACAACTCTCAAACTTTTAGGAAAAAAACAAAATCTTTGGATGTGAGAGTAGGCAAAGAGTTCTTAGAATTGACTCCCGAGGTGGGATCATTAAAAAAAATTTCATAAATAGGACCTCGTCAAAATTAAAAACTTTTTTGCTCTGCACAAGACCCTGTGAAAAGCGGTAAAAGACAAAATACCCAAAAAACTGCAGCCCACGGGCCTGACTAAGCCCTCCTACCTAGGAAAAGAACTCTCAGAACGCAACATTAGGGTATGTGAAAACCTCTGCTATTTTTTAATGTAACATTTTGTGTGATCTATGTATCTTTTCAAAAAAAGACATAAAAAATTTGCTGAAAAAGAAAGAAAAGAAACTCGGGGGAAAAAAGAGCAACATTAAAAAAAATCCAATTAGAAAATGGGTAAAAGACATGAACAGACATTTCACCAAAGGGGAGAGACAGATGGCAAATAAACACATGAAAAGATGTGCAGCATCTTTAGCCATAAAGAAGATGCAAATTAAAACCACACAGAGATGTCCCTCCACACCTATCAAAACAGCTAAAACAAAAAAATAAACACCCAGCGCTGGTGAGGATGCAGAGAAACTGGATCACTCGAGCATTGCCGGGGGAATGTAAAGTGACACAGCCACTCTAAAATCCATCTTGGCAGTTTCTTTAACAAAACAAAGCACGCAATGTAATAGCAGCTGACCCAGCACTCACACTTTTGGGCGTATGCTCCAGAGAAGTGAAAGCTCTTGTTCACACAAAAAACCTGTCCTGAACCTTCACGGCAGCTTTATTTGTAACAGCCCTGAACTGGAAAGAACCCAAATGTCCTTCAGCCGGCGAATGGTTAAACAAACTGCGGTCCACCCACACCGTGGAACACTATGCAGCCCTGAAAAGGAACCGACTAATAACAGACGCGGCAACCTGGATGAATCTCTAGAGAATTATGCTGCAGGGGGTGTAAAAAGCCAATTCCCCAAGTTTCCATACTTAGGAGTCCATTTATAAAACATTCTTGAAATAACAAAATTACAGAGAAGGAGAGCAAATGAGTGGTTGCTGGGGGAGAGGCAGGGGGATGGCTATGAAGTGGCCGCATGCAGGGGATTCTTGTGGTGATGGAAGAATGTTGTGTCTGGGTTGTGATGGTAATTACACAACTCTACACATGCGATAAAATGGCATCAAACTCTACAAACATGCAGGCAGCTGAGTGCACGGAAAGCGGGTGGGTCTGAGTAAGCGCTGTGGGGCGTGCCAAGGCCAATTTCCAGGCTGTGGAGTTGCACCCCACATGTGACCAGTGGGGGAGCTGGGTGGAGGGGCCAGGTCCCCTCTGCTCATTTTCGGGCAGCTTCCCGGGGATCTGTCCTTCCTGACCGGTTACTGCCGGGTGCTGCGACAGAGAGCACCCCCCCCCCCGGGGGCCCGCGTGGGAGCCGTGTGGCAGGGGTGTGGGACCCAGGGGTGCTGGAGCAGGAGGGAGCACAGGCGGGAGAAGCCTGGGCAGGGGTGGCTGGGAGGGGCCCACTGCAGCTCACCCCTGGGGGGGGGCGGTGCTTGGCAGGCAGCAGGCTTGGAGGTGCCAGCCAGCCTCCCGGGGTGCCAGCCAGCCTCCCGGGGCACCGCCGACCCGGCCTGGGACAGGCACAGAGCAGGGTCCTCGGCCCCCTCCTGCCCTGTCCACAGGCCTGAGCCCCGTTGGGCGCAGGGCACCGGGCTGGGTGGGGGCGCAGGGCCGGCTCCCCCGGCGCCTGGCAGGCTGGCTGTGGCGGGGGACGAGCCCGGTGGCCAGGTTTAATGGGCTTTGCGTCCCCACCCTGGCAGCCTGCCTTCAGATGTGGCCCCCATAACCACGGTCCCCAAGCCCCGGGGACGCGAGGTGAGCGCCCGGCCTCACCCAGCCCCTGCCGAGTCGGGGTGGGGCTGGGCCAGCCGGTCGGCGCCTCGGCGGAGGGCTCGGGCCTCAGAACCGGTGCCTGCTGGGGCCACACGTCCCCACCCGGCCCTGCCAAGGCCCCCCCGGGGTGAGCCAGACCTGGCCTCACCCTTGCCTGGGGGACCCCCGGCCCGGCGCCCCAACCCCACTTCCGCAACCAGACGGATGGGCTGGACACAGCCCCCCCCACGGCCGTCGCCTCCCACCCGCAGGGCGGGGGATGCGCCCGGGTCACCAGCAGGCCCTGGGGGCAGAGGGCGCCGTCGGTTGGCTGTGCGACCTCGGCACGCACACTGTCCCTCTCTGAGTCACAGGTTCCCAGGACTCCTGGCCTCTGACCCCCGAGCACCTGAGGGTGAGGACGCCGGCCGGCGGGCGCCGCGCGTTGGAACGAGCGCCTCGCCCGCGGCCCGAGCGCGCACGTCGGGGGGCGGGGGTGACTCAGCTTCCGGCCCCGCCCCCGGGGCGCACGTGACCGCAGGTGGCGCGGGCGGGGCGGCCTCAGGTCGGCGCCCGCCCCCGCCCCTTCCCCCCCCCCACCCCGCCGCCGCGTCCCGCGCACCTCCCGGGTTCCCGCACGGCGTCGGCGCCTGCTCCCGCCGGTAAGCGACCCCGGCCCGCGCCCCCCGGGGCCCCCGACTCCTCCCCGGGCTCCGGACCCCCTCCGGGAAGCCCCCTCGGATCTCCGATCGCCTCGGCCCCCCTGGGGGTTTCAGGGACCCTGCCCGGAAGGCGCCCGGCGGGGGAGCACGTGCAGGGCGAGCCTCCCGCCGCCGCGCTCCGGGGGGCTCTTGGGGACACCCGGGGAGGCCCGCGCCTGCCCGTACTTTCCCGCTGGAAGTGGCCTGAGACTTCGGGCAGCTCCGGAAAGCCCCCGGGACGGGGGTCCCCCCTGGCTCCCCGGGCCCGTTCCCACGCGCCCGCCTCGACCCCCTGGCGCCCCCCCCCGCCCCTCCCCATCCCCCTCCCCCTCCCCCTCCCCAGCCCCGCCCGCCTCCCCACTGGGTGCTCCACCCCGCCCGGCGCGGTCGCCCCGCCCCGCCCGCCCTCCGTCCTGACCTGCCGGACCCGCGTCTCTCCCGCAGCCTCCTATGGACAGAGGCGCAGAGGCAGCCGGGCGGCCCCAGAGCGCGCCGTGCGCCCCCGCGGGGACCCGCCACTAGGCTTCCCGCCCGCCGCCGCGCGCCCGCGCGCCGCCACCATGGCCTTCTCCCAGGTGCAGTGCCTGGACGACAGCCACGTGAACTGGCGCTCGAGCGAGGCCAAGCCCGAGTTCTTCTACAGCGAGGAGCAGCGGCTGGCGCTGGAGGCCCTAGTGGCCCGCGGCCCCGACGCCTTCCGCGAGGTGCTGGAGCGGGAGAACATCCGCGACTTCCTCTCGGAGCCCGAGCTCCGGCGCATCCTGGAGACCATCGAGGTGTACGACCCGGGCTCCGAGGACCCGCGGGCCCCCGGCCGCTTCGGGGGGCCGGGGGCCGGGGACGCCGACGCCGAGGAGGCCAGCGGGGCGGGCGGCGGGACGCTCACCGAGGCGGAGCCGCTGCCCTCGCTCGAGTACTGGCCGCAGAAGTCGGACCGCTCCATCCCCCAGCTGGACCTGGGCTGGCCCGACACCATCGCCTACCGCGGGGTGACGCGCGCCAGCGTCTACATGCAGCCCCCCATCGACGGGCAGGCGCACATCAAGGAGGTGGTGCGCAAGATGATCAGCCAGGCCCAGAAGGTGAGGCCGAGCCGCCCCCGCGGAGCGCGCACCCGGGAGGCGAACCTGCGCCCGCGCCTCCTCGTCCTTTAGGGGCGTCAAGTGGCGGGGCCGGCCCCGGGTCTCCAGGCGTCTTTGCGCACTGCCGGGGGCAGTTCCAGCTTCCCCAGGGGAGGAACTGACCGGCTTTCTCTTACTTGCCCCCCCCAGGGGCGCTTCTGTGATCTGTCCCCGGAGTAGAGGACTGCCACGTAGGTCATGGCCTCTGGTGTTGCTTTCATGGGGCTGGGTGGACAGGGCCCGGGGTGGGGGCGGTCACGGGGCGTGGGAAGAGGCCTGAGCCCATCTGAGGCTGGCCTGGAGGGCTAGGTGCCCATGCTGCTCTTTCCTGGCCATGCTGGGCGACTGCAGGCAAGGTCCTTTCCCTCTCTGGGCAAGGGCAGGGGCTCTCTGGGCTGAGACGGGCTGTGTGTGGGGGGGTACGGGGCACGGTCCTCAGCCGGGGGAGGCAAAATAAGTCCAGCTGAGTGTTGTCCACCCGAGTTGAATTTCTCCACCGGAAGGGATCTCCAGCATGGGTCTGGACCCCCCGCGCCTGACCCCTGCAGGCTGTGCAGGTGGCTGCACCCTACGACAGCCTCCGCGATGCTGTCCGTGGCTGCCAGCCATGGCCGGTGCGAGCGCCGCTGCTTCCAGGGGAAGTGCTTTTCCGTGGTGGCAGAGCACACGGTGCCTGGGGGCGACGTACAGAAGCGGGGAGCGGGGGTGGGTCAGCAGGGTCTGCGCTGGCCCCAGGCGGTGGGAGGGAGCTGTCGCTAGGACAGAGGGGACGAGCCTGGCCTCTGTGGACTGTCCTGGAGGGCAGATGGGCCCTGGGGGAGCGCAAGTGGGTCAGGCCCGAGCGAGGTGGCCCAGCGGCTCAGGTTTCCAGGCCGCCCGAGTCCCTGCCCCACGGGAGTCAGGTGACGGTGCTGTGTTGCGGAGGAGCCTGGGCTGCCGCCTTTCCCCGCCGCCCGCTGTGTCCCGGCAGCTTTGGGACTTTGGTTTACTGGTCTGTAAAGAGGGCGTGGTGACGGGAAAGCCGCATCTTGGGGCTGTTGTGCTGGGAGGAAGAGGAAGAGGAAGGCTTGGACCTTTGTGGTTCTCAGGTGGAAGAACCCGCCCACACCTGCCACCTGCCGGGGGAGAGGAAGGCCTGACTGCGGCTGGTGTCAAGGTCACAGAACCGGGGAGGGCCTGCTGGGATCCCATTATCCAGCCTCAACTCCCAGTTTAAAAATGGGGAGGGAGCGGGTGTAGCTCTGGGGTTGAGCGCCTGCCTTACGTGTACAAGGGCTTGGGTTCAGCCCTCAGTACCTCCTTTAATAAAAGGGGGGGCTTGACCTGGTGTGTCCCCGCCCCAGGGATGCCAGCCCCTTCCCCCCCCCCCCACATCGCATCCGCCTCCTCCCCGGCAGTAGGAAGGAGGCAGACACCGGATGCCAGGTCCCAGCTCTGCACGGGATGCCCAGAAGCATCTCGTGTCCCCCAACAGACAGACAGACAGCTGGGCCCAGTGCCGGGGCCAGATCGGGCTCTCAGGGCTGCCCCTGCCGACTCCTCGGCCTCCTCCCTGCGTCGCCATGGCCGGCACGACCGCCCAGCTGTGCCGTGCAGTCCTAGGGGCCCCTGTAATGCTGCTGGCTTCCCACAGAGGGTCACCCATGCCACTTGGCTAAGGTCACACAGCCAGGAAGAAGGCGAGCTTGCGCTTAAACGCGGGTCTCTCTGGCACCACAGTCAGGCAGCAGCCTCCCAAACAGGTGGGTGTTGGCCACCACTTTCATACCTCCCAAGACGGGGGGCTCACTCCCTCGCGGGATTGCCCCCCCGTCTCGGGAAGCAACGTGGCCCGTTAGAAAGCTGAGGGGGAGTCCCAGCAGCCTGAATCAGGACGGGACTCAGAGGCGACGGAGGCCAAGGCCCTCCTACAGATGGGGACAACAAAACACAGAGAAGGACAGTGACTTGCTTAGACCACACAGCGCATTGGGGAACCCTGTCCCTGCTTCCCCACCCTAGGGGGTTTCCCCGGGCCCATCCATCTGGGGTCACCTTCCTGCTGGTGACAGCTCCTGTCCACTGGCTGCCGGGCATTGTGTAACCTCAGGTTGCGCTGTCGGCTGTTTCTCGGGCGTGGAAACTGAGGCCGGCCTGGGCAGGGGCGTGGGATCGAGCCGTGCTGTCCTCCTCCAGGGCCCCTCCCGCCCCTCCTGGGCCCTGGCCCTGGCCGACGCCGCGACAGGCAGGGCCCGGGTGCGACGCTGACAGGTGCTGACGGGGCGCTCTGCCCGCCTGCCGCCCCCTCCTCGCCCTGCACCCTGTCTGCCTGGGCCCGGTCCTGCAGCAGCCGCCCCCCCGCGCCCCCTGGGGCCTGCGGGTGGCAGGACCTGGCCGTGCCCGCCCCCGCCTACCCCCCCACCGGCGCACCTGGGCGGGGGCAGCTGAGTCAGCCTGCCACCTCCTCACCCCACCAGTGTCATCAGCACAGAGCCAGGCCCTGGGGCCGGGAAGTGACACAGCGCGCACTCAGCCCCGCCGCCGCCGGGAGGGGCTGCGTTCCCACCGGGAGCACCCCCGCGTCCCCCACGTCCCCGGAAGGCTTAGAGGGCCGGGCCGGCTGGGGTCGGCACCTCCCTGCACCCTCGCGAGCCTCTCCCGCCCCGGCCGTCCGTCCCGTCCCGCCCGTCAAACACGCTGGAAGGGTGGTCCGGGCTGGGGCGCCCTGCTGCCCTGTGGTTCCAGATCCACAGGAGACGGCGCGGTCCTGGCTCTCACGACAGCCTGCTGTGTGGCCCCAGGAGGGCAGCGCAACCCCTCTGATCCGCTCCCCAGCCCCAGCGTGCCGTGGAGCTGGGCCCCTGCCCACCGCCGGCTCCTGCCCCCGGCCCGTGGCTGCTGCCCCCTGCCCCAACCCCCGCCAGGCAGTGATTTATCCGGGGAAAACCTGCCGTAGGGTGGCAGCTGCGCGCCAGAGCCCGGGCCTGTAGCATCTCGCCCGCGAGGGCCAGGCCCCCGCCGTGGGCTCCGCGAGAGGGGGCAGGGCGGGCGGCGACGCCACGGCGGGAGTGAGCAGAGACGTTGTAGCATGTGTCCTCCCAGGGATGCCAAGTCCCCCCCCCCCCCAATGACACACAGGCACCACGGGCGCCTCCCGCACTGACAGCCCCCGCGGGGGGAGGCGGCAGGGACGGGGCAAAGCCCACCACCCCCGAGTCACAGGCGAGGAGACCGAGGGAGGATGAGGCCACCGTGGCACAGCCGGCACGCCTGCCAAGCCGGGGCTGGGGACGGAGACCCGGGGACGGCCAGCGTCCCGGCCAGGCCCCCGCGGCCAGCAAGGGCCCTGATGCTTCTAGTCCCGTGTCCCCCGCCGGCCTCCACCTGCCCCTTCCTGGCTCCCACCTGCTCCAGGAGAAGGGAGGCAGCTCAGCGAGGCACCCAGTGGGTGCCAGCCCTCGGCCGGGTGCTGAGCAGGCGTTTCCTGCACCCTGCTCCATCCTCCCAGTCCAGGCGGGGGGAGGAGCCCGGGGGGGGGGGGTCGCATGCCCGGAGCCGACGGCGGGTGCCGCTGCCCGGGTCTGCGGGCTCTCGCGTGTCCCCGGCGTCCCTCGGGGCACCCCAGACCTGGGTGCCCTGGCGGGGGGCAGGGTTCTGACCTCAGGGGCACTTGCGGGATGGGCAGGGGCCGGGGTGGGGGAGCCGAGGCCACTGCCGGGCCCTGCCCTTCTCGGGCACCGGGACCCGCCCTCCAGCCACGAGGGGGGCAGCGCGGGGCCTGGGAGCGGCCTCCTGCCTGTCCCGGCAGCTCCCGGCCCGGCGCCCAGGGCCGCGGCCGGCAGGGTGGAGCCGCCTGACGGCGTAATCCCAGGCGGTGGCTCCCGCCGCTCCAGAGCCTTCCTCCCCGGCGGGCGTTTGCCTCTTAATTGAGTTTTAGGGACGAGTCGGCTGTCATTAGCCTTCTGTGATAGGTGAGGAAACCGAGGCTCGGGGTGGGTGGGGCCTGGGGCTTTTCCCATCCCTGCTTTGGGGGGGGCCGCCCTCTGGAGACCCTGATCCGCCTGCCTGGGTTGGCTGCCCCCTATGCTTAGTGACCTTGGACTGGAGTTCCCTCACCTGTGAGAAGGGGAGGGGCCCCGGGTGACACCAAACCTTGGAGGGTGCTTGGTGGGGGGTGGGGCTGCACCTGCAGTTAGGACCAGAGGGGGCAGGCGGGCTCAGGTCCTGGGGGGGTGTGCCAACTACCTCCGTGGGGTCTAAGTGACCCCTGGGGACCTCCGAAGGCCAAGCGCAGGGGGCATGGTGGGAAAAGAGCCTCAGGCATCACAGGGACCCAGGGGCCGTCTCCCCGTGGCCCCCGAGTCTCGTCACCTCTCATACCCTCTGTGTTCCACGGTGATGCCAATACCTGCCTCATAAAGTTGTGGCGAGGTTAAAATGGAAAAAAGAGGGGAGCGGGCCGTAAGGGGCGCCTGCGGTGGCTGGTGTGTAGCCGCCTCCGTCACGGCCAGTTTTTGTCCCTCTTTCCCTCTCCTTTCGCTCCCACCCCTCTCCCGGCAACCTCTCTGGGAGTCTGGATTGAGCAGTGGTGAGCTCCCCATCCCAGGAGGAGTTCAAGAGGGGCTTGGGGTAGCGCCGTCGGCAGGACCTCGGCATCGGGGGCCCCTGACTGTACCCCATGGTGAGACCCTCCTGGGCCTGCCTTCCTGGGGATTAGGCTTCTCGGCCGCTCCCGGGCACCGGAGGAGCTGAGGTTTCTAAGGCTCCCGTGTCTCGGGTTCTGAGACTTTCCGGCTGGAGAACGCTGCCCTCGTGCCCTTCTCTGACTGCAGGATCGTCTTCTTGGCTGGCTCTGGCCTGGAGGCCTGGAGGATCGCGAGGCCCTTTGGGGAGGCCAAGAGGAGAGCGCTTCGTGTCTTCTTGCGTCTTGCTCTTGGCGCAGCCCCGGTCCCTGATGGTCTGTCTCCGTGCCCGGCCTGCTGCTCGTCTCCACAGCGTTCCTGAGCGACGACTCTCGGGGGAGGCTGGCGGCTCAGGCAGCGCCCCCTTGCCGCTGGCGCTCTCCTGGTCCGGCAGCTCTGGGCCTTGACCCGCCGCTGCGGCCACTGGGCCTTCTGATGGGCCTTCACGAGGCTTCTGTCTTAATAGCTCAGAGGGTGGGGCCAGCTTTCACGGAGCTGCTGGACATCAGAGGGGAAAGGGACCCCACTGCGCCAACGAGGGAAACTGAGGCCGCGAGTGGGGAAGGGAGCCGCTGCAGGTGGCCAGGGACCGACGGGCCCAGGGACAGGTGCCTCGGGCAGGGCTGGCAGTGCGGTGTTTGTTCCAGGCTCCAAGGTGGGGTCTGGGCGGCTGGTGGAGCCGCAGCTGGGGTTGTGCACAGGACCCCCCGCCTGGGAGCAGGAGCCTCTGGCCTTCCTGCCTCTGTCGAACGGCAGCGGTCGCCCGCACCCCTCCTTCGTCTCCGGAAAAGGCCACGTGCGTGTCGGCGGGTTGGCTGGCACCCTGGCTTGGGTCAGCGTCTGCTGCCAGGTACGCAGACTCCCGCCCCGTCTGCCCGGGAGGGCGAGACAAGGCGGCTCCCTGCACTGCTCAGGGGTGGGCCTTGGGAGCTGGGGACGGGCGGACTGGTTCGGACGGCGCCAGGAGCTGGCGGGGAGCACTGCCCGCCGTGGTGACAGCTCCCCAGCGCCCACCGCAGGGGCTGCCCGAGGCCTTCCTGATCCGGGGGGCCTCCCCAGGCCCCGCTAAGCCCAACAGCACCGCTGGCTGTGAGCGTGGGAAGACGCAGGCACCCCGAGGTGTCCAGGCCTGCCCGGGGGTGGGGAGTCGGGCATGGCAGCAGCTCTTTCTGTCTCCGCTTCATGGCCCTGTACACCCAGGAAAGGAAGAGGAGGGCCTGAGCCTGGGAATTGGGCAATTCCTCTGCCTCTACCTTGTGGGGGGCTAGAGTCAGCTGGAGCCTGGGTTTCTCCATCATCAGAAGGGGGTGGTAATAACCCTAGCAGGAAACTCTTGGGGAGGAATTCTCTCAGCTCGCATATGCCTGAAAAATCTTTATCTCGTCATTGGTCTTGACAGATATTTTCACTGGGTATAAAAGTCTAGGTTGACAGTTTTTTTCTGTTCAGGATTTTAAAGATGTGGCTCCATTCTCTGGCTTGCATTATTTCTGATGAGAAGTCTGCTTCTCGCTGTTCCTGTTTATGTACTGTGCCTTTTTTCCCCCTTAGGAAGTTTTAGAGATTCTTATATTCTTTTTATTCCTGGTTTCTGGCAATTTGATTTATTTTTTTGGAAGCACCAGGCCGGGGCAGTTGAACCACGACCTCATATGTGGGAAGCTGGTGCTCAACCACTGAGCTAATGGGCTCCCCGAGTTGGTTTTTTCATTTGCTTGCTTGTTTTTTGTTTGGTTTTGTTTTTAGGAGGCACCGGGGACCGAACCCAGGACCTCCCATGTGGAAAGCAGGTGCTCAACAGCCACATCCACTCCAGTAACTTGATTTTAACGTGCCTCAGTGTAGTTTTCTTCGTGCCTCCCCTGGTTAGAATTCATTGAACTTCGTGGCCCTGCAGGTTAATAGTTTTCATCAAACGTGGAAACGCTTTGAACTCTAATTTTCCAGATGTTTTTGTCCCACTGAGATTGCAGTGACACCTGCTTTAGAGTACTTGAGGCTCACCCACGGTTCCGGGAGGCTCCGATCATGTGTTTCAGTTTGTTTTTCTGTTTCATTTTGGATGGCTTCCGTTGATATATTTTCAAGTTAGCTAATCTTTTCTTCTACATGGTCTAATCTGTTGATTCCATTTGGTGTATTTTTCATCTTGAACATATATTTTACCTCTTGGAGTTCAATTTGTGTCTTTATAAACATACCTACTTTTTACAACATTTTGAACATACGGGATGCTGTTACAGCTGTGTCCCTGTCTGCCGATTCTGACATCTGCGTCAGACAGTTTTGGGTTGATTTGATTGTTGTTTCCCCTGTTCCTTTGTAAGCTGGGTAGCTTTTGATTGGATGTCAGACATGGTAGATTTTATGTTGAGGGGTGCTGGAGCTTTTTAAAATATTACTCCTTTAAATACTGGGAGCTTTGTTCTGAGATGCAGTTAAATTACTTGGAAACAATTCAATGCTTCTGAGGCTTCCTCTTAAGCTTTATTAGGCAGGATCAGAGCAGACTTTAGGGTAGAGGTTGGCAAACTCTGGTCCACAGGCCGAGCCTGGCCCATGGCCTACCTTTGTAAATAAACTTTAATTGGAATTCGGGTACACGCATTTGTTTACGTGTCGTCTGCCGGCTGCCTTCGAGCTGCACCAGCGGAGCCGAGTGGTTGTGTCAGAGCCCCAGGTGGCCTAAAATATTTCCTCTCCGGTCCCTTCCAGAGGAAGCCTGCCAGTTCTGGGCCTCTTTGTCCCCGCGCTGAGGCGCAGCCCTTCCGAGGACCCTGCCCGTGGCCCGTGTCTCAGGAAGTGTGTCTGCTCTGGCTGGTATGGACGTGAGCTATGTGCCCT
This sequence comes from Dasypus novemcinctus, assembly GCF_030445035.2. Lineage (NCBI taxonomy): Eukaryota > Metazoa > Chordata > Mammalia > Cingulata > Dasypodidae > Dasypus > Dasypus novemcinctus. The sequence continues at coordinate 14,871,583 of NC_080693.1, read as the reverse complement.
GGTCGGATGTGGGGCTCCGGCGGTTTCCCACCCACTCCTCTCCCAGCCCGTTCTCCTCACGTGCTGGTCGGCGTCAGCTCAGACTCGGGGTGCCCTTCGGGGACCCTGGAGTTCTCTCTCCGCAGCTCTTCCTCTCCAGTGCTCCGTCCTGCAGTCTCGGGCTGCCGCACTCTGACCGTCCCCGGCCAGGGCCCGCCGTGCGTGTCTCACCCGTTGGAGCTGCCTGTTGTCCCCTGCCTGGAAACCTTCGTTCCCTCTCTTTTGTTCGGTTTACCGTTGTCCATTCCAGCTTCTGTTCCCGTCGTGGCTGGAAGAGGCGGTGGTCCCGGCGTTTGAGCGCGTTTGCGGCGTCCTCCGGGTCCCCTGCGTGACGGGGTCGGTTCTGCCTTCCTGCCAGCCCCCCAGCCGGCTTGGGGGACAGCGGTCAACGGGTGCAGTGCTGCGTCCTGGCCTGCCTGCCTCAGGTGGTGGCCACAGGTCCCGGGACCGGGGCTGGGGTGGGCAGGCCGGGGAGCGGAAACGCTGGCTGATGCCTCCTGGGCGCCTGCTCCCCCAGCTACGCCCACCCCGTGCTGGCGGGTCACACGCGGGAATGCCCTTAATCCTGGAGAAGAGTCGTCTTCTCCTCCCGTGGGGGAACCGCGGCACTCGCTCCAGGCGTGCCAGGAGCCACACGGCTCTCCGCGGCCCGTCAGGGGGGCGATGGGCTGAACCTGCCGACGGGTTCGCCACCTGTCCGTGGTCCCAGTTCCAGCTGGGAAGCCCCCACCTGCCCCGGGCTCAGGGAGACGGTGGGCCCCTGGAGCGCATCGCTGGGGCCTCTCTAAGAATGAAGAAGCGACACCTTTCCCCCCCGGGTGAGAGGGTCAGAGCCGAGAGGGAGAGGAGCCTGGGATCATTTGGGTTTTGGGGGACAGAGGAAGAAAGGAGGTCAGCCCAGCAGGGAGCGCGCCCCAGGCCCGCTGCCCCGCGCCTCCTCCCTGGCCACTGCGCCGACGCCTGCACCGCTCGCGCGCCCTCTGAGGACATTTCTGGTTGGAGGGTGGGTTCTGTGGTCACAGCAAGGCTGGGAAACAGCTGTTGTGGGTGCTGGGGAGCGGCGGGCCGGGTGCCTGCGGTCATGGTGCCAGAGGGAGGCGGGGCCGCGGCAGCCGGGGGGGGGGGCCCTCTGCTGTGGCCTCCACTGGTGCAGGCAGGCCGCAGTGGGGGCGGGACGTCGCGATGCCCTGGGACGTCGCATTTACAGATGGGGAAATTGAGGCCCGGAGAGTGGGTGCGTCTCACCCAGGGCCCAGCCGAGAGCTCCAGCGTCGGGGTCCGTCCCTGGGGGGCCCCAGTGTGCAGCTGGGGGGCTTGCCCTGCCACCCTCTGCCCCGGCGTCAGCGCAGTTTTTCCGGGGCTGCAGGGGCGCGGCCGCCGAGCCTCCTGCCTGAGCCGGCGCCCAGGGCGCTGCGTCCACTGCCCTGCCCCCGCTTGGGGCTGCAGTTTCTACGGTCACGTGGGGGTGCCTGTCCACCCCTTACCCCATCCCCAGGACATGACCGGGATTGTGACCCTGCCCGGAGGTCGGGGGGCTGGGCGGGGGTGATGCAGGGGCCGGCGCAGCCCGGCGGAGAGGGTGGGAGATTGGGAACCCAGGCAGGGGGCAGGACGGGAGCACCCCCCGATATCCTGATGTGTGGGGGTGGGGAGCATGTTTTGGGGGTGGCCCCCATGGCACCCCCCAGGAGAGACATGAGGGGGCCTTGGGTCCAAAGGGGCAGAGCAAAGTGGGGCTGGGCGTGGGGGCAGCACTCCCCCTCCAGCCCCTTGTGGCCCGTCAGGGCGCCGGTCCTCGGGCCGACCCCTCGCCCCTACCCGTGGTCCCTGCCCCCCGCTGGGTCCGCCCCAGGCTGACCCCCCCTGCCCTCTGCCCTTGCTCACTCCCCTCCCAGGCTCCCCCCCACCCCAGCTGCCTCCTGGGGCCAGGAACGAGGGTGGTTGTCATGGAGATCACAGCGTTGGCAGAAATCCGCGGGGCGCGCGTGGGGCCAGCTCAGGCGCGTCCCTCGAGGTGCCCGAGCTGATAGGAGTGTGGCCTGAGCCTGGCCAGCACCCCATTTGGCAGATGGGGAAACCGAGGCCTGGGGTTGTTCCTGGGATTCTGCTCGTGGTCTCAGCAGATACAAGCCTCCCCGAGGCTGGGCCCGCGCTGGGCAGACGGCGTCCCTGCCCTGGACGCGTTCGCCCGCCGCCAGCACCCAAGCACGGCATTCGGCATCGCTGGGCCTCGGTTTCCTCAGCCGTCCAGCGGGAATGGCAGCTGCTGCCTGGCGGCGGGCGGTGTGGCCTGAGCGCGCTGTCGGGCACGGGGCGGGTCAAGCGCGCCCGTCGGCGGCAGCAGGAGCCCGGCGCGGGGCCTCCGAGCAGCGCGGGCTCCCACCCCGAGGCACGGGTGTTCTGGCCCCAGCTTTCCCGTTTGCAAAGTGGGGAAGAGGATGACAGAACTCAGGGACCCCCAGAAAACTCCTGTGGCTCTTGACTGGGAACACCCAGCTCTCCCAGCCCCACGCGGGCACACAGGCCAGCCGGGCCCCCAGGCTGTCGTGGGCACCTGGCCCCGCGTGGGCTCCCAGGCCAGCCGGGCACCCAGGCCGTTGTGGGCACCCGGCCTTGTGTGGGCTCCCAGGCCAGCCGGGCACCCAGGCCGTCGTGGGCAGCTGGCCCCGCGTGGGCTCCCAGGCCAGCCGGGCACCCGGCCCCACATGGGCACCCAACTCCGCGTGGGCTCCCAGGCCAGCCAGGCACCCGGCCCCACATGGGCACCCAACTCCGCGTGGGCTCCCAGGCCAGCCGAGCACCCGGCCCCACGTGGGCACCCAACTCCGCGTGGGCAGGCCCCAACCCATCCAGCCTGACAACAAATGGCCCCGGGGTTGGGGCAACGCAAACGCCCCCCAGCCCAGGCCCGGGCGACCCTGTCCTGTGGTGGGCAGGCCCACGGGGCAGGGCCTGCCAGCTGTGCCCATTTACCCTTCTCCCAGGTGCCCCTCGGAGCCGTCTGCCCGCTGGGAAGGGCTGATGTGGGGCACCCCTGCGTGCAGTGGTGTGCAGTGGCGTGCAGTGGCGTTGAGGCCACTGCTCCAGGGAGTTCGTCCCGGCCGCGCCCCCGCCCCCAGCTCCAGAGGTGCTGGACCCCGAGGCTGTCGAGACCCCCCAGCACCAACGTTGTGCGATACGGATTCTAATGGCCTCGTCTCTCTTCTCGGCTGTTGCTGCCCCTTGAATGCCTCCTGGGACTGAGAGCTCACGCCCTCTCAAGTGCCGCCTCGACACCAGGCAGCTCTGGGGTCTGAAGGCCTCTCCTCCCCTGGGCCAGCCCTCGGCCTCGCCTTGGCTCCCCCGGGGGTCCTGGCCCCTGCCGAGCCCCTGCCCAGGTGGTGCCAGCCCCCTCCGCCCCACGGTGGCCCTTGGGAGACCCTGAGACAGTGAGCAGCTGTGGGTCCCAGGGCCCCAGGGAAGCTGGCGGGTCCCACACCCCCGCTTGCTCGGTGGGACAGGCCCTCAGGACACACATCCCAGGGATCGGGAGGCCGAGGGTGGGTCCGCGCCCTGCCCACTTCCGGCCTGGCTGAGCCTCAGTTTACCCACCTGCAGATGGGGCTGTGGCCAGCACAGTGGCTGTGGGCAGGTGGGAGGAGCCGGGGCTGGGGGAGCCCGGGCGGTATCGCTGATACTGGTACAGTAACAGTCGGTAGTGATGGGGGGAGATGGCAGCGAGGGGCGTCCACGGAGGCCCCTCTCAGTGCTGGGGCCCTGCCCCGGGAGTCCCGTGTCTGGGTGAGCTCGAGTCCCTGGGAGGGGGCGAGGCCAGCCCTGCTGCACAGATGAGAACACAGGGCACAGCTAGCTGGGGCCCCAGCGGGGCGGGGGGATGGAGACCCCCCCAGCACGGGTTCGGCCTGGGGTGCTCGCCATGGGGTGTGCAGGCATGTCCCCCCCAGGCTCCAGACGCCCCGGAGGGAGAGGGCACAACAGGAGGCTGCGTGGCTCCTGCCGCCCAGTGCAGGGCGGTAGGGCCTGGCCGACCGTCCCCCGCCACGTCCTGGCCTCTGCGTAAGGCTCCGCCAGAGAGTTCTTGGACCCAGGGCCCAGGCCAGGACCCGGGCGGGCACCGGCCTCCAAAGTGTGGCCGTGGCCAGGTGGCCCGGTGGGACAGGAGGAGAGCAGGGCCCGGCCGCCCCTGAGCCCCCTGCCCAGCCCCTGAGCCCCCCGCCCAGGCCCTGGCAGACAGCCCCACTTGGCCGCCGATGGGGCCCCGCCTCGGTGCGCTCCCTCCTGCCGTCCCCGGCCTGCGTCGCCGGGGCCCGCTCGCTCTCCCGGCCGGGGAAGCCGGCGTGGACGGCTGGACGGTAGGGCTGGCCCTGGCCACATCCCAGAGACTGGTGCTCGCCTGCCGTGAGCTTTGACAGGTGGCCCAGGAAGGGACACGGATGTGAGCGCTGTGCACGCAGGTGCCAAAGTCCACCGCGTGGATGCGCCTCTCTCCTGCCTCGTCACCCTCCTGCCCCACCCAAGGGCACCTCGGCTCCCTGGGGCTGCTGGGAGGGGGGTGCTGTGGCCTCACGAAGGCACCCAGGAATGACTCAAACCGAGGTCCCTGGGGCCCCTGCCTGCCCCAGGACGGGCCCTCGGCGCCCTGGCCCTGGCACGGAGGAGGGGCGGCCCCGGGGGCCAGCCGGGGAGGGGGCAGATGCCTGCCCGGCCCCGGGCCCTCGGGCACAAGCCTTTCCCAGGCTGCTTTTTAAACCTGACCCCGGCGTGCCCTTCCCTCTCCATCTCTCCCACCTGCCAGCTTAGCTCAGCTTTGTTTTCTGCCGTTTTGTGTTACGGAAACGATGGGTGCGTCAGAGAATGTTTCTCCGCCGTTCCCTGCCGCCCCGGGGGAGTCTGGGACAGCTGCTGGCCGAGAATCCGCACCCCCCCCCCCCCCCCGCAAAGCGCCGCGTCCTGGGGCTGGATGTTAGGGGGCTGCCTGCGGCCGGCGGCTCTCCCGGGCTCCCCACCCCGGCCCTGAGGTTGCCGGGGGGTGGCGGGGCGAGCACGTGAGCGCCCCCGCGGCCCCCTGCTGAGCGGCTGCCCCCCCCCCGCCCCCAGGTGATCGCCGTGGTCATGGACGTGTTCACTGACGTTGACATCTTCAAGGACCTGCTGGACGCCGGCTTCAAGAGGCGGGTGGCCGTGTACATCATCCTGGACGAGAGCAACGTCAAGTACTTCCTGCACATGTGCGAGCGGGCGCGCATGCACCTGGGGCACCTCAAGGTGAGCTGGCGCCCGCCTGCCTGGGCGGCGGGGGCACGGCGGGGGGTCATTCGGCCGGTCAGCAGACACTCGGAGCCCCGGGCTGGGTCGTTAAGTGCTCGGGCCTCCTGCCACTGATCGAACCCTCCGGGGCACAGGATGTTCGCCACCTCCCACAGCCAGAGGCCGGGTAAGCGGGACCAGGTGCTGGCCCCCGCGCCGGGGCTGTTTCCCAGGTCACTTGCCAGCGGCCTGCCCCACGCTGGTTATCTGTTTTCGCTTGCACACCTCCAGTGACGGAGGGCTCACCACCTCCTCAGGCAGCCACGTCCTCTCTGGACTCCCAGGAGGTCCTTTTTGGGTTAAGTCGAATTTCTTCTCCTTCTTGGGTCTGTGTGCTGGTTTGAGGATCGGGCTCAGGCAGAGGAAGCGCCTGCGGGTCAGGGGAGGCATCTTTGACAGCTGCGAAGCTGAAATGGAGTCGGGGTGCAAGAATGGGGGGGCGGGCCTCTGTGGGGAGGCACGGCAGCAGCAGGCCTGGGGTCGGCCTCGGATCTTGCTGTGCATCTCTGAGCACGCCGCCTCCCCTCTCTGGGCTCTGGGATCCTGTTGCTTGGACAGGAGCAGCTGGACCTTCTGGCTCAGACACCCCTGCGTTTGGTGCCTCGGTTGGCTATCGCCTAGTGCTGCATCTGTGCGGCTCGTCCTCCCGGGGAGTGGGGATCCGCGTGCCTAGGTCCAGCCCGTACGTCTGCAGGACTGGACGGGCGCCGGCCCCGTTGCGGCCCTTGCCTTGGGCTGAATCAATCCTGGCGGCCGCCCCGGGGGAGGCAGCGGTCGTTCTGTTTCACGGACGGGGAGAGGAGGCGCTGCGCCGAGGTGGTGCAGGGTATGGGGCTGCAGGCCGGCACGGGCGCCCCAACCTCCAGCCTGCGGTCCAGGCGCGGGGAGGTGCGCCGGCTCATGAGGGCCGGACGCCCCCCTCCAATGTGTGGGCCTTCGCCCGCTGCTCCCACCCCCATCCCAGGCGGGGTCCTTTTGGGTGGCCGGGCACTCATGGCCTCTGCCTCCGTGGCTCGGGGACGTGGCTCGGTGGCCCCCCCTGACGTGCTGACCCTGAGCGCTTACCCCCCTCCCCACTGCTGTGTCTGGGGCGCGTACAGCATCACTTGGTGGCGTGGCCGTGGACCTGGGTGCTGTGGGCGGCAGGTCAGAGACCCTCCCTCCCTGGCCACTCGGGAGAGCCCCCTGCTCCTGCGCGCCCACCCCTGCCCTGCCGGGGGCGCCACACGCCGCGTGCCCGCGTTCCACCCCCCGTTGGCAGGTGAAGTGGGATTTTCCCCCGGCACCCGCCCCCCGCGGCGGGAGGCCCTTCTCCATAGGAAGTCCTGCTACTCTTCTACGCAGAATTTTTCAAGCTCCCAGGAAGAGGGCAGTGGGGCTGGGGCCACGTGGGTGGAGGACACGGCCCTGGCTGCGCAGCCCCTGGCCCTGCCTGCCCGGCCTCAGCATCGTGGGGTGGCATAGAGGCCAGAGCTGGCGGGGGCCTGGAGCCTATCCGGAAGGGGCTTTGATGGACAGATAGGGAAACTGAGGCCAGAGGGCAGCCAGGACTTGCCCACCGGCGTCCCGTGCCTAAAGGGACCGCGCGGGCACAGAGCCTCGGCGTCCGTCATCCCCGGGTGGGCGCTGCCCACGCCGCAGGGACGCTTCGGCCCTGCTCACAGGTGCACCCCCCCTCGGTGCCAGCCCGCCTCTGTGGCCCCCAGCTCCTCGCAGCTGGCAGGGGGCCTCGCGGGGCCGCGTGAGCCTGAAACGAAGGGAACCACGGGTCGTGAAAGCGCCCCGTGCTCGGGGACAGCCACGTGGCTGCCCGAGGTGACAGCACTGTCACCCCGGAGCCTGCCCTTGCAGCCTCGCCCCGCCCCGTCCACGCCCGGCCCGGCAGGGTGACGTCAGTTGGGACCTCCGCGTGGGTGTGGGGTGGTGCTCGGTCATGAGTCCTCCCCCTCCTTTCTTTTGGGGTGGGCACGGCCCCTCCCAGGAGGCCCTAGCTCGGGTCTGAGTTTCCTTCGCCCTCGGCACCCCACTTCCAGGAGGCACCCCCGGCTTCCGCCCGGGCTCTGAGCCCAAACCCACACATTCCAGGAAGAGCCACCTTGCCGCGGGGGCTTCCTGGTCCCGGCCAAGCCCGGCACCGCCCCCTGGGGGCTCGGCTGGCCCCAGCATGGGAGTCGCCTCCCCATCTTATCGGGGCGCACAGGCTTCTGAGCGCGAGGTGCCAGGAGGAGGCCCCCCCTCGCCCCGGGACCACAGGACAGGCCCCAGGTCTGAGCCCCCTTGGGGGGGGATGCCGGGTGCGAGGGTGTGCCCGGGGCAGTGGGCCTCCAGGCAAGGTCCCAGGAGGTGCCAGCACCCCACAGGGTGAACATGCGAGTTGGGGGAGACGGGCTGGAGCCCTGCAGCTGGGGGGGCTGCCCGGAACGGCGCAGTGAACTGGGGGGACCTCGCCTCCCCGGCCGCCTCTGGCGCCCCGGGGGACACCCCGTCCTCCAGGGCCTGGGCTCCAGTCCTCCCCGCCTCCTGCCCTCCCCACACCGAGCCGAGCTCGCGAGGCTGCAGCCGGCCGTCCTCCTTGTCCCCTCCCTAGAGCACCCTGGCGGGGACTGGTGGCCACCCCCCGTGACGCCTGCAGAGACCCGTGGTCTCCGAGTGTCCCGGGCCCCTGGCCCCCACTGGGTCCCTGCAGCCCCGTCTTCTCTGCGCCCTGGAGATGCCCCACGCGTTTGGAGACAATGCGGCTTTGTGACCGCACCACCTCTGCTCGCCTGGGCCTGGGCCGGGAGACATTACCTCATCCGGGCCAGGCCCCCGGGCCCTGGGCCCCACCCAGGAGTAGGCAGGCACGGGCGGGCGGGAGCCCAGGCTGGGGGGGCGGTCCCTGCTGGCCAGCCCCCACCTGCCCCTGGAATTCGAGGCCACCCTCCTCCCACCCCGTGTCAGATAGGGAAACTGAGGCCCAGAGAGGCATTGCCACCCGCCTAGATTCACACAGCACTCCCACACAGGGGGCCGGGTCCATCTGGCCTTCTGAGCTCCCGGGTGAGGTTCGGGGGTGTGTGGGGACAGGCACTGCCGAAGGGGTGTTGGCTCGGGCACCCCGAGCGTGCCGCCGGGAATCGGGAGCCGGGCTGTGGTCGGGCAGGTGACGCGGGGTGGCTGCTCGCCACCGCCCGGGCCTCGGCCCAGCGTCTCCGCCCCGAACATGCCCTGGGTTGGGTGCCCGGTCACGAGCGCCGAGTGCCCTGGCTAGCGTCCTGCTGAGCTGGCTCCGGGCAGGGGCAGGCAGGGGCCTGCGCGAGGAGCCGGCCCCGTGCCGCCAGCAGAGCCTGCGCAGGCAGCTACGCTTGCAGCTCCCGGGGCCCGCCCGGTGCCCGCAGGCCCGTGCCTGCCCGGCGCTGCCCTGAGCCGGCGGTGCCAGGACCCTGCCAGGGAGCGGCAGGAGCAGCACAGGCTGCGGGGTGGGTGGGAGGCCCCCACCGCTCAGCCCCAGCCCCCCCCCCCCCGCTTTCTGGCACCCCCTCCCCGCCACAACCGCCCCCTCCCCATCTCCCCGTTCGCGCCTCCTCCGTGCTGGATGCCGCTGCCACCCCGTCCCGCTCTCCTCCCGGGCCCCCTTGGGGCCTCACCCGCAGCCCCCACCAGCTGTCGGGTCCTGCCCCCCTCCACAGCCACCTGAGGTCCCCGGGTTGCCCGGCCTCTCCTCCCCTCTGCCAGGAATCCCCCTCCGAGAGCCCCCCAGCCCCAAGCCCGCGGCTCCTGCTGCGAGGGCGGCGTTCGGGGTTGCTTGTCCCCCCGCCTGCCTCCCCGGTCGCCTCAAGGTGGGTGGGCTTCTCACAGTTCTCTCTGGGGGCCGCTGGGGGCCCCGGAGCTGGGCGAATGGGCAAGAAGTAAGCCTGGACTGGCGAGCAGACGAGGGTGGAGGAGAGTGACTCGGGGAAGCGGATGTGGCTCGGGCCGCTGGGTGCCTGCCTATCACAGGGAGGCCCCGGCTTCAGTTCCCGGAGCCTCCCAAGAAGATGAGCAAGACAGCGCGCTGACGCAACAAGGTGACGCAGTGAAATGACGCAACAGAGACACAGTGGCAAACAGTGAGAGAGACAACACGGAGCGGAGGAGGCTCGAGCAATTAGGCGCTTCTTTCCCACGTGGGAGGCCCCGGGTTCAGTTCCCTGGTGCCTCCTAAAAAAAGATGAGCAGATAGCTAGCGCAAACAATGGGAGGGTGAGAAATAAATAAGAATACTCAATCTTAGGGGAAAAAAAGTAAATTGCAGGTCAGGCCAGCAGAACGCAGAGATCCGGGTGCCCAGGGATGGGCCAGAGCCCCTCGGGGAGTGAGGCTCCCGTCCCAGGGGGCGTGCAAACAGATGGGTCGGGGTGCTGTCAAGAGGAGACCTGCCCTGGGCCCGAATCCCTGGGGCTTGTGCTGAAAATGCCTGGCCCCAGGCCACCAAGTCAGCATCTCCAGGTGGCACCCAGGAATCTGTATTTCTGGCAACCCCTCCTGGCAAAGCCCTACGTTTCCATGTTGGGACCTCAGTCGCCCCCCTCGGGCCTGTGGGCTCCCGCTGCCCTGCTGGGGTCTCCCTGGCTTTCCACACTTGCCCCCCTCCCCCAAAAGCAGGGGTGACCTGTTACGAGAGGGGGCTAGCCCCCGGAGCCCCAAAGCCCCTATCCCGTGAAACCCCCAAAGGAACCGAGAGCGGCCAGAACCTGGGACGGGCTGAGCCCCGGCTGCCCGCCCCACCGCCTGCCCCCCGCTGCCTAGACGTGCCAGCCACCCGGGGACCCAGGACGTGCCTGCCTGGCTCTGCCTGTGGCCCCCTGGCACCCCCCCGGCCAGGCCCTCCCCGCTCCGGGCAGAACTTGCTGTCCTCCGCGGGGCCGACATGGCCGTGGCTCAGCCCTGCGCCCCGCATCTCCCCTTCTCCCCCAACGCAGAATCTACGCGTGCGCAGCAGCGGGGGCACGGAGTTCTTCACCCGGTCGGCGACCAAGTTCAGGGGCGCCCTGGCCCAGAAGTTCATGTTCGTGGACGGAGACCGCGCTGTGTGCGGCTCCTACAGGTGATTTTGGGGGGGGCGGGGGATGGGGGGAAGCGACCGTTCCTAGCTGCCGTCCGCCCTGACCCTCACCCGGGACAGACTGGTCGTTCCGGTCCAGGGGACCCCGTCTGCGGAGGCCAGGGACCCCCGCACACCCGCCAGCCTCGAGAGCAGCCGAGGCAGGCTGCGTCCTCGGGGTCCGGGAGGGTGGTCTCGCAGGGGCGGGGTCGCGGCGTCCCGGGCTGTGTGGGCGCAGGCCTTCCCCGAGGCGAGTGGGACCCTCAGTCTCGGGAGGGGGGCGCAGGGGGGTGGGGGCTGCCCGCCCCGTCATGCATGCGACGGGGACTAACGGTGGCTCAGATGAGCACGTGCTCCCCGGACGGAGGCCCGTCACAGCCGCTGGGGAACGTGCTGACGTTCCAGAAGCCGACGTTGAGATCGATCGAGGCTCGTGCCCGGGCCGCGGGGGGCAAAGCCGGGCCTGGACTCGGGCCCGAGCCCGCGGCGCGTGCCTCCACCCCTGCCCGCAGCGCCAGTGCGACCCCGGGGCCCCGAGTCGGTGCGACGCCGCGCGGGGGTTCACGGCGGGGAGACAGGGCCGGGGGTCCTGACCGTGCCCCCCTGTGTTGCAGCTTCACGTGGTCGGCCGCGAGGACCGACCGGAACGTGATCTCCGTGCTGTCGGGCCAGGTGGTGGAGGCGTTTGACCGGCAGTTCCAGGAGCTGTACCTCATGTCCCACGGCGTCAGCCTCAAGGCCGTCCCCATGGAGAAGGAGCCGGAGCCCGAGCCCGTCGTGCTGCCCCCCGTGGTCCCGCTGGCGCCCGCGGGCGCCGCGGCCAAGAAGCTCGTCAACCCCAAGTACGCGCTGGTCAAGGCCAAGAGCGCCGACCAGCTCCCCAAGGCCGCCCTGGGGCCGCCGGAGGCCGAGAAGCCGCCGGGGCTGCCGCGGGGCCCGGCCCTGGCCGAGCAGCCGGGGGACGCGCCCGAGCCGGCGCCGCCGCCGCTGCACCCGGGGCTGCTGCACCTCGAGCGCGCCAACATGTTCGAGTACCTGCCCACATGGGTGGAGCCCGACCCCGAGCCGGGCAGCGACATCCTGGGCTACATCAACATCATCGACCCCGGCGTCTGGAACCCCCAGCCCTGCCAGATGAACCGCATCAGGATCCGCGACACCGCGCAGGCCGGCGACCAGTACCAGCCCTGGAGGCAGAGCCAGGGCGGCGGCCCCGCGCCCGCACCCGGCGGCGCCCCGGCCCAGAACGGCCTCCCCCGGGGGGGCCCCGAGCCGCTGGCCGACCGCCTCGCGCAGGAGGGCGGCGCCCCCGGCTGGGCCCCGGAGCCCCCCGGAGGGGAGGCGGCTCAGAACGGGACGAGGACGGCGGAGCCGGGCTGGCCCCCGGAAGACGCCAACGGGCTCGGGGCGGGGCTCCCCAACGGGCTCGACGGGGAGGAGGAGGAGGACGACGACGACGACGACTACGTGACGCTCAGCGACCAGGACAGCTGCTCGGGCAGCTCCGGCGCCCGGCAGCCCTCGGGGGCCTCCTCCGTGTCAGACGAGTACTTCGAGGTGAGGGAGCGCACGGCCCCCCCGCGGAGGCGCCACTCGGAGCAGGTGGCCAACGGCGCGGGCCAGCCCCCCCGCCGCCAGCTGAGTGCCCCCCACCTGAGCCGCACCACCTTCGGGGGGCCCCTGGCCGGCTCCCCGTGGGCCCAGAGCCGGAGGAGGGCGGAGGCGGACGCGCCGGGAAGGGCACGCGCTCCGCAGGCCCCGGACAAGCAGGCCCAGGTAAGTGGGGGGCTCCTGCACTCGGGGAGTCACGGGGGCCCCTTCCCCCAAGAGCTCAGAACTGTCACCTCCCAGACTACAGAGGCACCAGCTTGTCACAGATGAGGAAACCGACGTGGGGAGGGGGCAGGAGCAGCTGGGGTCCACTGCAGCAGGCTGTTCCCAACTCAGGGGACTCCCAGCGCCCCATTTCCAAAAGACAACCTCGGCTGCTCATCGGGTGCCACAATGCCTGGCGTTACACGGCTCTGCCTGGCGTGCCTTATGGTCCCTAGTTAGTAGATGGGGAAATGGCAGCAGCACAGAGAGGCCAGTTCACACCATTGAAGTCACACAGCAGTAAGGGGTAGACCAGGATGCACACCCGGCCTGCCTGGATCTGGCACCAGAGGCCACCTCCAGGGACGTCCCTTTGACTGGGGCCCCCGGGCCCCCTGGGGCCCCCTCTCCGCCCCCACGTCCCCTCCCTGGCTGGGAAGGAGCAGGCCCCCCCCGCCCGCCACGGCCCCGGCGTGGCCGTACCTGGGTAGAGCGCGCGGCTGATCATGCCGGGCATGACCATGAGAGCCATGGGGAGCATCTTGAGGTAGCCGGCGAGGATGGAGCCCGCCTTGGCGTGGTTCAGGTCGCGGGCCGACAGCGACCGCTGCACGATGACCTGGGGGGCCAGGCGGGACGGGGAGTGAGTCGCGGCCCCGGGCCAGGCCCCCCCTCGCCCGCCGGGACGCCCCCTGCGGCTTGAGCTGCCGACCCCCGAGATCCCGTGGGATTCCCGCCGCGGCTCCGGCCACGGGGCGCGCGCGCGTTCACAGGGACGCGGTCTCCCCGTTGGCCCGCTGGGGCAGCTGTGGGTTCGACAGGCCTGGGGGGTTACCAGCCCTCTTCCCCGGGGTCGCCCGGACCCCCACAGGGAGGCCCGGCCTGGGCACGCAAACGCCAGGAGGTAGCCGTTGGCCCAGGCTGGCGTCCCAGGTGGAGGGCAGGTCAGCAGCGTGACGGAGGGCGGCGGCGGGGCAGGCGGCAAACCCTACCCGGCCTCAGTTTCCAGATCTGCGGGAGGGGAGGAGGAGGGAAGGTGGTTTGGCCGGGGGACCCCTGAGGTTGCGCCCATCTCGGTGATGTTTTGATTCTCCTCTAACAGACTCCCAGAAACGGCTTTTTTAAGCTGCCATCTGTAGGCCGTGCCTTTTGCCCCTTTGAAACTTACACAGTTGCACGGCTTTTAGGCTATTTGCAGAGTTGCCCAACCTGTAACTTTCCAACGTTATTTTTTTTTTTGCTGTTCTGCAGTTTATTTTTTTATTTGAAGATTTTTATTTTTTGTTTTTTTATTTATTTCTCTCTCCTTTCTCCCCCCCCCAAGTTGTCTGCTCTCTGTGTCCATTTTGCTGCATGCTCTTCTTTTTGTCCACTTCTGTTGTTGTAAGCGGCACGGGAATCTGTGTTTCTTTTTGTTGCGTCATCTTGCTGTGTCAGCGCTCTGTGTGTGCGGCGCCATTCCTGGGCAGGCTGCACTTTCTTTCACACTGGGCGGCTCTCCTTACGGGGCACACTCCTTGCACGTGGGGCTCCCCTACGCGGGGGACACCCCTGCGTGGCAGGGCACTCCTTGCGCGCATCAGCACTGCACATGGGCCAGCTCCACACGGGTCAAGGAGGCCCGGGGTTTGAACCGCGGACCTCCCATGTGGTAGGCGGACGCCCTAGCCACTGGGCCAAGTTCAGTTTAGATCGTCACCCGCTGCTCAGAAGCAGGGATGTGCTGGGAGTTTCACTAGGTCTTTTGCACGTTTTCCTGGGCTGCTGCTGGCATTTCCCCTGAGGCACAGCCCCCGTTTGAGGGGCCGGGAGGCAGCGTCCTTCCCAGGGCAGGTGGTCCCAGGCCGCTGCCTCCACCAGTTCCTGCAACCTGGGCCTCAGTTTCCTCATCTGGACAGTGAGGGGGTTAGACGAGGTTCTCTCTAAAGACCCTTCCCGTCAGACGTGCTGTGGTGGCAAGTCTTGGTTCTTGCAGAAAGAAGCATTTCTGGAAGGCCCCGGGGCTTTTTCCTACATTTTCCCAATTCTGGCTTCCGCTCTTCCACGGCACCCCAACGGCAGCCAGCTCGGGGAGGCAGGTGGGAGCAGGACCGAAGCCACAGGCTGGCTGGAAGTGGCCAAGTCGCCACCTTCCCCCCGTCGGGGGGCACCGCCTCACAAACGAGCGCCCACCGCGGCCGTACAGTCCCATCCTGCCCCTGCCCCGTCCTGGGGCCGCACTCACTCCCCATGTGCGGCCGCGTCACCTCCCTGATTCCCTTCTTGTCCGTAAGACGGGGCGCTGCCACCAACGGGCAGGGATCTGCACGGACTCCGTGAGGTCGTGCCTTCGGTGGATGGGAGCTCCCTCGTCCCCAGTGTAGATGTCCCAGCTGTGGACCTGCTCCTCGTGGCCTTCGGTGCCCGGTGTGGATGGCCCAGCCGTGGCCCGGCTTGTCGTGGCCTTCGGTGGCTGGGAGCTCCCTGGTCCCCGGCCTAGCCGTGGCCCGGCTCGGCGTGGCTCTGGTACAGGCCAGCTCCCTTTCTGGCGCTGCGCCGGGCTTGCGCCGCCGGGCGTGGCTTTCGGAGCCGACTGTGGTTCGCTGCTGGCCTGGGGGCATTTGTACCTCGGGCCCCACCTTTTGGGAAATCACGGAACTGGCCTGGGTTTTCAGTTTCCTCAGCTCTAAAGTGGGGAGAAGAGAACCTTCCTCACGGGCTAAATGGGGCTCCATGTGCCATGCGCTCAGCACGGGGCCCGGCCTGCTGGGGGGCGGGAGAACGGGGGTCACTGCGATGCTTGAGACTGTAGCTACCGCTGGGAACAGAAGGAAACCCGTCTCGAGCCCCATGACACCAGACCGCAGTCATGCCCCCGTGCACCCCCATCCGACAGGGAAACTGAGGCTCAGAGGGGGGAGGGGCGGGGCCGAGACAATAACGCAGGCCAGCGGTCTGGCCCCCGGGGCTCCTGCCGCGTTTTTTATTGGGTTTGTTTCTGACCATGGAAGTGCCGCCTACTTGTAGGTAAGCGAGGAGACGTGAGAGAATAGTAATATAAAGAGGGACAGGTTCCCCAGCGTCCTGCATCTTCCGGTCAGACTGTGTCTGGCCGCGGAGCTGGCTGGGGTCAGACCCCTGCGTGCCCCGAGAAGCCCCCGCTTGCTAACGAGGGTCCCGGCGGGGACGGGAATGAACAGAGAGGCCCAGCCCGGGGTGGGGTGGCGGGTGCAGTTGTCCTCCCCGTGGCGCCCGGCCTGCCCCGCGCAGAGGGGGCCGCACCCAGCCGTGCCCACCGTCGTCCCGAGGGACCGAGCCCGCGCCTCCCCGCCCCTCCGCGGCCAGCGGTCTGCAGCCCCTCACCTCCCTGAGCCTCTGTTTCTTCTTCTGTGCCAGGAAGCCGGGCGCTTTCTCAGCAGGGTTTGCTGACCACGGGGGCGGGCCGCGGGGGCGGTGGGGGCTGGGGCGTGGCGGGGAGGCGGCCACGGGGCGCGGGGAGGGTTTTGGGAGGTGAAGACGGCGGAGGACAGCTGGGCCGGCGGCCCCAGCGCAGGAAGGCGCGGGAAGTGCATGTGTTGGGGGGGCCTGGGCGCCCAAGGGGCTGCTCGCCTCGGGACCACCGTGGAGCCGGGTCCCCTGTGAGGAGAGGCCCGTCCAGCCCGACCCCGAGGCCGGGGTCTGTGCTGACTCATTTGCCTTCATGGGAAAATCTCCTGAATGCTGTCACACCCAGGGCCCCCCCGGGCCCCGCGGGGCGGGCGGGCAGCGAGAGCTGCTGTGGGGTGGAGGGTGGGGGACGCCCCCCACCCCAGCACCCGGCCCCACCGGGGGGTTCTGGAAGACCTTTGCTGTGGGCCCGCATGTAAGTCTGGGGTGCGACGTAGGGCAGAGGGGGAAACTGAGGCACAGCCTCCCGCCCTGCGTGGCTTCCCACGGCCGGGGCACCAGGAGGGTCTTTCGGGAACTGCTTCCTGAACGCCCCCTGCTTGGAGGCGAGCTGGCGGCGGCCCTGGGGGAGGGCCCTCCCGCTCTGGAAGCCGAGTTCTGCCCTCTCTGGGCCTCTGCTGTCCGGTTGTCGGTGCGGTGGGGAGGGGGCACCCCAGCCTGCTGCCTTACGCCCACAGCGGCGGGCGGGGACCTCTCTCAGGTCCAGAGGCCCGCACGGCGGCCCTGCCTGCCACCCCCCGGGCAAAGGGGAGCAGAGGGAAAAAGCGGGCAAGGGACTGGGGCTGCGCAGAGTCAGGCTCCCAAAGAGCCTTCCCCCAGCTGCCAGGCTCCGCTCGGCACGGGGCGAGGGCGGCCGGGCCGGGGAGGGGCGGGCAAGAGGGACTGGCCCGATGGGCTGCCACGGGGGAGCCAGGCAGGGCGCCCCTCTTGGTCTCCCCCAGGCACGTGATAGGTGAGATTATTCCCGTGTGGCAGATGGGGAAACTGAGGCACCAGGTGATTCAGCAGACGTGCCCGGGGCCGCCCAGCTGGCGACGAGCAAAGCCAGGCTGCGGAGCGCAGTGCGCCCCAGCAGGGCCAGCGCTGACGGGCCTCGCCCTCCTCTCTCTCCCCAGGGCCAGCGCTTCCACCAGTCCGGGGTCCCTGCCTCTGGGACCAAGGATAAAGACGGAGCTCCACGCGGCCCGAGGACCCCGGGGCCCCACCGCTACCGCCCCGCTGCCGACGGCCCCCAGGGCGCCCTCGGGAGGGTGGGCCCGGCCGCCGCGGGCCCCCACCACTGGCAGGCCAGGGCCGGCGCGACACCCCGAGACGCCCGCGACGGCAGGACTGCCGAGGGGCACCCCAGCCCCTTCGGGATCCCCTACTCCAAACTGTCCCAGGCGAAGCACCTCAAGGCCAGGACCGGTGGCGGCCAGTGGACCTCATCCGACTCGAAACGGAGGACCCAGGCCCCCGGGGGCCACCAGGACCCCTAGTGGCCCCCCTCCCCCGGCCCGGGGCCGCGGCGGGGAGGGGGGGGCGGGCGGCCGCCGGGGACGCTCACCTGGTCGGTGCACCAGTACCAGGTGGCCATGACGGTCAGGCCGAAGGTCATGCCGGTCCACGGCAGGTCCCCCGTGGCGGCGTCGCGGAACATGTGCATGGCGTCCGCCCGCGGCAGGTGGCAGCTGGTGTTGGCGATGGTCCTGGCGGGCACGGCCCGGGCGTAGGCTGCCTCCAGCTGGCCGTAACCGCCGATCCGCTCGAAAGCTGGGGGGCCGGGGGGGGGCAGAGGGTAGCGGTTTGGTGGTGGTGGTGTGGCCCCGGCGCCCTGGCTCCCTCCACTTTCATCTCACAAGCAACTCAGGTGCTGTCCAACTCGGGCCTCTCCCAGGGCTGGGAAAGGCGCAGAGGCTGGAGGCGTTTTACGGGCTGATGATATTTTATTTGTATTTAAGAGAGCGCTGTCAAGTGAGCATCTTGCCCGGGGGCACCCCGGTGTCCCCTGCACCTGGTGGGAGTCGTGCCGCCTGCGGGTGCCCGCCAGCTGTGGGGCAACAGATTCTGGGCTGGGTTTCCCACCGCTGATTCAAAGAAGCGAAAGTGTTGTTTTTCCTTCCTTGGCATTCAAGGGTCTTCTCCAGGAGGCTAAAGCGTTAACGTCCTGACCCGGGGGCTCGGTGTTTGGATAAAGCTGAGCCTGGCTGGCAGTCGTGGGCCCCCCACCCCCACCCCCGGCCTCCTCGGGGCACAGGGGAGTCCCAGGTGGCTCAGGGCTTGACCGAGGTCACCCTCCATTTGGTGGCAGGAGGGGGCTCGAGCCAGGGCCTTCAGCGGGGAGTCCGGGCCACGTTCTCCGTTCCCCCTCCCGCTCCCGCCTCCCTCGGCTCAGTCCCCACGTGGCCCTGGGGCACCCGTCCCGTCCACGTCGGGCCTGGCTGACACCCTGCCCAGACCGTGGGCTCTGGGGACACTGGGACACCTGGCCTAAGAGACAGACGCACATCCAGGGTGGCGGGAAGCCCTGACCCAGCCCCAGGCAGCAGCCCCTGGCCTTGCCCAGGCAGGACCCGGGGAAGCCGGCCGGGCCAGCGCGTCCCCACGCGGCTCCGGGTCTGAGTTAGCGCTTCTCTGTGCGCGTGGGGCCCCACGGGCTAAGGCAGCGCTGCTTCCCAGAGCCCGAGCCCAGGGGACACTTCTGAGGCCTCCCCAGCGCACTCTCCCTGGGACGGTCCTGGCTCTGCTTGCTCCCATCCAGCGACGGGGCGCTCGCTCCTCGGGGCCGCCCCACGCGCCTCCTCTCTGGTTCTCTGCAGACCAGCCTGGCCCGTGTGCTTCAGTCCTCCCCTTTGTCCCGCGGGAGCTGGCGGCGCCCTCGGGCATCTTGTCCCCTCCTAAACTCAGCCTCTCTACACCTGCCCTTGGCTGCGCCGGCCCACCCTGGACTCCCGAAGCGGCCCCGGGGAGGAGGCTGGGTGGGGGGGGGGGGGAGGCGGGAAGTGGGGGGAGCCCTGGGGAGCCGCCCGCCCCCAGCCCCTCACCTTTGACGCTCAGGAAGACGGCTCCCAGCACCATGACCAGTGTCTGCAGGGCGTCCGTGTAGATCACTGCGGTGAGGCCCCCTGCGGTGCAGAGCCGGGAGCTGCGGGTGGACCTCAGCCGCCACCCCCGGACCACCCCCTGCCCCCGTTAAGGGGGGGCCTGCTGGGGGGCCGCTGGGGCCCAGGGCCGCCTGCACTTCTCTGGCTGGCGTCCTCCCAGGCTGCTTCCGGAGGCTCTGCACAGCACCCCGGGACCCTTCTCCCCGCCCCCCCGCACACACTCCTGGCCCCCGTCTCCCGCACGTGCACCCCTGATCCCCCCACCCCCCCTTCCCCGTGCACCCCCGGCCCCCCGCCCTGCCCACACACCCCTCGTCTCTCCGCCTCCCGCACGTGCGCCCCCCGCCCCAGGCCCTCACCTCCCCTACCTGCGATGGTGTAGAGGGCGGTGACGAGGAGCGTGAGGCAGGTGGAGAGGTAGAAGTTCCAGCCCAGGCAGATGTGCACGAAGAGGGCCCCCGCATACAGGTCGATCTGGGGGGGAGGGGGCCGGGCTCAGGCCAGCGGGCGCCTTGGGACAACCCTGGCCCTGCCACTCTGCTGCAGATCCTGGCTGCTGTCATCCCTCCCGGGCTCTGGGCCCAGGGGCTGATATGGGGGGACCCCGCCTCCGCCCGCCCCACGGGGCTGCAGTGAGCGTCAGGCAAGCCTGTCGGTGAGGAGCAAGCCGGGTGCCGTGCTGAGGTGTGCAGATGGGACAGTTCTCAATAAAGTCCACAGCGGCCGGTGCCCATCACGAGCAGCGTTGTTATTGCCTTGGACCCTGGCCCCTGGGTTCTCAGTGGACCTCTGATGAGGAAGATGCCAAGAGGGCTTCCTGGGGTGAGCCTCTGAGTGTCTCGGGTGCCAGACCCACATCTGGCTGCCTGCTTCCTCTGACCCCCACTGCCTTTTAGGGGGCATGCGGGGGGACGGGCCAAGAGAACGGGGGGCTCACGGCAGACTGCCTGCTCAGTGCTCGGCCAGGAGAGGCTCAGAGGCCCGGGTCTCAGGCCCACGCGGGTCCCGGGGCAGGGGTCAGCCTGGAGGCAGCCCCCCTCAGTGCCAGAAGGCCCCTGTCACTAGGCTTGCAGGAATCAACAAGCTGTGACTCGGTCGCCCCATGTGCACTGAGGAAGGCCAGGCCCCCATTGCCTGCGTGCCTGGAGGCACGGCACTTCCCCAGACCCTCACCAAAGAAGCTGCGTGGAGCAGCGAAGGGAGACGGAGCCCTTCACCCACTCCAGGTCAAAGCGCCCCCCGCTCCCCAGCCTTCCAGGAACGCCTGCCTCCCTGCACGGCGCTGCACGGCGCTGCCCGCGGGCCCCACGCGGGGACGCTCGGCCTCGGGGGCTGCCTGTGGGCCCCTGCGCCCTCCCACCCACGACATTTCCCCGCCTGGGCGGGAGCTGTGTAAATGCACGTCCCCCCCGCCAGGGTGGGCTGAAGTCCAGGCTTCAGACCCCACCCCCCCCCGCACCCCCCCCCGTTGGCAGAACGTCCCAGTAACCTCCTGTGGGTGCCGCTTTGCTCCAGCAGCACCCGGCTCCCATAACGCCCCCGGCCGCCCGGCAGGTGGGGCTGGGCCTGGAGGGAGCCCGGCACCCACGGAGCTCGCGTCCCCGGCCCGCTGGCCCTGGGGCCTGGCGAGGGGCCCCCCGCCCCACCCTTCCACGCCTGCCAGCCAGTGTTGGTTCAGTGGAGGGGCAGGGCCGGGAGCACGGCCTGTGAGGCCAGAGGTCCCGAGCAGGCCGGGCAAGGCGCCGGGTGAGCGGAGCTTGCGGGTCGCCCAGTGAACCAGCGCAGGGCCTCCCGGCCCCTTCCAGCTGCCCCAGGGAGGCCGGCTGTGCCTGAGCCCCACTCGGCAGACCCCTGCTCCCCTAGGCCCCAGGAGCTGCCCGGGACGCTGACCCAGCAGGGAGCGCGGGTGGGAATCCGGAGCCCTCGATCCCCTCCCCAGCAGCGCGTCGCGATGCGCGCAGGAGCCTGGTGGCCCCGGGCGTGGCAGGGTGTGTGTGTTGGGGCGAGCGGGCGTCTGTCCCCCCGAGGTTCCCAGAGGCATTGTGTGCTGGAGCAGAAGGGCTTTTCAAGACCCTCTTCCCCCATGCACCTGGGGGAGAAAGGCCCAGGGAGGGGAAGGGGCTCCCCAGAGTCAGGCCCCCCGAAGATAACCAGAGACTGGGGTTGCCAGGTGAGGGAAGGCGGGGCAGCCTCTGGCGGGACCCTCCGCCCGGAAGGCTAAAATCCTGCTCGTCCATCCACACTCAGCCCGCCCACAGCCCTCTGCTCCCCGGGACGAGTGGTTAGGTGGCCCCACAGGGCCCCACGGGTCAGGAAACACTGCTGCCATCGAGGGGCCCGGGCAAGTCCAGTGTCACCGCGGACTCCAAGGGGGACCTTTGGCCACCGCCTCGACCCATCTGCTATACCCCTGCTTCTCCTTCCAGGGATCCCCAAGCTCAGAGGCCCCGAGCTGGGCCCTGTGCCCCGGCCGGGTGGCTTGGCGCTGACCGCCCCGGCTCTCGGAGCCTCGAGACCCCTGTCCACAGGATGGGAACCGGGAGGCGGGGAGGGTGCAGCCGCCTTCCCTGGAGGCGCCCTTCACCCCCAGGGGCCTCTGCACACCCCTGTGGTGCCCGGTCCCCAGGGGGGCCAACTCTTCTCTGTGTCCCCCCCCCCGCCCCACGCAGCCCTGTCCTCTCGGAACTGGGAGCAGCTGAGACTCTGACCTAGCTCCCTCGAGCACAGGCGGGGAGGCGGAGGGTTCGCGCACTGTGCCAGAATCCTGGGCACAAAATCAAAAGGACAGGCAGCGGACTTGGCCCAGTGGTTAGGGCGTCCATCTACCACATGGGAGGTCCACGGTTCAAACCCCGGGCCTCCTTGACCCGTGTGGAGCTGGCCCATGCGCAGTGCTGATGCGCGCAAGGAGTGCCCTGCCACGCAGGGGTGTCCCTGTGTAGGGGAGCCCCACGCGCAAGGAGTGCGCCCCATAAGGAGAGCCGCCCAGCACGAAAGAAAATGCAGCCTGCTCAGGAATGACGCTGCACACACGGAGAGCTGACACAACAAGATGATGCAGCAAAAAGAAACACAGATTCCTTTGCCGCTCACAACAACAGAAGCGGACAAAGAAGACGCAGCAAATAGACACAGAGAACAGACAACAGGGGTGGGGGGGGGAAGAGGAGAGAAATAAATAAATCTTTTTTTTAAAAAATCAAAAGGACAGCTTGAGGGACACTGAGCCCCCCAAAAGCCCACTGCTCGGACACCAGGCCTCCCTCTGGGCTCAGCCATCCACACCCCCTGCCCCGAAACCTTCGATGGCTCCCCACGGCTCCAGGGTCACGTCCAGAGCTGTCTGCCTGCTTAGGGGCTCTGAGCCCCCAGTTTGTTTCCCAGCAGCTGCCTTGCCACCCCCTTGCTCCTTCCCCGAGGTGAACCTGGGCCTTAGGCCGCCAGGCCCTTGCCCACGCCTCCCGCCTCCACCGGCTCCTCCCACTCATCGTGCCCCAAAGCCCCCTGGAGCTTTCAGGCCTCCCCAACGGACGACATAAGGGTCCCGCAGGCACTGGCTGTGGCGCGGTGCGGCGGCCTGAGCGTTTACTTCGCGTCTCTGCACTTACCCCCACCACGTGCGATGGGGGTGGACATTAGCAGCGCCCTTGGCAGAGGAGTGTGGACAAGTGGAAGAACCCCCGGAAGGCCCGCAGTCACGAGGGGCCAGGCTCGAGACGCCCGCCCTCCACTGCTGGGTCCCTGCGCCCCTCCCCGGGGACTGGGGGCTCGGGGTCCAGGACACACTGGGGGCAGCTGGCAGACCCCGACCCCGGCACCATCCCCGGGAAGGGCGCTACTTCCAGGGGTGGAGGCGCGTGGAGCTGGCGGGCCCAGCCACCTTGGCGGCAGCGGTGGGTTTTCTGGGGTGCAGGGCGCGGACACCATTCCCTCTTCTGGGGGGAGGAAGCCCTCTGTTCCAGGAGCATGCCTGGGGTCGGAGGACCCCTGGGCCGGCCCCCTCCCGACTCAGAGCCCCTTCTCTTGCTCCCTTCATGGGGTAACAGGCACGCGTGGCCCCCGCCCTGGCAGTAAAAGGTGGCTGGCTGCCTCTGCGACATCACTGAGGGCCCCTGCCCCAAATCTTCCCTCAGGGAATCAAACCGGAAGCTTCTGAGCCCTCCTGACCTCCTGTCTGGCTGTGTCCCCCCGCCGCCCCCCTCGCCCGGGCCCTCCGGCCCCAGCCGCCTTCGGTGTTTGGCCTTGGCCCGGCTCCTTCAGCCCGTGCCAAGCCGGCCTTCACCTTCCGCTCACCCAGCACCCTCCTTCCAGCCCTCTCAAAGGGAGCCCCCATCCTGCTCCCCTTATGGTGGGAAAAGACAACGGCTGTCTGTCCTGGGCCCTGCTGGGAGAAGACCCCTTTCCGAGGAGGGCTTTTCCGGAAGACAGAACAATTGGCCTCCTGCAACGTGGGCGCCGGCGGGCCTGGCGCACGGTGGACGCTGAATGCCTGGCCCTTTCTGTGCGTCGGGGGTGCCAGGGCCTCCATCCCGCCCAGGCCCTCTGCGGATCCCTGCTGCACGTGTGCTCCAGGGCTGGAAAGAGCCGCTGCCGCGCCGGAAGCATCGACTCGCCGGCTCTTCGCAGACCAGTTTAGCTGACCCAACCCACGATCAGACTCGGTCCCGGGAAGGGTTCGTCCACTCCCAGGCAGCACTCTCGGGCCTGAGGTGCGCCGAGCTCACGGGAGCACCTGCAGCACGTCAGCAGACAGGAAACTAGGGGAGCCAGACGCCAGGCACGTCATGCCGGAAGACATACCTGTCTGCAGAAGAGGGACTGGACGTGCTGGGGCAGGGCGAGGCCTCCTGGAGGAGCTGAGAGGTGCCTGAGGTGAGGGCGGCAGGGAGCTGCGTGCCCCAGGGAAGTGCAAAGGTCCTGGGGTGGGACCGTGGCTCGGGCAGCCTGGGCCCAGGGAGGAGAGGGGGGCGAGGTCAGACGGGGTGCAGGGGCCTTGCCTCCTTCAAATCCTACAGTGACAACCTCGGCTGGTCTTCACCGAGAGAACCGGCACATCCTGGAAACTTCCTGATGCTCTCCTGAACCTCTGGGGAGGCCCGGGGCCTCACCTGATGGCTCCGATGCTGCTGAGGTGGCACACCTGCACACCTAGCACACCTGGCACACCGGCACACCTGCACACCTGGCACACCTGCACACCTGGCACACCTGCACACCTGGCACGGGAAGGCCAACCCGGCGTGGAGGGGCTGGGCTCTGAGCCCCGCAGCCCGTGCCAGCCCACCTGCCCGGCTGCTGCGGGCTCACCGGGGAGTGACGATGCCCACGGGCGAGGCCCCGGCAGAGCCGGGCACCGCCACGGATTGAGCAGCTGCGTCTCGCGGGAGGGTGACACGTCTGACGCCACGTGGAGAGGACACGTGCGCCTGCCTTGGGGTCCTTGCCCCGGGTGTCCCTTCCTTTGGCTTCTTCTGGTCTGTGGCCTTTCACTCCCCCAACACTCAGTCGTCATTTCCGCGCTTTCCGTGAGTTCTGTGAGTGGTCCCAGCGCAGGATCAGACCCAAGGGGTGGTGGGGAGCCCCGAACTTGTGGCCGACGGCTCAGGAGTTGAGGGTGGCCCAGGGAACCCCAAAACTTGCCCCTGGGGGCTTGAAGGGCCCTCCCGGTGGATGGTGGCAGAAGTGGCAGAAGGGTTTGCAGCCCGTCTAGGGGTCTGTGAGGCTTCCCGACTTCTCACCACCACCCGGAGGGGCAGCTGCAGTCCCCCCAGGTTTCCCCCGGGGGCAGGCTGGGCATCGGGAGGCCTGCCCAGCCGCTGACCTCCAGCCTCGGTTTCCCCTGCGGGTTGGGGTCGGGGTGGTCTCCTCGCCCTGCCCCTGCAGGCCTGAGGGCCGGCGGCGGGCGGGCCCGGGGATCTCTGTCTGGACACGCTGTGGCCAGGAAGGGGCCTGGGTTGTGCAGGCGCGTAGGGCGTTCCCGGGGCTCGGCCCGGCGAGGTCAAGGGCTCGGGACGCACGCCCGGCACTGGGCTTCTCTCTAAGCGTCAGCGAGGGCGGCTCCGGTCCCTCCCGGTCCAGCCCAGCAATTAGCCCTCCTTGCGCTTCACGCTCTGCTCTCATCCCGCGGCTCTGGCGCTGCTTCTGAAGCCCCAGCCCTGGGGCTCTGCACTTGATTGATTTCATTTACTCCTCTCTCCCCACCCCTCCTTGTTTGCACTTGCTGTGTCTGTTCATCTTCTTTGTTTCTTTAGGAGACACCAGGAACCGAACTGGGACTCCAATGTGGGAGGGAGGTGCCTATTTGCTTAAGCCTCCTCCATTCCTTGTTTGTTTGTTTTTTTAAAGATTTATTTATCCTCCACCCACCCCCTGTTGTCTGTTCTCTGTGTCCATTCGCTGTGTGTTCTTCTGTGTCTGCTTGTATTCTCATTAGGCAGCTCTGGGAACCGATGTTGGGAACTTCCAGAGTGGGAGAGAGGCGATCACTCTCTTATGCCACCCCAGCTCCCTGATCTGCTGCGTCTTTTATCTCTCCTCTGTACTCTTTTTGTTGTTGTTGTTGTGTCATCTTGCTGTGCCAGCTCTCTGCATGGACCAGCACTCCTGCACGGGGCAGTACTGTGCGCAGGCCAGCACTCCGTGTGGCCCAGCTCGCCAAGCAGGCCAGCTCACCTTCACCAGGAGGCCCTGGGCATCGAACCCTGGACCTCCTACATGGTAGACGGGAGCCCCATTGCTTGAGCCATGTCCGCTTCCATGTTCCTTGTTTTGTTGTTTCTCTCATTATGTTTTTCCTCTTGTGTCTCTTGTTGTGTCATCTTGTTGCGCCAGCTTGCCATCCTGCTTGTCCTCTTTAAGAGGCACTGGGAACCTCTGCTCCCTGCTTTGCTGTGTCTCTCATTATGTTTTTCTTCTTGTGTGTCTTGCTGCATCATCTTGTTGTGTCAGCTTGCGGTGCCTGCCCGTCATGCCAACTTATCTTCTTTAGGAGGCACTGGGAACCAAACCACATGCCTCCCATATGGTAGGTAGGAGACCAATTGTTTGAGCCACCTGAGCTTTACAGGTGGGTAAACAGAGTCCCCCCGAAGCACGCCAGCAGCCACGTGGAGGTGGTGGCCCCTCTCTAGGTCTCCATTTCTCATCTGTCAACTGGGTGGAACAGGCTACCTGGTGGCCCCCAAAAGACACGTCCACATCCTAACCCAGACTCTGTGACCGTGACTATGTGGGAAAAGGGTCTTTGCCGGTAATTAAGGAGATGAGCTCACCCTGGATGACCCGGGGGGCAGCCTTAAATCCAGTGGCGCGTGTCCTTGCCAGACATGGAAGAGGGGAAGACGGCCAGGTGAAGACGGAGCCTGGGGAGATGCGGCCACAAGGCACGGAGCACCTGGGCCTCCCGGTGCCGGATGAGGCGGGAGGGAGCCTCCCGGGCCCGCGTGAGCGGCCCTGCCGGCGCCTTGCCCCCCGGCCCTGGCCCCCGCAGCTGGGAGAGAAGGCACTCTGTTGTTTTCCAGCCACGAGGTTTGTGGTCCTTTGTTATGGCGGAAACCGAGTCACTGGGGGTGAGGGTGGAGGGAGAGGCTGGACGAGACAGTCTCTAAGGACCCTTAGCCCTGCCCCGCTGGAAGTGCCACTCACGCCACCCGTGCCAGACCCTTCTCGCTGTATGCGTGGTATAGACGTTCCCGCAGAGATAGTTACAGGATGAAATCGGGGTAAGAAAAAGTACATGCCCCTGGCCCGGCCGCGCCTCCGCCCTGGACCCCAGGGCCTCCTCATGGGCCTCCCTTCTTCTCCCCGCCCCCCAGCCCCGCCCCCAGCCCATCCTCTGTTTCTAACCAACAAATCTGACCGGGTCACGACTTTGCTAAACACCATCCAGCACCCCTCAGAAGGAAGTCCCCGTAGCCTGCCATTTACCCCCCTGACAATCTAGCCCGGTAGGGTTCCCTCGCCTCATCTCTCCCTGCAGACCCCAGGTCTGAAGTTGAAACTGGAAGCCATACGTGGCATCCCAGGTCTGCTTTGTGTGAACACTGAGACCTTTTCTCGGGTTTGCCGCAGTCCCCACCCTGCCCTCCCACTCACTCCCAGCCTCTCCTCACTGTGCTCTCTGCCTGGTCCCCAGAGGCATCTGACCCTGGGTCTCAGCCTCCCGAGCCAACCACCCTGGACTACTTTATCTTTCCTAGATACTTCCTACACTGCCCACCGACCCCGTGGCCCCCCTCAGCATCCTTCCCATCATTAGAGCCCCATTCTAATGCCACCCCCAGCATGTGCCCCACCCACCCAGTGCCATCTCATTTGCCTCTTTCTACCGAGTCTTATTTCTGTTTCCACAGCTTCTGGAGAGGCAGATGGCATGGGCAGGGGCTCGCGAAATGCTGGAGGAGGGAGGACACATGGGCAAGGGGTGGAAGGGGTCTGCTTGTCCTCCGGGCAGTCCCTCCGGACCCCAGAGGGAACCCTAGAGAAAGACCCCCTGGGAATGCCTAGTATGCCTGGGGCAGCGATCATTAGAATATGCAAATTCCTAAGGCGGAGGGGGGGGAGGGAATGCATGCTCAACAGACGCAGAGCTGCGGTCCCGGTGGTGACAAAGTGTTGGTGCTGATGGCAGCTCAACGTTGTGAACGGAATTAACACCACTGAATGATAAATTCGCATGTGGTTAAAAAGGGAAATTTTACGTTGTATATATGTTACTAGAATACAAAATTTAAAAAAACAAACAGGACTGTACAATTCAAACCATGAATCCTAAACTATGCTCTATATTTAAGAGCACAATTATAACAACACTCCTGGATGAACTGTAACAAATGTACCACGCTAAGGCAAGTTAATAATAGGGCGTATGGGGGAGCTCTGTATTTTCTGCATGATTTTTTTTGAAAATCTCTAATTTAAAAAATGCGTGTGTCTATGAAGCGGCTGCTGTCATGTTTGCTCAACCACCCCCCCAGGACCTCGCCAGCTGGGCAGCTCTGGGGCTCCCGGGGCGGCCCCTGGACACACATGCAAGGTGGAGACTGGGGGGGCTTCCGGAAGCCTGCAAAGGGGTCGCTGAGGGCTTCCCCCATGCGTTTGTGGGGGGGCGGCGGGCCCCACCCCAGGCTGTGGAGGAGCGGCTCCTGGCCCCCCTTCCGGGGTCCCGGCGACCCCGCCTCAGGGAGCCTGTGCCCGCGCTGCCTCTTTCTCTCCAGTGCCAGGCCTGGCATGGGAGGCCGCACCAGCGTGTGCCCCAGGGGGCTGCCCCCTTCAGGAGCCCTCACAGAAGCCACGGTCACGAATGGGGAAACCGAGGCTCAGAGCGGCCACGCCCCTGGGCTAGCTCACTCAGCCGGAGTGCAGACTCAGGTCTTTCTGCCCTCTTTTGGAAGGGGGTGAGCTGCGACAGAGGACAGAGCGGGGTCCGGCTTTGCCCCTCGGGCCCTGGGAGCCTTTGGGCCAGTGACTTCCCCTCCCCGGGCCTCAGTTTCCCGATCTGTAAAATCAACAAGCCTGAGCCCCTCGCGCCTGAAATTCTGGGTACACTTCTGCACCCGATGTTCCGTGGGACCCAGCGGCGGAAGCTGCTCTGGACGGGCACCCCCAGCCCAGGTGGGTACGCTTCCTCGGTGGCGTGGGCGGGCGGCCGCAGCGGGAGGCGGAGGCGGCGGGGCCACGCGGCTTCCAGCGCCCCCTGGCGGGCTGCGCGGCGCGGCCGCCCCCGAGGCAAACGCCCCCGCCCCGCCGCCCCGCGCCCCGCGCCCCGCGCCCCCGCCTCCAGAACCCGGGCCCAGCCGGAGCCCCGAGGCCCGCGGCCCGACACCTGCCGCGCGCCCGGGAGAGTCACCACCCCTCTCGGGGCCTCGGTTTCCCCAGGTGGGACGCGAAGCGGGGGTTGGCCCTCCGCCGGGGGCGGGGGGGGGGGGCTGGGAGGCCCTCGGCCGGGGGCGGGGGCGGCTCACCGAGATCTTGGTGAAGACCGACAGCAGCAGGGAGAGGACGGACAGGTACATGCGGATCCTCTGGCCCCCGAAGCGCTTCTGGAGGTACTCGGGCATGGTGACGATCTGCAGCGCGTGGGCAGGCTCAGCGCCCCCTGCCCGCCCCCTGCCCGCGCCCCTGCCCCGGGGTTGAATCGCCCGCTGCGCGTGGGGCCGAGGGCCTCCGGCCCGGAGGGGTTTCGGCAGGGGTGGCTCGAGGGGCGGGCTGGAGGCGCTGTGGCTGGGGCAGGGGGCGGAGTGGGGACCCTTAGGAAGATTCCACGTGCACCACGTCCAGCGCTGGGCAGTGGAGACAGACGGGGAGAGAGCGGAGGGCTGGTTGCCCCTGGGCCCGGGGACGGTGGGAGTGGGGGGGTCGGGGACGGGCCACCAGGGGTGACACCCTCAGGAACTGGCCCGGGGCTGAGAGGACCAGCTTGTGTGGACGATGGGAGCGTGGGCCGGGCTGGTACCGACCCAGCGCTGACGCCCGCTAACTCGCCACGCGAGGCTGCGAGCCCACGGCTGTCCGTCCCACGGCCCCCGACCGTGTGGACAGAGGCCGGGCTGCGCCCCTGTGGCCCCCCACCCCAGGCCTGGACGGCAACTGGAGGTCAGGGCAGACTCACCTCCGAGGAGACGTAGATGGGCACAAACACCCAGGCCAGCGCCAGCAGCACGTACGTGGCCTGCGGAGCGGAGGACGGAGGCGGGGCTGAGCCCCCGGCCGCGGCGCCCGGCTCAGGGCAGCGGCCGGAGGCCCGGGGCGCCGTGACCAGCCACCCAGCGCCTTCTTCCCTCCGGGCCCTGGGCACGAGGGGGCGAGGGCCAGGCCACGCTCCCTCCCCGGGGTGCTCTGTGGGGCTCTGGGATTCCCACGTCGAGGCCTTGCCAGGGCTACGGCAGCTTGGAGACCGGCTGAGCCAGGAGCCGGGCACTGGCCCTCGGGCCACCGAGGGGGCACGTTCTGAGGATGCCACGCCTGGAGCCCTTGGCCCGGGCCCTCCCCCCAGCCTGAGCAGCCCCCCTCCCCCGAAGCTCACGTGCCACTCGAAGCCAGCCACGGCCACGCCCCCGGCCGCGCCCGAGCCCGCCAGCCCGATGAAGAGGCCGGAACCCTCGCTGCTGGCGAAGAGGGAGGCGCCGATCTAGAAGACCGAGAGAAGACAAGACATCGGCGGTAGCCCCGCCGCCAGGCCCCACGGGACCTCGGGGGTGGCATCTCCCCCTCCTCGCTCCCCTCCCTCGGGGCCCTCCTGCCGGCCTGGGCAGCGACCCTGGGTGGGCTTGGGTGCAGTGGCCTCAGGGAGGCCAGTGCCGGCTGCCCCGGGGTCAGGCGCGGCCCCCAGGGCGGGGTGGGGGTGCCGGGGCACACTCACCGGCCACCACGTCATGTCCCGGCTCGCCAGGAAGTAGCCGCTCACCGTGTTTCTGCTGGCCCTGCACGAGGACTGCAAGGGAAGAGGCGAGGCTGGAGCGCCCGGGCGCCACGGCGCGGGGGGTCAAGGGGGCGGCCGCGGGGAGCACGGCCGGCGGGGGCTCAGCAAGTCCAGCCGAGAATCACCGTGTGACCCGGCCAGCCCACTTCTCGGGGTATCCCCCAAAGACACGAGAGCGGGGAGGCGAACACTGGAGCACACCCCTGCCCTAGCCCCATCGTCCAGCACGGCCGGAGGTGGGCGCCACCCCAGGTCCAGCAGACGAGCGCGTAGCAAAACGCGGTCCCTGCAGACCGTGGAGCAGGATGCGCCTGCGCGCAGCAGCGGGCTCTGGTTCATGCGACGACGCGCAGGAACATCGAGGCCAGGAGGCTGAGTGCAAAGCGCCAGACCCCAGAGGAGGGCAGCGGGCGGCATCTGGGCGCGCTCTGTCTGCGACAGGCAAATCCCCAGAGGCGAAGAGCGGGGGCTGTCACCAGGGGCTGGGGGCGGGTGGGATGGCTGCTGCTGGGGTTGGGGCTTCCTCTGGGGGCGACACAAATGTGCTGGAACCAGGGAGAGGTGGTGGTGCCTCGACACCGTGAAGTGCTCATGCCACCGAGCTGTGCACTTGGAGATGCTCGAACAGGTGGGTTTTCTGCTGCGTGAATTTTGCCTCAGTAAAAACCAAACTGCAGCTCCGGGTGCCTTGGCCCCCTTTCCCGCACGTCTCCTGCCCCCCGCCCCGCCCAGCTCCTCCTGGGCCTCCCCCACGCGCCCAAGCCCTGCCCGGCCAGGAGCCTGGCCGAGCTCTCCGCCCGCGCAGGAGTGGGCGCAGGTACAACAGGGGCGGGGGCGAGTGCAGCGCAGGGGGAGGGGGCAGGGGCAGGGGGAGGGGACAGGGGCAGGGGCAGGGGGCAGGGGCAGGGGCAGGGGGCAGGGGCAGGGGCAGGGGCAGGGGCTGGGGCGCGGCCATGGCACCGCCCCACCGCCCTTTGCTGAGGATCCTTTGCTCCTTGTCCCTAGTCCTCCACACGCCCCGGCAGACGCTGTGGCCCCTGAAGCTCAAGCCTGAGTGTTGACCTGGGAAGATCCGACAGGCGTGAGGGGCACTGAGGTTCCAGCCCTCTCCCCCCGCTGCCCCCCCCCAGGCCTCGCAGACCCACCCAATGTACGGCCCCTCCCCCCACCTACACACTATGTCCAAACTCCTCTCCCTTTCGGCTATTATTAAAAAGGCATCGCGGGAATGGAGGTGGCTTAAGCCATTAGGTGCCCCCCCCACGTCGGAGTCCGAGAGGCTCTGAAAGAAACAAAGAGGAGAACAGACACACCAAGTACAAACAATGAGAGGTGGGGAGAGAAATAAAATAAATCTAAAAAAAAAAGTATTGGGGAAAGCAGATGTGGCTCAAGCAACTGGGTTCCCGCCTCCCACACGAGAGGTCCCAAGTTCGGTTCCCAGTTGTTCCTAAAGATGATGAGCAGACACTGCAACCAGCAGACGCCACAACAGGCAGACAGTGCAACTGGCAAACGACACAACAGGCAGGCGACACAACTGATAGACAATGCAACCGGCAGACAACACAACAGGCAGATGACAACTGGCAGACACTACCACTGGCAGAAACCGCAACTGGCAGACACTGCAACTGGCAGACGACGCAACCGGCAGACGACACAACCGGCAGACACTGCAACTGGCAGACGACGCAACCGGCAGACAACGCAACTGGCAGAGAGCAGAAGTGGCTCAAGGGATTAGGCACTCGCCTCCCACATGGGAGGTCCCCAATTCAGTTCCTTGTGCCTCCTGACAGAAGACAAGCAGACAGACGAGGGAGCCATCTCGGGGCGGAGGGAAGGGCGGGGATTTAAAAAAAAGGTAAATGAAAAATGAATTAATATGTATAAATTGCTGAGACTGGTGCCTGGTAAGTGTTGAGTACACATCAGTGAGAGCCTGCAATCAGGGCAGGAGAAGTTGAATAAGATAAGAGGGGGGGAAGCGGAGGCGGCTCAAGCGATCGGGGTTCTGCCTCCCACATGGGTGGTCCCAGGTTTGGCTCCTGGTTCCTCCTGGAAAAGACAAGCTGGTGCGGCGGGCAGGTGTGATGAGCTGACGCAACAAGATGATGCAACAAAAGAGACACAAAGAGGAAAGACAATGTGAGACACAACAAACTAGGAAGCCGAGGTGGCTCAGGTGACTGAGCGCCTTTCTCCCACGTGGGAGGTCCCAGGTTCAGTTCCCAGTGCCTCCTAAAGAGAGGACGAGCAGACACAGAGAGCACACAGCAAACGGACACAGAGAGTGGACAGCCAGCCCAAACAATGGGTGGCAGGGATAAATAAAACAAATATTTAAAATAGAAAAAAAGATCAGAGGGAACTAAGAGGTATATTTAGGTACCTATTTTGCATTTCTTTTTCACAATGTAGATATCACAAAAGGCTGCATCATAGAATATCGATCAGTACACAGACCTATTTCTTTCTGCCTTTCATTGCCAGTCCCCCTGCCCTATCCATACTCAGGAAAGAAAATTCCTTCAAAATGGTTAAGCCAGATTTACCGCTCAAAGCCTGGATGGGGCCCGCCCGCCGCTCTCCAGCCTCAGCTTCCCCATATTCTCTCTGCAGCCTGAATGCAGGATGGTTCTCTCTAGTCATTCATGCTCCCAGCCAGGATGGCTGTGTCCAGCTGTGTAGGCTGTGCACTGCTCAATCCCAGAGCCGCTCTGGTGTGAGCCCGGGCCTTTTCCTTCTCTGCGTTGCCCTTCCTCCCATCCTCTCTGGAAGTTTTCTTCTCACCCACAAGACGTTGCCCGTGGCCTCCCTTCCTGGTGGGGTCTCACCTGTCCCAGCAATTGGCGTGGGCGGTCCTGACCCACAACCGGGACATCTCGGCCAGTCGCCTCTGTCCCCGGCTCTCGTGCCTGGTTTAGGCGCGGGCGCGGACCCGCGAGGCCCGTCGAGGGTGGGCAGGACTTCCACCCATCCTCTCTCGCTCTGCTCAGAGGTGGGCGCAAAAGCCTGGAGTGCGGGGCCTGCTGGAGGCTACGAGTGTATAGTTGCTATGCACCCAGTGTCCCCCGTACCAGAGCTGGGTGTGAGGTAGGTGCCCTGTGGTTGTCCCCATGCTACAGAAGAGGAAACTGAGGTTCTCAGAGGCAAAAGGTCACCCAAGCTGTTAAATGGTGGGGCCAGGATTCGAACCCAGAGCATCTGCCTCCAGATCCCGGGCTCAACCACCAGGATTCAGGACCAACCGTAACCCAGTACAACCTCCTCCTAACTTGACTCTGTTTACAAAGACCCCATTTCCACATGAGGTCACGTTCACAGGCCCCGGGGGTGAGGATTTCGATGTATCTTCTTTGTGGGGAGGGGGACACAAACTCAACCCACAGTCCTCTCACCTCCACCAGGGGACCTGGACTCGGACGCAGCCAACGCCCGGGCAGAGGCCAAGAGAAGCACAGAGAAGGGAGCCGCAGCCCCCTGGATGGAACTCCGCCTGAGTCTCCCCTGTTGCCAGGCTTGTCGGGACACTTCCCTTACTGCAACCTAAGTTTGAAATGGTTTCTGTCACTTGTCAACAGGTAGTCTAGTGGTGCAAAGGCTCAGCTCAAAGTCCCCTCCCCGGGTCGCCTCCTTGCAGGCCCTCCCCTACGCTCTCCTGTGCCCCTGTTGGGATGGAGTCACGTCCCCCCCAAAGACTTGTTCAGGTCTCACTCTGTGGACCTTGGGAGGACCCCGTTATTAGTTAAGGGGCGGCTGAAGCAGGGTGGGGCTCAGCCCGTAGGACTGGGGCCCCAGAAGGAGGGAGAATGGCGGGTGACGCAGGACAGACACCGCCGGAGAAAGCCCGGCCTTGCCCCATCTTGATTTTGGGTTTCTAGTCTCTGAACTGTGAGCCCGAAACGCTTGTCGTTCGGCCCTCCCAGCACGTCTGTTGTCAGAGCAGCCCCGACAGACCAGCAGAGCGTCCGGTCGGGGAAGCACCCGGACCTTCCCAGCCTGCCTCCGCCCGCGCCGACCTGCTCCCACAGCCCCACTGCCGAGCGCTCGCCAGGTGCTGGGGGGGCCCTGGGCCCGACTCCTGGGCCGCGGAGGGGCTACCGGCACCCATGGCCCAGAGCCCCCATGGAGCTCCACACTGTCGGCCGAACCCCCTGTTAGTTGGCCAGAGGCGCTGGTGCAAAGTACCAGAAACAGGTTGGGTTTTCCTTTTTTTAAGATTTATTTATTTATTTCTCGCCCCTCCCCCCCACCTCGGTTGTCTGTTCTCCGTGTCTATTTGCTGCGTCTTCTTTGTCCGCTTCTGTTGTTGTCAGCGGCACGGGAATCTGTGTTTCTTTCTGTTGCATCATCTTGTTGTGTCAGCTCTCCGTGTGTGCGGCGCCATTCCTGGGCAGGCTGCACTTTCTTTCGCGCTGGGCGGCTCTCCTTATGGGGCGCTCTCCTTGCGCATGGGGCTCCCCTACGCGGGGGACACCCCTGTGTGGCAGGGCACTCCTTGCGCACATCAGCACTGCGCATGGGCCAGCTCCACATGGGTCAAGGAGGCCTGGGGTTTGAACCGCGGACCTCCCATGTGGTAGACGGACGCCCTAACCACTGGGCCAAGTCCACTTCCCCTGGTCAGTTTTTACAAAAGGGTATTTAGCTGGGGTAGGAGCTTACAGACAGCAGGCCATAAGCACCAGTTACTCCCCTCACCAAAGTCTATTAGGAGCAAGACGGCTGCCGACGGCTGCGAGGGCTCAGGCTTCCTGGGCTCCTATGTTCCCGGGGCTTGCTTTTCTCTGGGTTCAAGGTTCCCCTTCCTGGGGCTGGTTTCTCTCTCCTCTGCCTGCTGACTTCCCGGGTCTTCAGCAGCAAACTCTAACATGAGAAATCCTCGCATCGAAAGCCCCAGCTCTGTCCTCTGCCAGGCCTTTTATCTGGGGGTCCCCACCCACCAAGGGGAGGGGAATCCACGCCCTACTTCCGTGGCCCAGTCGAAGCCCTAATCATAACTAATTACGCCCAGGTACGGACCAGATGACAAACATAATCCAGTATTTCTTCTTGGAATTCATCAATTATATCAAACGGCTACAGCCCGCATGCCCCACCCCGGGCCGGGGACGCCTCCCTCCCTCCTCTTCCTCTCTGCAAATCCTGCTGAGCCCCGGGCCCGGCTCCCACCCCGCCTCACCCGGAACCCCCCTGCCTGCTCCGCTCCGCGCAGAGCCCCGTCCTCGGAATTCCTCGCCACCAGCTCCCACGGGAACGCGGCACGGCGCCCTGCGGTTCGCCCCGCCTGCTCCTGGGAACCCCCGAGAGGTGGGCGGCACAGCTGACCCCTGGTGTGATCGAGGGAACTGAGGCCCAGGGAGGGTAAGGGGTTCCCCCGAGGAAGCGCAGTGGGGCCAGAGCTGGGCTGCTTACGGTTTCATCCCTCATCACCCAGTAGGTCTTCACTAAGAACTCCTAGTTACTCCTCCCCCCAACAGCCCCTTCTCCTCCTGAAGCCAGGGAGACAGGGGGTCAGTGGAGGGTCTGGAACCTGGCAGGGCCCAGTGGACGTGGATACCCCCAGGAGGCTGCTGGAAGACCCCCCCCCCCCCACAAGCTTCTGCCACTCAGAACAGGATTTCCTCCAGAAGGACTTTCCACTGGGCGCCTCCTGGGGGATTGGTGGGTGGGGGAATCAATCAGAACAGCTCGAACCCCTCCCCTGCCGTTAGCAAAGGGGCGGAGTAATTACTGGTTTCCAAAGCAAGTGCCACGCTCCCCTGCTCTCCTGCCTTCGCCCTGTCCCGGTGCCCGTCCTGCCCTCTTCCCGCCTTCTGTGCCCTGCTCTCGCCTTCTCCCCCCACACGGGTCAACACGCCAGCAAACCCTGGGCATTTATAATCGACCGCGGAGAACTGCACTCTGTAAATCACCCGCTTCATCACTCTCCAGCCCCTTCCTCTCTACCTGGGACCCGTGATCTGCTATTTTCTCTCATCTCTCTTCCCTCCCTCCCTTAATAAATTACCGGCCTAACTCACCCGACGTGCTCCTGAAATTCATTTCTGCAGCATAGCCAAGAACCTCGACAGAATCTGGTTACCTAGGTGGGAGCCAGCAGGGAGGTTACTGGTGAGTGAAACAATGACCTGCAGCCTGTTTCACGCCTTCCCTTGGCTCTCCAGTTTGAACGGGCTCACCTAGGAGCCCCCCCAGGACATAATCCCAGGCACGAGGCCGGGGCAGGGGAGCTCTCTGCGTCCATGCCCCGTGCCCAGGCTTGTGAGATCTGACCCCAGCCGGGAGGGCCGGGCGTAGGGCAGGGGCGCACGGCGCCGCTCTTTCAGGCCCTCTTCAGCTGTCATTACCTTCTCCCACCCTCTCCCCTCCGGGGTGCATGGCGATAAGGGAGAGCCCGAGAGCCGGCTTCGCAGGCCCACACCCCTGGGGCGGCCTTCCCGTCAGCACGCCCAGCGACCTGCTCTGGGGTGACTCTGGGGTGACGGGGGACGGCGGTGGGCTGGGCCAAAGTGGATGCCAGGGAGTCCCCTTCCCCAGGGGTGTCTCAGGCTGGGACGCCCTGGCATAACTAACCTTTACCCATGTTTCATCTTCCTACTTCTTGCTACTGAATTTCTCGGTCTGGGTTTGTGTTAAAATGCTTTGGAATGTCTTAAAGACCATAAAACTGAAAAGGCCTTTGCCAGAAGGAAGTGATGGCCTTGGGGCCCCCAGGCCTGTGAGCTGGAACAATTGATCTCCACTCTCCTAATGGCCTTTTGATGGCTGGTCTAACTGGGAACACCTAGACAGTAAATTCATAGAACCAGGGCTGTGTCTAAGCTGTCTGGAAGAGGAGGAAGCAGCTTTCTGCCCCTTCTCCAGGAAGGAACAGTACTCGGCTTGAAAGGTATCTATTTGGTCTGTCTTCCAAGTCCAGAAAGGCCCCGGAAACCCCTGTTGGCAGGGGCTCTGTGATTCCCAGAGTGGCCGGAACCCGAGAGCAGCCAAACGTCTCCTGAGATTCCAGGCGCTCCTGTTTGGGTAGCAGTGCGGTCAGTCTCGGACCCCGAAATGTCAGGGGTGCCAAGAACCAGAGCAGTGAACTCTGAATGGCCCCCGTCCCTTGGGCCCTTCCGTTCGGAGGGCAGCCAGATATCCCCTGAGACTTATCTCAGGGGCTGTGATTTGGGGTAAACTGCTCAGAACGTCCTTCACCAACTCGGCTTAGGTGCATTGGTCTGATCTCTGGAATTTTCGGGCATCCCCCAGGACCCGGACCACCCACAGGGACGCCTGCAGGCCAGGCTCTGAAATGACAATTCTCAGGACGCTGAGAAGAGAGCATCAGCTCCAAAGTACGGGGAGTGGTGAACGTTTCGGCCAGGCTTGGACTCTGGGACGCCAGATCAGTAGACTAAAAGGGCTTCTTCATTCTCCATAGATTGGGCATGGTCTGTAGCCCACCAGCAAACTCCCCATAGGAGTGCCTTCTCAGGAATCAGGAAGTTCTGCCGACTGCTCATCCACGTGGCCAAGAGCAGACTCTATGGAACCCTGAATTCCAGTTAAACCAGTGTAAGGAAAGAGGACAGGTAGACCTGAGGGCCAGAAGCCTCATGTCGTGGCTCCTTAAAGAAATGAGGAATTACACCTCAAACTTCAAATAACTCCCTTTTAGAAACAGCCTTCTCAGTTTAAACTCAGTTGTGCCTATAAATGTTGTGAAAAGAGATCAAGATCCAGACCGGTTACTAAACCTCTCCTGGAAAATAAGAAACTTCATGTGCCATCAATTAAGATCAAAAAGTCCCTAGAAATGCTAAGGGTATAAAATTCTCTCTTCTGTTTTAATCTGTGTTTAACTTTGTGTTCAACCTTGATATCTGTGTTTAATTCTGTCAGTTTGCTTGTGCCCAGGAAATCAGATTTGGGGTTCACCTGTTACAATTGGATAATGGTGAAAGGTAACCTAAAAATGAGTCTTTAAATGTCAGTACTGTCTCGCAAGGGGATTTTAATGTATAAATCACAAGTGGAATTGATTCAACTGCTAGAAAAGCAGAGAAACTTCATAAAGTTGTTACTAATAAAATTTTTGTGGCTTAGTTAATAAGGGTACCTAATTCACCTTGAAGTAAAAACTTGCTAGAAACTGGAACTAAAAGTTAAGATCCTTTACAGATGTCTTTATATTGTAAAACAGCAGAAGGACAATACCTGAAATTACGTTACACATTGCATTGGAAGTGTTTAAAAGTGTATAAAAATCAAGAGGTAGACTTCAGCCTTGTCAGACTCTCTTGTGCATTCAGAGCAGGCCTTCAATACACTGCAGGTTGCCTCTCCATTTGAGTTATTGGCTGGGTTGGTCACTGACCCCTAAAACAATAAAGGTATCTCTGGTTGTGCTCCTGAAGTCGATGGAGACTACATTGCAGTTTCAAACTCCTGCGGCAGCCAACGGTGGCTCAATATAGCCAGATGTACAATGGGTATCACCTCCAGACTGGCGCTGTTTCATAGTGCCGAAGGGCTCTATGCAGCAGGCCAGTGGAACCCTGGAGCCTACCTTCCTTTCTTCTCTCTAGGGTCAACTGTGCTGCAGCTTGCTGGCTGTGTGAAGGACATACCGAGTGGAGCAACAATCACCAGAGTACTGTGAGTAGAACTTAAACACAATTGGCATTGTGGCCTGCTCCCACAGAGAGAGAACATGTAAGGTATTGCAAACCTGGAACTTAAATCTATTAATTGCAGCTTAAAGAAAAACGTATGCATTGGGTAGTACCTTAATTAGTACTAAGTACTGTACCTATAGCTCTCCTATTCTAGACATGTGCCTGATACCTTTTCTATTCTAGAGCATGTGCAGAGAAATACTGACCATGCTAAAAGTACTGGTAAACTTCATTTTCTAAGCAGTTAATAAACGTGCTTAGCCCAGGCCTCCCTCCGAGCCCTTATTCCAGGACATGTCCCACTCATACCCTGGGGAGACTGGCAGAGCCACATGCCATCCTACCAGGGCTAAGCCTTTCCCAGCAGAAGGGAAACAGCAAACAAGGTGGCTGAGACCCACTTCAGCTGAGCCCCTTTGAGATGGACCTTGGACAACCTTTCCTCACCCAGGACCTGGAAACCAAGTTCCAATCAAAATTTGGCAAGAAAACAAGCCTCACTACAGTGGAAGGAACTTTACTCTCTGTAGTTCTGCTCACTCCCATAGCTATTAAAATTAAAGGAATTTCCAGCTTGGTGCACTAATCTTGAGTGAAACCAGCTGCCCAAGAAAGTCCCAGCTCACCAGAAGCCCCCGAAGGACATACGAGTGACAGTCATTGGACGGCCTGAAACCCCTCTTCAAGAGACAAAGCTAAACAGTGTCTGTCAAAGCCAGCTGTTCCCTCTAACTCTAGCCCAAATGCCTCTTGCTAGGGGGAGGGCGGACCACACACCCCTTAAGAGATCTGGTCTGTTTTCACTTCCTGTAATTTCTCTCTGTGTTATAACTAAAAGGGCAATGCCTCTTCTCAGTCCTCTTCCCTACCATAGGAACTGGGATTGGCAATCTATACCTAACCCCACTGCCTATTGCAATTTCTCGCTAGAGTTAACCAACAGCATAAAATAACTCAAGGAAAAACACTGTTTCCCACCACCTTGAGGAAAATGCAGCCTTTGCAGGCACCTGCCTTTTTTTAATTCTGTGGTCCGGTATCCTCTTAGTGAGACCACATAGTCTCAAAATTCTAATCAAGTTTACTTCTTCCAGAATCAACAACTTGATAGTCGTCTGGGGACTTCATCCAGCTTTGCCCAGGATGCCAGATCCAACTTCCTCCAACCAAGACAGCACAGCAGGACGGTTTCACCCCGCGTCAGGTGGGGCCTACCGCCCTACCCAGCAGGGAGCTGCATAGAAGAACGGCTGTCTCCCTGCAGCACCCCTTCAAAAGTACAGGTGTAAGCTCTCTGAGGGGGATGAAGCCGGCTAGTAAAATAGGGAGTCAATAGATGGATCTGGAACCTGTCGGAGTCAAGTGGACGTGGATACCCCCAGGAGGCTGCTGGAAGACCCCCCCCCACAAGCTTCTGCCACTCAGAACAGGATTTCCTCCAGAAGGACTTTCCACTGGGCGCTCCTGGGGGATTGGTGGGTGGGGGAATCAATCAAAACAGCTCGAACCCTTCCCCTGCCGTTAGCAAAGGGGCGGAGTAATTACTGGTTTCCAAAGCAAGTGCCACGCTCCCCTGCTCTCTTGCCTTCGCCCTGTCCTGGTGCCCGTCCTGCCCTCTTCCCGCCTTCTGTGCCCTGCTCTCGCCTTCTCCCCCCACACGGGTCAACACGCCAGCAAACCCTGGGCATTTATAATCGACCGCGGAGAACTGCACTCTGTAAATCACCCGCTTCATCACTCTCCAGCCCCTTCCTCTCTACCTGGGACCCGTGATCTGCTATTTTCTCTCATCTCTCTTCCCTCCCTCCCTTAATAAATTACCGGCCTAACTCACCCGACGTGCTCTTGAAATTCATTTCTGCAGCATAGACAAGCACCTCGACACAATCCGGTTACACCGCCACTGCCACCGGCATTTCTGCTACTGCTACCCCCACCCTCCCCTACGACTCCTCTGATACCCGTGTGCCCCCTGCCCTGCCCTTACGATTTCAGCACCCCTGCTGCTCCTGCCACCACTGCCCCCCGCTGCTCCCCTCCCCCCTCCCCACTTCGCCTGCTGTCGCCCCTCTTCCTCCCCTCTACCCCTGCCCTACGCCCGCCCCTCCTCCTCGGCTGCCTGTCACCGTCACTGTCACCCCCACTTCTGCCCCAGCCCCCTTTCTGGCTTCCACTCGCAGGAAGCTGCATCAGGTGCCTGCCCAGGCTGGGGCCGCAGAAGTCCAGGCAGGGCCCGAGAGCAGGAGCCCGTGGCGGGTGGGGGCCCAGGGAAGCTGCACGGGCACGGCTGGGGACGCAGGAGGCTGAGTCCAGCCTGTCCAAGCCGCAGAGCCCAGAGCAGGGAGGGCGGCGGCCGGGCGGGGTCTAGGCCACTGCGCGGCCTCCCGAGGCAGCGCCGTGACCTTGGGAAAGGTAGCCCCTTGCGCCGTGCAGGGACCCGGGGCTCCCAGGCTTTTCCTCTGCAGACCGGGGGACCCCTCAGGGCCGCAGCACCCACCGGCTGCTGGAATCTCCCAGCGGGGCTCCGGCCCGGCAGGCGGGGCTTCCTCCGGCCGCAGGAGCGTCCACTCCGTGTGCACTTTCAGGACAAGGGTGTCGCGTGCCCCCACCCTTTGCCTCCGTGGGTGGAGAAGCCGGGACCCCCGGTCAAGGCTTCCGCGCGCGCGCGCACCGCAGAGCCGGCCCCCGCCCGAGCCCCCCGCAGGCCGTGTCCTCACCCAGATGCCCACGGCCACGTTTAGGGCGAAGTACACGGTGACGACGGCGATGTCGGCCACGTTCAGCTGCGGCCCGGGCGCGCGGGGGTCGCTGGTGGCGTTGCCCGCCGCCATCCCGCGGGCTCCAGCTCCACTGGAGGCACTGCGGGCCCCGCGGGGGCGGGGAGGGCTCCCGGCGCGGGCGAATTGATCATTAAACCCGCGGCCCAGCAGCACCTTCCGCCCTCGACGCGGCTGCTTCCAAGTCAGGTGGGTGTCCCCTTCGCCCCTCCCAGGGCGGCGAGCAAATCCCAGAGTGCGGGCGTAGGGTGGGTAGGGTGGGGGTCGGGGAGAGCTGGAGGACGGACGGGCGAGGGGTGAGGTTTTGGGAAAAATAAAGGGTGAGCTTCGTGGGTCTGAAGGCAACCAGAACATTCCAGAAAGAAAGGACTGTGCTACCTCACGTGGGGTTTGAACTGTACTTGGTTCTCAGAAGTCACAGGGCGGGCCCCAGCCTGGGGACACTGCCCGACGCAGCCTCGTCCTCCCTGTGGCCACAGGGCCCGGCGGGGCCTGGGAGAGCCCTGCGGGGTCACCCCTGCATGGGGGTTTACTCGCCCCAGTGGTGGGCCCGGCCGCTGAAGCGACCCCGCGTAAGGTAATGCAGGCCTGTCGTCGGCGTTTCTGCTTTCTTCTTTTAGGAGGTACCGGGGATGGAACCTGGGACCTCACACAGGCGAGGCAGGTGCTCCACCACTGAGCTACGCTCACTCCCCAGTGAGAGCTGGGTTTTTTTGTTTGCTTGGTTTTAGGAGGTCCTGGGGATTGAACCTGGGACCTTGTACGTGGG
The DNA here is from genome assembly GCF_030445035.2 of Dasypus novemcinctus. Classification (NCBI taxonomy): domain Eukaryota; kingdom Metazoa; phylum Chordata; class Mammalia; order Cingulata; family Dasypodidae; genus Dasypus; species Dasypus novemcinctus. The sequence goes on along the minus strand of NC_080693.1, from coordinate 14,829,217 downwards.
AAGCAGGCGCTCAGCCACTTAAGCTACATCCGCTCCCCTCTGCTCTCCTCTTTTAAACCAGTGCAATCAGTCCCAGCCCATCAACGTGACACCCCGCCAGCTCTCCATGTTTCCCCGGGACAACGTGGGGCCAGGCAATCCACCAGGGGCCGTGGGCTGTGCTTAGCTTTAGCACGCCACGTCGAAGCACCAGCCGAAGCAGGTGGCGGCACGCTACCGTCAAGGAAAACGCCAGCCGAGGGAGGTCAGCACCTGCCGGGCACCCAGCTACTCCAGGGGCAGAGCTGGACTCGCGTCCACAGCTGAACCCGGGGTCTCCTGCCCGCACAGCGAGGGCTCCATTCCATCCGGGGTCCACCGGGGCCGTGGCCGCTTCTGCCCTGCGCGGACCCTCCTTCCTTCGTGAATGGAATGCCCGTGCCCGGCCAGGCCACACGACTCCAGCCTTTGCTCCAGCCGCAAACCTTGCCCCGCAGTCTGTGAGGCGTTTGGAGTTTAACCAGCACCCGGGGCCCTTCCAGAAGTGTTAATGAGTGAGCGGACAGCCGCTGCCCGCACGCTGGGCTGCCGACCCCGACACGCCTGTTACTCTGTAACCCAGAGGTGCAGGGTTTAAAGACCAGTCCCTGAGCACGCGCAACTGGACTGGAGGAGGGAAAAATGCCACCGCAGGTAGGAAAGCCCGGGCAGGCTCAGACCACCCACCTCCTCAACCAGCCTTCTCCTTGTCTTCACCCGGCCTCACGCCGAGTTTCCTTCCCAAGTGGCTTCCTAAGTGTATCACAGGTTGGAGGTTCTTCAGAAGTTAAATCTCGAACTACCACATGACCCAGCAATTCCACTCCTAGGAATGTACGTAGAAGATTTCAAAGCAGGGACAAAAGGGATATCTGCACACACATGTTCATTGCAACATTACTGACAGTTGCCAAAAGGTGGAAGCTACCCGTAGAACGGGTAAACAAAATGTGGTATATCCATAGAGTGGAGTACTACGCAGCCGGGAAAAAGAATGAAAGGCTGGTAAGTGCCACGGCGTGGATAAATCCTGAAAACATTCTGCTGATAGAAGAAGCCAGTCACAAAAGAACAACTACTGCATGATTCCACTTAAATGGAATGTCTAGAAGAAGGAAATTCAGAGAGACGAGAAAGTAGGTTATAGGTTATAGCTTACTGGGGCTGGGGGTGGGGAATGGGGGATGGGAAGTTAATGCTTAATTTGTAGTTTCTGTTTGGGGGGATGGAAAAGTTTTGGTAAAGGATGGAGGCAACAGTGGCACAACATTGTGAATGTCATTAATGCCACTGAATTACACACTTAAAAATGGGGAAATTGGCAAATTTTATGTAATATATATATTATCACAATAAATATATATTTTAAATGTATCATAAAAGATCACCCTGGGGAAGGAGATGTGGCTCAACCAGTTGGACACCTGCCTACCACATCGGGAGGTCCCAGCTCAGGTCCCGGTGCCTCCTAAAGAAGACGAGCAGACGCCACACCCGCCGCAGTGAGGCAGACGCCTAAACGAGGAGACGCCACGCCCGCCGCAGTGAGGTAGATGCCTAAACGAGCAGATGCCACCAGCCGGCAGACGCCATGGCCTGTGGGAGCGGAGGCGGCTCAGGCCGTAGGGCACTCCCTCCCATGTGGGAGGTACTGGGTTCTGTTCCTGGTGCCTCCTGGAGACGGCGAGCAAACAATGAGCAGAGAGATGAGAGGACATCTGGAGGAGGGGGGGCAAAAAAAAAATTACTCTGCACTGCTCGAAAGACCCCCACTGGAAAATGTTCAGGTTTATTAAACCTGTTTCCTTAAGATAAAGTTATTGAATCAGTAGTACTTGCCCCGCTCCTCTGCCTGAGTCCCAGGAGGAAAAAAATCAAGAGATGATCGCCCCGCTTCTGGTCAAAACTCCTGGGGTACAGGAAGCAGTGGGCAGCCGGCTCTGCTCTGAAGGCCGAGTACAGGCGGTGGGGGCAGCAGAGGTGACGGAGGGCAGGGACACCCCTAGCCCGGGCCTCCCGGAGCCCACACGCCTTCCTGGCAGGACCCCGCCCTGAGGTCCGGGCCCTCTGGTTGGAGGCGCACTAGCCTCTGAGAAGCCACCCATGCTGTACACCTGGGAGCGGTGTCCGTCCCCAGGGACACCGTCTGGACTTGTGAGACGCACCTCCCTGGACAAGGACTGGGGAGCCAGGCAAGCCGGCCGGGGCCAAGGCAGGGTGGCTGGGGCCGTTTCTGTGCATTAGGGGGTCAGTGTGGACGGTGATGGCCGAACGTCTTTCCTTAAATGGCTCCGAATCGGGAAAGAGGCTTGACTCGGTTGAAGCGTGTGGATGAGCGAGAAGTCACTGCAACCTGCCGTAAATGACTGATGTCCCAGGCTTGCCTGCAACAGCTCGTGGACTAAACCTTCCAGGCTTTCACCCGCGAGTGCCTTCTGGTACACGCTCGAGCTGTCCAACCGCTGCTGCTTTTTTTTCTTTTTAAGATTTATTATTTATTTATTCCTCCCCACACCCTCGTTGTCTGAGCTTACTGTCTGTTCGTTGTGTGCTCCTTCGCTGTGTGCTCGGGAACCGAACCTGGAACCTCCCATGTGGGAGGGAGGCGCCTAAGTGCTTGAGCCACCTCTGTTCCCTGCTTTGTTGGGTCTCTCATTATGTTTTCTTCCTTGTGTCTCTCGTTGCATCAGCTCACTGCACAGCCTGTCGCATCAGCTCACTGTCTTGCTCCTCTTCTTCAGGAGGCACCGGAAACCAAACCTGGGACCTCCCATGTGGGAGGCGGAGCTCAATCATTTGAGCCACAGCTGCTTCCCAGCTGCTGCTTTTGAGAGGACACAGCCACACATCATTTACTCCCATCAAATAGCATGTCTCTGTCCCTTTGAAAACGTTACAGGACGTAAGTGCCTGAAGCTCCATGGGTAAGGCACTCAGGGCAGCAGAAAGCTGGAAAGATCCTAAATCCCCACCAGGAGAGGGTGGTAAATGAATTATGCTCCATCACTCCACGCAATACCACAGTTCAAAAATGAGGTGGCTTAGACAAAAAGACAACCACAGCAACAAAACACAAAGACTAAAAAAAAATGACGTGGAAGAGATAATACATTTTTAAATGATAAAAGCAAGTTACAGGGAAGTGGCTGTGGCTCAATCAGTTGGGCTCCCGCCTACCACATGGGAGGCCCTGGGTCAGTGTCCCGGGGCCTCCTTGTAAAGGCAGGCTTACCCGCACACTGTGGAGAGCCGCTGGCCCGCAAGCCCCGCCGGCCCGTAACTGCTGCGGAGAACCGACTCAGAAAGGTGATACAACAAAAAGGGAGACGAGCAAAAAAATCGCAGAAGAACACACAGCAAATGGACACAGAGAGCAGACAGCAAGCAAGCCACAAAAGGGGGGAGGGATAAAAAAAAAAAGTGGGAACCGGACTTTGGCCCAGTGGTTAGGGCGTCCGTCTACCACATGGGAGGTCCGTGGTTCAAACCCCGGGCCTCCTTGACCCGTGTGGAGCTGGCCATGCGCAGTGCTGATGCGCGCAAGGAGTGCCGTGCCACGCAGGGGTGTCCCCCGCGTAGGGGAGCCCCACGCGCAAGGAGTGTACCCCGTGAGGAGAGCCGCCCAGCGTGAAAGAAAGTGCAGCCTGCCCAGGAATGGCGCCGCCCACACGGAGAGCTGATGCAGCAAGATGACGCAACGGAAAGATTCCCATGCCGCTGATGACAACAGAAGCTGACAAAAAGAAGAACACACAGCAAATGGATACAGAGAACTGACAACTGGGGTGGGGAGAAGGAGAGAGAAATAAATAAAAATAAATTAAAAAAAAAAAAAGTTACAGAACAGGTTTACTTAGCCCTTATTATATACAGAAGTGTCACCGAGGGTTAAGAACAAATAATTATGATTACAAAATCATTACATAGATGCCTTTACATGATATTATGAAATAGCAGAAGGTTAATAACTGACACTGCTGAACTGGTTGGAGTTAGCCCAGACCTGCTGTGGTGATGGTCATTCTAGGCAGGTCTCACCCTTCGTGGCGACGCTAGACGTAGGCTGATGCTATTGAGGTGATAGGTCTAGACTGCCCTTGCCCTTGCTTGGCACTGGGCTCACCTTGGGGACCCCTGTGAGGGTAGCGTCCCCCTCTGTTCAGTACCCCTGTGCAGAGCCGTGTGGCTGCCCTCTCTCTACTCTGTGCTTTCCTGTCCCAGAACCTTGATCTCGGATAATGACAGCAATCTTGTGGCTCACCCGGATTGGTACCCGTCCCAGTGTATTCAACTCCTTCATGCCTATTCATGAAGGAACTGGTGTCAAGCCCCACCCTAATTACTCATTAGCACTCCGATGTTATAAAATACTAGAATTTCTGCAGATCCGGGAGGCAGTTTTGGGCCATTACTCCACTGTGGTCCTTTGTTTGCGCAAACAAATAAATCCTCTCTTTGAAACCCCATGTCTCAGGAATCATTTTTTTAATGGTACCAGGGTCAGGGATTGGACTGAACCTCCTGTGTGGGAAGCAGGCGCCCAACCACTTGAGCTAGCTCCACTCCCCAGGAATTGGCTTTGAGAGCACACCAGGACAAAAAGAATCCGCTTCTGCTCAGGGTCCTAATGACTGAAATGTTGAGAAGGGCACCCACCAAAATGTTAACGCAAGGGGAGGACGTGAGGGATGAGGAGGGGATTGTCATCTTTATACTTCCTAATGGTTTCTCTCCTTTTTTGGGGGGGGGGGGGTACCAGGGCTGGGAATTGATCCCAGAACCCTGTATGTGGGAAGTTGGAATTCAACCACTGACCTACAAGGGAGTTTGTTTTCTCACTTGTTTTTAGGAGGTACCAGGGATAGAACCCAGGACCTCGTATGTGGGAAGCAGGTGCTCAACCGCATGAGCTACATCAGCATCCTGCCTTTTTTTTTCCAAGCACCTTGGGCCTTGGTTCCCCGGGCAGGCAAGCCCAGAGAAGGTGCTCCCGCTGGCCCTGCCCCGACTCCCTTCCATTTCCAGCCATTTCAAATCACGGGGAGGTAAGCTCGAGGGAGAAGTTTGCCAAGAGTTTCCTGCAGGCTTGGTGGCTTGGTCCTATGGACCCCAGAAAAAGGTGTTCTTAAACTTAGTTCACTCCCGTGGGTGTGAAGCCACTGGGAGGACTTTTTAACGCGGTCACTGCAGCCAAGGTGTGCCCCAGCCCTGTCTGGATGGGTCTTAATCTTATTACCGGAGTCCTTCATAAGCAGAATGGAATTCAGACGGAGAGAGGAAGCCACAAGGAAGCAAGGGGCTGAAGGCGAGTGGGACCCAGAAGAGGCGGGAGAGGCCAGCAGCTGCCTGTGCGTGGCCAGGTGACAGAGGAGAAGAGCGGGGAGAGGCCAGCAGCCGCCTGTGCATGTCCAGGTGACAGAGGAGAAGAGGCGGGAGAGGCCAGCAGCCGCCTGTGCGTGGCCAGGTGACAGAGGAGAAGAGGCGGGAGAGGCCAGCAGCCGCCTGTGCGTGGCCAGGTGACAGAGGAGAAGAGCGGGGAGAGGCCAGCAGCTGCCTGTGCATGTCCAGGTGACAGAGGAGAAGAGGGGGGAGAGGCCAGCAGCTGCCTGTGCATGTCCAGTTGACAGAGGAGAAGAGGCGGGAGAGGCCAGCAGCCGCCTGTGCGTGGCCAGGTGACAGAGGAGAAGAGGCGGGAGAGGCCAGCAGCCGCCTGTGCGTGGCCAGGTGACAGAGGAGAAGAGGCGGGAGAGGCCAGCAGCCGCCTGTGCGTGGCCAGGTGACAGAGGAGAAGAGGGGGGAGAGGCCAGCAGCCGCCTGTGCGTGGCCAGGTGACAGAGGAGAAGAGGGGGGAGAGGCCAGCAGCCGCCTGTGCGTGGCCAGGTGACAGAGGAGAAGAGTGGGGAGAGGCCAGCAGCCGGCTATGCGTGGCCAGGTGACAGAGGAGAAGAGGGGGGAGAGGTCAGCAGCCGCCTGTGCGTGGCCAGGTGACAGAGGAGAAGAGGGGGGAGAGGCCAGCAGCCGCCTGTGCGTGGCCAGGTGACAGAGGAGAAGAGGGGGGAGAGGCCAGCAGCCGGCTGTGCGTGGCCAGGTGACAGAGGAGAAGAGGGGGGAGAGGCCAGCAGCCGGCTGTGCGTGGCCAGGTGACAGAGGAGAAGAGGGGGGAGAGGCCAGCAGCCGCCTGTGCGTGGCCAGGTGACAGAGGAGAAGAGGGGGGAGAGGCCAGCAGCCGGCTGTGCGTGGCCAGGTGACAGAGGAGAAGAGGGGGGAGAGGCCAGCAGCCGCCTGTGCGTGGCCAGGTGGCAGAGGAGAAGAGGGGGGAGAGGCCAGCAGCCGCCTGTGCGTGGCCAGGTGACAGAGGAGAAGAGGGGGGAGAGGCCAGCAGCCGCCTGTGTGTGGCCAGGTGACAGAGGAGAAGAGGGGGAGAGGCCAGCAGCTGCCTGTGCGTGGCCAGGTGACAGAGGAGAAGAGGGGGGAGAGGTCAGCAGCCGCCTGTGCGTGGCCAGGTGACAGAGGAGCCCAGGACAGTCACCAGCAGCCGCCCCGGAACGCCGGCCTTTGGGAAGAAAGCATCACCCTGATGACGCCATGATCTGGACTTTTTTCCAGCATCAAAGCCAAAAGCTAATCAATTCCCACTGTTTACGCCAGCCCACTGCATGGTATTTGCTTGAACAGTCAAGTAAACGAAAACAGACGGGAACCAAAGCTCTTCTTTCACAAATTCGATCCCAGGCCGCCGTTTCCTGAACGTCCATCCTGGGCTGGGCACCTGCGTTTAAGTTGGTTCAGTTAGTCCTCACCTGAGCCATCCACGTGGGTTTCCCCCTTCACTCTACAGAGACGGAAGCTGAGGCTGGGGTACAGCGCTGGTTCCGTGGCTGAGATCTAGGGACACGAGACAGCTCCCTCGACCACCCCAGCCTCAGCCACACAGCCCTCCAGCTCTTCCACCCAAACGCGCTCCTCCCCGCAGCTCAGGAATGGGCGGCTGGAGAACTGTCACCATCGCCGTCGCCATCGTCACGGATGCTTCTCCGAGTGTTTACTCTGCACCCAGGCTCGGCCTTCCTTCAATCCTCTCAGCTCTTGGGTGGGTGAGAAAAGTGAGGCACAGAGAAATTAAGTAACTTGTCAAGGTCACAAAGTAAGAGGCAGAGAAGGGGTTTGAACCCAAATCTGAGAGCTCTCAAACCTGCCCTTTAAATATGTACACACACACACACACAAAGCCATCGTGCATGATGTGCAGAATTCCCACACATCACCACCCCTCCAACACCTTACATTGTTGTGGATCATTTGTTACAGATTATGAAAGAGCATGATCAGACTATTGCCACTAACTATGGCCCACGGCATGCACTTGGGATATTTTCTCCATATGCCCCCTATTATTATTTTTTTAATTTTTTAAAATATTTATTTATTACTATTATTTTTAATTACATTAAAAAATATATATATGAGGTCCCATTCAACCCCACCGCCCCCGCCCCCCATTCCCCCCACAGCAACAGTCTCTCCCATCATCATGACACATCCATTGCACCTGGTAAGTTCATCTCTGAGCATCACTGCACCCCATAGTCAATGGTCCACATCATAGCCCAGACTCTCTCACGTTCCATCCAGTGGGCCCTGGGGGGATCTACAGTGTCCCGTAATTGTCCGTGAAGCACTATCCAGGACAACTCCACGTCCCGAAAACACCTCCACATCTCATCTCTTCCTCCCGTTCCCCACACCCAGCAGCCCCCATGGCTACCGTTCCCACACCCGTTCCACATTTTCTCTGTGGACATTGGATTGGTTGTGTCCATTGCACACCTATGTCAAGTGAGGGCTTAGATTGCACATGGGTACTGGATGCACTCTTCCCGCTTCTAGTTGTAGACACTCTAGGCTCCATGTTGTGGTGGCTGACCTTCTTCAACTCCATGTTAGCTGAGTGCCCCCTATTATTAACACTAGGTGTTAGTATTGTCCGTTTGTTGTAGTTCATGAGAGAGCACTCTCATGCTTGTCCCGTTAACCGTCCCTCCTCCACCACAGGGCGCACTGTGTCGTACAGCCGCGTGCTTTGTACATCCTATCCCGGGGCACACGCAGTGGCTCTCACTTTCAGCATAGACTTGTGCAGTCATCACCTTAGTAAATTTTTGAACGTTTTTCTTAGTCCAAAAGAAAAACTCCCATACCCCCTGAAGCAGTTTCACATTATGAAATGCAAAAACAGTTATTGGGTTATGTGTGTAAACACGTCTGTCGGAGGTATCGCTTTTAATTGACTCAATTATGTTCAGGACTTTGACTGGGCCATGTCAGTAGGGCATTGAGTCCCCAGCCCTTGGTGGGTGGGGACTCACAGAGAAAAGACATGGAAAAGGACAGAGTTGGGAGTTTTGAGCTGGAGCCCGGGAAGGGAACACACAGAAGAACACAGAGGAATAGAGGCGGCTCCTTAGAAACGGCAGAAGCCCCGGGGAGAGAGAGGAGCCATTTGCCTGATAGTCTACAGCTGGCCTTGTGGAGAGAGCAGAGCAGCTGAGCCTGGAGAGAGACAAGCCCTGGGAAGAAGGAACTCAAGAAGCCTGAATCCTTGGCAGACGTCGGCAGCCATCTTGCTCCAACACGTGGCAAAAGATTTTGGGGAGGGAAGTAATGTATGCTTTATGGCCTAGTAACTAAGCTTCTTCCCAAATAAATGCCCTTTATAAAAGCCAACAGGTTTCTGGTATTTGGCATCAGCACCCCTTTGGCTATCACGTCCCCTTATTGTTGAATCTCAGTGTTGCTATAGTACCTTCTTTGACATTGATGCAAGAATATTACAATACTAACTATAGTCCATAAATTACAACATAAATTACATGCATCACTATATTCTTACCGCCTTGCAATAGTGATGCACGTTTGTTCTGATCCATAGAACAACAATCTTACATTTGTACATTAACCACAATCCTCGTCCCCTCCAGGTTCACTGTTTAGTCCCTATTCTCTAGCTTTCTTTCAATTGACATTTATGTTCCTAGACTACCCCTTTCAGCCACAATCGCATTTATAAACAAGCTGTGTTATACTCACAATGTGTTACCATCAACTCTACCCTTTTCCACACTTTGTCGTATCAAGCCTTTTTTAAGACTTTATATACTTCCTCCTTTAGATACCTCCCTTGTCTGTTTTGCTCATTATTTGCACTCCTTGTCTGCGCGGTTTTTTTTGCCCATTGTTTTGCTCATTGTCTGCTTGTTGTCTTTTTTTTTTCTTTAGGGGTACCAGGAACCAAACCCAGGACCTCCCGTGTGGGAGGCAGGTGCTGAGCTGCTTAAGCCACATTGACTCCCTGCTTGTGTTTGCTCATTGTCGGCTCATGGTTTGCTCATTGATTTTTAAAATTTAATCCCCCCCACCCCACCCCACTACGGCTTGCTTGCTGTCTACTCTGTGTCCATTCCCTGTGTGTTCTTCTGTATTTATTTTTATTTGCCCCCTCCTTGCGGCTTGCTTGTTGTCTGCTCTCTGTGTCCATTCGCTGCACACTCTTCTATAGTTTTTTTTTCTTCACTTGTCTCCCTTTTCGTTGCGTCACCTCGCTGAGTTGGCTCTCTGCAGCACTTGCGGGCCAGCGGCACTCACCGGCTGCTTATTGATTTTACATGATGTCTGCTCTTTGTCTTCTTGATGAATTGACAGTTTTATCTTTATATAGCGTCCCTGTCTTTTGTAGCGATTTCCGTGGTATTTTGTCTGATGGTCGTATAGCTGGTGCTTTCTTTTGGGTACTTCAGCTCTCTTTACCTCGCATGGGCTACCTTTACCCCTCCTTTCATATTCAATCTGCATGGGTCTTTGGATCTAAAGTAAATCTCTTGTAGCAGCATATACTTGCATCATGGTGTGTGTGTTCGGGTGTGTGTTAATTCATTGTGCCAATCTGCCTTTGGAGAATTTAACTTATTTACTACGTAATTACCAGTAAGGAAGGACTTCTGCCATTTTACTGTTTTCTAGATGTCCTATCTTTTAAAATTCTTCATTTCATCCATTACTATCTTCTTTTATGTTAGATTATTTTCTAGAGTACCACCTATTTTCATTCCCTTCTCATTTCTTTTCCTATATAATTTTTAGTTGTTTTCTTAATGGTTGTCCTGAGAATAACAGTTAATACCTTAATTTGTAACGATCTAATTCAAATTAAAACAAATTTGTTTTCAAACATATACAAAAAATCTTTTTATATAGCTTCACCCCCACAATGTTATAGTACAAATACATTGTGTGCTCATTAACCTATTTTTAAAAAAATATTTATTTCTCCCCCCTGCCCCCCAGTCCCACCCCAGTTGTCTGTTCTCTGTGTCCATTTACTGTGTGTTCCTCTTTCTGTTGTTGTCAGCAGCACGGGAATCCGTGTCTCTTTTTGCTGTATCATCTTGTTGTGCCAGCTCTCTGTGTGTGTGGTGCCATTCCTGGGCAGGCTGCACTTTCTTCTGCACTGGGCAGCTCTCCTTATGGGGCGCACTCCTTGCGCGTGGGGCTCCTCTACGCAGGGGACACCCCTGCGTGGCAGGGCACTCCTTGCGCGCATCAGCACTGCGCATGGGCCAGCTGCACACGGGTCAAGGAGGCCCGGGGTTTGAACTGCGGACCTCCCATGTGGTAGGCGAACGCCCTAACCACTGGGCCAAGTCCATTTCCCTCATTAACATATTTAAAATTGTTTTATGTGTTTGCCTTTTAAATCATATAGAATATAAGAGTAGGTACAAATAACAGTAACAAAACAGTAATACTTATGTATTTATGTAGTGACCTTTACCGGTGTTTATTTCTTCATGTGAAAATTAGTTACTATCTAGTATTCTTGTTTTTTTAGCAGGCACTGGGGCTTGAACCCAGGACCTCCTACATGGGAACCAGGTGCTCAACCACTGAGCTATACCTGCTCTTTAGTGTTTTTTCATTTCATCCTAAAGGACTTCCTTTACCATTTCTTGTAGGGCAGGTCTACTAGCAATGAAATAGTTTGTTTTGTTTTTTAAATGAGGAAATGTCTTTATTTCTCCTTCATTTTTGAAAGATAGTTTGGCTCGATATAGATTCTTGGTTGACAGTTTTTCTTTCAGCCCTTTGAATATGTCATCTTATTGTCTTCTGGCCTCCATGGTTTCTGAGGAGAATTGAGTTGTTGATCTAGTTTAGGATCTCTCACATGAGATGAGTCATTTCTCACTTTTCTCTTGTTGCTTCAGGACTGTCTCTGGACAGTCTGACTATAATGTGCCTCGGTACAGATATACTTCAGTTTATCCTACTTGGAGTTCACCGAGCTTCTTGTACATGTAGTTTATGTCTTTCATCAAATTTGGTAAGTGTTCACTCATTATTTGTTCAAATATCCACATTTCTCTCTTCTCTTTCTGGGACTATGTTGGAACACTTGATGGCATCCCACAGGTCTTGGAGTCTGGTTTTTCTTTCTTCATTTTTTTTTTTTTTTCCTTTCAGATCTTCAGTCTGGATAATTTCCATTGGCCTCTCTTCAAGTTCATTGATTCTCTCTTCTGCTTGCTCAAACCTGCTGCTGAAATTCCTCTAGTAAGTTTTTCGTCAGTTATATTTTCAACTCCAGAATTTGATTCCTTTTAAAAATAATTTCCCTTTATTGATATTCTTTTAGGTGAAGCATTGCTCTCATGGTTTCCTTTAACACTTCAAGCATATTTAAAACAGCTTAAATTTTTGTCTAGTAAGTCCAACATCTAGGCTTCCTCAGAAAGTTTCTTTTCCCCTAGATATGGGCCATTACTTCACCTCATAATTTTGTTGAAAACTGGACATCTAAAATATTATGTGACAATTCTGGAAATCACATTCTCCACCCACCTGAGTTAAGGCTAAAGAGTCAAGCCAAAGTCTCTAATAAATGTCTGCGTACTCAACCAGCTCTGCCATATGCTCCATGCCAAGGGGTTGGGAGGATTTAGTCAGGATATGCTTGAAACGACGGGAAAGAGTACTTGGTTGGGAAGTGGGAAGCTTTCCTGTGAACCCCAGCTCAGTGGCAGTGGCGAGGCCTTGTAGATGAGGGAGGATAAGAACCAACTGCTCGCCAGTGCCTGGCACAGCACAGTGGCTGAATTCCCATGTGCTTTTCCATTCATCCATTTAGTTGTGTTCCCTACTCCCACCCCAGTGACACTATCCTGTTTTTTTTTCTTTTAATCCTGTGTTCTTAATTCTTGAGAGCATTGTTCTAATCCACATTTGTCAAGGGTGGTATCACAAACAAAATTGGAAACTAATAGCATTTTTTTCTATTACAGAAATTCTGGGTTGAAGTCCGCATGTCTCTGGCCATGAAGTGGAGACAACAGTTTAGAGGGTAAAGAAGGCTGCCTCTGGCGGAGAGAAAAGCCTGCAATCCACAAAGAACTATGGAAAGGGAACTGAGAGGCTAAAGGGCTTGGGTAGAAAGGGGACTTCCATTTCATTATATTCTATGGACCCAAGAACCCCTCAGGACTCCCCACCGCACAGAACCACACCCAACCTCCTACACTTGCCCTTAGAGGACCCCTATCTCTCGGCTCCCACCCACCATCCCTGCTTCATCGCCCTTTTTCCAGCCCCAGCAGGCTGTGACGTGACACTCCACACACCAGGCACCCTCATGTCTCTGGGCTTCTGCTTGTGCAAATGTTTCTGGTTAATAACCCCAGCCTTCCCCACCCATTACCAAAATCACATTCTTTCTTCAAGGTCAAGCTCATCTTCTTCACAGGCATGTCACCTTCTCTATCTTTCCTGATGCCCATAAGAAGAGCTGCTCCTTGGCTGTGCCCCACAGCTCTCTGCTTAGACTTGTTGACTGCTGGGCACCTGGGTCCCTACTCCCCACCAGGTGGTGGGTTCTTTCAGGTGTTCTCTTCACATCCCTCCAGGGCTAGCCTGGTGCACACATTCAAGTATCCGGGAACTTGAAGGATCCTATGCAGAGGATGATACATCTTCCCTTGTTCACTTCTCTTCTGTAAATTTGACTTTTCTTTATAAAAGATGGTTTCTCAGAGGGAACATTGATGGAATGAGCTCAGAGCTCCATCTTCTCTCAAATGCATTCTACAGCAGAACCCATTTAACCCTTGCCAGAGAAGGAACATTTTCATTCACCAAAGCAATGGGGAAGGACCACTGGGCCAACGCCAAGAGCTACATGAACAGAAGTGCTCCAAGGCTGCTCAGAAAGTGCTTTGCATTTGTTTTAAAGCTTAATGACACAGTGACTTCATAAATTGTCATCAGTATAAGTAAGCGTTTAGCTTGCATCAAGAGGGGGAAAATAAAAGACAGCATCAGAAGGGGCAGAAGATGGGAAGACAAACATGGCCAAGAGTGGAGATGCAAGATAGGATGCTGAAGCTTCTTCAGCTTCTTGTACAGAATGAATGTGCAGGTAGCAGTAGGCACAGCCTGGCTGTCCACTTGCTGGGACGCCTTGTTCCTCAAGCCATTCTTTCAAATGTGGCAACTGGTGGGAGGAGGATAACCTGCTACTTAGCAAAGTCATGTCAGCCACAGAAGCCTGTTTGTGAAGTTCCATTTCCAAACACAGGTTCTCAAAAACCAAGGACACTGTTTCAAAGGAAATGGCTCTAGCATTACTTGGTTTTGAAAGCTTCGGGGTGGGAAACACTTTTCTCTGACCTCCATTTCCTCAAAAGTAAAATGTGGCAGGAGGACTGGAGGGGAGATGGGCTGATGTCCTATAGCCCTTCCCAGCACCGACACCAGATCATGGGCACTGCTGGACACAGTGTGCACAGAAGGGTTATGCAGGTGATCATTAACTACTGAAAAGCAGCTTCTGGAAGGAGAGCCCTCAGTGCCCCTGCATTCCCTTAACTCCCAGACCTACCCAAGGGCCAAGGATCCCACAGCCCTGCTGCTGTCCTTGGAGCACCAAAACACCCTGATACAGCAAACAATAAATGACTCTTCTACATTTTTGTGCTAAATCTACTGCTATTTTATTTCAGATAAATAGGCTGAAAGCAAAGGTTTAAGGTTTTTTTGTGGGTTTTTTTTTGGAGGGAGAAGGGGGAGAACAATAATCTATTTGTTAGAAAGCAAATTTTTTTCTCCCTGAATTGGAGGGGACCGTCACGTGACTGTAGTGGCACAGCATAATGGTACAACTTCTGGCACAACCCTGGGAGCCTGGTCAGATAGAAAAAACCCACAGGCAACACTCGAGCCCCAACATGGGCAAGGCTCACGTGGCATGGCCTGGAGGACTCCCCTCTAGCACCTAACGCCCCTAGAAATGCACCGACATGTTTTGCTTGGAGAAAGGCTGACCTGCTGAACAGGAAGCAGAGAACAGAGCTCGGCCAAGAGGCAGCCGTCCGGCTCCTGCACCAGCTCGGGACCTGCTATCCCCTTGGTCCCCTTATCCTGGGATTCAAACTCCTCTCCTACCTTAGTCAAGGTGCTACACGTCGTCCATGTCCAGGTCTCTGACAAACAGCCGTGACAGGGAATATTACATCCCGAGGAGGCAAAGATCTACGACACCCCTCAAAAGTTGTGGAAGAGAAAACTCAGCGAGCTGCCGAACATTTCAACATCCATGGCATGTTAAATTCAGCGTTCATTTTATTTTGGTTATAAAACTGCCAAACACAAAGTTAAAAAAACACGCACACACAAGTTTTTATTCCTTTTGCTGCAGAAAATAAATATGATCACATTTCATATGCTTGTCTATAAAAGCATTTCTAAAAATGTCAGTCACTGCATTCAACAGTATAATCTTTTTGGCTTTTCAATTGCAGGTACCATTCGGTGGATCGTTTTCTTTTATTAACTTTTTTTAAGCACTGGGGCTCAAGCAACTTTGGAAAAAGGCTGTTGGTGAGCTCAAAAATCTGATTCCAAGTGGCATTATTTAAATAGTTAAACTAAACACAATCAGGTCTTAACTTATTTTTTTAAGAGGAGAATAAAGATTTACTTTTATAAAAATTGTCCCCAAAATTCACAAGCACTCAAACCCACTTAAAAAGTTGGTCTACCTTCATCGGAATTAACAAGGAGGAAGGGTACCTAGGGGGAAAACAAAACAAAACAAAACACAAATGGCTCCTATGACGTCCTGAACACCGAGCTTGATCTGTCACAGTGTTCACTGCGCACATTTCCAGTTTGGTCCTCAGGAGTTGTGAAAGGGGAAAGCTGCTCAGTCGTCTAAGCCTATGTTTCTGAAAAGGTAGGACATGGACTCCCCATTGTGAATCCGGCGGATGGCTTCTGAAAGGATCATGCTGATGTCCACAGTTTTAATTTTGGGGCACTGGAGTTTCTGGACTTCATGTGGAATTGTGTTGGTAACCACCACCTGTGGACCAAGGAGGGGAAAAACCACGAACGTCAGAGAGCCAGCAGCCTCCCGGCTACCCCTGCGCAGCGACACGTGCCCGAACCTCTGAGTGTCGCGCTGGCAGGACAGGGCTCCCCATGCCTCCAGCAGTGTTTACAGCCCCGCGAATGCTGCCTGCGGTTCTTCTCTCACAACACCCACTACGATGGCTACAGCCAAAAGGTCAGATTGTAACAAGTGTTGGCGAGGACATGGAGTAAAGGGGCACCCTCCTTCACTGCTGCTGGGAATGTAAATTGGTGTGGCCGGCTTAAAAAGGCCATGTGGCAGTTCCTCCTAAGTTTAAATACAGAATAACCCTTTGACTCAGCAATTCCACTCCAAGGTAAATATTTAAGAGAAAAGAAGTTACACATCCCCATAAAAACTTGTACGTGAATGTTCGCAGCAGGATTATTCTACATAATCCCAAAGTGAAACAACCCAAATGTCCATCCATTCATGAATGGATAAACAGGGTGTGGTCGATCCAGACGCTGGGATCTTCTTCAGCCACACAAAGGAATGAAGTTCTGATATGTACTATAAAACCTTGAGAACAGTTTGCTAAGTAAAAGAAACCAGACACAAAAGACCACATATTATATGATTCCAACTACATGAAATGTCCAGAATTGGCATGACCATCTAGGGCTGGGGTATTGAGGTAAAAGAGGGAGAGACTGCTAATGGGGATGGGGATTCTTTTGTGGGAACTGAAAATGTTCTAGAAGTGACTGGGGTGATGGTTATACAATTTTATGAATCTATTAAAACCCACTGAATTTAATATTTCACATGAAAGAACTGTATGACGTATGAATTATACCTCAGAAAAGCTGCCGTAAAAGAAATGAAGATTTGATAAAATTTTTAAAAAGGGAGAAACAAGGTCTTTTCAACAACTAAGAATAGAAAATAAAAACACACAGTTGTCTTAAAAATAAAACTGAAAAATGGGAATAAATTTTTTTACTATTATTTATAACGGGATTCAAGACAGCTTAGAATTATAATTTTAAAAAGCACCTAACAATGAGATTGCAAAAACAGAAATGGACTATCAGAAATGATCCATAACAAGTACTAGGGACATGAAAACCTAATGAAATTATTGTAACTCAATTAAAAAACAAAAAACAAAAAAAATCTTCCTGGCAACCAAGGCAAAAATAGAAACACGACCTATAAGAAAGAGAACCGTTTTCAAAATAAAACCCTGTCTTTCCACTGGCACCGAACACAAAGGAACTGAGGGCACAACCCCAGAGGCCCTATCCCTGCAGGCGTGACGTGGCGGGGCCCCCGGCCCGGGCCCGCTGTGCTCCACGTGCGACCACGGCCTCCCACCTGCACACGGGCAGGGGCCGGGGGCCGGGGGGGATCAGAGCCTCACTATAGAGCCACCACTAGGAAGGAACTGTCCAGATTTCCTTTAACCACGTTATTTTTAAACGACAGCTTTCTTGAACTAGAATTCACATACCACAAAATTCACTCATTCTAAGTGTATAATTCAATGGTTTTTAATATACTCAGAGGCCATGTGAGCCTTGCTACGTTCAGTTTTAGAACATTTTCTTAATTCAAAAAGAAGCTCCATATCCACCTGCAGCCCCTGGCCACCCACCGCTAATCTGCATTTGGTCTCAATGGACTGGCCTGTTCTGGACATTTCATTGAACTATAAAACAAAACAAAAGCCACCCCCCATTTCCTCATTTCTCCACCCCAAGCACTAGCTCCTGGCTCCCTGCTTTGGTAGACGAGGATACTGGCACTGCTCCCTCTCTCTTCCCACCTTCCATTTCCTTGCTTGTCAATTCGGCCATTACTTTTACATTGGTCCTAACTTGATCCTCTGCTGTGTAACTGATTTGTTTGTAAGTTTATTAAAAAATCGTAGCTTCCTAAACAGAAGGCACATAGTGATCGCGCTTTACCTCTCCGTTTCTGACCGAGTGAAGGGCCCACTGCCAGGCTCGGTGTGAACCAGGTCTGCGCCCCTGCCGACGGCTCTCCAGTCTGCCCATACCTGCGCGGCAGATGGCTACGCCTACAGGAAATCTGTCCGGTGAAGGGCAGACAGACTGATGGGAGGGTGTCCTGATCTGAAGTCTTCCCACTACGTTTTTTTTAGGTGGCACCAGGGATTGAACCCGGGACCTCACACATGGGAAGCAGGCGTTCAACCACCGAGCTACACCTGCTCCCCTTCCCGCTGCATTTAAGGTATGAATTTTGTCACAGTGCCCTGACCATCTCCATGCTTTTAGCAGCACTCCTGGTCCTTAGCCAGGTTTGCCCAGTTGAGGGAGAAGGCTGGATTTATCGGAGCCATGCCAATCTGCCTGTGTTTGTGCCAAAGCACCTTCTACCCATCAAAGATGATAAACAGAGGAACAGCATCAAGGAGATTGAACGTTACAAAATACCGATGTGAGACTTGGGAAAACTAAGGGGATCTGAATACAGGGGTCAGCTACCTCTATTTTTAAAAGATAGGGAAAATGTAACTTACACAAGGAATCCCAGGACTACCTGGCCGGCCTCTGGAATGAGTGGGCAGGCAAAGCAGGGGCAAGTGAAACTTGCATTTGCTTTAAGCTATTCTTTGGACCGGCCCTCTCAGGGAGCACTAGGGAACTATAGGTAGCTGAGAAACATTGTCTCATTTGCCACCCTCTTCCAATCTCTCACTGTGGACGTGCATGGCATGGAAAGAGCTGGAGCTCTGGCATCAGGCAACCAAAGGTTTGAACTGAATACATGACCTAGTTGCCGTCTAACCTAAGTTCCTGAGTCTTTCTGAAACACGAGGTCTTCACAGCCATCAAAGGGGGAACGGCGTGAGCCTCCTGGGCCACGGGAGCTCAGTGACAGCGTGTGCAAAGCACGGCCAGAGTGCTTGGAGCTGTGAACTACCACTCTGGGCAAAAGAGAGAGGTGAACACACCGAAAGAGCCCACATGCTGGATTCCCTCTCCACTGCAGCGTCGCTTGCGCTCGCACAGCTCTCTGTAAGGAGGCTCAAGGCATGGCAAAGGCACTCACCTCGTCGATGGCAGACTCTTCAATCAGCCGGGGCGCGTCCGAGGACAACAGGCCGTGAGTGGCCATCACGAAGATCTTATAGGCGCCTCTTTCCTTCAGGGTCTCTGCTGCAGCAAGAAAGCTGTCAACGTCATCGATAATGTCATCCTGTCAAGTTGCAGATTGAGCAAAAGGTACGTGAACACTCTTGCGAAGATGCGTTCAGACAACCAGGATAGAGAAGGGGTCCGACTACTTTCACTGAGCCGGCCCTGGCTGGGTGCGGGGTCGGCTTTCGCCCCGCTGGCTGCACACTGCCGGGTCTGGCCTGTGCGGCGCTGCCCAGCCCTCGAGCCCTCCAAGGCAAGCCTCTCAGCCTGCTGTGACTGGGAGCCCGCACCATCGCCCCGCCATGCTCTAGGCTCTCTGGGGAGAAGCACTGCTTCCAGCTGGGTAACCGCTGTCCAGGGCAGGGTGGCACAGTGGAGATGCGCCTTACGGGTCTGCTGAAGGGATTTCTTTTTAAACGCATAGAAAAAATATTACAAGGTGCTTTTGGCACTGCTTAATGGAACTAATGGGTGGTTCTTTCCCATCTTCTTGCTGTTTTCCTTATTTTTTAAACTTCTTCTACTGAGCATTGCATTTTTACAATGGGAAAAACAATGATTACAATTTTTAATAAAATTTCCAGTCCAGTAGTATCCGACCTGTGACTCAGATTCCCAGGCTACCAGAGTGATTTTACAAACCCATTACTGTGTCAAGCACTGTCCAGAGTTGATAAAGATTCACATATTCATCTAACTATTATTCCTTCCAACTGTATACTGATGTTACTATGACCAAATGTATGCATAACTTTAAAAGTGCTGCTGGTAAAACGGTAGAGCCACTCTGGAAAACACCTTGGCAGTTTCTTAAAAAACTAAACATGCAACTACCACATGATCCAGCAACTGTCCTCCTGGGCCTTTACTTCAGAGAAATGAAAACTTATGTCTCCTCAGGAAAGTTCACAGCAGCTGTGTTTGTCATGGTCCCACTGGACCAGGCCAAATGCCCTGTAACAGGTGAGGCGCCAAACACACTGTGGCCATCCATACCGTGGAAGAGGACTCGGCAACAAAAAGGCACAAACGGCGAACGGACATGGATGCATCCGTGGAGACGGGCTGAGTGAGAAAAGTCTATCTCAAAAGGTTAAATACTGGATATTCCACCTGAAACATTTTTTTTTTTTTTGAGGTAGCAGGGCCGGGGATTAAACCTGGAACCGCATGTGTGGGAAGCCGGTGCTCAACCACTGAACACACTGGCTTCTCTGAGTTATTTTTTTCATTTGTTTGTTTGATGTTTTTGTTTTTTTCAGGAGGCACCAGGAACCAAACCAGGGACTTCCCATGTGGGAGGCAGGAGCTCAGCTGTTTGAGCCACATCCATTCCCCTATAAACATTCTTGAAAATAACCAAACTTATAGAGAGGGAGAACAGGTTAGTGATGGGACACTGGGGAAGCTGGGTGGAGAGTATGTGGTCCAGTTTTTGGTGGGGTGTGTGTGTGTGGGGGGGGGTTTAACTTCCTGTGAATCTGTAATTCCTTCAAAACGAAAAGGTGAGTGGTTTTAGTTTTTTTGGTTTTTTACACTTTTTAAAATTGAAGTTAAGAGATCACAAAGAACATTACATTAAAAAACATAAAAGGTTCCCATATAACCCACTCCCCACTCCTCCACTCCCATCATTTTTGTAAATTGTATTTTTTTGAAGATAAATATATCATAAAAGTTTTTTTTTTAAAAGCAGTTGCAATAGAAAGGTGGGGGGTGCTACCAAATGCATAGCATCTTTTTGTTACTGTCTATTGTGTTGCTTAAGCAATAAACTGCTGTACAGCAATCACCCTGCGGGGTGACGTGGGAAATCGTGTGCCTTGAAAAAAGGTGCACACACAATCACCGAGGAGCGGGGAGGACGTGGAGGACCCGCTGGCACAACCGCCGTGGGGCGATCTGCACTGCCTGGTAAAGCTGACAACGTGCACACCTCCAGTCCCAACCACTCCACGCCTGTGGACCTAGAAACTTTTGCATTTGCATCAGAAAACAGGACAAGGCAGCTCAAAGCTGATTTGGAAAAAAGCAAAGAAACTGCACGTGCAATGCCTGGAGAACAGACAAATCTGCTCTCGCAGCTGTGCCGTGGAACCCTACAGCATGAAGAAGAAAAGCTAATGACATGTCACAACACAGATAAACCTCACCACAGCCTGAACCAAAGAGCCTCCAAGTATGCAGAGGCTTCCTTTCCATAAAGGTCAGAAACACGCAGAACGAAACACGGTGCTGGGGCAGGGGCACGCATGGCATGCCGCTAGGCAAGCGAGGGCAGCCACCTTCGGGCCGGGGACAAGCTTGGGGGGAGAGAGGAGGATGGGCTGGCGGGAGCCCTGAGGAGCCCAAGGGCATCTGGCAGGCCTCAGTTCTGAAGATGGCGGGGTGGCCATGTGCTCATTTTATTATTATTCTTTAAACACACAGGTCTTAGATACTCTTTTTATGCATTAGTTTTAAAAAGTATGAGACGAAGTAAACTTCCAATGGTCATGATTTTATTATCCCTACTTTAATCAGAAAATTGTCCTGTATTATTACAAATAACATTAGCTACATAATAATGTAATTAAGTAGTCCGCCCCCCCCTCCATAAACTGACAGCATTTTTTGAGTTTGGGACCGAAGAAAGCATTCAGGACAACACGCCACTTCAGTGTGACTCACCTGGCCATTCCGTTAGCCCAAGGCCCTTCACTCGTGCAGCATGACAAGTGAGTCCGCGGGGAAATCAGAGCAAGCAGTGAAAGGAGCACTGAGGCCAGAAGAGGCGCACCTACCACAATGATGGCGATCCTTCCTCCCACGTCGCCGACAACTGTGATTGGGGGCTTTTCTTTGGGAATCAGCACTGGTCAGAACAAAACACACACAAGAATTCCTATACTCAAGGTCAAACAAACCCTTTTTAAAAAGTCAGTGTCATTAAAGGAACAGAAGTGAAAGGGCGGCCTGGCCAGGGCATCTCAGGCCGGCCAAGGCTCACCTTGAGGGCAGGGGGCTCAGTGCGGGGGCAGGGCCGGTGCCCTGCAGGAGGCGCAGCAGCACCTCTGTGCACTCAGTGCCGGGGGCTCGTCCCCCTCCAGCAGCACCTCTGCGCACTCAGTGCCGGGGGCTCGTCCCCCTCCAGCAGCACCTCTGCGCACTCGGTGCCGGGGGCTCGTCCCCCTCCAGCAGCACCTCTGCGCATTCGGTGCCGGGGGCTCGTCCCCCTCCAGCAGCACCTCTGCGCACTCGGTGCCGGGGGCTCGTTCCCCTCCAGCAGCACCTCTGCGCACTCGGTGCCGGGGGCTCGTCCCCCTCCAGCAGCACCTCTGCGCACTCGGTGCCGGGGGCTCGTCCCCCTCCAGCAGCACCTCTGCGCACTCGGTGCGGGGGCTCATCCCCCTCCAGCAGCACCTCTGCGCATTCAGTGCCGGGGGCACGTCCCCCTCCAGTAGCACCTCCGCCCAGTCAGTGCCAGCAGCACGTCCCCCACCAGCTGTGACAAAACTGTCTCCAGATATTTCCATGCATCCCCTTATCACCAGCCAACTCCCACCCCCGAGAACCTAGATTAAAGGAGACAAAGGCACAGGACAATCCAACACAATTGCAATCGGTGTGAACCTGCTCAGATCCTGGAGGGATGGAGGTGGGGGCAACTGAAAAAATACAACAAAGCAAAGCAAGAGAAGGGCCAGACCCGAAGTGTTTGGTTTTTTTTAGATTTTCAACCCCCTGTTCCCAGGCAACCTGAAGGATACCTGAAGGAAGGGCATCCTGGAAGAGCCCTTTAGAAAATCGACTTGACAACTTAAAAGGGTCTTACAAATATTCATACCTTCTATGAAGGAGACCCATTAACCTCACTTTTGAAAAAGTATAAAGAAAGAAGCTGACGCATGGAAAAAAGCTTTAACTTACTCAAATATGTTCAATGCCACAGTATTTGCAAACAACAGGGGAGAAAGCATGACAAGATTGTTTCCAGAAGATGGGACATTACACAGCCAATAAAAAGGCTGGGTACAAAAATTTTTAATGACTTGGGAAGAGATAAAAGTTATAAGACTGAGAGAAGACAGCAATATGCCCGATGATGTGCTCAGAATGAACTGTAGCTCTATAAATGGAAGACTGGGAAAAAGTGGAATGAAGCCCACCAAGATATGTAAGTTGTGTGTCTTTAGGGTTAAGTATTATGCATGTATTGTCTTCGAGCTCTTATGCATTATCTATCTTTTAATTATATAATGTGTTCATTTTCTGGAAAGGCATTTTTCATTGTTTTCCTTTTTAGATGGCAATTTCTCATCTAAGAAAAAACCAAGTGGTTACAAAATGTTTTCGAAATCTATTTTTAAATATCAAAGTCTTTCTACTGGGAAGCAGATGTGGCTCAAGCAGTTGGGTGCTTGCCTACCACGTGACAGGGTGGGGAAGTCCTAAGTTTGGTTCCCAGTGCCTCCTAAAGAAGACGAACAAGACGGTGAGCTGATGCAGCAAGCTGACACAACAAGATGATGCAATGAAGAGACCCAACAAGGAAGCACAACGAGAGACAAACAGACAAGGAGTGGAGGTGGCTTAAGCCCTTGGGCACCTCCCTCCCACATGGGAGGTCCCAGGTTCAGTTTCCGGTGCTTCCTAAAAAGAACATCATAAGCACACAACAAACAGACACAGAGAGTAGACAGCAAGCGCAAACAATGGGGGGTGGGTGGGGGGGGTAAATAAAATACATCTTTTAAAAAAGTCTTTCCATTTGAGATGTTATAGATATAACACCTTCCCTTCCCTTCATACATCTTTTTGCTATTAAACAAGCATTGTAGGTAGTGTCGGACCATTGAATGTGCAAGGAATGTTCACGATTTAGGATCTGTGAAATTAAAATTTGATTACATTCGCAGAAAAACCCTCCAGTGATCACTACTTGAGTCAAATGTAAAAAAAATAAATTTGGAGTTAAAATTAAAATCATGGATGAGACAAGTGAAATGTACAAGGCCAAGCAAGGAGAAAAAGGAATGTCAGAGGAGCTTAGAGATGACCCTCTCCCATCCCCTCCTCTTTCATGGGAAAACTGCTGCTGTTTCTGCACCCAGGAATGACTCCCTAAGTCCACACTGAAAGCCAGCGCCAGCAAGTCCCAAAGGAGCTGGGTGCTCGCGAGGATTGCCGCCGTCCTGAGTGGAGCCCCAAGCTGGAACCTGAGTAGGAACCTGCCTTGCTCTCTGCTGCGCCGAGAGGCTGGGTTCCCCAACAGGCTCTGTCCACCTGGGCCAGCGGGGGCTTACAGGCCCACCCTCGCTGGCCGGGCAAGGGCTCTGAAAGGGAGGGACAGCCAGGAGCTGAGGGCCACAGCTGCGGCCTTGACCGAGTGTCGGAGAGAAGGGAACATGCAAAATGAAGGGCTTGGCAAGCCTGAGCAAAAAGTTTTCCTGACACTTTCCCAACCCCTGGATTCGCACAGATGGCTCCATACTCAGCCCTCCCTCCTCTTAAGGAGCCTCACTACGTCACAGAGACCCAAGAATGGCATGGAAAGAGCACAGGTTTCCGAGGCAGACATGCTCTGCTCCCCTGTGTAATCCCAAGGAAGTCTCTTAACCTGTCTGACCCTCTGTCTCTTCATCTATAAAATGGAATATCGCCACTCAGGTCCAAGCGTGGTCCTGGGGACTGGTGCAGTATTAACGTCTGTTCCCTCCCACCTATGTACTAACTACCAACACATTCTGTCACCTTCACCTCCATCGCCACCACCCTTGCGAGCAGTGCTGTCCAACAGAAAGCACAAATGCAAGCCTCAATGTATAATCTTAACTTGCCTAGTAACAGTAAAAAGGGGGTGAAATCATTATTATATTTTGGACATTCGACACTGGCAGTTTTATTTGAACTCTGAGATTTGGGAGTTGGTGCCTGGTGCAGTTTGGTATCATTTATGAATTCCAAAAATAGATACTGGATTCTGTTTGCAAAGTGGTCTGCTCCTCTGGGCATATTAGACTGCACTGGATTCAGAGGTTTCACTTTTACGTGATTAAATAATGACTGGGGCTTTGATTGGGCCACGTCAGTAGGATGCTGAGTCCCCACCCCCTTGATGGGCAGGGACTCACAGAGAAAGCGCACTGCAGACAAGGAGGATGGCGTTCTGAGCTGAAGCCTGGGAAGTAAACACATGGAAGCAAAGAGAGCAGGTGAGCCCGGAGAGGAATGAGCCCTGGAAGGGGAGGAACCCAGGAAGCCTGAGCCCTTGCAGACGTCGGCTCCAACATGTGCCAACAGACTTTGGTGAGGGAAGTAACTTATGCTTTATGGCCTGGTAACTGTAAGCTTCTACCCCAAATAAATGCCCTTTATAAAAGCAAATAGATTTCTGGTATTTTCCATCAGCACCCCTTTGGCTGATTTTGGTTCTTTTTTTTTTTCCTTTTTAAAAATTTTCATTCTAGTAACATATATACAATCTAAAATGTCCCCTTTTAGCCATACTGGGTTTTATGATTCAGGGCTGGTAATTTATGCTCACAATGTTGTACTACCATCACTGCCATCCATTACCAAAACTTTTCCATCATTCCAACAGAAATGTACATTTTAAGAAGAAATTAATTTTAATAAGGTATTTAATCCAAGGTATCAAAGTATTATCATTTTAACATGTAATCAAATAAATTCAGTACGAGCTACTTTATTTTCATTGTTTTTCTCACTTAAGCCTCTAGTGCATCTCAGTTCCCACTGTCCACATTCCAAGTGATTGCCCTGGGACACCACGTTGGGTAGCACAGCCCAAGAGTGGGAGCCCTCCCTGGCCAGCCTCTCTTCTCTGCAGCCTATCCCAAGTGACTCAGGACAGGCCTGGATTTCCACTAACTGCCCCCAACTTGAGAGCTTCTGACAGTGCCGCTGAGAACACAGATGTGTGCACGACTGTATGAATCAAACTCCCCCTCAGATGCTACCTCAGGGAGCGGCTACCTCGGCCACGTCTCTTCCCTCTCGGGCCCTTCCAGAATGTCATTAGGGTGGTGGCTTCCTGACCACAGTGGGGCCCCACGTTAAGAAGCGGCCCCTCGCTGAGTGCAGGCAGCCCTGTCGCCTCGGCAGGCGTGACGAGGCTGGGGTGAGCTGACGGTGGCAGCTGGCCGTGGGGCGCTCGTGTGCCCGGGGCTCACCACTGTTTAGCAAGGCGAGTATATAAACTGACAAAGGTGCTCTCCGTCCTCTTTTTCAGAGAAAGGAACAGGACTGGAGAGGTGACACAACTCGCCCAAGGGCACACAGCTAACAAGTGATAAGCCAGCCACAAACCCAGCCCTCGGGCTCTCGTCCCCTCCCGACAGTCCTGGCCCCCCAATTTAATGCATGCCTGGGATGCCCCACCGCCCCACCCTGGCTAGCTGAGACCCAAAGGCACAGCTGAAACCTCAGCCTACACGGCCACCCCAGCTACAACACCACCTCCTCTACTGTTTTCTCCACTGGCACATGAGCAGGCTCCTAGGCAGAGCACGAACCCACACACAGGCAGGCTTTTTTTTAAGGAGGTACTGAGTGTGAACATGGGACCCCGTACATGTGCAGCAGGAGCTCAACCCTGGGCTACACCCGCTCCAGGAATTTTTTAATTGAAAAGATGTGACTGAAGAATGAAGGAGGTTCCTTAGAAACAAACAAGTTCCTGCATAAGGCCACCACCCCATCACAACTATTTCCACTCTTCACACTGCCTTGTGGTCCTTGCTGAGGCAAAGACAGGGACACAAGCTGGTATTCTACCTTCTACACCTACAAGTCCAGAGATTTTCTCTTGTTTTCAGAGTCTGAATTACTTTAAAGGGCTGCGTAATTAATTGTACTGATACAACCTAATTTACCAAACCCTGCCCTCTGGTAAAACATTTAGAGTTTTCCAGTATTTTGCCTTAAAAATAACATGACAGTATAGCTTTGTATTTAAAAAATTGCTTATGTTAAATTATTCTCTAGGAGTTATGGAAGGAAGAGAGGGAGGGAGGGAGGAAGTAAGGAAGTAAGTCAGCTCCCTGAAGGGCCACTGCTGGGTCCAAAGAGCTGAACACGCCACAGTCTCGCCATGATACGAGCTGCCCCCTAATAGGCCACGTAATGCAGAGGCCTGCTGGAGGTGTGCCCACCCCACTCAGGCCAGGAAAGGGGTCAATCGGGTTTGCCCGCTGAGAAAACACAGAAAGCAAAGAGGCAGTTGACATTTGAAAGGAAACAAAACTAAGCCCGCCCTGCAGGCCTGGGCGAGCGGCCCGGGCGCTGGCGCACTTACTGGGGATGTCCAGGCTGGGGTGGATGGCGGCCACGTTCCTGACCATGGGCGGGGAGTGCCTCCCGTCCACCAGGTCCGACTCGGCGTCCTGCGCTTCCCCGTGAATCACCGCGATGCCCAGGCGAAGGC
Organism: Dasypus novemcinctus; assembly: GCF_030445035.2. Taxonomy (NCBI): domain Eukaryota; kingdom Metazoa; phylum Chordata; class Mammalia; order Cingulata; family Dasypodidae; genus Dasypus; species Dasypus novemcinctus. Next base: position 14,802,198 of record NC_080693.1, on the reverse strand, counting down.
GCTCGGCGAATGACTGTGCCCTGAGGGAAAGCATTAGACAGATTCAAACTCACTCGATAGCTGTTTTCTGCCAACGCCTAGGGAAGAAAGTGTAAGAGAACGCAAGGAGACGTGGTTTCCCAGAGGAGTAACGAAAAAAGAACGATATAACCCTAGATTTTTTAGTACAAGCCTTAGTGTGGAGACGCAACAAGACAAAGCCTTCCCCAGGCAGCGCGCGACACGGGTCGGGCCAGCGACCGGCCAGCCTGGCTCAGTTAATTCAGCTCCTTTACGGCCCTGTTTCCTAGCCAGAAACTGCTCATTCTACTACCAACAGGGTGATGGCGAAAACCAACCACACAACAGAGTACAATAAATACTCAGTAAAGCATGGAGCACGCTTTTAAAATAAAATTTTACTGCAGTATGTCATTCATCATGAACATACATAAAATGAAGCAGGGACGTGGACTTAGCCCAGTGGTTAGGGCGTCCGTCTACCACATGGGAGGTCCGCGGTTCAAACCCCGGGCCTCCTTGACCCGTGTGGAGCTGGCCATGCGCAGTGCTGATGCGCGCAAGGAGTGCCCTGCCACGCAGGGGTGTCTCCATGTAGGGGAGCCCCACATGCAAGGAGTGCGCCCCGTAAGGGGAGCCGCCCAGTACAAAAGAAAGTGCAGCCTGCCCAGGAATGGTGCCGCACACACGGAGAGCTGACACAGCAAGATGACGCAACAAAAAGAAACACAGATTCCCGTGCCACTGACAACAACAGAAGCGGACAAAGAAGATGCAGCAAATAGACACAGAGAACAGACAACTGGGGCTGGAGGGGGAAAAGGAGAGAGAAATAAATAAATAAATCTTTAAAAAATAAAAAAAATAAAATGAAGCAATTCTTTAACACTCTTACTGAGGTATATATATATACAACTATACATACATAGAGCGTACAACTTCTTAAGCTCTGACATATGGATATGCCCATATAATTATCAGTATCAGTATGATAACTATCAGTGCCAAACGTTTCCTCGTGCCCCTTTGTAATCCCTCCTTCCAGTGCCAGACAATTACTGGTACGTAATAGTTTCGCCTTTTCTAGAATTTCATATGTATAGAATCATATAGAGCGCACACACACACATACACACATACACACACACACATATTGGTCTGGCTTCTTTCATGCAGAACCATGTTTTCTCCTTCAAAGTTGTTTTGGTCTTCCACATTCCTTATTTTAGATCAGCTTGTCAGTTTCTACTAAAAAATATGGTAAAATTTTGACTGGGATGATGTTACTTCTATAGGGCAATTTGGAGAGAATTGACATCTTAACAATATTGAGTCTTTTGACCCATGAACATAACAGTATGTCTAGTAACTTACGCTTTAATTTCTCTGTTTTATAGTTTGTAGTACACAAGTCTTGGGCATCCTTTCTTATATTTACCCCTAAGTGTTTCACACTTACTGTGATGTTACTGTGAATGTCTTATTTCAGTTTCTAATTTTTTCACTGCTAACATGTAGAAACTGATTTTTGTATACCTGAAATCTTGCTAAACTCCTTTTTTAAAAAACCCTACTTGCATTTTTATAGATTCCATCAGATTTTCTACATAAATGATCATGCCACCTGCAAATTAGGACTGTTTTACTTATTTTTCCCCTTACGATGTTTTCCTCTTTTTTATATATATTTTTATTGCACTGTCCAGAACCTCTAGTACAACAGTGAATAGAAGAAGGGAGAACAGAAGTAGGTGGAACAGGATCTTTGGGAGAGAAGCAGTCTTTCAACACTAGGTAGGATGTTAGCTATAGGTTTTTCCTAAATGCCCTTTATGATACTGAGGAAGTTCCTTTCTTTTCCTAGTTTGCTGACAGTTTCTATCAGGAATAGATGTTGGGTGTTGTCATATGCTTTCTTTTCTTTCTCTTCTTTTTTTTTGAGACATTCACATGGCTTTTCTTTTTTAGTTTCTTGATAACAGTGAATTACAGTCATTGTTTTTACTGTAAACCAACCTAGCTTTCCTGGGATGAACCCCAAATGGTCGTGACATATGATCCTATTTATATATAGTCAGATTCGATTGCTACAGTGTTGTTAAGAATCTTTTATCTATGCAAAGGATACTGGTCCCCAGTTTTCTTCTGATGTCTGTGACTGTTTTATTTAGAACCAGCATTATTTCTTCCTTAAATGCTTGGTAAAATTCATCATTGAAGCCATCTGGGCCTAAGAATTTCCTCCATGTGACAGTTTTGGTGGTTTTTTGTTCTTTTGTTTGTTTTTTAAAGCATTTTACTGAGATACATTCACATGGGAAAGTTTTTAATTTTAAAACTCAGTGGTCAGGTGCCTGACAAAAAAATCAAAACAAACGGGAGCAGATGTGGCTCCAGCGGTTTAGTGCCAGCTTCCCACACGGGGAGCCCTCGGTTCGATCCTCAGTGCCTCCTAAAAACAAAAAAACCAACAAGCCAACAAAGAAAAAACAACTGAGGGGAGCCGATGTTGAGGTCCAGGGTTCAATCCCCGGCCTTGGTACCTCAAAAAAACAAACAAAGAAACAAACCAGAAAACCCAACCAACCAACCAACCAAGATGATCAGTTTGCCACAACATGAACGAATCTCAGACTTCCACGCTGAACAAAAGAAGGCAGGCACAACGTAGTACGTACTGTCTGATTCCATTCATATGCAGTGCAAAAACAGGCAGAGCAAGTCTATGGTGATAAAGGTGAGAAGAGTGGTTATGGGTGGGAGAGGGTAGGTAGTGACTTGCAGGGGGCACAAGGAAACCTTCTGGGGTAAAAGAAATGTTCTTTATCTTGACGTGGTGGTAATTAAATGAATTCACCAAGCTGAACACTTCAGATTTATGCATTTTGTTCATTTCTCTGCATACGTTTTATGACTTAATAAAAAAAAAAAAATCAACAAACTCTGTTTGAGTTTCCTGAAACATCCACAAAGATAAAAACCTACATATGGTATCAAATTTTAAAATGTCAAAATTAAATCATGCTATCAAATCCAACAGTTTTAATTAATTTACACAAATTTAATTATACTTAATTATACCATAATCTCTATAAATGTTAACCAAATAATATTCTAATTATGTTTCTAAATAGTGGACATTTGGGAAGGAAAGGGTATAATGTAGCATGTTCTCAATGTCATTTCATCTCACAAAAAAATCTTCCCAATAAAACCAAGGCATCACTTCTCGATACAGAGGTGGAGTGGACAGCACCATCCCAGGGTCCACAGAATGGAGGAACAGAGTATGGATTAGAGTGGACTTACTGATATTCTACTCTGGAACTATTGTGACTAGTAATGGAAGAAACTGTAGCAGTGATGTGGAGAAAGTGGCCACGGTAGTTGCTGAGGCAGGGAGAGGGAAGAAGAGATGAGATGTGGGCATTTTTGGGAGCTGGAGTAGTTCTAAATGATGCTGCAGGGACAGATGCTGGACGTTATATATCCTGCCATACCCACTGAATGGACTGGGGAGAGTGTAAGCTACAATGTAAACTATTGTCTATGTGGTGCAGCAGTGCTCCAAAATGTATTCATCAAGTGCAATGAATGTGCCTCAAGGATGAAAGAGATCATTGATGTGGGAGGAGGGGGGTGGGGAGTGGGATACATGGGAAACTCTTATATTTTTTAATGTAACATTTTTTGTGATCTATGCATCTTAAAAAAAATAAAATAAAAAACTTAAAAAGCAAAACAAAACAAAAAAACCAAGGCACCAAAGAAGATGTCACTTGAGACTCCAGGTGTTTGCTGGCCTAGTCTGAGGATCCTGAATCCAGGTGCTAGTGCCTGTGTGGTGAGCCAGTGCCTGTGTGGTGAGCCAGTGCCTGCGCAGCAAGATGATGATGCAACAAATGAGAGACGAAGGGGAGAGTCAAGGTAAAGCACAGCAGAAACCAGGAACTGAGGTGGCACAATTGACAGGGAACCTCTCTCCACATCAGAGGTCCCCAGGATCAAATCCTGGTGAATCCTAGAGGAGAAAGATGAGAAGAGAAGACAAAAAGAGAAATAGATACAGAAGATCACACAGCCAATGAACACAGACACCAAAAATAGCAAGGTGGGGGTGGGGGAAGGGAAGAAAAAAAATAAGCCAAAGAAAGTTCTCTAAACACAAAGGAAACAATAAAAGAAAGACTTTTGAACATTAGAATGTAAGAAAGAACAGGGTAAACAAAATTATGGGTAAAGACAAGAGGCTTTTCTAGTCTTCTTGAATTTTCTAAAGTACATTCGACAGTGAAAGCAAAAACTGTAACCCTGCCTGATGTGCTTCTAAATGTACGTAGAGGAAATACTTAGGATCAGTATAAACAGATGTGGGTAAAGGGATGGAAAGGAACCTGGTAGAGTGACCACATGGTAACCTGACAGGTTCTTTGTAGATAACGTAATACCCACAGCGAGCAGTAAAACAGCACCTCGGGGATGGGGGAGCAGGGACCTCAGAAAACCCACTCATCCACAAAAGCAAGGACAATATTGGCAAAAACTGTGGAAATCAAAATTTGGAGACCTCTAGAAGTTAACTACAAGTTAGGACAATCTGAAAAGTGTCTATTCAAGAAAGACAGCTGACTCCTCAGAACAGTAAGCTTCGGGGTGTTTAACTCGCCCAATCCCACCCATCTCCCAAGCTCTGAGGTGGACTAAAAACTACAGCACTCGCAGCCAGGGCAGCTGTGAAAACTGTCAGCCGACCAACCCTGGAGGGGACAGAAGGAGTTTAGCGCTTCCCCCAAATCCCGACATCCAGGTGACTGTCATTATTTGACCCATATTTCAGCCCGCTGAGAAGGTCCCTTCCCAAGTCTGGTCTTTATCTGACCTGACTCAAGTGCTTGCTCTGTGCAAACAGCCCCATTCCCAGACATTTGTCAAAACCAACCGGCAGCAGCAGTTTATGTGGCAGGGGCCTGAGTGGTAGTACTAGACGGGGCAAACAAGAGGCTGGTCAAAAAAAACAAAGAAGGAGTGAAGTCACAGAAAAAGGCAGCAGAGTGGAGGCTGCAGAGGTTGGTTCCTCCACAGAAACAAGCATTAAGCTCAGGAAAAAACATCAGGATCAACTATTTCAGAACTCTGGGAACTGAGCAGACACTGACATCGCCCACAGGAGAGCTTCCGGAAGGGAGAAGTGGCTGAACTTTGGTGAGAAGTGGTTTCTTAGCACAGCCCTGAACGTGGGGATGCAGCCTGCCTTTTGAGAATGGCTGGTTGGTGCCCTATCCTCCAAAATTGGGGGGCTGTGTCTGTAGGTTCCTTGGGGAGCTTAGTTTCAACTCTTTCAAGCTACAGCAGCTTTCCTGTCAATGTTATTAAAAGACTTAAAGAAATACACACTTGCAAAAAAAAAAGTCCAGACACTGAAGGAAATGAGCTAGGTCTCAGGTTTACCACAGACAGAACAGAGAAGAAACTTCAGTGACCGCATGCAACGAGGACCACAGATTTTGCAAATACAGTCTGAAAAAATCACTATTCAAATGGGCAACAGCAGCACTTAACAAGCAACAAAGGTAGCCCTGAGGATAGAGAGAATGATTTCCAGAGTTAACTACAGAATACTCAAAATGTTTAATTCTCAACAAAAAACGAAGCGCTTACAAAGAACAGGAAACTATGACAGCTCACTGACAGAGAAAGAAGAAGAACTGGACAGAAACCATCCCCGAGGAAGCCCAAACACTGGAAACCAATTCTCTTACGTATGCACAATGACCAAAGGAAACCAGGGGCTAAGAACTGGAGTAAGTCAGGAAACGATATATGACCAAATAGGGAATTGCGATAAAGAGAAAAATAAAAAGAGAACCAAATAAAAATTCTGGAGTTGAAAAGTATAAAGCTGAAACAAACAGTTCACAAGAGGGGCTCCACAGCAGATCTGAGCTGCCAGAAGAAAGCATCATGAACGACTGCCAGACCCCCCATCGGGAAGGGAGTGTGACAAGGTACTGCGGGGTGAGAAAAGCCAGATGCAGAAAGCTGCTTGGAAGATAATTCAATTTTTATAAAATAACAACCCAAAATATGTCCATATGTGTACACAGGCATACGTGACTATTTATGTTTGTCCACGACTGCAGAAACTGGCAGGAAATAGGGTAGGTTTCTAACAGGTAATTTCCACGTAAAAGAGGAACAGTGAGGGGAGGGGCTAGATGAGCAGGAGGAAGACAGAGGAGGAGAAACTACAAAAAATGCCGCCTTAAAAAAAAGGATGTGGCACTTGGAAATTCTTTCATGAACCCCCAAAATAGAACTAATCCATTCCTGTGGGTGTGAGACCACTCTGACTGGACTGAGTAAGGCGTGACTCAAGCTGAGTCTCTGCCCACTTGCTAGATCTGATACAAACCCAGAGACACAGAGAGAGACAGACAAGACACGGGAAAAAGAAACAACCGTATCTGATCCTGCCACGTGAGAGTACTAGAGGATCGCTTAAGCAGGAACCCTGTGAGAGGCTGGGCCCAAGAGGCAGCTCAAGAGGAGACGGTGGGAAGCAGGTATGGCTCAAACAACTGGGCTCCTGTCTACCATCTAGGAGGTCCAGAGCTCCATTCCCAGGACTTCCTAGCAAAGACAAGCTGGCCTGTGCGGCAAGCAGCCTGAGTGGAGAGCTGGTCCACATGAAGCACTGACCTGCACAGCATCCTGGCCCGCACAGAAAGCTGGGGCAGCAAGATGATGCAACAAAAAGAGATAATAAGAGACACAACAGACTAGGGAGCTGAGGTGGCATAAGAGATTTGAGCGCTTCCCTCCCACTCCGGAAGGTCCCAGGATTGGTTCCTGGTGCCATCTAAAGAGAAGACAAGCAGACACAGACGAACACATAGCAAACAGACACAGAAAGCAGACAGTGAGCACAAAATAAGGAGGGGGCAGGGAAAAATAAATAAATCTTTAAAAAAATAAGATAAAAAAAAAGAGGAGATGGTGAGCCAAAGGGAAGGCTGAAATCTCAGCAGAGATCGGTGGCCATCTTGCCTTGCCAGGTGCCTGGACAACAGAATCAACGGCAGCTGACTCTGGTGAGAAAGCACCTCTTGGGAAGCAGATGTGGCTCAAGCAATTGAGCTCCGCCTACCACAGGGGAGGTACCAGGTTCAGTTCCCCGTGCCTCCTAAAGAGGACAAGCAAGACAGAAAATGAGCTGAAGCAACAAGAGACATAAGGAAAATATGAGACACAACAAAGCAGGAAGCAGAGGTGGCTCAAATGATTGGGCGCCCCCTCCCACATGGGAGGTTCCGGGTTCAGTTCCCAGTGCCTCCAGACAAAGCAAATGCAAACAACGAGGGGGCAGAGGATTAAATAAATGAAACAAATCGTTTAAAAAAAAAAAAAAAGCAAGCAAGCAAGCACCTCTTATGGTGCCTCGGTTTGGACTTTTCACAGCCTTGGAACTACCATCTTTTCTCTCAAATAAACCCCCTTTATAAAAGCCAACCCATTTCTGGTACTCTGTATCGGAAGCCCTTTGGCAAACTAAAGAGCATGTATAACACATCTGTGTTATCAGCAAAAGAGAAAAAAATAAATTACTAGGTTAAAATGAGTTCAGCCTTGAAACAAGCATTTGGAAAAGCTGTGTGAAAGGCATACTATTCCAAACGAGTCCAGGTTTACTTTAGATGACGTGGAGTTTCCTTATGACACAGCTTTTTTTTTCTTTTTTTTATAGTTTATTCATCGCGGCATTCTCTGCCAGTTTAGTCCATTTACATTTAAGGTAATTATTGAAAGGCAAGATGAACTTTTATTATTTTGCTAATTATGTTTTATCTGTCCAATGTCTTTTTTTGTCCCTCCTTTACTGTCTTTCCTTTTGTTTAGATAATCTTTTGTAATGAGCCATTTTGATTCATTTTTTATTTCCTTTTGTTAGGTTTTTAAAAGATATTTTCTGTGTGGTTGCCATGGGATTACATTTATTTTATTTTTTTTAATTTATTTTTTTAAAAGATTTTTAAAAAATTTATTTCTCTTCCCTTCCCCACTCCCCCGCAGTTGTCTGCTCTCTGCGTCCATTTGCTGTGTGTTCTTCTGTGACTGCTTTTATCCTTATCAGCGGTACGGGAATCTGTGTTTCTTTTTGTTGCATCATCCTGCTGTGTCAGCTCTCCATGTGTGCGGCGCCACTCCTGGGCAGGCCGCACTTTTTTTGCACTGGGCGGCTCTCCTTACAGGCCGCACTCCCTGCGCTTGGGGCTTCCCTATGCGGGGGACACTCCTTGCATGCATCTGCACTGTGCATGGGCCAGCTCCACACAGGTCAAGGATGCCCCCTGGGTTTGAACCCAGGGCCTCCCATGTGGTAGGCGGATGCCCTGTCTGTTGGGCCAAATCTGCCTCCTGATGACACAGCTTCTTGAGGAAGGCATGGGCAGGTCCCGACCTGGCAACTTAATGGTCTTACCACAAATCCCAACTGGTTTCATCTAATAAACTGAATGTTACTTTCCATTTATAACATCAAACGACCTTTTTTGTGATGACTTTTAAATCACAGCCCACGGTGTACAAGTTCTGCTTCGCTCCTTCAGGCCTAGCAGCCCACGGGCCCAGGGCCGTCCAGGATGGAGGCACCTTCTGCTCCCGTTTGCTCCACAGAACTGCAGTGACCCAGTGAGCAAAGGTACCTGACTGTAGAAAAGGAGTTTAAAGTGCCTTTTTAGGAATTATCCTTGTTCCTACACTGAATTTGCCCTTTCCATCTGCAATAGGATGGCTTCTCTGCCAAAACCCTGAGGAATGAAATCCTCTCACCCAACACACGTGAGGTGTGGGTTACTGGCCAAGCAGTCAGTCCAGGTGACCTACCACCTGCTCACCTGACTCGCAGGGCTGCCCACTTCCAAGCCCCTGAGTGTTTTCATTTTGAGCAATGTCACTTTTTAATGCATACAAGGAAGTGGCTTCTCAGCTGGAGACACCTCTGTTAATAAATCACCGCACTCTTTGAAGAAGAGGCAGTAAACGAGTACAAAGCATCCTGGCTGGTATTTTAAATGCCAGGTTAGAGAACTGCCACCAGTGGTTGCCAGTCTAGGAGTGAGGGAAGCTCCCCACCCATCAGTCTTTCCCAATCGGGGACTCCAAGAAATCTGACTGGCAGTTATAGATTGGGATTGGGGGGAAAAGGAGGAAAATAAGTTATTACTTAAGAAGTGGAAATGACAGGACAAGGCTTTTAAAAGATCCAGTCCACAGAAGAAAAATAAGGGGAGACAATTGAAGTACGTTTAGAACGCCTGCTGTTTGGTCAGGGACGGGGTCCCTGCTGTGGAGCAGGTGTGGCTGTGAGGTCCCACCTACCTCTTGGCCGAGGCTGGAGATTTGGCCACGATCACTGCGTTCCTGTAATCCGGGATCTGTGGCAAACAAGAGGCCGAGGGTTACTGCCAGCTCTCCCAGAGGCTGTTCACTCCAACACCCAGCACACAAGGAAAAGGAACGTTTCAAAAGATTCAAAAATGTCATCCTGTTACGCCCAAGTTCTCCAAGAAGACAGAAAGGGCAAAGTAAACTTCTCCTTTGGAAAATGAAGAAAAGCCTCCTAGGAAGAAATACAATACTACAAAGGTGCCAGTCTCAGACTTCTTTTAAGAAAGAAGTAGGAGTAATCGGTGATCAGTTCACACCTATATGCCAGCCAACACTGATAATGTGGTATAAAGACGATTTTATGAAGCCAACAGGAAGTCCTTTCTTGGATCCCCATTACTTGCAATTTTCACAGTACTAGCTTATAGTCAATTCCAAATTAATGGAGTCTAAACGGAAAGGAGAGTCAGCCCAGGACTATTTAAAAAAGATATGTTCTTGAAATTTATACACTTCATTAAAATACCTTATTTCATTCTAATAAACTCCTATTGCTTTTTTCCTTCACAATTACACCAGATCAATGAATTTTAACATATGCAACCAATTCATCTAGGAACTTGTATGATGCCCATCATATAGGAAGCCCTAAATAAATAATTCATAAATGAGATTAAAAAACTGTTTATTTTGAAGAAAGATCTAGTATAATCGATTCACCCAGCTAATAACATGGATCTGATATTTCTATAGGAAAGCCTAATTAATCTAACGTTGTCAGGGTGCAAGGTAACAGAATACATAATCATTTAGCATCATTCTTTATTTTTATTGTTTTTCTAAACTGCTTTGAACACTTCCTTGCCTTAAACCATCACCAAATACTTGAGGTAAAGCAATACCATTAAAGAGAAGCACCAAACCCAGCTGTAAGAAGAAATAACACCAAAGGAAATGGAGTTAACAAGCAAATAAAAGGAGACTTTTAAACTGATCTACACTGCACAAATTGGTGGCAGCAGGGGTGAAGAGCAGGGTGCCTCAAACAAGGGGAATTGTTTACTTAAAGAAACTGTTAGAAAGTTTTTGATGTTGGAGTCTGATGTTGAAGCCTGAAGCTAGAGTCCCAGAAAGTTAGCCCAAGAGAGTAAAGAGAAGCCAGCCCTGGGAAGAAAGGAACCCAGGAACCCTGAGCCCTGGCAGACGTCAGCAGCCATCTTGCACTAACACGTGAAAATAGACTTTGGTGAGGGAAGTAACTTATGCTTTATGGCCTGGTATCTGTAAGCTCCTACCCCAAATAAATACCCTATATAAAAACCAAAAAAAGAGGTAGGGGAAGGGGAAGAAAGGGGAAGGAGAGGGGGAGAGGAGGGGAAGGGGGAAGGAAGAAGGAAGAAACTGTTAGATCTCCAGGTTGCTCCCTGCACCCCAACAGTGAAACCATTAGATCTCCAGGTTGCTCCCCACACCCCAACAGTGGCACAGCCAAGAACTGCCCTTCCTCCACCCAAGCAGAAGACTGAAGTTTCACTCCCTGGAGTCTGGACTAGGAGACCACAGGCACAGCTGAAGGCAGAGGCATCCTAACAAAGGGATTTAAAAGAGCAGACAGGTGGGTGGTGAGACCCATGCCTCCGCCAGCTCCCTAAGAGCAGGCACCAGGCCTTCACAGGATGCTCCAAGCGGTAGGGGGAAGGAGTCTTCCCGGGGAACCTAACAGCCCAAGAGAGGAAAGGAGAGTGACATGACGATTCCCCCAATGTTGTCCAAGCAGCTCTTCTTCCAGAGAAGCACACCATCACCGAGCGAATAAGCAGGAATTAGACTGCCTTTCAACTTCTCAGCAGCAGCACTGAAAGTCAGAAGGCAATGGGGGAAATTACTTCAGAATTCTGAGGAAAAATGACATCCAGCTTAGAACTCTATGCCCAGTTAACTATCAGTCATCTGAGAGGGGAGAATAAATTCTCAAATTCAGTCTCAACCAAGTCATTAAAGGAAAAAAGAGAAAAGGAAAAAGAAATGGCTCCTTGATAAAAACAGTCCTATCTTCTCTTCATGGTAGTTATAGCAGGAAATCATAGACACAAAAGCAGAACAAGTTATTACGGAAAAGAGTGAAAAAGAAATGGAGGAGGTAGAAGATATCAAAGTCCAAATAAGAAACTTAGTAGCTGGGCTGGCTAAATGGCAGAATGAACACAGCTTAGGAATTTTTCCAGAAAGCAGAATATAAGGACAAACAAATTGGAAGCAAAAAAAAGTTAAACAATATAAAGACTGATCCAAAATTTTTACCTTTCCTAAAGGAGAGAATTAAAGAAATAGAAGGGATGAAATTAAAAAAAAAGAAAAGAAAAAAGAAACGAAAGAGAAAACCTCATTTATTCCAGAGAATGAAAGGGACCTAGTTAGATGAATGGAAAAAACATACACCACAGACACATCATGATGAAATTTCAAAACCACAAGCAAAAAGGTAAAACTCTATTTTTGATGGGAGGAATTTTGCACTCCCCACCCCCGCCCCCGGAAATCATGTATGATTACAAAGCAGGGAACTAAAAATTCAAATAATATATGTTTTGCCCATTAAATCGGCAAAAAAAATTTTCAAAGCTGGTTAAGGACCTAGAAAAACAGGGACCATCATATGGACTGCTAGTGGAAGGGCTAATGAATAACACAGCCATTCCAGAGAATACTTTCACAAAATCTATTAAGATATGATGGCCCTCAATCGAGCACTTCTACTTTCTATATCTTGGAAAAAGCATTCATAGATATTCAGAAAGGCAGGTACAAGGATTTTCAATGTAGCATCACTTAAAATAGGGAAAAAAAATAAAACAACCTAATGTCCATTTAAGAGGCAAACGGTTGGGGAAAAAACCATGGTTCACTGAACTCTGTGCTTGAAACTTCTAATAAGTTTGACTACTTTTCTTTTCAAATATTTTCTCCCATAACTTTCTTTTTTTTAAAAAAAATATATTTTATTTATTTCTCTCCCCTCCCTCCCCCCACGTTGTTTGCTCCTATGTCCACTTGCTCTGTGTTCTTGTGTCCACTTGCATTATTAGGTGGCACTGGGAATCTGCGTCTCATTTACCGTGTCATCTTGCTATGTCAGCTCTTTGTGTGTGCGGTGCCACTCCTGGGTGGGCTGTGCTTTTTTATCACAGGGCGGCTCTCCTTGCAGGGCACACTCCTTGCACACGGGGCTCCCATATGCAAGGGTGCCCCTGCGTGGCACAGCATTCCTTGCATGCAGCAGCACTGTGTGTGGGCCAGCTTACCACATGGGTGAGGAGGCCCTGGAGATCGAACTCTGGACCCTCCATATGGTAGACAAACACTTTTATCAGTTGAGCCACGTCTGCTTCCCTAAACATGTGACTATTTAAATTAACTAAAATTAAATTAAACAAAAAACTCAGTCTCCAGTCACAACAGCCACATCTGAAGAACTCAATAGCCACAAGGCTAGTGGCTACCAAAATGGACAGATGGAACATTTCCATTGTCCCAGAAAGTTCTATTGGACAGCACTGATTAAGTTATGAAATACTACCTGCGATGAAAAAGAATAAATCTATACACTATCTATATTTCTATATTATCTGAGCATGGGAAGACCTCCAGATACCAAATGGGAAGGGAAAGAATAGTTGCAAAACAACATAAATAATACATGTAGGGAAGCGGACGTGGCTCAAGCAGTTGGGCACCCAGAGGCCTCAGGTTTGGCTCCTGGTGCCTCTAAAGAACACAAGTAAGACAGCAAGCTGATGAGGCAGGCTGGCATGCCAAGCAGTATCAACTAGATGATGCGACGAGATGACACAATGAAGAGACACAACAAGGAAACACAATGAGAGTCACAACAAGCGGGAGCGGAGGTGGCTCAAGCCACTGGGGACCTCCCTCCCACAGGGGAGGCCCCGGGTTCAGTTCCCAGTGCCTGCTAAAAAGAAGATGAGCACACAACAGACAGACAGAGAGCAAGCACGAACAATGGGGGGGGGGTGCGGGGAGAAATAAATCTTAAAAAAAAGTCAGTTTTTTTTTTAACACAATCAATATATATAACTACATGGATATAACAAGGATGTAACTACAAAGAAAAAAGGAGCACCTGAGGGGCTAGAGAGCACAAAGCAAGCGGGTAACAGGGATGCTGCCTTTGCAGAGGGGGCCAGAACTGGGCTGTTGGTCAAGGCAACTGGTGCGTTAGCAGGACAGTCAGAATCATCAGATATAAACATGTATTTCTCTATTATTCCAATTGCACACACACATTTTCATTTTTCACTCTACAAAAGACGACTATTGTATGATGAGGAGGGCATTCAATCCTGACTTGTTCAGCAGTGAAGGTTAAAATGGGGGTGTTTTCAGGTAGAAGGAAGCCCTCCCGCCGAGGGAGACGCCTAGCAACTGGGCGGTAGCAGAGGCTCCAGCCTTAACGCCTCTGGCCGACAGGGCACCTCTCAAGAGCAATGACTGCCATTTACGCCCAGAGATGCAGAAACACAACACGCCTTCTATCTCGAGTGGAAACATTTCAAAAGATCCCAAGATATGGTCACTAGTCTAAAAAGGGTCTACATTTACCAATCTATTTCTTCAGGATCTAGAGGCTTCTCCAGCCATACTGTTCCTCCCTGGACCTTTTCTCCTTTGTACGCAGCTCTCCCCCGCTCCCCCTTCCTCTCTCCGCCTGGACCTCTCCTCTCTCCATCAAGGCTCCTCTTCTCTTTCTCTCTCACCCTCTTTCCCTAGACTGAGAATAATGCTCAAGGAGAATTATCATCTATAATATTTGATGCAGTTATCAGAGTTTGTTTCTTGTCATAAATAACTTTAAAGAAAACAAACTATTTTATACATTTTTCTTTCAAAAATACTTAAATTCTGGGGAGTGGATGTAGCTCAAGTGGTCAAACACCTGCTTCCCTCATATGAGGTCCTGGATTCAATCTCCAGTACCTCCTAAAACAAAACAACAACAACAAAAAAACCACACTTAATTTCAAAAATAAAAAGAATAAAAATACTCAAATTCATTTTCATTAATGAAGACCTAGATTAATTGCTGGAGGGTGGAGAAAGTCTATATTCTTGACAGAAAAACAGTTCTTCTAAATATAGTACTGAAGAAAAAATTTAGGAAAGCGGGTATATCTCAGTGGTTGCGAGGAAAAAAAGAGACTCCTAAAAGAGCAAAATACCTAAGTGCAATATAGATTAAAAGTTAAAAAGACTTCTTAAATAGTCATATAAAATACTCTTATATAAAAGGGTAACAGATGGGATTACATTAAAATTAAATGCCTGCTAACCAAAAGACTACCTAAAGAAAACTAAAAGGCCAAGTTACAAACTGAGAGATATCTGTAGAACAAGTGATTAGACTCAAGAATTTAAAAAGAATAACTACAAATCAGTAAGAAACATACAAACAAAACCACTGAGGAATAAACAAAAGACTTGAAACACCTTTTCACAGAAGAGGTAACACATATGGAGAGATTTAACTTTATTAGTTATTAGAGCTATAATCAGCCAAGGCACAAGATACATACCCATTCAACTAACATAAACTTCAAACTGGACAATACTTATAATAGACAAGGATCCACAAGATTCACTGCTGATGGCATAAACTAGTATAGATTGGCATAACTACCAAAATTAAACATTCACATACAAAACAATGTAGCAATTCCGCTCTTGGCATATGACCAAGATACACTCTTGCATAAATACTACAGGAGACATAATACAAGATTGTTCGGGAGCACTAGCTCAACAGCAAAAACCTAGAAAAGGCCCGTACAAGAAGGGTGAATAAACTGAACAGTCACCCAATGAGTATTTCTCAGTTGTCAAAAATGGATAAACAATGACATACAACAATATGGATGAATCTCAGACATATAACATCAAGTGAAAAGTTCCCAAAAGATTACTTGCAGTTTGGTTCTTTTTATAAAGTTAAAAATGAAAACTATGGAATCATAAATAACATCTAGAGATGAGAGAAAGCTAGGTAGGAAGGAAAGTGAGGTAGAGAGGAAACCAGATTCAGGACAGTGGTGGCCTTGGGTAGGAGGGGACAGACATGGAAAGGACTACCCAAGCAGGCAGAGGTGTTATTTCGCTGATCTCGTTTTCTTGTTGGGTGCTAGAACCATGGATGCACACTATGATGGATGGATGGGCAGAGAAAAGGTGGCTGGATGGACAGAGCAAAGAGGACCACGTGTGGACCAATGGTGCAAGTATTTAATGTGACAGTGTCTATGTTACTAAGATAGTGACATAAGGGCTTTTTATTCTCTTCTGTCCAAACGCTGTTACACATACCTTCTTTAATCATACACATATATACACACATGCACGTATAAAAACACACACACACATGCACTGCACATGCATCCGTACACACAAACCTAAAGATCAGGGCTAATCTAATTCAAGGGACCTGAGATCCAAAGGAAGAAAAAACAATTTTAAGAGCTTAAAAAGAAATAAATTGCTGATTAGAAATAGAAAAAAATATAGAGAAGTATATCAATACACTAGAAATGCTTTAAGCAGAATACATCAAGGTTTAATCCTTTAAGGACAGTCCAAGGTAACAGAAATGGACCTTTCAACCTTAAACAGGTTAAAATATAAAAGTCTGAGTTAGCTCACCTCTTCTTGAATATACTGTAACAAGAAAGGCGACGCTCTTAGGTTATCAACAGGAATATTGAAGAAGCCCTGGATTTCCTTCTGGTGTAAATCCATAGTAATGAGATGAGTTAGACCTTTGAAAATAAAACAGACACGAGCACATAAGTAGTTTAACAACCAGGTGCACTGTATGAAATAAAGTACTATGTAAAATAAAATACTATAGATCAGGGGTTCGTAACAAGAGGTCCATGAGCTTGAATTTAAACAACCAAAAAAAACCAAACCAACATTATTCTTGTGGGGGCCGTGCTGGTGGAAATGATATATTCATTAAATAATACACAGTAGAGCATGGACTTAGTAAGGAGTCCATGGAACAGAAAAGGTTAAGAATCCCTGCTATACAGTGAGTAGAGGTGGCTCAAGTGATTGGGTGCCTCCCTCCCCACATGGGAGGTTCCAGGTTTGGTTCCTGGTGCCTCCTAAAAAGAAGATGAACAGCAAGTGCAAACAATGGGGCGAGGGGGGAATAAATAAAAAAAAGAAATCTTAAAAAAACAAAAAACAAAAAAACAACCCTGCTATAGATAACGCAATAAGTAACTATTAAAAGTTGCTCTCCAATTTTAAAAAAATCCAGCGCCTTTATTTCTCAGACTTTTTGGTACTATGAGATGCATAATTTTGCCATCAGTTTAATGCCTGGAAATGTCAGAGATGACAGTAACAGAGAAATCTCTCCAAATTCTATTAGAACAGATTACCCCTCCTTGAAGTTTTCTTCATGGGCTACGGCAAAGCCCCATCTTAAGATGTTAAGACAAACTGATCTGGCCTGGAAATTGGAGAAAATGAAGAACCCTTGCCCTCACTGCCTCCCTTTTAAAGATTTTTTTTTTTAAATTATCACAAGAAAAAGAAAGGCTCAATGGGGGAAAATGTTTAAAGGCAAAATACCCAGAAGTGGAGGAAAGCTGGGGGAGGGGGGTGGGGTGGGCAGAACCTTTCGGGAAGACTGAGTGAGCTTGCTCCCTTCAGCCAGCTACCCCCAGAGAATATTCAACGGGGCAGACTGTTCAGGTCCTTTTTACTCTTTTCTGTTCAAATGCTGTTCTCTAATTACACACATACATGCACACATATGCATGCACAAAGGCGCATGCACACAGTGCACATGTCCATACACACAAACATGCAAAACTACAATGAAGATTATTCGTAAACAAGGGGAAAATATTTAGGACGGTATCTAGACAAACACAACATACAGTGACAAAATATTGCCTATTTATTCTTCAAAAAGGAAGCAGCTAAAATAAAAATATTTGCTATATTACAGTAGTGAATCAGGATGATTTTTCTCCTTCCAAAATGACTTTAAAATGATTTGTGCTTGCCTTTCAAATAAAATTTTAAGCAAACACTTTAGGGGGAAAAATGGAAAAAATAAGGAGTTCCCATTTCCTTTGTATTTTAAGGAGTTGAGGACAGGAGAGATTTCTCTGCACTGTTTTCTCATTATACACTAGTTGTCTTTAAAAGCTGCATCCAAATTTTTTCACTCTTTTCAAACTCCTAATGCAGTTAAGACACTGCTTTCTAATGTTTTTAAAAAATTTATTTCTCTCCCCTTCCCTTCCCAAACCCCCCGTTGTCTGCTCTCTGTGTCCATTTGCTGTGCATTCTTTGTCCGCTTCTGTTGTTGTCAGCGGCACGGGAATCTGTGTTTCTTTTTGTTGTGTCAGCTCTCCGCGTGTGCGGCACCATTCCTGGGCAGGCTGCACTTTCTTTTGCGCTGGGCGGCTCTCCTTACAGGGTGCACTCCTTGCGCGTGGGGCTCCCCTACGCGGGAACACCCCCGCGTGACACGGCACTCCTTGCATGCATCAGTATTGCGCATGGGCCAGCTCCACACGGGTCAAGGAGGCCCGGGGTTTGAACCGCGGACCTCCCACGTGGTAGACAGACGCCCTAACCACTGGGCCAAGTCCGCTTCCCTGCTTTCTAATTTTTAAGATTCAAAACCAACCCCTAGGGAAGTGGCTGTGGCTCAATCAGTTGGGCTCCTGTCTACCATATAGGAGGCCTATGTGAAGGCGAAGCTGGCCTGTGTGCCGCGGAGAGGGGCCCAGCAAGATGACACAACAAAAGGGAGACAAGGAGATATAGAAAAAATGTGCAGTGAATGGACACAGAGAAGAAACAGCAAAAGAAAAGGAACAAGCCACCAGGGGGGGAATAAATAATCTTAAAACAACAACAAAAACAATCAGCCCCTAGAGGAGCCGGTGTAGCTCAGTGGTTTAGCACCTGCTTCCCATGTTCAAGGTCCTGGCTTCAATACCAGATACCTCCTAAAAAACTCCTCGGCCTCCAATTAGCTCTTGCCTCCCCGCCTTTCCTACCAGCTTTGCACATCATGGAAGCCAGCAGCTTAGACACAATGGAGCCTCTCTTCCGCATCTTGCACTGCTTGCTGTAGGGGAAATAGGGGATCACGCCGATGATGCTCTTGGCGCAGGAGGTCTTGCAGGCATACACCATGATCAGGAGCTCCATGATGATGGTGTTCACGTCCCTGCAACCGAGACACATGCAGGAAACCCCGTCAACCAACACCAGACATCAGACACAGCCCTGCATCAGCAGGTGCTACTCAGACTCTGCTGAGATGGAAGACGCAGAGACAAAGAAGGAAATCAAGACAACTTCCCCTCTTCTTAGGCCTCCAGCAGCAACTCCCCACACTCCCTTTCAGGAGGACCACACTTCCTTTGCTGCTGGTAGAAAGTACGTAGTGGGAAAAGCCTGCCCGCGCTCATACCTCCAAGCATGCACTGATGTCCACCCCTCCGGCCTACAGGAAGACATGCTCCAGCTGTTCTCCCCCTCGCCCTCCATCAATTCTCTACGTTCCACTGGCACATGCCAATCAGCCTATAAATATTGTCATTTTTTTCCATTTAAACAACAGTTCATGACCACTGTCTCCACTGCCCCATTTCTTTGCTCCCCTTTGTAGCACAACTCAAGACAACTGTCTACACTCGCTATTTCACATTCATCTACTGTCATTCTTTCCCAAACACTTCAATGAGGCTTTTGCTTCTGGGACTCCAACAAACTGCTTTCGTCCAGGCCATGGATGTTGGCCACGTGGCTATAAATCCAGGGGGTGACCCGGACCTGCCCTTCCTTGGCCCCTCAGCTGCAGCTGACACGGATGCCTGTGCCCTTCCTTGCGGCCCTTTACTCGTCTGGTTGGCTCTCCTCCGGCCTCACCTGGGGCTGCTTTGGTTTCTTCTGCTCATTCCTCTTTTCCCTAACCTCCTAAGATTGCTGTGGTGCCGAGACCCATTCATTTTCCCTTTCTCCTTCTATTTTCCCTCATCCCTTTGAGTTGTCACCCAATTTTTTTTCTTTTTTTTTTCAGTAAACCTTATTTCAACTTCATAAAATAAAACAAACAAAAGGCAGCTTAAACTGAAAGCACTATTTAAAAAAATTCTGTCCAGGCACATGTATCTTATTTAAACATAAAAACAAACTTAATCGTTTCTCCAGTGTTCACAAAGATAGATAAATGAGCACAGACTGGTTACATGACTTCACCAAGGTCTCCTTGTTAAAGAATAAAATTATGCAGAAAAAATGTTTGATCATATTCATATCTCATAAAACTAAATCCAATGTTTTTTTTTACCTTTAGCATTGATATAGTACCTCCTTTGCTTTTGCTACAAAAATGTTACAATATTATTATCTATAGTCTATAAATTACATTAAATTGTATTCCCATGTATCACCATATTCTTAACATCTTCTAGAACATTCTTGTATTTATAGTACTAACGACAACCCTCATCTACCACCAAAATCAGTTATACAGTCCTTAGATTATCTTGTCTTTCAGTTAACATTAACCACCTTAGACTACTCCTTTCAGCCACAATGACGTTTGTAAATCAGCAGTGTTATACGTGTTACAATGTGCTACCATCAACGCTATCCATTTATAATTGATCTTATTAAACAGTCTACATACATTCAATATCCATTCCCTGTTCTCAACCCACATTGTCTTCTACTAACCTATACTCTATAGTTCAACTCCAGGAATTTATTCATCATATTTAGTTCATCCAAGTACATGGCTTCAAATATGCTAGTGACTCTCACATTCATATAACCAGCCCAAACCTATCTTCCAAACTCCAGTCTAGCAAATACCACTGCTTCCTGACAATTCCATTTGAATGTCTAACAGAGATATCAAAACGTAACATATCCAAAACTGAACTCCTGTGCTTTCTCCCCAAAAGTCTGCTTCAGTAAACCCTTTGCCAACTCAACTGATGGCAACACTAATTCCTCCAGATTTTGTAGAACAAAAACCTTACAGTCAAGATCTTATACACAGAAACATCCTAAAGAATCTATAAGAATAAATAACAAACCTACTAGAGCTAATAAACTTTAGCCAAGTTGTAGGATACAAAAAACCCATTGTTTCTACATACCAGGAATGAACAATTTGAAAAGGAAATTATCATCACAATTCCATCTGCAATAGCATCCAAAAGATTAAAATACCTAGGAATAAATTTAACAATAAAGTAGAAGACCTGTAATTGAAAACTACAAAACACTGCTGAAGGAAATGAAAGAAGAACTAAATAAATGGTAAGCATCCTATGTTCTTAGATTGGAAGATCTGAAGCCAGTCACAAAGGTCACATATGATCTCTCCACTTATACGATGTATTAAAAATAAGTAAATGCATGAAGACATAAAGTGGACTGTCTACTGGTACCTGAGGGCGGGGATGGAGATGGGGAGTGACCGTGTAATGAGCTGTTTTCCTTTGTCGTGATGTTAAGTGCTCAGAAACTAGCTAGTGACGGTGGTTGCATAACCCTCTGAATACACTATATACCACCGAATTGTTTACTTTAAAATAGTTAATTTTACCTCAATTAAAAAACAAAGCATGGTATGAGAATATGTTATAATGGTTTTTAAAAAACCACACATACACTCACAAAAGCACAGCAAAAAACCCCCAATAAGTTAGGTGTTGATTTCTCATCAGAAACCATGGAGGTAAGAAGGCAGTGGGAGGACATACTGGAAGTGCTGAAAGCAAAAAACTGCCCACAAAGAACTCCATATCTAGCAAAAGTGTCATTCAAAACTGGGGATGAGGGGGAAATGAGGGAGAGTGTATGACAGTTCCAGACAAAAAAAAGCCGAGGGCGCTCACCACCACCAAACCTGCCTTCTGAGAGACACGAAAGTGAGACCTGCGGGCTGAAAGGAAGGACAATTCACAGTCGAAGCACCATGAAGAATATAAATGCCAATACTTCGGGCTTTTGGTTTTTAACTCCAATTTTTACTTCCTACAGGATCAAAAAGGCAAATGCATAAAATGTAACAATAAATCAGTGGTTTTGGACTTAATGTATAAAAACGTAATTTGTAAAAAGAACTACATAAAGATAAGGGGACAGGGAAATATTGTATTTCTCTTTTGTATATAAAATTGAAGTTAAGTTGGTATCAAAGCAATCAAGATTGTTAGAGATTTAGGATTTAAGCACATAGTAACTACAAGGAAAATACCAGAGAACATGAAAGCTCAGAGACAGAAACTGGCGTACAGACCACCAGGGAGATGTTAATGGGGAGTTCAGGCAAAATGGATTTCTGTTGGGGGAAATGACTGTTAGAAATGGAAGGTGGTGAGGTGCCGCAATATTGTGAATGTGATTAAGCCATTAAATGGTCTGCTTGGGAGTGGTTGGGATGAGAAAGTTTATTTTGTATATATATATTCCCACAATTTAAAAAAACAAACAAATAAGGAGTCAACGACAATTAAATGCAATATATGATCCTAGATGGGATCTAACAAGGGAGGAAAAAAGGCTCAAAAGGAGATTACTGGAACATATGAAAAAAATTGGAATAGAGCCTGTTAGCTCTGAATCAATGTTAAATTGTTTGTACTTGATAAGTGCACTAAAGGTGGACGTGAATATCCTTGTCCTTAGAAAATGTACACGGCAGCATCTAGTGTTCAAGGAGTATGACGTATACAACCTACACTCAAGTGTTCAGAAAATGGATTGATAGAATGATACAGCACGTGGCCAAATGTTAATGTTGGTGGACCTGGGTATCTGGGGGCGGCAGTAGGCTGGAGTTCTCTGTATGGGGTATTATTTTTGTAACTGTCTTGTAAGTTTGAAAGCTTTAAAGAACAAAACCAACCCTTAGAGACATCCCGGCTCCTCTCCGCTTCGGGAGGTGCCATTGTCTCCTCTCACCACACAGCAGTCAGCTTGGTCTTTTTAGGTAAATACCAGAGCACACACTCCTGGCGCCAAAACCTCAGAGGCTTTCCCATTTTGCCCAAAGCAAAAGCTGAAGGCTTGGCAGCAGCTCACAAGACCCCTTCCCAATCAGGCTCCTGGGTCCTCTCTGACCTCAGCCCCTCCTCCCCTCACAATGAGACAGCAGTCTTTTCACTTCCTCACACGTCCCTGACCCACTCCCACCTGAGGGCGCTGGCCCTGGGTGCCCCCACTGCCCAGTTCCTTGCCTTAAAAGTCCCTCACCTCCAAGTTTCAGTTTTTGCTCAAATCCCACCTACCCTGTCACCCCCTCCATCACCTCACCACCATTGCTCCACATTCCTTGCCATGCTGTTTTACTTTTTCCACTGCACTTATCTTCTGACTTACTAGATTACTTATTATGTCTATTTTATATTTTCCCCCATGAGAATATAAACTCCAGGTGAACAAGGATCTTTGTTTGAATGACTAATGCAGCTCAAGCATCCAGAACAGTGACTAAGGTAGAGCAGACATTCAATGAATACTTTTTCCCCCTATCTGGTTGTGTCACCATCTTTTTTGTTGTGTCACCTCACTGTGACCTGTGCCTATCTCTGTGCCATGCAGGGGCATGTGCATATCACCGTGTACATCTGGGAAGCCTATTTTCTTTCTTTTTTTTAACCAGGAGGTCCCAGGTATTGAACCTGGGCCCTCCATATGATAAACAGGAGCTCAGATGCTTGAGTCACAGCCACTTCTCTAAATGAATATTTACTGAACGAGTGAGTGAATGGAAACCCAGCACATCTGAGTGACTAGGTAGGTAGTCTGTTGCTCTACACTACAAGTAAACTTTCAGAAAAGCATTCTATGTGAAAAAATAAGAGCAGATGAATTAATAGTGAGTAGAGAGTTCTGGCCAAGTTCCCAAAGCATGCTCCAAGGAGCATCATTTTTTTTGAAGCTGGAATAAGGTCAGGTAATTCAAGTCTTGTTTGGATCCTAGGAAAATTAAATGGATAGAAGTTAATTCAAAATGTCTCTTCCTGGAAGCAGATGTGACTCAAACAGTTAAACACCTGCTCCCACATGGGAAGCACCTTCCCCAACCAGATGCTGGAGGGGCGAGGGGCAAGGCCCAGGACAGGCCCTTCTCCACTGTGCCCTGAGGCAGGCCTGGCAGTGAGCAGAGTGGAGAGCGGGGCAGCTTGGCTGGAGGTCCTGACCGCTGTAGGAGGAGACCAAGCAAGGCCACCAGGGCAAAGGCCAGCCACAACCCTCCTTGCCCCATGGCAAGCACACTGGCAAGGACAAGGGGACAGCAGTGGTGCTCTTCCTCCCAGGACATCACGGGGATTGGACAGTCCTTCCTGCTGAACTGCAGACGGGACACAAATGTTCAAAATTTAGGTGAAAGCGTGTTCCAAGCACAAATTACCCTGAAATTTGGCTCTTCTCCCCTTTCTTTGGTACGGATATGATATATACAAACACAAACTGAACATGGAGCAATTTACACAATTTCTAAGCTAAAGGCTTATGTACTACACAAACTGACTTCTAGACATTATTAAAGAACTTGTGAACTTGGAAAACAATCATGCATAATATGCAGAATTCCCATTCAACACTCCACTACCGATACCTTACACTGTTGTGGGACATATTTCTTACAAGTTATGAAAGAACCTCATCAGACTATTACCACTAACTATGCTCCATAGCGTACACCTGGTATATTTTTTTCCCTAACCCCCGATTATTAACACAATGTCCTGCAATAATTCTTTATCTCCTCTCTACTCATTTAATTTATGCAAAAAAAATTATTAGCAGTGATCATTTTTTAATTATCTGCAATAAAAGCTTTAAGAACTGCAAGTAAATAAACTTTTTTAAAATTTTGGAACTGGAAGAGCTTCCTTGCAAGTTTTATAAAATTTGACTAATAATAGGAAAACTTAATGGGTTGTATTATAATTATCTACTCCAAAACTTTATTTCCAGCCATCAAGAACTTCAAAAGAACACAGCAAAGCCAGCAGTTATATCCTAAAAACTAGGTGAGCAAAGTATAACAATTTAAAAATTATCTTAATTCTTCCCATCTAGCCAACTCTTTTTGTTCCTTTTTCTTGAGGCCCTAGGGCTGGGGACTGAACCCGGGACCTCATATGTGGGAAGCCAGTGCTCAACCAGAGCCACCTGGGCTCCCCAAACTCTTATTAATCTAAACACTCATGCCCAAATAGAGACAGAGAAGCCGCAACACTTCTGCTGGGTAATACTCACTTTGAAACGGTCTGGATGATGAAAACGTCTTTTCCCCTCACAGATTCTTGAATCTGTACTCTTGTTTCTGACAGGCAAAAGAAAACAGATGGCATGGTGGGGAAGGTATAGCGTTTAAATTTTTAAAAATACACAAAAATCTGCATTATCCCCTCATGTTATAGAACATGGAAACTGGAACCGTTACCCAGTCACAAGGCTTCAGAAGCTCTGAGAGCTCATAAACGGACTATGAATCACTCTTTTTAAGCTTGTTCAGGCACATGGCGTCCTTGACAGGGAACCACATTTCTGACCTGAGACGAGTCAGCCCGCCCTCTCCCTGCTGGGGTCCAGGCAGCGGTGCCGTGGAAGGCATCGCTCTGAGCACACTCCTCCTCATCTTCAAGGAGACGAGGTATTGCTCATTCCCCCAGCACCCACTGAGAGCTTACTGGTATGGAAGGTTATGTGTTATAAGAGCAAAGGTAAGTAGACCCTAATATCCCTACTCTCAAAAAAATGTGTGATCATTCACAAGGAAACGAAGAGACAAATCCAGAATGGGACATTCTACCAGACCTCTTCAAACCTCAATGTCCAGGGAAGCGGATGTGGCTCAACTGATAGAGCGTCCACCTACCATATAGGAGGTCCAGGGTTCAGCACCCAGTGCCTCATGGCCCGTGTGGTGAGCTTGCCCATGTGCAGTGCTGCCACATGCAAGGAGTGCCCTACCACACAGGGGTGCCCCCTGCGTAGGGGTACCCCACCCACAAGGAGAGCTGCCCTGTGTGAAGAAAGTGCAGCCTGCTCAGAAGTGGCGCACACGGAGAGCTGATGTGGCAAGATGACCCAACAAAAAGAGACAGATTCCCAGTGCCGCTGACAAGAATACAAGTGACACAGAAGAACACATAGCCAATGGACACAGAGAGCTGACAACCGGGTTGGGGGAGGAAGGGCAGAGAAATAAATAAATCTTAAAAAAAAACCAAAAAACGACAATGTCCAAATACATAAATAAATAGTCACTGTCTAGGGAAGAAATGGGAAAAGATGAGGGGACTATTTTAAATTAGTAGACATTAAAGAGATGCAATAAACACATCATTTGAACCATAAATCTTGGTTTTGGGGGGAACCACAAAGCTGGACTCCTTAGTACAACTGGGGAAATCTGAATACAGACCTGATATTAGATTATTACAGAATATGAATTTTCTTAAATGTGATCACACCACTGCATTTACGTAGGAGAAAGCCTTTGTTCTTAGGAGGTGCGTGCTCAAGTGTTTGGCGGTTCAGTGTCTCGATGTCTGCAATCTAAACTTTCAGACAGACCCAGGCACAGGTATTCATGAGGCAAAACACGAGCATATACGTATGGGAGCTCACTGTTCTATCTTTCAACATTTTTGTAGGGTTGAATGTTTTCAGAAAATGTTGGAAAACACTTAATTCACGTTTACAAGGGAGTGTGGGGTGACGGAAAGAGCATTAGCATCGGGGGATCTGGATTCTATCACTGATACTGCTACCTCTGGGACCCTGTCACCTCTCATCACCCCAAACTCCATCCACCTTTTCAGAATCTGGTGACAGGACACCATCAACACGCAATAGATGCCGAGGGTTTTCTCTGTCCTCAGTCACAGGCCAGGCGGGCACGGCAACTCCCTCCTGAGGCTTCCCCAGCTTGTTCTCCCCTGGCCCTCCCTGTAGACCCCAAACAAAGGGACACATCCAATTACCTTTACAGGCAGAATCTTCCCGGAGTTCTCCCTGTATACTTTCTTGAAATATTACACTTTTCCCCTACAGAAGCAACAAAGGGGATCTTGGGGAGTTAGGAAAGATGGCTCAGTAATGAAGAACTAAATAAAGGCACAACAAAATTGTGCCTTTTATTAAAGATTTCTATAATCTTTATATTATTTAATACTTGACAAAGTCCTACAGTGAAGAAAGGGGAACTAGTATTCATTGAGCATCGACTATGTGCCAAGAACTGTGTTAGGCATACAAACCGTTCCATTCAATCCTCAAAACAGCTCTAATAACTTGCAGTTTGGAAAGTTTAAGTAACTTGCCAAGGATATGTGGTCCATCAATACTGCTAAAGTAACTGTAAATATCTACCCTTTAAAAAGAAGTTAAGAGGGAAGCGGACTTGGCCCAGTGGTTAGGGCATCTGTCTACCACACGGGAGGTCCGCAGTTCAAGCCCCGGGCCTCCTTGACCTGTGTGGAGCTGGCCCACGCACAGTGCTGATGCATGCAAGGGCCCTGCAACGCAGGGGTGGCCCCCGCGCAAGGAGTGCGTCCTGTAAGGAGAGCTGCCCAGTGGAAACAAGTGCAGCCTACCCAGGAATGAAGCTGCACACATGGAGAGCTGATGCAGCAAGATGACACAGCAAAAAGAAACACAGATTCCTGTGCTGCTGACAACAACAGAAGCGGACAAAGAAGAACAGGAAGCAAATGGACACAGAGCACAGACAACTGGGGCGGGGGGCGGGGGGCGGGGGGGGGGGGGGGGGGAAGAAAAGAAATTAGACACACTTTTTACAACTCAGCTTGATTACGTAATGGTGTAAATTAGCAAAAAGTATCCCCGAACAAGATTTCATGACGTCTAAGCCAGGCCGGCCTGGATGGAGGTAAAGAACAACCAGCTCAATCTGCTTCTGCAGATTCACTCTTCTGCCTACGATGATGTCAATTCCACTGACAACTGATCTGAATGCATTCAGCTCATCAGCTGATTCATACATTCATATATTTATGCAAGTTTTATTGCCTAAGGTCTAAAAACTGGAGTAGAAACCCCCAGATGTGACTTGCCCCAGGGTTATGTATCTAGTTGGGGTTAGTGGGAGCTAGAAATCTCCTGTCTCCCCACCTTGCCTGCTTGCCTTCCTGCTGATGGAACTAAACGGGCAATGGAGCCAGATCACACACCGCGGCAGCGCACATGGAGCCCTGTCGACTGTGGGGGAGGAAGGACTGAGCCAGCACACTGCATTCCACAAACAGACCAACGTCACGCGTGTCCAAGACAGCTCACCTCGGTTAGGTTCCTGGTAAACCTGCACTTTGCCCATCTCCACCCCCAGCCGCCTAGAGAAGAGAAAGGGGGAAAAAGCTGAAAAGGGAAGAGAATAGACCCAACATCTTTACTATCGCAGGATGATTCATAAATTGATTTTTTAAAAATAAAGATATTCTCCTTGGAAGACTTACAGTCAATATTAAATTGTGACATCACTCCATCACTCAACCTCCCAGCCCCCGCCCACCTCACTGACCACTCTCCCCGTGCTCTCTGAACTCCAGCTTGCTTTCTGTTTCGGCAGCACACCAACACCTCCTCCTCCATGCCACAGGGCCCTGGAACCTGCTGTGCCCTCTGCCCCCAGACCTCCATTTGGTTTCTCAATTCAAATATCATCCCCTCAGTTTAAAAGGCAGGTGACCACTCGAGCGACCTGCTCCCATCACAACTTTCATGCTCTTGTCTTCATCGCGTTCATCACCACCTGAAATCCTCGTGGTTGCTCTAATTACTTGCTTCTTTTCTGACTCCCCTACTAAAAGATAAATTCCCTAAGAAGGAAGGATCTTTATTAATAGATCAAGGCCTAGTACACGTAGGGGCTCAATAAACACTGGTTTAATAAATTGTAAAATTAGACTGAATAAGCTATAAATTAGTTCATACATTTCACTGTATGAGGCACTCAATAAATGTCTGCTAGATGAAGACAGGGAGGTGCCATAGTTTACAAAGAGGTTAGTCCCCCCCACATATATACAGCCAATACACAGACTAACTATAACGTATCTGCTTTAGAATTTAACACAGTGCTAATCTGATGATCAAGATGAAAACATTACACAGTGAATAAAGATTTTAAAGGTACGATTAGTAACTCACTCAGCAATTTTCTTTGAAAGCTCCATGCACGATGAATTAGAATTTGCTGAAAACAACACCAGTCCACCTTTGGTTATGTTCATCTTGGTTTCTAATTCAGGAGGCGCCACACAAAACATCAAAGCCTTCTTGGTTTTCCAAATCCTGAGAGCCTAGGAGGAGGCAAACTATGTTAAGAACCATATAATGGGAAATATACTTGAATGGAATGTTTTCTTTCTTTTCTTTTTTTTTACAGCTATAGGAAATTAGTTTTCAACAGAATGGCGTCTTTTATTATATATACATGTGGACACAGAGAAAGTTCTTTTGTATTTTCACATTCTAAACTTGTGAAAATGTGTTATTACACGATTTAATCAGTTCTCAAGACCACTGGGAATAAATGATCAACTTACAAGAAAGGTGGAGCTGAAGAGCTCAGGGTTTTACTGTCTGCTCCTTAAAGTCAGTTATGGACAACCTCCTTTTATTCTCTGACAACAAAATTCCTCCTGGATTAACACATAGAAAAATGGCAGAGCCATTAGCAAGGACATGGACTGACTGAACCTAGAAGAGACTAAAAACCCCAGCGACAGCCCATTACTTGTAATACCTGTTTACCACAAAACAGCCCCTGGCCACCCGGCTGCCTCAGATGCCCAGGGTCATTTCTAAAACGGTCCCTGTCAGCTCTACTTTCCTCAGCTGGAAGATGAAGCTGACTAAAGAAAAACCCTGAAGGACAGTTCAGCGACACCCAAACGACAGGCCATAGGCACAGACGGAAAGGAGCCTGGCCTCGGCGTCGCCAGGAGTCGAGGGTCTCGGCCCATCGGATGTCACCAAGCTTTGCCACGTTCCACTCTCAGGACTAAGAGCCCAGATCGCACAATGGCGGGGGGGGGGGGGGGGGGGGGGGATCATGGATGAGGCGCAGGTGCAACAAGTGAGCAGGTGGCTGGGGGGAGGGGCACGTCTCCCCACAGCCCACTGCGTTTCCTCACCTGTTTTTTGCTTGGGACAGTTCTGAGGAGGTTGGAGATTATAAAAGGGCTGCCGGGCTTCTCTGTTATTATTAACCATGAATTCCAAGAGGAATACACGAATCCGTGTGCCTGGGAGTAGTTAAGGTGACAGTCCCCGCCCCCGGCCCAGGCTCCTCCCCACCCGCCCTCCCAGAAGGGACCCTTCTCGCTGGTCTGCTGTGGACGCTGTCAGGTCTTTTCCACACATGCACGTGCATCTGACCCCAAGAGAAAATATGTATAAAAAGCACATAAATGTTTCTAGCATAAAGAGGCATCAGCATACAAATCCACAATTTGTTTTCTCACTAAAAAATGTTTTGCCGATCTATGTCTGAAAATACAGGCATACCTCATTTTATGGCACTTCGCAGATACTGTGTTTTTTAGACTGAAGGTCTGTGGCAGCTCTGTGACGAGCAAGTCTGTTGGTACTGTTTTTCTAACAGCAGTGCCCACTTTGTGTCTCTGTCACATTTTAATGAAGATATGTATGTACAATGCATTTTTAGCATAATGCTACGGGACACTCTTACCAGACTACAGTGTAATGCAAACCTAACTGTTACATGCACTTGGTAGACAAAAGAAATTCGTGACTCGCATTACTGCCATATTCGCTTTATCATAGTGTGCTGGGAGCAAACCCGCAAGATCTCCGAGGCCTGCCTGCGGAGGCCTGTTTCATTCTTTTTCACCGCTGCCTAGTAATTCCTTAGCGTGGCGAAGCCACAGTTGAGCCACGTGCCCATCCTGGAACGGGCCTCCTTGTGCACACGTGCAGTGATTTCTCTGGAGTAACTCTGAGAAGCGGAACCCCTGGGTCACAGGGTAGTCTAATTTACTCTCCCACAGCAGGGTCTGTGGACCCATGTCCCCACGGATGACCTCTTAAAGGACATTTCAGCTCTGACAACCCAGGGTTCCACCATGGGAAATATGGGGGACTAAAGAGGAATTTACCATAAGCCCACGTATTTCAAACTGTTAGGAAATCATTTCTGTAAAGCACTTCCCTCAGAGCCCAGCATATCGGACACGCTTGATAAATAGAAGCTACACATAGGACAACTTCTACTATTTCTCGACTACTAATATTCATCTACCAAACACAGTCATGTAAAAGGAGTGGCCATCACCTACATCCCTCAACCTTCAGAGAAGCTCCTTGCAGTACACCAGCGTTCTGAGAGGACTTTGGAGCACTCAGAAGGAAAGGGCAGGGAGAGATCTTCTGAGGTAATTCGCTCCGGCTCCCCTTCCACCTGCTGCTCAGCAAGAGCTCTCCTGCCACAGAACCATGGCTGACCCCCTGGCACCCCCATCCTGAGGGCCTTGCCATCCCACACTATTCCTAAGAATAAGCAGAGATTCCTCTCCCTGTAGCCTTCACCCACTGGTCCTCATTACTCCCTTGAAGGTTTGTGGGCAACACATCAAAGTCCTTTTCCCCACGACAGCCCACTTGCCTCTGTGTATTTTCTTCAGATGTCTTAGGGCCTTTCCTCGTCTATCATGGTTCAAGTTCCCTTTAACCCTTTGAGCACCGTCTCTGAAGTGGCAGCCACTCAGCACCAGGCTCCTCTCGTGGAACACTCACCTAAGACCACCCTGAAAGCTGGGGGGGGGGGGCTCATTTGTCTGCAGTCTTACTGAGGAAATGACTTTCAATACAGTCCTGCTTTGTGACCATGCACTTCACAAGCTGGTCAAATATAAGGGTTGTCTCTAGTTTTTTGGTTCTTTCCATCCTGCCTCCGGGAAATTCAGGCTCTGCAAAAATTCGAGAAACGGGAGTTTTAGAGGCATCCTCAGAAGCAGGATCAGCGAGGATGGGGCTAGCAGGAGGCTCCTCTGCTCAAGGTTTTGGTGAGAAATGGAGAGTAAAGATAATACTTCCAGTGTCTCTTCATGAACTACAATTGCTTTTACACTTCTCCTAATTTTACTCTAGAATGTGTAAGAAAATTTTTAACATGTTATGAAAACACACCCTTTTCAATGACTCTCAGCTTTTAAAAAGTAAAGCACACTCCTCTTCAGAGGTTTGAGACCCTGTTAAATCTCACGAATGCAATCACACAAAAAGATCCCGTGCTGTGGATATGCCAGCAGTCATGTCAAAGCCATTCGTCCGTATTTCAGATGTGAAGGGCTTTGCACGAAGCCCGTGGCTTCTCACTCTAAAGCACGCAGGACCGCGTTTCTGTGTAAATACACCTTGTATCCAAAGACAATGGCATAGGGGCGGCAAGCTTAGGGTTTGCCTTCCACCATCATCAGCTGCAAGGGCTCTCTGGGCCTCGTTGCTTCCCTTCTGGACAACAAAGACAGACGCCTGGTAAAAACAGCTTCCCCCACCAGAATTTAAGGTCCAGGACAGCAGAGACTTGCTACTGGTATATCCCCTGCTGCATCGAAGAGCACTTGGCATACATACTGTAAGCACTTAGCGAAGGCTGGCTGACTAAAGCCTAACCTCGCTGAGTTGCAATGAGTAGCAAAAGGCATTGAAGGAAGTGGACTTGGCCCAGTGGTTAGGGCGTCCGTCTACCACACGGGAGGTCCACGGTTCAAACCCCGGGCCTCCTTGACCCGTGTGGAGCTGGCCCACGCGCAAAGAACACAACTATGACTGTGCTCTAATCACAACTGGGTAATAATGGACAAGAACCGGGGCAGGAAAGGAACACAAACAAGGAGGGCATGGCTTAGTGGGCCTCAGGACCGTGGGTCGGTTACTTCTGTTTTTGCATTTTAAGTTTTTCGTGAACAGTAGACCACACATTTCCTCACGCCCCAAATCCCCATTCCACACTGCCGTATTCCTTAGAGAAGCAAAACACCCTAGCTGCGCCAGTATTAACGTATTGACAACAACAAAAGCAGACAAAGAAGAACACACAGCGAATAGACACAGAGAGCTGACGCAGCAAGATGACACAACAAAAAGAAACAGATTCCCAGTGCCACTGATAAGGACAGAAGCAGTCACAGAAGAACACACAGCGAATGGACACAGAGAGCAGACAACTGGGGGGTGGGGGAGAGAAATAAATAAAAAATAAATCTTTAAAAAAAAAGGCATTGAAAGGTAATTGGTAAACTAAAAGGCATCATAAAGTATAAAGGGTTATTATTTTTATACTTGATGGAGCTCAAAGGGAAGTTGCCTTTTTCAGGTCAATAATGAAGGGTGTTTGAAAGGCAAAATCTAACTTACAATGAATCCTCTAGTCCCCTGAGAGGCCATGCATCTTGGTCAACTCTCCATCAGCATGCTCTCTCATAACTAACATTTACTGACCACTTTTGGCACACTCCTGGCACTGTGCTCTGAATTCTTATGACAAACCCAATGAAAAGGGTAATAGAATTAAACGCATTTTACAGCCGAGGGGAAATAAAGCTTAACCCTAAAGAAGCATGGCAGAGACCTTTACCTGGGCCCCAGGCTTAGCTGTAGCACAGAGAGCCAGTCTCAACACCACACAGAAAATGACTTGAAACACAGGCTGAATCCCACCTACAGTGAGCCCTCCCCGACGCTGTGGGATTGAACTGGCATGCGAACCAACAGTCAGATCTTGAAAAACTGCTATTGTAAACACGCCTTGTTTTGGAAAACAATTTATATCCTGTGCCCCCCCCCCCAAAAAAAAAAAAAAAGATGCAGAAGTTTAACTCAATATTTTCACTTCTGGGAATTTATTCCAAGGTAAGAAGGAAAAAGACATCTGCCCAAAGATAACCAGTGCAAAACTTTTTAAGATAAGGAGACTGGTGGAAAGGCTCCATAATGAGTAGCTGAGTAAATCTCTGACTATATCTTCAAGGTAATAAAAAAAAAAAAAAACGAGCGTTATTCAGCATTATGTAAAAGTGCTTATCAGCGATGTGAAGCAAAGAGCACAACTGTGACTGTGCTCTAATCACAACTGGGTAATAATGGACAAGAACCGGGGCAGGAAAGGAACACAAACTAGGAGGGCATGGCTTAGTGCGCCTCAGGACCGTGGGTCGGTTACTTCTGTTTTTGCATTTTAAGTTCTTCGTGAACAGTAGACCACACATTTCCTCACGCCCCAAATCCCCATTCCGCACTGCCGTATCCCTTAGAGAAGCAAAACACCCTAGCTGCGCCAGTATTAACGTAAGGGAATTCCTATCGCTGTTGATATACTGGGGCAAAATATGTTCAGCTAGAAAGCTGCCTACAAATTACAGCGTGGGCTCCCTCACCCTCGGCTGGGACGGGCTCCGAGCGGAATAAACACCCCCCGCGGGTAACGGAAACGTCGGCGGCGAGGCCCGCCGAGTCCACCCCGGGGACCCCGCGTCGGCTTAGAGACCCGAGCGGCTGCGGCGGGGGCTTGTTTTCGGCGCTGCTCCGCCCGCAGGTCCCGCAAGGAGGGCTGGAGTCTGCCAGCCGAGGCCGCGCGCCAGGCCCGGACGCCCGCCCGCCCCCGCTCGGCGAGGAGGGAGGGAAGGAGGGGGCGGCGGCGCGCGGCAGGGCTCTCCCCGCAGGACCCCCGGCCCGCGGCTGGGGACCTCCGGCCCGCGGCTGGAAACCCCCCGCCCGCGGGGCTTCCCGCCCTGGCACCTGCGCCCCGCCGGCCCGCGCCGCCGCTGCTCCCGCCCGCCTACCTGGCCCCGACCCCAGCCTCGGCCCGGCCGCAGCCTCGGCTGCCGAAGGCAGAACGCGCCGGGACTCCGTGAGGCGTCTCTAGGAGCAAAATGGCGACTCCACGCGCTTAGAGAGGCGTCCGCGGCGACGGCGCGACCTGGGGGCGGGGCAGGGGCGGGGCCGGAGGCCAGGGCGGGGCATAGGCGGGGCCAAGTGCCGGGGCCGCCGAAGCACCTGGCTCGGAGCTGGGGGCGGGGCCTGCCCGAAGAGGCGGGCGCCTGAGGGGCGGGGCCTGCCTGGGCGGGGCCTGCCTGGGCGGGGCCTGCCTGGGCGGGGCCTGCCTGGGCGGGGCCGGCCTGGGCGGGGCCGGCCTGGGCGGGGCCGGCCTGGGCGGGGCCGGCCTGGGCGGGGCCGGCCTGGGCGGGGCCGGCCTGGGCGGGGCCGGCCTGGGCGGGGCCGGCCTGGGCGGGGCCGGCCTGGGCGGGGCCGGCCTGGGCGGGGCCGGCCTGGGCGGGGCCGGCCTGGGCGGGGCCGGCCTGGGCGGGGCCGGCCTGGGCGGGGCCGGCCTGGGCGGGGCCGGCCTGGGCGGGGCCGCTGGCGTCGAGTTTCCCAGGCCGGTCGCGGGGAGTTGAGAGAGCACGCAACAGGAACTTTGGAATTACCTCTGTCTGGGTTCAATTCCTTACCTTCCCTGGTGAGCTTACCTCCGCTAGCCTCAGTTTCCTCATCCGAAAAATGGAGCTGATGGTGAACCACAGCAATTTAAAACCAGCCCCACCTTGGTTTCTGCCAACACCAGGGTCTTGACTGGGGCTGGCCTGTCCTCCGTGGCCTCACGTTAAAATAGTTTTGTTTTAGTTGATTAACTAAAGTGCCCAGCTTGTTGTGAAGCAAAAATGAAGCCTGAAATTGTAACCGGGAGAAAAGAAATAAGAAATGATTGTGATTACTGAAGCACTATAGATGCTTTTTTGTTACTTTTCCAGTATGTTATAGAATAGCCAAAAGTTAATGCTTGAAATTACCCAAATTCACTAGACCTACACCGACCTTACCCTTGTTCATGGTTCTTTCAAACTAGGCTCACCTTTGTGTACACTTACTACTGTGATGGTAACCACTGCACCCTCCCCTGTTTGAAGGCAGATTTGAGACCCGCCGGTCTCCAGTCCTTCCCCAGGCTTTAATAAGCCTGCTATCTCTCTCCACCACCTGGGTGTGGACTCCAATTCATCTGCTCTTTCAACTGTAGTTCCCGTATCATCCGATTGTCATGAGGAATTAACACGTGCAGAGCTAGTAGCCCAGTTCCTGGCATATATTAAATGCTTAATTGTCGGAGTCTTGTTCGGCGACCCGAGGTATCGGGAATGAAAGACAAAGAAAGATTGGGTTCAGGGGATCTGAGAGCATTGATTTCTCAAGCTCATCAGACAAGTTTATTGAGTTGGGGGGCTAGTATATATACCCCTAACCTACGTGACATTCAGCACAAAATCAAGTTACGTATTACCCTTACCTCATACTATATTAACTAGTGATGGATGAAAACCCAACAAACCTTACTGGAACTATTATTATAAGAATCAGTAACTATACTCATAAATCCTGTTGCCCAGGTTGTTCTGTTCTATATGTATTGTTCTGCCTGCAGGTGTGCTGACCCAGCCAAGATTGTGCTCCGCACCGATAATCATGAGGGACAGCTTGACTCAGTGGTCAAGGAAGTAACTTGCTTCCATGGAAACAACATGCCTTTGTTTCCCACACTTAATTATTATTATTATTTGCCTTGTTGTTGCCCATTTTTTCTTTTATTCTAAAGGAATTTGTGTTTGGGGTATCCATTGCCTGAATTCTTTATAATTTAAGAATGTTTCCTCTTTATCATATTTATAATGTTAAAAGAAATAATGCAAAATAGAGTTCCTCTGTCTAAGAAATTTAAAACATCATTCTGGAGGTTACTCTCTGCAGGTCTCCGCCAGATATCACAAACTGCTCAGCTAAGCAAACCCTCAAGCAACAGTGTTCCTCGAACCCTAAGGCCACCTGAACACCATAAGCCAACCACAAGATAAAGAACTCAGTCAACTAATAACCTGAAAGACACTTAGACTATGCCACATGTCCACCAACTATAAACAACTTATCTAATCTTCTTTTCCTTCAAAAACCCTTGTCTGCAAATGCCAAGACAGGATATGATTTGGGTTGCTCCCTGAATCTGTGCTCCCCAAATTGCAATTCTAAGACTCCAACCCAAATAAATGCTTATTGCCTTGAAGCTAAGTTCATTATTTCTCAGTTGATGATAACATAATAATGACAAAAACATTTATAGAACTTACCATGTGCCAAGTCAGGTCCTCTTTTAAATCTTTATATTTATTATTAACCATAACTTCCTCAACCCTTACAAAAGTATGAGGTCGGTACTATTGTTACCTCCTCCTCCATTTTACAGTTGAGGGAACTGAGACACAGGGGGTTAAATAACTTTCCCCAAGAAAAGTAGATAAAACAACATGAGGGACAAAAATTCCAACCCAAAGCAAAAAAAGAGAGAGAGAAAAAATGTCAACCCAGGCGGCCTGGCATTGAGTCTGTGCACTTCACTAACCAGGACACCACACTGCATTTCCTCTTCCCCTTTGGGTTTTTCAAAGCCTGAGACATGACATTATTCATCCAAGGTTACACAACTAACTAGAGGCAACTGCTTCTCATAGTCTAACCTTCTTCTGTAGGTAAGAGAGCAGCTCAGCTTATAACTTGTGAATTAGGGGATGTTATAATCACCTTCAGCATAAATGTTCTCCAAAGATTGGATCCAAAAAAAATGGAATCGTTTGCAACATTTCCTTTGCTGGACAACTTTATGGGGACACGCTGTTGGTGGAACATGCTGGGTTCTGGGTTTCTAGGTTCTTGGCTTCATGGCAAGAAAAATTTCAGAGATGTGCCAGTTTAATGAGGCCAGTAACAAGAGATTATTAATAAACAAGAAAAGTACAGACCCAAGACATGGGTGCAGGCGTGCTACAGGGCAAGACGTGCGTGGGGCCCCAGGGTGGGCCTTTTTTGAGGCCTTTCCTCTCGGCCTTCCCCATATTAAGGGGGATCTCGGCTCTGTACCGTCCTCATTGGCTGCCTTTCTACCTTCACCTGCCAGCTTTCAGGGACTGATAGGAAGAGCTTTTTGAGGGCTTCGAGGCCAGGAGTTTAAAAAAGGACCTTGTGGCCAGGGTCTTGGCAGGCTTTTCTGCTGTAAGGGTTGGCTTTGTTCTCAGGCAGCTGCCTTCCCTCAGAGGGTTTCCAGGTGGGGTCTCGAGGCTGTGTTCTCACTTGCGGGGTCCCTCCCTATACTAACCTGCCTCAACACTTCTTGCAAAGAGAAAGGCCCGGGGGCCCAGTGACACAATTTGTGTGACAAAACGGAACCCCCTTCTCGCAGAACTTCACCGACGTCCTTCCTCTCCTAAGCTCCTCCATCTACATCTGGAACAAGTCCCCTTCCCCGGGCTTTGGATGGCATCCTTGGCATGTGACTGGATCTGGCCAATCAGGGCAGGGTATGCCACTCCACCTGGTGATTGGTTCCAAGGAAAGGCCGCTGAGCCAATCAGAGCCCAAGGAGCTCACTCTCTAGATCTGGGCTTGAAACTGCAGAAAAGGGGCTCACTCTTGCCCAGCTGCTGTTGAGTGCCTAGAGGGGAATCGCCCCAAAGAGATGCTGAGAGATGACCAAGGGAGGGAAGGAGACAGGCTGGGCCCAGCTGCCTTTAAGCCAAATCTGAAGTCCCTAGATCCCTGGGCTTTTCAGGTACAGGAGCCTCCCCTCTACCTTCTGAAGCCTGTTTGGGTTGCCTTTGTTGTTGTTGTTTTAAGATTTATTTTATTTAAATCCCCCTCCCTTGTTTGCGCTCGCTATCTGCTCTCTGTGTCCATTCACTGTATGCTCTCTGTGTCTGCTCATCTTCTCTTTAGGAGGCTCTGGGAACCGAACCTGGAACCTCTCCTGTAGGAAGGAGGCTCAGTTACACCTGAGCCACCTCAGCTCCCTGCTTGTTCTCTCATTGTTTCCTCTTTGTATCTTTTAGCTGCATCATGTTGTTGCATCAGCTCGCCGAGCTAGCCCATCATGCCAGCTTCCATCTTGCTCATCTCCTCTGGGAGGCACCAGGAACCAAACCCGGGACCTCCCATGTGGTAGGGCTGGAGCCCAATCGCTGGAGCCACATCCGCTTCCCTGGGTTGGGTTTTTATCACTTGCAGGGGCCTTATTTGGCCCCTGTTCTTGCCAGCCTCTTTCTCCAACCCTGAGCTGTAGGGTGTTTGCACAGATGGTTCCTGTTTCCAGGAATGCACTATCTCCTGCAGTCCCCTCCTACCTTAAAGCCTGCTTAAACATTTTCTCTCAGCTCAGATGGTTACTTTCAAGTCTTCCCAGAATCACTCCATCTCCCTCACCTCCCCCGAAAAAACAAAACCAAAAAACTACCTCAGGCAGGTCCAGTGTTTCCTATACCTTTTTTTGGTTGCACGCTTCACTATTTCTAACTATGTATTTATTTTTGTGAATATTTGATAAATATCCCCTCAGACCTCCCTTAGACTGTAAGATCCTTGAGGGAAAGCACTTTATCTCTGCTTGTCACTCGTTCCCAGTACCCAACACAGTACCTGGCACAATTGGTACTTGAGAAATCCCTGTAAAATGGGTGACCTAGGAACAAGTCTTCTTCGGGGAAGGGAAGTGAACAGCTTTATGTAGTATTTGCACCATATAAACAACAATAGACTAAATAAGAGCAGGGATAATAGTAAAATGCAGTAAAATAATTACAAAGTGATGAGTTTCTAATACTATTACCTTTGAGTTTAATATCATCTATGTAATTGTAGGTTGATATAATTTAATTTTTAATGATGGCTGTTTAACAATTGGCTCCTAAAATTCCTGAAGGTTTAGCTTCTGTGAGCTGGCTCCAGCTGGCTCCAGCATTTCACTGCTTCCAGGTTTCTCAGCGAAATGACTTGGTTCTCCTCAGGCTCCCCTGTCTGTAGTAAGTACTTAGCTTGCTCTGTTGTACCGGATACCACTCCTCCATCCAGCCCCCATTCTCCAAAGACTCTTTGGAAAAACTTGCAGGCTGAGGTCTCCTCATTCTTGGGGTTTAGGCCATATTTATTCTTTTTTTTTTTTTTAATAATAGATTTGTTTATATTTTTTTAAAGATCATATTTTTTTAATTGTCTCATATTTATTCTTTAACTGTCAAATTAATGGGTTTTTAAGCAGGAGAGATCAGAGTGCCATGTTTCACAAGAAATCCAGTGCTGCCCCTCTTTCCACATTCCCCCAAAACTCCACTCCCAGAAGGATCACTGTGTGCAGCTGGCAAAGGTTTGGAATATCTGAGAGCATTTCCACACGTGACAGAGCAGAATAGGGAACTCTGAATTAAATATTAGACACCAGTGTCCTGACGTCCCCAAGCCTGGCTTCTCCGGCCCTCCCCCTCCATCAAACCCCCTCTCTTACCCAGGACCCTTTTGCTAATCCCAGAGCCCCAAAGCCTTGTCTTCCATGCCTACCAGAGAAGGCCCCTATGGCAGTGGAAGATTATTTCATGAACCACCCCCCCCAAAGAGAATTGTATAGCCAGACAAAAGAGGTGCTAATACAAAGTGTTGGCTTTTATAAAGGATATTTATTTAAGGGAAAAGCTTACAATTACAAGGCCCTAAAGAGAACAATTCAAGGTTATTACTGCCTCGCCCAATGTCATTTGCCACGTGTTGAAGCAAGATGGCCCATGATGTCTGCCAGGGTTCGGCTTCCTCTGCCTCTTCCGGCTCCGTGGGCCCAGCTTCTTCTGATCTCAGCTGCAGGCTGGCGCGGGGCTCAGCTGCTCTGGTCTCTTCAGCCGTAAACTATCAGGCCAATGGCTCCTCTCTCTTCCTGGGGACCCTGCCGTGGCTATGGAGCTGTCTCTCTTCCTCTCTGTTCTTCTCCTTTCTTCTTGACTGACCGTCCATTTACATAGCCCACCAAGGGGGCGGAGACCAACCCCCCACGCCCTAATGAAAGCCACAATCTTGATTTAATCAAGTAAACCTAAACCCTTTGAATTTAAATCAATCAGAGGGGATCATGCCCAGAGGAGCAGACCAGATCACATCCATACCTGTCTTTGGAATTTGTAAGTAATATCAAATTGCCACAATTACATTTGTGGGCTGGTCCACCCCCGTGGAGCTGCGCCTGTGAGAGCAGGCCCAGAAGGGAAGGAGATACCAGGTAAATATCACCCACCATCTTGCTTTAACACGTGGCAGCTGACTTGGGTGAGAAAGCACCCCTTATAGGGCCTTCAGTTGGATTTTTCATGGCCTTGAGACTGTAAGCATTTGTTTTTAAGATCTTTTTTTTATCCCTCCCCCTTGCAGGTTTTTGCATGTTGTCTGCTCTGTGTCCATTCACTGTGTGTTCTTCTGTGTGTCTCTTTATTTTTATTTATTGCTTGTTGTTTGCTCTCCGTGTCCATTCGCTGTGTGCTCTTCTGTGTTTTTACTTGTCTCCCTTTTCGTTGCGTCACCTTGCTGAGTTGGCTCTCCGCAGCACTTGCGGGCCAGGTGGTACTTGTGGGCTGGGCAGCATTCTGCAGCGTGCGGGCGAAACTGCCTTCACAAGGAGGCCCTGGGACGCAAACCCAGGGCCTCCCATGTGGTAGACGGGAGCCCAACTGATTGAGCCACAGCCGCTTCCCTTTAAGATTTTAATTCTTTATTCTCCTGCCCCCTCGTTGTTTTGCACTCGCTGTCTGTTCTCTGTGTCCATTCACTGTGTGCTCTGTGTCTGCTCGTCTTCTCTTTAGGAGGCACGAGGAACTGAACCTGGGACCTCCCATGTGGGAGAGAGTCACTCAATGGCTTGACTCTCCTCAGCTCTATGCTTTGTTGTATCCCTCATTGCCTTCACTTTCTGTGTCTCCTTGTTGCGTCATCTTGTTCCCGTCAGTCTGCCATGCCTGCCCATTGCACCAGGTCGTTGTCTTGGTCATCTTTTCCAGGAGGCTCTGGAAACTGAACCCAGGACCTTCCATGTGGTAGGCAGGAGCTCAGTCATTTGAGCCATATCTGCTTCCCAACTGTAAGCTTTTACCCCAAATAAATGCCCATTATAAAAGCCAACAGATTTCTGGTACTTTGCACCAGCACCCCTTTGGCAGACTAATGCAGAGTGTAAACAAAAAACACTGATTCTTTTCTCCCCCCATCTCTCCCCCTCTTCCAGACTGCCTGTGTGCTGATATCTTCCTCTGTGTACCAGCTGTGTGACCTTGAATAAGCTCCTGTCCCTCTCTGTGCACATCCATCATCTATGAAATGGGAATGACAGTATCCCCCCCATTGGGTTATCATGATGCCGTCCTGTGGCACATCCTTGACAGCCACTTTCTCTTAGCTGCACTTTTTAATTTTGCTGTGTTTTGTTTTTAATAAATTTTTAGCTGCTCTTTTTGGGAGCTTTTGGGATGTGGATGGACCATGATTTATTAACCAAGCCTCATTCAGGGCATTTTTTTGTTTTATTATTAGGGACAAAAACATCTTTGCACCTTTGCCCGACGACTTCCTCGTGTTACATTTCTAGAAATGTTTGTTTGGTCAAAGGTGGGCCCTTTTAAAATGTTGTCCCCACCTCCAAAATTTTGTAGCAATTGACATGCTCATGAGAGTGGAGAAGGAGCACCCCTGTCTCCTCATCCCCGATAACACCAGCCACTATTTTTTTTTAACTTGACCAAGGGGATGGCCAATATCCCCTGGGCTTTTAGAATCATTTGTCCCCTCAGCCCCAAAGGGACAGGTGTTGTATAATTCCCTTTCTATGAAACAGGTAGACTAGCAAGCCAGAGAGACAAAGCCTGGAGTACAGCTTCCAGGGGTAAAGGGCAAGCGCCTAGGGTGCTTTAGTTTCCTGGCAGCTAAAACAAGTACCGTGCAACAGGTTGCCTCAAACAGTGGGTGTGCGGGAAGCAGACTTGGCCCAGTGGTTAGGGCGTCCGTCTTCCACACGGGAGGTCCGCGGTTCAAGCCCCGGGCCTCCTTGACCCGTGTGGAGCTGGCCCATGCGCAGTGCTGATGCGCGCAAGGAGTGCCCTGCCACGCAGGGGTGTCCCCCGCGTAGGGGAGCCCCACGCACAAGGAGTGCGCCCTGTAAGGAGAGCAGGAAAGAAAGTGCAGCCTGCCCAGGAATGGCGCTGCCCACACGGAGAGCTGACACAAGATGACGCAACAAAAGAAACACAGATTCCTGTGCCGCTGACAACAACAGAAGCGGATAAAGAAGACGCAGCAAATAGACACAGAGAACAGACAACTAGGGTGGAGGGGAAGGGGAGAGACATAAATAAATAGATAAATCTTTAAAAACACAAAAAACAGTTGGTGTGTATGGGGTCACAGTTTTGAGGCTAGAAGTCCAGAACCAAGGTGATGCTTTCTGCCGGAAGATGGCGGTGCTCCGAGGCTGGCTGCTGGCAATCCTTGGTGCTTAGCTTGGCTGTCCCAAGGAACCGTGCACGCGGCGTCATCCCCTTTCTCTTCCCGGTTGTTAATTGCCAGCTTCCAGCTGCTCGAGGCGGCTTCTCTCTCCATCTGACTTTGACTCTGCTTGTCAAGGATTCCAGGAATCCAGACGAAAGTGTGACCTGATGCAGCTGGACCACGCCCTCACAGAAGTGACATCCTGGGGAGATCTTATTTACAACCCACCGGAAAGGGGACCAAGGGCACGCCCAAAGAGGGGTGCACGAGTCAGTGCACTCCAGGGAGTTCATGCGTTCTGGGATGATGGGAAGGTTCTGGTAATGGATGGGGATGAGGGAAGCACAACATTGCGCATGCGATTAATCCCCCTCAACAGTCTGCTGGGCAGTGGTTGAGATGCAAAAGTTTATGTCGCATGTATGTTTCCACAATTTAAAAAAAAAAAGAAAGAAGCTAAAGAGACCATGACAATTGAATGCAACACATGATACTGGACTGGAACTAATAATGGAAGAGAAAAGGCCCAAAAGGACAAATTGGAATAGACTGTAATCTTCGTATCAGCATTACATTTCTTGAACTTGAAATTTCTTGAACTGTGGTTACATAAGTGAATATCCTGTTCATAGGAAACAGACATGGAACTATTAAGCGTACAAAAAGCATGATGTAGGGAAGCAGACGTGGCTCTGCTGATAGCGTGTCTGCCTACCATATGGAGGGTCCAGGGTTTCATCCCCAGGGCCTCCTGACCCGTGTGGAGCTGGCCCACGCACAGTGCTGATGCGCGCAAGGAGTGCCCTGCCACACTGGGGTGTCCCCTGCATAGGGGAGCCCCACATGCAAGGAGTGCACCCCGTAAGGAGAGCCACCCTGCGCGAAAAAAGCACAGCCTGCCCAGGAGCGGCGCCGCACACACAGAGAGCTGATGCAGCAAGATGATGTAACAAAAGAGAGACACAGTTTCCTAGTGCCACTGAGGGGCACAGAAGAACACACAGCAAATGGACACAGAGAGCAGACAACGGGGCGGGGGATGGGAGAGGGGAAAAAAAAAGCATAATGTATACAACCTACTATGAAATGTTTAGAAAATAGATAAATAGACCAAAAATAAATAGATAAACAGAGGCTAGGGATGACAACAACAGATGTGGCAAACTGTTAAAAGCTGGAGGGTCTGAGGATCTGGAGGGTGGGGGAGGAGGTATGTTGGAGAACTCTGTATGGGTTTTGCGTTGTTGTTGTTTCTTTACCCCCTGGGATGGCTCCCTCATCTGTCTGCTCATTGTATCCGCTCGTCTTCTTTAGGAGGCACCAGGAACTGAACCTGGGACCTTCCATGTGAGAGGTGGGTGCCCAACTGCTTGAGACATGCCTCCTCTGGTTTTGCATTGTTTTTGCATCTGTCCTGTAAGTTTGAAGTTAATTAAAAACAAACAGTTAAAAAATACATAAAAGAATTAACAAAATTAAAAAAGGAAAAAAAAAACAA
Organism: Dasypus novemcinctus; assembly: GCF_030445035.2. NCBI lineage: Eukaryota > Metazoa > Chordata > Mammalia > Cingulata > Dasypodidae > Dasypus > Dasypus novemcinctus. The sequence continues at coordinate 14,757,866 of NC_080693.1, read as the reverse complement.
GTTTTAGAAAACGTGCTTGGGGAGCGGATGCAGCTCGGTGGTCGAGCACCTGCTCCCCACGTACAAGGTCCCGGGTGCGATCCCAGGGCCCTCCTGAGAGAACTCACCGAGCCTACGGACCTCGAAGGCACCCGTAGCCGCTGTGCTGCGCCTGCGCCCGCCCTGGCCGCTGCGGGATGAGCGACACGAGCCCTTGGCTCTCTCTGACTGCCCCGTGCTTGGCGACAGCCCCGCGGCCCCAGCCCTGGCCTCCCGCTTCGACGCACGCGGCGGCAGTGGAGTCCAGCAGAGAGCGGCCGGCACGGGTGAGGAGGGCTGGGGGGGGAGCACGGGGAGCGGGGACCGGCGCAAGCTGGAGAGCAACCGAGGGCGGCAGAGCTTCCCGGGGATGAAGGCCTTCGGTGACACGACCACCACGAGGGCGGGCAGGGCGCGAGCGGCCTTCCCAACCAGCGCGGCCGGGGGCGGGACGTGGCCTTTGCCTTTCCCCCTCAAGTCCCCAAGTCCGGGGAGCGGAGGGAGAAAGGCTGCGGGGAAGCATCGGGGCGAGGTGGCTCCTGCCGGCCGTTCGGTGCCCTGGAAGGACAGGGGTCCCCGAAAACCGGCACGCTTGTGTGGCTCAGCGGGCGCAGCCGGAGGCCCCTCCAGGCTGAGGGCGAGCACGGCCGCGTGGTGGCCTCCCGGACCACGCTGTCCAGTACGTCCAGGCCAGCAGCGGCCTCGGGGACGCCCAGCCACGCGTGGCAAGGGACTCGCGCTGTCCCCACCCGCGGCCGCCGGCACCGGCTGCGTGGACGTCCCCGGGCGGGAGAAAGCCCTCGGGGGGCAGGGGCACGGGCGGGCCCGTCTCCGTCGCAGCCGACGCAGGCCGTGGGTGCTTCCGGGCCCACGCGTCGGGCGTTTGGCAGCGGCCAGACCTGGGCCACGGGGTTCTGGTGGCCACGGCTGTGACTTAACAGGCTCGGCTAACGGTAAACGCCGGCTGCTCCAAGCTCCGAGCCGCCGGGGCGAACAGTGGGGCACGCAGGCCTGCGGCAAGATGGCCGGGCCCGGGACGCACCGCGCAGGCGCCGGGCGGCGGCCGTGCGCCCTGGCGGCGGGGCGGGCACCAGCAGGACCCGAGGGACCCACCAGGGGAGTCTTATTTGAAATCTGACCCGACCCTTTCGGTGTGGGAAACACTCGAATCACTGAGGATCCAAGGTTTGAATTCTGGGACCCTTACAATGGTAAAATGTTACTGCTATTTAAATTCTGCTCTTTACAAGCTTTGTAGTATTTTAACTCATTGCTGGATACTAAGACTTGAATTTTCTTTTTTTTCCCAAAAAAAAGGGTGTATAGTTTTACCTTTTTAAATAAAACTGACTATTCCATGAGTACGATTAAATAAAATAGAAGTACCTGCGTACTTGTTCCCCACCCTGGCCCTTTGCTAGCTGACGCTCACCTCCACTTACTCTTTTTTTTTTTTTCAATTTTTTATTTATTTTTTAATTCATTTTCTAAAATGTTACATTCAAAAATATGAGGTCCCCATGTACCGCCCACCACTTATTCACTCAACATGTTTTTTCTTTTTTCTTTTGAAAAGATTTATTTATTTATTTATTTATTTCTCTCCCCTTTCCCCCACCCCAGTTGTCTGATCTCTGTATCTATTTGCTGCGTCTTCTTTGTCGGCTTCTGTTGTTGTCAGCGGCACAGGAATCTCTGTTTCTTTTTGTTGCATCATCTTGCCACTTCTGGGCAGGCTGCACTTTCTTTCATGCTGGGTGGCTCTCCTTACAGGGCGCACTCCTTGCACGTGGGGCTCCCCTACGCGGGGGACACCCCTGCGTGGCAGGGCACTCCTTGCGTGCATTAGCACGCAGCCAGCTCCACACGGGTCAAGGAGGCCCGGGGTTTAAACCGCGGACCTCCCATGTGGTAGACGGATGCCCTAACCACTGGGCCAAGGCCGCTGCCTTTTTCCACCCTTGCGCCATCAGTCCATTTGCATCATTGGTTCTAAGGTGAGCCTCCTGCAGATATCATATGGCTGGTCCCTGTTTTCTTTCCTTTTTTTTTTTTTTTTTTTTTTAAAGATTTATTTATTTATTTAATTTCCCCCCCTCCCCTGGTTGTCTGTTCTTGGTGTCTATTTGCTGCGTCTTGTTTCTTTGTCCGCTTCTGTTGTCGTCAGCGGCACGGGAAGTGTGGGCGGCGCCATTCCTGGGCAGGCTGCTCCCTCCTTTCACGCTGGGCGGCTTTCCTCACGGGCGCACTCCTTGCGCGTGGGGCTCCCCCACGCGGGGGACACCCCTGCGTGGCACGGCACTCCTTGCGCGCATCAGCGCTGCGCATGGCCAGCTCCACACGGGTCAAGGAGGCCCGGGGTTTGAACCGCGGACCTCCCATATGGTAGACGGACGCCCTAACCACTGGGCCAAAGTCCGTTTCCCTCTTTCCTTTTTTTTAGTCATAATTATTGGCTGGCCTCTTACTGTGAGAAGAGCTGGGGATCGAGGTGGGAACCAGAAAGCACCTCCCCAGAGGAGGAGGTGAGTGACCCAGCGAAGCGTAAGGCCAAGTGGCTGAAAGAAGGCTCCTGCTCCACAAATGGAATTATGTAGGTAAAATATTTACAAAGAAATACAGAAAATAAATTTTACAAAAACATAAATGCCATTACTCCTTTGTTATATATGATATTCACGAGCATTAGACAGCTAATGGTACCAGCGCCAGCAGTTTGAGCTCTGGACCTTGAGAAGTCACCTGGCCTCTCTGAACCTCCATCTCTTCCTCCATAAAAGGGCTAGTGCCACCTGCCTCAGGACACTCAGAAGACTGAGCGGGACAGAGCACTCGTGGCTCCTGACAGCAAGCGGAAGCTACAGGGAGGGCTGCCCGGTACAGGGCTGACTCCCCGGGCGCCCTCCTCGTCCAGGCAGCCCGCAGTCAACACGAGGACTTGGAACACTTTCCTTGTCATTCCACTCTCTGCAGCTGTTTTTTCCTTAGTGCTATTGGCTGATGGACACTGTGGCTGAATCTCAGCAGCACTCCCTGGCCAAGATCTTTTCTTTCTTTTCCATTTTTGGCTCCCCAATGGCTCCCCAGTTCAACTCCACTGAGCCCCTCTTGACCAAAGACAGGTATTTCCCAGCCTCCATCCTGAAGGCACAAGGAACACCCCAAACCCGGGGTCTAGAGCTTCAAGTATGGCTGGATCCAGGGGCTCAGCTATCATCAGGGCTTTGTCTTTCTCCATCTTGACGTTCTCCCTTTTTCTTCTTGGACAGTTTTATTCTCAGGCAGGCTCTATCTATGCAATAGCAAACTAAGTGCCAGGTCTTGCAGGTGCATTTGGTACTTTCTGCTTATGATCTCAAGAAGAAAGAGTTCGTGGCTCATCCTGGACCCTTTTCAATCTCTGCTGAAGGACTCCGACATCACACATGCATATGGAGGTATCACACACATGATCAGACCTCATATGTACAAGGATGAGGGAGTACAAGGATGATGTGGGGGAGCTACTAGCTCCCTAGTTTGGGGTAGGACCCCAAAGCCAGTTCCATAAATGACCACTCGCCCTGTGTTGAGATCTTCCTTCAAGGCCTCACTTACCCCACACCCTCATCAAATATGTAAAAAGCACCATGTCCTGCAGAAAATATTACTCTTTACTATAAAATAAGATTGGAAGGGATTTCTATGATTTTGCTTTTGAGATCATTTGGCCATAAGTAATTTGCTCAAATTACAATTGACTGTAGTTGGTGGACAATCATCTTGCTCCTTGCTTCATGGGGAATTTCTACAGAGAAAATCTAAGTCACTTGTTTTCCACTGTCCTGAAAATTTTGTCAATGTTAGATTTAACAATGACTAAATAAAACATTGTGTTACATTGGACATTTAACTGAACATTTACTGATTTGATTTTGCAGCAGGTGCTTTTTTAAAAAATGTTGGCTCCAGTAAAGTTTGTGTAGATCTCAACTGTAAATGAAGGACCTTGACACATGCATAAGGCCTGGACTTGGTGCCAAAGGGGGGTATCCTTCCCGGAAGCCAGGGATGTGGCGCGCTGCAGAAGGGAAGGCTCGGGGTCAGGATCCACGGGGCTGTCCCCCGGCCCATGGCAGGGAGCAGTGGCACCCCACCCTGGTCCCCACTGAGGCTGGAGCTGAGGTAGGGGTGGCAGGGAAGCCCGGTTTCAGCTCAGCCTCAGGAAGCTGCCCAGAGCTGCCCTCAGAAGACCTGTCCTATCTAGGGAGCCACCACTGTGGAAGGCAATAAAGATTTCTCTATAGGTCAGGATAGGCTGGGTTCTACTGCAGTAACAAATGAGCCCTAATTCTCCAGAGCTGACCGCAACAAAGAATTCTAGCTCATACTCCATGTCCACTATGGGCCAGCAGGGGGCGCTCCACCATCCTGCCTGAAGACGTCTCCAGTAGGTGGGACCCTACCAGTCTTACCGCGAGGGAAAAAGGGAATTTTTGCTCGCCAGGTACCAACACCTAAAGCTTCTGCTTGGAAGTGGCAGGTGTCACTTCTGTCACATCCCTGGGCTAGAGGAAAGTGGCCACACATGTCAGTAATAATGCAGTCTTGCCCCATTTCCTCCGAGAGTGAAACCCAATGGCAGCCACTGTAAAGTTACCCCAGGCAACTGTCGCCTTGCTTCTCATCAGCACATACTGGAGAGGAGAGAGGGGAAGTCATTTGCCTGAGTGGCAGAGCCAGAAGTCCCTTTTTCCTAACTTGCTCTTTTTTTTTTATCCCTCCCCCTGTGGCTTTTTGTGTGCTGTCTGCTCTCTGTGTCCATTCGCTGTGTTCTTCTGTGTCTGTATTTATTTATTTAATTTCCCCTCCCCCCTTGCAGCTTGCTTGCTGTCCGTTCTCTATGTCCATTTGCTGCGCGCTCTTCTGTGTTTTTGCTCGTCTCCCTTTTTTTGTTGTTGTTGCGTAACCTTGCTGAGTCGGCGCTCTGCAGTGCTTGCGAGCCTGCCTTCACAGGGAGGCCCTGGGATGTGAACCCAGGACCTCCCATATAGTAGACGGGAATCCAACTGATTGAGTCACGGCCACTTCCCCATACTCTTTTTTTTTTAAAGATTTATTTTATTTATTCCTCTCCCCTCCCCCCCACCCCAGTTGTCTGCTCTCTGTGTCCATTCACTGTGTGTTCTTCTGTGCCCACTCGTATTCTTGTCAGCGGCACTGGGAATCCCTTTATGTTGTTGCGTCATCTTCCCGTACTCACTCTTAATCTCTTTATCCCATAATTCCTAGTGAGATATGCTCCTTTCCCATCTCCACATTCCCTTTTCAAACTCCTGTGGGAAAAAAACAACAACAACAAAACCCATGTGGGAAGTCATCTGACTCAACTGGGAGAAGCTGCGGGTCTGTTGGATGACATCAAGGTAACTTGCCTCAGATTAAAAGGGCATTCTACACATGCATCTTATTGGGTCCTTAAAAGAAAAATCATTTTCATCATGTCCTTTATCCACGACGGAGCATACAGTGGCTTTCTACTTACTGCCTGCTGGTCTGAACGCGCTTCTCTTCTTCCAGCCGTATTTAAAGGTGGTGCCAGGAGTGGATGTGGCTCCACCAGCTGGGTGCCTGCCTCCCACATGGGAAGTCCCGGGTGCAGTTATGGTTGCCTCCTAAAGAAGACGAGCAGATGAGAGGGTCCTTGTGGGGGTGGGGGAGAACACAAAAATAAAAATAAAGGCAGCACCGATTTCCCTGAAAGTCAAGGAACCACAGGGTACAAAAATTGGGGAAATATTAGGAGGGAAAAAAACTATCGAGGGAGGGGACCAGCAATAGCCATTAAAGCTTACCTCTATGGAAGGCTCCACATGCTGTCCCTCCTGCAGCAAAAAAACCATGCCCGTTTCAACAATATGCGTTTCCTCTTGGGCACAAAGATAAATTACACTTCCCAGTTTCCTTGCAGTTAAGTTGCTCATGTTACTGTGTTGTGGTCCATGGAATGTGAACAGAAGTGATTTAGACCAATTTGTGGTTTGGCCCATAAAAACCTCCCTTGCACAACCTTCCATTGGATCCTTATTTTGAAACACCAGCTGTAAAAGATATTTTGGGGCCGACTGAAGAAACTTGACAATGGACTGGATATTAGACGTTAGTATCGAATTTTTAACTCTTTCACATGTGGGGTTTTGGGTAGGCAGATGTCCTTAATTTTAGAAGATGCACAATCAAGTATTTAGCAGTGAAAGGTTACTGTAAGACACGGGGTGGATCTCTGGTTAGGATTTGCAGTCGAACTCCATATACAACCTGATTTACTTAGAAAGGTTAGGAACCAGAAGCACAAGGAGCTGCATTGTAGAGAAACTGTATCCTCAGCTGCAGCTTTCAGTGTCCTTAATTTACTGTACAAAATGGTTTAGGTTCTGGATGCAACTAACATCAGGAAAACCTCTGGGCCTGCAGGGCTAAGTGGCTAGCTCCCATCCTTCAGTGTAGCCATGGTCTCCAAATTACACACAAGGAACAATCCTGCCAGCCAAGGACAAAAGGCTAAGGGCCGTTCTTTGGGTGAGTTTAACAGCTCCCAGGAGGTCCTACAGGAACCCCATCTAAATGCAGGAGTGAGGCTGCAAGAAGTCAGACTATGTGATCTAAATATATTTTTAAAATAAATTAAAAATCCAGGGTGGCGAACTTGGCCCAGTGGTTAGGGCGTCCGTCTACCACATGGGAGGTCTGTGGTTCAAACCCCGGGCCTCCTTGACCCGTGTGGAGCTGGCCCATGCGCAGTGCTGATGTGCGCAAGGAGGGCCCTGACATGCAGGGGTGTCCCCAGCATAGGGGAGCCCCACGTGCAAGGAGTGCACCCTGTGAGGAGAGCTGCCCAGCGCAAAAGAAAGTGCAGCCTGCCCAGGAGTGGCACTGCATACATGGAGAGCTGACACAACAAGATGACGCAACAAAAAGAGACAGCAGATTCCCGTGCCGCTGACAAGAGAAGCGGACAAAGAAGACACAGCAAATAGACACAGAGAACAGATAGCTGGGGTGGGGGGGAAGGGGAGAGAAATAAATAAATAAATAACTCTTTTTAAAAAATCCATTAAAAAAAAAAGGTCAGACTAACAAAACCAAATGTTTAGGTTGGAGGAGGGATTCACAGTCCATTTGCAAACACTTTCCTTCCAGTCATGATGTCTGCAACTTATTTTGAAGTGGTTCAACAAAAAAGTCAAAGGAAATCAGGCATATGGCTAACAGGTGGTGAGTCTAGCCAATGGGAAAGCAGATGTTTATCAAACTCTGCTTCCAACTCTTCTATACTGGAAGGTTTTCATTTTAGGAAATTGTAATCAAATATAACATGGAAGAATTCACCTTTTTTTGTTTACTATGTTAATCTAGTTAATTCTGCCCATTTAAGCCTACCTGCCTTTAAGACACAATGAAAATCCCCACTGTTTCCTGCAGCCCCCTTGAGCTCCTGACTGCAGGGTCCATTTCTCCTGCCAGACTGAATGTCTATACTTCTGGCAAATGCCACCGAATTCTCTCTGTTGTGTTCCTTCAGCTGCAGGTGACAGAAAAGCCCAAACACAGCTTACCTTAAGCAAAAAAATATATATCTGTTTAAAGTCACATAACCAACTAGTCCTGGCTATAGTTTCTGGCCATTTTTGATTCAGAGATCAAAGGACAAGACCAGGCCCCATTTCTCTCTCTCCATCCTTTAGCTATTCTTCCTCAGTGTTGCTTCCATTTGCAGACCGATCAGAGCTGGGCGGCAGACAGTTTCCAGGGCCATCTCCTTCCAGTCTGACATCCACGAGTCTTTGTTCTCCCTTTCTCTGCAAAACTCCCAAGGCTCATTCTCATTGGACAGGCTTCATCACATGACTGCCCAAGACCCAGTCATTCCAGAGTTAGGGGAGATGTCAGCACTGATTGGCCCGTCCTGACCTGCGAGTGGAGTCAGCATGGGCAGAGACCCAGAAGCAGGAATGTTCTTTCTGAATTGGGCAAGTGAGAGGAATCTGAGTGCACTGGACTCTGGTGGGTAGGATTTGGGGCAGTTGTGAGAAACGAGGACCTTGTCCCACAGCACTTCAGCGGACATTAGAGTCTTCTTGGTCGGTTCTGAGGTTTTTCATGCTGTAAGTCTCCACAGTGATTTTTTTGGGGGGCACTGAAAGGGCCTTGGCTGGATTTTGTCTTCTCCTGAAAGCATTAATTAACCGTCTTCTCAGCTCAGCCGGCGTCAGGAGCCACGACTAGTTTGGGTGTTGCAGTTTACACAATGACCACTAGGTGGAGATGGAGAAGCGAGAACATAGCCTCCATTCACGGTTTTTTGTAGGGCTTTTTCTCACTTTTCATGAAGTATAACATACGTTTGGAACATAGCTATGAAAAAGTGCATCTTAAGTGTTCAGTTCAATGAATTCTCACAAACTGAACACACTCTCATGACCAGCACCCAAGTCAAGAAACAAAATATCACTAACACCTCAGCAGCCCTCCTCATGCCACATTCCAGGTTCTCTCTTACCTCTCCCCCAAGAAGACTGCTATCCTGGCTTATACCACAGATTCAACTTCCTTCCTTCCTTCCTTCCTTCCTTCCTTCCTTCCTTCCTTTCTCCCTCCCTTCCCCTCCTTTTCTTTCTTTCCTTCTTTCTCTCTCTCTTTCTTTTTTGTATAATCTATACATGGAATTATAGAATTTGTGCTCTTTTTGGTCTAGTTTTTTTCCGTCAATATTACATTTGTGAGACGCATCCACACATTGTGTGTAATTGCAGATTGTTCATTTTCATTGGTCTGTATTTTCCACAATTTATAGGTCCATTCTACTGTGGTGGGCATTTGGGTAATTTCCAGTTTGGGACACTCATGAATAGTGCCACTTTTACATGTCTTTTGATGACTATAAATAAATATTTTCTTTGGGTGTATTCCCATGTGTGGAATTGCTAGGTCATAAGTGATACATATATTTGTTTAACATTAGCCAATGTTGTTAGACTTTCAAAGCAATTTAACCAATCTGAAGTAGCAATTCTGAGAGTTCCAGTTGTACTTAGTATTGCCTGTCCTTTCCATTTAACCATTCAAGAAGGTTAGACAAAATACACTTTTAATGAGGTATAATTTACATATCATAAAAAACCACCTGTTTTATTAACAAGTCAATGATTTTCAATAAATTTACAGAGTAGCACCACCACCACCACAATCCCGTTTTAGAACATTTTCATCACTCCAAAAGATCTCTCGTGTCCACATGAGATTAGTGTGTAAACTCATTTCTCCTGCAGTCTTCAGGCGCCTGCTCAGTGCCAGGCACCTTGCTGAGCTCTAGGAGTAGTGAGACATCAGCAAGACCCATCCTGGCAGCCTGGAGGAGAGCCGCAGATGATGCAGGAGCCCAGAGCACTGTGGCCTCTGTGGGGTCCCAGAAGGAGTCCAGTGTTTCTGAAGCACTCACTGCCAACAGAGGCAGGAGGGACATGGCACTGGAGAGGCTGGCAGGGGAGGTCAGGATGAGCTGAAAGGCCAGTGTCTGGGGAAATGAGAGCTCTTTTCATAGCAAGGATGGGGAAGGAGCCTCTACTTGGCCATTACCTGAAGATTTGTCCCTCCAAAGAAGAGCTCAGCTTTCCAGGTCTTGCTTAGAGCTCTTGTCCTCCAGAAAACTTTCCTGACTATGTGCTGGGTGAAGAACCTGCTAACATTCATTTACCTGCAGAACTCAGATGTACAAGTCTGCCTCCCTCCATTGGACTGAGAGCTCTCTAGGATAAAAGGCTTGACTGCTTACTTCACTGCTATGGTGTCCAGTGCTGGGCTCAGTATCTGGCACGTAGTGAGTGTTCAACAAGAGTTCGTTGGAAGATGGCTGCCATTCCTCATGCGCTGGCACGTGCTGCTGCCTTTGGCATGCCAGGCACTTTGATGGAGGGTGCGTGTGTGGTGGGGGCGGGGCTCCAGGAAGTCTGTGAAATCATGTCTGTGGCCAGCAATGGTCTCCAGGATATTTATTCAGAGTTTTCACCTAGAATTGACTTCACATCCAATGGCTTCCCATAGGGTGATTCTGGAGCAGCTCTCCAGGAGAGACGGTTCCAGCCTCCCTTGCCTTTCCATCTCAAAGATTTTTTTAAAATACCAATAATGCATGAATTTTTAAAATTATAAAATGAAGACAGCACAAGGAAATAACACAAGAGATGACTAGTTGCCAACCCCAACATGTGTTCTCTCTGTCCCAGACCGCTCATTTTCAGCTGGTCATATGGCCACTTGGAATACAGACTGCATTTCCCAGACTCTCTTGCAGCTAGGTGGCCATGTGATGAAGTTCTGCCTAATGGGATGAAACAGAAGTGTTACATGGCAGTTTTTAGGAACTTTTTCAAAAGACAGCTCACGGGTGCCTTTTGTCCTTCCTTTTCCTTTCATTCTATCCTGTTGCTTAAGAAACGGGATGTTATGCTGGAACGCCATCTCAGACCATGCGGACAGGACCACACCCACACCCTGGGGACGGCAGAGCAGAAAGCTAGGTCAGTCTGAATTCTAGTTGTCTGTGGAGACACCATGGCAGCCTCAACTGTCCTCATTCAGATTGTTCTGTGCAAGAAAGGCAGTCTTTTTTTTTTCTTTCTATCTTGTTTAAGGTACTTGTGTTAGTTTTCTGTGGCTAGTATGGCAAATTACTATAAACTTGGTGCCTTAAAATAACAGAAATGTATCTGGTGGCTAGAAGTCTGAAATTAGTATCAGTAGGCTAAAAAAAAAAAAGGTGTCAGCAGGGACATGCTTCCTCTGGAGACTCTAGGGAAGAATTCGTTCCTGGCCTCTCCCAGCTCCCAGTGGCTGTTGGCCTTCCTTGGCGTGTGGCCACCTCACTCCAATCTCTGGCTTCAAGGTCACATGAAGTGTGTCTAATCTCTCTTTGCCCTCCTCTCTGTAAGGATATGTGTGATTGCATTTGGGGCCCATCTGGGTAATCCAAAACCATCTCCTGCTCTCAAAATTCTTAACTGAATCACATTTGCAAAGATGCTTTTCCCAAACAAGGTAATATTTAAAGATTCCAGGGATTAGCTCTTGATCTCTTTGGGGGACATTATTCAGCTGACTACACCATCGTTATCCATGTCTCTGTTACTCACAGATGAAACTAAATCCTAAGAAATACATAAAGAAACATTTAAAAGAATATTCTGGTATTAAACTTCCCTCCTGGGGAAGCTCTGCTAGTTTCTCAAATAAGATGGCAAAAAGTTCTGGAAAATATAAGCCTTATCTAATGAAAGAAAAGAGGCCAACAATCCAAGCCTTTAATGTTTTCTATTTTTAATCTCTCCCACCCTGCCCCGTTGTCTGCTCTCTGTGTCCATGTGCTACACATTCTTCTGTGTCTGCTTGTCTTCTCTTTAGGCTACACTGGGAACCAATCCTGGGACCTTTTGGAGTGAGAAAGAGGTGCTTAATCTCTTGCACAAGCTCAGCTCCCTGGTCTGCTGCATCTCTTATTGTCTCTCCTCTGTCTCTTTTTGTCATATCATCTTGCTGTGCTAGCTATCTGCTCAGGCCTGCCTGCTACGTGGGTCAGCACTCCTACATGGGCCAGCACTTGTGCATGGGCCACTACTCTGCTTGGGCAAGCTCACCACGCAGGCCAGCTTGCTTTCACCAGGAGGCCCCAGAAATCAAACCATGGACCTCCCATATGATAGATGGGAGCCCAATCACTTGAGCCACATCTACTTCCTAGCCCTCGATCTTAATGCTTTCACTTATGAACTTTTTTTCCTATATAATAATGAAATAAGTCTAATTATAATTAATGCCTAATAGATACCTCCTGAAAACCTCCTTGTTACTCAAATGTGGCCTCTAGCTCTAAGCCAAACTCTGCAAATAAACTCCCTACCTTCCCCCTGATGTGGGACATGATTCCAAGGAATGACCCTCTCTGGCACCAAGGGGTTATTACCAAGCATTAATCAGCAATGCAGGGACGTGGATTTGGCCCAATGGGTAGGGTGTCTGCCTACCACATGGGAGGTCCAAGGTTCAAAGCCAGGGCCTCCTGACCCATGTGATGAGCTGACCCATGTGCAGTGCTGATGCGCACAAAGAGTACCATGCTACACAGGGGTGTCTCCCACATAGGGGAGCCCCATGCACAAGGAGTGCAACCCATAAGGAGAGCCACCCAGTGCGAAAAAAAGTGCAGCCTGCCCAGAATGGCACTGTACACACAGAGAGCTGACGCAGCAAAATGACACAACAGAAAAGAGACACAGATTCCGGGTCCCACTGACAAGAATACAAGCGGACACAGAAGAACACACAGCAAATGGACACAGATAGCAGACAACTGGGGGGCGGGGCACAGAAGGGGAGAGAAATATAAAATAAATCTTTAAAAAAAAAATCAGCAATGCATTTAGAAAAACACCTGGACCAAAAAGGGGAAATATTAAATAAAACTGAATTTTTATGGTTAAGAGATTTAAGAGTGAGTCAGGAGGTCATTCTGGAGGTTACGCTCATGCAGGTCTCAGGCAGTTTTCAAACTGCCATAGCAAACAAAGACTCAAACAAAAGAGCTCATAGAGGGAAGCGGATGTGGTTCAATCAATTGGGCTCCCATCTACCATATGGCAGGCCCTGGGTTCACGTCCCAGGGCCTCCTTGTGAAAGCAAGCTGGCCCGCGCCCACAGAGAGCTGACAGCCTGTGCCCATGGAGAGCTGACGGCCCACACCCGCGGAGAGCTGGCGCAGCAAGATGACACAACAAAGGGAGACAAGCAGACAAGGAAGAATGCACAGCGAATGGACACAGAGGGCAGGATATGGTCAGGCTCAGGCAACAGAAACTTAACTGTGGCAGTTTGATATTATTGATGAATTCCAAAAAGAGATATTGATTAAGTTGTAAACTGGTGCCTTTGGATGTGAAACTCTTTGATTGCATTAAATTCAGAGGTTTCACTTTCAATTGATTAAATTAAGATTAGGTCTTTGATTCAGTCGGATGTTGAATCCACACCACTTTGGTGGGCAGACACTCACCTAGAAAACAACATGGCAGAGGAGAAAGAGCTTAGTTTTGATGCTGGAGCCCTGGGGAGAAAGCCAAGCCATTCACCTGATAGTTTACAGCAGGCCTTGTGAAGAGAGTAGTAGAGCTGAGCCCGGAAAGAGATGAGCACTGGGAAGAGAGATGAGCTTTATGCCAGCCTACAGCTGAGATTGGAAGAAGCTGGGACCACGGAGCCTTAACAGGAAGAGGAAGGCTGAACCCTTGCAGAGACTGGCAGCCATCTTGCTCCAACACATGGCAACAGACTTTGGTGAGGCGAGTAACTTACTCATTGTGGTCTTGTGACTGTAAGCTTCTACTCCAAATAAATACCCTTTATAAAAGTCAACAGAGTCATGGTACTTTGCCTCAGCACTCCTTTTGGCTGACAAATACACTAACAAGAGAGGGGATTTACTGGTTCAGGATGAAGTAGGCTTCAGGAAGCATTCGATCAGACACTGCTATTGTGTCAGTTCTGCCCTTCTTTATGGGTCAGCTTCTTCCACAGACTGGCTTCTTCCAGGACTTTCATCATTAACCAGGGCAACACTTCCTCATTCAACCAGAGTGGAGAAGAAGATATGTCCCACAGTCATGGACAAGAGTCCTGAGCACTGAGGAGCCCACTCCCTATCACAATCTGGGAGCCATGTATTCTCCGTTTAACATCTACCAAATCACACCATCACAGTCTTTTTCTGTCCTTCTTTGCATTGCTCTGCATCCTGGGAGGCTGGTCACCACGGACCATGTCACCTGGGCTCCCTTGTCTGGGGCTTCTGATTGGGTTCAGTCATCAGGAGGCCCTGGCAGAGTGGAGGAGGAGAGGTGAGAGATCAATTTATTTCTTCCACTCAACCTCAACTCACTGGTGTTCCTTTTCTTAAAAAAAATTTATTTTATTTATTTATTTCTCCCTACCCCCTTGTTGTTTTTCACTTGCTGTGTCTGTTTGTCTTCCTTACTTTTTTAGGAGGCACCGGGAGCCAAACATGGGACCTCTGATGTGGGAAGAAGGTGCCTAATTGCCTGAGCCACCTCCACTCCCTGCTTTGTTGTGTCTCTCATTCTGCTTTTCCTTCCCACATCTCTTGTTGTGTCAGCTTGTTGATGTCAGCTTGCTGCTCTTGCCTATCATATCAGTTCACTGTCTTCTTTAGGAGGCACTGGGAAACTCTGCTCCCTGCTTTACTGTGTCTCTCATCATGCTTTTCTCTTCTCGTGTCTCTTTTTTTGTATCAGCTTGCCCCATCTGCCCATCATGCCAGTTGTGTCCCTGTCTTCTTTAGGAGGCACTGGGATCTAAACCAGCGACCTCCCATATGGTAGGTGGGAGCCCAGTCACCTGAGCCACATCTGCTTCCCGTCACTGGTGTTCCTTAAAAACCACAACTCCTGTCAAAGGGACCTGCTTCCATGACTCTAGCTCTTGCTGGTTTTGAGTAATATCACCTCCCCTTCAGGCTTAGGGATGGTGTGATAATTAGACTAATGTGTCAACTTGGCCAGGTAATGGTGCCCAGTTGTTCGGTCAAGCAAGCACTGGGCTAATTGTTTTTGTTTTTGTTTTGTTTTGGGCTAATTGTAATACAAGGGCATTTCGAGGACTTTAATCATCCGTGAATTGATTGCATAGATGGCTGCTCACATCTACAGCAAGCTGAGGAGACCGTCGTCAGCAATGAGTGATGCCTCATCCAATCAGCTGAAGGACTTAAAAGGGGAAGTGATTTCAGCATTCAGAGAGAGAATTTCCATCTCTACCTCATATAGCCAGCATCTCCTGAGAACCCATCAGGGACCTGCATCAGAGCCTTCTTTGCAGCCTGCCCTGTGGAATTTGGACTTGTACATCCCCATGGTTGCACAAGATGGTTTTGTAAAATCTCATACTATTCACAGATACCTCTTGTCAGTTCTGCTTTCCTAGAAAACCCTGCCGAGTACAGATGGTAATTCTGCTTGGTGCTCCATCATCCTTGTCAGTTGCTCTAACCCTGCCCCACCTTTGTAAACTATTAAATCACTACAGTTGAGCCCCTTGAGTGTGTTGTTGGTTTCTGCCAGGGGTCTGAAGTGACCAGAGCAATGCGGCATGATAATTCACTTTGTTCCGAGTTTCCTGAACTAATTATCATGGTAATAGGTAAAGAATTATCCTGATTGGCTTGCAAAAAATAAGGTCCATATCTGGAGTTAGGGATGGGGTCAGTGGCCCAAGCCAATGAGTTGTTGGGCAGCAGCCCCAAAGTCCTCTAAACATGCCTCCCAGAATGGGTGCAGCTCAGTGGTTGAGCACCTGCCTTGCATATATGAGATCCTGGATTTGATCCCTGGTACTGCTTAAAAATAAATAAATAAATAACAACATGTCTCCCAACTTACAAATTTCGAGACACCTGGACACTGGACACAAAGATCTAAAAAAAATAACCTAAATTAAAATTAAAAACAAAACAAACTTCGAAGTATGTACATATACATAAAATTCTGGGATGAATCTGATAAAGAATACAGTATATGCATTTTTAGAAGGCTGAGGTCTCTTTCATTTTTGGTAACAATAATCAGATCTTAGAAAATAATGGAGGGAAGTGGATGTGGCTCAAGCAATTAAGCTCCCACCTACCACACAGGAGGTCCATGTTTGGCTCCTGGTACCTCCTAAAGAAGATGAGCAGATAGTGAGCTGATGCGATGAGCTGGCATGGCGAGCCAACGCAACAAGATGATGCAACAAGAGAACCACAGAGGAAACCATAATGAGAGACACAACAAAGCAGGGAGCAGAAGAGGCTCAAGCAATTAGGTTCCTCCCTCCCACATGGGAGGTCAGAGGTTTGGTTCCTGGTGCCTCCTAAAAAAAAAAAAAGAATACAAGCACACAATAAACAGACACAGTAAAAATGCAAAACGATGAGGGCATGGGGAGAAATAAATAAACCTCTAAAAAAATAAAATAATGGATTTCAAAGAAGAGTTCAAATAATAGAACATAAAAGAACCAAATTATTTTCAATGTGGCCTTCTAATGAAAGCAGTAACAACTATTAAAAACTGTGGCTTTCTGATTGCCACTGTGGTGGAACCACCACCAAGATGCAGATTTTCATAAAAACCCTGACAGGAAAGACCACCACTCTTGAGGTTGAACCCTTGGATACCATAGAAGATGTGAAAGCCAAGAGCCAGGATAAGGAATAAATTCCTCCTGATCAGCAGAGATTGATCTTTGCTGGCAAACAACTGGAAGATGGACGTATCTTGTCTGACTAGAACATTCAAAAGGAGTCCACTCTATCTTGTGTTGAGACTTCGTGGTGGTGCTAAGAAAAGGAAGAAGTCTTATACTACTCCCAAGAAGAATAAGCCTAAGAGAAAGAAGGTGTATTACTCAGCCAAAGGGGTGCTGATGCAAAGTACCAGAAATTGGTTGGTTTTTATAAAGGGTATTTATTTGGGGTAGGAGCTTACAGATACCAGGACATAAAGCATAAGTGACTTCCCTCACCAAAGTCTATTTCCACGTGTTGGAGCAAGATGGCTGCTGACGTCTGCGAGGGTTCAGGCTTCCTGGGTTCCTCCAGGCTCAGCTCCTCCATTTTCTCCACAACATCAGCTGTAGACTCTGAGGCTCTCTAGGCTTTGCCTCTCTCCACAAGGTCAGCTGTAGACTATCAGGCGAACAACTCTCTCTCCCTAGGGTTTCTGCTGTGTCTAAGGAGCCAGTTCTATTCCTCTGTGTTCTCCTGGCTCAGGTCCTCTCTTCCCAGGGCTGGCTTCTCTTCCCTTAGCGTGCTGACTTCCTGGGGCTCCAGCTTAACACTTCAGCATCAAACACCACCATCAAGACTCCAGTATCAGGGAACTGGATGTGGCTCAACTGATAGAGCATTTGCTTACCATATTGGAGGGTCCAGGGTTCAATATCAAGGGCCTCCTGACTCGTGTGGTGAGCTGACCCACGTGCAGTGCTGCTGTGCACAAGGAGTGCTGTGCCACACAGGGGCGCCCCCACTCAGGGGTGCCCCACAGGCAAGGAGTGCACCCAGCAAGGAGAGCTGCCCCACATGAAAAAAGCGCAGCCTGCCCAGAAGTGCCCTAATGCCCCAATGATGTGGCCCAATCAAAGCCCTAATCATAACATAACCATGCCCAAGTACAGACCAGATTACAAACATAACCCAGTATCTATTTTTGGAATTCATAACCGTATCAAACTGCTACAGAAGGTTAAGCTGGCTTCCCTGAACTACTCTAAGGTGGACAAGAATGGCAAAATTAGTTGCCTTCATCAGGATGAATGTGGTACCTTTCAGATGAATGTGGTATGGGAGTTTTTATGGCCAGCCACTTCAACAGACACACAGTGGCAAGTGTTATCTGACTTACTGCTTCAAAAACCAGAAGACAAGTAATTGTGTGTGGATTAATAAAAAACATGAACTAAAAAAACTAAAAAAAAAAAAAAAAAAATCGTGGATTTTAGAAACTTGGTTATAATGTGGAAGGAATCTAGCCCCAGTGTGGCAGTTTGAGATTTTTTTATGAATCCCAAAAAAGAGAAAGATTGTGTTTGTAAATGAATCTACTCTTCTGGGTGTGATGCCCTTTGATTGTATTAAATTCAGTTGAGGGGGGCCTTTGTTTAGCTGTTAAGATTGCTTTCAGGGCATGTTTGATTTGACCATGTCAGTAGGACATGCCTCTGGTTGAGTATCTGCCACATTGCAGGGTTTGATATAAAGGAACACTCACACAGACAGACACACATATGGGAAGAGAGAACTGTGTCATTTTTGATCCTGCTTGTGACAGAAAGGAGAAGGCACAGACAGCTAAAGCCCAGGGGAGAGATGGACCATTTTGCCTGATAGCTTAAGCTGACCTTGGGAAGAGAGCCAAGGCTGACGTAGGAGGCCCCGAAAGAAACAAGCCCTATGCCAAGAGAACAAGGACTTGACTTAATTCAGCATGAAGCCTCGAGAGACTGGGCTTCAGAGAAGAGAGGAAGCCTGGAGGGGAAGGCCCAGGCCAGCCAGAGGTCAGCGGCACCTGCTCCAACACCTGGCCGCTGACAGGCGAGAAAGCGACCTTGAGTTGGGCTTTTTATGACCTTGTAACTGTAAGCTTTTAACTTCAAATAAATACCTTTTATAAAAGCCAACAGATTTCTGGTACTTTGCATCAGTAGCCCTTCGGCGGACTAGCACACCCCTAAGACTTATTTCCTTCCTTAAAACTCTTTAATGGCATCTCACTGCTTACAAATTAAAATCCAAGCTCCCAAACACAGAAAACAGGACCTCCTTTTGTACCAGAAAACCTAAAAAGTTAGTCTCAGTTCTCACCACTTCTTGTCTTATATGATATACAAGCAACAGTGTTTGTAATTCCTGACACACAGCACTGTTTTTTACATTTGTCATCTCTGCTCTTTCACCCTAAAAAAAATGCAATTCAGGCATTATTTCTCTAAGTAGCCACTTCTAATTTCTCCAGACTAAGTTAGGTACCCCTTTGTGTATCTATAAACCCATGATCAGTTCAATTATTGTACTTATTATATAGTGATGTGTTCTGATGTTTCACCTACCAAATAAACTGTGGACTCATTGAGGGAAGCAAATGGGCCACATTGCTCTCTGTATCCCCAGTACATAGCCCTGTTCTTGACATGCTAGGCATTCAATTAATGTTTGTGGAAGAAAGGACTCAATGGCATCGTTAGCAATACTTTTTTTTTTTTTAAAGATTTATTTATTTCTCTCCCCTCCCCTCCCCCACCCCAGTTGTCTGTTCTTTGTGTCTATTTGCTGTGTCTTGTTTCTTTGTCCGCTTCTGTTGTTGTCAGTGACACGGGAATCTGTGTCTTTTTTTGTTGAGTCATCTTGTCATCTTGTTGTGTCAGCTCTCCGTGTGGGTGGAGCCATTCTTAGGCAAGCTGCACTTTGTTTCGCGCTGGGTAGCTCTCCTTACGGGGGCACTCCTTGCGTGCATCAGCACTGCGCGTGGGCCAGCTCCACACGGGTCAAGGAAGCCCGGGGTTTGAACCACAGACCTCCCATGTGGTAGACAGACGCCCTAACCACTGGGCCAAGTCCGTTTCCCAGCAATACTATTAATGTCTCTTTAGCCTAGTTTTCAGTAGAACTAGGGTTATATACTTTTATGTAGAGTATATAACAAAGGAACATTTCCCTTTGGCCATTGGCAGAGAATTCCTTGCGCACCTGTCTTATTGGTTCAAAAACCTGTCATCCGGAGATGACATTAGTGAAACTGGTGGACTAATGGCTTCCAAAAGTTTGTTCTTCCAAAAGGTGAAAAAAAAAACTGGTAAAAATGATCAGATTCAACCTTTTCAGAAATCTGGAAATTAAATCAAAGGCTTACAATAAGATGGGAAGTATTTAGTCAAGAAAAATAGCTGAATCTCAATAAGAATATGGAACTTCGTGGTATTCTAATTTGCCCTAATTCTCACTCTCCCACTCAGAAGTAGCCTTGAAAAATAACAATCCATATTATCAGTAATGGAGGGAGCAGAAAGGAGTTGGAGCTCTTTGAAAAGGAGGTTCTACAGAAGAACTCACTCAAAAGGCTTACTTTTATTTGACCTCACTCAATGGTGCTCAGTGCAAAAACCCTCTTGCCTGGGGGCATTTATAAAATGTTTTAACATGACAACTGTCTGAGGCGATGGATAACATTTGGGGAAAACAGTAAACAAACCAAAAAAGTGTAAAAGGAAAATCTGAGGAATTGGATGTCCATAGAGGCTTTGAAAAGTTTGGACATATTCCTGGATATCTAGGATGCCAATTAAAAGCCAGGGCTGTGCATGTGCTCAGGAAAGACCTGAGAAGGTCCTAAGCTTTCGTCTGTGACCTTGAGACTCGTGACCTTGAGACTATACAGAGTAGGAAGTGAAGGTTAAGGCCAAGTTGTACTCACCCTGACTGTGCATAAAAGCCTTGCACCAACACACAGAGTCCCTCAGCAAAGACTCAGGGACATTCTGGTTCCAGGAATATAAGAAATATCTGTCAAACCATTAGCTGGTTACTGAGATAATTGAGTAGATCTCAGTGACCACACATTACAAAATTATAGAATTTACAGAAATAGCTCAGAAAAATTCCTAAACAAACAAGAATTAGCAACTACAAATTCTGAGGGAGGGGGAGAAGAATATGATTTCCAGAGCTTGCCACATTACATCATTGGAAATTTCCAGGTTTCAACAAAAAAAATTATAAAACATGCAAAGAAACAAGAGTGTATGGCCCATATATGGAGGGGGGGTGGGAAGCAATCAGCAATCAATAGGAACTATACCTAAGGAAGCCCAGATAGTGCACTTACTAGACAAAGACTTCAAATCATCTCTTTTAAATATATTAAAAAAGCTATAGGAAATCATGTCTAAAAACTAAAGGAAAGTAGGAGGATGATGCCTCATCAAGTAGAAAGTATCAATAAAGAGACAGAAATTGTATGAAGGAACCAAACAGAAATCATGGAGTTGAAAAGTTCAATAACTGAAACAAAATGCACTTGAGGGGCTCAACAGCAGATCTGAGCAGGTAGAAGAAAGAATCAATGCACTTAAAGATAGATCAATTGAGATTATCTGGCTAGAGCAATACAAAGAAAAAAAGAATGAGGAAAAATGAACAGAGCTTCTGGGACCCACAAGACACCATCAAGCATACCACTAAGGGGTGTCCCAGAATGGGACAAGATAGTTAAAAGGAAGAAAGAATATTTGAAGAAATCATGGCTGAAAACTCCCCAAATTTGATGAAAAACATTAATCAACATATCTCAGAAGCTCAAAGAATTCTGAGCAGGATGAACACAAAGAGATCCACACTTAAACACATCACAATAAAACTGTCAAAAGAGAAAGAAAGAGAATCTTGAGAGCAACAAGAGAGGAATGACTCATCACATAAAAGAAATCTTCAGTAAGGTTAACAGCTAACTTCTCATAAGAAGCTATGATGGCCAGAAGACAGTGGAATGATATACTAAAAGAAAAACAAAACTGTCAAATATGAATTCTAACTAAGACATTCCCAGAAAAAGAAAACCGAGATAATCACTAGAGGCCTGACCTACACAAACTACTATTGGGAATCTTTTAGGCCGGATTTAAAGGACACTGGACAGTAACTCTAATCCACATGAAGAAATAAAGAAGAGTAGAGATAACTACATTGGTAAATACGAAAAGACAGTATACATGTACCTTTGTAAGTTACCTTTTTTCCTTTCTGATTTAAAATACAACCTCATAAAACAATAATTATAAATCTCTGTTGATGGCACAAAATGTATAAGGATGTAATTTGTTACAGTAACAGCAAAAATGAGGGGTGGAACTGAGCACATAGGAGTAAAGCTTTGTATGCTATTGAATGAACATTGATTTTGAACTATTATGATGAGCAAAAGAAGCCAGGCACTATACAATATTGTATTGTTCCATTTATCTGAAACACCCAGACTAGGCGATCCATAGAAACAGAGCATAGATTGAGGGTTGCCAGGGGGTTGGGGGGAGGCGGTAGGGAGGAATGGGAAGTGAATGCTAGCAGTTATGGGATTCCTATTTATGGTGATAAAAACATTCTAGAATTGGATGGGGTGAGGGTTGCACAACCTTGCGAATATACAAAACACCACTTTAATATGAATTTTTTGACATGGGAATTATGTTCCAATTTTTAAAAACCTACCATCCAGTGCAGCACCAACAGCACCCAAAAAAATAATGAAGTTAATGCTAGCCTACATTTATTGAGCACTGACCATGTTCTAATTAATTTGAAATAGGGGAAGTCAGACTGAGCATTTTAATTCTGAACGAAGACTTGATGAAAGTGAGGAAGCAAGCCATGTGTATATCTAGGCGAAGAGTGTTCTGAGAAGCAAGTGCATAGGCAAGTGCCTGCAGTGTTTGAGGAACGCTGAAGAAATTGAAGGAAATGATACATTTAGTGAAGCATAGCTCAGTCATCCCAACTTTTCTGGGGCTTCCCACAGACCTAACTTCAATACATTCCAGTTGCTTTTTTTTCTGATCACATTCTCTAGAGCAGAGCTGCTCAAAATGTGATGTGCAAATGAACGACTTAAGGATCACGTTATAAAGCAGATGCTGATTCTGAGTGGGACCTGAGAATCCAAATTTATAACAATGTCCCAGGGGATGTGATGCTGCTGGTCCGACAACAACTCTTCCTGTAGCAAGATTGTCCTGGTTGCCTATTGCTATGTAATAAACCTTCCCAAAACGTAGTGGCATGAGATGATGATTACTCCTAAATCAGCTCAAATCAGGTTGATTTGGCTCAGCTGGGGGGTCTTCCCTTAGGGCCCCTCATGCAGTTGTAGTCAGAGGGATGGGCAACTGGAGCTGGGGTTTCCCAAAGGTTCTTTGCTCAGCTTGCCTGGAACCTGGGCTGAGGCAACTGGAATGACATGGGGTGAGGACTGGTCAGGCCTTGCGCTCTCTCTTCGCAGCCTCTCTGTGTACCCTAGCTTGGAATTCCTCAGGGTACTCTTGGTTTCTTACAGGGCTGAAGGCTTTCCCCAGAATGAGTGTTCTAAGAGACAGGAGGTGGAACTTGCAAATTTCTTAAGATCTGGATCCAGAGATTTGCACAATATCACTTCCTTGGTATTCTATGGGCCAAAGCAGCTGCAGGGCCCACCCAGAGCAAGGAGTACCTCTTGAGGGGAGGAATTTAAAAAGATTTGGGAGATTTTGATTTGCTATCCTGGCTGTACAGTCTGTTCCCACCCCACCCCCACTGGAAAATAGCTCCCTTGTCTGTTTTTTTTGCTCATTGTTTTGCTCTTGTCTGCTCATTGTTTGCTTGTTGTTGTTGTTCTCATTGTCTGCTAATTTTCTGTTTGTTTTTCCTTTAGGAGGCACTGGAAACTGAACCCAGGACCTCCTGTGGAGGAGGTGGGCACTCAAGTGCTTGCAAAATCCCCCCTACAGACTGTTTTTATGGGGGATTTTGGGAAGATTGAAATCCTATACCACAGCTGCCAACATCATCCAAGAATCATTCCTCTACATTTCTTTTGGTATCTGCTTATTTTTTAAATTCCTGAGATGATACAGCCCATGGGCTCATAGAAACTGTAGGAATGTTCCAACCAGCCAACCCTTGTCTGCCTTCTAGATTGGTGATCTCAAGTCAATTGAACTTTGAGTTTCTTCACTTGTAATTAGAACATGCGTTTTGAAGAGATACATTAAGAAATACCAAATGAAACCACATGGCACATATTAGGCACTCAATAAAGAGCAGCTATGAAACAATTTAAAAATAAAACAGTTGCTGGTAAAGCTAAGAGAAAAACAAGGCCTGAGGGTGTGGGGGTGGAATGCTAAGTAAGGTCAGTCTTTCTAGAGCAACTGGTGATATTTTAACAAGAGCTGTACAACTGTTCTGTTCCTTTGGCCTGGAATTTTCACCTAGGGGAATACATTATAAGCAAATCATTCCAAAGGGGAAAACTACACAATTTCCTTGCAGATGTTTATAATAGCACTACTAGGGATAAGAAGTAATTGGAGGCGGCGGACTTGGCCCAGTGGTTAGGGCGTCCGTCTACCACATGGGAGGTTCGCAGTTTAAACCCCAGGCCTCCTTGACCCGTGTGCAGCTGGAACATGCGCAGTGCTGATGCGTGCAAGGAGTGCCGTGCCACACACGGGTGTCCCCCACGTAGGGGAGCCCCACGTGCAAGGAGTGTGCCCCGTAAGGAGAGCCGCCCAGTGTGAAAGAAAGTGCAGCCTGCTGAGGAATGGTGCTGCACACATGGAGAGCTGACACAACAAGATGACGCAACAAAAAGAAACAGATTCCTGGTGCTGCTGACAACAGAAGCAGACAAAGACGACACAGCAAATAGACACAGAGAACAGACAGCCGGGGTGGGGGAGAAGGGGAGAGAAATAAATAATAAATAAATCTTAAAAAAAAAAAAAAAAGAAGTAATTGGAAGCAACTCAAATACCTAATAAAAGAGAATGACTTATAAAATAATACATTGACATCCTGAAATAGGATGGAGATTGTCACCAAAACTAGACGTGTGATTCATGTTAACACATGCAAATTTATATATGCAACAGATTTGAGTGAAGGGTCAGGTGGCAAAATACAGCCATGCCAGAACAAAATAAAAAAGTATGTAGAGGAAGGCAGATGTGGCTCAAGTGATGGGGCTTCCACCTGCCATATGGGAGGACCTGGGTTCAATCCCTGGGGCCTCCTGGTGGGGTTGGAGGAGGGGGTGTGCCAGTGCCCATGCAGGTGTCCATGTGGTGGGCCAGTGCTCCCGTGTGTGCCCACGTGGTGAGCCAGTGCCCTGCGCGGGTGAGTTGTGCAGCAGCATGATGGTGCATCAAGGAAGGGATGGCAGGGGTCGGGGGTGGTGCAGGGGGGGGGTCTGGGAGTTTGGGAGGTGTGGTTGATGGCAAGCCTCTCTTCCTATCAGGGGTCTCCAGGATCAAATTCCGGTGAATCCTAGAGGAGAGAAAATGAGAAGAGAAGACAACACAGACAGCAAAAACAGAAGGGCAGAAGGAGGGGAAGAGGGAAAATAAAGAAATAAATCTTTAAAAAAAAAAACCACACACAGAAAAAACCCAGCAGGGCAGGAGGAGGGGAAGGGGGGGAAATAAATAGATAAATCTTTTTTAAAAGCATGTATGTAAGATTGTTTATGAGCTGCAAAGGGAGAAAATAGCAACTGTGCATAAGAGCAATTAGCATCTTTTCAATAGTGTATGCTTCTGATGGGATGGGTTGAGAAGAGCACTTCACTTCTGTGAAGTCACAACCCTAATTTAACCATGAGAAAAACATCAGACAAATCTAAATTGAGGGACCTTCTATAAAATACCCAACTGGTATTCCCAATTGTTTATGATGTCAAAGTCATCATAAACAAGGAAAATATGAGAAACCGACCAGAGGCAGCTAAGGAGACATGGGACTATGTAAGGTAGAATCCTGGATGGGATTCTGGAAGAGAAAAGGAACATTGTGGGAACATGAATAAAGTTCAAATAAAGTGTGGAGTTTAGTTCATAGTACTGTACCAATGTTATAAGATGTTAACAGGAAAGGTCCCTGGATATGGTATATATAGGGACTCTGTAGTGTCTTTGTGACTTCTCTGTAAATCTAAAACTATTCTACAATAAAGATTTTATTTTTTAAAAAGAAGACTGTATTCTTCAAAAATGGCAATGTCCCTTCTTGTAGACAAAGATGGCAGTATAAGAAGCTCTAGGGTGCTGTTCCCCTGTAGAATCTTTGGAAGAGCCATTTTCCTCAGAACTCTGGAAAAGAGTTAAAGGGCAGTAACTAGGTAAGGGCTGAATCAAGAAAACACAGCCTTAAAAATGGTAGTAGAAGCTTGTGGTGCTCTCTGTTCCCTCACCCACCCCTCTCAAGTGTGGTATGCAACCAGCCTGTGCTCCCGTGGTAGATCCCTGGCCTTTTTCTTGAGGGAGCAGAGTGACCTCTATGCATGTGCCCGTGTGCCAGTTACAACCCATGTATGTCTAAAGCCATAGGTTCATCACTACCTTTCATGCATTTGCATTTTAAAACCTGTAAGAGGGACAAGGAAGCAGCCAAACATAAACATACACGGAGTTTCCCGGCGCCCAGTCTTGGGCAGCTGCGTGGGAGCCCCAAGCCCGAGCAAATCCTCGGGGTCAACAGGAGGAGTCAGGGAAGGGGTCGGGCCGGCCGGAAAGCGGGGAGGCGGAACCCTGCGGGCCAGCCGGAACCCTGCGGGCCAGCCGGGACTCCCCGGGAGTACGTATAGTCGGCCACGTGCTTCGCGTGCGCCTGCGCAGGGCGGGAGCCACCAGCCGGCGGCGCCGGCTGCTTAAGGTGTGATCAGCGATGGAAAAGTTGCCAGCCTCGTCTATCACATATGAGAGAATAGTTTACAAAAATTCTTTTGAACACCACTACATGAAAGTCTGTTTAGAATTTCAAGAGCGTGGGGTTGGATTGAATGCAGCACAGTTCAAACAGCTGCTTATTTCAGCCCTGAAGGACCTATTTGGGGAGGTTGATGCTGCCTTGCCCTTGGACATCCTAAAATATGAAGAGAAAACCTTGTCAGCCATCTTGAGAATATGTAGCAGCGGTCTTGTCAAATTGTGGAGCTCTTTGACCCTGTTAGGATCCTATAAAGGCAAAAAATGTGCTTTCAGGGTGATTCAGGTTTCTCCATTTCTTCTTGCATTATCTGGTAATAGTAGAGAACTAGTATTGGATTGAATAAATCTTCAATTTCAGAAACATTGCTCCATTCTCAAAAGCACTTTTGGTGCCAGCATAATGTTTGAAGACTGAAGCAGGCTAAAAGCCCTTGTTGATGAAACACGGGATGTTGAAGATGTTCCCAGGAATTCCCAGCTACCATATTTGGTGGGGCGGGCTTCAGAGGAGGCTCTGCCTGAACCAACTGATGCTGAGGAGGCAGCACCTTCAGCATATCCACGTCAAAGTTGGAGACCGGGCTGAACTCAGCAGGACCTTCACACAGAGGGACGTGGCTACCTTCTCAGAATTAACAGGGGATGTCAACCCTTTGCATGTAAATGAAGATTTTGCAAAACAAACCAAGTTTGGAAGAACAATTGTGCATGGAGTTTTGATTAATGGACTTATTTCAGCTCTCCTGGGTACTCAAATGCCAGGACCAGGCTGTATATTTCTGTCCCAGGAAATTAATTTCCCAGCCCCTTTATATGTTGGAGAAGTTATTACAGCTTCTGCAGAAGTGAAAAGGCTGAAGTGGTTCATTGCTTTTATAGCAGTGTCATGTTCTGTAATGGAAAGCAAAAAGACTGTTATGGAAGGCTTAGTTAAAGTTATGGTCCCAGAAATTCTCAAATCCTGAAATGAGTGTTAAAAGATGCAAGAGCTCCTGGGGAAAACAGGGATTGCTGCTCTGCACCAGGAAATGGCTGACAGACCCAGGTGTCCATATTGAGGAGCAGGGGAATAGGTAGAGAGGTGTTCAAGCGTCTGCTTTGCATTGGCCTCATGTAGACTCAAATACAGGCATGATTTCATCATCTGGGGTTTTTAAAATTCAAAAAACATTGAGATTATCAGCTGAAGGTTCTACTTTTAGGATTTTAAACTTAGATTTGCATATGAGTAACATAAACCTACCTTTATCGGTGTAGAATAACTTTCTGACTGAATTTACAACTATCTGGCATTTAATTATTAAAGTCAACAGTAGAATTTGAGTCATCTTTGAATACCCACCCTTTTCCAGTAAATATTCTCGACCCTATTATAGTTTCTGGGTCAGTTTACTGTTATTTAATACTCATTACACCAAGATGGTGTCTTGCTTAACCTTCAGTGGGACTTGCTTTTCAGATGGTTTTTCTGCTACTGGGGAAGGACTTACTTGCAGACTTGGACTCAGCTATGTAAATTTCCTCGGTTTTACCTATACAATGTGGGTAACACCAACATCCACATAGGTTTGTTGTTGCAGATGATAAGCAGCTATAAACTGTAGCTGCTATTGCCCAGTCTCCCTGTGACTGAGGTTAGAGTTTCCTAAGTTTAAACCTCCCTGGCCCATAGTTAAACAAAAAGTGCCAGTCTTTCATGGTATTAACTAAGTATTCCAAACCTGGACTGAGTCTTGGATGCAGAGTGTCTATTTTAGTGGTTGGGATTCTTTTCCCCTCATTTGGAAATAATATGGAGTTTCCCCCCAGTTATATAAATAATATATATTTATTGTAAGATATTATAAGAAAGACTGTGGAGGACAGATTGGGTATTGTAGGAGTAATGTGCCTAATGTGTTCATTCTAAGTGATTACTCCCAAGACAGCCAACACCTTTTAAGACAAGAATCTCTATAAAAAGAAAAAAAAATAAAACCTGTAAGAAGTAAAAAGTGGAGTTACATACAAAATTACAATATAATATTACTGGTATTTGTAATTACCCATATTTCAGGTGGCAACCTGAAAGACTGACCCAGGAAACTCATCTCTGTCTTGACATCTCCGGAAGTTGCCCTGTAGGCAGAAACAGCTAAAGCAGTGTAAGAAACAATTAGGTAAAAGTGTCTTGGGACAAAGGTTTACTCACTTTAAGTCATACAACAGAGCACCCAGGAGGGAGAGAAAGTCTATTTATAGGGGGCAGATGGGGCATTCAAATATCTGTAAATGGGGACATTCTTAAGATTGTGAGCAAACACAAGCCCAAGACAAGATGCAGACTCAGAAAAGACAAAGAGGACCTGACAGTATACTGCACATTCCTCTTGGGCTGATCTTGATAGGACTAAATTCTGAAGCAGAGCTCCAGTCAAGGCAGAACCAATTTGCAAAGATGGCAAAAGGTATTTAATTCTTCAGTTTGTTTGTTTTTGTTAGCTCCTGGAACTCAAGGAGATTTCTGCCCTAACACTAGCTGGATACAAACTTAAGGTACAGACACCTGATGGACTAAATCACAGAATTAATACTTCAAAATATTAAAATTTACACTGTGCAATAAAATATTACAAGAAAACAAAGAAAAGAAATGATGGCCCATCCAAAGGAACAATATAAAAATCCAGAAACCATCCATGAAAAAGACCATTTTGGATAAACTGGACAAAGACCTTTTAAAAATGATCCTCAATATGCTCAGAGAGATAAAAGAAAACACAGAGAAATAGCTAAAGGATTTCAGGAAAACAATAATGAACAATATGAGAATCTCAATAAAAAGATAGACTATTTTAAAAGGAACCAAACAGAAATACTGGAGTTGAAGAACACAATAAAGGAAATGAAAAAATTTTCTGGCGCTGGCAGAAAAAAGAATCAGTGAAATTGAATACAGCAAAATTGAAATGAATAACACTGAGAAGCAGAAAGAAAAAAGAATGAAAAAGGTGAGCAGAATCTAAGAGGCCTGTTGGATACTCTCAAGTATACTAATATATACGTTATGGGAATCCCAGGAGGAGAAGAAAAAGAGAAAGGGGCAGAAGGAGTATTCAAAGAAATAAAGGTAATAAAATTCCCAAATTTAATGAAAGGCATGAACATGCACATTCAAGAATACCAATGAACCCCAAACAAGACAAACTTGAAGAGAAATACATCCAGACACATAATAGTGAAAACTGTCAATTGCCAAGGATAAAGGGAGTGTTCTGAAGGCTGCAAGAGAAAACTTTTTATGTGCCAGGGAATCCCAATAAGATTAAATACCAGTTTATCATCAGCAAACATGGAGGCAAGAAAGCAGTGTGATGAAATATTTAAAGAGCTTAAAGAAGATAATTACCAACCAAGAATTTTATAACTGGTGAGACTGTCTTTCAAAAATGAAGGTAAGAATAAGATATTCCCAGATAAACAAAAGTTGACCGAGTTTGTAACCACTAGACCTACCCTATAAGCAGTGCTAAAAGGAGTTCTTCAGACTGAAAGGAAAGGATGATAGACAATGGATTGAAGAGGCATAAAGAAATGAAGATCTCAGGTAAAGGTAAACATATGGGTAATTACGAATACCAGTAATATTATATTGTAATTTTGTATGTAACTCCACTTTTTACTTCTTACAGGTTTTAAAATGCAAATGCATGAAAGGTAATGATAAGCCTATGGTTTTAGACATACATATGTAAAGATGTAATTTGTAACAAGTACAACAAAAAGGTGGGGAAATGGAGGGATGTGGGAACAGTGTCTGTGTGTGCTATTGAAGTTAAGTTTGTATCAAATCAAACATGATTGCTATAGATTTAGGATGTTAAATTAAGGCCCATGGTAACCACAAAGAAAATATATACAGAAATAAATGAGAAGAGATTCAAAATAGTCCAATACAAAAAATAAAAAAATATGAAAGTAAGCATTAATGGAATACTTTAGGGACAAAAAAGGTATAAAACTTACAAAAACCAAATACAAAATTGCAGAAGAAAGTCCTGCATTTTCAGTAGTTACTTTAAGTGTGAATGGACTCCAATCAACAGGCAGAGATTGGCAGAATGTATAAAAAAGCATGACCTAACTATATGCTATTTACAAGAGACTCATTTTAAATTCAAAGATACAATAAGCTGGAAGTGAAAGGATATACTATGTAAATATTAAACAAAAGATATCTAGGGTAAATCTGCTAATATCAGATAAAATAGACCTTAAGTCAAAAACCATTATTAAGGGAAGTGGATGTGGCTCAAGCGATTGGGCTCCCATCTACCATATGGGAGGCCCTGGATTAGATTCCCAGGGCCTCCTGGTGAAGGTAAGCTGGCCCATGCTGCAGAGAGCTAAGCTGGCACATTAAGAGGATGCAACAAAGGGAGATGCATCAAAGGAGAGACAGTGAGATACAGCAGACCAGGGAGATGAGGTGGCTCAAGCAATTGAGTGCCTCTCTCCCACACCAGAGATCCTGGGATCAGTTCCTGGTGCCTCCTAAAAAGAAAGATGAGAAGAAAAAACAAGCAGACACAGAAAGAACACACAGCGAACGGAGCAGAGAGCAGACAGCAAGCGCAAACAATAAGGAGGGGTAATTAAAAAAAAAAAAGAGTAAGTTTAAAAAGAAAGTTATGAGGACAAAGGTCACTGTAGACTGATAAAGGGATTGAGAAGACATAACGATTATAATTATATATGCATCTAACAGCAGAGCCCAAAAATATATGAAGCAAACGTTGACAGATTTGAAGAAGAAATAGATAGCTCTACATTAATAGTAGGAGACTTCAATATACCACTTTCAATAATGGAAACAACATCTAGAGAAAATGCTAATAGGGAAATTTAATAATAATATAAACCAATTAGACCTAACAGACATATATAGAACACTTCACCCAACAGAAGTAGAATATACAATCTTTTAGAGGGTACATGCATCATTCTCTAGAACAGACCATATGTTAGGTCACAAAACACATCTCAATAAATTCAAAAATACTGAAATCATAAAAAGTAACTTAGCTGAACATAATGAAGGTAGAAATTAATAACAGAAGGAATATTAGAAAAATTTACAAATATGTAGAAATTAAGCAGCATACTCCTAAACAACCAAAGAAAACATTACAAGAGAAATTTAAAAATATTTAGATAGCAGTGGAAGAACTTTTACCTTTGATATAAAGGCAGTGACCACCAGAATTTGGAGGGAAGTGTGAGGGAAGAATAAGTGTAACATGGGGAACATTTCTAGGACATTGGAATGTCCTGCATGACATTGCAATAATGGACAGAGGCCATTATACATTTTGGCATAACCTATAAAATTGTGTGGGGCAGAAGGTAAACTTTAATGTAAACTATAGACTATAGTTAGTAGCAATGCTTCAGTAAGTGTTCATCAATTGTAACAAATGTAACATACTAATGAAAAATGTGATTAATGTGGGAAAGTGTGGGAAGGGGAGGGGGTGTGTATATGGGAAACCCCTATATTTTTTATGTAACATGTAATCTAAAGCTTTTTTAAAAATAAAAAAAATTTAGAGACAAATGAAATGAAGGCACAGCATATCAAAATTTATGGGATGCAGTGAAGGCAGTGCTCAGAAGGAAATTTATAGCTATGAACATTTATATTTAAAAAAAAGAAAATCTCAAATTATTAACCTAACTTTACATCATGAGGAAATAGAAAGAAAAAAAAAAGCAAAGTAATCCCAAAGGGAGGAGAATGAAAGAGATAATTAAGATTAGAACAAGATAAATGAAGTAGAGACTAGAACAACAATTGAGAGAATTAGCAAAGTAAAATGTTGGTTTTTTGAAAAAATCGATAAAATTGACAAACTATTAGCTAGACTGATAAAGGAAAAAAACGAGAGTTTAAAGAAGACATTACAAAGGAAATTAGAAAATATATAGTGACAAATGAAAATGAAGCTACAACATACTAAAATGTTCCCATTAGAGAAATGCGAATCAAAACTACAATAATATGCCTATTTACACCAACAAAGATGGCTATATTTAAAAAAAAAAAACCCAGAAAATAACAATTGCTAGAGAAAATATGGAGAAAATGGAATGCTAGTGCAGTGTTGATGGAGATGTAAAATGATGCAGTTACTGTGGAAAGCAATACAGTCATTCCTAAAACTCCATGGTCAAATATATTATCATGTTTTTGTATTGCTGGATTTGATCTGTTAATATTTTGCAAAGATTTTGCTCTGATTTTGGTAACACATGATGCTGCTCTCATAAAATGTATTGGAAGGTACTCATTACTTTTGCGTTTTCTGAAAGACTTTTTGTAAAATTGCTATTTCTTAAATGTTTGATAGTATTTTGTGTTGTGGAATTTTTTTCAAAATATGATCATTTCTTTTTTTAAAAAAGATTTATTTATTTATTTCTCTTCCCCACCCCCACCCCGGTTGTCTGTTCTCTGTGTCTGTTTGCTGCATCGTCTTCTTTATCCCCTTCTGGTGTCAGCGGCACAGGAATCTGTGTTTCTTTTTGCTGCATCATCTTGTTGTGTCAGCTCTCCGTGTGGGTGGTGCCATTCTTAGGCAGGCTGCACTTTCTTTCGTGCTGGGCGGCTCTCCTTACGGGGGTGCACTCCTTGCATGTGGGACTCCCTTACGTGGAGGACACCCCTGCGTGCAGGGCACTCCTTGCGCGCATCAGCTCTGCGCATGGGCCAGCTCCACACGGGTCAAGGAGGCCCGGGGTTTGAACCGTGGACCTCCCATGTGGTAGATGGACGCCCTAACCACTGGGCCAAGTCCAACTCCCAGATAATTTCTTTATTCAAAATAAGACTGCATAATTTCTAGTTCTTCTTAAGTCAGTTGTAAATTGTGTCTTTCAAGAAATGTGTCCTTTTCATTTACATTTCCCTTAATGTCTTTAGGAGCTGTAGTGATGTCTCCTCTTTCATTCATGATCCTGGTAATTTGTCTTTTCTCTTATTTCCTTGATTAGTCTAGTTAAATGTTTGTCAATTTTATTGATTCTTCCAAAGAACCAGCTTGATCTTTCTTGATGGTTTTTCAATTTTCTATTTTATTGGTTTCTGCTGTTATCTTTATTTTTTTCCTATTATTTACTTTGGATTTAAATTTTTCTTCTTTTTCTGGCTTCTCTATAATTTTAGGCCTTTATTCTTTTTCTAATATAAGCATTTAAACTAATAAAATCAATCTAATCACTGATTTAGCTACATTTCAATAATTTGACATGATATATTTTCATTTTCATTCAGTTCAAAACATTTTCTACTTTTCAAAATTATCAAGGTCATCTAAAACAGGGAAAGTCCCAGAAACTGGCACAGCTAAAAGGATACTAAGCACACTTGACTAAATGTAATGTGGTATCCTGACTGGAATCCTGGAAGAGGGAAAGAAAAATGTAGGTAAAAACTAAGGAAATATGAATAAATTATGGACTTTAGTTAATAATAATGCATCATAATTTCTTCATTAATTGTGACAAATATACCATAATAATTTAAGATGTTAATAATAGGGAAAATGTTTGGGGGGATATGGAAACTATCTTCAATTTTTTTCTGTGAATCTAAAAAGATTTATTAATTTTTTTCTGATTTTCCTTTTGATTTTTTCCTTGACATGTGGGTAATTTATAAATATTTGGTTTAATTTCCAAACATTTGGGGTAATTCTACAGAAATCTATTATTGATTTATATTTTTGGTACCATTGTGGTCAGAGAATATTACACTGCATGATTTCAAACTTTTTTATTTATAAAAACTTGTTTTACAGTCCAATATATTTTCTATCTTGGCAAATGTTCCACAGGCACTTAAAAACTATGTATTCCTCTGTATTTTGGTGGAATGTTTTGTGCCTATGAATTGGGTCAAGTTTGTTGATAGTATTGCTTGTCACCTCTATCAATCTCATTTTCTAGGTGGTGGACTTGGTCCAGTGGTTAAGGCGTCTGTCTACCATATGGGAGGTCCACGGTTCAAACCCCGGGCCTTGTTGCCTGTGTGGAGCTGGCCCATGTGCAGTGCTGATGCGCTCAAGGAGTGCCCTGACACGCAGGGGTGTCCCCCGCGTAGGGGAGCCCCATGCGCAAGGAGCGTGCCCCGGAAGGAGAGCCGCCCAGGAATGGGGCCGCACACACGGAGAGCTGACACAGCAAGATGACGCAACAAAAAGAAACACAGATTCCCATGCTGCTGACAACAGAAGTGGACAAAGAAGACGCAGCAAATAGACACAGAGAACAGACAACCAAGGTTGGGGGTGGGAAAGAGAGAGAAATAAATAAATCTTAAAAAAAAATACTCATTTTCTGTCTACTTATTCCATCAACTATTGAGACAGGGTACTGAAATCTCCCACCGTAATTATGTTTGTGTCTATTTCTCCCTGCAGTACTACAAGTTTTTGTTTCTTGTATTTTAAAACTGTGTTACTAAATACATGCTCACTTAGGACTATTGTGACATATCATGAACTCATTCCTTGACCATTATGAAATATCCTCCTTATCCTTGGTAATATTTCTTGTTCTGAACCTACTTTGAGATTTATTTATTTTTAAAGACTTATTTCTCTTCCTCTTCTCCCCTCTTTCCCCTCTCCCCCACCCCCCTTTGTCTGCTCTCTTGTGTCCATTCGCTGTGTTCTTCTGTGTCCACTTGCATTCTCGGCAGCACCTGGAATCTGTGTCTCTTTTTGTTGTGTCATCTTGTTGCATCAGCTCTCCGTGTGTGCAGTGCCACTCCTGAGCAGGCTGCGCTTTTTTTGCACAGGGCGGCTTTCCTTGCAGGGCACACTCCTTGCACATGGGGCTCCCCTACGTGGGGACACACCCCTGTATGGCACGGCACTCCTAACACACGGCATCACTGCAAATGGGCCAACTTACCACACAAGCCAGGAGGCCCTGGGTTTGAACCCTGGACCTCCTATATGGTAGGTGGAATCTCTATCAGTTGAGCCACATCTGCTTCCCTACTTTGAAATTTATATAGCCACGTCAGCTTTCTTTAGATTATTGTTTATATGGCATATTTTTTTCAATCCTTTTACTTTTATCTTATCTGTGTCTTTACATTTAACAGTTTTGTGGAGATAACATACAGTTAGATTTTGTTTTTACGTTAAGAAGTTTGACAGCTTCTCTGCCTAATTGGGTGTTTAGACCACTTATATCAAATGCAAATACTGATAATATTGGGTTTAAAACTAGGATCTTGATATTTGTTTTCTATTTCCCGAACAAGACTTTGTTCTTTTTTTTCTCTCTTTCCCTGCTTTCTTTTAGATTTAGTATTTTTTTACTTTTCAATTTTATCTCTACTATTGACTTATTAGCTCTGTCTCATTGGGATTTTGTTTCTTTTTAGTGGTTGCTTCAAAGTTTGTAATATGTATCTTTAATTTATCACTGCCTTGTTACAATATTATATCTTGTGATATAAATTTCTGATAACAGTATGTTTATTTCCATTTCCTCCTCTCAACCTTTGTGCCATCACTGGCACACATTTAACTTTTACATATGTTATAAATGTCATGATTGTTCTTACATTGCTTTAAGTAGTCAATTATCTTCGTAAAATATTTTAAAAACATATCTTATTTCTTCCCTATAGTTATTCTGCAAATCTTCCAAGGCAAACTTTAGCATCATATTAGAGAAAGCAGAGTTCTTTAAGAATCGGCACTGAATTAATGACAAGAATGATCAAAATCTGATCATGGAAAATAAATTTGCATGTTACCAAAACTAAATCCTGGAAGCAGATGGGGCTCAAGCTGTTGACACCTGCCTCCCACACGGGAGGGCCCAGGTTCAGTTCTGGTGCTTCATAAAGAAGACAAACAAATAACAAGCAAACAATGAGAAAAAACAATGAGCAAAGAGCAGACAATGAGCAAAAAAACCCCTAACAAACAGACAACAAGCAAAAAAAAAAACTCACTTAAAACTATTTAAGTGAAGATTTTTCTTTACAAAAGTACCCACTATCTAATCCCAATCCCCCTCAGTCAACTCAAGCCATCATTGTGTGTGTATATATATACACATACAAATATAAGAAAACAGCAACGTGGAGACAGCAACTTAACAATCTCAAATATTGTTACAGCAGATCAATATCAATAAATTGGGAAGTGGATGTGGCTCCCATCTACCACATGGGAGGCCCAGAGTTCAATCCCCAGGGCCTCTGGTGAAGGCAAGCTGGCCCATGCTGTGACCTGGCCCAAGCAGAGGGCTGGCCCATGCAGGAGTGCTGGCCAGAGTGGAGAGCTGGTACAGCAAGATGACACAACCAAAAGGGACACAGAGGAGAGACAATAAGGGAAGCAGAAGACCAGAGAGCTGAGGTGGCGCAAGAAATTGAGCGCCTCTCTTCTAGTCTGGAAGGTCCCAGGATTGGTTCCCAGTGCCGCCTAAAAAGAAGACCAGCAGACACAGAAGAATGCACAGCGAATGGGCAGAGCAGACAATGGGGGGGGGGGGGGGGAATAAATAAATAAAATCTTTTCAATAAATCTCCCATAGGTATTTCGTGTTTTGCGTTATTTGGTGATTCCTATGGGTCAGTTCTGAAGTGTGATTAAGAACAAGGTCAGGGATGCAGATGTGGCTCAGTTGCTGGTGCAATGGGGAGGTGTGGCACACTGACGCAATAAGGTGATGTAACAAGAGATACAAGAGAAAAACCATATTGAAAGACACAATAAGGCAGGGAATGGAGGAGGCTTAAGTGATTAGGCAGCTGCCTGCCACACTGGAGCTCCTGGGTTCATTTCCTGGTGCCTCCTAAACAAACAAGGAAGACAGACACAGCAAGGGCAAACAACGAGGGGGTGGAGAGACATACACAAGTAACTCTTTTAAAAAATAGCACTATTAACTGTAGTTCATAATTCACACACACAAATGAACAAGTTCGGGGGAGCAGATATAGCTCAGTAGTTGAGTGCCTGCTTCCCATGTAGGAGGTCCTGGGTTCAATCCCCTATACCTCCAAAAAATAAAGAACAAGTGTTCTTATATGATTCCTGTAATTTGCTAAATTGTTGAATTATTATCTAATGCCAAGAGGTGTGATTTAATGTGATTTATAATCTACATATTTTGCATCGGCATCATCTTTGGCTCTGAAATGCATGATTCTGAACTCTCGTCTGCTCACTGAAGGTCAAGATGAAGACACTGTGGAGGCTGCTGCGTGAGCTCGGCATTTTCCAAGAATCCCCTCAGGGCGTTGGCGACTGCCCCCCCCCCCCCCCCCGAAGGGGCCACTTCTGAGCTCTCCACCGCAGACCTGACCCACCCCGCGCCGCGGAGCTGCTCTCAGCAGCTTCTCCTTCCGCAGGGGCGCCGCGTTTTGGCAGAGACAGGCACCTCCCACCCGAGCTACCGTCCCTCACCACTCCGCGGTGACTGAGGAGAAGGCTCTCACCCCCTGTGGAGGGGGCACCAGCGTCATTTCCCGGAAACGGAAATGACGCACTGCTTCCGGCAAACTCCAGAGGCTCATTTTGCCGCCGGCCTCAGGCGTGAGTTTTGGCGAGGAAGCACGATCCCTTTTGGTTACTATTTTCTCTAATTCTGACTTCCCAAGACTGCCTTTGTCATACTTGAACTTCTCGGATGGTCGCCAGTCAGTGGCTTTGCGGGATGAGGAAGTCAGGCACAGCCTTGGCTCATTTGGGACATCCACTTCCGGTGCAGAGGCCAAGACGACTGCTTCTCAGACGGGAGGAGAGCACAGTCCACCCGAGAGCTTCCGGCTCCTGCCGAATCGTGCGCAGCGACCCCGGCCCGCGCCACTCTGGGAAGGTCAATTATCTTTCTTTTTTAGGAGGTACTGGGAATTGAACCCAGGCAAGCACTGTGCTCAACCCCTGAGCTACACCCGCTCCATATGCTCAATTATCTTACTTTTTATTGCAATCTCTGCTCTGTTATGGTAGTTAGAACCAAGACCACAATATCTCCCAGATATTCCTATATCCAGTAAAATATGTGCTATCACAACTGTCATTTATAGAAGCTCTATTATCTTTTAGTGAAATTATAAAATGATCAGGAAAAAAAACATTATTTTAGCCACATATTTACTATTTATGCCAGTTTTCATTCCTTCGTGCAGATCCATGCTTCCGTCTAGAAATACTTTCCCTCTGCCCGAAGGTGTTTCTTTAACATTTCTTGTAGTATGAGTTTCCTGGTGTCAAATTCTCTCAGGGTTTTTGTTGTTGTTCTTGCTATTGCAAATTTAAAATTTTATTCCTCTTTTTTGGGAGGTACCGGGGTTTGAACCCAGGATGTTGTGCATGGGAAGCAGGCACTCAATTACTGAGCTACACAATTCCCAGTGAGAGCTGGTTTTTTCATTTGTTGGTTTGTTTTTAGAAGGTACGGGGAATCAAACCCAGACCATGTACAAGGGAAACAGGCACTCAACCACTTGAGCTACAAGTGTTCCCCACTAATTATATATATATATTTTTTAAGTTTGTTTTTTTCTCCCTCTGAGATGGCTCCTTTGTCAGTTTGCTTATTGTTTTGTGCTCATCTGCTCATTGTTTTTTGCTTGATGTCTGCTCGTTGTTTGTCTTCTTTAGAAAGCCCTGGAAACTGAACCTGAGACCTCCCATGTGGGAGGCAGGCACTCAATTGTTTGACCCTCATCTGTTCCCTGCTCATTTTTTAAAAAAGATTTTTATTTTATTTATCTCTCCCCCCTTTGTTGTTTGCACTCACTGTTTGCTCTCTGTGTCTGTTCATTTTATTCTCTTTCTGTCTGCTTGTCTTCTGTTTTAGGAGGCACTGGGAAACGAACCCACAACCTCCCATGTGAGAGAGAGGTTCCCAATCACTTGAGCCACTTCCACTTCCTGCTTGTTGTGTCTCTCATTGTGTTTTCCTCATGGTGTCTCCTCATCATGTCATCTTGTTGCATCATTTTGTTGAGTCAGATCACTGTCTTGCTTGTCTTCTTTAGGAGGCACCAGGAACTGAACTCAGGGCCTCCTGTATGGTAGGCAGGCACCGAACTGCTGGAGCCACATCCGCTTCCCCCTGCTCATTGTCTGCTCATTGTTTTGCTTCTTGTCTGCTCTTTGTTGTATTTTAAAGCAGTTTTGAGAGGGAAATTTATAGCCCTAAACCCCTGTATTTAAAAAGAGAGAGAGATTAAATAAAAGATCTAGCTCAACAACTGGAGAAACTAGAAAAAGAACAGCAAACCATTCCCAAAACAAGCAGAAGGCAAAATAATAAAGATTAGGGCATAAACAAATGAAATTGAGAATAGCAACAACAAAAACAATAGAGAAAAATCAACAAAACCAAAAGGTATTTCTTTGGGAAGATCAATAAAATTAACCTAGCTATACTAACAAAGAAAAAAAAGAAAGAAGATACGAATAAATAAAATCAGAAATGAAAAGGGCAAAGTTATGACTGACCCCATGGAAATAAAAAGGATCATAAGAGGCTATTATGAGAAACTATACCAACAAACTAGACAACTTAGATGAAATGGACAATTCCTAGAAATGCACAAATAACCTACAGTGATGCTACAAGAACACAAGAACTTAACAAACCAATTACCAGGAAGCAGATTTGGCTCAACCAATAGAGTGTCCGCCTGCCACATGGTAGGTCCAGGGTTCAAACCCAGGGACTCCCGTGTGATGAGCTGGCCCATGCACAGTGCTGATGCATGCAAGGAGTGCCGTACCACGCAGGGGTGTCCCCAACATAGGGGAGCCCAACGTGCAAGGAGTGCACGCTCTAAGGAGAGCCGCCCAGTGCAAAAAAAGTACAGTCTGTCCAGGAGTGGCACCACACACACAGAGACCTGATGCAGCAAGATGCAACAAAAAGAGACACAGATTCCCGGTGCCGCTGACAATATAAGCAGACACAGAAGAATGCACAGCAAATGGACACAGAGGGCGGAAAACTGGAGGTGGGGAGGGCGGGGAAGGGGAAAAAATAAATTAAAATTTAAAGAGATTGAATCCGTCATAAAAAATCTTCCAACAGGGAAACGGACTTTGGCCCAGTGGTTAGGGCGTCCGTCTACCACATGGGAGGTCCGCGGTTCAAGCTCCGGGCCTCCTTGACCCATGTGGAGCTGGCCCATGCGCAGTGCTGATGCGCGCAAGGAGTGCCGTGCTACACAGGGGTGTCCCCCGCGTAGGGGAGCCCCACGCGCAAGGAGTGCACCCATAAGGAGAGCCGCCCAGCGCGAAGGAGGGAGGAGGCTGCCAAGGAATGGTGCCGCCCACACTTCCCGTGCCGCTGACGACAACAGAAGCGGACAAAGAAACAAGACGCAGCAAAAAGACACAGAAAACATACAACCAGGGGAGGAGAGGGGAATTAAATTAAAAAAAAAAAAAAAAAAATCTTCCAACAAAGAAAAGTCCAGGACCAGACGGCTTCACAGTAAAATTCTACCAAGCATTTTGAGAAGAATTAACACTAGGCCTGTTTAAACTCTTCCAAAAAACTGAAGAGGAGGAAAAATTACCCAAAACATTTAATGAAGCCAACATCACCCTAATATCAAAGCCAGATAAAGATACTGCAAGAAAAGAAAATTACAGACCAATCACTGTAATGAACATAGATGCAAAAACTCTCAATAAACGCTTGCAAATAGAATATAAAAAGACTTACACATCATGACCAAGAGGGATTTATTCCTGGTATGCAAGGGCGGTGCTGCATAAGAAAATCAATCAATGTAATTTATCACTGTGAAGGTTAGGCTATTGTGTCAACTCGGCCAGGTAATTGTGCTCAGTTGCTTGGTCAAGCAAGCACAGGGCTAACTGTAATACAAGGGCATTTATGGACTTTAGTCACCATTGACTTTACTGCAGTGGTAAATCACAGATAGCTGATTACATCAATCAGAGAGATTGCCATCAGCAATGAGTGATGCTTAACCCAATCAGTTGAATTCCTTAAATGGGGAAGTGATTCCAGCATTGAGAGAGAATTTCCCAGCTCGTCTTTGGACAGCCAACATCTCCCAGAACTCGTCAAGAACCTTCACTGGGGGAACCGGACTTTGGCCCAGTGGTTAGGGCGTCCGTCTACCATATGGGAGGTCCGCGGTTCAAACCCCGGGCCTCCTTGACCCGTGTGGAGCTGGCCATGCGCAGTGCTAACGCGCGCAAGGAGTGCCCTGCCACGCAAGGGTGTCCCCCGCGTGGGGGAGCCCCACGCGCAAGGAGTGCGCCCGTGAGGAAAGCCGCCCAGCGTGAAAAGAAAGTGCAGCCTGCCCAGGAATGGCGCCGCCCACACTTCCCGTGCCGCTGACGACAACAGAAGCGGACAAAGAAACAAGACGCAGCAAATAGACACCAAGAACAGACAACCGGGGGGGGGGGGGGAATTAAAATAAATAAATAAATCTTAAAAAAAAAAAAACAACCTTCACTGGATTTTAATCGCAGTCCCTGGCTGCAGCCTGCCTGCAGAACTTGTGCATCCCCATGGCTGCATGAGAGACTCTTAAAGAACTGCGTACAATTGACAGATACCTCTTGTTGATTCTGTTTCCCTAGAGAACCCTGACTAATACAATCACATTAACAAATTGAAGGAAAGAAAAACAAAACATGATAATCTCAATCAAGAAAAGGTACTAGACAAAGTCCAGGATCTTTCTCTTTTTTTTTCAGTATACTTTTTTTATTGTCTTTTATTTTTTTAAAGATACATAGATCATAGAATCC
This sequence comes from Dasypus novemcinctus, assembly GCF_030445035.2. Classification (NCBI taxonomy): domain Eukaryota; kingdom Metazoa; phylum Chordata; class Mammalia; order Cingulata; family Dasypodidae; genus Dasypus; species Dasypus novemcinctus. The sequence goes on along the minus strand of NC_080693.1, from coordinate 14,715,942 downwards.
TTTCTTGATAATAAACATTTTGAAAAATGGGAATAGAAGGAAAATTCCTCAATATGATAAAAGGCATATACAAAAAACCCACAGCCAACATCATATACAATGGGGAAATGTTGAAAGCTTTCCCTCTAAGAACAAGACAAGGATGCCCACTGTTGCCATTGATATTGAACATTATACCAGAAGCAATTAGATAAGAAAAATAGGTAAATAAAAGGCATCCAAACAGGAAAAGAGGAAGGGAAACTCTATTTGCAGAAGACATGATTCTATATTTAGAAAATTCTGAAATGTCTACACCAAAGCTATTTGAGCTAATAAATGAGTTCAGCAAAGTTGCAGGATACAAGAGCAACACGCGAAAATCAGTAATGTTTCTGTACACTAGTATTGAATAATCTTATGAGAAAATTGGGGGGAAAATTCCATTTATAATAACAACCAAAAGACTCAAATACCTAAGAATCAAGTTAACTGAAGAAGTGCAGGACTTCTACGCAGAAGACTACAAAACAATTCTAAAAGAAATCAATGAAGATATAAACAAATGGAAAGACATTCCATGTTCATTCACTGGAAGATTAAATATCATAAAGGTGTCAATCCTACCTAAACTGACTTATAGAGTCAATGCAATACCAGTCAAAACCCCAATAGCCTAATTCACAGGAATAGAAAAGCAACTACCAAGTTCATTTGGAAAGGAAAGTGCACCTGAAGAGCTAAAAGCGTTCCGAAAAAGAAGAGTGACATGGGAGGAATTTCACTGCCTGGCTTTGAAACATACTACAAAGCTACAGTGATCAAAACAGCAGGGTACTGGCATAAGGATAGACATATTGATCAGTGGAATAGAATTGAGAGTCCATCAATAAACCCTTACCTGTATAGACAACTGGTTTTTATTTCTCTCCCCTTCCCCCCCCCCGGTTGTCTGTTCTCTGTGTCTATTTGCTGTGTCTTCTTTGTCCACTTCTGTTGTCAGTGGCGCGGGAATACGTTTCTTTTTGTTGCGTCATCTTGTGTCAGCTCTCCGTGTGTGTGGTGCCATTCCTGGGCAGGCTGCACTTTCTTTCACGCTGAGCAGCTCTCCTTATGGGGAAAATGTTGGGAAGATGTAGGGAAAATGTAGGAAAATGTTGGGAAAATGTAGGGAAAATGAAGGGAAAATGTTGAAGACCTTGTGGTAGGTGATGGTTTTTTGGATCTTACACCTAAAACACATGCAACAAGTGAAAGAAAAGAGACAAATGGACCTCCTCAAAATTAAACACTTTTGCACCTCGCAGGACTTTGTCGAAAAGTTGAAAAGACAGCCAACTCAATGGGAGAAATTATTTGAAAATCACACGTCCAATAAGAGTTTAATATCCATGATATATAAGAAGATGCTACAACTCAACAATAAAAAGACAAATGAGGGAAGCAGATGTGGGAGTTGGTGACCCGAGGGTATCGGGAATGAAAGAAAGAGAAAAGGGGGAAGGAAACAAGGAGAAAGAGCGAGAGAGAAAAAGAACGAGAGAGCTGGGATCGGGGGATCTGCGAGTAGAGACTCATCAGACAACTTTATTGATTACAAGGGGCTCTTATATACCACTGTGTACGTGTCTACAAGCAGGCCCACAGCAGCCTACGTGCCATTAAGCATAAACATTAGCATTAACCTTAGTGTACCTGACGTTAAGGAGCAACGCGTATTAACCATCAGCATTACCTATAGTCTAAAGAATTTTCTTTTAAAAAATCTTATCTCAAGGTGCAAAGTCTAAGTGTTCTATACATTACAAAAGGTATGAGCTCACCTTTTCCTTCAGCCTTTAACAGCTTCAGCCCATTTGCTGGGAACTCCCAATCACTGCATTCCTTAGGTTGCAAGCGTAGTCATGGAGACAGCATGAGCATGGAGACAGCACGTCTTTCCTTGAGAGGCCATTGTGCCTCAGTTTCCAACAAGCAGATGTGGCTCAAGTGATTGGGCTGCAGTCTACCATATGGGAGGACCCAGGTTCACTCCCCAGGGCCTCCTGGTAAAGCTAGTGCCCACGCAGTGAGCCAGTGCCTGTGCAGTGAGCCAGTGCCCATGAAGCCGCAGCAAGATGATGATGCAACAAAAAGAGAGATGAAGGGCAGAGTCAAGGCGAGACACAACAGAAACCAGGAACTGAGGTGGCGCAAGTGACGGGGAAACTCTCCACATCAGAGTTCCCCATGATCGAATCCTTGTGAATCCTAGAGGAGAAAAACAAGAAGAGAAGACAAAAAAAAAAAAGAGAGAGAAATAGAACAGAAGATCACACAGCAAATGATAGACAGCAAAAAACAAACAAAACAGTGTGTGGGGGAGACAAATAACCTGATTAAATAGTGGGTAAAAGACTTGAATAGACATTTGTCCAAAGAAGAGATACAAATGGCAAAAAAAAAAAAACCACACACATGAAAAAATGTTCAACATCACTAGCATTTAGGGAAATGCAAGTGAAAACTACAATGAGATATCATTTCACACCTATCAGAATAGCCACTATTAAAAAGACAGAGAACTATACGTGTTGGAGAAGATGTGGAGAGATAGGAACACTTATTCTCTGTTGGTGGGAATGCAGAATGTATAGCCACTGTGGAGGACTGTATAGATTTGCTGCATGACCCAGCAATACCATTATTTGGTATATACCCAGAAAAACTGAGAGCAGTGACACAAACAGACATCTGCATACAGTGTTCATAGTGGCATTATTCATGATTGCCCAAAGTTGGAAACAACCCAGGTGTCCATCAACTGATGAACGGATAAAGAAACTTTGGTGTATTCACACGATAGAATATTATGCAGCAATAAGAAGAAATGAAGTCATGAAGCATATGACAACATGATGAACCTGTAGGACATTATGTTGAGTGAAGCAAGCCAGACACAAAAGGACAAATACTGTATGATTGCAATACTATGAACCAAATATATTGTGTAATCTCATGGAGTTACTAACTTGAATATGGGCACCAGAAAATAAAATGAGTTTATTTATTCATTTATTTACTTATTTTTAAAGTTTTTTCAAAAAATTTCTCCCACCCCTCATTGTTTGCATTTGCTGCATGTTTGTTTTGTGCTTGTCTTCTTTTTAGGAGGCACCAGGAAATGAATTCGGGATCTCTTGTGTGAGAGGGAGGCACTTAATCACTTGAGTCACCTCCACTCCCTGCCATTTTTGGTCTCTCATTATGTTTTGTTTTGTTCTGTTTTTTAAAGATTTATTTTTTATTTATTTCTGTCCCCTTCCCTGCCCCAGTTGTCTGCTCTCTGTGTCCATTCGCTGTGTGTTCTTCTGTGTTCACTTGTATTCTTGTCAGTGGCACAGGGAATCTGTGTCTCTTTTTGTTGCGTCATCTTGCTGCATCAACTCTCCATGTGTGCGGCACCACTCCTGGGCAGGCTGCACTTTCTTCACGCTGGGCGACTCTCCTTATGGGGCGCATTCCTTGCACATGGGGCTCCCCTGCGCAGGACACACCCCTGTGTGGCAGGGCACTCCTTGTGTGCATCAGCACTGCATGTCAGCCAACTCATCACATGGGTCAGGAGGCCTTGGGTTTGAACCCTGGACTTCCCATGTGGTAGGCAGATGCTCTATCCATTGAGCCAAATCTGCTTCCCTCTCATTATGTTTTTCCTCCTTGTGTCTCTTGCAGGATCAATTTGCTGTGCCAGCCTATTGCATCAGCTCACTGTCTTGCTTGTCGTCTTTAGTAGGCACTGGGAATTGAGCCCGGGACCTCCCATATGGTAGGCACTTGAGCCATATCTGCTTCCTTAGATTGAGTTAGAGAATGGAAAGCTGAGGTTTAACTTGGCAGAAACGGTAAAAAGGATGTATGTTAATCTTCAGAAATGAATGGAAAAGCTGAAAGCCCAACATAATGTTTGTAACTAGCAGTACTCTTATGTGGTATGAAAGTGACTTAAAGGGAAAGTCTAAGTTCATGTATATTACCAAAAGGAAAGCTAAAAAATGTAACATAGAACTGCACAGCATAGTAAAACCACATGCTGTGAAAGATGAATATGGGTAAAATTGCATATATAAGACCAGTTGTCTTTGAAGCTGAATAAATGCATATTAATTCTACAAGATGTTAATATCAGACAAAAAACCCAAAACATTATGCTAAGTGAAAGAAACAAGACACAAAGTACTACATATTATATAATTCCTTTCATATAAAATGTATCTATATAAATCAATTTATAAAAATGAAATTAGTGGTTATATAGGGTTAGGGAAGGACTGCTAAGGAGTGTGGAGTTTTTAACTTTTTGGAATAATAAAATTGTTTTAAAATTATTTATGGTGATGAATGTACAACATTGTGATTATCCTAAAAGCCATTGATTATACACCTTGCATAGAGCATATGGTATATGAATATACCTCAGTAATAAAACTGCTTAATAAATAAGTAACTGCACAAGTATAGCCAGAAATAGCAGCTGTGTATAGCAGGGGGAACACAGAGATTGAGAGGTGAAGAATTTTCTTGATTGTTTGTGTTTTCCCTTCTTTATGATTACTGAAATAAAAAAAATGCTCTAATATAATTGAAGTGATGAATGCACAACTATGTGATTATACCAAAGACCACTGATGGTTCACTTTGGAAGAATTGTATGATTCATTATTATGTATGAATAAAATTGATTTTTTTTTTAACCAAAGCGAAACAACAACAAACGCAGTGCTGACCTCCAGAGCTGGTATTGGTGCTGTATGTGAGTACGTGGGGACTCACATCTGGAGCCTGGAGCCCGTGAGGTGGAGCTGGAGGACCAGCTGCTGCTGCCGTAGATGCCTGGCTTAAAGTTGATACAATCTTGTGTCTTGTGGAGAGCCCTGGGAAGCATTTAAAAAGGGGAACAGCATATTAATAACAATGAAAACTGATTTTCACTAAATACTTACAACTGTAAATTCCTGGCCAGCTCCCACTTTTCAATATTCAGGCACAAAAGAAACATACAGATCCCTGGAAACAACCTAAGTTTGCTGAATCAGTGTATCGAAGGTGGAGAGTTCATACTTAGTTTTTTAAGACATTGAAAAACAATTTTCCAAAGTGGCTATACCATTTTAAATTCCTACCAGCAATGTATGAGAGATCCAGTTTCTCTAAATCCTTGACAGTATTTGGTATTAATCACTATTTTTTTTAATGATTTACTTTTATTTGTTACTCCGCCCCCCCACCCTCACTGTTGGCACTTGCTGTCTGCTCGTTGTGTGCTCTCTGTTTCTATCCATCTTCTTTTTAGGAGGCACCAGGAACCAAACCAGGACCTCCCCATGTGGGAGGCAGGCACCCAGTTGCTTGAGCCACATCTGCTCCCTGCTTGTGCTTCTCATTGTGTGTGACAGTTTGATATTTTTTATGAATTCCAAAAATAAATATTGGATTATGTTTATAAATTGGTCTGTTCCTCTGGGTGTGGTTAAATGATGATGAGGGCTTTGATTGAGCCATATCATAACGATGTTGACCCTGCCCCCTTGGTCCCACCCCCTTGGTGGGCAGGGACTCACAGAGAAAACAGACATGGCAGAAGAGTCAGGGAGTTTTTTGAGCTGGAGCCCCAGCAGGAAACACAGGGGAGAGAGTGGAGAATCTGAGCCCAGAGAGAATTGAGCCCCAGGTACAGAGACAAAGCCTAGAGAGACTGATAGTCTACAGCTGACCTTGTGGAGAGAAAAGAGGAGCTAATTCCAGAGAGAAAGGAGCCCTGGAAGAGAGACAAGACTTATCCCAGCCTACAGCTGATATCGGAAGAAGCTGGGACCACAGAGCCTTAAGAGGAAGAGCCATCTTGTTTCAACGCGCGGCAACAGACTTTGATGAGGGAAGTAACTTATCCCCTATGGCCTGGTAACTGTAAGCTTCTGCCCCAAATAAATATCATTTATAAAAAACCAACAGATTTCTAGTATTTTGCATCAGCACCCCTTTGGATGACTAATACATTGTGTTTCTTTGTTGAGTCCTTCTTGCATCATCTCGTTCCACCCGCCTGCCATGCCAGCCCGTCACGTCCGCTTGCTGTCTTGCTCGTCTTCTTTAGGAGGCACCGGGAGCCAAACGCAGGACCTCACGTGTGGCAGGCAGGCAGCCAACTGCTTGAGCCACATCCACTTCCCAATCACTATTTTTAATTTTAGCCATCCCAGTAAGTGTGTAGTGGTATCTCTTCATAGTTTTTATTTGCATTTCCCTAATTAGTGAGGTTGAACATCTTTTCATGTCCTGAGTTGACATATCCTCTTTGGTAAAATGTCTTTTGCCTAATTTATAATTAGATTGTTTGATTTTTAATGTTGACCTTTGAGGGTTCTTTATATATTCTAGGTATGAGTCATCTATCAGATATGTGGTTTGTAAATATTTTCTCCAATCTGTAGCTTGTCTTTTCTTCCTTTTAACAGGGTAATTCACTGAGCAAAAGGTTTTAATTTAGAGGGTATGCAATTTATCAAGTTTTTGCTTTTGGAGATTATGCTTTGGTGTCAGGTCTAAGAACACCAAACCCTTAGGCCTTGAAAAATTTCCCCTATCTTTTCTTCTAAAATTTTTAGATAGGCATCCTTCATTTTATTGTGCTTCACATTATTGTGTTTCTCAGTATTACATTTTTTTTTTTAGAAATCAAAGGTTTGTGGCAGCTCTGTATCAAGCAAGTCTATTTATGTCATTTTTCCAACAGCCTGCACTCATTTCATTTCTCTGTCACATTTTAATTGTTTATTTATTGCACAGTTAATAGACTTCAATATACTGTAAACATAACTTTTATATGCACTGGGAAACTAAAAATTTCATGTGACTCACTTTATTGCAATATTTGCTTTATTGCAATGGTCTCAAACTAAACCTGAACTATCTCTAGGGTATGCCTGGAGTTTTATATTTACACTTAAATTTGTAATCCATTTTGGGTTAATTTTTTCAACAGATGTGAGTCTGCAGTCAAGGGGCAATTTTTTTTTTTTTTTTTTTGCCCGTGGATATCCAATTGCCTCCATATCCTTTATTGCACAGATGATCCTTTCTCATTTAATTGCTTTTGCACCTTTGTAAATAATAATTTGGGGAAGCAGATGTGGCTCAAGTGATTGAGCTCCCACCTACCACATGGGAGGTCCCGGGTTTGGTTCCCAGTGCCTCGTAAAGAAGATGAGCAAGACGGCAAGGTGACACAACAAGGTGATGCAACAAGAGACACAAGGAGGAAGACATCATGAGAGACACAACAAAGCAGGGAGTGCAGGTGACTTGAACAGTTAGGTGCTTCCCTCCCACATGGGAGTTCCTAGGTTCAGTTCCTGGTGCCTCCTAAAAAGAAAAGGAAGACGAGCACACAACAAACAGACACAGCAAATGCAAACAGTGAGGGTGGTGGGGAGAAATTATTAAATAAATAAGACATCTTAAAAAATAATTTGGCCATATTTGTGATTGTCTATTTCTGGGTTCTCTATTCAGTTCAATTGATCTGTGTGTCCTTCCCTTCACCAATATCACACAATCTTGATTATTCTAGTTACATAATAAATTTTTAGATAGTGATTCTTCCCACTTATTCTCTTTCAAACTTATTATTTTTTATTTATCTTCCCCCTCCCCCCTCATTGTCTGCTCTCTGTGTCCACTCGTGTGTTCTTCTGTGTCTGCTTGTCTTCTCTTCAGGTGGCAACGGGAACTGCTCCTAGGACCTTCCAGAGTAGGAGAGAGGTCGTCAGTTTCTTGTGCCACCTCAGTTCCCTGGTCTGTTGTGTCTCTCATTGTCTCTCCTCTGGGTCTCTTTTTGTTACATCTTCTTGCTGCACCAGCTCTCTGCACAGGGCAGCACTCCTGCATGGGTCAGTACTCCATGCAGGTCAGCACTAAGCATGGGCCAGCTTGCCTTCACCAGGAGGCCCCAGGAATGGAACCCAATCACTTGAGCCACATCTGCTTCCCAAAAATTATTTTAGCCATTCTAATTCCTTTACCTATTTATACAAATTTTAGAATAATCTTGTCTCTATCTACAAACTGTCTTGCTGGGATTTTGATAGGAATTGACTTAAATTTATATATCAGTTCAGATGGAATGGACATCTTTATTATTTTGAGTCTCACAATCCATGAACATGGTATATCTCTTCATTAATTTAGATCTTTTACTTCTTTCATCACTGTTTTGTGGTTCAGCTTTTTCTGTATCAAGTGGCATAATCTGTGATTTTCTTTGGCCTGTTAATATGGTGGGTTACATTGATTGGTTTTCAAATATTGAACCAGTCTTGCATCCCTAGAATAAAACTCTCTTGGCCATGTTGTATAATTCTTTTTATATATTGCTGAATTTTATGTGCTAATATTTCATTGAAGATATTTGTCTGAAGTTTTCTTTTTTATTTTTTACTGGCTTTGCCTGCTGTTAGTATTAGGGAAATACTGGCCACACAAAATGAGTTGGGAAGTATTCCCTATTTTCTTGAAGACATTGTGCAAAATTGGTGTAGAAACGGTGTGGATTCTTCTTTAAATGTTTATTAGAACTCTCCATTGAAACCATCTGGGCCTGGAGATTTCTTTTTCTGGAATTTTCAAATTATAATTAAATTTAAAAAATAATTACAGTGCTGGTTCATTTTATCTAAAATGTCAAACGTATGTGTATATAGAGTTATTTGTAGTATGTCCTGTATTCTTTTGGTGTCTGTAAGCCCTGTAGTGATATTTCTTATTTCATTTCTGACATTAGTAATTTGAGTCTTCTCTACTTTTTTCTCTGTTAATCTTGCTAGAGGTTTGTCAATTTTATTGATGTTTTCAGAAAACTAGCTTTTGGCTTTATTGATTTTCTCTATTGCTTTTCTGTTTTCAGATTCATTGATTTTTTTTTCTTTCTTTCTCTCTGCTTGCTTTAGGTTTTTTTTTTTTAAAGATTTATTTCTTTCCCCTATCCCCCCTCCCCCCCACCCCAGTTGCTGTTCTCTGTGTCTATCTGCTGTGTGTTCTTCTTTGTCCACTTCTGTTGTTGTCAGTGGCACGGGAATCTGTGTTTCTTTTGTTGCATCATCTTCTTGTGTCAGCTCTCCGTGTGTGCGGCGCCATTCCTAGGCAGGCTGCACTTTCTTTCGCGCTGGGCGGCTCTCCTTATGGGGCACACTGCTTGCACGTGGGGCTCCCTTACGCGGGGAACACCCCAGCATGGCATAGCACTCCTTGTGCGCATCAGCACTGTGCATGGGCCAGCTCCACATGGGTCAAGGAGGCCCGGGGTTTGAACTGCAGACCTCTCATGTGGTAGATGGATGCCCTAACCACTGGGCCAAGTCCGCTTCCCTAGGTTTGTTTTTAATTCTTTTTCTAATTTCTTGATTTGGAAGCTTAAATATTTTATTTGAGTCTTCTTTTCTAATATAAGCATTTAGCACTATAAATTTCCTTCTCAGCATAATTCAGCAGTGTCCCACAGTTAGAGAAGTTGAGAGCTTACAAAACAATCATTCATAATGTGCAGAATTCTCATACATCACCCTCCAACAACACATTACATTTTTGTGGAACATTCATTACAGATTATGAAAGAACGTGGTCAGACTATTGCCACTAACTATGGTCCATAGCATACACTTGGGATATTTTTTCCATACACCCTTTATTAACACTACAGTTTAATGTGATTCATTTCTTTCAAGACTTCTTCTTTTAATCATGTATTTTTTAGAAGTGTGTTGTTTAATTTTCAAATGGTTAGAGTTTTGTCTTGTTATCTTCTGTTATTGATTTATTGTATGGTTCCATTTTGTTGAGAGAACACCCTCTGCACAATATTCTTTTAAATTAGTTTTTTTTTTTTTTTTTTTATGGCTCAGGATATGGCCTATCTTGTGACCACTTGCTAAGTAGGTGTATTCTGCTGTCGTTGGATGGAGTGTTCTATGGATGTTAATTAGACCCTGTTGGCTCATGATACTGTTCAGTTCTTCTCTACCCTGGCTGATTATTTGTCTGAGACTTGTTTGTAAGTTTTTCTGGGGAAGATGTAGTGTAGCTTTCATTCCAGGGGTAGTTTAGCCTTATTACTAAGGCATACCCTTTGGGAGTTCCACTGAATTCCCCAACTCATCACTGAGGTTTCTACTTTGGCTTGTCAGAATCTGAACATCTTCCTGCCTTGTGTCAACTCTGGGGTCTTCTCTGCTTACAAGTCCATGACTGCTCTCAACTTTGTGAACCTTTACTCTACACATGCGCAGTCACTTACTCAGCAAAAACTCAAGGGAACTCCATGCAGATCTTAGAGTTCTTTTTCTGCATAGCTCCTTCCTTTCTGAAACTATACCCCACAATTTCCAGCTGCCACAGCTTGCCCAACTCTCTTTTTTTTTTTTAAGATTTATTTTTATTTTATTTAATTCCCCTCCCCCCCCGGTTGTCTGTTTTCTGTGTCTTTTTGCTGCGTCTTGTTTCTTTGTCCGCTTCTGTTGTCGTAAGCGGCACGGGAAGTGTGGGTGGCGCCATTCCTGGGCAGGCTGCTCCCTCCTTCGCGCTGGGCGGCTCTCCTTATGGGGCGCACTCCTTGCACGTGGGGCTCCCCTATGTGGGGGACACCCCTGCGTGTCAGGGCACTCCTTGTGCACATCAGCGCTGCGCATGGGCCAGCTCCACACAAGTCAAGGAAACCAACTCTTATCTCATTGAGACCAGCAGCCTCTGTTTGCTCTCCCCTCCTCTGGTACATAAATTGCCTCCAAGCATCAGGGCAGGGAAATCAGAGGACCCAGGTTTCCCCTTTTCTTTCTAATCATAGTCTTATGCTGCTTGTTGTCCAATGTCTGAAAACAATTATTTTAGATATTTTGTCCAGTTTTCTAGCTGTTTATTGCAGAAGGTTGCAGTCCAGTCCTTAGGACTATATTACAATTGGAAGCAGAAGTCTTTTATATTTTTAACATTCTGTGAAAAATAATTTCACATGGTAACTGCTGAAGTGATGATGGTGGAGTTTCAAGTTCCTTTTTTAAAAATTTTGCTGAACAGTAAAAAGAAAAAACTGAAGAGGCAGCCTGGTTGTGACAGTTTGAAACTTACTGTGGATTCCAGAGCTAATCCATTCCTGTGCATATAAACCTTTTGTAGATGGTAACTTGTGATTAACTTACTTATGTTAAATTAATACCAGGAGGGAGTGGATGTGGCTCACGCAAATGGGCACCTGCCTCCCACATGGGAAGTCCTGGGTTTAGTTCCCAGCGCCTCCTAAAGAAGATAAGTAGACAATGAGCAGACAGTGAGCAGACAGATGAGGGAGCCATCTGGGGGGTGGTGGTGGGAATTAGTACCAGGAAAGTAGGGTGCTGCTGTTATGCAAGTACCAAAAATGTTGGAAAGGTTTTATAAATGGGTGAGCAGTAGATTCTGGAAGAACTGTAAGATGCTTGATAGAAATCACCAACCCAGGGTCCACAGGATGGAGGAATAAAATATGGATTAGAGTGAACTTACTGGTATTCTATTATAGAACTATTGTAACCAGTAATGGAAGAAACCGTAGCACTGATGTGGAGAAAGTGGCCATGGTAGTTGCTGAGGGCAGGGAAAGGGAAGTAGAGATGAGATGTGGGGGCATTTTCGGGGCTTGGGGTTGTCTTAAATGATATTGCAGGGACAGATGCTGGATATTATATATCCTGCCATAACCCACTGAATGGACTGGGGGAGAGTGTAAACTACAGTGTAAAGTATAATCCATGCAGTGCAGCAGTGCTCCAGAATGTATTCACCAGATGCAATGAATGTGCCACAAGGATGAGGGAGGCTGTTGATATGGGAGGAGTGCGGGGGAGGGAGTGAGGTGTGGGGTATGTGGGAACCTCTTATATTTTTTAATGTAACATTTTTTTTGTGATTTATGCATCTTAAAAAAAAGACAACAATAAAAAATTTTTTTTTACATTAAAAAATAAAAAGGCCTAGACTTCTTCGAAAAGATGGTTGGTAAAACTATGGATGCTAATGTTACTTCTGATGAGGCCTTAGAAATGATGAATGTGTCATTGCCAGTTGAAAGGAAGGTGATTCTTGTAAAGTGGCAGAGACTTTGGCAAATTTGATTCCTGATGTTAGGTGGAAGGCAGAATTTGGAGGTGAAGAGTTTGGACATTTACGTGAAGAGATTTCCAAACTGAATGTGGGAAGCATGGCCTGGTTTCTCCTTGTAGCTTACGGAAAAATGTGAGAGGAAGGGGATTTCCTGGACACAAAGAAACCAGAAATTGATGGTTTGGGAAATTCTGAGCGTCTGGAACAGTCCCCAGAGAATAGAGTCCTAAGTGAGGATTTAACTGAACATGGGAACAGCCCGTCTTTTCAGTGTGAGTCAGGACTGGAAGTGCCTCCACTGGCCTGTGTGACAAAATCATGGCTGATATTAAACTGTTTGTGTGAGTTTGGCCATCCTTGTTGTTTCTAGCTGGTGTCCACTCTGATTGGCCTATGGCCTCTCCTAACTGATTATATCAACTCCACTCAGGTTGTTAAATATTTAAAATATCACACCTCTGTGCAGAATATTTTTAAATCTGTTTACAGATGTGAAAATTTGCAGTGAACATTACACCCACTATATTAGCCAAAGGGGTGCTGATGCAAAATACCAGAAATCTGTTGGCTTTTACAAAGAGTGTTTATTTGGGGTAGGACCTTACAGTTACCAGGCCATAAAGCCTAAGTTACTTCCCTCACCAAAGACTGTTGGCACATGTGGGAGCAGGACGGCTGCCGACGGCTGCGAGGGCTCAGGCTTCCTGGGCTCCTCTCTCCCTGGGGCTCATTTCTCCCCTGGCTCAGGTGCTCTGCTCTCTCCACAAGGCCAGCTGTGGACTATCAGGCAAACGGCTCCTCTCTCTCCCCCGGTCTCTGCTTTGTCTAATGGAAACTTCTCTGCTGCTCTCTGTGTTTTCTTCCTGGGATTCAGGATCAAAACTCTAGTCTCCCTTCTCTATGCTTTTCCTTGGCGGGCAGGGACCCAACATCCTACTGATGGGGCCCAATTAAAGCATTACTCATTATTTAATCAAGTAAAAGTGAAACCTCTGAATCCAATATAATCTCATATGCCCAGAGGAAAAGACCAGTTTACAAACATAATCCAGTATCTATTTTTGGAATTCATACATAATGCCAAACTGCTACACCCACTCCCCTTGATAGCTGGAAAATGTGCTTACTAAAAATTTCTTCACTTCAAACAGCTCTGAAAATTCTAATACACGAAATGAGGTAGTTTTCTATTAATCTGATTTTAGAAGTTTACTCTTTGCGCTTAGTTCCCTGAAAGATATTAGCCAGAACTTCTCAGTTTTGCTTACAGGAATAAGATAATGTCTCAAAGCAAAATTAGACAGAATGGTGGAAATCTGTTAACTTTGCCCTGAGATAAAAAACTTGAAATCCTTGAGCGGTTGGCTGAGAAAGGAGCCACGAAGGCCCCGCTAAAGTGTAGTTTATTAGCTGCCGAAGCCAAGGACAAATGTGCTGTGCCTGAGACCGTGCAGGACTGAGAAGCGGCACGTTCCCTCCTCACCAGACTCGCCGCGTCACTTGTTTTTTTTCTCCCCCACCCCTTTACTTCGCCTGTTAAAAACCCTAGCTCCCATTCTCATGTTGAACTGGCTTGGGGAGACATGATTCTCGTTGGCAGCGCAGGCCCTTCTCTTGGAAATAGCCTTGCTCACGGCAACATCCTCCACTCCAGCCTCAAGGGAGAGATGACAGAGCAGAAAGAAGAGAGAGAAGCTGTGTTAATTCTTTGTGGAGCTCTGTGGGTTTTGTTTTATTTGTTTTTTTCAGCCTATTGGGTGTCCCTTGGCCAAGCCAATGACTTGAGACAGGAGTTCTGAGTTGCAAAAACGGGAGGCTTTGGGGGTGACAAAATATAATTTGTCGGAGCTAATTTCCCACCCTAAGCCGCTAAAGGCAGCTAAGGCTCTCTAGGCTGGGGAAAGACGCATTTAGCGGGACGCCGTGGTAGGCGCAGGTTGGGGCTCCTGGGAAGGGGTCTGCATCCTGCCGCTGAGACTAAGGCGTGCAGGTGCAGGTGGACCACTGGGGGGTGGCGGGGATGTGCGCCCGGGGACAGGGCAGGACCTGGCTCTCCTCTGCCCAGCCTGCGGGGTAGACACGGTCATGTGGACGGGGCAGTGCCGCAGATGTATTCTCGTCCCCCTGCCTGGCACCGAGGGGGTGGGCCCAGCACGGGAGATGGGGCGTCACAAACAGCAGAGGCTGGGAAATGGGAGCAGACCCAGCGGTGGACAGATGACTGAAGACCACAGAGACCAAGGCCAAGGCCAGCAATGCACACGGACGCCCGCTGATGTGTGTAGTTGACACGGAGGCCCCACCACAAGACCAGGCTTTGGTGCCACTTAATCCCTTGGAACTGAGATGCACCAGCAAGATGGAAGCCCGTGGATTGGCCAAAACAAGCTCAGGACACTTGGCAAAGTGAGGGTTTTAAATTAAGGTTGGGTACAGAGGGAACAACGCTGAAGCTGCATTTCTTGTACACCTGAGTTGGTGGTTTGAGATTCTCACCCACTCCACTCCCGCCTCTATATTCGGATTTGTACTTTTTCTGAACCTAATGTGTACCTCGCCGAGCTCTGGACTGCCTGCATCGTTGGCCACATGGACACAGTGAGACATGAGTTTGAACCCTGGTTCCATCACACCTGCTGTGGGATTTCCTCTGTCAAATGGAGATACTGATACTTCTCCCTGCTGCTTGACCTCTGAGTTCGAAACATTTTTAAAGTTTATTTATTTATCCACCACCCGGCCTTGTTGTTTGCACTGTCTATTCTCTGTGTCATTTGCTGTGTGCTCTCTCTGTTTGTCTTCTCTGTAGGAGGGGCCAGGCACTGAACCAGGGCCTCTCGTGTAGGAGAGAAGCACTTAATTGCCTGAGCCACCCTAGCTCCCTGCTTTGTTGAGTCTCTCACTGTCTTTCCTCTTTGTGAGTCCTTGTTGTGTCAGCTTGTTGTGTCAGCTTGCCACACCTGCCCATCATGCCAGCTTGCTGTCTCACTTGTCTTCTCCAGGAGGCACCAGGAACCCATGACCTCCCATGTGGTAGGTGGGAGCTCAAACACTTGAGCCACATCTACTTCCCTAAATTCAATTTTAAAATGCCACAGGAGGACTAAAATGAGATATCATTTCACTCCATACAGAGTGGCCATTATTTGAAAAACAGCAACAGAAAACTACAAGCGCTGGAGAGGATGCTGAGAAATAGGAGCAGTGAAGGAGTACTGTTGGTGGGAGTGCAAAATGGTGCAGCCTTGGGAAGCAGCTGTGGCTCAGTCAGTCAGGCTCCCATCTATCATGTGGGAGGCCCTGGGTTCGCGTCCCGGGGCCTCCTGGTGGAGCCACCGGCCTGCAAGCACCACAGAGTGCCGACTCAGCAAGGTGAGGCCAAAAAAAAAGGGAGACAAGGCAAAAAAAAAAATGCAGAAGAATAAGCAGCAAATGGACACAGAGAGCAGAGTAGCAAGTAAGCTGCAAGGGGGGAATAAATAAAAATAAATACAGACAGAAGAATGCACAGCAAATGGACCCAGAAAGCAGACAGCAAGCAAAAAAAAAAAAGCTGCAAGGGAGGGTTTGATTAAAAAAAAAAAGTTGCAGCCTCTGTGAAAGACAATCTGGCAGTTCCTGAGAAAACTAAATATAGAATCTAGAACTGCCATATGATCTGGCAGTCCTGCTACTAGGAATATATTCAGAAGAACTGAATGCAAAGACATTAAAGGGTATTTGCACACTGATGTTTATAGCAGCATTATTCACAGTTGCTAAGAGATGGAAACAACCTAAATGTCCGTCGACTGAGGAATGGATAAACAGATGTGATATATGCGTGCGATAGACTGCTGTTCAGCTGTAAGAAGAACGCAGGTGGGGAAGCGCGTGACAGCATGGAGGAATCGTGAGGGTTTTATGTTGCCTGAACTAAGCCTGACACAAAAGGATGAATCTTGCATGGTCTCGCTGATGGGAACTAAATATGATGATGATTTGGACTATGAGGTGTAAGTTGGTGGAAGACGGAATGTGGATTGAGAAGGGGGAGATGATGCTGGTTGTATATAGAATATTTAATAAGGTCAAATGTAAATATGTGGTAATGAATGGGCTTGCTGGTAGCACATTATGATGAGTGTAACAAATACTGTTGATTTATGGATGCGATTGTGCCTGGAACGAGTAGTTTAGGGAGGTTAATGTTGGAGGACAATATAGTCAATGTGTAGCAGTGATTTTGGGGGTAGCTGAGGATTATGGTTAATAATATAAATATAGGAATGTTCTTCCTATATTTAAGAATATGGTGATATAAGGGAAAATATAACTAATGTAATTTATAGGCTGTAGTCAATATTGTAATATTGTAATATTTTGGTAGCAAAAGCAAAGAAGGTACTATATTAATGCTAAAGGTCAAAAAAAAGACCATGACTTTGGTTTTGTGATCTATGAATATGATTAAGTATTTTTTCTCTTCCTCATTAATAAGGAGACCCTGATAATGTCATTTAACTAATCTGTGTTCATCTGTGTATCTTTCTGAACACTGGAGGAACAACTGAGTTTGTTGTTAGGATCAGATGAGATAAAAGTGCCCGGACAGAACTTTTCTGGAATAATGCTTCCATAACTTATTGAACTGCCATTTGTCTGTTATTTTATTCTTGGAATTTGAAATAAAGCTTGAAAAAAATATGCCCAGGAGGGAAGGAAGGCACTAAGCAAACAAACTATTTCACAACACAAAATCATTCTGAGGGTATATATGTAGCATGTGACTCTCCTGGAAAGTCCACTATGAAAGTACTTCCTCTATCACCTAATACAGCTCCCTTACTCTCTCATTGTCTTTCCCTGGGCTTTTCTGAATCAGTTTTAAATCAACTTATTAACTGTCACACTAGCCACACCTATTATATAGCATTTTGATGTGTTTTTCTTTATTATTAGCTAAATATATTGTGTACCATATTGTATGATTCCATTTATATAAAATGTAAATATAAATCAATTTATAAAGATGAAACTTAGGAAGCAGATGAGGCTCAAGCAGTTGGACACCTGTCTGCCACATGGGAGGTCCCAAGTTCAGTTCCTGGTGCCTCAAATGGCAATCCCTGTGAAGCAGATGATGACAAAGTTCCAGGTAATTCTAGCATGTTTTCTAATGTACTGGTACTGGAGTCTGGATCATCTGAAAGGGCTGTCCTTGTCTTCAGAGGCACCTAAATTCACTGGATTAGAAAAGGGCAGCAGGCAATTTCTTCTGGGTAGTTCACAGGTCTGATCCATCCTGGGCTGGCATCAACCTGGAGGGTGAGTTGGTCCTAGGGCAAAAGCTCATCCTCGCAGTTCAGAAAAAAAAACAACTGATGTTTTAAGACAGGTACCCTCAGGGGACATGCCTGAGGACTGACAGATTACAGGCCCACCTTCTAGAAGAGGAAACTGGGTCCAGGAGAAGGCAATTTATCGCAGATTACACCATTTGGCAGAGCAGGGACTTGGCCTGGCCTCTTCCCTACATTATGTAGCCTGTTGGTTGTTTTCATTAAATTTTATTGTGGTAACATATATATGACATAAAATTTGCCATTTTAACCCTTTATATATATGAGTCTCTGTTTCCAGTTCTTTGGGTATATATCTAGGCGTGGAGTCCCTTGAATTTATCGGCTAGGAACAATAGCTAACATTTGCTGAGTCCCTATTATGACAGACCCTGCCTAGGGTTTTAGATATGCTTATGAATCGTCCTCACAGCCCCGCCAGGCATATATCCAATTATCTCCAATTTAAAGATGAGAAATAGGAAACTCACAGCGGTGAAGCAGACAGGTCTAGGATTCCATACTTAGATCGAGTGTTCTACTTAAATGAGCACGCTGTAAATAGGACACGGGCAAGGCTGAGCGTACGCACCAAAACTCACCCACAAGCCCACGCGCGGGGCGCCCTGCCTACGGTGATTGGGGCCGGGCGGCCGCGGTCCTCCCGGAAACCCCCGCGGCCGCGGCGGGAGGTTCCTGACCTTCTCCTTCCCTAGGTGAGCAGCTGCCCCACGCGGTCCGGGCGAGCCCCGCCCCGCCCACCTGCCCGGCCGCAGCCAATAGCGTCGACGCGCGTGGGGCGGAGCTCCGTCCAGCTGCGCGCTCTGATTGGCCGCGCCCGGGGGCGGGCCCAGGGGGCCTGGCCGGGGGGGCGTGCCGAGTGGAGCGCCCGCCGCCTCGCGCCAAGTTCGGGTTCGGCGCTCGCGGCGGTCACGTGGCGGGCGCGGGTCTGAGGGGCTCCGCTTGGGTCAGGTCGGCAGCCGCGCGGGATCCGTTCCCGGTAGGTCTTTGGCTTCGGACCCGAGGGGCCTCCGTTTCCCCGGCGCTCGCGGGGCGCTTTGGTCTCGGTGCTTTCCCGCGGCGCTGCGAGCCCGAACAGACCCGAGGACGCGTGGTGAGGGGCGGAGGGTCGAGAGCCCCAGATTGTGCCTGGATTTCCGTAAGACTGGGGTGGCGGCTTCTCCCGAGCGCGCTTCTTGTGCAGCATCCTCACGTTTGAAGGTCTTCATTTCGGTAGGCCGGCTCGGGGTCTCGGAGCCTGCGCCCCCTGCGCCCCCACCCACCCCTCACCTGGTCCCCGGTTCCGGACGGTGCTCCCAGATCCCGCCCGCGTGGATGGCTGGGTGGGGAGCCGCCTGCCCGTTCCCCAGTCCTAGGACCGTGGGTTTCTTGGCCCTGTGCCCTGTGCTTTCGAGGTTCTGGAAGGTAGGTGACCCTTGTCAGCAGAGGCCAGCGCAGATCCGTGCCTGCAACCGGGCAGCTGCTGGACAGGAAACTCCAGTTTAGGTTCTTTAAATTTCTTAGTGGAGGGAGGTGGGGGCCGTGGCAGGGGAGAGGACTTTGGAACTCAAGGGAAACCAGAGTTCAGATTCTGACTCTTTCTGTTATATGACCTTAGATAATAAGTTACTTGTCAAGGTAAAAAAAAAGTCCTAACACACGGATGGTGGCCAATGGAGTCGCAAAGCCCAGTTGCAAAAATAGGCCTTCTGGTTTAAAATTTGGGCAAGCTATAGGACTCTACAGCCTCACTATCATGTAACCTATTGTGGCGTGGAATTCTTGGTGGATCAGGCTCAACGGGGTCTCATTGTCGTCATTATTTTACAATTCTACTTGTAACATTGAGGCTCCAGTGTAGGGTGTAAAGGATCAATAAGCTAATTATGCACCCTCTGATATCTTTGCCAGTTGTAAGAGAATCTTACATGTGTAAAGAGTTTACAAACAAAAAGAGTTGTAAAATACTACCTATATGAAGAGCCTAGAGTATGTGATGGTGTAGAGTTTTCATTAGTTTATCACAATATTCACAATGGAGAATTATATTACATGGTAGCAGAAATAGGCATATATATATATAAGATTTATATATATATAAGATTATATATATATAAGATTTATTTATTTATTTCTCCCCACCCATTTGTAGTTTGCATTTGCTGTTTCTGTTTGTTGTGTGCTCATATTCCTTCTAGGAGGCACTGGGAATCAAACCCCCGGAACTCCTGTGTGGAAGGAAGGCTCCTAATCACTTGAGGCACATCTGCTCCCTGCTTTGTGCTCTCGTTATGTTTTTCCTCCTTGTGTCTCTTGTTGCATTGTCTTGTTGCATCAGCTTACCATCTTGCTCATCTTTTTTAGGAGGCACTGGAAACTGAACCCCATACCTCCTGTGTGGTAGGTGGGAGCTCAATCACTTGAGCCACATCCTCTTCCCTGTGTTGCTTATAGTTTACCTCCAATTAAATTGTAGATATAGAATAATAAGTAAAATCCATCCATGCCTTTCACACACTTAAAAAAAAAAAAAGGCCTTCTGACCCTAGAATCTCCCTAAAAATAAAGCTGCTTTTAATCACGAAACACTCAAGGTTGAAAAGGATTTGGGCAAGTGGACTTGGCCCAATGGATAGGGCGTCCGCCTACCACATGGGAGGTCCACGGTTCAAACCCCGGGCCTCCTAGACCCGTGTGGAGCTGGCCCATGCGCAGTGCTGATGCGTGCAGGGAGTGCCGTGCCACACAGGAGTGTCCCCTGCGTAGGGGAGCCCCACGTGCAAGGAGTGCGCCTTGTAAGGAGAGCCGCCCAGCGCTAAAGAAAGTGCAGCCTGCCCAGGAATGGCGCCGCACACACGGAGTGCTGACACAGCGGGATGATGCAACGAGAAGAAACACAGATTCCCGGTGCCACTGATAAGGATAGAAGTGGACACAGAAGAACACACAGCGAATAGATACAGAGAGCAGACAGCGGGGGTGGGGGTGGGGAAGGGGAGAGAAATAAATAAAAAATCTAAAAATAAAGGATTTGAAGGAGGCAAAGCAATGCCACACTCTTACATGAATCTTGTTTCCTGGGTTCTCCAGGCTTCAGCCATGTGGGTCTGCTTCCTGATGTTTGGCCAAGTTATAAATCCTTCTCTTAGAACCTGTGCATTTGGGTTTTGCCCTGCCTTCCCCCAGAGCTCCAGTCTTGACTGCTTTCCCTTTCTCAGATGTCTGCTCCAAGGCACCTTCCATGGCCCAGTCGAAAGTGCCCACCTCTCCAGCTTTTATTGTTCTCAGAACCATCATCCTGGCTTGCAAATCATCTCGTGTATTTCCTGTTTATAGTCTGCTTCTTGTTAAAGCAGGGGCTCTATCTTGCTGACCCCTGTATTGGCCTGGGGACGTAGGAGTTAATACCTATTTTTCGAATGAGTAAGTGAATGAGTGAATGAATTAATCAGAGGCTCGTGAGAGTGGAGTGGAGATCTTAAATAGCAAACGCTTATTTTGGACCCCAGGAAAGGTGTGAATTTAATGAGGGTATGGATAACGTGCTCTAACTTGGAGGATTACTTGATCCTAAATAGTAATTGGGTCAGAGGGCGGGGATGGCACTCCCAGATTGGACGTATCACAGGGACAGTTCTCACTCAGGGATTAAGAATAAACTGTCTCAGAATGACTGCCTTGGATAAGAAGGAGTTTTGCAGTAACAGCCATCGGACAGCAAGTTGTTGTGCTGAAGCACAATCACTGAGTCCACGGACTAAAATAAATAGAGACTTTGGCTTCCTGTCCCCTCCTCCCCCCACACCCCAGTAGAATTAAATGGCTCTCAGCCAATGCTTGTCCATTTGATTGGCACGAAAGGGTGATATTTCCAAATGGAGTTCAGTGATTTGGTGGTTAAGAAATATTTTCTCTGCCTTGCTTGCTTCCTTCAAATCCTTAATTTTTTAAGGAATTATTTTATTTATTCTACCCCCCATTGTTTGTGCTCATTCGCTGTCTGCTCTCTGTGTCTGTTCATTGTGTGCTCTGTGTCTGCTCATCTTCTTTTAGGAGGTGCTAGGAACCGAACCCAGGACCTTCCTTGTGGCGGGGGAGGTGTCCAATAGCTTGAGCCACCTCTGCTCCCTGCTTGTTGTGTCTCTCATTGTATTTCTTCATTGTGTCTCTTCATTATGTCATCTTGTTGTATCACCTTGCCATGCCAGCCTGTTTTGTCAGCTTGCTGTTTTCCTTGTTTTCTTTAGGAGGCACCAGACCAGGAACTAAACCTGGAACCTCCCGTGTGGTAGGCGGTGCCTAACTGCTTGAGCCATATCCATTTCCCTTGAAATCCTTTTTAACCTCTAGCAGTTTGTATTTAAACTGCTGCTTTTCCTTTGCGGGGAATTCTGGGACCAGAGGGCCAATTTTCTGTGTGTGGACTCTGTTTACTGAGGCCCTTGTGTTTGCAGACAGAGCTTCTTGGCTGGTCCCGGCCACAGCTGGGTACAAAGGTCAGTGCGGCCAAGCAGTAGGCACAGAGCCCAAAGCGTTTTTACTTTTCTCTCTCACCATCTCTGACCTGAACTTGTGGCAGAATTGTTCAGTTGCCTTTAAGTGTAAGCCTTATATTTTGCAGGCGGGGTTGTATTTCTCATTATGCTATACTTGTGTTCAAATCATGGCTACTTTGAGGAGTTTCCTGGTTGAAGATTATTGACAATCCCAGCTCTACTGGAAATTGAGGAGGACTGCTGTGATTTGGGACTATGAAGCTATTTTAAAAGGTGTATTTGTCAGGCAAATTATACTGTGTGTGTACTCTGGAAAGTGAGCCATCTCTTCACAATTGCTGCTTTTTCAGTGGAAATCTCTGTCCTCCAGTAGCTGTTTCCCTGCAGGCAGGGATCCAGCCTTTTATTTACCAATATATATTTCCACCATCAAGCACAGCTCTCCAGCAGGTGGAAGGTCCTCCGTGAATAGTTGTTGGATGAATAAGTTTCAAAATGAAAACAGCCAAACTTAGTGGGAGGGGAATGCTGAAAAGCTGCTGACTTTTAATTAAGATAAACTGGTTCTGTTCAATGTTCAAACTTGCATGCTCAGGACAATAAATTCTGAACCGCAGCAATTTAAATCCAGCCCCACCTTCATTTCTGCAAACACCAAGCTCTTGACTGGGGAGTAGGTGTTAGCTTCAGCTCTGCTGAGATTCAGGTCTGAACAGGCATATGACCAGACTGAAGATTTAAGTACCTAGAACATATATTTAATGGGTATAGTGCTAATTATAGGTTCAAATAAAAGGGATAGAGGAATCATGCGTAAGGAAATTATGAGTCTAACTCTGTTATCTTGAAGAAATAGGTTATCATATTTCCAAAGTAAGGCCCCTGGTGTTGTGTGCTTTGCCTATAGTGTACAGATGGCTCTAGAGCCCTTGGGAACACCCAGTTTGAGGTTTTGTGTACTTTGGCAGGTAGTGAGATCTGCCTGAGATGTGCATAAGTGTAACCTCTAGAATGACCTCTCAACTCACTTTAAAATCTCTTAGCCATAAAGACTCTCTTTGTATTCAATGTTTCCCCCTTTTGGTCAAGATCTTTTTCTAAATGCATTGTTGGCTGGCACTTGGTATTAATCCCTTGGTACCAGGGAGGCTCATCCCTGGGAGTCATGTCCCATGCCAGGGGGTAAGGCTATGATTAATTTTGTTTACTTATTGTTACTATTTGTCTATTTGCCTTATTTATTTAAGAAATGTGCCATAGGTATGTTTATATAAGAAATACTTTTTAAATAAGGGCGTTATATATGATTTACAACTTACGCGACGTGTCTTGGAACATATGGGTCGTCTAAAATGAAGTTCTTTTTTGTATATAACACTTAGTCCTTGCCTCACGACGTTTAAAATTTAGTTAGGGAGATAAGATGTAACCAAGAAAAATTATCTATGTAGTGTTGGCAAGTTGTTTTTTTTTTTAATTAGAGAAGTGGTAGATTTATAGAAAAATCATGCAGAAATAGAGTTTCCATATACCCCCCCCCCCCCCGTCACACACAGGTTTCCCTGTTATTAACACTTTGCACTAGTGTGGTACCTTTGTTCCAATTGGTGAAACAATATTATAATTATACTATTAACTATAGTCTGTAGTTTACATTGGGGTTCACTGAGTTGTGTTGTACCGTTATTTTTTTCAACTTTTATTGTTACGTATATACAACATAAAATTTCCCCTTTTAATCACCTTCAATTTTATAATTCATGGTGTTAATTACATTCACAATGTTGTGCCACGGTCACCATGATCCATTACCAAAACTTCTCCATCGTCCCAAAGAGCAACCCCGCACCGATTAAGCCTTAACTCCCCATTCCCTCCCCTCACCCTGGCTCTGTAACCTGTGTCCTAATTCCTGGCTCTATGAATTTCATAATTCATATCAGCGAGATCACATTTTGATGGAGGGTCCAATGAGCTGTTGTGAAGAGGCCACTGTGCCCACTCTGGGCCAACTCAGCCTGGGAAGGCCCTGTGTGGGGGAGTTTTGGGGGGAAGGCAGAGATTTAGACAGAAGGGGTCAGTTCTAAGAAGGTAGCAAGCTTACATCCTCAGTTCAAAAAGGAACCCAGAGCTCCACAGAGTAGTTTTGTGATTAGAACATGTTCATGGTTATAACATGTTACTGAGGGAAATACTAAAAAACTTGTCCTCCCTTCATCCACTTGGTGGAACAAATAGGTAGAGATGAGGTTTGACTCAATGTAGATTTGAAAATGACACTTTTCTTTTTTCCCATTTTCTTTTTTAGGCAACCTCACCCCAGAGCAATGGAGACTCCAGTCAATGGTGCACCCAAGGATGACAGTGTCTGGTCCTCACACAATAAAATGCTTGCACAGCCCCTGAAGGACAATGACATCGAGGTGAGATGTCTGGACATGTAATTAAAAAAAAAAATCAGTTAGGGGCTTGGTTGAAATCTCTAGTTAGATTCATGCGTCAGCTTTCTTCGGGGCAGCCTGGAAATCAGTATGAGATAGAGAGGTGCTAAGTGCCTAGTGGTCGGCCAAGGGGCTCCAAGTCCTTTAAGGACAAATGGGAATATTCATGAGTTTCCACAATGTGCTGGACTCCATGGAGGAAGGATGGGAAAGGGGGAGGGCAGTCCCTGAGACCTGCCGCTCTCCTGACAGGGCAGGGGACACTGTATTGTGTGTCTGGACACGTCGAGGCGCCCTTTATTTCTTGGTATAATAGCTTTATTAAGTCAGAATTCACACACCGTGCAGATCGCCCATTTACAAGGTAAAATTTGATGGTTTTGAGCAGAGTCATTGAGTTGAGCCACTATCAGTTTTAAAACATTCTCCTCACCCCGGGAAGACACCCTGCCTATTAGAGCCCTGCCCCACCCCCACCCCCTCTCACCACCCGCTCTTGACAACCACTGGCTTAGTTTTTGTCTGTGGATTTGCCTAAAGCATCTTCTATCTTAAGGAAGGGGAGCAGGGAATAACGTTCAGGGAGGGTTGGAGTACCAGGAAGGGGTGCAATTAGAGGGCATGCTTGTAATTTTTATTTATTTATTTTTTAAGGGGCTACCAGGGATGGAACCTGGGACCTCGTGCAGCGGAGCAGGCGCTCCACCACTGAGTTCCTCCCGCTCCGGCGTACTTGTTTTAAAGTTCATTTTCTCTTCATCATTTTGTTTTCCTTGAATTAAAGAATTATCACCTTCGACCAGTTCTTTCCCAGCTGGTAAAATGTTCTGAGGACTGAGGAAGGTTTCTGCTATTCCTTCAGTGTTACGACACCTTCTTAATTTGTTTATTTGGGCAATGGTCAGCGCCCAGGGCAAAATATGAATCTGTAATAATGTCTCTTCTTTTTTAGGAGCTTATTGCTTTTATCAGAGCAAAATCATAAACGAAAACACCCAAATACTTAATGTCTGTTTCATTTTCATAAGGTTTACAACATCATCAAAAAAGAGAGCAATCGGCAGAAGGTGGGACTGGAGCTGATTGCCTCAGAGAATTTTGCCAGCCGAGCTGTTTTAGAGGCCCTGGGCTCTTGCTTAAATAACAAATACTCGGAGGGGTACCCAGGCCAGAGGTATGTGTATGCATTCAAAGACCTACTTCTATATGGGCACGTGAACCCCAAATCAGTATCGAATCTAAACATTGGGAAATTTGAGAAAATAGCAAGGTCCTCTACTTTGGGAAGTTCTGTTCCACTCCCACTTTCTGGCGAAACTCTTGTGTTATTCCCAACACGGGATGCCACTGATATTCTTGGAGCAAGGTATAAACACTCAGACTTACCTTTTCTGGGGCCTTTGGGAGCTTTCTAGAATGACAGGCCGGTCTCCACGGAGCATTGAGCAGCTGGGCTATTGTTCCAGTCTCTATCTAGAAAAAGCCAAGAATTCTCAGAATTGCGCCACCGAAGCTTGTTCAGCAGGAAATTGACTTGATAGCAGAAACGGCCAGGAAATGAAAATGAATCCATAGTACCAGAAGCAGTTTCCGTACTATAAATTTTGCATTACCTCTGTTGTGATTTCAGTTAACTTTTTGATCCTGAGAACCATGACTCGTTAAGTTCATTTTTAATTTTTACAGTCATCCTTAGCAAAGAAAGTAAATTACAGAACATGGAGTATGGCCTTTGCGATTTTGTATATTTGTGTCCCATAGGAAACAAAAGAAAGGCCATACTCAGAGTACAAGTTGCCATCTACCCTGAGACCTTCCAGAACGTCTCTGGAAGATCTGAGAATCAAGTAGAAAGAATTGGCTTTCTCCTACTGTGAATAACTTTTTTTTAACATGATGAAAAGTACATACTTAAAATTTACCATTTTTAAGTGTACGGTTCAAGTTGTGTAACCATCGCTACTATTTCTAAAATTTTTCATATTCCCAAACTGAATCTCTGTAGCCATTAAGAACTCCCCATGTCTCTTTTCCCTGGCCTCTGGTAACCTCTACTCTATTTTCTGGCTCTTTGAGTTTGCTTATTCCAGATAGTTCATATACGTGGAATCATACAATGTTTGTCCTTTTGTGTCTGGTTTATTTCATTCAACGTGATATCCTCAAAGTTCATCTGTGCTGTTGCATGGAGCAGTACTTCCTTCCTTTTTTATGGCTGAATACTATTCCATGCAGTGGAGACACCACATTTTGTCTGCCCATTCATCTTCCAATGGACTCTTGGGTTGTTTCCACCTTTTGATCAGGAATAATGGCGCGGTGAACATTGCTGAACCCTGCTTTCAGTTCTTTTGGAGATATGTGTAGGAATGGAATCGCTGGGTGTTTTAGTTTGCTAAGGCTGCTGGGAGCAAAATACCAGAAACGTTGGCTTTTATAATAGGGATTTATTAGGGAGCTTACAGTTCTGAGGCTGTGTGAAAATGTCCAAATCAAGGCATCATCAGAGATGCTGTCTCACCAAAGTTTGGCTCCTGGTGATCCTGGATTCCTGTCCTGGGGCAGGGCCAACTGACAGCCCTTCCCTCTCGAGGCCCCTGCCTTTCCTTCCAGGCTCACTTTCTTCCAAGCCCAGCTTTGGGCGGGTGATCAGGTGCATGGCTTGTCTCCCTTCTCCTCGCTTTAAGCTGCTGTGCTGATTCCAGCCTCTGGCCTCTCTCTCAGCCAGAAGAGGGCGGAGACCGAGCCTCACTGACTCAGTGCAGTCAAAGGCCCTGCAGCAATCTAATCAAGGGTTCCCTAATGTGATCAAAGGGGTCCCATACCTACAGGCATGGATTATTTCAAAGATCGTGAGATTTTAACTGTCACACCAGGTCATAAGGTAGTTTTATGTTTAACTTGTTGAGGAACTGCCAAACTGTTCCATAGTGGCTGAGCCATTTTACATTCCCACCAACAATGTACAGGGGTTCTGTTTCCCCAACATTTGTTGCTATTATTATTATTTTTGTAATAGCCATTCCTAGTGGGTATAAGTGATACCTAATTGTAGTTTTGTTTTAATTTATTTCTTTCCCCTTCTCTGCCCCACCCCAGTTGTCTGTTCTCTGTGTCCATTTGCTGTGTGTTCTATGTCCTCTTGCATTCTTGTCAGCAGCACTGGGAATCTGTGTCTCTTTGTTGCGTCATCTTGCTGCATCAGCTCTCCGTGTGTGTGGCACCATTCCTGGGCAGGCTGCACTTTCTTTCGCGCTGGGCGGCTCTCCTTTTGGGGTGCACTCCTTGCACATGGGACTCCCCTATGCAAGGACACCCTTGTGTGGCCCGGCATTCCTTTTGTGCATCAGCACTGCCCATGGGCCAGCTTATCACATGGGTCAGGAGGCCCTGCGTTTGAACCCTGGACCTCCCATGTGGTAGGTGGACGTTTTTATCCATTGAGCCAAATCTGCTTCCCCTAATAGTGGTTTTGATTTGCATTTCTCTGATGAACAGTAATGTTTTAATCTTCTCATGTGCTTATTGACCATTTCTGTATCTTTTTTGGAGAAATGTCTATTCTCCTTTGCCCATTTTGTTTGTTTGTTTGGTTTGTCATTTTGTTGTTGAATTGTAGGAGTTCTTTATATATTCTGCATATTAAACCTTTATCAAATATATGGTTCCCAAATATTTTCTCCCATCCCATGGGTTTTCTTTTCATTTTCCTCATAATGTTCTTTGATGCACAAACATTTTTAATTTTGATAAAGTTCAATTTTTTTTTTTTCTTTTGTGGCTTGTGTTTTGTTATCATAACTAAGAATCCATTGCAAATCCAAGGTCATGAAGATTTCCCCCTGCATTTTCTTCAAAGAGTTTTATGGTTTTAGCTCTTATATTTAGGTCTTTGAGCCACTTCTAGTTAATTTTTGTATATGCTGTGAGGGATGAGACCAGTTTTATTTTTTGCATAAGGCAATCCAGTTTTCCCAACACTATTTGTTGAATAGACTCTTCTTGCCCCTTTGAGAAGACTTGGCACCCTTGTTGAAATCAGTTGGCCATAATGTGTGGGCGTATTTCTGGATTCTGCGTTTTATTCTGTTGGTCCATGTCTGTCCTTGTGTCAGTACCACGCTGTTTTCATTACGGTAGCCTTGTAGTATATCATTATCAAGGGAAGTGGCAGGGGCTTAAGCCGTTGGGTGCCTGCCTACCACAAGGGAGGCCCCGGGTTCAGCTCCTAATGCCTTCTAAAAAAATATGACCACACAGAGAGCAGACAGTGAGCGTACACAACTGGGGTGGGGTGGGATAAATAAATAAAATCTTTAAAAAAAATAATCATGGGTAGTGATGGGGCTCAAGCAGCTAGGCTCCCACCTACCACATGGGAGGTCTCGGATTCAGTTCCCGGTGCCTGCTGGAGAAGAGGAGTAAGACAGTGAGCTGATGTGGAAAGCTGACACAACAAGATGACGCAGTGAGGTGATGCAACCAAGAGACAACAGCGAGGAAACACAATGGAAGACACAACAATCAGGGAGCAGAAATGGCTCAAGTGATTGGGCACCTCCCTCCCACATGGGAGGCCCTGGGTTCAGTTCCCAGAGCCTCCTGAAAAAAAAGAAGACGAGCAGACAGCAAGCGCAAACAACAAGATGGGGCAGGGAGAAATAAATAAATATAGATAAATTTTTTTAAAAAGTCATTATCAGGATTGTTTTGGCTATCCGGGTCCTTTGAAATTCCACAGGAATTTTAGGGTGGGTTTCTCTATTTGTGGAAGAACACAATGCACTGAATCTGTAGGTTGCTTTGGGTAATATTTTCATCTTAACAATATTGTTTTGTCATCTATGAACACAAGATGTCTTTCCATTCATCTAGTTCTTCTTTAATTTCTTATAGCAATGTTTTGTAATTGTCAGTGTCCAAGTCTTGTGCCTTCTTGGTTAAATTTATTACTAAGTTTTTTTTGTTTGTTTTGTTTTTTTAAGGAGGTACTGGGAATTGAACCTGGGACCTCATATGTGGGAAACAGGTGTTCAGCACTTAAGCTACACCCCTCCCTTTACTAAGTTTTTAATTTTTCTTTGGTGCTGTTGTAGATAGAATTGTTTACTTAATTTCCTTTTTGGATTGTTCATTGCTAATGTATAGAAACACAACTGATTTTTGCACGTTGATCTTGTGTCTTACAACTTTGCTGAGTTTGTTTTTTAGATCTAATGGGGTTTTTCTGTATTCTTTAGGGTTTTTTTGTTTTGTTTTGTTTTGAAATGATGGTTGATATTTATTGAAGAAAATCTTTAGCAGGGCACATTTATACACTTTGGTCATTTTTATTTTATTTATTTTTAATTCATTTTTTAAAATATTACATTAAAAAAATATGAGGTCCCCATGTCTTTAGGGTTTTTTTTTTTTTTTTTTAAAGATTTATTTATTTATTTAATTTCCCCCCCCTCCCTGGTTGTCTGTTCTTGGTGTCTATTTGCTGCGTCTTGTTTCTTTGTCCGCTTCTGTTGTTTCTTTGTCCGCTTCTGTTGTTTCTTTGTCCGCTTCTGTTGTCATCAGCGGCACGGGAAGTGTGGGCGGTGCCATTCCTCGGCAGGCCGCCCCTTCTTTTCACGCTGGGCGGCTTTCCTCACGGGCGCATCACCCTTACGTGGCACGGCACTCCTTGCGCGCATCAGCACTGCGCATGGGCCAGCTCCACACGGGTCAAGGAGGCCCGGGGCCTGAACCGCGGACCTCCCATATGGTAGACGGACGCCCTAACCACTGGGCCAAAGTCCGTTTCCCCTAGGGTTTTTATATATAAGATCATGTCATCTGTAAACAGATAATTTTGCTTCTTCCTTTCCAGGTTGGATGCCTTTTATTTATTTTTCTTGCCTAAGTGCTCACATAGAACTTCCGGTGCATATGTCAGAGAGAGGTGGTGTGAGTGGACTGGCATTCTTGTCTTGTTCCTGATCTTAGGGAAAGAGCTGTCTTTCATCATTGAGTATGAACTCAGCAGTAGGTTTTTCTTTAGTGCCCTTTATCATGTTAAGGAAGTTT
Source organism: Dasypus novemcinctus (assembly GCF_030445035.2). Taxonomy (NCBI): domain Eukaryota; kingdom Metazoa; phylum Chordata; class Mammalia; order Cingulata; family Dasypodidae; genus Dasypus; species Dasypus novemcinctus. Next base: position 14,685,486 of record NC_080693.1, on the reverse strand, counting down.
CCTTCTGTTTCTAGTTTTGAGTAGTTTTATCAAGAATTGTTGGATTTTGTCAAAGGCTTTATCTGCATCAACTGAGGTGATCATGTTTGTTTTTTTGTTGTAGTAATGTCGTATGTTACATTGATTTTCTTCCGTTGAACCATCCTTGCATTCCAGGGATAAATCCCATATGATCCTTTTAATGTACTGTTGGGTTCAGTTTGCTAGTGTTTTGTTGAAACTTTTGCATCTATATTCATACAGGGTATTGGCCCGTGTTTTCTTTTCTTGAAGTGTCCTTTTCTGACTTTGGTATCAGGACAATGCTGACCTCATAGAATGAGTATTCCTTCTCCTGTTTTTCAGAACAATTTGAGAAGGATTGGTGCTGTTTATTCTTTAAACATTTGGTAGAATTCACGCCAGTGAAGCCATCTGGGCTTCTTTGTTGGGAGGCATTGAGTTGTTTTTTTGTTGTTGTTTTTAGGTACCAGAGCCAGGATTGAACCTGGGACCTTATGTGGGAAGAAGGCACTCAACCACTGAGCCACATCGGCCCCCCTGAGTTGGTTTTTTTGTTTGTTTGCTTCTTGTTTTTTTTTTGTTTTTAGAGGCTCTAGAAACTGAACCTGGGCCTCCCATTTGGAAAGCAGGTGCTCAACTGCTTGAGCCACATCCACTCCCCTGTTGAGAGGTTTTTGATTACTAATTCCATCTCCTTACTTGTTTTAAATCTATTCAGATTGTCAGTTATTCTTGATTCAGTTTTGGTAGTTTGTGGACTTTTAGAAATTTGTCCATTTTATATTGGTTATCCATTTTGTTGGCATATAGTTGCTCAAGGTATTCTCTTATAATTATTTTTTATTTCTGTAAAATTGGTAGTAATGTTCCCACTTTCATTTCTAATTTTAGTAATGTGAGTCTTCTTTGACTAGCTGACTTGCATTGTGCCTTGAGCTCACCAGTTACTTTCACAATGAATATCTCTTTTGATCCTCACAGCAACACTGTAAAACAAGTAGTGCTATTTCCCACATTTTAAAGGTGGGGGAAGCTGAGACTCGTTAAAATTAAGTGACTTCTCAAAGTCACACAGCCCAGGGACCGCATAGACCCCTCACCAGTAGCAGAACTGGGACTTGAATCCAGATGTTCTCATATAAAATCCCAAGCTGTTTCAGAGGTTCCAGCCTTCCCAGTTAGTCTCAAAGAAAAGACTTTGATGGCTTCTGGGCTTTTCACCCCTTCAAAGAATATGGCCACGACTCATCTGTACAGAGGTGAAGCAGGAGATTTCTGGCCCCAGGAGGTGTTAAAAATGTCAGTATATTTACTGCATTTCTCCCCCTGTGAGTTCTCAAATGAGGAGGATACACTTTTTTTTTTTACAGGTTAAGTTCATTGTAAGAACATGGTCTGTCTCCCAGGCCAAAATCAGACTTCTTAATCCCTTGCCCAGAACTAAATTTCACGGCAGAGGTATAGCAGCTGGGCAACTGTGTGTGATAACATTTATTGAGTACCTGCTGAATTTCATCAATCCTAAGCACTCATTTTTCATCTTTTACCACTCCTGAAACGTACATCTGATGGCGAGTCATAATTTACTTGACAATGCTGATTGTTTTCTTAGTGATGAATAAAATAATGGTTCTCTTGTCAGCATGGGTCTCTGAAATTTGATGAAATGAAGCACTGTGTCCTAGACACGGGGTGAGCATGGCCACACACGTGCCCTGTTTATTCTGCAGCCTCACTGTGAAGTCAGCTTCTCATCCCCCTTGGAAAGATAAGGAAGAAACAGGTCAAGGAGGCAGCGCCGGGTCACGCAGCTGGCAGCAGCAGGCTCAGTCTGTCTAGGCCTGTCCGTGGAGCACTTTCTTCCTGTGGTTCAGTGTTGCCTCTCTAGATGGCTCGATCAGCTCCCTTGGCCCTGTGTCACCTTGATGTGTTGATTCCTCTGTATGATGAGCCCTGACAGTTTCAATTCTGTCCCTAGGTAGAGGCCGTCTCCCCCCGCCCATGGGGGCCATGCCCCTCTGTGTCACAGAAGCAAAGAATGTCAGCTTGGAAAGGACCTCCCAAGTCATCGCATGAATCCCCCCACCCTGTTTTCAAAGGCTCAGTCTGTTCGTTTAGGAGGTATCGGGGATTGAACCCAGCCCCTTGTACTTGGAAAGCTGGTGCTCAACCACTGAGCTACACCCACTCCCCTCCCTAGTTCTGTGATTTTTAATCACTTAGCTGAAACAAAACTCTCGATAAAAACTAATGGGGGAGGAAGCAGATTTGACTCAAATGATAAAGTATCCACCTACCATATGGGAGGTCCAGGACCTCCTGACCCATGCGGTAAGCTGGCCCACGTGCAGTGCTGATGCGCGCAAGGAGTGCCGTGCCATGCAGGGGTGTCCCCTGCATAGGGGACCCCCACATGCAAGGAGTGTGCCCCTCAAAGAGAGCTGCCCTGTGCAAAAAAAGCACAGCCTGCCCAGGAGTGGCGCCACACACATGGAGAGCTGACACAGCAAGATGACACAACAAAAAGAGACACAGATTCCTGGTGCCGCTGACAAGAATGCAAGTGGACACAGAAGAACACGCAGTGAATGGACACAGAAAGCAGACAATGGCGGGGAGGCAGTAAGGGGAGAGAAATTTGAAAAAAAAGAGGAAAAAGGAATAAAGAAAATCCCCCCCAAAAAAACCAAAACACTAATGGGGGGTGGGGGTGGATGTAATTCAGTGGTTGAGCACCTGCTTCCCATGTACAAGGTCCTGGGTTCAATATCTGGTACCTCCTAAAACAAACAAACCAACAAAAAAAACACTAATAGAAATTTAGGAACTACTGGTATGATGGGCCTTAGTGAACATACATGGTTTCAGTCTAAATTCTCGAAACAAGTTCATACCAGAGGTAATCTGAACATCATTTACCTGAGATAAACCTATCAATAAATACCTGTGTGCTATTAAGAAACCTGCCCAGAGAGGATACTCCAGGAACAGGTTGGTGGCTTCACTGTAGTTATTCCAGATGTTCAACAAAGAAATAAGACCAAGCTTTGATAAACTTTGCCAGAGAAAACGAAGATGGAACTCTCTAATTCATTTTATGAGGCTGGTACAACCTTGATACCAAAACTCAAGCAAAACATTACAAGAAAGTAGTTACAGACAAGTGTTTCATGAATTTAGATGCAGAATCCTAAAATAAATAAAAGAACCTAGCCAAAAAACCCACCAAACTAATTAGAAGTATAGAGGATTCTATCATATTTTCATTTTAAAGAACTCTTTTGAAAGGTGATTGTCCTTTTTTTAGAATTAGAAAAGTTGTAGGTTTACAGAAAAATCATGCATAAAATAGAGTTCCCATAACACCCTATTAACACTTTGTGTTAGCATGGTACATTTGTTACAAATGATGAAAGAACATTTTAGGCAAGTGGATGTGACTCAAGCGATTGGGCTCCTGTCTACCATATGGGAAGTGTTGGATTCCTGGGGCCTCCTGGTGAAGGTGAGCTGGCCCAAGCGGTGAGCTGGCCCAAGCGGTGAGCTGGCCCAAGCGGTGAGCTGGCCCAAGCAGAGAGCTGGCTTGCTCAGGAGTGCTGGTCCACATGGCAAGCTGGCTTGAGCAGAGAGCTTGCACAGCAAGATGATGCAACAAGAGACACAGAGGAGAGACAATAAGAGATGCAGCAGACCAGGGAGCTGAGGTGGTATAAGAGATTGAGCACCTCTCTCTTTGGAAGGTCCCAGGATTGGTTCCTGGAGCCACCTAAAGAGTAGACAAGCAGACACAGAAGAACACACAACGAATGGACACAGAGCAGACAACGGGAGGGTGGGGGGAGGGGGATGAATAAATCAATCTTTAAAAAAAGAATATTTTAATAAAAAGTTCTGTTCATTATAGTCTGTGGTTTACATTAGGGTTCACTGTGTTGTGCAGTCCTATGGTTTTTTATTATTATATTTTTTCAATGTGAATTTACTTTAGAAACATCAGTGATCAAAATTAATATTTGGATACAATATTGCTCTAGCATTGACTTCCTGATAAAAATCTAAAACACAAAGTTCTAGAGTTTCGGGGTTTTGTATTTTTAGAACAGCTCTTCTTTTGTGATGCAGTTTGCATACCATACAGTTCACCCACTGAAAGTGCACAGGTCAGTGGAGATGCCCACTACTCAGAGACGAGGAGCCACGTGGACAAGTCCTTTTCTTTTCTTTTTTAAGATTTATTTATTTATTTCTCCCCACCAACTTTGCGGTGTACACGGCCCTGGTGGAGCCCCACGGGCGCATCATGGGGCTGGACCTGCCCGACGGGGCAACACGGGGGTTCCCACGTTTTACCTCTTTCGTTTTCCTGGAATAGGGGGCAGCTGGGATGGGGAGGCAGTGTGGAGGAGGGATCCCCTGCTGTGGGGTGCTGGCTGCTCCAGAATTACCAGGGCAGCCACGGACCCCCCCCAGCTGAGGTATTGCCCAGGTGGCAGGGGGCCAGAGCCAAGCTCCCCAGCCCGCCACCTCCTCCCCGGTTGTCTGTTCTCCGTGTCTATTTGCTGCGTCTTCTTTGTCCGCTTCTGTTGTCAGCGGCACGGGAATCTGTGTTTCTTTCTGTTGCGTCATCTTGCTGTGTCAGCTCTCCGTGTGGGCGGCGCCATTCCTGGGCAGGCTGCACTTGCTTTCGCGCTGGGCGGCTCTCCTTAGGGGGCGCACTCCTTGCGTGTGGGGCTCCCCTACGCGGGGGACACTCCTGCATGGCAGGGCACTCCTTGCGCACATCAGCACTGCGCATGGGCCAGCTGCATATGGGTCAAGGAGGCCTGGGGTTTGAACCGTGGACCTCCCATGTGGTAGGCGGACGCCCCAACCACTGGGCCAAGTCCACCGCCTGACAAGTCCTTTTCATTGCTTCTCCCCATCCCCTTCTGTGCTGGCGCCAAGGTCCAGGGACCGGAGGGGCCTAAGTCCCCTGCCTTCCCTCCACAGGTATTACGGCGGGACCGAGTTCATTGATGAGCTGGAGCTCCTCTGCCAGAAGCGAGCGCTGCAGGCCTACGATCTGGACCCTCAGCGCTGGGGCGTCAACGTCCAGCCGTACTCAGGTCATTGCCATGCCCAGGCGGTGCCAGCCCCCGCCAGGGCAGACCCGGCAGTCCCCACCAGGCCGGACGTTCACCTGGAGCACGGGATGGAAAGCCCAGAATCAGACGGGCCGGAAACCCAAGCAAACCCTGGCTGAGGCCCCAGGGGTGCGGGCGTCCTTCTCTGTTGCCCCCGGCAGGGCCCTGGCACCTGGGGTGCCACCTGGCGCCTCACGGGTGTCCTCTCGGCCCCACCGTTTCAGGCTCCCCCGCCAACTTTGCGGTGTACACGGCCCTGGTGGAGCCCCACGGGCGCATCATGGGGCTGGACCTGCCCGACGGGGGCCACCTGACCCATGGCTTCATGACCGACAAGAAAAGAATCTCCGCCACGTCGCTCTTCTTTGAGTCGATGCCCTATAAGGTAAGCGTGAGCGGGTCTCCATAGTGCCTCGGACTGTTTTCGCCAGGGCTTGGCTGCGCCTCCAGGAATAAGTAGGCTTGTTGCCATGGCGACACGGGGGTTCCCATGTTTTACCTCTTTCGTTTTCCTGGAATAGGGGGCAGCTGGGATGGGGAGGCAGTGTGGAGGAGGGATCCCCTGCCGTGGGGTGCTGGCTGCTCCAGAATTACCAGGGCAGCCATGGACCCCCCCCAGCTGAGGTATTGCCCGGGTGGCAGGGGGCCAGAGCCAAGCTCCCCAGCCCGCCACCTCCTCCCACACCACGTCCACCCGGTGGCTGCGGTGGTTGCCCCCACCTCCCTGCCTCCACTGCTCGCACCTGCCCCTGGTGGACGCCACCACCGTGTCCGCGGCCTGCCTGGCGGTGGGGCCAGTGTGCAGGGCCCGGGCCCACATCTGAGGTGGAGAGGGCTGCCAGGCCGTAGTCGATCGTAGAATCCTGGGCACCATGGAGGTACTTGCCTTTTTTTGTTGTCCAGTCTGGATTCTTGGCTTTGTGTTCGTCATCCACTGTCCCTTTCTGGTTTCTTCCATATCTCCCGCCATGAGGGAGAAGGTAGCAGGGTGTCCTCGTGCTTGGCTAAATACCGGGTACAACAATTTATCCCTATAAGGAAACCATGCGCGTGTGGTATTTGTCGCTTGTGGCCCGTTGCTTCAGGCGTCTTCAGCCTTTGTCTCGGTCGCCGCGTCTACCCTTTTCCTGTGTAACTGGCATTTCGTTTCTTTTCACGGAGGGGCTGGCAGCTCCCAGTCGCAGAGCCCCTCACTGGCCACAGCACATCTCAAAGGGGGATTTTGAAACGTGGGACGGTGATAATGAAATACTTTGTCTTTGGACTTGGAATACGCACGCCGGTGTCCACAGAGCCTTTGAAAGAATCGTGCCAAGAGGCATTGGCAGCTGGTTTTCGGGAGCCTGGGGTCTGGGCAGCTCTCATCCTCTTAGGGCAGCACCCTCAGTTGCTCAAGAGCCACTTTGCAGCGCTAGGAAGGCCACCCCTCCGGGACGAAATGCGCCTCGGGGGGTGCTGTGCAGGTCGAGCAGGTGGGCGGAGTTGGGGAGCCCGCCCGCACCTTCCTCAGCCGTGGAACTGGCCCTCGGGGTGCAGGAGGCGCGGCTCACCCAGCGGCAGCTGTGGACCCTGTGGGACCAGCCTTGCAGGATGGGGGGTCGGCCAGGTGGGCGGGCACCAGTTGTGCACCTGTGGGGCCTGAAGAGACAGCCTGACCAGCTCCCACCTGCTGCCACCTCACCCCGCCCCCTGCACCTGCTGGGCTGTTGTGGGGGACAGGGGCCACCCCAGGCTGCCTCCCTGCCCAGCCTCTGCTGCCCACTGGCCTCTCTCCAGGACCCCACTCTCTTCCCCTCTCAGGGCTACCATCCAGGGCCTGGCATTTCTCTCTGGATTCAAAGGGCAACAATAGCCTTGTATGTTCTGCTTGCTCCCACCCATCTCCGTCCCGCTCCCCTGGTTGTCCAGTGAGGCTGCAGGGGTGGGGGGAGGGGTGCCCTCAGCGATGTGTTAGAAATGCTTAGAAATCCTTCCAGGGGCTCTTTTTTTTCTTTATTTATTTCTTTATTTTTTCTTTTTGGAGGAGCTCTTTTATTGTCAATTTTTGAGGATTTAAAAAAGGAAATTAAAAACTTTTTTAAAAAGTTAATGGGAAGCAGATATAGCTCAAGCGATAGAACATCCCCCTACCATATGGGAGGACTTGGGTTCGATCCCTGGGGCCTCCCGGTGAAAGAGAAGAGAAAGCGTGCTTGCACAGCGAGCCAGTGCCCGTGTGAGTGCCTGCGTGGTGAGCCAGTGCCTGCACAAATGAGTCACACAGCAAGATGAGGATGCATCAAAAGAGAGACGAAGGGGAGAGTCAAGGTGAAGCACAGCAGAGACCAGGAACTGAGGTGGTACAATTGACATGGAACCTTTCTCCACATCAGGGGTCTCCAGGATCGAATCCTGGTGAATCCTAGAGGAGAGAAAATGAGAAGACAACACAGACAGCAAAAACAGCAGGACAGGAGGAGGGGAAGGGGGGAAAATAAATAAGTGTTTAAAAAAGAAAGTTAAGAAGCAAAGTGTGAAAGGGAGAGAGCAACATATTTTTGGGTGGTAATTAGACTTTTTTAAAAAATATTTTTAGAATGTCTGATTTTATTTATTTTTTTTTACTGTGGTCAAATGTTGGTCTTTCATCAGGTGACTGGGAAAGAACCACACCCTTGAAACAAAACAAAACCACAAATCTTCTTTCAACCTAACTTTTTATATGATGGCTCAGTTCCCCATAACTCGGCACTCAAGCTTCTGTCATGGAATTCAACTGTAAGTGCCTTTCTAAAGGGTGACTGCTAAAACCTGGGCTGACCTTTGGTTTCTGGTGGGACCAAGCAGGTGAGAGGGCAGAGGTGGGGGAGAGGGCCCCTGGACATGGCAGCAGCAGCTTCCCCTCAGAATGTGCCGATTCCCCCCACCAGCCATCTTCCAACATCCCACCCCCTAAAGTTCTCCCACAGTAATCCCCTTTGATTAATTTTACTTCCCCTGGGCTCACATTTTCATGTAACTTTAATAAACTCCACTTACAAAGAAATGTGTTTACCAAAAAAGAAAAGTCTTATATTTCACATTGAGATCTGCATCCACGTGGAACTGGTTTTTGTGTATGGTGTGAAGTAGGGGATATCCAGTTGACCCAGCACCACTTGGCTGAAAATATATGTTTTGTGTAGAGGTCTTGTACTTCTTTCATTAGTTACATCCCTTCTTAGATATTTTATGGGTTTTGACATGAATGTAGTGGTATTATTATTAAAACCTCATCTATTTTTGTGGCTGATATCTATACCTTTGATTTTTGTTTATCAACCTTGTATCCACTGATACTGCTAAATTCACTTATTAATTTTAATAGTTTGTCTCTAGACCCTTTTGGCATTTTTAGTTAAATAGTCATGTTGTCTGTCAGTAATAACAATAGTTCTTTCTTTCTTCTTTCCCAATCTTTATGCCTTTTATTTTTTTCACCTTACTGTAATGACTGGGAAAACAGAAGTAGCGCCGGCACGTTTTTTGTCCTACTCCTGAAGTTAACAGTCTTTCAGCACGTGCGTGGGACCCTGCATGTGTGTTGTGTGTTTCATCCTGAAGTTGTGTTTTGGTCCCTTCCGGTCACATGGCAGAGCCCCAGGGGCAGGGGTCACCTCCCCGAGGGCTCCTCGGGGCACTGCGTGTCTGAGTGAGGCTCCCTTGTCCACACCCGGGGGGGCAGCAGTGCCCCCCACCTCGCCCTCCTCTCCCGGCCTGGGCCCGCTGCCTGTTTTCGCGGGGGAATGGAACGCACTGCTGCGGGCAGGGGGAGGAAGCCCTCCGCTCCCTGCCAGCTGCCTGACGTCCCTGGAGGAAGGCAGGCACGGCGTGTGGCCGGGGCGGCTGAGCCCGCTGCTGTCCGCTCTGTTCCACAGGTAAACCCCGACACCGGCTACATCAACTACGACCAGCTGGAGGAGAACGCGCGTCTTTTCCACCCGAAGCTGATTATTGCAGGTGATTGGCTGGGCCGAGAGCAGCCGAACTCACCAGCAGATCCCATGCCCTGCAGGAAATTAAGCGTTCAGTGTTCCCGCCTGTCGCAGCGTAGTGCAGGTTTATGCTTTGGAGACCTGAGCTTCTTGGCTCTAAGTTGATTTTCCCTCCTTTCGGCTGATTGCTGAACTCCGTGTAGTTCTTTGGACTCCAGGTGTGGAATTCCAGCTGGAAGGACAGACGTCAGTGGTGACCAGCATTTGTTCTAGGTAGAGCAAGGTCTGAGGCTGTCCGCAGAGAAGCCTTTGGAAATGTTCCTTCCTGGCTGTCCGGGGACAGCAGTAGTAGCTGGGGACGCCCCAGACACCGTGAATGGAAGTGGCAGATCCTAGCAGTTGCCTCAGCACAGAGAGGATGTTTTCCAAGGGCGCCCTCCACTTTCCTCCTCCAAGATCTCTGGGGACCCCCTCCCCGTGTGTACCCTCGGAAGCTGAATCTCAGCTGGCCTGACAGTGTCGCTTTTCCCACCCCAGGAACCAGCTGCTACTCCCGAAACCTGGACTACGCGCGCTTGCGGAAGATCGCGGATGACAATGGGGCCTACCTCATGGCGGACATGGCCCACATCAGCGGGCTGGTGGTGGCCGGCGTGGTCCCCTCCCCTTTCGAACACTGTGACGTGGTGTCCACCACAACCCACAAGACCCTGCGCGGCTGTCGGGCTGGCATGATCTTCTACCGGAAAGGTGGGCGTCCTTGGCGGGGGCCATGCCGGCTGCCCGCGCCTCTCCCTGGGGGCTCGGGTAGGCTTTGGGAGCTGGGGAGTCCTCTGTCCCGGCCGCTGCCAGGCTTGGCAGGAAGGATCTGGAAGGAAGCTCTGCTCTCGCTCCTTGTGTGTCTGGGAAGGAGGCTGTCGGCAGCCGGTGCTCTTCGCGTGGCGCTGGGTGCTTACTTCTCTGTCTAGGTGTTACGAAAAGAGCCAGGTGTGGGCCGACCGGGAGGAAGGGGGCAGGGGGGCAGGGCAGCTCCAGCGGAGGCCCCCACGTTGCAGCATCGGGTGTACTCACAGTGGTCCCACACGATGCTGGGCTCTGGGAGGGGTGCTGGCCGGGATCAAACCGTAAAGCAGCGATGTGAAACCATGGCGCCAGCTTGGGGTCTGAGAGGCGGATCCCCTTCTGCCAAGGGAACGCCTGGAGCCACCCCTAAGGCTCTCCCGAGGAGGCCCCTGCCTGGGACGGCCCAGAGCAGCCAAGCCATCACTCAGCCTGTGCCGAGCCCCGGGGGACAACCTGGACCCAGGACCGGCCCTCCGCGACCGGGTTTCTCCCTCCCAGTGTGGTTTCCTCGCCCCGCCCTCGGCCACCGCGCGTCTCCGTGTCCATCCTCTGGTGACCTGTGTGTTGCGTTGATACTTCTGGCAGGGAGCTCGTCCCCTGCATCCAGGAGATGTTCTTTAGCCCCCATGACGTGCTGACGTGCGTTGACCGAGCGGGGACTGGGAGCCTGGCTCCGCCCCCCGGCGCTGGGTGCCCTGGGTGCCTCCGCTCACCTCCGGACTGGGGCTCGCTAAACACTCCCTGCCTCGTTCAGTGAGGAATAAGTGAAGGAACTTTACGTAAAGTGCTTCAAGGGCTTTTTAGTTCACGCGAAGCTCTCCAGCGGTGTTGACAGTTGTTACTATTACCTGTTTTCTCAGAAAGGAACCTTCTCCCCAGTGTAGCTAGAGTGTCCTGGACACTCCTTTCGGGGAGCTGTGCCAAGACATGCTCTTGGTCGTCATCTCGGTAGAGGGCCATCTTTGTCCCTCCTCTCTGAGAGCATCCATGTAGTCGTGTGTTGTCACGCAGAGATGCTGTTGGAGGAAGCGTGTCACACGGAGCATTCTGGCCTTACTGCCAAGGTGGAGCGGCCAGCTGCCCTCTGGAAAGGAGGGGCTCCATCCACTCGGCCACTCTCTCCTGGCCACAGGGGCGAGAGGCCTCTGCTTTCGTGGGTGCTCGGGCCAGTCTGGGTCTGAGTCCAGGTCAAGAAAAGGATGCAGGGACGGCCTGTCGGTTTAACGCAGTGTTTTCCTCCGTGGGGACGGGCTGTCGGTTTAACGCGGTGTTTTCCTCCGTGGGGACGGCCTGTCGGTTTAACGCGGTGTTTTCCTCCATGGGGACGGGCTGTCTGTTTAACACGGTGTTTTCCTCCATGGGGACGGCCTGTCTGTTTAACGCGGTGTTTTCCTCCGTGGGGACGGGCTGTCGGTTTAACGCGGTGTTTTCCTCCGTGGCTACGGGCTGTCGGTTTAACGCGGTGTTTTCCTCCGTGGGGACGGGCTGTCGGTTTAACGCGGTGTTTTCCTCCGCGGGGACGGGCCGTCGGTTTAACACGGTGTTTTCCTCCATGGGGACGGCCTGTCTGTTTAACGCGGTGTTTTCCTCCGTGGGGATGGGCTGTCGGTTTAACGCGGTGTTTTCCTCCATGGCTACGGGCTGTCGGTTTAACGCGGTGTTTTCCTCCGTGGGGACGGGCTGTCGGTTTAACGCGGTGTTTTCCTTCATCCAGGAGTGCGCAGCGTGGATCTCAAGACGGGCAAGGAGAGTCTGTACAACCTGGAGCCGCTCATCAACGCCGCCGTGTTCCCGGGACTGCAGGGGGGCCCTCACAACCACGCCATCGCCGGTAACGCTCGCCCGGCTGGCGCAGAGCCCCGCGGGGCACGGTGGGGGCCTCCGCAGCCGCGCCGGCCCGGCCACTGCGGCTCTCCTGGCTGCTCCCTCCGGGGCCCTCAAATCCCTTCTCGCCAGCCCTCCAGGCGCATGGCAGGACTTCCAGGCTGGGGGAGACACGCAGATGTCTCTGCCTGGGGGGCGCCAACAGGAAGAAAAGGGAAAGAGCTGTGATTGGTGTGGGGTGGACACCAGAGGGGCGTGAGGTCCCCTCCGCGCACCGGCCACCCCAAGGTGCGAGCGCCTGTGAGCCCCCTAAGAAGCCCCAGGGGAGGAATGTGGCGGTTCGAGGAGGGCCTTAGGGGGAGCCGGAGGTCAGCATCCAGGCCTTGCCGGGGATAGGCACTTACCTGCCGTGGAGGTGAGGTCCCGGGTGGGTGTGGGTGCTGGGAGCCCCTCCCGCAGTCCAGGCCCTGCCGGGGACAGGGGCTGGGACGGTTCTCCTGCCCTCAGGCACTTACCTGCCGTGGAGGTGAGGTCCCGGGTGGGTGTGGGTGCTGGGAGCCCCTCCCGCAGTCCAGGGCCTGCTGTAACCACCCGGCAGCGGGAAGGGTCGCGGACAGATTCCTTTTCTGCCCGTGCACGTGCTTAGAAGATGCTGTGACCCCCTCAGAGGGATGAGGCTCAGCCCCCCGAGGTGCTCGGGGCTGGTGGGTGACTTTTGCACCAGCGTCTTAGGAGGAACCTGGAGACAGTGGTCCATGGTGGGATTTCAGGCCGTAGGGCGGCCAGAGGAGTTCGCGCACACAGGGACATTGTCGTGCCCTCCTTTGACCTACAAGCTCAGGTCCTTAGCACAGAGGGGACGGGCTTTTGGGGCTCCGGCCTACGGGCCCTTTCCTGCTGGCTTCCGCCAACGCTGGCTGGAGGCTCCCGGGCTCGCCCGGCCCTCGTGCCCCCGTTCTGCTGTGTCTCTTCCAGCAGCTGGACTTGAACACAAGGTGCCCACTGGGGCTGGAATGGGCAGCGTAGGCTGGGGCCATACCTCATCTGGAGCCTGGCCTGCAAAATCCCAAAAGGTGTCATAAAGGCATTGCAAAGAATGGTTTTCACGCCTCAGGTTGGAAGGCGCTGTGGTAGTCTCATTAGCGGAGGAAAGTGGCCTTCGAGAGAAGAGCCTGCTTCAATAAAGGTCTGGAAGTTTAGCCAGGTCGCTGCGAGGTTAAAACAATGATTTGGAGAAAGCAAATGCCACCCCACCCCCTGGTGACCCCAAGAAGCAAGAAAGCGCCGGTGGGCCAAGCGAGGTCTTGTGGCCCTTGGCCTGCCCCGACCTCCTGACTCGGTCTCCTCCTGCCCAGGTGTTGCGGTGGCCCTGAAGCAAGCCATGACGCCGGAGTTCAGAGCCTACCAGCGCCAGGTGGTGGCCAACTGCCAGGCGCTCTCCGCCGCCCTGACGGAGCTGGGCTACAAGATTGTGACAGGTGCCGGCTCCCTGCGGGTGCCTTCCAGGTGGTGGCTGCCAACGCAGCCGGTGGCCACCCAGCCTGGAGGCCACAGTCCCCAGAGCGGCCCTGCGAGGGGGGTGGCGCGGTCGCTTGAAAATCGAGGCACCCGGCATTCAGAGACTTCCCACTCCAGCCAGGGGGTGGGGAGCGAGCCCTTGCCTCGGGGCCCAGCACTGGTCTGTCCCCGGGAGGGCCTTCCACGGCCGTGGGGCGTGTGCTCGCCATGCCCACGTCTGCTCTAACTCAGGAAGCGCGGGGCGGCCTTGCCACGAGCAGGGCGGGCTCCGGGGCCAGGCCCTCCCTCGCTGCTCGGCGCCGCGGGTGGCGCTCTGCGGGTGGCGCTCCGCGCAGTCACCATGCGGTCACACTTCCTCAGCAGCTCTCAGCATGGCCCGGGCTGAGGAAGGGCAGCTTTTCTCCTCCACACGGGCAAGGCCACAGGGGGCGGTCTAAAAGGAGGGGTCCGGGCTAGCCTGTCAGCCCAGAGCCCGCGCTGCTCCTTTCCCAGCCAGAGGGTGGGCTCCTGGCCTTCCACGAGCAGCAGTGCTGGCAGAGGCCTGGGGGACACATCGTGCTTGTCCCTGGGCAAACGCCGGCTTCCCAAGGGTCCCGGGGGTCCCCCTTCTGTGCGTCACTTCCTCTCTTTTTCCTTCTTCCTTCACCTCAAATGTGGCTTCAGGGCCACTCAGGTCACTGTGTCTCAAACGTGGCTGTACCCCCGATACGCTGGGGAAGTTGTTAAGATGCAGGTCCCGAAGCAGAAGGCCGGGGGGGGCCTACGATGCTTCATTTTACCCAGACCCCAGGGGATCCGGTGCTGTGGCCCGGGAGCTGCACTTTGAGTAGCAAAGATTTAGGCGGAACTCCCTCCCGCTCCTGCCTCGGATAGAGCCTGAGGTCTCTGGGGGGTGGGGGAGTTCCTCCTACCCTCCCAGGCGCCCAGGCTTGGAGGTGACCTGACCTGACCGGACGCTTCAGGCCGATAAGTGAAGGCGACGATACCGGGTGGCATTTACGATACCTGCTTGGTGCGGGCTGCTCCGCCATGCATGATACACGGTCTGCTTCAGACCACACGGCAGCCCCGGGGCTCGGCAGTGCTAGTGGGCACGAGGCGCGGAAGCACTGAGTCGCTCGACAGAAGCGCCAGGCGACGTAAGCTCTGGGCACTGTGGCTCCAGTGCCAAGCTGCCGGCTCGGCCCAGCTGCCTGTTGGAACTCATCCCTGAAACACCTCCCAGTGGCAGAGGGGACAGCACTCCTGTCTGCTGTCGCCCGAGTCAACAACCCTGGTTTAGCACGCGTCCCAAGTGGCCAGATCCACAAGTGTGATCACAGTCTCCCAGGTGGTCTTGGTCCGGTGGCCGAAAGCCCTCTTACCACATTGTCACGTTGTCCTCACCTGTGCTACACTGATAACCAGTCTGCTCGCAGGACTGGCCTCGCACGGAGCCGGTGTCCACAATGTGTTCAGTAAACATAGTGGCCCTGGCAGCACCCACAGTAAATGGTACCGCCTTCTGCTACCTTGGGGCTGCCACCGGAGCAGGTAGCCTTTAGGGCCAATTTTGGAGATGCTTGGGAAATTGTCAGTTTGGGACAAAACAAGCCATAAATGGCATAGAACAAGCTGTCACCCCTCCAGGCCAGCTTCCAGGTCCCTTTGCCAGCATCTGGTGTGTTGTCATCACAGTGCCCGCTCAGGGCTACAGAAGCTGGACAGTTTACCCAGCAGCCTCTCTTCCCTCCTGCATGACCACTTACCTCTTTTGAAAGATTTCTGTCCTCTCTCTCAAATTCTTAGGACCTGGGGCATTTTTTCTCTGGCAAGTGGTTAAAAATCTGGAGTAGGTGGTGGGTGTGCTGTGTCTCGACTCATCTGCCACAGCCTTACTCACTACCCTCATTTCTGAGGAAGAAAGAGATTCCTTCACTTGGCCTGCATTTTCACAGATCTGACTTTGTTTCCAGGTGGTTCTGACAACCATTTGATCCTCGTGGATCTCCGTTCCAAAGGCACAGATGGTGGAAGGGCTGAGAAGGTGCTGGAAGCCTGTTCGATTGCCTGTAACAAAAACACCTGCCCAGGTGAGAGTCCTTGGTCTTCCCTTCCATGCGTCTGCCTGCGTGTGTCCTGGACAGCTTCATCCATGAATGTGTCTCACTCTGGGGGCAGACATCGCATGGTTGGGGGGTCAGTGCATCTCGCTGGCTGGGAACCAAGCCTTGGCTCTCACCCCGGCAGGGCGCAGAAAGGGGCTAGACTGGGCTGGAGGGCTGGGCGGCTGGACGGTCGTCTGGAGGAGGGAAGCAGGGACCTTCTGAGAACGGCAGTGGCGTTTCTCAGCGGGTCCCGGTAATGACATGTTGGAGAGGAAGGGAGTAACCTGTGTTTTAGGAGCGAGGGCCCCAGCACAGAAGACGGCTCTGCAGAAGCCGTCAGAATGTGGGTCTACCCCCTTCCATCCACCTGCTGTGCCTTCGGGCCTCCCTCTAGTATTTAAATCAGTTCTGCTCAGCTCCTTAGATGGAGCCAGTATCTCCAGGTCAGTTCTTTCTTGCCCAAATATACCGGTTTTTTTTTTAGGAGGTACTGGGAATTGAGCCCAGGACCTTGTACATGGGAAGCAGCTGCTCAGTCACTGAGCTACACTCTCTCCCCACCAAATGCACCTTTTTAAATGCACGGTGGTGAGTTCAGTGCGGGCTCTGGACAGGGTCCTGTTTATTTTCAAGGTGACAAAAGTGCACTGCGGCCCAGTGGACTGAGACTGGGGACCCCAGCCCTGACATCCCGAGGACTGTTGGAAAAAGAGTTCCAGAAAGTAGCCGACTTCATTCACAGAGGTAAGGACAGAGTTTTGGAAGTTGGCCACATTCCAGTGGGTGGTAGTTTCTGATGGCGACTACAAGGGGTTGACATGTTTTCTGTCTCCAAAATGACTGGGGACAAGACCACAGAAGATGCACCAGCAGACCACCCTGAGAGGTCTATAAACTGGTCCTGTGTGCTCTGCCCCAGGCGAGGTGCAGCCAAGAGTGGTACCTGCGGGAATGTTAGTCGTTAAGGCCTGTCACTCTCTAGCTGTTGGGGACATTTCACAACCATGCTTGGGCTCAGCCATGGTCCCTTTAGAGGGGCCACGTGGAGCTTGAGGCTGTGCCCCTCCCATTGCTGTCCCCACGGCCAGCGGCCTCACCCACGTCGTGGCGGCGGGCCGCTCGCCCAGTGGGCTCATCTTGTGTCTCGCTGGCGCAGGGATAGAACTGACTCTGCAGATCCAGAACGACCTCGGCAGCAAGGCCACCCTGAAGGAATTCAAGGAGAAGCTCACGGGGGACGAGAGGCACAGAAGGGCCGTGAGGGCTCTCAGGGAGGAAGTGGAGAACTTCGCCTCGCTCTTCCCTCTGCCCGGCCTGCCTGACTTCTAATGCAGCCCGCTGCCCGCCCTGGAGGCCCAGCCCCAGCCCCAGGACCCGCGGGTGGCAAGGACGCCCCTGCCTGCGGACCCTGAGCCCCTCTGGGGAGAGAGGAGGCCCCATGGGGCGCCCTTCAAACGGATGCCTTTTGAAGATGCCTCACCTATCTTCATAAATCAAAATTTAAAGCCCACTGCTAGTAATACTTAGTAAGGAATTTAAATGTGAATTTGCTTCCTCCCAGCTGTATGTAATTATTCTGGTAAAAGGAAACATTGTCTAGCCATGTAGCCTTACTTCATTTTGGACAGCGTACAGGGCAGAACGGTTAGGAAGATTCCCGTAATTTTACTCAGCCTTCTCTGATGGTTTCTTGGCTTCTTCCTGAGAAACACCCAAGTGAATGGCCTGTGAAAGCTGCCATTTTATTATTTTGCTACCAGTAGGAGGCCAAAAGGAGAACTGAATTAGGACTGTTGTCACTGAAAAGGGAGGGAAGTTCTTCTGAGGTCTCTGCTGTGCGCTCTGTAGCAGTAAGCTGGACAAGCCTACGTGAGGCACTGCCTGCTGGGGTGGGAGGGCTTCTCTATCAGCGGCCCAGAGCATGTCGTGCAAGTGGCGCTCATCCTCCACCGCGGGGACCTGCGGGCCAGGCCATGGCAGAGCGGACTCGAATCAGGAAACCAAGTCACCTTCCCAAAGAAACTTTATTTTTTCATAAAGTTGAAGTGCAAAACATAGGTAACCATTTTTAATTCAGCACAAATTTTAACCACAGAATGTCTCTAAGAATGATAGCTTTAAAAAATACAACCAAGTTTCATATTCCAAAAATATCTGAACTCAAATAAATTAATCTTTAAAAAGTACACTTCTCATACTATTTATTTGGCATTAGGCTCTTGTGCAGTCGCACCTCTAAGATGCTGTCACGCCTATCGGTTGTACTACTCCCGCCAGCCCCTGCAAAAACGACTGCTGCTCATGGATGGGCGATACACACACGCAAACACGAAGGAAGGAACATGCAGCCATCAAAGAGCTTCTCCCTAAAATTACACGCGAATTAGTCGGACTCTGCTTTTCACTGCAGCTGGGAAGGCGGCGCGATCTCGACCCCCTGTGTGTGCCTGGGGCCGGGCAGTCAGCAGGCAAGGTACCCCGTGGCCCTGCCTTCCGGCACAGCCCCCACAGCCGGGGACCGGCAGGTTCGGGAGGGTGGGGCAGAGGTCACCGTCGTCACAGGGCGGGGGGGCAGGGGAACACCGGCCTCTACATCTCTGATGCTGCCAAAACCTAAATTCGGAGCCTAGACTCCTCTCCAGCGGAAGGTAAACTGACATCTCCAAGTCCCCGGCTACCGCGCAGCCCGGGTGGGGTGCGGGTCCATCCCCTTCGTATGGGAGTTGGAAGCTGACGCCCCATTCCTGCCAGCTTCTGCCTCCTGGCCTGTGGCTTTAACCAAACCGAGGAGCTAAAGCCAGGTTATGTCAGTATTCAAAGGAGAAGGCGCCCAGGAAAAGTGAGGATCTGCGTTCTAGCCAGAAGTGGAAACCAGCGGCTCTTCTGCAGTCTTTTAAACGATTCCAGTTTCATCACTTATCACAGTATTGGTGGGGCGGAGGGTAGGAAGCCAGAAGGCTGGCTGGTTTGCTTCAAACCAAGGCACTTTCTCCTGAGCTTTTTCGAGACATGGAAGGTAAAGAACACATGGGTCGACTCCTCCAACGGTCGCACATGCCTACTGATGAACTGGCCATTGAATTGAGACAGTGCTGCTGGCTGTGTAGACAAAGCCGTGGCCACGCCACACCAGGAGCTAAACTGACATGCGACACTGTGACTGGGGCGGGGGCACCTGCGTGCAGCACTGGCAGAAGGGGCGGTCTCTGCATGCAAGATGTTCCACAAGCAGGTGACTGTTCTTTGCCGCGAGACGCTTCCTGGAGCTGCTGCAGCCCTGGCACTTGGCAAAGGATCTGCTGGCCTTTTGAGGACTTTGCAAGATTTGTGGTTTGTTTGGGGGTGAAATCTACCATACTTTGAATATTGTGACTGACCTGAAACAGAGATTAAAAGCTGGGAGGGGAATGATGGCTGAGCTGTCACAGTGCTATTTCCAAATTCTTCAGCGATATTTGTCTGTTTGGGCATTGTAGTAAATTCTGGAAAAGCCCGTTTCTAAAATCCAGCAATGCCACTCAAGGAGCAGGTTCCTGGTGGGAGGCAGCAGCTCAGGAAAGAGGGTGACGCGAGCGCCGTGTGCTCTACGAGACCTTCGGTTTGAACGTGAACTTGGACTTCTAACATCACTGGTCCAGGGACTGCAGCTGGTCAGGGCCTTCTTGACCTGGACTGCTTTGAACGAGGGTGGAGGCAATGGGCCAGGGGTCACGTTTCAGCGCCTGGGCCTTCAGAGTGGCTGGAGAAGCCGCGGGGTCACTGCTGACATCTATTTCCTGGGAAGTGTCCTCAAATGTTTTATTTAAACCTATCAACCTACATTCCTAGAGAGAAAACCTCAGGTGGGAATTCTTGAGGTTAGTCCCACTGCATAGGTCTTCCTGCCGCTTCTCGTCGGGTCACGCTTTCCAGAGTGGAGAGGGGCCAGGGAGGGGCCAGCGTGTTAAAGACCTCTGCCCCAGCCGGGCTCCCTTCCAGTACCGCTTTAAGATCCTTTTTGAAAGGAGCGTTCTTTGTGTCAAATAATCCTTTGAAACTGCCACACCGCAAAGTCAGGTTTTTTACCAAAATCCAAATCCCGGAGGCTCAGCCACCATTCAGTGTAGCCTTCTCCACTCCCTAAGGAGCAACCCCAGTGAGAAGCTCCCCACCGCGGCCTCGGCGGCCGCCTCCACACACAACACGTCTGTTCCGGGCACTCCCTGGCCTGCGGGAACCGTCCTCCAGGTTGCGCCTCCGAGCGGTCCTCCCCCAGGGACCTCCGCTCTAGGCCTTTGTGGAACACAGCACTAGCTTCTAGAAGGCCAGGGTGGCTGCAGCGCAGCACCCGCCAGGAGCTGCTCGACTAGCCCTCCCCTCCCCTGCAAGTTCTCACACTGGTGCAGGACGGAGGGACGCCCAGCCTTGGTCGAGCCGGTGACGGCCGTTCCTGGGGCCTGCTGAGTGACCCCTGCAGACCCTTTTCCCTTTAAGGTAATGTTGCCCCTTCCTATCTCAGACGCCTGAGTAGACAGCTACAAGCCACCCAGTTAGAAAATAAACAGCAGCACTGGCAACACCAGGGAGGGGGGCGTGGGGACAGGGGAGACAAGAAGAGAACCTGGCTTCCTCGCAGCCTCCTCACATGCCAGCAGTGGACACGCTGCCCTTTCAAAACCTCGAGGCCCTCATGTCTGTAGAAACCCCCAGCACAGGCACCGAGGAGCTGTGATGGAGGCAGCCACAGCGGGGCCTGCGTGCCGCCTCAGAGGCCCAGCACCGCCTCTGGGGGGAAGCCGCCGGCCGGCAGCTGCTGGGCCCTGCTCCCCTGCAGGGAGCCTGGGTGAGGAGGGGCTCGACGGCTCCCACCAGGGCGCCTTGACTGCTCCCCTCAGTGGTCTCGGCAGCACTCCGCAAGGCGGACGGCAGGCCCCTAACTGCAGGCGGCAGCTCCCCAGAGGCACACGTGTCCTCAGGCAGCCACCGCGGCTGCGTGGCAGCAGCAATACCTGGAGTCTTTCCCACTGAGGGGGAATAAACGGCTTTCAGAATAGAGCTTCCGAGGCGGCCACACACCCTCTCCATCCCAGGTGGCCATCCGGGGAAGACGGCGGTCAGGGGGGAGGGGGCAGGTGGGCCAGGGAGCTCCCCCTGAGCCTCGCACATCATTCCCTGCCAACGTGGCCCCCTCGGGGCTGGGCGTGCAGTGTGGGGAGCTGAGCCCCTCCCAGGGCAGACCCGCCAGGAGACGCCCACTGTCCACGCGAGCACTGATGGCCAGCAACCCGGGCCGGGCGGCTGAGCAGAGCTGCGCTCTCGCTGTGCCGGCGAGCCCCCGGGTGAGGTAGTGAGGTGGTTGCAAAGGTGTGAGATGAAGGTGAGGACAAGAGTCGGGGCCTGTCCTCGCCTGGGTCCAGACATTTCTGCAAACCTTTCTCAGGAGGGAAATGCGAATTCTGGCCGGGAAGAGCTGGGTGGACCGCCCCCAAGAAAGCACGCTGGCCGCTCGTCTTTCGCACAGTGGTGACAGCCTCGCGGCACCTCTGGCCCTGCCTGGCCCCTGGGTGCCTGACAGTGGTTTCGGGGTACCTCTGGCCTCTTCCCAGCTGGGGACTGGTGAGCCTGCCAGGCACTCCTGCTGAGCTGGGGTGAGTGAATTCCAAGGCTGGGGGACAAAGCGGGGCCAAGGAGATGAGGTGCTGTGAGCTCACACTCGCTCACGCTGCAGCCCGCGACGCTCTCCTTTTGCCCGGCAGTGGGGAGCATTCTCCCCTCCGTCTCACTCATAGGCCCCTCCCTGGGATCATGGCTCTGTCAGGCTGAGGGAAGGGCCTGCTGCAGCCTGCGGGAGGCGGTGCACATTCTGCCGTCCTGTTTTCCACCAAATAGTCACAGCTGAGCCGCTGTTTCCCTTGTTTGCTCTGCTGCTCGCATGCCCGGCAGGCGCTGGGCTGTGGCCTTCCCACCCCTTGTCCTGCCCTGCCCGAAGGATCTGCCCTGGCCACCCGCCAGGGCTGCGCTTTGCTGGGGGTCCAAGAGCAACTGCTGCCCCCCTCCCGGACCTCTGCAGAGGGCCAGGCGCCCCGGAGCCACCCCAGAGCCACGGCTGCCACCTGCACTCTCCCCTCTGACGCCACCAGGAGTCTCGGCTGCCAAGCTCAGGCCAAGCCCTCCCCACCCTGCACCCTTTGGCCCTGAGTTGCAGGTCTTGGTCAGAGTGGCTGGGACCGACCTCAGATTTTGTACAAAAAGCTGGGGGCGTAGTCGAACCTGAGCAGGGGGTGGCTGCTCCCCGGAGGGTCCTGCACGTACTGCAGCTTCAGCAGCTCGGCCAGGTACTGGACCACCTTGACGTCCTCGTTCGCCAGGCCCAGGGTGAGCTTCAGGAAGCTCGCCTGGCGCCTGGCGGCCAGCTCCTCGGGCTCCTCCTCGTGGGCGGGCAGGTGCAGGTGGTGGCAGAAGGTGTAGAGGAAGGCCTTGGAGCAGAGCTGCGTGAGCGTGCTCTGGACGTGCATGTAGTAGGTGCTGCCCCGCTTGATCTGGGTGCGGTGGTCTGCCAGCCGGGGCACCAGGGCGCCCCTGTAGAGGGGGCAGCGCAGCGTCTTGCTGTCCAGGTCCAGGACGCTTGTGTAGCGGCTGTAGCGGCTCAGGGAGTGGAGGGCGCCGGCACTGGAGGGGGAGGCCACTCTGAAAGAGAGGAGCGGAGGTCAGCAGGGAGGGCGGAGGTCAGGAGGCGGGGGCTCCCACCCAGCTACATGTTCTGGAAGGTAAATCTGACCACCGTGAGCTTTGAATTGCTTCTCACCGCCCTCACAGTCAAGTTCAAGGGCCCTGGCATGGCCTCGTCTATCACTGCCCGGATGGGCTCTCCTCTGAGCCAGGCCAAGCTTCCTGGGGCCTCAAAATCCATGTCCTGCTGGCCCTGCCTGAGTCGCCCTCTCTCCCTTTTGTATTTGACCCACACCAACTGGCCATTTAAAGCTTTATGTAGGAAGCTGGCCCATGCGCAGTGCCCTGCCACGCAGGGGTGTCCCTGCATAGGGGAGCCCCACACGCAAGGAGCGTGCCCCGTAAGGAGAGCCGCCCAGCGCGAAAGAAAGTGCAGCCTGCCCAGGAATGGCGCCGCACACACCGCACACATCGAGAGCTGATGCAGCAAGATGATGCCACAAAGACACGATTCCTGGTGCCGCTGACAAGAAAACAAGTGGACACAGAAGAACACACAGCGAATGGACACAGAGAGCAGACAACTGGGGGGGACGAGGGGAAAGGAATAAATAAAAAATAAATCTTTAAAAAAAAAAGCTTTGTGTAGCCACCCATGGCACCTCAGGCTGAAGTGCAAGCCCCTCCTCTGCGCTGCCCCACCTTCCCACACCACTCCCCCACCTCTCCGAGCCGCGCTGGAACGGTGGAGACACGTCTGTTGTGGACGGTGAGCGAGCTGTGCCTAGGGCCTCACCAGCCCTGAGACAGTGCTAAGTGCTGGCTAGGTCGTCGCGGTCCCTGCTGCCCGCCCAGCACTCGGCAGCCTGGTGCCTGCTCTCTACTGGTCTGGACAGGAAGCTTCTAGAAGCAGGACTGTATCTGATGTGGTCTAAGGCCCCGGTGCCTGATGCATCACAGGCAGGAAGGAGGCTCCTAAGACCCCTCCCCAGACCTGCTTTCCGCGCGGAGCTGGGACTACCCTCTGAGACCGGCAAGCGGCTGGCCAAGTAGGGATTTCCCCATGACCCGCCTCTGAAGTTCAGGGCTGGTACCACACGTAAGGCAGTTTTTAAACGGCTAACAGTCATCTGGGATCACGGTAGTCTCACAGTATTTTCCCTTCCTGGGTTTTGTTACCTCCTTATATATTTAATAATCGTCATCACTCACCTAGCGCGTACCAGGCACTAAAGAGAGCGAAGCCTCGCCATTTTTTGTCCTGAATGAAACCAGTTTGGCTGGGAATGAAGATCAGCACACGAGCCCACCGCAGCCAGTGGTGGTCTCAGGCTCCATGGGAGACCCCCTGGCTGGGGAGGCCCGGGGAGGGGGGGGTGTTGGTGGAGGTGGGCCTTGGGGGAAGGGTGGGCTCAGGGAAATGCGGGAGGCATTCGGGACCACGACCGAGTTGAGGGCAGAGGCTCCCGGGCCACACACCAGGGAAAGGACGCTGAGCGCCCGGGGCTGCACCCGCGGGTGACGGGAGCCAGAGCCTGGGCCTGGTCAGCAGCTAAGACGTTCCCACGCAGCGCGAGGATGGTGCCAAGGTCTGCAAAATGGTCTCCCCGACCCAGGCCGTGCTGGTTCGCCCCGCTGTGCGTACCGCCCCCACCTCGGGGTGCCCTCCCGGGTGCTCGGCCTACTCCTGAGCCCACTTGGCACAGCTGGCTCAGGGGCACCTGGAGACCGCCCTCGTCTCCCCGCCCCTCCCCTCCTGCCATCCCCCCTCTGCAGGAAAGCCAGGGCTCGCAGGCCAGCCCCCCACCCTGCCCTCACCAGGGGAGCCACTTCCTCTGGAAGATGCTATTTCAAGCTTCTTCCATTCCTGTTCCCTCAAAGCTCCTCACAAGGAGGCAAGAGAGTGGGGAGAAACAGCCAGCCCCACGCCTCTCTCCCTTGGCGCACACGCCGGTGACCCAGGGCCTGGGTGGCAGGGGGACTTGCCCAAAGGCCCACGGGAATTTACCAGAGGTGGCACGGAACTGGCCCCCAACACACCTCCTCCCCCAGGGGCTGCGCCAACATCCCGTGGCCGAGCCAGGACCAGCTGGCCCCCCAGTGCCCGGAGCAGCCTCACCTGACGTCTCACAGGCCCGTCCTCACCGGCTGCCCGCCTGGCCCTCGCTGGTGTTCCCGCGCTCGCTGGAGTCACGGGGCCTTCCCGGGCATCCCTCCCGTGCTCCCAGCGTGCCACTAACCTGCTTCCTGTGTGCGGGCAGCGCTGGTAGAACTCCCGCCTCCCTGGCCACCTGGCTGTGTCCTCGCCTGCTCTTGGAATTCTCGCAGAGCAGGGGCCTTGCCACGCACTCGCTTGGTACCCCACTCAGGACCCGGGGCCGGCCTCGCCCAGAGCAGATTCTCAACAACGCTGTGGCGATGCACTGGCCCACATCCCACAACCACCACCCCAGGGAAAGAGGAGTGCGGGCAGGGCTAGGGAAAGCTCGGGGGACTTCCCGGAAAGGGGGGAACCAGAGGAGACTCGGCAGGTGAGAGCTGCATCAATTTTAGGGACGCATGTGAAGAGGAGTCAGGGAATCAGAACACACAGTGCCAACGGCGGCTGGGGAGAAATTAGTTTAGCCCTCTCTGTGGAGCGTGGAAGCACAGACTGTGACAATCACTTAGTCCAATGCCTTTGTCTGACAAAGGAGTAAAGTGGGGCTCAGCGAATGCAAGTGACTTGCCGAGGGTCACAAAATGAGGAAACTAAACACAGCGCACCCACAGAGGGAAAGAGTTCCTTTGCCGACCTGTCAGGCAGTATCTGGAAAAGCACAAAGAATCTACTAAAGCAGAAGTATCACGAGGAAATGAAAGAAACCGTGTTTAAAAAGGGATTGCCTACTGCATTTCCTTACGAAGAAGCGAATGGAACAGTGACGAGAAAGCCACTGGCGCCTCTGCCATGCCCCTCCCCGGCGACGGCTGCCTTCTCCATGACTACCTCAGCCTTTGCCCTCAGGCGAGCCCTTCTTAGTCATTTACACCATAGTATGAATTTAAGGATCAGAGAGGACCTGAGATCTTGCAGGCCGGTTGTTCTCAAACTTCATTGTGCACCAAATAAATTCCATGGCATGTCCCTGACTAACGGAATCAGAATCTGGGGATGTGGCCCAGGAACCTGTGATTTGAAAAATTCCCCAGGTAATTCTGAGCCAGTCGGATGCAGACCAGTGTTGGAAACTGCAACCCCCCTGTGTGGCAAACAAGGAAACTGAAGGCCAGAGAAGGGAAACGACGTGCCAAAAGTAACCCAGGGAGCCGGAGGAGGGCCCGGTCTAAAAGCCAGGCCTCCTGATCCTGCGCCACCACACCACCCTGCTACCTCGCCCCAAAAGATGTGCAGCTGAAGGCCCGTCTCTGGCTAGACAGGGCCCTTCCCTACCATATGTAACCGATTACCTCTGCAGACCGATAAGCTTCCACTTCTGAAAATCTGTAATGTGCAAAGAGGAAGAGACCCAGTGCTTCACAGGTTTGGCGTAGCGGCTGTAGTTGGGGACAAAGATGGACAGTGCCGTCACGAGTTTCCTGACGATGGCCTCGTCTTCCCCCAGGACCACAAGCGTCCTCCCGCTGAGCAGGGAG
Organism: Dasypus novemcinctus; assembly: GCF_030445035.2. NCBI lineage: Eukaryota > Metazoa > Chordata > Mammalia > Cingulata > Dasypodidae > Dasypus > Dasypus novemcinctus. The sequence continues at coordinate 14,659,851 of NC_080693.1, read as the reverse complement.
TAGATGGCAGGGTGGGCAAAGGGGTACTGGCGGATGAATTTTAAGGCGTTCTGGCCAGCCCTCTTCTTGTGCCTCTCAGAGTGAGCAGACGGCGTCCTGTCCAGGCTCGGGTAGGCTGCGCCGCTCACGTAGCTGGCGGAGTCTGAGAGCGTGTCCAGGCTGGTTTTACTGGCGTCCCGGCTAGCTACGAGGCAGCTCGGGTCCAGCTCGTAACGGGGGAAGCCTTCGGAGCTGGTGTCTCGGGAAGACGGGCTGGCGCTTTCCGCCGTGAAGTCCACGTGGAAGGCCGGGTCCTTCTGCCGGTAGCGCTGCGGGGGAATGCTCACCACACCATCCTCGTCAGACAGCTTTGCGGCCGGAGAGGAGAGCGGTGCCAGCAGACTGTCACTCTCCTTCCCGATGCAGCAGGAGGAATCGGTCTGGGACGGGGCGTTCTCCAAGCTGCCCTCCTCTGCCTCGCCCAGATCCGGCGGGCTGATGCTTGCCTGGAATTGGAGGGCTCCCTGGTTGTCGTCGGCATACGATTCCTCTTCGTTAATGGCACTTGGGTAGCTGGCCTTAAAGTCGTCGGGGATGAGGGCCTCCGAGGGGAAGGTGCTGAGGACCTCGATACTGTCCTCGCTGGTGGTCCTGTGGCTGGCGGCCTTGCTCCGGACCACCTGGGGGCTCAGTGGCACTGTGAGGCTGGCCTGGCTGTCAGACTTAGCCAGCGCAGAGGTTGACTTCTCTGTGCCCAGAACCTCGATGCTTTCCCCACTGCTGATACTCCCTTTCATGTCCATGTCCAGGTAGTCCAAGCCCTCTTGGGGGTCAAAACTGCTCGATTCTGTCACCCCGATGTCCTTGTACTCGTCGTCCACCAGTTCTTGGTCCATCTTGATCAGCACAGACTCCACGCTGGACTTGTAAGAACCAACGCTGATTAACACCTTAGGGATTGGATATTCTTCCAGAGACCTGGAAGGTGGCCTCTCTTGAACGTGCTCGAGGGGCGTACTATCTTGTTTCTCGATCACCCTGTCGGGGACCTCCACCAAGTCTTCAAAGAGGAAGTTGGTTATATGTTGTTGTTTTAGGAGTGCCCGGTCAATCTGACTGGTCAAGAGGTAGCACAGGTCTCCTCTGAACATATGCTCGATGTGGCTGAGCTGAGCCAGCGTCTGGGTGAAGTACTCAGTGTCACAGAGCTCCTCCAAGGTCTTCAACTTCTTGTCAAAACACTTGGTGGACTTTGCTTTGATGAGTTTTGGGGTGTACGGTGTTCTACGGGCATAAAGGTCTGTGTCGGCAGACTCACCAGAGTTAGAGGTAGCGGCTGCCTGGTCAGCCTGATCCTGGCTGTTTGCCTCCATTTCACTAGAACACAAATCAGACTCCTTTGACTTCCGATGAGGATACGAACGGATCTGTCTCAGCAGGTCTTGATGTTCAATGATGGACTTCTCCACACTGGCCAGTTCGTTGGCTTTCTCAATTGCCTGAGATGAGTAAAACCCTTTGTCATTGGCTTTCTTCTGGATCTCCGTTTCCGTGTGCAGCACTGTCCGGGTATAATCCAAGTCTTTCAGCTTTTTTTCAAGCTCCCCAGCAAATGCCTTTCTGTTGCCGGTCTTCAGGCACTCGGAAGCTTTGGAGAATTCAGCTGAAAGCTCCTGAAACTGCTGCATGATTTTGTGCTGGTCGGCTGAGATGTAAGCCATGCAAAAGGGCCTGACAAAGCCACGGGCCTCCAGGTCGTACAGGGTCAGGTGGTGCACGTAGGCAAAGGCTCCCTCCTTGGAGTCGCCCAGCACCACCTTGGAGTCCTCCACAAAGTTCAGCTTGGGGTAGGCAGAACCAGGGGGGTGGCCGACGAAGGAGGCTTGGTAATCCACAGACATGATCCGCAAGGAGAAGTAGTTGAGATCAAAAGTGCCAAAAACTTTGGAGTCATTGGGTATGGTCAGCAAGGGCTGAGGCCCCACCTGCTCGGAGAACTCGGAAATGAGGATGAAGTCCCGTGAGAACTTGGCCCCGGACAGTTTGGACCACGGGTTGGCTCCCTGGCTGGCGAAAGGGAAGAGCGGCACGGAGTACTCCTCAGGCAGGGCCGGCTCATTGTAAGGCTCCTCCTCATACTCATCCTCTTTGGTGAAGGCCACCACGTCAGGGGCGCTGATCATATTTCCAGATATTTGGGGAGAACATGAAGAGAGAGAGAGGGAAAAGAATGCGGGGGCAGTCTACGGGGAAGCCAGGCCTCTGCAGGATGAAGCGCAACCGTTGCGACCTTTTTCGAGCCCTCAGCAGTTGTAGACTGCCTCTCACACGCTCGAAGACTCCAACTACCGTAGTACTCTCAGCAGTGTAGCTCCGCAGGGGCCCTCGGTGGCCTCATGAACTCCAAGGCCGCAGGCCCAGAAGACCAGGGAGACTGGCTGCCCTCCTTCTTCGGCGGGCGCTGCCGGCGCAAGGCACCTGCGGCGAGGTCACCAGCACTGCCCCGAACCCACCGCGCAGAAACAGCCCCAGACCTGAACGGATGCCCAGCGGGGTGCTACGGACCGTCGCAGGGGTCAGCCAAGCGTGGTCGCCCGCCTCGGCCCGAGAGCAGTAACCGTTGCGGCTCCTGGGACGCCACAACCCCGAGCCAACTACCGCGGCGCCGCCATCTTGGTGTCACATGACTCGCAGCGTCGGCGCCGCGTGACCCGGAAGCGCCCGCGTAGATTTCCGAGCTGGAGAGAAAAAGATAACTGCGGGGGACAGTGAGGCAGCCACTCCCTAGCAGGAATCCGATTAACCAACCAGTGCCTAGAAGGAAAAGTGTGGGGAAAGACAGGAAACCTGCAGGGGGGAAAGTTCCCGGGCGCGTGGGGCAGTCTGGGAGATGTAGTTCGCTGTCTCTGTGGGGCTCCTGGCGGAAGCGGCTCCAGGAGGCGGGCGGAAGTGGCTTGAGGGATCGGGCGGAAGTGGGACGCTAAGGCTGAGGTGACCGCGGCGTGGAGAAGGCGCGGGAACAGTAGCCACACGGGCTGTGTGGAAGTGAACGGACAGCGAGTGGTGGTGCTGGTGACGCCCGGAGGCCCTCGCTTCCTCAGGGTGGGCGCCGGGCGGGCCTCCCCTCTGCCCCTCCCATCATGCGCGGGGCTTAGGGATGATCTTCCCCGCTGTCCGCTGCGCTTTCTGGCGGCTGCCACGGCCCGGAGGCCGCGCCTTGTCCCGCACCGCCATGGAAGTGGCCTTCCGAGGGGTGCGGAAAGTCCTCTGTGTGGCTGAGAAAAACGACGCGGCCAAGGGGATCGCCGACCTGCTGTCTAACAGCCGCATGAGGAGGGTAAGGAGGCGCGTTCCTGAGGGGACGCAGATGGGCGCCCGGTAGCGGGACGAGGGCACCTTCTCCCGCTGCTGAGGCTGCACCGTCCCCGTCCGGGCTACCCTCTGGTTTCCCATGCCCCGGGCTCTGCCTGGACTGACGAGCGTTTAAAAGTGTGGTTAAGACATTGCACGCATCTGCTTGAAAAATCTTTACTTCCCCCTGCAGACAGTAACGGTTCCCAAACGTTTCTGATCCTCGGCCTCACCAGCGGCACCCCTCGGAAGGCTCGGTCTAGGGGAGCCCGGGACGTCTCTGTTTTAACTTTCTTCCCTGGTGATTCCGAAGAGTTAAGACTCTGACCAGCCTCCTTTACCTTGGCCCTCAAGCCCTCGCGCGCCATTCCCCGCCCCCTGCCCCATCCCCGTCGAGCGGCCCCACCGGCCCCCGTTCTGTCAGGGCAGCGCTGTAAGGTCTGGGGGCCAGCAGTGAGGTCCGCCTTGCTTCTGCCCTTACAAACCAATCCTGAGGGGTAGAGGAGTAAGGGATACGAACGAACGTGTGCTAGACACACTGATGACAGAGACCGGGGGAAGGGAAGGGGGGCTTCATAAAGGGGTGACACGGAGATCTTAGGAGCTGTTCAGGAAAATCTCTCACGTAACAAAAGTGGACCCCGAAATGGTCTTGGGGAGAACATTTCTAAGAACACGGGGCACAAGTCCTCTCCCCACCCCCCTTTCCTTTCCCAGATCCCAGGATCTCACTGCTGCTCCCAGCAGAGGGATAGTGGGAGCATGACCAGACACTTCACCACTTTCCAGCACCTAAGTCTTGGTGGTCAGCCCCTACGTTTGTCTACTTTTAGGGCTCTGGACCTCTTGAGAATGGCCACCTAACTTCTTTAAATGCCTCTTCTTCACGGAACCGTTTTCCCTCACATCTTTCTTCTGCCCACTGGGTCTGGGACCCTCTACGATGTGCTGCCATGGCACCTTAGTCGCCTTGGAAGGCACCTAACAGCGTTAGAGCTAAATAACGGCCTGTACAGTGTTCCATGTCTCTCATGGCCTTCAGACTGTGAGCCACAAAGGGCAGCGACTGTGTCTATTTTGTTCTCTGCTGTGTTCCTTGTGCCTAATACAGCGTTTGGAATACAGAAGGCTCTTGATAAATGTGTCGACAGAGTGAATGTTTGTGCTGAGTCTTGGAAGTTTTACCAGGCTCCGGATACGCTACATATAAAGAAGAGCAACTTGGCGGCTTGAAACAACTCGGCATGTTCCAAACCAGTGAGAAGTTTGGAGTGCCAAGTAAGCAGGAGAGGCAGTTGAAGGCATATCATGAGGACCATTCACAGTTTCGTGTGCGTGTGTGCTGAACTTCACATAACATAAAATTTACCATCTTAAAGTGTCATTTAGTGCATTCACAATGTTGTGCAACCACCCCTACTGTCTAGTTCCAAAAGATTTTCATCACCCTGAAAGGAGACCCTGTACCTGTTAGGCAGTCACCTTCTTACCCCACCCCATTTTCCCCTACCCCCAGCTCCTGGCAGTCCCTTGCTTTCTCTCCATTAGTTTGTGTACAATTTTCTGGATAGTTCATATGAATGGATCATACATATGCGACGGTTGTATCTGGCTCCTTTCAAGGTTCATCCATGTTACAGCATGTATCAGAAATTCATTCCTTCTTTTTTTGTGGGGGAAGCTGACACTCAACCATTGAGCTACATCGGCTCCCCGGAGTTGATTTTTTTGTTTGTTTGCTTGTTGTTTGTTTGTTTCCTGTTTTTTAGGAGGCACTGGGAACCAAACCTGGGACCTCCTGTGTGGGAAGCAGGTGCTCAGCTGCTTGAGCCACATCCACTCCCCTCATTCCTTCTTATGGCTGAATAATATTCCATTGTGTATATATATATACCACATTTTGTTTATCCATTCATCAGTTGATGGACACTTGGGTTGTTTCAACCTTTTGGCTATTATGAGTAGAGCTGCTAGGAACATTCATATATAGGTTTTTGTTTGAACATCCTATTTTCAATTCTTTTTTTTTAATTTTTTCATTATTTTTTATTTTTTAAAAGATAGATTATATAAATGTTACATAAAAAATGTAGGGGATTCCCAGATGCTCCACTCCCTTCCCCTCCCACACTTTCCCACATTAACAGCATCCTTCAGTAGTATGGTACATTTGTTACAATTGATAAACACATGTTGGGCATTGATACAAAGTCTGGATTACAGTTTACATTATAGTTTAAACTCTCCCATACATTTTTGTAAATTATGACAAGATGCGTGATGGCCTGTATCCATCACAGCAACATCATTCAGGACAATTCCAGTGTCCTGAAAATGCCATTATATTACACCTATTTTTTTTTATTATTCAGTTCTTTTATGTACATAAATAGGAGTGAGATTGCTAGGTCCTGTGGTAACTGTATGTTTAACTTATTGAGGAATCGCCAAATTGTTTTCCACAGAGGCTACACTATTTTGCATTCCACCAGCACTGCAGGAGGGTCCCAGTTTCTCCACATCCTGGCCAATGCCTTTCCATTTTTAAATTATGGCCATTATAGTGACAGTGAAGTGGTAGCTCATTGTGGTTTTGATTTGCATTTCTCTAATGGCTAATAACCTTAAGCACCTTTTCTTTTGCTTGTTAGCCATTTCGTACATACCTTCTTGGAGGAAAGGTACAATAAACAAGTCTTTTCCCCATTTTTAACTGGGTTGTCTGTCTTTTTGTTGTGTATTAGGAATTCTGTATGTATTCTGAATACTAGGCATTTGCTAGATATATGATTTGTAAATATTTTCTCCCATCCCATAGATTGCAATTTAACTTTCTTGATACTGTCTTTAATGCACAAGAGTTTTTAGTTTTGATTAAGTCTAATGTATCTATTTTTTTTCTTCTGTTGCTTATGCTTTTGGGGTCATATCTAAGAATCCATTACCAAATGCAAGGTCATGAAGATTTACCCCTATATTTTCTTCTAAGAGTTTTATAGTTTTAAGCTCTTGTAGTTTGATCTTGGACCCATTTTGAGTTACTTTTTGTATATGGTGTATGAGTCTAATGTTATTCTTTTGTGTGTGGATATTCAGTTGCCCCAGGACCATTTGTTGAAGACACTATTCTTTCCTCCAGTTAATGGTCTTGGTAGCCTTGTGGAAAATCAATTGACCGTAGATGTAGGTGCTTATTTCTAGGCTCTCAATTCTATTCCATTGATCAATATGTCTGTCCTCACGTCGGTACCACACTGTTTTGATTACTACAGCTTTGTAATACAGTTTTGTTTTTTTAAAGGAGGGGATTGAACTGAGACCTTGTGCATGGGAAGCAGGCACTTAACCACTGAGCTACATCCGCTCCCTATAATACACTTGTTTTTTAGTTTTTCTGTTTGTTTTTTGGTTCTTCAACTAAGGCAGCAGAAGAGATGATTTATTTTACATGTGTTAACACTTGACCACAACTGAGAAGAGAACTAATCCAGAATGTCACAGGTCCAGGGCAAAGGACCAAAGGGACTGCTCTAGTGTGAGCAAGGTGGGTCTCTCAGAAGTGTTCATGGAACTTTGATGACTGCTGGAAGTTCTAGATCCATTGTGAAGAATTTTAGACAGTACCTTGCAGTCAGTAACTTGACCAGCGACCCAGCCCTCTGGCATTCCATGTTCTTGCTCCCCTCGTCTCCATGGATGCACACGCTTACGGATTACTTGGACCTCTGCCCCATCTTTCTTTTGCGTTTCAGTCTGTGCATTTGCTTCTTCGTCCACTTGGCTCTCATGGCACAGAGGTTTCCAGTAAGATGGTGCTAAGGCTAAGAGAGCCCTATATTACATTGAAATCAGGAAGTTTAAGTCCTCCAACTTCCTCTTCTTTTTCAAGGTGGTTTGGCTATTGGGGCCCCTTGCAAGTCCATGTGAATTTCTATACCCTTCTCTATTTCTGAAAAACAAAAAACAAAAACTGCTGGAATTTTCATAGGGATTGCATTGAATTTGATGTTTTCTTATTTATTTGAGTTTTCTTTAGTTGCATTCAGTAATGATTTTTAGTTTTCAGTGTGGAAATCTCATACATCCTTGGCTAAATTTATTCCTACGTATATTCTTTTTGATGCTATTTTAAATGAAATTGTTTTCTTAATTTCCTTTTTGGGTTGTTCATTGCTAATATATAGAAATATCACTGATTTTTCTGTGTTGATCTTGTGTCCTGCAGTTTTGCTCAATTCATTTATTAGCGCCAGTTGTTCTTTTGTGGATTATTTAGATTTTCTCTATAACATTATGTCATGTGTGAATAGAAATATTCATTTGAATGTCTCATATTTTTTTATTTCCTGATTTCCCTAGCTAAAACTTCCAGTAGAATCTTGAATAGAATTGGTTAAAGTGGACATCCTTGTTCCTGATCTTAGGGGAAAAGCTTTCCATCTTTCACTATTGACTATGATATTAGCTGTGAGTTTTCATAAATTCCTTTATCATGTAGAGGAAGTTACTTTCTATTCCTAGTTTTCTGAGTATTTTTATCATGAAAGGGTGCTAGTTTTTGTCAAACACTTTTTCTGTGTCAATTGAGATGAGCCCTATATGTTGTGGGTTTTTTTTTGTTTTTTTCTGGGTTTTTATTTTATTTTTTTAAATATATTGAAATATATGACATATATAAACATACGTAAACAATAAATGTATAATAGTTGTGAACTTACAAAACAAGCATATAGAACATCAAACATATATAACATCTCACCCTACCAGCAATAACTTGCATTGTTTTTAAACCTTTTTAACTAATGATTAAAGAGCATTGTCAAAATATTACTGCTAAACAAAGTATTTTCCCCTAACCAATCCGATTATTATCTTTATATCATTTATTATGAACATACATAAACAATTAAGTGTACAGTGAAAGTTGTGAACTTACAAAGCAAGCATGCATAACATCACACAGGGTTCCCGTGTATCAACCCTCCACCAACACCTTGCATTGTCATGAGACGTTTGTTACAAACTATGAAAGAACACTGTCAAAATCTTACTACTAATCATAGTTCTTATCTTCCATTTGGTGTGTTTTCCCCCCAGCCCACCCTCTTATTGTTTTTAAATATATAATTTTTTTTGACAGAAGTTGTAAACTTATAAAACAATCAAGCACATGTGCAGAATTCCCAAACAACACCCCTCCATCAACACACTACAATGTGGTGTGTCATTTGCTACAGATAAAATAATATCATCTGATCGTTGCCATGTCCATAGTGTACATTTAGCTCACATTTTCCATACTGCCTCAGGATCAACACACTACATCTTTTGCATAGATGCAAGAATATTATATTATTACTACTAACCACAATCCATAGGTCACTCCAGCTGTATTTTTCCCATGCTTCTCCACATTCCCAACACCCTGCACTAGTGATATATATTTGTTCTAGCTAACAAAGGACACTCTTGCACTACCATCAACCACAGTTCTCACCCACCTCTTGGTTTACTGTGCTATCCAGTTCCTAGATTATACTCAAACATTCTGTCAGTTGGCATTTACATAACTAGACTACCATTTTCAGTCACATCCCCATTTATAAACTAGCTGTTACTCACTGTGTGTTACCATCCACTCTGTACATTTCCACAATTTTACAGTAAAGCTAATTAAAACTTCCACATATTTTAAACATCAGTAGTCCACTCAGTCCTTCTCTTATCTCCTTTAAGAATCCACCACCTACCACCAGGTCTTGGAGATATTTTCCAATAATTTCTTCTAGAACTTTTATAGTTCTTGCTTTTATTTTTAGTTTTTTGATCCATTTTGAGTTAGTTTTTGGATAAGGTGTGAGATAGGGGTCCTCTTTCCTTTGAGCTATGGATGTCCATTTCTTTCAGCACCATTTGATGAATGGGTTGTTGTCCCTGAGCTGTGTGAGTTTGACAGGCTAGTCAAAAATCACTTGACCATACCTGTGAGAGTTTGTTTCTGAACCATAAATTTGGTTGCATTTGTCTGTTGTGTCTGTCTTTAGGTCAGTACCATGTTGTTTTTACCACTATAGGTAGGTATTATAGTTTAAAGTCTGGAGATGAGGGTTCACTTTTCCTTTTTATGATGTTTCTGGCTATTCAGGACACCTTAATAAATGTAAATTTAATGATCATGTTTTCAAGTTTTTCTTTAATGCTGGTGTAATTTTTATCAGGATTGCATTAAATCTGTATATCAATTTGAGTAGAATTGACGTCTTAATGGTATTTAGTCTTCTGATCCATGAGCATGGAATGTTCTTCCAGTTGTTTAGAGCTTTTTTGATTTGTTTTAACATTGAGTTGCAGTTTTCTGAGTACAAGTGCTTTACATCATTAGTTAAGTTTATTCCTATTTGAGTTTTATCTGTCATATTTTATTTTCACCACTCTTTTGACACACTTAATTTTTTTTTTTTTTTTTAAAGATTTATTTATTTATTTAATTTCTCCCCCTCCCCTGGTTGTCTGTTCTTGGTGTCTATTTGCTGCGTCTTGTTTCTTTGTCCGCTTCTGTTGTCGTCAGCGGCACGGGAAGTGTGGGCCGCGCCATTCCTGGGCAGGCTGCTCTTTCTTTTCACGCTGGGCGGCTTTCCTCACGGGCGCACTCCTTGCGCGTGGGGCTCCCCCACGCGGGGGACACCCTTGCGTGGCACGGCACTCCTTGCGCGCATCAGCACTGCGCATGGCCAGCTCCACACGGGTCAAGGAGGCCCGGGGTTTGAACCGCGGACCTCCCATATGGTAGACGGACGCCCTAACCACTGGGCCAAAGTCCGTTTCCCTTAATTACTTTTATTGATTTAATCTTCATTTCTAGACTTTCTTCCAGGCCCATCTCTCCTGTCTTTTCTTTTCAGGCTCTAACATAACCTTTAGTATTTCCTGAAAATCTGGTCTTTTACTTAGAAATTCTCTCAGTTTCTGTTCATCTGTGAATATTCTAATTTCACTCTCATTTTTGAAAGACAGTCTTGCTGGATATAAGATTCTTACCTGGAAGTTTTTCTCTTGTAGTATCTTAAATATATCAGACCACTGTTTGCCTCCATGGTTTCTGGTAAGAAATCAGCACTTAATCTTATTGGATATCCCTTATATGTTATGCATTGCTTTTTTCTTGCTGCTCTCAGAATTCTCTTTGTCTTTGGCAAATGACATTCTGATGAGTATGTGTCTTGGAGTTGCTCTATTTGGATTTTTTCGGATGGGAGTACGTTGTGCTTCTTGAACAGATATCTATGTCCTTCAATAGGGTTGGGAAATTTTCTACCATTATTTCTTTAAATATTCCTTCTGCCCCCTTTCCCTTATCTTCTCCTTCTGGGACACTTATGACACGAATGTTTGCACGCCTTTTGCTGTCATTTAGTTCCCTGAGACCTTGTTCAGTTTTTTCCATTCTTCATCTCTTCTTTTGTATGTTCACTTTCAGAGGCCATTTCTTCAAGCTCACCAATCCTTTCTTCTGCCTCCTCAAATCTACTATTATATGATTCCAATGTTTTTTTTAAATTTCATTGATTGCACCTTTCATTCCCATACAATCTGCTATTTTTCTATGTATGCTTTCAAATTCTTCTTTGTGCTTATCCAGGGTTTTCTTAATATCCTTAATCTCTTTAGCCATCTCATTGAATTTATTAAGGAGATTTGCTTGAACATCTATAATTAGTTGTCTCAACTCCTTTTGTCATCTGGAGACTTATCTTTTTTTTTTTTTTTTTTAAAGATTTTTATTTATTTATTTAATTTCCCCCCCCCTCCCCTGGTTGTCTGTTCTTGGTGTCTATTTGCTGCGTCTTGTTTCTTTGTCCGCTTCTGTTGTCGTCAGCGGCACGGGAAGTGTGGGCGGCGCCATTCCTGGGCAGGCTGCTCTTTCTTTTCACGCTGGGCGGCTTTCCTCACGGGCGCACTCCTTGCGCGTGGGGCTCCCCCACGCGGGGGACACCCTTGCGTGGCACGGCACTCCTTGCGCTCATCAGCGCTGCGCATGGCCAGCTCCACATGGGTCAAGGAGGCCCGGGGTTTGAACCGCGGACCTCCCATGTGTGGAGACTTATCTTGTTCCTTTAACTGGGCCATAGCTACCTGTTTCTTGATGTGAATTGTAATTTTTTTTTTAAGATTTATTTTTTATTTATTTCTCTCCCCTTCTCCCTCCTGCCCCCCCGCCAGTTGTCTGCTCTCTATGTCCATTCTCTGTGTGTTCTTCTGTGACTGCTTCTATCCTTATCAACGGCACTGGGAATCTGTGTCTCTTTTTGTTGCGTCATCTTGTTGTGTCAGCTCTCCGTGTGTGCAGCACCATTCCTGGGCAGGCTGCACTTTCTTTTGTGCTGGGCGGCTCTCCTTATGGGGTGCACTCCTTGCACGTGGGTCTCACGTCCGTGGGGGACACCCCTGTGTGGCACGGCACTCCTTGCGCACATTAGCACTGCACATGGGCCAGCTCCACACAGGTCAAGGAGGCCTGGGGTTTGAACTGCAGACCCCCCATGTGGTAGGTGGAAGCCCTAACCACTGGGCCAAGTCCGCTTCCCTGAATTGTAATTTTTTGTTGGTGTCTTCACATCTGGCTTAGTAGAGTGTTTTTTCTGGGTGCACTTTTTCTCTCTAGTTTAGGACTTCCTATCGTTTCTCCCTTGCTGGTTATGCAGTAGGGGCCAAGCATGTAGTTGGTGCTGTAAGTTGTGGAGGCTCAAGCTGTCCTCATTGCACCAGGAACCAATGAAGCTTCTTGCAACTTTCTCCTTTGCCAGGGCATAGCTATGTGGAATAATCCACATGCAGGCCTAGACTGTAGTTGCCCAGAGAGACTGATGAAGCTTCACATCCCTTTCTTCCCTGCCTGGGGTGGGGATGGAGCGGCAGGTATGGGCAGCAATCTATGCAGACTTCTGATTTTCAGTCTATGCCAGCCAAAATTCCCTGCAGTTACCTGTGTAGGCTTGTGCAGGGTTCCTCAGCCTCCTCCCCACCAGAGGCAGGGCTGAAGCCTAGGCTAGGGCTGCAGACTGATCTACGAGAAAGAAACTGTCAGCCCGGCTTCCGCTCAGGCTGTGGGCAGAGTCAGAATGGTGGCTACTGGTTTCTTTCTAACTTGGGCTGATTCACACCCCAGCTGTTCCCAGGGTTATGTCTTAGCCAGCCAAGTTTCCCAATCAGTAGCCGAAATCAGCAGCCAACCATCTCCTCCTCCTCTGTTTCTGGGAAATGGAGCTTCCAATTCCTGTCACAGAACAGCTCCTGGGGCAACTTGTGCCACCAGAGTAGGATAATCACCAACCTCTGCGGTTTCCCAGAGAGGCTGGCGCAGGTCCCCGCAGCTTCCTCCTGTTGGAGGTGGCACTGGGGCCTAGGCTAGACCTACAAGCTGACCTGAATGGAAAGAAGCCAGTCTCCCCTAGCACTGGGATCCTCAGTCCACCCCGCTTCCCCGGGTGCCAGGCGCAGAGTTAAGATGGACAGGCTCAAGCTTTAGCTGTTCTCAGGATTATACGGAAGCCCGCTGAATTTCCTCATCATAGCTGAAATGGGTGCCCAACCGTCTCTTCCTCCCCCGTTTTGGGGAAGTGGAGCTTCCAGTTCCAGCCGCAGAACAGCTCCCATGGCGGCTTGTGCCTCCAATGGAGGGTGGGCACTGCCCTCCAGGGCATGGAGCCTCTACTTACAAGTCTTCTCTGCAGACGGGCAGTCTCCTCCTTCCACTCCCCCAAGGACGTGGCAGGATGCTCTTCTGGCCTCCTCGAGCCCCCAAACAGGTGCTTCAGCTAGCTCAGAGAGCTCTGGGTGTTTGCTAACTGCCCTGTAGCAGGAGCTGACCCTAGGAGCTCCTCACTCCACCACCATCTTGCTGGTTCTATCCCTATGTATTTTTTTTACTATTAATTTTTTTAAAAGACTTATTTATTTTGTATTTATTTCTCTCCCTTCCCCCTCCCCCAGTTGTCTGTTCTCTGTGTCCATTCACTGTGTGTTCTTTTGTGTCTGCCTCTATTCTTGTCAGCAGCACTGGGAATCTGTGTTTCTTTTTTGTTGCATCATCTTGCTGTGTCAACTCTCCATGTGTGCAGCGCCATTCCTAGGCAGGCTGCACTTTCTTTCATGCTGGGCGGCTCTCCTTACGGGGCGCACTCCTTGCGTGTGGGGCTCCCCTACGCGGGGGACACCCCTGCGTGGCAGGGCACTCCTCGCGCGCATCAGCACTGCACATGGGCCAGCTCCACACGGGTCAAGGAGGCCTGGGGTTTGAACCGTGGACCTCCCATGTGGTAGGTGGACGCCTTAACCACTGGGCCAAGTCCGCTTCCCCCTAAATGTTTTTAATTAAGGTAATGTCAGGGTCATTTGTGTTTTAAAGTCACTCTGGAATATTATTACAAAGTCAATAAAAAATAAAAAAATTAAAAAAAAAAAAAAAAAAAAGACTAGTCATATTTGCAGCAGTCCCTACCAGTACAGATCAAACAAGGTGATAGTAATGAAAAAATTAAGTAATCATAAGTGAATAATAAAAAATAATAATACATAAAAATAAAAAATAAAAAAAAAAAAAGTCACTCTGGGAGCAGAGGATTTGAAGAGAGAGAGACTAGAAAAAGGGAGATGGCTCTTGGAGTACTTCACATGAGAGGCATGAGGACTGAACCCTGGGGACTTGGAATGCAATTTGGGGAAGAGCAGAAGGAATGCAGAGGAAGGGAATGATAGAAGCAATCAAAGTAAAAAAGGTAAAAGTTCCTCTTACAAATGTTGGTCCTTCTTTTTGGAATGATATTTTCCTTTTCCTCCTAGTGGACTCTTGATCATTTAAGAGGAAAAATAAGAGATACCCTAAATGCAGTCTCTTTTCTGAAGGCATCCCCACGCATCCTTCCCACCCCGTTCCATTCTGTTCCCAGTCATTACCTGCATCTGTCTCAATTATAGCAGTTCTTATGGATCTAGTTATCTAATTTTGTCCTTCTTTCCCATGATATGAAGCCTCCCTAAGAATAGCAGCCAGGACTGTGGTAGTTTGAAGCTGTATGTATCCCAGAAGAACATGTTCTTAAAGTTAATCCATTCCTGTGGGTGTGAATCCATTGTAAGTAGGATCTTTTGATGAGGCTTTGCAGCTACATGGAAATCATATGGTAAATGTATATTGACTGTGAGCAGATATGGCTCAAGCAGTTGTGCTCCCACCTCCCATATGGGGTGGGTTCAGTTTCCAGTGCCTCCTGAAAAAAAAAAACAAAACAACAAGCAAAACAAATGAGAAAACCAACTCGGGGAAGCTGATGTGGCTCAGTGATTGAGCACCTGCTTCCCATGTATGAGGTCCTGGGTTCAATCCCCGGCCTTGGATACCTAAAAAAAAAAAGTGCATTGAATGACACACTCTCTGTCTTTAAGGGACTTAAATTCTGATAGAAAAGAAAAGACACAGACACGTGCAAGGTTGAAGTTATAGGTTTTTAACAGCATTATATATATAAAAGCATTATAGCTTTTTAACAGCAAAAAAATGGAAATAACAAATACCTAGTAATGGAAATGGAATAGTAAAGCAAATAGTACTTCTTATGATTATTGTGAATCTATTATTGAAAAGTCCTTTAAACATGTATATTCAGAAGATTGAAAGAAATTCACTAAAAAGTTTATAGGTAGTGGAATCTTTTTCATAATAGTATTACTTATTCCAGACAATTCAAAGAATACAGATGTGTATAAAGTAAATCACTCCCACCATGGTAACCATTGTTAATAACTTGAGAATTTTTCTATGTTTGTGCAGTTTTTCATGGTTTGATTTTTATATTCAGAAGGGGAAATTTTTAAAAGTATTGATTCCTTGAGGAGGGCTTAGGGGAGATGGGATTTAGGCTAGGTTTTTCTCTTTTAGCTTGCACTGCAAAGGAGATCACAAATGTTGCATTTTTATCCGTCTACCAGGTTTCCCCTTTCTCTTGGCTGCAAAACTCAGCTAAACATTGGGAGCAGCCCATCCATCCCCAGCACCCACTCAAGGGGTGCAGTTGCAAATAATTGCATACTGTCCTTAGTAGATAGGAATTATAGGGAGACAAATTTGAAATTGCAGAAGCATAGTAAATCCTCAAGACTACCTATTGGTAGATCAGGCTGCCTTGGGAAAGTTCTCCCTGGCTTTTGAGTCAGCAGGCATGTTATTAGAAAAGCCCTATGCCTTGAAAGGATTAGACCAGTGACTTTCAGACTGCATTCCCAAGAGCTCTAAGGAGCCATGGGTATGTTCCTCAGAAGGCACTTAGAGTAGGGCTGGTAAGAAGTTGAGTTAGCAGAATTATAACCTTGTTCCAACCAGTGCGCCCCTGTCTTTTCATATGTCAGGATCCATGTAAGATTTGGTTTGGGAAGGCTTCAGTGCTTTCCTGGCAAGACATCAGAAACCGTCAATTAGACAGTTTCTATCCTCTGTTAGTAAGAGGGCTGGACTAGCAGTTGGAGTTTGTAATGGACTTTTCTTGGCAACAACAACTGACTGAACTCTAGGTACCAAATGCTAAATAATTTCCCTCTTAAAATTTATCTTTATGTGGATGTTGATGTGAGAGGAGCACGGGTGGGGTGGGGAGTGGGGTATCTCTTATGTTTTTTGACCTAAAGTTCTGTGTGATCTGTTTATATATTTTTAAAAAGACAATACAAAAAAAGCAGAGCATAAAAAAAAATTGCTGTTATGTCCCAGAGAGCACCTCATTCATGTTGGCTGCAACCTTTGAGATTCCTTGCAGAACAACTGTGTTTGTGAGGCTGAAGAAAAATCTTGATACTGATAATTCTTTTTTTTTTTTTTGTAGGAAAAACGTTTTATTTAACTATTTGAAAAGGATATTTTCATTGTCTATAGGATTTTGCAGTTATTTTTAAACATATCACTTTAATATAACCCTTTTTAAATTGTGGTAAAATACATCACATAAAAAATCATTTTAACTATTTTGAGTGCACAATTCTCTGGCATTCAGTACACTGGCAGTGCTGTGTAACTTTCACCATTACCTATTACCAGACTATTGTCATTATCCCAAGCCAAAATTCATACTCATTTAGCAATAAGTAAATAAGCTAAATTTGAGGAACAGCTTTTCCATTTCTTCATAACAGACTGCTGGAGACAACCAGCAAGATGGCAGCAGAGTAAGGGATTCCATGAGTCACCTCGTGTTCCAGAGCAGTTAGTAATCACCCAGCGCTGCCTCAAGCGCCTGTTTGGGGGCTCTAGGAGACCAGAAGAGCATCCTGCAACATCCTTGAAAGAATGGAAGGAAAAGATGGTCCATCTGCAGAGAATCTAGATTTGTGATAGAGCACTCCATGCCGCAGAGGATGGTGCCCATCCTCCACTGGTGGCACAAGCAGCCCTGGGAGCTATTCTGTGGCTAGAGTTGGAAGTTCTGTTTCCCAAAAACGGAAGGAAGAGACAGTTGGGCACTGACTTCAGTTACTGATTAGTAAATTCTGCTGGCTAAAGTATAACCCTGGGGACAGCTGAATTTGGGCCTGCCCAAGTTGGAAGGAGACCTGTAGCTGCCATTTTGACTCCTGGCATGCTCCTGGCATGAGGGCAAGTGGGGCAGACTGAGGATCGCAGTCTGTGTGGGGACTGGCTTCTTTCCATCCAGATCAGATTGTGAATATTGCCACCGCCGGCTGGGAAGCTTGGGGCACCTATGCCAGTGTCTCTGGAAAACAGCAGTTCAGGCCGCAGAGGCTGGTGCTCATCCTCTGGTGGCGCAGGCCATCTCAGGAGCAGTTCTTTGGCTGGACTTGGAAGTTCCATTTTCCAGGAACAGGGGAGGAGAAGACGGTTGGCCACTGACTTCAGCTACTGATTGGTAGATTCAGCTACCTAAAGTATAACCCTAAAAACAGCTAAAGTTTGAACCTGTCCAAGTCAGAAAGAGGCTGGTAGCCACCACTTTGACTCTGCCCCCAGCCTGAGGGGAAGCTGGACTCCCTGAAGATCACGGTGACTATAGGGACTGGCTTCTTTCACCCAGATGGAACTGCAGCCCTAGCCTTGGCCACAGCCCCACCTTGGCAGGGCGGAAGCTGGCAGGACCTGTACCAGCCTTTCCAGGTAACTGCAGGTACATCTGACTGGCACTGAACAGTTGGAAGTCTACTGGGGCAACTGTGGTCATTTTGGAACTGCATGGCATAGATTGCTGCCCACACCTGCAGCTCCATCCCTGCCCCAGGCAGGGGAGAAAGGGACATAGAGCTTCATCGGTCTCTGCAGGCAACCGCAGATGGTCTTGGCCTGCAAAGTGTGGATTATTGCATGCATCTGTGGCTCTGTCCCTAACCCAGGTGGAGGAGAAGGGTTGGAGAGGCTTTACTGGTCCCTGAGGCAGCATGGGCAGCTTCAGCCTCCACAGCTCATAGCTCCAGCTGCATCCTAGGCTCATACTGCACAGGCAGCTGGAGAGAGAGGGCAAGAAGGCCCTAGGCTAGGGAGAGAAACTGTGTCCACAATAAATATGCCTGGTAAGCCACATTCCAAGACACCATCAACAACCTACAGTCCATACCAGGAAGCAGGAAGATGTGGTCCGGTTAAGGGAACAAGATGATCCTCCGGGTGACATAAGGAGCCAGTAGGGGATGTTTGAACAAATCTCCCTAATAAATTCAATGAGGGAAGTGGATATGGGTCAACAGATGGGAGCGTTTGCCTACCATATAGGAGGTCCAAGAGTTCAATACCCAGGACCTCCTGGCTTGTGTGGTGAGCTGGCCCATGGGCAGTGCTGCTGGGTCCAAGGAGTGCCGGCTCATGCAGGGATGCCCCGTGTAAGGGTGCCCCTGCACAAGGAGTGGCCCCTCTGCAGGGAGAGTCACCCTGCATGAAACTGCAGCCCGCCCCGGAGTGGTGCCACACACACAGAACTGACACAGCAAGATGACGCAACAAAAAGAGACGCAGATCCCCAGCACCACCTGATAATAATACAAGCGGACATACAAGAACACACAGCGAATGGACACGACAGAGAGCAGACAACGGGGGAGGGGGGATAAATCTTTAAAAACAAATAAATTCAATGAGATGTCTAAAGAGATTAAGGATATTAAGAAAACATTGGATAAGCACAAAGAATTTGAAAGCATACAAAAAAAATAGATCTTACAGGAATGAAAGCCACAGTAAATGAAACAAAAAATACACTGGAGTCATGGCAATAGATTTGAGGAGGCAGAAGAAGGAATTGGTGAGCTTGAAAACATGGCCTCTGAAAGCAAACATGTAAAAGAACAGATGAAGAAAAGAGTGAAAAAAATGGAACATCTCAGGGAACTAAATGACAGCAAGAGACGTGCAAACATATGTGTCATGGGTGTCCCAGAAGGAAAAGAAAGGAAAAAGGACAGAGGGATATTTGGAGAAATAATGGTAGAAAATTTCGCTACCCTATTGAAGGACATAGATATCTGTGTCCAAGAAGCACAATGTACTCCCATATGAATAAATCCAAGTAGACCAACACCGACACAAATACTAATCAGAATGTCAAATGACAAAGACAGAAAATGCTGAGAGCAGCAAGAGAAAAGTAATGCATAACATGTAAGGGATACCCAGTAAGATTAAGTGCCACTTTCTCCTCAGAAGCCATATAGTTAAGAAGGCAGTGGTATGATATATTTAAGATACTGCAAGAGAAAAACTTCTAGCCAAGAATCTTATATCCAGCAAGATTGTCTTTCAAAAACGAGGGTGAGTTTAGAATATTCACAGATAAACAAAAACTGAGAGAGGGTGTATTAGCCGAAGGGGTGCTGATGTAAAATATCAGAAGCCTCTTGGTTTTTATAAAGGGTATTTATTTGGGGTAGGAGCTTACAGATACCAGGCTGTAAAGCATAGGTTACTTCCCTCACCAAAGTCTATTTTCACATGTTGGAGAAAGATGGCTGCCAACATCTGCCAGGGTTCAGGCTTCCTGGGTTCCTTTCTTCCCAGGGCTTGCTTCTTTCCTGGCTCAGGCTTCCTCTTTCTTAGGTTTGCTTGTCTTTTCTCTGTGAGCTTACTTCCCAGGGCTCCAGCTTAAGACTTCAGCATCAAACTCCATCATCAAAACTCCAATATTAAAATCCCTCCAACTCTGTCCTTTGCCATGCCTTTTATCTGTGAGTCCCCACCCACCAAAGGGTGGGTATGCAATACCCTACTAATGTGGCCCAGTTAAAGCCCTAATCATAATTTAATCACACACAGTACAGACCAGTTTACAAACATAATCTAGTATCTATTTTTGGAATTCATAACTATATCAAACTGCTACAGAGTATATAACAAAGGAACTGGTGTGGCAGGAAATACTATGCTGCAGTCTGAAAAGACAAAAAGGCATGGAAGAGTCTAGAAATGAAGATATCAGTAAAGGTAACAAAGTCTCAAAAGATGGTAAAAATAAAATATGACATAAAACCCAAAGGTCAAAATGGGTGAAATGAGAACTGCTTTTACAGTAATAATATTGAATGTTAATGGATTAAACTCCCTAATTCTAAGACATAAACGGATGGAATAAATAAAATATGAGCCATCTATATGCTGTCTGCAAAAGATTCATCTTAGACCCAAGGATACCCATAGCTTGAAAGTAAAAGGCTGGAAAAAGATATTCCACACATGTAGTAACAAAAAAAAAAAAAAAAAAGCTGGAGTAGCTATACTTAATATAAGATAAAGTAGATTTTAAAAGGCAGCAATAACGTGCAATCTGAGGAGGAAGACAGGAAAAAATTCCATTTACAATAGTGACTAAAAGAATAAAATATTTAGGGGTAGACTTAACCAAGACTGTCAAGCACTTGTATTCAGAAGACTACAATGCATTGTTAAGAAAAATCAAAAAAGACCTAAATAATTGGAATTACATTCCATGCTCATAGATTGGAAGACTAAATATCATTACTATGTTCTCTACCCAAATTTATGTACAGATTCAATGGAATCCTGATAAAATTCTACAGGCATCTTTTAAACAAATGGAAAACACAATTATCAAATTTATTTAGAAGGGTAAGGGGTCCCCAATAGCCAGAAACATCTTAAAAAGGAAAAGCAAAGTTGGAGCACTCTCATTTCTGGACTTTAAATCATATTACCAGGAAAGTAGATGTGGCTCAAGTGATTGAGCTCCCACCTTCCACATGGGAGGTCCCAGGTTTGGTTGGTTCCCAGTGCTTCCTAAAGAAGACGAACAATATCACGAGCTGAAGCAATGGGTTGGTACAACAAATGACGCAACGAAACACAAGGAGGAAAACATAATGAGAAGTGCAACAAAGCTGGGAATAGAGGTGGCTAAAGGGATTAGGCACCTCCCTCCCACATGGGAGGTCCTGGGTTTGGTTCCTGGTGCCTCCTATAAAGAAAAAAGAAGAAAAGCATACAACAAACAGATACAGCAAGTATAAACAATTGGGGGGAGGGATAAATAAATCTTAGAAAAGTAAATAAATCATATTACCTAGCTACAGTGGTAAAAACAGCATGGTACTGACATAAAGATATGCACATAGATCAGTGGAACCAAATTGATTGTTCAGAAATAGTCCCTCACATCTCTAGTTAAATATTTTTGACAGGCCTTGTCAAGCCCACCCATCTCAAACAGAACAGTCCAGTCAACAAATGGTGCTAGGAGAATTGGATATCCATAGCCAAAAGAAAGAGAGAGGACCCCTATTCCACACGTTATATAAAAACTGACCCAAAATGGATCAAAGACCTAAATATAAAAGCAAGAAATGTAAAGCTTCTAGAAGAAAATGTAGGAAAACATCTCAAGACCGAATGGTAGGTGGTGGATTCTTAAAGGAGTTAAGAGGAGGACTGAGATGGACTACTGAAGCTCAGTGTATGTAGAAGTTTTAATTAACCTTACTCTTACAGTGTAGAAATGTATACACTTGATGGTAATACGTTATAGTGAGTGTCTGCTGGTTTATAAATGGGAATGTGGCTGGAAAAGATAGTATTAGGGATGTAAATGTCAATCAAAATGAAGCTAGGGAAGTGGATGCCCGTGCCTCCTAGAGAAGATGAGCAAGACAGGGAGCTGACATGATGAGCTGGTGTGGCAAGCTGACCCAACAAGCTGACAACGAACAGAGCAGACAGCATGGGTGCAAAACGGTGAGGGAGGAGGAGAAATAAAAAAATAAATCTTTTTTAAAAAAGCTCAAAAATAATCTGGGGACTGAATAACAGTGAACCCAGAGGTGGATGAGAATTGAGGTTGATGGTACAGATGCAAGAGTGTTCTGCGAGCTAAAGCAGAGGTACGTCACTATTGCAGGGTGGTGGGAATATGGAGAAGCATGGGAAAAATACAGCTGGAGTGACCTATGGACTGTGGTTAACAGCGATACTGTAATATTCACATATCTGTGTCAAAGTTCTACCGTGTTGATACTGGGGGCGTATGGAAAAAGTGTGCCAAATGTACGCTATGGACCATGGTTAGTGGTAATAGTCTGAAGATATTATCTCATAATCTGTAACAAAAGTTCCACCACAGTGCGGTGTGTTGACGAAGGGGTGTTGTATGAGAATTCTGCACATGTGCATGATTGTTTTATAAGTTCACAATTTTCTAATAAAAATATATTTCAAAAACTAATAATAGGGTGGGTTGGGGGGAAATACACCAAATGTAAGTTATGGGCTGTAGCTAGCATAAGATTTTAACGATAATCTTTCATAATTTGTAACAAATGTCTCACAACAATGCAGTATTGGTGGTGAGTTGATGTATAGAACCCCTTTAGATGTTATGCATGTTGGTTTTGTAAGTTCACAACTTTAAAAAATTTTTTAATTTGTTTTTTATTTTTTGAATCATACAGTATGTTACACAATATATTTGGGTCATAGTAATGCAATTTTACAGTATTTATCCTTTTGTGTCTGGCTTGCTTCGCTCAACATCATGTCCTCCAGGTTCATCCATGTTGTCATGTGCTTTACAACTTCATTTCTTCTTATAGCTGTGTAATATTCCATTGTGTGAATGGACCATAGTTTATCCATTCATCTATCTCCTGATGAACACGTGTGTTGTTTCCAACTTTTGGCAATCATGAATATTGTCACTCTGAACAACGATGTGCAGATGTCTGTTTGTGTCACTGCTTCAGTTCTTCTGGGTATATACCCAGTAGTGGTATTTCAGGTTCATGTGGCAACTCTGTATTCAGCTTCTTTAGGAACTGTCAAACAGTCCTCCACAGTAGTGTACCGTTCTGCTTTCCCACCACCAGTGAATAAGTATTCTTATCTCTCCACATCCTCTCCAACACTTGTAGTTCTGTCTTTTTAAAGTG
Organism: Dasypus novemcinctus; assembly: GCF_030445035.2. Lineage (NCBI taxonomy): Eukaryota > Metazoa > Chordata > Mammalia > Cingulata > Dasypodidae > Dasypus > Dasypus novemcinctus. The sequence continues at coordinate 14,637,105 of NC_080693.1, read as the reverse complement.
ACCATTCTGATAGGTGTGAAATGATATCTCATTGTACTTTTGATTTGCATTTCCCTAATCATTAGTGATATTGAGCATTTCTTCATGTGTTTGTTTGTTTTGTCATTTGTGTTTCTTCTTTGGACAAATGTCTGTTCAAGTCTTTTGCCCATTTTTAAATTGGGTTGTTTGTCTTTTTATTGTTGAATTGTAAAATCTCTTTATATATCCTGGATATTAGACCCTTATCAGATATGTGATTTCCAAATATTTTCTCCCATTGAGTCGGATGTCTTTTCATCCTTTTGACAAAGTCCTGAGCGGTGCAAAAGTGTTGAATTTTGAGAAGGTCCCATTTACCTAATTTTTTTTCCAAGTACTTTGGGTGTAAGGTTTAAGAAACCACCCCCTGTTACGAGGTCTTGAAGATATTTCCCTACATTTTGTTCTAGTAGTTTTGTGATCCTGGCTTTTAAATTTAGGTCTTTAATCCATTTTGAGCAGATTCTTTTATTGGGAGTGAGATAGGGGTCCTCTTTCATTCTTTTGGTTATAAATATCCAGTTGTCCCAGCACCATTTGTTGAAGAGAATGTTTTGTCCCATTAATATTAACTTGGTAGGTTTGTCAAAAACCAAAAACTGTATAGGCGAAGGTTTATTTCTTTTTTTTTTTTTTTTATTGACTTTGTAATAATATTACATTAAAAATATATATGTGAGGTCCCATTCAACCCCACCCCCCCTTTCCCCCCCCCCAACAACACTCGTTCCCATCATCATGACACATCCATTGGATTTGGTAAGTACATCTTTGGGCACCTCTGCACCTCATAGTCAATGGTCCACATCATGGCCCATACTCTCCTCCATTCCATCCAGTGGGCCCTGTGAGGATTTACAATGTCCGGTGATTACCTCTGAAGCACCATCCAGGGCAGCTCCATGTCCCAAAGACGCCTCCACCTCTCATCTCTTCCTGCCTTTCCCCATACCCATCGTCCACTGAAGGTTTATTTCTTGGTTCTCAATTCTATTCCACTGATCGATGTGTCTATCTTTATGCCAGTACCATGCTGTTTAGACCTCTGTAGCTTTTGTAATATGTTTCAAGGTCAGGCAGTGAAATTCCTCCCATGGCACTCCTCTTTTTTAAAATGCTTTTGGCTCTTCAGGTGTACTTTCCCTTCCAAATGAATTTGGTAATTGCCTTTTCTAATTCTGAAAAGTAAGCTGTTGGGATTTTCATTGGTATTGCATTGAATCTATAAATCAATTTGGGTAGGAGTGACATCCTTAGGATATTTATTCTTCTAATCCGTGAACACAGAATGTCTTTCCATTTGTTTAGATCTTTTAAAATTTCTTTTAGCATTGTCTTGTAGTTTTCTGCATATAGGTCCTGTACTTCTTTAGTTAAATTGATTTCTAGTTTTTTGAGTCTTTTTGTTGCTGTTGAAAATGGAATTTTCCCCCAAATTTCCTCCTCAGATTGTTCAGTACTAGTGTACAAAAACATTACTGAGGGAAGCAGATGTGTTTCAAGAAAAAGCTTCTGCCTACCATATGGGAGGACCTGGGTTTGATCTCTGGGGCTTCCTGGTGAAAAAGAAGAGAAAGCGTGCCCATGCGATGAGCCAGTGCCTGCACAAGTACCCGCGTGGTGAGCCAGTGCCCCGTGCAAGTGAGTCACGCAGGAAGATGATGACGCATCGAAAGAGACAAGGGGAGAGTCAAGGTGAAGTGCAGCAGAAACCATGAACTGAAGTGTTGCAATTGACAGGGAACCTGTCTCCCCATCAGAGGTCTCCCAGATCAAATCTTGGTGAATCCTAGAGGAGAGAAAATGAGAAGAGAAGACAACACAGACAGCAAAAACAGCAGGGCAGGAGGAGGGGAAGTGTTGAAATAAATGAATAAATCTTTTTTAAAAATTACTGATTTTTGCATGTTGATTTTGTATTCTGCCACTTTGCTAAGCTCATTTATTAGTTCAAGTAGCTTTGTCGTGGATTCTTCAGGATTTTCTACGTACAGGATCATGTCATCCGCAAACTCAGAGTTTTACTTATTTTCCTATTTGGATGCCTTTAATTTTTTTTTCTTGTCCACTTGCCCTAGCTAGGACTTCTAATACAATGTTGAATAGCAGTGGTGACAGTGGGCATCCTTGTCTTGTTCCCAATCTTAGAGGAAAAGCTTTCAACCTTTCCCCATTGAGGATGATGATGTGCAGTGGGTTTTTCATATATGCCTTCTATCATACTGAGGCATTTCTTTCTATTCTGATCTTTTGAAGTGTTTTTATCAAAAAAGCATGCTGGATTTTGTTGACTGCCTTTTCTGTATCAATTGAGATTGTCATGTGTTTTTTTTCCCTTTAGTTTAATGTGGTGTATTATGTTGATTGATTTTCTTAGGTTGAACCAGCCTCATATACCAGAAATAAATCCCACTTGGTCATGACATGTAAGTCTTTTGATATGCTGTTGGATTCGATTTGCAAGTATTTCATTGAGCATTTTTGTATCTGAGTTCATTAGAGAGATTGGTCTGTAACTTTCTTTTCTTTTAGTATCTTTATCTGACTTTGCTTTTTTGGGTGATCTTGACTTCATAAAATGTGTTGTGTAATTTTCCCTCTGCAATTTTTTGGAAGAGTTTAAACAGGATTGGTGTTAATTCTTTTTGAAATGCTTGGTAGAATTCACCTGTGAAGCCGTCTGGTCCTGGACTTTTCTTTGCTGGGAGATTTTTGATGACAGATTAAATGTCCTTAAATGTGATTGGTTTAAGTTCTTGTATTTCTTGTAGTGTCACTGTAGGTTGGTTGTGCATTTTGAATCATTTGTCCGTTTCATCTAGGTTGTCTAGTTTGTTGGATACAATTTCTCATAATATCCTCTTATGATTCCTATTTCTGTGGGGTCAGTTGTAACTTCCCCCCATTCATTTCTGATCGTATTTATTTGCATCTTTTTTTTCCTTTTTAGTCTACCTAGGGGTTTGTCAGTTTTATTGATCTTCTCAAATAATCAGCTTTTGGTTTTGTTGATTTTCTCTATTTTTTTTTGTTGTTGTTGTTCTCAATTTAGCTTAACTGATAGCACATCTGCCTACCACATGGGAGGTCCAGAGTTCAAACCCAGGGCCTCCTGATCTGTGTGGTGAGCTGGCCACGCACAGTGCTGATGTGCGCAAGGAGTGCTGTGCCATGCAGGGATGTGTCCCACGTAGGGGAGCCCCACATACAAGGAGTGCACCCTGTGAGGAGAGCTGCCCCATGCAAAAAAAGTGCAGCCTGCCCAGGAGTGGTGCCACATACACGGAGAGCTGACCCAGCAAGATGACGCAACAAAAAGAGACACAAATTCCCAATGCCACTGACAAGAATCCAAGTGGACATAGAAGAACACACAGCGAAGGGACAAAGAGAGCAGACAGTGGGGGGGAGGCGGAGAGGAAAGAAATGAAAAATAAATCTTAAAAAATAATTTCATTTATTTCTGCTCTGATGTTTATTCTTCTGCTTACTCTGGGATAGGTTTGCTGTTCTTTCTCTAGTTTCTCTATTTGTTCATTTAAATCTTGAGTTTAGCTCTTTCTTCTTTTTTAATATAGGCATTTAGGGCTATACATTTCCCTCTCAAGACTGCCTTTGCTGTAGCTCATAAATTTTGATAAGTTGTGTTCTTGTTTTCATTTGTCTCAATATATTTACTGTTATCACTTGTAATGTCTTCTTTGACCCAATGATTATTGGAGTGTCGATTCCATACATTTATGAATTTACTTTTTTCTTGTCTTTTATTGATTTCCAGTTTCATTCCATTATGATCTGAGATGGTGCTTTGTATAATTTCAGTCTTTTTGTATTATTAAGAGCTGCATTGTGCCCTAACTTGTGGTCTATCCTGGAGAAAGATCCATGGGCACTTGAGAAAAATGTATAACCTACTGAGTTTGAATGCAGTGTTCTATATATGTCTGTTAGGTCTAATTTGTTTATCATTTTGTTCAAGTTCTCTACTTCGTTGTTAATCTTCTATTGAGTTGTTCTATCTAATGATGCAAGTGGGGTGTTGATGTTTCCAACTATTATTGTAGAGATGTCTGTTTATCCCTTCAGTTTTCCCAGAGTTTGTCTTATGGATTTTGGGGCACCCTGATTAGGTATATAGGTATTTATGACTATTATATCTTCCTGGTGGATTGCCCCTTTTATGAGTATATGATGGCTTTCTCTATCACTTATAATTTTTTTGCATTTAAAGTTTGTTTTGTCTGATATTAGTATAACTACCCCTGCTCTTTTCTGGTTACTATTCACATGGAGTATCTTTCTCCAGTCCTTGACTTTCAGCCGGTTTGTATCCCTGGGACTAAGGTGAGTTTCTTGTAAGCAGGATATGGATAGCTCATGTTTTTTTAATCCATTCTGTCAGCCTGTATCTTTTGAGTGGAGAGTTTAATCCATTCACATTCAATGATATTACTGTAAATGCACTATTTACTTCCTCCATTTTATTCTTTGGTTTTCATATGTCATATCTTATTTTTGTCTTTTTACTCTTTGGGTTATCCTTTCTACTATTCTTCTATACTCTTCTCTAAGCCTCTCTTGGCTTGACCTGGATTGTTAGAATTGTCCTTCTGGTTGCTCAAAACTGGGCACTGGACCCAGTAATTGGTTGTCGGGTTACTTCCTGGTGCCTTGGGGAGGGAGGCTAGAAAAAGCTGGTCCTACTTTTAATTTTCTTCCATGCACTTCCTTGGTCTGCCAGCAGATGGCACTCTTTGACAGTGCTCAGTTCAGTGCCTGGTTGAAATGTATTTTTTGCAACACTGACTGGATAAATGTGATAGAGCTTCTTGTCTGGAGGCTAGGAGCCTTGTAATTCAAACTTTCTCTGAGACAGTCCTCCAGCCTTCCCTGGCAGCCTCCTTCCTTTTCCCAGGTCAGAAATATTTCCCCTCCGCTCTGAGTCCTCAACAAGCAGTCCCTGTTAGTAGAGGAGGAGATTCGGAGGGTCCTGTATCTTTAGCCCCTTGCTGGTTCCCAATCAAACCATGGCGCAGCTCCACCAGGCCCAGAAGGCTCCTGGGACACAGCAGACCAGATTTGTCAGTCAAAAGCTGAGTCAGCCTTAGACTGTGTCCCCCTCTCTCCCCTTTCCTGGGGTATCCTCAACAATTAGTGCCAGCCAGAAGAGAGGGAGGTCCTCCCTGGCTCCCAGGGCAACCACCTGGCTTGGAAGGGCTCGTGGAACATAGCAGACAAGACTTGTGGGTCAGAAACTAAGTCAGCCTTAGGCTGTGTCCCTCTTTCTCCCCTTTCCTAGGGTAGTAGATCCCTGGAGCCCCTTTTGTCTGTCGTCGCAGGCCCAGATGCCCAAGAATTCTAGTGTGTTTAGTGTGGGGGATGGTGCTGACAGCAGCGGGCACTGGTTTCAACTCACAGTTTTGTTGTTGTGATTCACCTTCTCTGTGCCTCTCTCCTCTGGGTGGTGTCCGGCCTTTGCCTGGTATCCTAAGCCCTAGGAAATCTTTTTCTAGGCTGTTTCACCCTGTCCTCTAGCTATTTTTCTGGAGGAGAAGAGAGTCACATGTGTTTCTAGTCTGCCATCCTCCTAGAAGTCCCTCTAGATTGTACTATATACTTATTGTTCATGTATGTTCATGTATGAATGGTATAAAAAAGCAGTAGGGTGGGTTGGGGAAAAATACACCAAATGTAAGATACTTTGGTTAGTAGCAGTATTTTGAGGATGCTCTTTCATCATTTGTTAAAAATGTTTCATAGCAATGCAAGGTACTGGTGGTAGGGAGAGGTGTGAGAGCTCTGTATGTTATTCATGTTTGTTTTCTAAGTTCACAACTTTTACTATACACTTAATGTTTATGTGTGTTTATGTATGAGCGGTATACCTCAATAAATTCTTTTTTTTTAAAGATTTATTCTTTTATTTATTTCTAGCCCCCGCCCCCCCGTTGTCTGCTCTGTGTCCATTCGCTTTGTGTTCTTCTGCGACCGCTTCTATCCTTATCAGTGGCACTGGGAATATATGATTTTTTTGTTGTTGTTGCATCATCTTGTTGTGTCAGCTCTCCGTGTGTGTGGCACCATTCCTGGGCAGGCTGAACTTCCTTTCACGCTGGGTGGCTCTCCTTACAGGGCACACTCCTTGTGCATGGGGCTCCCCTACACAGGAGCACCCCTATGTGGCACGGCAGTCCTTGCACGCATCAGGACTGCACGTGGGCCAGCTCCACACGGATCAAAGAGGCCTGGGGTTTGAACCACGGAACTCCCATGTGGTAGACGGACGCCCTAACAACTGGGCCAAGTCTGCTTCCCATCTTTCTTCTTCTTTTAATTTAGGCATTTAGAACTCTGAATTTCCCTCTGAATACTGCCTTCACTGCATCTTGTAAGTTTTGATGTGTTGTATTTTCATTTTCACTTGTCTCAGGATATTCCCTAATTTCACTTGTGATTTCTTCTTTGACCAACTGGTTGCTTAATACAGTTTTGTTTAATTTGTAAATTTTCCAATTTTCCATCTGTTTTTGTTTTCTTAGCTTTATTCCACTGTAGGCTGAGAAGATATTTTGTATGATTTCAATATGTTAAAATTTACCAAGATTTTTGTGGCATAACGTATGGTGTATCTTGAAAAATGTTCCTTGTGCACTTGAGAAGAATGTATGTTTCTGCTCTTGTTGGGTGGAAAGTTTTAGATACGTTATAGTGTTATTCAGGTCCTCCATTTTCTTTTTTTTTTAATTTTTCTCCCCCCCCCCCAGTTGTCTGATCTCTGTGTCCATTTGCTGTGTTCTTCTGTGTCCTGTGTTCTTGTCAGTGGCACTGGGAAACTGCGTCTCTTTTTTGTTGCATCACCTTGCTGCCTCAACTCTGTGTGTGCAGCGCCACTCCTGGGAAGGCTGCACTTTTTTCACATGGGGCAGCTCTCCCTGCTGGTGCACTCCTTGCACTTGGGGCTCCCCTATGCGGGGGACAACCCTGTGTGGCACAGTACTCCTTGCACACATCAGCGCTGCGCATGGGCCAGCTCACCACATGGGCCAGGAGGCCCTGGGCTTGAACCCGAGACCTTTCATGTGGTAGGCGGATGCTCTGTCAGTTGAGCCAAATCCATTTCCCTCTATTTTATTTTTGATCTTCAGTTTATATATTTTATCCATTATTGAAAGTGGTGTATAGGAGTCACCAACTATAATTAAAGAACTGTCTATGTCTCCCTTAAATTTCATCAATTTTTACTTCACATATTGTGGGACTCTGTTGTGAGATATATATATGGTTTATAATCATTATATTTTCTTGCTGGATTGACCCTTTTATCAATATATACTAATGTTCTTTGTCTCTTTAATGTGTTTTTTACTTCATGTCTATTTGTATGACAATAATGTAGTCACCCTGGTTCTCTTTGATTACTATTTACATGGAATATCTTTTCCCACCCTTTAACTTCAACCTCTTTGTATCTTTGTACCTAAAGTGAGTTTCTTGTAGACAACATATAGATGGATCATGCTTTTTCATCTAATCTACCAATATTTGCCTTTTAATAGGAGATTTGAATTCATTGATATTTAAGGTAATAACTGAGAAGGAAGGATTTGGTAATACTCGTAACTTTTTTTTCTGTATGTCTTCTTTGTATTTTTGTTCAATTACTCCATTATTACCTTTTTTTTAAAGTTTCTTTTTTTCCAGTATATAATTTTGATCCCCATCTTTCTTTTTCTGTATATTTTTCCATTATTTTCTTAGTAGCTACTTTTGTAAATGCAATGAACATTTTAAGCTAATAAGACCTAATAAACTAGGTCAACTAATTGTGACAGTTGTGTACAAATTTATTCCTGTATATCTTCCTCCCTCCCTCTTTGTATTGTTATTTCTTAAATTATATCTTTATACATTGTTTGCCCATTAACATTGATTTATAACTATTTTACAGATTTGCCTGTTAAGTCACATAGTGGGAATAAAAGCAATTAGAAACCAAAAATACAGTAATACAAATTTTATACTTAACTGTATAGTCACCTTTATCAACATTATTTATTTCTTCTTAATGACTTCTAGCTACTGCCTATTGTCCTTTTATTTCAGCCTGAAGGCGTTCCTTTAGCATGTCTTCTACGTCAGGTCTTCCAGTGATGAACTCTTGCAGCTTTTGTTTATCTATAAATATCTTAATTTTATCTTCATTTTTAGAACATAGTTTTGCCAGATACATTTAGAATTCTTGGTTGACAGTTACTTGCCTTAAGAACTTTAACTTTGCCATCCCACTGTCTCCTGGCCTCCATGGTTTCTGATGAGGAATCTGTTTCTCTTATTGGGGATCCCCGTGTATATGACAAGCTGCCTGTCTTGCTGCTTTCAGAATCCTCTCTTTGTCCTATGGAGTTCGACAATTTGCTATAATATGTCTTTGTGTGGATCTTTTAGAGTCTAACCTAGTTGGAATTTGTTACCCTTCCTTGATGTGTATATTTACATCTTTTATAAATATTTTTAAAAATTTCTCCCCCCCCCCGCCCCCCCGTTGTCTGCTCTCTGTCCATTCGCTGTGTGTTCTTCCTGTGTCTGCTTGCATTCTTGTCAGCGGCACTGGGAATCTTTGTCTCTTTTTTTGTTGCATCATCTTGCTACATCGGCTCTCTATGTGTGTGGCGCCATTCCTGGGCAAGCTGTGCTTTTTTCACACATGACGGCTCTCCTCGTAGTGCGCACTTCTTGCTCATAGGGTTCCCCTGTGTGGGGGACAAGCTGCATGGCATGACACTCCTTGCTTGCATCAGCTCTGTGCGTGGGCCAGCTCACCATACAGGTCAGGAGACCCAGGGTTTGAACCCTGGACCTCCCATATGGTAGGCAGACACTCTATCAGTTGAGCCAGATCGCTTCCCGTCCACCATTAATTCTTCAAATACTTTTTCTTCCCCTTTCTCTCTTGTCCTTCTTGGACTCCACTGATACATATGTTGATATGCTTGATGGTGTCACACAGAACCCTCAGCCTTTGTTCATTTTTCTTCTTTTTTTCCTTTTGTTCCTCTTACTTGATAATTTTAAATGTTTTCAATTTCATTGATCCTTTTTTATCTCTCTTTTGTGTATGTGTGTTCAGACAGTGTTTTCCTAATTTCCTTTAGTTCTTCGTATATGGATTCCTTTTGCTCATTGAATAGTTTTAAGACAGTTGATTTAAAAGTCTTTTTTTTTTTTTTTTTTTTAAAGATTTATTTATTTATTTAATTTCCCCCCCTCCCCTGGTTGTCTGTTCTTGGTGTCTATTTGCTGCGTCTTGTTTCTTTGTCCACTTCTGTTGTCGTCAGTGGCACGGGAAGTGTGGGCGGTGCCATTCCTGGGCAGGCTGCTCTTTCTTTTCACGCTGGGTGGCTTTCCTCACGGGCGCACTCCTTGCGCGTGGGGCTCCCCCACGCGGGGGACACCCTTGAGTGGCACGGCACTCCTTGCGCGCATCAGCACTGCGCATGGCCAGCTCCACACGGGTCAAGGAGGCCCGGGGTTTGAACCGCGGACCTCCCATATGGTAGACGGACGCCCTAACCACTGGGCCAAAGTCCGTTTTCCGTGATTTAAAAGTCTTTAAGGGAAGCGGATGTGGCTCAAGTGATAGGGCTTCCGCCTACCATATGGGAGACCCACATTCGATCCTTGGGGCCTCCTGGTAAAAAAGAGCAAGAAAGCATGCCTGCATGGCGAGCTGGTGCCCGTTGGCAAGCTGAGTGCCTGCGCGATGAGCCAAGTACCCCCGTGGTGAGCTGAGTGCCCACATGGCGAGCTGGTGCCTGTGCAGTGAGCCAAGTGCCAGCACAAGCACCCCATGTGGCGAGATAAGTGCCCACATGGCAAGCCAGTGCCCGTGCAAGTGAGTTATGCAGCAAGATGATGGCGCAACAGAAGAGGGACAAGGGGAAAGTAGAAGGTGAAGCACAGCAGAGACCAGGAACTGAGGTGGCGCAAGTGACAGGAAACCTCTTTCCACATCAGAGGTCCGCAGGATCAAATCCTGGTGAATCCTAGAGGAGAAAAAAAAAAGGAGAAGACAAAAAGAGAAATAGATACAGAAGATCACACAGCAAATGGACACAGCAAAAACATGGGGGGAGGGGAAAAATAAATATTTTTTTAAAATAAAAGTCTTTAATAGTATTCCTCAGGGATAGTTTCAGGCAAATTCTTTTTTTTTCCCTTGGGCCATACTTTGCTGTTTCTTTGTGTCTTTTTTAATTTTTTTGTTGATTACAGGTCATTCTGATTATTGTGTTGTTATAAGCCTGGAAACCTAGTTCTTCCACTCTTCATGGGATTGTTAGATTTTTTTGTTTCTTTGTTTTTTGTTTTTGTTTTAATTAAAGCTGAAATCATGCAGACTGCATTGCTAGGGTTTGTTGTTGTTGAGATCTGGGGCCATCAATTTGTGACTTTTCTAAACTGTTTTTGCTCTCTAGTGGGAAATGGCAAGAGAAGGGGGAGATACTGCTTTTTTAATACTCCTCTGTCACTTTACCTAAGGGGGGTTGGAACTATGGCTCTCCTCAGAGCCTGCCCCAGAGCTCTAAAGTAGCTGATCAAAAGCAGTGATCAGTAACCAGGCGGCACATACCTGCGTTTTGGAGGATAAGGTACTTACAGCCCACCAAAGCACAGTGAGCTACGCCGGGAGCCCAGGGTGCAGTCCCCACTGCTGCCTGCCATGTGGTTGGGGGGCAGGGGAGGGGGAAGGTCTCCAGTGTTCACTGCCATTTGCCACCTCTCTGTCCTCCCTGCATACTGCGGTGCTCCGCTAGACTCCAGAGTTTCAAAATCGTTGATTCAGACAGCCGTTTTGGTGAGGGGACTGATTCATGGAGCTTCCTACACTGCCCTCTTCTCATAGTCTTGATTTCGAATGTTTCCCCTGCTCCCAGTTGAACTTGCTCTTGTATCCTGTAATTGTTGATGTAAAAATCACGTGAAACACTACTTTTAACGCCTTTGTGGAAGAAGATAAGACGTATTCAGGGAGGGTCTTGTCCATCCTTCTTTGCCCTGAAGAAGGGCTCTGTGGAGTGCGTTCCAGTTCTGACTGAAACGCACAGTGGCATTGGGTTTTAGAGCCAGAAGGGATATTCAGTAGAATTTTGTTCAGGAATAAATCAAGGCTTAGAAAGGTAAGTGACTTACCCAAGGCCAGCCATTCATTGGTGTACTCATATGGCAAGGAAGTAACAGGTATATAGAGAGGAAGAAGAAAATAGTCCAGAGACTTATGTCCCAATCCTTTTTCTGTCATTAGTTTGTCATATGACTTTGGACAAGTCAATTCTTATCTACAAAAAGGTGTTATATTAGCCGATCTCAAGGGGGTACATTCCTGCATAGAAATCCCATGTATTTGACAAAGTATGTGCTTGGTAACTTTTTTTTGAGGGTCCACTTTATAAATGGTCCCAGTAATTTAGCTTAGTTTATGTGAGGTAACTATTGCATTTTTAATGTTCCTTATTAGAGTTTTGCTTGATCTTTATGCTGAGGAGCCATTATCTAATTAAATTTATATATTTTATTTGCTTTTGCTTTGTTTTATAGAGGGAAGGACTTTCTAAATTCAACAAGATCTATGAATTTGACTATCACCTGTATGGCCAGGTAAGTGCAACAGTATTTCCATCATATGCCTGAAATATCTTTCAGATTTGTGGGCCATTTTGATATATCTTCCTTAGGCATTCAGCGGTGACATTTTAGCTGCTTTTGTTAGAGCAACTTCTTACTACAATTTCTAAATTTCTAGTAGAGTTATTTTATCAAAGAGAATTAGTCTGGCCATTGTAGAAAATGTCACTGTCTTTGAAAAATAACTATTTTTATGATCTAAAGGTCCCAGGTTACAAGTGATAGTTTTCTAATTTATGAAGAATTCTCTTTTCGGTAAATTTTGATCCCATCTCAGCTCTTTAGAACAAGAAAGAAGCTACATTTACAGTCTAAAATCAATACTTTTAAGAACTGTTAAATGATGCAAAGGTATCCTGGTACTAGAATGATCGTTGTGTTACTATGGCTTTGGGCTTTGAAGAGCTATATTTATGTTGGTTTCTTCCCATCTCACTATTTTGTTTGTTTGTTTTTTCTTTAATAGAATTCACTCCCTTTTATTAGAATGATTTGACAAAATATAATTGCTAGAAGAAATAATTCCCATTTTTTTGTTGTTGTTCAGAATGTTACCATGATAATGACTTCAGTTTCTGGACATTTGCTGGCTCATGATTTCCAGATGCAGTTTAGAAAATGGTCAGTACAATTCCTGGGGAAAGAACTTTCTGATTATTATAGTAAGTTATAAAATATTACATGAATTTTGAGACATATACTAGTCAACCAAAGGGGTGCTGATGCAAAGTACCAGCTCTGTTGGCTTTTATAAAAGGTATTTGGGGTAGAAGCTTGCAGTCACAAAGCCCTAAAGAGTCCAACTCAAGGTACCATAAGAGATATTTTCTTACCCTAAGTCATTTGCTATGTGTTGAAGCAAAATGGGGGGCTGTGTCTGCAAGGGTTGAGCCTTCCTCTTTCCTCTTAAGACTCCCTGGTTCCAGCTTCTTCCATTCTCAGTTACAGGCTGGCATAGGGCTCATCTCTTTCCCCAGGGCTTGTTTCTTTCTGGGCTCAACTGCTCTGTACTCTTCACAAGGTCAGCTGTAGACTGTCAGGCTCATCTCTCTTCCTGGGGCATCTGCGTGTCTAATGAACTGTATCTCTTCCTCTGTGTTCGTCTCTGTGTGTCTGCTTTCATGTGGAAATCTGTTTTATCAGCCTGAGAGAGCTGGGACTCATTGTAGAGTCACACTCTAATGACATGGTCAAATCAAAGCCCTGTTCTCAGCATGTAATTTAATCAGATATCTTCGCTGAATCTAATGCAGTCAAAGGGTATCATGCCCAGAGAAACAGACCAGTTTATAAACATAATCTGTATCTTTTTGGAATTCATAAATAGTATCAAATCGCCATCCATGTTGATCTTACTGTGTAGGTATTAATACTAAGACAACCTAGGATTAACTGTTTCATTGTGAATTTTAACCACATTTTCAGGAGGTAAGCAACCACTTTTAACTATTCCCCCAAAATAGCCAGACCTTTTTCATGCAGTTGTTGGATTGTTTTTATTCACAACACAGATCCTTAGGATTTTGGAGCAGAGCCCTGCCATCCTGTGTAAATAGCTACTCTCCTTTTGAGAAACAGCTTTTGGCCTACTACTTGGCCTTAGTAGAGACTGAATGCTTAACCATGGGCCATCATGTTATCATGAGACCCGAGTCGCTTATCATGAGCTGGGTATTGTCTGACCCACCAAACCATAAAGTTGGGCCTGCACAGCAGCGCTCCATAATAAAGTGGAAGTGTTTTGTACAAGATAGGGCTTGAGCGGGCCCTGAAGGCACGAGTAAGTGACATGAGGAAGTGGCCCAAATGCCCATGGTCACCGCCCCTGCCATGTTACCTTCTCTTTCCCAGCTTTGGCCTCTTGGGGAGTCCCTTACAATCATTTGACTGAGGATGAGAAGACTTGGGCCTGGTTTATAGATGGCTCTGCATGATATGCAGGTCCCACCCGAAAGTGGACAGCTACAGCACTGCAGCCCTTTCCTGGGACATCCCTGAAGGACGGTGGTAACAGCAGGTCCCCCCAGTGGGCAGAACTTCAAGCAGTGCGCCTGGTTGTTCATTTTGCTTGAAGAAGAAATGGCCAGAGGTGCATTTGTGCACTGATTCACGGGCTCTTGCCATGGTTTGGCTGGATGGTCAGGAACTAGGGAAGCACTTGATTGGAAAATTGGTGACAAAGAGGTCTGGGGAAGAGGTATGTGAATAGACCTTCCTGAGTGGGCAAAAAACATGAAAATATTTGAGTCCCATGTGAATGCTCATCAAAAGGTAACTTCAGTGGAGAAAAATTTTAATAATCAAGTGGATAAGGTGGCCCACGCTGTGGCTAGCATTCAGCCTCTTTCCCCAGCCACTGCTGTCATTTCCCAATGGGCTCAAGAACGAAGTGGCCACGGAGGTAGGAATGGAGGTTATTCACAGGCTCAGCAACATAGACTTCTCTCCTGGCAGATGTGCGTGAACAGAGTCCAGAACTTCTCAGGGGCTCCTCTTCCTCCTTGTGGGGATGTGGACAGTGCGTTACGTAGAGGGTCAGAGGTTTACTTTTTTTAAAAGTTTTTTTTGGGATACTTTATTTTTTTTAATCTCTGATTTTACTATTTTTTTAAGATTTTTATTTTATTATTTCTTTCCCCTTGCCTCACACCCCCGCTACCCTCCCCCCCCCCGCCATTGTCTGCCCTCTGTGTCCATTCACTGTGTGTGCTTCTGTGTCCCCTTGCATTCTCAGCAGCACCAGGAATCTCTGTCTCTTTTTGTTACGTCATCTTGCTGTGTCAGCTCTCCGTGTGTGCAGCACCACTCCTGGACAGGCTGAGCTTTTCTTGTGTGGGGTGACTCAATGAGGAGTGCACTCCTTGCACATGGGGCTCCCTTACATGGGGGACACCCTTGCGTGGCATGGCACTCCTTGCACACGGTAGCACTGTGTGTGGTCCAGCTTTCACATGGGCCAAGAGTCCCTGGGTTTGAACCCTGGACCTCCCATATGGTAGGCAGATGCTCTGTCAGTTGAGCCACATCTGTTTCCCAAAAAGGTTTACTTTCAATCCTCTGGAATTTCCCCCTGGGCCTTTGTCTATGAGCCCAATGGGGCAGTCATTAGAATGGCATACTCTCCATCAGGGACTGGAGTAGGTGTTCTTTTTCTTCCTTAAACCATGTAACTCCTTGTGTTTTCATTTCTTTTCTAGGCAAAGCTGCAATCCCCTTGTCCTCTTTGAAGCAGAAATTGAAAAGTACTGCCCAGAGAACTTTGTAGACATCAAGGTAGAACCTTTTGGAAGATATGGCACTAGAGTAGGAACAACCACAAAATCGTTGAATGAGTGATTTTAGAACTAGTAGTTATTTAATTAAAGCTAGGAAAAAGTATCTTTGCATTGTTAGTTCTTCTGGCCTACACCTAGGTAAAGTGAAGAGACTACAAAGTGCAGTTGGTTGCTTGACAATAAATTGTACAATTCTCCAGCTTTCAGAGCACTCTAGTTCACTGCTAACTGGGGAACTTTTGTGGGGTGAAATTTAGTTGGGTGTTAATTATTTTTTCTAATCAGAACCAGGAGAGCTTAAAGTGTGTGGTAGAAATGAGTTTTAGGCTTAATCATCCTGGCAAAGTTGTGTAACTCCTCTAAAAGCTGACTTCTGGGTCTGTGATTCTAAACTGGAGGGAGTGCATTGGTGCCCTCACCATCGTGATAGCTGGCAAGAACAGTTTTCTCTGATATTTTTTCTTACCAGGTTGGTGTGTTCCATATACATTGTTACAGTGTTCAGTCAGGTCTCTTTAGCACAGAGGTATCAAGTAATTGTTCTGTAGATTCTGCTTTCACTGCTCCCTCCTCACTCTGAATTTCAGAAAACTCTGGAACGAGAAACACGGCAATGCCAGGCTCTGGTGATCTGGACAGACTGTGACCGGGAAGGTGAAAATATCGGGTTTGAGATCATCCACGTATGCAAGGCTGGTAGGTGATGCAGCTCCTGAGATTTTCACTTTGGGGCCACACAAGTAGATGAGTTTCCTGTATGGATGTACAGGTGGGCCATTGCTGAGCTCCTCCACACACACCCCTCCTCTGACTCAAACTACGAGTCTCCAGGTGGAGAGATGTGGACTGTGGAATAAGGAGAGCCGGGGTTTTGCCAGCTCCGCCGCTCGCCAGCTGTGTGTCCTGGAGCAAGTCACTGAACCCTGTGAGCCTTGACTTCCCATCTGTCAAGTTAGGCCAGCCTGACATGCTTCCTCGGGCTTCAGTGGAAGCAGGTATAAAGCATTTGACCTGTGGTTTATTGCTTGTTAGGTCCAAGTATATTACCAACTCCTTGAGAACAGGAACTTTTGTCCTCTTTTTAAAAGTTATACCTTGAATATATACAAAAGAATACACACACAGACACACAATACATGGAATGTATAAAGAGTCATTCCAAAATGTTCTGTTTGTTTTTGTGTCTCCCATATTGTTTGTACAATGCCTGAATATTAAGAATTTAAAAAAAAAAAAAAAAAAGGCTTGTTGCAGAGCAAATGTGACTCAGTGGCTCAGTGCCTGCCTTACACATACAAGGTTCTGGCTTCAATCCCTGATACCTCCTTAAAAAAAAAAAAACTTGCCTATGGGAGTGGGTGTGGCTCAAGAAGATGAGCGCCTGTTTCTCCCATGGGAGGTCCTGGGTTTGGTCCCTGGTGCCTCTTAAAAACAAACAAATGAAAAAAACTGAAAAAACCAACTCAGGGGAGTCAGTGTGGCTCAGTGGTTGAAAGCCGGCTTCCCACAGATGAGGTCCAGGGTTCAATCCCTCCTGGCCCTGGTACCTCCAAAAAAGAAAGAAATACTTGTTGCAGTAAATGTCTCACAGGGATAATGGTTGCAGGTAACTTAGAGGACGTGATGCTTAGACAATTCTGGAGCTCAGCGGGGTATATGTGCTGTTTTTCTTACGTGTTTTTGCTTTAAACACCGTAATGACTCCTAGGAGTTTAAATAAGTTAATTGTCAAGGGCAGTGTATACGTCCTAGATTTTTTTCATGAAAGGACATGAAAATTGTCAAGGGCCCCTTGATTGACAAACTTTCTTTTCCCCATTTTCCACAAATGAGATGCAAGTCTCAAAAAGCTCCTAGAATTTTCGCTAATATTTATCTAATAGTTAAAAGTCATTCCACTATTACTTCTAACCACATTCAGTTCCCTCTCAGACATTATAAATCCCTGATTTAACCTTATCAGTAGACTCGAACTCCTCACACGTTCTTGAACTGGTTTATTTTTAATTCAAGGTAGTGTAAGGAAAGCGAGCCCCTTCCCCTTTTCTTGTGAGAGGTAGTGAGGTCTCATCCTGAGCTCAGTGACTCTCTCTGCTCTGCAGTGAAGCCCAGTCTGCAAGTGTTGAGAGCCCGTTTCTCAGAGATCACACCCCGTGCCGTGACGGTGGCATGTGAGAACCTGACCGATCCTGATCAGCGCGTTAGCGACGCTGTGGACGTGCGGCAGGAACTAGACCTGAGGATTGGTGAGTAGTGGGGGAAGGCCCACCGGGGAGCAGGCTTCCTGGTGCCCGCACGGCCCACGGCGCATTTACTTTGGAGCTAAAAAGAGGGCTTATGAGTAAATGTGCGCATCTCCCTTTGACCCCATCTGTCATCTTCTCATTATTTTTCTTCTTGCTAACCTTTCCTTCCAGGTGCTGCCTTTACCAGGTTTCAGACCCTGAGGCTTCAGAAGATTTTTCCTGAGGTGCTGGCAGAGCAGCTGATCAGTTACGGCAGCTGCCAGTTCCCCACACTGGGGTTTGTGGTGGAGAGATTCAAAGCCATTCAGGCTTTCGTGCCAGAAACCTTCCACAGAATTAAAGGTAAGGAGACAGCCAGCAAGATGGCAGCAGAGTGACGTGCTTCTAGAGTCAGCTCGTGCTACAGGGCAGTTAGGAAGCACCCAGAGCGAGCTAAAGCACGTGTTCAGGGGCTCCAGCACACCAGAAGAGCATCCCGCAACATCCTTGAAAGAATGGAAAGAGGAGGCTGCCCATCTGCAGAGAAGATTGTGAGTAGAACATACCACACCATGGAGCCCATATTTCACTGGAGCACAGGCCGTCTTGGGAGCTGTTCCGTGACTGGAATTGGAAGCTCCACTTCCCAAAAACAGAGAAGGAAGAGATGGTTGGGCACCAACTTCAGTTACTGATGAGTAAATTCGGCTAAGTATAATCCTAAAAACAGCTAAAGTTTGAACCTGTCCAACTCAGAAAAAGGTCAGTAGTCACCATGAGGGGAAACAGGGCTGTGAGTGAAAATCAAAGTGCTGGTCCGGACAGGCTTCATTCCATCCAGATCGGATTGCAGCTCTTAGGCCACAGAGGCCAGTGATCATCCTACTCTGGCAATGCAGCCCCTTTAGGAGGTATTCTGTGGCAAGAGTTAGAAACTCTGTTTCCCAGAAACAGGAGGAAGAGATGGTTGGCCACCGACTTCAGCTACTGATTAGTAAATTTGACTGCGTAAAGTATAAGACTAAGAAGAGCTAAAGTTTGAACCTGTGTATGTCAGAAAAAGGCCGGTGCCTACCATTTTGACTCCGCCTCCAGCATGGGGGGAAGCAAGACTGATTGAAAATCACAGTGACAGTAGGGACTGGCTTCTTTCACCCAGATTGGACTATAGCCCTAGCCTAGGCTTCAGCCCCATTTCTAGCCGGGAGGAAGCTGGTGGGCCCTGCAGCAGCCTCTCTGGGTAAATGCAGGTACATTCAGCTGGTACGGACTAAATAGTCCAAAGTCTGCTGGGGCGACTGTGGTCATTTTGGACTTGCATGACATAGATTGTGGCCCACTCCTGCAGATCCATCCCTGCCCAGGCAGGAGAAGGTGCGTGAAGATTCATCAGTCTCTCTAGGCAACTACAGTCTATACCTGCATGACTTGGATTATTACACATGGATGTGGCTCTGTCCCTACCCCTGGCAAATGGGAAAGGTGGCAGAAGCTTCATCAGTCCCTGGGGCAATACAGGTAGTTTAAGCCTCCACAGTTTATAGCACGAAATACATCCTCAACTCCTACACAGAACCTGCAAGGGAGAAAGGGCAAGAAAGCCCTACACTAAAAAGAGAAACTGCGTGCAGAATAAATACATCTAGTAAACCAGATGCCAAGACACCAACAAAAAATTACAATCCATACCAGAAAGAGGAAGATATGGCCCAGTTAAAGAAAAAAGATAAGCTTCCAGGTGACATAAAGGAGTTGAGACAGCTAATCATACATGTTCAAGCAAAGCTCCTTAATAAATTCAATGAAATGTCTAAAGAGATTAAGGATATTAAGAAAGGATTGGATTTGCATAAAGGAGAATTTGAAAGCATACGTAGAAAAGTAGATCGTACGGGAATGAAGAGTGCAATAAATGAAATTAAAAATATGCTGGAATCATATAACAGCAGATTGGAGGAGGCGGACAGAAGAACTGGTGAACTCGAAGAAATGGCCTCCAAAAGTGAACACATGAAAGAACAGATGAAGAAAAGAATGGAAAAAAATGAACCAGGGTCTCAGGGAACTAAACGACTGCAAGAGATGTGCAAAAATACATGTCATAGGTGTCCCAGAAGAGAAGGAAAAAGGGCAGAAGGAATATTTGAAGATTTCCTAACCCTGTTGAAGGACAGATTTCTGTGTCCAAGAAGCACAACATACTCCCATCCAAATAAATCCAAATAGACCAACTCCAACATGCATACGAATCAGAAAGTCAAATGCCAAAGACAGAGAATTCTGAGAGCAGCAAGAGAAAAGTAATGCATAACATATAAGGGATACCTAATAAGAGTAAGTGGCGATTTCTCATCAGAAACCATGGAAGCAAGAAGACACTGGTATGATATATTTAAGATACTACAAAAGAGAAACTTCCAACCAAGAATCTTATATCCAGCAAGATTGTCTTTGAAAAATGAGGGTGGATTTAGAATATTCACAGACATACAAAAACTGAGAGAGTGTATAACAAAGAGAGTAGCCTTGCACTAAAGGGTGTTCTACAGTCTGAAAAGACAGGAGAGAGAGGCTTGGAAGAGAGTCTAGAAATGAAGAATATATTAGTAAAAGTAACTAAAAGTGTCAAAAGAGTGGTGAAAAAAAATATGACAGATAAAACCCAAAGGTCAAAATGGGTGAAATAAGAACTGCCTTTACAGTAATAACATTAAATGTTAATGGATTAAACTCCCCAATCAAAAGACATAGAATGGCAGAATAACTAAGAAAATATGAGCCATCTGTATGCTGTCTACAAGAGACTCCCCTTAGACCCAAGGACACCAGTAGATTAAAAGTGAAAGGCTGGAAAAAGATACTCCATGCATGCAGTAATTAAAAAAAAAAAAAAAAAAAAAGCCAGAGTAGCTAGACTTATGTCAGATGAAATAGACTTTTTTTTAAAGGTTTATTTATTTTTTATTTATTTCTCTCCCCTTTGCCACCCCACCTCCAATTGTCTGTTCTCTGTGTCCATTCACTGTGTGTTCTTGTGTGTCCCCTTGCATTCTTGTCAGTGGCACCAGGAGTCTGTGTCTCTTTTTGTTGCATTATCTTTCTGCGTCAGTTCTTCATGTGTGTGGCGCCACTCCTGGGCAGGCTGCACTTTTTTCGCACTAGGTGGCTCTCCTTATGGGGCGCACTCCTTGCGTGTGGGGCTCTCCTACATGGGGGACACCGCTGCATGGCACGGCACTCCTTGTGCGCATCCGCACTGCGCATGGAGCAGCTCATCACACAGATCAGGAGGCCTTGGATTTGAACCTTGGACCTCCCATGTGGTAGGCAGACACTCTATCCATTGAGCCAAATCCACCTCCTGAAATAGACTTTAAAAGACACTACTCATGCGCAGTCTGAGGAGGAAGTCAGGAAGAAAAATTCTGTTTAAAATAGCAACTAAAAGAATCAAATATTTTGGAGTCAATTTAACCAATGTAAAGCACTTGTATTTAGAAAACTGTAAAGCATTGTTAAAAGAAATCAAAGAAAGAACTAAATAATTGCAAGAGCATTCCATGCTTATGGATTGGAAACTAAATATCATTAAGATGTCAATTTAACCCAAATTGATATACAGATTCAATGCAATCCTGATAAAATTTTCACCAGCATTTTTTAAACAAATGGAAAACACAATTATCAAATTTATTTGGAAGGGTAAGGGGTCCTAAATAGCCAGAAATAACTTAAAAAGGAAATATGAAGTTGGAGAACTCACACTTTCAGACATTAAATATTACCTAGCTACAGTGGTAAAAACAGTATGGTACTGGCATAAAGACAGACATGTAGACCAGTGGAACGAAATCGATGGTTCAGAAACAGACCCTCACACCTATGGTCAAGTGATTTCTGACAAGCCTATCAAATCCACCCAGCTCGGGCAAAATAGTCCATTCAACAAATGGTGTTGGGAGAACGGGTCGTCCATAGCCAAAAGAAAGAAACAGGACCCCTATCTCACACCTTATACAAAAATTAACTCAAAATGGATCTAAAACCTAAATATAAAAGTAAGAAACATAAAGCTTCTAGAAGAAAATGTAGGAAAACATCTTCAAGACCTGGTGGTAGGTGGTGGATTCTTAAAGGCGATAGGAGGAGGACTGAGATGGATTATTGATGCTTAATGTATGTGGAAGTTTTAATTAAATGACTGTAAAAGTGTGGAAATGTATAGAGTTGATGATAACATATTACAGTGGGTTACAGCTGGTTTATAAATGGGAATGTAGCTGGAAAGGGTGACTAGGGATGGAAATGTCAATTGAAAGAAAGCTAGAGAAAAATCTAGGGACTAAGTAACGCAGAAGTGGGTGAGAATTATGGTTCATGGTACAGTTGCAAGAGTGTCCCTTGTAATCTAGAGCAGATATACTTCACTATTGCAGGGTGATGAGAATATGGAGAAGCATGGGAAAAATACAGCTGGAATGACCTACTGACTGTGGTCAACAGCAATACTGTAATATTCTTGCATCAATGCAAAGGTGAACTGTGCTGATAATAGGGCAGTGTGGAATAGTGCGCCAGTATTGGCTATAGATCATGGTTAGTGGTAACAGTGTGAAGATATTATCTCATAATCTGTATCAAATGTTCCACCTTGGGGTGGTGTGTTGATGGAGGGGTGTTATATGGGAATTCTACGCTTATGCATGATTGTTTTGTAAGTTCACAACATCAATAATAAAAATATGTTTTAAAAAATAACAAAAGTAGGTTGGGGGAAAAATAGACCAAAGGTAAGGTATAGTTAGTAGTAAGATTTTGATGATATTTTTTCATAATTTGTAACAAATGTTTCACAACAATACAAGGTGTTGGTTGAGGACTGATGTATGGGACCCTGTATGATGTTATGCATGTTTGCTTTATAAGTTCACAACTTTTACTATACACTTAATATTTATGTCTATTCATGTATAAATGATATAAAAATAATAATAACAGGGTGGATTGGGAGAAAAATACACCAAATGTAAGATACTTTGGTTAGTAGTAATATTTTGAGCGTGTTCTTTCATCATTAGTTAAAAATGTTTCACAACAATCAAGGTATTGGTGGTAGGGTGAGGTATGAGAGCCTTGTGTGATATTATGTGTTTGTTTTGTATGTTCACTACTAGTACTATACACTTATTGTTTATGTATGTTCATGCATGAGTAATAGTCAATAAATTTGTTTAAAATTATTTTTGAAATTAATAATTGGTAAGACTGGGACGCTGTGTGTGGTATGGAACCTAAGGGGAACAGAGGGGACAATGGAGCAGTAATAGCAAGAGTTAGATTTTTGACATGTTTTTTTTGTTTGTTTTTATCTTGCTGTCCTTCACCCTACTCTCTATTATATTCAGAATCCATGTGAGTTTCCTTAAGTGTCAGGAAACTTTGGAATATCATAGTCCTTAGACTTTCACTGTTATATCTTTCTCTGTCATATATAATTTCTGAGTCACCTCTTTCCTGTCTGTCTTTGCCCAATATAGTAACTCACGAGCACAGAGATGGCATCGTAGAATTCAACTGGAAAAGGCATCGTCTCTTTAACCACACAGCTTGTCTTGTTCTGTATCAGATGTGTATGGAGGTAAGAAAAATTTTTTTAATCTTAATGATCTAGGAGATACCTTTCTACACGTTTCCTAAGCTACTCCCTCTCTTTTTGTAGAGATGGTCCCATCCTGTTTTCCCACTGAGCTTTTTCAGCATTCTTTAAGTTTGCATTTTAGGGCATCAATTTTTGGCAACCAGTAAGACATGAAAACAGGCCTAAAAAAAGGTGGAAAGGAAAGATCTGCTGCTGTCTCCATGCACTGAAGAACTTTCAGATAAAATAAGAAATGTTCAGAATTGTTGAGCTGAAAGCCCTTCCTGAAGCAGTGTTCTGTCACCAGAGATTGCTGAGGGTCAGCGTTCCTAGACGCCTGTGCGGAAAGGGAGTTTGGACAGTATCTACTTCCATTCCCTCTTCCCTTGGTCAGATGAGGAAATGTACAGAGGTGACTGTCACATTTATAGCTTTTTATTGCATCCCTCCTGTGTGCTGGGGACTCCGCAGTGAACAAGGTAGATGAGCAGGTCCCTGCCCTTGTGGAGCTGTCTTTCTCGTTGGAGAAACAGGATAGTCAGGCACCAAATTAACAAGCTAATTTCATAAAATGAAACATGCCATGAAGAACGTTAAGCAGGGCAGAGGAAGGAGAGTGGCCCGGGTCAAGTTGAATTGGGGGGCTGCTTGGAGGCAGTGACTGTGGAAGGGGGTGGCATTTGGGCAGAGGCATGAATGCTGAGGAGGAGGCACCTCGGGGAGGGTCTGTGGCCACAGCCCACTAAATAGAGGGGGTGGCACATGTGCCTTCACACTGGCACTGTCCACTTGATGGTGCTCCTTCTGATCGGCTAGCACATAACTGCCTGCTTTCGCTCAGGGATCCCATGGAGCAGCACCGCCGTGTAGACCAGAGGTCTCTGGGTGCAATCATTTGTGGTGTGCTTCTTGTCCAGTCCCCCACTGACTCGCTGTTGCCCTGGTGAGGGGGAGTGATGGTTATGAGCACCCTCTGTGCTGGCCCCACTTGATGGTACCACAGTCTTTTACCTTATCTTCACGTGCCTGTGTGGGTGGTGATAGCATTCCTGTCTTATAGCTGTGGAAACTAGAGAGTTAAGTAACTTGGGCTAGGAAGTGGCAGAGTATAGATTTGCTGCCACTGGATGTGACTCCCAGTCTACAGCATGGTCCACAGGCTGCACTGCCTTCCAGGAGCCACCACGTTTGTCTACTGAGTCACCCTTTGGCCCTGGAATAGTCATACAACCACCTGGAGTATTTGTGACACAGCATATTTCTCTGTTCAATCAAAAACATCTGCTCTTTTCTACTTTACCAGGTTATGTACAGGAAAACAGAGCAGGTGGTACACTTTGAGCTTTTTGTAAAGAACAGGGGAAGTGGATGTGGCTCACGTGATAGGGTTTCCACCTACCATATAGGAGGACCCAGCTTCGATCCCTAGGGCCCCCTGGTGAAAAAGAAGAAGAGAAAGCGTGCCTGTGTGGTGAGCCAGTGCTCGCGCAAGTGAGTCACACAGCAAGATGATGATGCAACAAGAAGAGAGGTAAAGGGAAGAGTCAGGGTGAAGCTCAGCAGGAACCAGGAACTGACATGGCACAGCTGACAGGGAACCTCTCTCCACATCAGAGGTCCCCAGGATCAAATCCCAGTGAATCCTAGAGGAGAAAAAAAAAAGCGAGAAGAGAAGACAAAAAGAAAAATAGATACAGAAGATCACACAGTGAATGGACACAGACAGCAAACTGCAGGGGATGGGGAGGGGGAAGAGGGAAGGAAGAGTTAGCCCCCAGTCTGTTTAGAGTGAGAATTTTGGAATTTTTTTTCTGTCTGGTTGCATCACTGTCTTTTTGGTGCAGTGCTTTGCTACTTGGGGCCTGCACCTCACTGCGCAGGTCTGGGACACCTCTTTTCTTTTTTTGTACCAGGAGGTCCCCAGAATTGAACCTGGGTCCTCCATATGGTAAACGGGAGCTCAAATTCTTAAGCCACAACTGTTTCCTGAAATTTGGATTTTAATGTACAAATATCCTCAGCAAATCACTTAACTGTCCACTTATAGTCCCTTAAAAGTGTGAGGTTAGTTTTAAGATTAGCGTTCTCTAGCTTGTTTAATTTATTCTGTTTCTAACTATATTATCCTGAGTTTTTAAAAATTGACACTATACTATGTAGGTAGGAAACTATACTTAGGGGATGAATAGAAGGTTGTATTTCATAGGCTCTCAAGGAGCTTATGGCTTCTGAATCTGCCCTTCAGCAACTTGTTTTGAGCAAGGAGATGGCTCCTCTGCTCTGTCAGTTAACAGCGACATGAGCGCAGGACACTCTTGGCTGTGGTGAGCTGGTAGCCAGTGTGGGCTGCAGTGGAGGCAGGGGCCATCCTCAGGAAATTTGGAGATGGCACACCCACTGAGTAATGAGTAATGAGGTCTTTTCTCTTCCTGGCTTTCCAGGACCCCATGGCAACTGTGGTGGAGGTCAAGTCGAAGCCAAAGAGCAAGTGGCGGCCCCAAGCTTTGGACACTGTGGTATGTTCTGGATGGACTGTTTCAGCCACTAAGTAACATTTGCTTCCTGTTGAGATTACGTTACACTCAATGGACTTGTGGCCCTTCGGAAGGAAGCAGCACCTCTTACCTGGCCACACAGGAAAACAGTTGGGAAAACCGGAAATCCCAAAACATGGGCCTGCTTTGCCTCATAATTCTTTCTTTTTTTTTGAGTTAACAGTGCAATGTGACTGCTTTGTGTGAGGTTTGGAAAACAAAGAGAGGAAGGCAAATCTCCTATAACCTCACTGTCCTTATGTAATTACTGGTAGAATTTTGGCATCTTCCTTTTTCTTCCATATGTATAATTTTAAGAGCATTATAATCACAGTAGCTTGTGTTTTTCACCAAAGCATTTTTGTATATTAGTACATAATCTCCGTAAACAGCATTTTATGTGAATGCTATAGGAACCATTCCCGTGGGACTCAAGTCTTGGTACATCACACTAGAGAAGCCTCTTCCCAGCCACCATTTTGCAGGGAACAACTCCGGAGGCTCAACATACAGAATGTGCCTGCTCAGAAACGTGCAGAGGGGTTGGGGAGAGGGCGGCCTTTATCCCAGGCATGGCACGGTGTGTGTGTGTGTGGGGTGTGTGTGTGTGTGTGTGTGTGTGTGTGTGTGTGTGTAAACGAATTAGAGCTTGAGTTTTATGTAGTAGGTGTGTTTTTCATTCCTCACGAGTGAGGCACCGACAGAGTCACCAGCACTGTTGGAGTGTCACCTGGGGGACAGAAGAGCTGATTATCTCTCAGGAGGCCGCAGAGAATGGTGTGCATCCCGGGGAATTTACTGGGGCTCAGAGGAGTGTCTCTCAAAGTGTTTTCTCAGAAATGTAGAATCAGGTATTAGACTGCTTTTTTTTTCAAATTTTCACACATTTATTATTGATGAAATCCAAAATATAATAATTGAGCACGTTTTTGTGCTAGTTATTTTTGTACTAATTGGTACTACATTAATTGTACTGCCTACTCATGATAATTATGAAGTTCCTATTTTTGGGGGGGTGAATAATATTTAATTGAGGTTTAAAGTTGGTGTTTCCTGTCATCAGAATCAATTGCAAATATTCATGTGTTAATGCTGATCTGTAAAAATTTATGTATTTCATCTTTGAAAATGTCTTTTGCACAGATAGGAGCTTCAAAATGCTATTATCAGTCTGCCACAGCATGCTTTTAATTGAGTGTACTCATTGCTTAGAAAGCATTTCTGGAATTCTGTTAGAGTCTTCTCTCAATAGTTGCCTTTAAGCATTGCATATTAATCACTTCTAATCGAAAGTTAGGTGGAAGCCCCTCAGCTGCACAGAGTTTAAAATGTGGAAATTGCCTTCGTGCTTGCATCAAAGGACTGTAGTTTGAACTCAAAAGATATATCCACTGCAAATGTATGTGGGCATGAAGGTCTCACTTCCTCTTTTAATTTTTGACAGTGCAGGAAGTGTATAAAGCAGCTCGGTGTTACTTGTGATTCAAATAGCAATAATTATAGTAAACATGACTGTAGCACAGTATATGTTTTAGCATGAGCTCTGTTTTGCCTCATAAGCTTAGGCTGAATTCATTAAGAAACCTTTTTGATCTGCAGCAAAAGGTATTTCCAACCCTATCCAGTATTCAGTAATAGAGGTTAAGGGAAGTTTTTCTCATTCAGAAAAATTTCGGTCTTAGCGTTGAACTTAAAAATCCTAATAAGCTTTATTTATTTATTTATTAAGATTTATTTATTTCTCTCCCCTTCCCCCCATTGTCTGCTCTCTGTGTGTGCTTCTGTACCTGCTTGCATTCTTGTCATGCGACACCAAGAAACTATGTCACTTTTTGTTGTTGTTGTTGTGTCATCTTGCTGCGTCAGCTCTCCATGCATGTAGCGCCAATCCTGGGTGGGCTGCACTTTTTTTGCACGGAGCGGCCCTCCTTGTGGGGCACACTCCTTGCACATGGGGCTCCCCTATGCGGGGGTGTCCCTGCATGGCACGGCACTCCGTGCGCACAGCAGCACTGCACGTGGGCCAGCTCACCACACGGGCCAGGAGGCCCTGGGTATTGAACCCTGGACCTTCCATATGGTAGGCAGATGCTCTATCAGTTGAGCTACAACTGCTTTCCCTAATAAGCTTTACGACTATTAAGCTATTGACCCACTCTGTGGTAGGATGAGTCACAATATTCAGAAACTTGAAGTAGCTGATTAGAAGCAGTGATCAGCGACCAGACCACACACACCCATTTGGGGGGCTTAGGTCTAGCAAACCTCACCAAGAACCCAGGCTAGAGTCCCCCTGTTGCCTGCCTTGTGCTTGGGAGGGGGGAGGAGTGGTAGCCACTGCACCAAGGTCTGAGGGTGAAATTCACTGAATCTACTGCA
Source organism: Dasypus novemcinctus (assembly GCF_030445035.2). Lineage (NCBI taxonomy): Eukaryota > Metazoa > Chordata > Mammalia > Cingulata > Dasypodidae > Dasypus > Dasypus novemcinctus. Next base: position 14,609,351 of record NC_080693.1, on the reverse strand, counting down.
ATTTAACAGCCTCTCTCTCCAGCTCTTCCTTGAATTCTTCACAGTGTTCTACTAGATTCCAGAGTTTCAAAATATTAATAGTTGATTCAGACCGTTCCTGCCAGTTCAGTAATGGTTTTGATAGAGGGACTGATTCCTGATGTTTCTTCCCACAGTCCTCTCTACACTGACTGCTTTTTTAAAATGCAGATTTCTGGCCTTTTGCCCATACCATGGACCCCAGCCCATCTGTCACAATTGCTGGTCGTCAGGGTCCAAGAGTCTGCTCTCCTGCCAGGTGATTCTTCTCCACACAGAGTCTGCAAACCACTGGGCTGGGGTCTGGCTTTGCCTGGCGGGTCCAGAAGTCTTTCATCCACACACCGAAGCGGTTCCATTTCTCCGTGGTGGGCTCACATACCCAAGTTCACAAGACTCTTCCCTAAAGCCAGAGCCATCCGCTCATTCACTGGAGGAGAAATTCCCAGTGCATGCTATGCCCTCTCTCCCTGGTAAGCTAATGGGAGGCCGAGTCATAATCAGAAGCTGCTTTGTTGATTTACCATGAGAAATTCCACTCAGTGGGATCAGAAATACCCATTCCAGGCCTGGCTCTCTGGGCTCGTCAGCCTGAGAAGTTATCTTATTGTCATAAGGTTGACTAGCAGGTCTCATCAGAATGAGGGGAGGTGAATCAGGTCTAAGTAGCCTGGTGTGTCCATCCACCCATCGCACAGCAGCAGAGGTTTTTCTGCAGGGCCCATTGAGCGCAGCCCTCCTGCCAGCCTTTCTACCTAGTGCTCTGCTTGTGAGCTACTGTCTCTCATCTGTGCAGAGCTCCTTTGGGCTGTGGTTAAAGCTCAGGGCAGTGGCAGGTCCTTCAAAGATCCTCCTCTGAGCCACAAGCTCCTTGACCGGACCCTCTCTTGCCAGCACCCTGACAGATTTAGAACTAACCCTGGTGCCTGCTTCGCACAACTGCTACGGCCAGGTCATAGGCCCCTGATGCAGATTTGAGTCATTAGGCTTGGCTGCCTGCTCCTGAGCCTGGGTGTGTGGTGGTTACAGTCAGCCGTGAGCATGGAGATTGGGACGGGTTCACAAGGCAGGCTGCAGGCTTAGGGAGGTGCACACAGAGCCATGGAGAAACAAGGATGGAGAGTGCCTTTCCAGCTGCTGAGCACTGTCACTTCCTGTATTAGCCTTGCAACAGCCCTGAGGGGTCGGCATCATTATTCTCGTATTGTAGTGGGGAGCCTCGCACTCAGGGATTTTTGCCTGAGGTTCAGAGTCAGAATTTTCCTCCGTTGCCCATCGTGCTTGTGCCACTGCTTGCTGTGGGCTCCTTGGGCGGCAGGCCTCTGGCAGTGGAGAGGGGAATGGACCCCTAAGGGCAGTCTGCATCTAGAGAGGAGCCTGGGGCCGCTGTCGTCTGTGAACTCCCCAAGGACTCCCCAAGGACTCTCCTGGGAGATTGGCTACTGAGCTCCAATCCTGGAGATCCTGATGTACTGGGTCAGCTGTGGACCTGGGAATGGTATGCTGCCAGGTTTGGGAGTGTATTAGTCAGCCAAAGGGGTGCTGATGCAAAGTAGCAGAAATCTGCTGGGCATTAGAAAGGGAATTTATCTGGGGTAGGAGTTTACAGATACCAAGCCATAAAGCATAAGCTACTTCCCTCACCGAAATCTATTTGGGGCAAGACGGCTGCCGATGTCTGCAAGGGTTCAGGCTTCCTGGGTTCCTGTGTTCCTAGGGCTTGCTGTACTCTGGCTTCAAGGTTCCTTCCTTCCTGGGGCTGGCTTCTCTTTCCTCTGACTGCTGACTTCCCGGGTCTTCAGCATCAAACTCTAACATCAGAAATCCCCATCTCTGTCCTTCGCCATGCCTTTTATCTGTGAGTCCCTAATCATAACTGATTCATGCCTGGTACATAATCCAATATTTCTGTTTGGAATTGACCAATTATGTCAAACTACTACAGGTAGCCACTGCTATAATCTAAGTTTCCCCATATTGCTGGTCTTAAAACTCCCCTGAGTTAAGAACTTCCCAAGTCCCTTCCCTGGAGACTGATTTAGCAAGTCTGGGTTGGAGTCTGGAAGCTGTACTTTGAACACCAGGCAAGTTTGGGAGACAGAGCTTATTTAATTCTACAGATGAGGGAACAGGCCCAAAGAAATGTTGTGATTCAAGGCCTCCCAGCTAGAGAATAGTGAGGATTTTGTGGAGCCTGTTCTTGGGCTCCTGTAATTTGTGGGTACTTTTGTACAGGTAAGTAATTCCACATCATTTTTAAGAGTAAGCTTTGAAATTAGAGAGCAGGTGTAGGTCCTGTGAAAAGTCTGTGACAGGGTCAGACCAGTTGCTGGGAGCATCTCCCCCACCCAATCAGAAGGCCCCCGGGGGTGGGTCAGCGCCGCGCAGTCTGGGGTTGGTTCTCTTCCCCTAACTTGTCTTCAAGTCACTACTATTTATAGTTCCACCAAGGACAGCTGTCTTTCTCCCTGTCTGCCAGCAGCAGCTGGAGTGACAAGGACAGGCACATGCTGAAGGATGACCTGTGTCATTACTTTGTGCCCTTCGCCACTCACACTGAACCCTAATAAGCTTCTTGGCTCGTTTGACAGGAGCTGGAGAAGCTGGCTTCTCGCAAGTTGAGAATAAATGCTAAAGAAACCATGAAGATTGCCGAAAGGCTCTACACTCAAGGGTAAATATTCTGGATTTGGGAGTAGAGTCTGGTGCATCTTTATCATGAAATATTTTAGAAAGAGAGCTTAAGGGGAAACACATTGTCTAGATATCACCCAAGCCCTGAAATAGAATAATTTGACATTGACTTCTCTTTTCTGATACGGATACCCCAGGGTTGAAGTCCTGGAACTGCACTGCCAGTGCACCGCAGTGACTGCCAAGCCCTGGGCCTGTGTGCGTCTGAGCCGGGGAGTGCTGCGAGTGTGAGCACACACCTAGCAGGCTTGGCAGGAAGAAAAGAACAGCTTGTCTTAATCATGCTTGTATTGATTACATACTTTTCAGTAAATTTCACTTGTTTACTGTTTAAAGTAACTACTAGAAAGTTTTAAATTACATCCAGGGTCCATATTACATTTCTGTTGCACAGCATTGGTTTTTCTGTACCTTCAATGATTGCTGCATTGTCAGGGCTAGTAGAATAGGATGGTTCTGCCAAGACTGACCCAAGAGAGACCAGTGAGGTGTGTGCCCACACCGCCACCCCCGCCGTTGGCAGAGCCACACTGCCATATCCCATGCCACTTCTTCTGCATCATGCTGCTCCTTTCATCCTTCAGCTCCCTTGAGTGTCCTAGCAGAAAATCTTGCCGCTTTTCACCACATTCAGGGGTCACATCCCAGAATGTTTCTTAGCGTAGGTGACAGAGGTTGCCTTCAGTTGAGTTGGCAATAGAAGGGTGATTGCAAGTTACCACATGCTTTTATCTAATTTAGTTGTTTACAAACCGATGAAAGAACCTCGCAGTGTCTCTGTTTGTTTCCATCTGTTTTAGGTATATCAGCTATCCCCGAACTGAAACAAACATGTTCCCCAAAGACCTCAACCTGGCAGCGCTGGTGGAGCAGCAGACCCCAGATCCCCACTGGGGGGCCTTCGCCCAGCGCATCCTAGCGCAGGGCGGCCCCACCCCACGCAACGGGAACAAGTCTGACCAGGCTCACCCTCCCATTCACCCCACCAAGTACACCAGCAACTTGCAGGTTCGTGTCCCTAAATACGCTGCCTGCTGGGACTCCAGAGTGAGGTACCAGGGGTCAAGACAGGTTTGAATTGACTGTGGATTCTTATTTTAAGAAATGAGTGGTTTTGAAATGCCTCTTCCATATCAGAAAAGAGAAGTCAGTGTCAAAATTCTGTTCATAATCTTCTGCCTGGTTTTCATGAAGATCCCTCCACAGTAGACCCTCTGCCTGCTGCTGATCCCTGCTCACAAACACAAGGCGCTTCGCCTCTTCTGGGCCGCAGCCTAGGCCCTCAGCACCGCAGAGCTGGATTGCCTGCTCAGTCCCTTGTGAACTGCGAAACCCCTGTCCATCCTTCCAGGATTCGGGCCATCTCCATCCTTCCAAAACTTTACTCCCACCCTTCTGACATGCTTGTGGTCACTGAGTGGGAGCCTTCAGCTCTCCTGGGGTTTTACGATTCTCTTATTTCCCCAGGTGGGGTTTAGGCTCCACGAGGGCAGGAGCCACTTAGGCTGGCTTGACGTCTGCAGGCTTCTCTCAAAACTAAGTAAATTTTGAGCTAAGTAAATTTTAGTCTTTTTATTTTCCCTTTAACAACATATATCATTCTTTCTGATTATAAAAGTAATATATATTCATTTTAAACAATTTAGAAAATACAAAAAGATTTTATGAGGAAGAAAAAAAAAATTGCCTATACCAAGAGCCACCTTTCTTCTATGCACGTATATATATTCTTCTAATAAAATTGGAATTTTAAATAGCTTTGTAAAGTACTTTTTTCTACTTTATAGCATGAGCGTTTCCCCAGGTGCTGGAATATTCTTAAAAAGTGTAATTTTTGATGATTACATAGATAAACCATGATTTTTTTTCCAAATCTGTTATTGGAAGTTGATGGTGATTCCAGCTTTCTGCTCATGATGTTCTTCAGTTAACATTTTTGTACATAAATATTTGTTCAGGTCTCATTATTTCCTTGGAATAAACTCTAAGGAAAATTATTGGGTTTCAGTATGAACATGTTAAAGGCTTTTGATAGAGTGATCCTCCCTGAATCCTTGATTGCTTGATTTATAGAAAATCACCCTGACAAATCTCTACCTGATTGTTTGCGTGGCGTGAGTGTGTTCATGAAGTGAGCTTCAGACTGCCAGCAGGAGCGGTGTCACTCTGTGTCCCTTGCTAACTTCTTATGCTTTTGTCATATTTTCTGTTGAGATGGGTTTACATCAAAAGTATCGCTTTGCAGTCTTAAGGGGAAGATTACTCCCTGCTTATCTTAACGTGGTAAGAGTTGTAAAGCTTGTCCGCCTAAGCCCAATATTCAGAAGACTGGCCTGGTGTTCCACGGTGTGCAGAGGTGTGAAGAGTGGTGTGCCCTATTCTGTTCAGAGCTGTGGTGGACAGGTGGCATAAACTAGGCTTAAACTACCTGTGATGCTGTCGTCCTTGAGAGGTAACGTTCTGGCGGGAGTTTCAGGCTCTTTTCTTCTCTTCTTAGGGAAATGAACGGCGACTGTATGAGTTTATTGTTCGCCATTTCCTAGCTTGCTGCTCCCAGGATGCTCAGGGGCAGGAGACGACCGTGGAGATCAGCATCGCTCAGGAACTTTTTGTGGCCCACGGCCTCATGATTCTGGCCCGAAACTACCTGGACGTGTATCCGTATGATCACTGGAGTGATAAGGTGCAAATTCATAGGTGCAGCCAGAGGTCAGGGGCAGGGAAGATGAGTGGGTGCCCCGCTCTAGTGTCGTTTGATGGAGCAGGACTGTGCGTCTGTATGTCTGTTCTGAGGGGTGGACAGGATGATTTGACTGATGCTCCTGCTGCTCTCTGTAGACTCTCCCTGTCTATGAGAGAGGATCCCGCTTCCAGCCCAGCACCGTGGAGATGGTGGATGGGGAGACCAGTCCGCCCCAACTCTTGACCGAAGCGGACCTCATTGCCCTCATGGAAAAGCACGGCATCGGTCAGTAACACGGCAGGGCGGCTAGCCTCCGTGCACCGCCAGCCACCGGGTCTCACTGCGCTGTACGGCAGCTCTCTGGCGTAGGGGTTGTGTTCTGATCCCCACCTTATACTCGAAGTGAGACTGAGTTTGTGAATGTATTAAAGCCCAGGTCCAAAGAACTCCATGCCACTGCTCTTAACCATTGTCCTGAATCTAACATGGAAGCATATTTGTAATGACAGAGGCTTTCCTGTAATTCAGAGTTCTCCAACTGACCTGTCCACAGACTTTTTCCCCGTCATGGAGACTTTTGTTGGTTTTATTTTGAGTTCATTTAAATGGGACAAAAAAATCTTTATCTCCTTTTTTTTTTTTTTTAAAGATTTATTTATTTCTCTCCCCCTCCCCACCCCCATTGTCTGCTCTGTGTCCATTCGCTGTGTATTCTTCTGTGTCTGCTTGTATTTTCATTGGGTGGCTCCGGGAACTGATCCTGGGACCTCCCGAAATGGGAGAGAGGCAGTCATTCTCTTGTGCCACCTCAGCAACCTGTTCAGCTATGTCTCTTATTGTTTCTCCTCTGTGTCTCTTGTTGCATCATCTTGCTGTACCAGCTCTCCGCATCGGCCGGCACTCCTGCGCGGGGGCACCCCGGCACAGTGAGGCATTCCTGTGTGGGCCGGCACTCCACGTGGGCCAGCTCGCCTTCACCAGGAGGCCCTGGGCATCAAACGCTAGACCTCCTGTATAGTAGACGGGAGCCCAGCTGCTTGAGCCACGTCTGTTTCCCTTCATCCTCTCTCGTATCAGATGCTGTGGTTCCCCCACGCCCGTGGCTGCCCCCGTAGACAGTTGTGCGATCTTGCCTTGCTCAGCCCCCGTGCTTCCCACTGCTCGCATGTGGCTTCACACACCTGCAAGTTAAAGGCAGGTCCCTGCTGGCATCTGAGTCTGCCACCCTGCTATTAGCTGTGGGAGGCCATGTTTTTAGCTTCTGAGTAAAATGTTTTCCACATTGTCGAGGAATCAGAAAGGAAGGTTTTTAAAAAGCTAATCAGAATTGTGTTTTCCCATTAAGTCCGGGGTGCCCAGCACCATTCAGGCTCCGCAGGCGACCCTGTGCTGCCTCCCTCATCAGCTCTCCGCTCGGCTCTAGGGATTGGCTCGGGCACACCTAGCACAGAAAGGCAGCGGTAGGACGAGGGGCAGATGGAGCTCTCGGGTGTGTTCTTGGAGCCCAAGTCGGGGGAATGGAGACCCTTTCATTGTCATGGTTCTACGACTTGGAAAGTGCTCCAACCTGGAGCTCAGTGACCACCAGTGGAATATATTCAGGAAGCCACGATTTAGGTCAAAATAGAGGCAGTGCCTCCATCGTGACTTATTCTTTTTTTTAAGATTTGTTTTATTCCTCTCCCCCCTCACTGTCTGCCCTCTGTGTCCATTTTCTATATGTTCTTCTGTGTCTGCTTGTCTTCTCTTCAGACAGCACCAGAAACAGATCCTGGGACCTTCCGGAGTGGGAAAAAGGTGCTCAATCTCTTGTACCACCTCAGCTCCCTGGTCTGCTGCTTCTCTCATTGTCTCTCCTCTGTGTCTCTTTTTTTATTTTTTTTTTAATCCCCACCCCCTGAGGCTTTTTGTTTGCTCTCTGCTCTCTGTGTCCATTTGCTGTGCATTCTTCTGTGTCTGTATTTATTTTATTTTATTTTATTTATATTTCCCCTCCCCGCTTGCGGTTTGCTTGCTGTCTGCTCTCTGTGTCCATTTGCTGCATGCTCCTCTGTGTGTTTTTGCTTGTCTCCCTTTTTTTGTTGCGTCACCTTTCTGAGTTGGCTCTCTGCAGCGTCTGTGGCCTGGGCAGCGCTCTGCAGCATGCGGGCGAGCCTGCCTTCACATGGAGGCCCCAGGACACGAACCCAGGGCCTCCCATATGGTAGATGGGAGCCCATCTGATTGAGCCACAGCTGCTTCCTTGTGTGGCTCTTTTTATTGAGTCATCTTGCTGCGCCAGCTCTCCTCGTGGGCCAGCTGCCTTCACCAGAAGGCCCCAGGAATTGAACCCTGGACCTTCCATATGGTAGACAGGAGCCCAATGACTTGAGCCACATCCACTTCCCCATGACTTATTCTTTAACAATTATATGGCCCTGCACTGGGCCCAAAGATGATGAGTCCTTCCCTGGAAGCAGAGCACACCACACCAGCCATTGAGTGCAGGGCAGTGGGGGTGTGGGGAGCAGGTGGGAAGGGGCTTCATGGGGGGCTGCCATTTGAGCTGGACCCTGAAATGTAAGGGGAATTCCCGGTAGGATAAAGGCGAGCCCAGCACAGGGCAGGACGTGCGCAAAGGCATGGGAACAGGGGGCACTCACCAGGTGTGCTTGGCACAGAGAGGGGAGGCTGGGAAGGGGAGTCAAGCCGGAGTGTGCAGGGCCTGTGTGTCCAGCCGAGGAGCTTGGGTGTTGGCCTGTGCTCAGCAGGGAGCCATGCAAGATTTCTAAGAAGCGACACAGGGCTACATTTAATCTACCACCTATCACAAAACCTACCCATTTAAAATGTACAGTTCAGTGATTTATAGCACTAATTGTACAACCATCCCCACAGTCAACTTTACTAATAGAACATTTTCATTTTGCCAAAAAGGAAGCCCCATACACATCAGCAGTCACCCTCCAATTCCCCCCAACCTCCTCAGTTCTACACAAGCACTGGTCTCCTTTCTGTCTCTATGGCCTTTTCTAGACAGTTCATATAAATGTAATCATATGATATATGGCCTTTGTGTCTGGTTTATTTCACTTAACGTTTTCTAGGTTCATCCATGTTGTATCATGTACCAGAACTTCATTCCTTTTTACAGCTGAATAATATTCCATTATAGCACTAGACCATGTTGACTCATTCTTTCATCTGATGGACACTTGGGTTGCTTCTATTTTTTGGCTATAATGAATAATGTTGTGAATGTTTGTGTACAAGTTCTTGTTTGAACACTCTTAGGAGTATTGCTGGGAGTGGAATTGCCAGGTCAGGTGGTAGCTGTATATTAGTCATGATTCTCTAGGGAAAACAGAATCAACAGGAGATGTCTGTCAATAGTCAGAGATTTTATCAGAGTCTCTCACGTGACCGTGGGGATGCACAAGTCCAGGTTCCGCATGCAGGCAGCAACCAGGGGCTCTGATGAAAGTCCAGTGAAGGTCCTTGATTAGTTTCTGAGAGACGTTGGCTGTCCAAAGATGAGCGGGGAAGTTCTCTCAGAATGCTGAAATCACTTCCCATTTTAAGGCATTCAGCTGATTGGGTGAAGCGTCACTCTTGGCTGATGGCCATCTCCCTGATTGATGTAGATGTAATCAGCTATCTGTGCAGTAAAGTCCCTGGTGATTAAAGCCCATAAATGCTGTTTGAGGAGCTGCCAGGCCATTTTCCACATTGGCTGCACTGTTTTACATCCCCCCAGCAGTGTACAAGGGTTCTGATTACTCTGTACCCTCACCATCCCTTGTTATTGTTTGTCTTTTTTTATTATAGCCATCCTAGTGGGTGTGAACTGGTATCTCAGTGTGGCTTTGATTTAATTTCCCTACTAGCAGAGCTACTTTTTAAAGGATCTCTTTGCCCCAGCACAGAGAATCCAGTGAGCTGAGGAAGAGTCTAGAAGCAGGAGACAGAGGATGTTGTCCTGATGCAGAGGAGGGAGGGTGGGCTCCCACTGTGATGGGACATGTGGAGCCGAGGAAAAGGGCTTAGAGGAGAGACTGGTTTATTGAGTACCTGGATGTGAGGAGTCTGCGGATGGGGGCTAGCTTTGAGGTTGCCATTGTGAGTTCTAGCGTGGGCCGGGACCAGGCAGAGGAAGGGTCCTGTTGTGATCGAGGCTCCCACCGGACCTCTGGGAGGAGCTGGCCCTCGGGAGCTGTCCACACTAACCTTCTAGTAACCAGAACATGGCTTGCAGGCACCGATGCTACCCACGCCGAGCACATCGAGACCATCAAAGCCCGGATGTACGTGGGGCTCACGGCGGACAAGCGGTTTCTCCCAGGCCACCTGGGCATGGGCCTGGTGGAAGGTAAAGGCGGGAGGCAGGGGCTTGCAGTGACAGCGGATGGTCACGTCCAGGGTGCCCACAGGGTCGGCGTGGGCCTTAGCACCGCACTTTCCCCCCAGGCTATGACTCCATGGGCTATGAGATGTCCAAGCCTGACCTCCGGGCCGAGCTGGAAGCCGACCTGAAGCTCATCTGTGAGGGCAAGAAGGACAAATTGGTGGTCTTGAGGCAGCAGGTCCAGAAATACAAGCAGGTTTTTATTGAAGCAGTGGCTAAAGCCAAGAAGTGAGTGCCAGACCCTGCTTTCCTGTCTACGGGATCATTTACCTCTGCGGTCTCAGCACTAACATCTCCAGACAAAGCATGCTCCCTAACGTCGCGGAGCGATTCAGGAGAAAACCTGTGGCGGAACTGCTCCTAACTTGTGCCCTTTGGGCAGCTGGTCGCTGCCAGCCTAGACCATCCTCACCACTGTCTCGTTTCCTTGGCTGAGGGCCTGTCTTCATTCCGCACTTGGGGTTCTCGTCCTCTGAGTTTTATTTTTGCCTTTTTTCATAGACCTTTGTCAAAAAGAGCTAGTCCAATTATTCTGGGTTATTTGCTTCAGAAATGCCATTCTCTTGCTTTTAATTCTGTCTTGACAAAAGGCACAATTGCAGCACCGTCCAGATGCTGGTGCATGATCCATTTTTGTCGATTTTATTAGAAATAATGTGTTTTCCACCCCATGCCAATTTTGAAAAGAAATGCATGAGCTAGTTTAAACTTAATCCCAGACAGAGACTTCTGGAGTTTGTGCATGGACGCTTTGCAGTTTCATTTGTTTAATGTGTGGCCAATGACAAGGCAGAAGTTTATCTGCTTGGAGCTGGATTCCTTCCAGCAGCTGGCCAGGAGCCAGGAGGCCAGGAGCCAGGCGGCCAGAAGCAGGGCCTGTTGTGAGCTCAGCACTCGCTCTGCTCTCTGGCCTCGGCCTCAGGCCTACGGCTGCGCTGGCTAGCTAGTTCCTGCGGCCATAGGCATGCTGTGCACTCAAGGGGTGCTGACAGCCTGCGGCCTGAGAGCAGCTGCTCTGCAACTTTGTCTCTTCTTCAGGTTGGACGAGGCTTTGTCCCAGTACTTTGGGGAGGGGGCTCAAGTGGCCCAGCCAGAAGAGATCTACCCCACCCTGCCCCAGCCCATCAGGAAGTGCCCGCAGTGCAGCAAGGACATGGTGCTCAAGACCAGGAAGAACGGCGGGTCAGTGCTCAGCTCCCCCCTCCTTGCCCAGCCCTGCTGTGGGCCCGGTGGCTGGGGTCACTTGTGTGTCGTTCCTCCCGGGGTGGTGGAGATGCGATGGTAACAGGCTGGGTCGGCCCCTGGGGTACAGAGCGCTGAGGGGTCAGGGGGCGGCTTTGTCCCCTGTGGACAGGCTGTCTTCAGGTGGGGATGGGTTCAGATCCCCCTTCTGCCGCATGGATAAGCTTTGCAACTTGAAGTTCTTTAGCTACTTGGAGCCCAGTTTCCTCTTCTGTCAAAGAAGGGCAATGGTGTCTGCCTCACAGGGCTATGGTGAGAGTGTGGATGACGTAACAGAGGGCCAAGCATCCAGCACGGGGCCTGATCCCTCCCAGATGTTCAACAAGCACTAGTTTCCTTCTCTTCTAGTTTGGCCTCTGAAACTCTCAGATCCTTTTTTCTTTTCAGTGTAATAGAGCCAAGTGGGCAAGGCTTTATCTCGGGAACCAGGTTGCCAGTCTGGCCTCGTTGTCCAAGCCAGCACCTGACGGCCAGGGGTGAAGCTCGTGGGGAGGGGGTGCTGGAGGTTGGCGGCAGCCCCGTTTACCATGGACCATCCTGGGGCTTGCGGGATGTGAGGTGCTCTGTTACCTCCTTGGTCCTCACAGCCAGCCTGCGAGGCGACTCTGTCTGCCCCATTTATCAAGGAGTGGCGCAGGCTTAGGGCTGCAGTGGCTCATTGAGAGCCAGGTGGCCCTGCTAAGCAGTCGTGGCTGAATCTGAACCCAGCTCTTCCAACTCACCGCCTTCCCCCAGCCTCCTCAGGAGCCTTGTGCTGTGCTGCCTCCTTGCTGGAGCATTCCAGTGGGTGAAGGAAAAGCACGGAGTGAATAGGGTAGTTCCCCTAACTCCCTCACCCAGCTGTCAGTGGCTGCCTGAGTGAGGAGGAGGCCGCCCAGCCTGCACCCAGAGCCTCTGTTAGCAGCCGGAGCTGGAGGCTGGCACAGGGTGCGTGTCGCCCACCGTGGGATGTGGGCTGGTGCCCTGGTGCACACCTGTGAGCACTTAGTAAATGCTGTCGAGGGACAGTTCTTTTTCTTTGCCAACAGTAGGCAAATGAATTAGTAATCGTCGGAATAAAAAGGAAAAGAATGCTTGTTTTCATCTCTGAATTCCCCAAGTACTTGATAACACAGGAATGCTTCTCTTAGTTACCCCGGAGGACCTTTTTTTCTTTTTTCTTTTTTTTTTTTGGTGTGGAATTCACTCTAGAATTTATCTAATAATTTCCATTTCTGTGCTTGTAAATTTGCTATTTAAATAATTAGGTTTGGGTGTTTGGGCTTTGTTTTGTGATTTTTTTTGTTGTTGGTCTAGTCATATCTAGCCCCACACAAAGTATAACTCGGTAAATCGTGTGCATCACTAGTCAAACCTAAAAGGCTCTGACCAGCAGGCTTGAAGAAATGCTTCCTGAGAAGGACATATGGTCCAGGTGGTAAGAGTGAAAGCTCTTGCTCAGACAGGCAGACCCTGCCCCCCACTCGCTGTGCACACGTCCTGGGCGAGCGTGAATGTCGTGCGGCAGGATCGTCCTGAGGAGGGAGGGGGCTCTGGGTGCACAGCACCACATCGAGCTGGGTCTGTTCCTAAGTACAGAGCAGGGTCAGCAGTGTTGTGGGGATGTGGGGGTTGAGTGCAGGTCAGTTTTCCTGAGTTACTCTACATCAGTGACCAAACCCACCTCAGGGTCCTCCAGAGAAACGAATGTCCTCTTTGATCAGCTGAAGAAATGTCTCCTTGCCGGGTGGGGGAGGCCTGGATCCCCGTGGTGCACCTGCTGAGCTCGGAGCATTCCCACCTGGTATGTGGCTCCGACCTCACACTTTCTCTTCTGCTCCCCAGGTTCTACCTGAGCTGCACAGGCTTCCCAGAATGCCGCTCAGCTGTGTGGTTTCCCGATTCTGTCCTGGAAGCCAGCAGAGATGACAGTGTGTGCCCAGTGTGTCAGCCACACCCTGTTTACCGGTGAGCAGGGCAGAGTCCGGGCGTCTGCTCGCAATGTGGGGGTGCTCAGGGCAGGGCTCCTCCTTTCTTAGGTCGGGTTAGGCAGTAGTGTCCCGGGGACTCTCCTCCTGGGGCACTTCGGGGTTTAGCTGCCCTCAGTGGCAGACCAAGCCTGCAGCCAGGGGGTTCTGCCGTGCTCGCTGTCCCCTCCCTGCTGTGGTAGGCGTGGAAGCCCAAGCTGGCTGGGGAGGCGCCCTCCACACATCACAAATAAGCCAGGCTGTCACCTTTGCCCGCCTTTCCAGAGAGTCATTGCTACGGCAGGCTTAGAAAAGACGTGTTTGCTGTACGTACTTTCTCAGCACCCTAGTGGCAAACAGTGATTCACACTTTGCTCTAGGACCCCTTTACTCTGTTGAATCATCAAGGAGCCCAGAGAGCTCAGGGGTGGATTGTGTCTGTCAGTATTTACCATACTGAAGCAGAGACAGCTTTTGAAATACTAATTTATTAATTCATTTAAAGGATAAACATGTTACCTGTTCACATAAATAATACATTTTTATGATAAAATTTCAGTTTTCCAAAGCAAAAAAGTAAAAGTGAAACACATGGCCTTTTTGTCCATTTTTGCAGATGTAATGTCTGATTCTCATAACTGGTTCTGTAGCCAATCTGCTGAGTTACCTTGTGTTGTAGCTTCCAGAAAGTTCACTGTGCACAGGTGGAAGAATGAAGAGCAAAACCGACATAAGTTCTTAGCTTTGGTGTGAAAATAGTTTTGACCTCACCTGGGAGGGTCCCTGAGCCGCACTTTGAGAGCTGCTGGTGCCGTGACCGACAGCCTTAGTGAGGCCTCTAGCTGGTGACCGTGCAGGGTTCTTGGATTCCGTTTGCCCCGATTCCCAGCCTGTGCCCGGGTGGGCATTGGAGGGGCTCACACCGCCTGGTACTCAGGCCTCGGAGGTGCTTTGGGCGGCCCAGGGTGAGCACAGCTCTCTGTGCACCCAGGGGAGGACTTCACCCCTGGATGTTAATGCTTCTTCCCTGTCTTCTGGCCCCACCAGGTTGAAGTTCAAGTTCAAGCGTGGTAGTGTCCCCCCCACCATGCCTCTGGAGTTTGTGGGCTGCATCGGTGGCTGTGACGAGACCTTGAGGGAGATCTTGGGCCTGAGATTTTCACAGGGCACCCCCAGAGCTTTGCAGCCAGCCAGCCAGCCCTCTGGCCACTTGCAGGCCAGCCAATCCCTGAACAGAATGGACAGCAGCCAGCATGGCCACCCCCAGCCTCCTGGCAGCAGGCAGCCTGGACCTGCAAGGCCGCTGGCCTGGCCTCCCCTAGCACCCACCGCTGCCGGCGAGAGCAACTGTGTGACCTGCAACTGTGGCCAGGAGGCCCTGCTGCTCACCGTGCGCAAGGAGGGCCCCAACCAAGGCCGGCAGTTCTACAAGTGCAGCGGGGGAGGCTGCAGCTTCTTCCTGTGGGCCGACAGCAGCCCTCCCGGAGCCCAGGAACCACGCTCCGCAGCATCACGGCCCCCAGGAAGCTCCCAGGGACGCCCACCAGGCTCAGGGAGCCACCCGGGTGGGCTTGGCGGCCCTGGCGAGGGCACTGCTGGCGGCACCTCCTGCCTGTGCAGCCAGCCTGCCGTCACGCGGACCGTGCAGAAGGACGGGCCCAACAAGGGGCGCCAGTTCCACACGTGCTCCAGGCCACGCGAGCAGCAGTGCGGCTTCTTCCAGTGGGTCGACGAGAATGTGGCTCCAGGTGAGCAGGCCTGGGCTGTATCCCTGGCAGCACCCGCCCTGAGGCGCTGGCCCCAGGGCTAGAGAAGTGGAGGAGCGTGCACAGGCGTGCAGAGGCCTGCCTGGGGGTGCAGGGGAGGGCACGGGGCAGCCATCTGAGCTCCTCCATGGTCCTGATGGTCCCCCTCAAGGGCATCCAGTGCCCAGGCTTCTTGCAGAACAAAAGGCTGCTGCCACTGATGGAGCAGCCTGCTCCGTGTCCAGGGCTGGGCTCGGTGTCCTTCACATGTACCTTTGTCAGCCCTTATTAAGTCAGCACTGGCCCCCACTTGACAGGTGAGGAGAGAGAGCCAGGCAAAGGGCGTCTTGCTCAGGGTCATACAGTGATGGCCAAGGTATGGCCACAGGCCTGCCTGACTGCCCAGCCTGTGCTCTTCATGGCCTTGGTAAACCATCGTGGTCATCAGCTGCTTCTCTCTTTTTTTTTCCTTTCATAACTGAGATTGTGTTGGTTGTTTTGAAGGTTGGTACACAGACATTATGAACAGTTTGTACACAATTATTTTTTGTTATTGTTACTCTCATTAAACATGCTACCATCAACTCCATCCATTACCACATATTTATAATTGACCTTATTAAACGGTCTACGTACATTCAGCATCACCTCCCCCTTCTCAGCTCACACTCCATCTCCCATCAACCTACACACCATTGTCCAACCCCAGAAGTCTCCTCATTGCATTTAGTTCACATGACTGGGACCGTGCAGTATGCATACTTTGTGTCTGACTTACCTCACTCAGCCTGATGTCCACAGGGCTCCTCCGTGGTCGTGTGCTTCTCCAGTTCATTCCTCCCCACAGCTGAATACTATTCCATCCTGCCTATACACAATTTATCCATGCATCAGTTGACAGGCACTAGGTGTTTCCATCTTTTAGCAATCGGGAGTAATGCCGCCCTGAACATTGGTGTACAAATAACTGTTTGCTTCCTTGCTTTCAGTTCTTCTGATTATATATATTTTTTCAAGATTTATGTATTTATTTTTCTCCCCCCTCAACTTGTCTGCTCTCTGTCCATTTGCTGTATTCTTCTGTGACCGCTTCTGTCCTTATCAGCAGCAGCAGGAATCTGTGTTTCTTTTTGTTGTGTCATCTTGTTTCACCTCTCTGTGGGTGGCGCCATTCCTGGGCAGGCTGCACCTTCTTTGGTGCTGGGTGGCTCTCCTTATAGGGCACACAACTCCTTGCGCGTGGGGCTCCCCTACACGGGGGACACCCCTGCATGGCAGGGCACTCCTTGCGTGCATCAGCACTGCATGTGGGCCAGCTCCACACGGGTCAAGGAGGCCCGGGGTTTGAACCAGGGACCTCCCATGTGGTAGGCGGACGCCCTGTCCACTGGGCCAAGTCCGCTTCCCTGAATATATTCTTAGTAGCTGGATTGCCAGATCATATGGCAGTTCTATATTTAGCTTACTGAGAAACTGCCAAACCATCTTCCTTAGAGGCTGCACCATTTTACAGTCCCACAGCAGTGAAGGAGTGATCCTATTTCTCTACATCCTCTCCAGCACTTGTAGTTTTCTGTTTTTTTAATAATTGCCATTCTGTATGGTGTGAAATGGTATCTCATTGTAGTTTCGATCTCCATTTCCCTAATAGCTAGTGATGTTGAGCATCTTTTCATGGACCTTTTGGCCAACTATATTTCCTCTTTGGAAAAATTTATATTCAAGTCTTTTGGCTTTTTTTTTTTTGCAGTTTTTTTTTTTAATTTATTGAAGTATATCACTCGTACATAAACAGTAAATGTATAATAATAGTTGTGAACTTACAAAACAAACATAGAAAACATCATACAGGGAAGCGGACTTGGCCCAGTGGTTAGGGCGTCCACCTACCACATGGGAGGTCCACGGTTCAAACCCGGGCCTCCTTGACCCGTGTGGAGCTGGCCAATGCGCAGTGCTGATGCGCGCAAGGAGTGCCCTGCCACATAGGGGTGTCCCCCGCGTAGGGGAGCCCCACGTGCAAGGAGTGCACCCCGTAAGGAGAGCCGCCCAGCACGAAAGAAAATGCAGCCTGCCCAGGAATGGCGCTGCACACATAGAGAGCTGACACAACAAGATGATGCAACAAAAAAGAAACACAGATGAATGGACACAGAGAGCAGACAACTGGGGGAGGGGGGAAAGGGGAGAGAAATACATAAAAATAAATAAATCTTAAAGAAAATCATACAGGGCTCTCTTACCTCACCCCACCACCATAACCTTGCATTGTTGTGAAACATTTTTATTTTATTTTATTTCATTTTTTTGAAGATTTTTTTATTTATTTTTATTTATTTAATTCCCCCCCTCACCCGGTTGTCTGTTCTGTGTCTATTTGCTGCGTCTTGTTTCTTTGTCCGCTTCTGTTGTCGTCAGTGGCACTGGAAGTGTGGGTGGCGCCATTCCTGGGCAGGCTGCACTTTCTTTCGTGCTGGGCGGCTCTCCTTATGGGTGCACTCCTTGCGCGTGGGGCTCCCCTATGTGGGGACACCCCTGCGTGGCAGGGCACTCCTTGCGCGCATCAGCACTGCGCATGGGTCAGCTCCACACAGGTCAGGGAGGCCCGGAGTTTAAACCGCGGACCTCCCATGTGGTAGACGGACGCCCTAACCACTGGGCCAAGTCCGTTTCCCAAACATTTTTAACTAATGGTGAAAGAGCATCCCCAAAATATTATTACTAACCAAAGTATCTTTTTTTTTTTTTAAGATTTTTATTTATTTATTCCACCCCCCCTTCCTTATTTGTGCTGCTCTGTGTGTCCTTCCGTTGTGTGCTCTCTCTGGTCTTCTTTTTAGGAGGCACTGGGAATGTAACTTAGGACCTTCCACGTGGGAGAGAGGCGCCCAATGGCTCAAGCCCCCTCCATTCCCTGCTTTGCTCGCTCTCATTGTGTTTACTCTTTGTGTCTCCTTGTTGCATCATTTTTGCACCAGCTTACCACAGTCGCCTGTCATAGCAACTATCTTACTCGTCCTCTGTAGGAGGCACCAGGAACCAAACCCAGGACCTCCCATGTGGTAGGTGGGAGCTCAACTGGCTATATCCATTCCGTAACCAAAATACCTTCCATTTGGTGTATTTTCGCCCCAACTCAACTATACATTAATCCACCACCAACACCTTGCATTGTTGTAAGACATTTGTTATAAATTATGAAAGCATATTATCAAAATCATAATACTAACTATAGTCCATATTCTACATTTGATGTATTTTCCCCAAAAACCACCCTATTATTTTTAAAATATTTTTTTATTACAGAAGTTGTGAACTTACAAAACAATCATACACATGCAGAATTCCCATACAACCCCCCTCTATCAACACACCACACTGGTGGAACATTTGATACAGATTATGAGATAATATCTTCACACTGTTACCACTAACCATGGTCCATAGCCAATACTGGCGCACTATTCCATACTGCCCTGTTATCAACACAGTTCACCTTTGGCACTGATGCAAGAATATTACAGTATTGCTGTTGACCACAGTACGTAGGTCGCTCCACCTGTATTTTTCCCATGCTTCTCCATATTCCCACCACCCTGCAATAGTGGAGTATATCTGCTCTAGATCACAAGGGACACTCTTGCAACTGTACCGTCAACCACACTTCTCACCCACCTCTGAATTATGTAGTCCCTTAATTATTCTCTACCTTTCTTTCAGTTGACATTTCCATCCCTAGTCTACCCTTTCCAGCTACATTCCCATTTATAAACGAGCTGTTAACTCACTATAATATGTTACCATCAATAATATACATTTCCACACTTTTACAGTCAAGTTAATTAAAACTTCTACATACATGAAGCATCAGTAGTCCATCTCAGTCCTCCTCTTATCTCCTTTAAGAATCCACCACCTACCACCAGGTCTTGAAGATGTTTTCCTACATTTTCTTCTAGAAGCTTTATGTTTCTTACATTTATATTTAGGTTTTTGATCCATTTTGAGTTAATTTTTGTATAAGGTGTGCGATAGGGTTCCTCTTTCTTTTGGCTATGGATGTCCTGTTCGCTCAGCACCGTTTGTTGAATAGACTGTTCTGCCTGAGCTGGGTGGGTCTGACAAGCTTGTCAAAATTCACTTGACCATAGGTGTGAGGGTCTGTTTCTGAACCATCAGTTTGGTTCCATTGGTCTGTCTGTCTTCATGCCAGTACCATGCTGTTTTTTCCACTGTAGCTAGATAATCTGGGTTTAAAGTCCAGAAGTAAGAGTCCTCCAACTTCGCTTTTCCTTTTTAAGATTTTTCTGACTATTCAGGACCCCTTACCCTTCCAAATAAATTTGATAATTTTGTTTTCCATTTATTTAAGAAATGGTAGTGGAATTTTTTTATCAGAATTGCATTAAATTTGTATATCAATTTGGACAGAATTGAGCATGGATTGTTCTTCCAGTTATTTAGGTCTCTTGATTTCTTTTAACAATGCATTGTAGTTTTCTCAATACAAGTGCTTTACATCCTTGGTTAAGTTTATTCCTAAATATTTGAAATATTTGATTCTTTTAGTTGCTATTGTAAATGGGATTTATTTGTTTGTTACTGCATATGTGGAATATCTTTTTCCAGCCTTTCACTTTCAATGGGTGTCCTTGGGTCCAAGGTGAGTGAGTCTGTTGCAGACAGCATATAGGTGGCTCATATTTTCTTACCCATTCTGCCAGTCTGTGTTTTTTGATTGGGGAGTTTAATCCATTAACATTAAATATTATTACTGTAAAGGCAGTTCTTATTTCACCCAGTTTGACCTTTGGGTTTTGTTTGTCATACTTTATTTTCACCACTCTTTTGATACTTTTAGTTACTTTACTGATATAATCTTCATTTCTAGACCCTCTTCCAAGCCTCTCTCTCTGTCTTTTCTTTTTAGACTGTAGCACACCCTTTAGTATTTCCTACAAAGCCAATCTCTTGATTGAAATTGAGACTTCTCAATTTCTGTTTATCTGTAAATATTCTAAAATGACCCTGATTTTTGAAAGACAGTCTTGCCAAATATAAGATCTTGGCTGAAAGTTTCTCTCTTGCAGTATCTTAAATATATCATACCACTGTTCTTGCCTCATGGTTTCTTGTGAAAAATTGGCACTTAACCTTATTGGGTATCCCTTATGTTACATATTACTTTTCTCTTGCTGCTCTCAGAATTCTCTTTGTCTTTGGTATTTGACACTCTTATTAGTATGTGTCTCAGAGTTGGTCTATTTGGATTTACTTGATGGGAGTACATTGTGTTTCTTGGACACAGATATCTATGTCCTTCAATAGGGTTGGGAAATTTTATACCATTATTTCCTCAGATATTTCTTCTGCCCCTTTTCCCTTCTCTTCTCCTTCTGGGACACCCTTGACACATATGTTTGTACATCTCTTGCTGTCATTTAGTTCCCTGTGACCTTGGTTCAATTTTTTCTATGCTTTTCTTCATCTGTTCTTTTGTATGTTTGCTTTTGGAGGCCATTTCTTCAAGCTCACCAATCCTTTCTTCTGCCTCCTCAAATCTGCTGTTGTATGAGTCCAGTGCATTTTTAATTTTTTTATTGTGCCTTTCTTTCCTGTAAGATCTGCTATTTTTTTAATGTCATCTGGAGTCTTAACTAGTTTCTTTATCTGGGCCATATCTTCCTGTTTCTTGGTGTGGATTTTAATTTTTTGTTGGTGTCTTAGCATCTGGCTTACTAAATATATTTATTCTGGGTGCAGTTTCTCTCTGTAGTTTAGGGCTGTTTTGCCCTTTCTGCATTGCTGCTTGTATAGTAGATGTAGTTGGTGCTGTAAGCTGTCGAGACTTAAGATGCCTGCACTGCCTCAGAGACGAGTGAAGCTTCTCCCACCTTTCTACTTTGCCAGGGGTAGGGACAGAGCCACAACCGTGTGTAGTAATGCAAGTCGTGCAGGCCTAGACTGTAGTTGCCCAGAGAGACTGAAGAAGCTTCATGCCCTTCTCCCCTGCCTGGCGGGGATGGAGCTGCAGGTGTGGGCAGCAATCTATGCAGTGCAGGTCCAAGATGACCACAGTTGCCCCAGTAGACTTCTGATTTTCAGTCTGTGCCAGCCAAAGGTACCTGCAGTTACCTGGATAGGCTGGTGCAGGGCCCGCCAGCCTCCTCCCTGCCAGAGGCGGGGCTGAAACCTAGCCTAGGGCTGCAGGCCGATCAGGGTGAAAGAAGCTGGTTCCTACCATCACTGTGGTTTTCGGTCAGCCCAGCTTCCCCTCAGGCTGCAGGTAGAGTCAAAATGGTGGCCACCGGCCTCTTTCTGACTTGAGCAGATTCACACCCCAGCTGTTCCCAAGGTTATATCTTAGCCATCTGAGTCTACCAATCAGTAGCCAAAATCGGCAGCCAACCCTCTCCTCCGCCCCTGTTTTTGGGAAATGGAGCTTCCAATTCCAGCCACAGACTAGCTCCTGGGGTGGCTCTGCCACCAACATAGGGTAATTGCTAGCCTCCACGGCTTGGCCAGTAATTTCCCAGAGAGCCTGGCGCAGGTCACCACAGCTTCCTCCCTGCTGTAGGTGGCACTGGGACCTAGGCTAGAGCTGCGATCTGATCTGGATGGAAAGAAGCCAGCACTGTGATTTTCAATCAGCCCTGCTTCCCCTCATGCCAGGCGCAGAGTTAAGATGGCGGCTACTGGCCTCCTTCTGACTTGGACGGGCTCAAATTTCAGCTGTTCTCAGGATTATACTTTAGCCCGCTGAATTCACTCATCAGTAGCTGAAGTTGGTGCCCAACCGTCTCTTCCTCCCTTCTGGGAAGTGGAGCTTTCAATTCCAGCCACAGAACAGCTCCCAAGGTGGCTTGTGCCTCCAGTGGAGGATGGGCACTGGCCTCTGGGGCGTGGAGCACTCTCCTCATGAGTCTTCTCTGCAGATGGGCAGTCTCCTCCTTCCATTCCTTCAAGGATGTTGCAGGAGGCCCTGTTGTTGGCCTCCTGAAGCCCCCAAAGAGATGCTTCAGCAGCTCCAGATAGCTCTGGGTGTTTACTAACTGCCCTGTAGCAGGAGCTAACTCTAGGACTCCTTATTTCACCACCATCTTGCTGGTTGTCCTCTCCCATAAGTTGTTTTTTTTTTTTTAAGATTTCTTTATTCCACCCCCACCCCCTACCCCCACCCCTGCTCTGTGTTCTGTGTCCACCTGCATTTTTGTCAGCAGCACCAGGAATCTGTCTCTTTTTGTTGCATGATCATGCTGCATCGGCTCTCAGTGTTTACAGTGCCACTCCTGGGCAGGTTGCACTTTTTTTGTGTGGGGCAGCTCTCCTTGAGGGGTGCACTCCTTGTGCAGGGGACTCCCCTACGCAGGGGACCCCCTGTGTGGCAGGGCACTCTTGTACACATCAGCACTGCGCCTGGGCCAGCTCACCACATGGACCAGGAGGCCCTGGGTTTGAACCCTGGACCTCCAATGTGGTAGGCGGATGCTCTGTCAGATGAGCCAAATCCACTTCACATTTCCCATAAGTGTTTATATGTTGTATTATTGTTTTCAATCATCTTGAGGTATTTACTGATTTCTCTTGCAATTTCTTATTTGACCCACTGATTATTTAAGAATATATTAATTTCCATATCTTTGTGAATTTTCCCTTTTTCTACCTATTAATTTCCAACTTTAGTAGATCAGAGAAAGTGCTATATATAATTTCAATAGTTTAAAATTTATTCAGATCTGACTTATGTCCTAATATATGTTCTATCCTAGGGAAGCATCACTTAAGAATATATGTATGTCCTGCTGTTTTGGGGTGTAGTATGCTCTATGTTTGTCTATTGGGTCTAGTTCATTTATCATATTATTCAAGCTCTCCGTTTTCTTATTTATATTCTGTCCAGATCTTCTATCTAATGCTAAGAGCGGTGTGTTGAAGTCCCAACTATTATCCAATATTAGTATTGCTACTCTAGCTCTTTTACTCTTTGTATGGAATTTCTTTTTCCAACCTTTCAGTTTCAGCCTGATTGTGTCCTTGCACCTAAGGCGAGTCTTCTGTAGATAACAGATAGATGGCCCATGTTTTTGTGTCCATTCTATCATTCAGTGTCTTTTGACTGGGGAATTCAATCCAATAACAGTGTTACTACCATAAAGGCGTAATTTTTCTCGTCCATTTTATCCCTTGGCTTTCTTTTGTCATATCTTATTATTGTCTGTCTTTTAACCGTTTCAGTTCAGTTTCTCTAACTTACAATCTTCATTTCTACGCTCTTCTCCAGGCCGCTTGCCCTTGTCTTTTCCTTTCAGGCTGTAACACACCCTTTAATGTCTCTTGTGGATCTGGTCTTTTGGTAACAAACTCTGTTTTTGTTTGTCTGTGAAGACAATAAACTTGCATTCATTTCTGGATGATAGTTTTGCTGGATAAAGAATTCTTGGCTGGTAGTATTTTGTGTTTTTTTTCAGTACCTTAATTATTTTGTACCACTGCCTCCTCTCCATGGTTTCTGATGAGAGATCAGCACTTAGCTTTACTGAGGGTTGTAAGTAATGTGTTGCTTTTCTCTTGCTACTTGCAGAATCCTCTCTGTATGTCTGGCATTTGAAATTCTGAATAGTACATGTCTTGGAGTAAGGCTCTTCAGAATTATTCTATTTTGGGTACATTGTCCTTCTTGAATATTGATATTCATGTCTTTCATGGAGGTTTCAAAATTTCAGTCAGTATTTTCTCAAATATTCTTTCTACCCCTCCCTTTTACATTCTCTTCTTCTGGACCACCTATAATGTGTGTTTCTGTGTTTGATGTTGTCATTCAGTTCCCTGAGACCCTGTTCAATTTTTTCCATTCTTTTTCCTGTTTGTCCTTCTATCTGTTCAAGTTCAGATATTCTGTCCTTGATTTCACTTATTCATTCTTCTGCCATTTCAAATCTATTATATTCCTCTAATGTTTTGTTTTGTTTTGTTTTGTTTTTGTAGGAGGTACTGGGGATTGAACCCAGGACTTCATACATAGGAAGCAGGGACTCAGCCACTGAGCTGCATCCATTCCCCAATGAAAGTTGGTTTATTTTGGGGTTTTTTTCTGTTTGTTTTTAAGAGGCACTGGGGTTGTACCCAGGACCTCATACATAGGAAACAGATGCTCAACCACTTGAGCCACATCTGCTCCCCTCTGATGTGTTTTTATTCTCATCCATTGTGTCTTTCATGCCATAAGCTTTGTTACTTTTTGATAGACTTTCAAATTGTTCTTTATGTTCACTCACTGCCATCCTAATATTCTTTATCTTTTTAGTCATATTTTCTTTCATCTCCTTAAATTGATTAAAGAGGTTTGTGTGGACATCATTGATTAGTCATCTTAAGTCCTGTGCCTTATGTGAATTCTTGGTTTGTTCCTTTGGCTGGGCCATATCTTCCTGTTTCTTAGTTATTTTTTTGGTTGATATTTAGGCATCTGATTATGTTGGTGCTTTTACTCTGTGGATCATTTCTTCTACTTGAGTGGTTTTATTTCACAACTATTCTTTGATTTTTGGTTCAATTTTTTTCTAAATCTTTACGATTGCCGTTGAAGTTATGAAAACGGGCTGGGAGCCCCTAATGGCGCATAGACAAGCCTTGCCGTCCATCACTTCCCCAGCAGGCCAGCAGATGGCGCTCCTCCACACACCCCTCCGTGGAGATGACTTCTTCAAGCTCCTCTAACCAGCCATTCTAGCTACGCTGGTTACATTCACCGGAGAGAAACCACACTCAGCCTTCAGCTGCACTCTCTCTCCTCCCAGGGAGGAATACATCCTGTCCCTTTGTTGGCCCCTCAGCCCAGGGTTTACCGAGGCATCAGGGATGGGGGATAGGTGGCGTTCCAGCCCTGGGGGCATTGACTCAGGTTTCCCTTTCACCTCACCTCTGCATCCCCAGCCCCTCCTGGCGGTGCATGTGGCACCCTCCTGGTCTGCAGGTCCCCAGAGCAGCTCCCTTGGGGGACTTCTGTGCCTTCTCCCGCTTTGCAAGAGAGCTGACACCATCTTCCTGCTTAAGCGTTTGATTCTATACACAATTCTTAATGTACGTACCAAAAACCTAAAAAGCCATGAAGTTACAATTCTTTTCCAAAGTTATTCCAGTGACTTTCCATCTTAAAATTTCAAGACAAGTTTTCCGTAAGCGGATATCAAATACCAATCTTCATTTGTCGATAAACTGTTACATCATAAATCCAGCTAATTCTGCAAACTCACATTCCCCATCTTTCACAGCACATGACAAAGCTAGACAATCTGGATGCCCATGACCAAGGATGTGACAGAGTGCACAGAGTTTTGACAGGGAGAGCCAAGGTCAGGGAGTGGTTTTAAGAAACAATTCTAAAAAAACATGGAAAGAGAAGTCATTTAAATGCTCAACACATATTAAGGGCATGCCTGTGACTCCAAATCACCATTTAGTGTGCACTGGATTAGAGGGGCAAAAGCTGCCACCCCCCACCCTGTGGGATGTGAGGTTGGCATCCAAGACTGTCAAAGCTTCCCATAATTCAATATCCCACTATCTTCTGGTTGTACCAAAAAATAAAAGCCAGCAAGTGATTTCCTCTCTTTAAAAAAAAAAATCACTTACACTTATAAAATGGGATATGGTGGGATTCCAATCTCCTTTGAAATGGTTCTTCCAGAGCTCCTAAAAAACTTGCATCTAAACATAGTTGATAAAAGTATTCCTCTGAACTGTACAAAAAGGGAGAAACAGGGACCACTGATGTGACATGGTGTACGATGTTAATTAGACGTGGCTTCTTTCTGCTTCATTAGAGATTGAACTCATTTTTAGTTTCTCCATTTTCTGCAGGTAAATCTTTAATTTCTTGGTTAGCCACTTCATCTTGTTTTCTCTTTTTCCCTTTTGGTTGCACTTTTTTGTCTACAGAGTTATCCTTTCCTGCTGCCTTTTTTTTTTTTCTGTGTGTGTGTGGCTTTGTTTCCATTTTCACAGAAGGTTTTGCAGGCAGCCTCGCCACCCTCCTCTCGGGCTCCCCCTTGCCCGCCCCTTAGGCCAAGCTGACCTTCTCTTGGGTATCTTGCGGGCCTCTCCCGCTCCCCCTACTGCCTGAGCTGCTGGCAGCCTCCTTTCTTAGATGAAGAAACTCGCCCTGATGAATTCTAGAACCTGCTTGAGGCTACTCAGCTCAGGTCCAGCAACCCCAGAACGGGCAGCATGAGAACTCGCACCCAAACGTCAGGTCACGTCCGGTCACGTCAGAGAACATTCACAGAAGCACCCTGGAATGGCCCCGGCCCTCCTGGCTTCAGAAGCTTCGTGAATACTCGTGAATGACTGGCAGGGCCAGTGCGAGCATCGCTGTTGCCCAGAGCTGGGCCAAACCCAGTGATTCAGCCACTCCGCCTCGGTCTCAACCTGCCAGCCTTGCACAGAGTTCCTGTTTCATAAAGAAGTTGAATTCATTAGTCTCAGATGGATTCTAGTACCCTGTTGCCAGCCCTGCCCACACAAGAGCAGCCCAGAGAGTGTGGGAGGAAGTGCAGGGCCTGAGAGCCAGCCCCCAGGGATAGAGGGTTCAGAGGCATCCTCCTAGGGACAGAGTCACATGGCACGTGTGTGAAAGAGAATCCTGCTCTTTACACGCATCTAACACGCAAGGTCACTCTTCTCAGCAGCAGGAAGAGAAGTGGTATCTGACCTCCAGGCTCACTGATGGACCGTCCTGCATAATCGGGCAGCTGCTGCTCAGAGGTCTTATGTCGTAGGGCCTGGAAAGGCTCAGGTTTCCTTGTAGGAAGGGGAGGGGGCAGGTTGGTGGTCTCAGGCCTACTCGTTTTTGTGGCCTCAGCTCCTGACCTTGAGTTGCTACTTGTTTGGGTCTGTTTCTGTGGAAAATGACCCGAGCCTTCCTTACCAGGACAGTGGGAGGGGAGGGGGCGGTGTGGTGAGCGCATTGTGTCTGGACATTGTCAAGTTGCCCTCACAGGCTGAGGAGAGAGCCTGCCTGTGCTTTGTACTTGACTGTTAGCAAAGTCTGGGTGCTCTCCGCCACACACCCACCTGCCAGTTCTAACCTCAACCTTCCCCTTTCTCTCCCCACAGGCCCGTTTGGAGCCGCACCTTGGCTGGGAGGCAGAGGAGGAACCCAGGGGCCAGAGGCCAGAAGCAAGAGGCCCCGGGCCAACTCCACAGACCCTGGGGCCATGGCCAAGAAACCCCGGAAGTGCAGCCTTTGCCACCAGCCTGGACACACCCGCCCCTTCTGTCCTCAGAACAGATGAGGGCAGGTAGAGTGGACAGGGCCGCTCCATCAGACCTGCCCCTTTTGTCTGGACAAGTGAGTTGGTTTAACTATGAACAGGTGGCCAAGTCCTGGAAACTCGAAACTCCCCTGGACAGCGGTCCCCTGCCCAGGGCTCAGAATGGCCTTGGCCACCGCCGGCAGTCACGGAAGCTGCTTCCTGGTGATCACGCAAGGGGAGAAGTCGGCAACCAGAGGATTAACTGGGGAGCTGGCACCCCCAGAGCTGCTCTGGGCAGCCTTGTTCTCCTTGACAGCCCGAAGGGCTTCTCTCCCACACACCCCAAGAAAGAAGGGGGCTGCTAAGAAGCGGCTCTTGTTGTAAAGCTGTATCTGCAGGCAGCTTTCTTCCCCCGCAGTTGAGCCACGGCTGCCAGGACCCCCACAGCTCACGCACCTTAATAAAGGGTTCTTCGCCTTTTAGCTCTGGGTGTGGGTGTGTCTGGTCTGCAGAGCAACGGGTACAGGCGCCCGCGTGCTGGGGAGGCCCGCCAGCCCCATGCTGCCCCCCCGTCCGCTCCACAGGGGCAGGGCAGACGCACAAGGTGCACAGCGCTGGCCTCATCGCGCAGCCTCTGCAGGGGCCACGGATCTTCCTTGCTTCAAGCTGTGAGCCACAGGTGACCACCCTGCTTTTGAGTTGAAATACAGAGAAGTGGGGTCCAGATGGCTGCTGGGCAAAGACTCACGCTGGTCTCGGTCGGGGGCTCTCGGCTCCTGCCCTTCCGTCAGACCTACCGCTCTGGGCCCTGGGTGGGAGCCAGGTGGGGCTTACCGATTCTTGGAATTCCTCCTGGAGCCTCTGAAGGCAGTGGGAGTGGGCGGGTGACTCGTTTGTTTGGGGCCTTGTTTGTTCCCCAGCCCTGGCAGCTGCTGACCTGCTCTGCCTCTCTGGATCGGCCTCCTCCCGACGCCTCCTGTGAGTGGGCCCAGGCAGCACCGGCCCTCTGTGTCTGGCCTTGCACTCGGCATGCTTTCAGGGCCATCCGTGTTGTAGAACGTAGCAGTACCCCACGCGTTTTATGACTGGGTAATGTCCCCTTGTCCATTTATCCTTTGATGGGCACTTGAGTTGTTTCACCCTGGGCTATTAGGAATGATGCCGCTAGGAACAGTCACGGACACGTTTTTGTCCGAGTTCCTGTTTTCAGTTTTGTTTCGTTTTTTATGATTTACTTTTTAAAAGTTTTCCCCCCTTCCCCTCCTCTTACCCTGCTGTTTTGGCTGCCGGTGTTGTCTTGTCATTTTCTCTCCTAGGACTCACCGGTTTCAATCCTGGAAACCCCTGATGTGGAGAGAGGTTCCCTGTCAGCTGCGCCACCTCAGTGGTCTCTGCTGTGCTTCACCCTGACTCTCTTTTGTCTCTTTTGTCGCATCATCATCTTGCTGCGTGGCTCACTTGTGCGGGCGCTGGCTCACTGCACGGGCACTCGCGTGGGTGCTGGCTCACCACATGAGCGTACTTCCTCTTTTTCACCAGGAGGATCAAACCCAGGCCCTCGCATATGGCGGGCAAAAGCCGCATCTGCTTCCCTGTTTCCAGCCCTGTAGGCACTCACCTGGAAGTGG
The DNA here is from genome assembly GCF_030445035.2 of Dasypus novemcinctus. NCBI lineage: Eukaryota > Metazoa > Chordata > Mammalia > Cingulata > Dasypodidae > Dasypus > Dasypus novemcinctus. Next base: position 14,580,757 of record NC_080693.1, on the reverse strand, counting down.
GACTGCCAGGTCACGTGGGGCTGCCGAGCCTCCGCAGGCTGCTCTCCACCATTCGCGTTCCCTCCAGCAGTGCTGGTGGGTTTCAGTTTCTCCATGTCCTTGTCAACACTTGTCACTTTCCTGTTTTCTTTTCTTTTTTTTTTTCAGCCTTCCTAGTAGGATGAAGTTGAACCTCATTGTAACTTTTTTTTTGGAGGCAGTGGGGATTGAACCTGGAACCCCATGCATGGGAAGCAGACTCTCAGACACTGAGCTGTGCCCGCTCCCCTCTCTGACATGCTTTTAGAATGCAGTCAGGCAAGGGATCCTAAGGACATTGGAATGCCCTGACCTGTGGCTCACCCTCCAGCCACCGGTCCTCGTGACAAAGCTTATATGCACAAAGACTTTTTTCTTCATAGCATTAAAAAATAAAATGGGGGAAGCGGACTTGGCTCAGTGGTTAGGGCGTCCGTCTACCACATGGGAGGTCCGCGGTTCAAGCCCTGGGCCTCCCTGACCCGTGTGGAGCTGGCCCATGCTCAGTGCTGATGCGTGCAAGGAGTGCCCTGCCATGCAGGGGTGTCCCCGCGTAGGGGAGCCCCACGCACAAGGAGTGCGCCCCATAAGGAGAGCTGCCCAGCGCGAAGGAAGGTGCAGCCTGCCCAGGAATGGCGCCGCCCACACGGAGAGCTGACACAAGATGACGCAACAAAAAGAAACACAGATCCCTGTGCCGCTGATAACAACAGAAGCGGACAAAGAAGGCGCAGCGGATGGACACAGAAAGCAGACAAACTTGGGGGCCGGAAGAAATAAAAAAATAAATCTTTTGGGAAAAAAAAAATGGAAATAGCATTTAACTGGCCAGCTCCAAGAGAAATGAATGGAACATCCACTTGTTGGACACAGTTTTCAAGTGTTCCTGATGAGAAGGTGTTTTGTAAGTTTAATTTACAAAAAGAATACATCTTATACATATGATTTATTCTTGGGTTACATTAGGGTATTCATAATTTTCTATTTCCCAGTTTTCTATTCTCTTGTTTATTTTTTTGCCTGATTCTGAGCAGGTAAAGGTCAAAATAAAGGTCAAAACCAAAGGTCCTTGGTTTGCTTGGTCAAACTGAAAGAAAGGAACTAGAGCATCTGTTTTTGTCACCACAGCTGCAGGTTCTAGGTATGAGGACGTTTGGGCCCTGGGCTGAAGCCACACGTGGCCCAGCAGGCACACGAAGTTGGAATCGGGACCATCCTTGCAATAAAGGGGAGTGAGTAAAATTGCTGCAGCAGCTTACCACAGCTGGTGTGGCCCCAAGACCCCGCAGGGGCAGCCAGCGGATGGTGGCTTTAGTTCCAGCTCTTCCCTGGCCAGAACTGAAGTCCTTGACGTCGCCTTGAGGAAGGTGATGCAGCAGCAGCACCCCGCTTTTCTGCCTTCCCATCCGGGTTTAACAGCGCCTTCACTGACACGGATTCAGTAAAGGTCATCAGAAAAGCACTCGGAGAAGATCAGGGTGGCTGCTGATAGAGCAGGCAGGACCTAGAGTTTGTTCTACCGTTTTGCCTAGGAAACCACCGTGTCAGCCCCCATAAGCAGCGGCCTCCACAGTGCTGCTCCTCCCGGCCACCGGGGCGTGGGTGTCCAGGAAGATGCGCTCTGACCTGAGCTCCCAGCTCGGCGTCCCTGCCAGCCCCAGCCCGCAGCCTCCGAAGGGCCTTGCTGGGGGCGGGCACTGGCCACGGGGGCTGCCAGGCCTGCATCTCCCCTTTGGGGCATTGATGCTCATGGGCACCCAAGCAGCAGGGCGGAAGCCATTCCCTGTCAATGGGCAGGACGCCACAGGCCGCTCCCTGGCTGACCCGTCACCACTGTCAGGGCTGATCAAAGCTGCAGCACGACTCCCACCCCCCGATGCCCACCCCAGGTTCAGTGCTGTGGAGCCACCGAGTGCTTGCCCAGCGAGCACCCTCCAGGGCAGCCTAGTCGCCTTCAGGAGGGCCCCCCAGTGCCGCGAGCCGCCCCTCACGGCCAGCACCCAGCCGTCCACTCCCATCTCATCTGCCCGCGTGACAGCCCCTTGGATGGGGGAGGCCTGGCCCTGCTCCCCCCTTCTGCAGTGACCTCACACTACGGGGAGCAAAGCAGAGAAGCAGGGAGGGGGACACAGGTCCAGGGACGTCAAGATGCACTTGCTTCCCCCTGCTTTCCCAACAGCACGAGTGGCGCGGGAGGGCGAGGGATCACCTGTGCCAGGGAACGGCCAAGTTCAGCCTTCCAGAAGAATCTAAACCCTCAGTGGGTTCCCAGCCCTAAAGCCATCGCACAGGAACCCCTCATTCCATGGACTCCACCGGCTTTCCTCATCACATCCCCCACCTCCGCTCAGCCACAGGACTGCCAGCATTCTCCCAGAGCAGCAGGCGGGCGCGCCCAGCCACCCCTCCCCAGCACTGCAGTCACACGTGTAGCGGGAGCTCTCCTTTTATTCTCACGTCCTTTGAAGCACAGCTTTGCACCTGGCGGGAGGGAGTCTCCCCGCGCCGACCCTGCCACCTCGGCCAGGCTTCGAGGGGGCAGGCTGCGAAGGCGGGTCGCGGGCCTCGCCAAGGCCACTCATTTTGGCACGTGCTGGAGCCGGGTCTGCCCGCCAAGCTGAAGGCGCGCTCCCCGGCTCTGGCTCTGGCCAGGACCTCGGCTCCCAGGGCCGTCCGCAGCCCAGACAGCGCTCGACGAGCTGGGGGGAAGAGGACCCTCCGAGACGCGACGGGGTCGCCAGCAGGCAGCCTGGTTTCCTGCCCCCACGCACGGTTCCAGAGCTAGACAAGAGCCAACCACGTGTGGTCCTTTCTACCTGCCAAAAGGCAGCACTCCTGGCACACCAGGGGCCTGCAGCCGCCGGGGGACAGAGCCCGTGAGACCAACCATTCGGGCCCCACGTCCCCAGACGCCTGGGAGCTGCACCCCAGGAAAGTGCTAAAACCACTTTCTCCCGGTAGAAGAACTACTCCACGAGGGGCCTGGGCACGTGGACGGCGCTCCAGCCACCCGGAGGCAGCCCGCCTGCGCTCAGGTGACAGGGCCCTAAGCTCTCTGGGGCGAAGAGACCCCGAGCTCCCGGCACCCCACGTGCGTAAGGGCGCTACGTCTCAGCGCAGCTAGAAGCGAGAGGGAGGCTGCTCTCCACCTTCAGAGAGCGCGCCGCCCCCAGCCACCCAGAGCAGCCGCCCGGGCTCCTGCAGGCTGCTGTAGAGCGCGTAGCCCATGGCGTCGACCTCCTCCTCGCGCAAGTCGTCCAAGAGGTTGACGCTTGGGTTGAAGTGGCAGGGCAGCCAGGCCCGCTCCAGGCCGCCCAGGAGCTCCTCCAGGGCCTGCAGGAAGCGCTGCCCCAAGGCCCCCTCGGCCCAGCCGGCTGCCTCCGCCCCCAGGTGCAGGACCACCTGGGCGAGGCGTTCCCGGCCCAGCCCGCCCAGGACCGGGTGGCCGCGGCACACGCCGCACAGCAGCCCCAGGAGCCGCCAGCGGGCCCCGGCGTCGCTACCGTCCAGGGCCCGCAGCCCGGCGACCTCGGCCGGGTACCAGTCCTGCAGCCACAAGTTCCCGGCCGGCCCTTCCAGGGGCCGGGCCAGGAGGAGGGGGCCCGCGTCGGCCACCGCGGGCAGCACGGCGACGCGGAGCTCCAGGCACGCGTGCCGCACCTCGAGCAGCAGCTCCTGCGAGGCCACGGCGGGCCGGATCCGGCAGTCGAGCAGGGCCCCGATGGCCGGCCAGTTGACGGAGCAGGCCAGCGCCTTGCGGAGCAGCGCCAGCAGCGGCCGGGGCGAGAGGTAGCCGCCCACCAGGAAGCGGTCCCAGGCGCTGCTCCCGCGGGGGCGGAAGTCCAGCTGCGTCCTGCGCACGGCCCAGCAGCGGGGATCCCCGGCCACCGTGTCGGCGCCCGCCACCAGGCTCCACAGGCCCGGCTCCAGCGCCAGCGGGGCCAGGAGGCGCACGGGCTCGGCCGCCCCCGCCCGCAGCCCGTCGTACAGCGGCCCGCCCGGCTCGAGGGCGCCGAAGGGCAGCGCCGGGAACTTGGCCCGCAGGTAGGCCTGCAGCTCGAGGCCGATGGCGCCCGCCAGCTGCTTGGCCAGGGCCTCGTGGGCCGCGGGGACAGCCAGGCGGTCCCGCTCGAAGGCCAGCAGCCTCTCCTGGAAGGTCAGGCACAGCGCGACGGGGGAGCCAGGGGCGGCGGGGGCCGCAGCATGGCTGTCTTCTCCAGGATGGCCGTCCCCAGGCCCTTCTGCGTGGGAGGGCACGAGTTAGAGCTCTGCCCGCCTCCGGCCGAGTGACACAGCCCGGGCCCCGCCTCACCCCGGGTACGGTGGGCTGGCAAGGCCAGCTGGGAGCGCCGAGCCCTGCTTCACGCAGGCGGCGGCCACCCGACGACACACTCCTTCACGGCCCCGCGCTCCCCCGCCTCCACCCCGTGGGTAGGCAGTGTTGGGAGATGGGGCTCTGCCTGTGCTCTGCCAGCAAGCGCCCTGCACGGGTGCCTCTGGGGGCCGCAGTTTCCCCATGTGAGCGCCCTGTACCCCCCGCTCACGTCCCTGCCCTAAGTGCGCTGCCGCCCTGCTCCACACTGCACCCTACTGCAGCCAGAGCACAGTGGTTGGGGCTCCAGCAGCACCCCAAGCGGTGGAGGGCAGGGGAACGTGCTCCCCACCAAGATTCAGGGACACGACCGCCCTCCCGAGGACCAGCGGCAGAGCCTGGTGTGAACTCCAGGACGCAGTCACGCCTCGTCTCCCGAAGGCGGCCACCGAAGGGGAGCCCACGACACAGGAAGGGGTGCCGCTCACCTGGGGCAGCGGGCGAGGGGGGCCGGGGGCGGCAGCGGCTGGCTGAGGCTGGCGGGGGGAGGCCGGGGCTGCGGGCGCGGTGTGGCTTTGAGCAGGCTCAGCTCCTTCCAGCTGTCCTCCAGGCACGTGGTGTCCAGCTTGGCATCGTCCTCGTCCCGTGGGCTGGTGGCCCGGTCAATGAGCTGCAGGCAGAGACACAGGTCAGAGTGGCAGAGCAGGGCGGCCCTGGACGGAGCCGCGCCCGCCGGCCCTCCCTGGGCCTCGGCTCCCACCCCAGCCCGGAGGCCCTCCTCAGGCAGCACAGGGGTGGCCCGGCCCGGCCTTACCCGCTTCACGGCCAGGGTGGCGATGCCCAGCACGGCGGCCCCACCCACGCCCAGCACCAGGCGGGCGTTGGCCAGGAGGAAGTCCACGGCGCTGCCCACCGCGGCGTCGCCCTGCCGCTTCCCCCGCCTCTGGGAGAACTCTGCCATGGTCTGCTGTAAGAGAGCCGGGCGGGAGGCAGATGGGACTTGCGCGTTTGGGCTCCCGTCTACCATTGGGAGGCCCCGGGTTCGATTCCCAGGGCCTCCTGGTGAAGGCGAGCTGGCCCGTGCTCTGGAGAGCTGCCAGCCCACACCGAGGAGAGCTGGCACAGCAAAATGACACAAGGGCAGGCGCAGAGAGAGACGGTGAGAGACAAGCAGACCAGGGAGCTGGGGTGGTGCAAGCAACTGAGTGCCTCTCTCCCACACCGGGGGTCCCGGGATCGGTTCCCGGTGCCTCCTAAAAAGAAAGGCAAGAAAAGACAAGCAGACACGGAAGAACACACAGCAAATGAACACAGAAGACAGCGAGCACAGGCAGCTGGGGGTGGGGGGGAATAAATAAAAATAAAAGAAATATTAAAAAAAAAAAAATCTGCTGGGGAACAGCCGGATGGCCATGGTGGGCGAAGCCAGGCCTGCCCGGGGGCAGGAGTGGGCAGGACACCACCCACCGGGGCTGTCCAGCTGGGGCGCTAAGTCGAGTCCAGGAGAATTTCTCAGGAGAAAGGGGCTACCTGCGGGGTTCCTTGGGAGGAGAAGGGGGCGCTGTCCAAGCCCTTGCCCCGCCCCCCAAACCTGCACACAACCTGTCCTCTGGAAAGGAGGCTCCCACAGAGACACCGAGGCCTCTGGCAGGGTGGAGCAGGGAGCCCAGAGCCTCCAGCCCCCCGAGTCTACTGGCCCTCCCCGGCCTGTGAGGCTACCTCGCCCTGGGTCGCCACCGGGGCTGGGCACAGCAGCCCCCCGAGAGCCAAACCTCTGTGTCCGGAGGAGGAGACTAAGGCTTGAGAACGAGCCGAGGGGGACCCA